>NC_058524.1:82257791-83557791 GCF_904849725.1 Hordeum vulgare subsp. vulgare
TTCATCCCGCATCTACCAGATCTAATTTAAAGAAGGGGGTCAATACATGCATATATATGAATAAAACTCAACATAATTGATGGTAATATATAAAATAAAATTGTGAATATTATTTACATACTTCATATTGTTTCTCAGATATGCCCCCCTGCTCAGAGGTCGAGAGGCGAATTAGCTCGCATACGTAGAATCCACATAACGCAGTCCCACTGTCCTGGTACAAGCACTTTACGAGAATAGAGTTCAATAAATTATGTAATGATATATTGATGAAAATTTGAATCAATTAAAGATGCGCGGAACTAGTTAGTACTACTTACTTTGGGGTCCGTAAATTGCAACTCTTTTTTTAGACTGGGAACCTTATTGGTGAACTACTTCCAAATCCTGCCAGCCAAAGAAAAGGATTATTTGATATCACGAAATTAACGAAAGTTGCATGCCGATATGCACGTGGTATTGAGTGAACTTACTTATTGAGCATTATAGTCATGTTCGCATAATAATCAGGATCTTTACGTCTCGAGTCTAAGACAGTTACTTTTGCCCCGTCAAGCTTAACGAATAGCAGAATATAGTGGTACCTGCGCACGCATATATAACTCATCAGCTAAATTATACTTAACCTCGAGTAAAGCGAAACCGAGTATACAGAGAAGACAGCAATACTCACCTGCAGTTGTAAGGAAAGAGTATTTCCCTTTTGTTTTGATTTACAAGGAACGACTTTAGCAAGTTGTCATCGGTATCTTTGGGTTCGTGTCGTACCGACCATTCATTTACGGAATCTGGGTAAATGAACCCAACGTCGAAGATTCCTGCTTTTTTAATTCGACAATCTTCAATCTGCATAATATATATAGTAAGGATAATTATATATGCATGGAATGAACGAGCTAAGCTAGAGACTTAACTATAGAAGTAATTAATACTTACAAACAGTAGGAAGTCACGATTTGTTTGTCGAGGACCAGTTGATTGTATAACTGAAACAACTCCACAAATTAAACACAAATCACTTGCGCTCCAATGTGCTCTCATTTCACTTCCATATAGATAGTGTCTCTCCCAGAATCCAGGCAGGTATTCATGTACCACTCATGCAATTTGTGCATCATCGGTGTTAGAGGAGGATGGCCAGGTTTGGCGAGAGGCTTCCCGTGTCGGTATTCATATTTTTCTCATGTTACCTCAGTCATTTGAAAAATTACATCATCCCCCAAGTAATCACCAGGATTGGTATCGGGCACCATCCTCGGAGGATTAGCGACGATATCGCTAGACACCTTGAGTGGGGGGCACGATTGCTTCTCCTGTTGGCCGAGCTGGGGAATTATTTTCCCACTTCTTCGTTTACCTAACCTTGCATCACTGCTAGACACCGGAGCGGCGGTCTTCCGCTTGAGAGAAGGAGGACGACGACGACGACGAGGAGTGCCCTGATCACTCGTTGGAGGAGGAGGAGTAGTGCCATCATCACTTGTTGATGACGAGATGATGTATATACTTCTCGCTCCTCGTTTGTTACCCCAAGTGGAAGGTTGAGATGTAGTCAGCAGCAAGTTTTCTCTTACACGGAGACTGTAAGGTTTATCGAACCAGGAGGATTCCTAGGATCAACAAGTAGGTGTCTCCCACCCTGGCGCTAGCAGAAGACGTGGACCTGCACACACACAAATAACTTTGCTCCCAACGAGTACAGAGAGGTTGTCAATCTCTCCGGCCTTGTAGTTTGCAAAGGATCAAAACACAAGCGGGAATAGTGATAGTGATTGCAACGGAAAAGTAAATGAAAGCAGTAAATGATGGAGGTGTAAGCAATGGTGGTGATATGGACCGGGGTCACATGATGTTCACTAGTGATGTATCTCGCCCAAAAGACGATAAACAACTATGCTTGGGTAAACAAATTACAGCTGGGAAATTGACAGAATTATGAACGGATCGCAATGCTAATTATGCTACTTGAAAGTTAGAGGCTCAATAGTAATGGGCAGTACGCCAAGACAAGTAGACCATTTATTCATAAGCATCTACTTACTAATCATCCACCTTGAGATATCTATCCAGAACATCTCGCCGGTATTAAGTTGCGAGCCCCACCCAAAGTGTAAACTCAAAGCAAAATACAACTACATTAACGAACTATGCGTAAGGTAAACAATCCTTGCAACCGTGGTCACAAGCACCGTTGTTTTCTCGCTGGTGGCAACAGCACATCCCCTAGTCTCATGTTTCTGTCACTCAAGCTAGACATCGAGGGGCATGAACCCACAATCATGCATAACGCTCCCTGTTGGATTTACAATCTACTACACGGCCAAAGGAATAAATAGCAACGAAGAACATGCATGAATCACTAAGGAACATAATATATAAGGATAATCAAATATATAACTCATAACAATCTGAACATAATATCATAATCCATCGGATCCCAACAAACCGAGCATAGCAATAGCAAGAGAATTACATAGATGCCTTGATCATGTAGGGCAGCTCTCAAGGACTAATCGTGGAAGCACAAGATTGGAGAGGAGACATCACATAGGTACTGGTCATGGACTCATGGTCCAAAGAGGACTACTCACGGCACGTCCGGGAAGCGTCCATGGTGGTGGAGAAGCTTCTGGATGTCAATCCTCCCTTCGACAGGGTGCCGGGAAGAGGTCTCCTGACGCTCCCGATCTCGGAAGCGCTGCGGCGGCGGAAAGACGGAGAAATTCGCGATTCTGGATGTGATGGAAGGGTTTTCTCATGGAGGAGTAAATATAGGTCAAAGGAGGGCACCGGAGGAGGTGGGACCCACCCAGGCGGCCTGTGGGCATGGCCTGGGGGTAGGCCGCGCCATGAGGTTTCCTGGACGCCCCCTGGCCCCCATGTGGCCCATCTTCGGTGATCTGGAAGCTTCCATTACGCTGATTTTTTATATATTTTTCTCGGGTTTATTCGGGCTTCGGAAAATTGGGTAAAAGCCCCTGCAAAATAGACATCAGCAGACAGAAACTGGCACTGGATGCACTGTGTTAGTAGGTTAGTCCAAATATGTGTAAAATGATATAAAAGTGTAGCAAAACATATAACAATATCACCCAAAAGATCATGGAACAAGCTGAAATTATAGATACGTTTGGGACGTATCAACATCCCCAAGCTTAATTCATGCTCGTCCTCGAGTAGGTAAATGATAACACAATAATTTATGTGGTGACATGCTAACACACATATAAGAACTTCAAAGTAAAGCAAGTGAGATATGCAATTCAAGTCAAGACAATAACAAGCAAGAATCTATATCTAGTATTGAAATGAGCAAAGTAAGAACATAAAGGTGCAAGAGCTCTCGCTGTCCGTGACTCGAATGTCTCCAAATGGTGTTTGCGTGCAAGAAGTGGGAGATGGGTTGAGATCATAAAATATATTTTTAGTTGAGAACTCAATCTACTAAACCTCATACTTGGTCTCCTTTGGAATCTTATTTTGACTCATCCCCAGACCACTAGTCTGGCACAAGTCAAAATAATCCTCTCCCTTTCGATTTTGAGCACTCATGCAATGGATGAGCGTAAGCAAGATATGTTGGCACTTAGAATGGCAAATAGAATAATGATGGGGAAGGAAGACAAAAAGGGTGTGAAAGGCTCACATCAATGAGGACAACCATAGGCGAGAGAAAGCCAAATGATAGATATGATGTGAGGAGTAGGGATTGCCATGTAACGAATGCACATATGAGCTAAGGTAAGCTCTCAAATGGAACTAGTGGGGGTGCATCCAACTTTTTTGCTCATGAAGACCTAGAGCTCATTTGAGGAGGCTCGTCACTGGAATATGCAAACCAAGTTCTATAGTGTACGGGTCCCCACATAGTTATGCATGAATGATAATCTCTATGTAGTACCAATATAGAAATGGAGTACAAGTGTGGATCTTTCAAAAGGAATAGTAGTGTTGCCCCCTTCTTTCTTTTTTTCTTTTTCTTTTTTTTATTTTTTGTGGCCTATTTGGCTCTTTCTTTTTATCTCTTATTTGTCCCCTTTGGGATCTTTTAATTTGTCCTCTTTGGGATCTTTTCCTCTCATAAGGGAAACACTCTATGTTTTAGAAGAATAAAAAGAAAAATCATCACACTTTATAAGAAGTACTCAACATAAAGACAAGTGAAAACTATCATGATGTATGCAAATGTATGCCTCTGCCAGTGTAGCAGGATATGCAATGATACTAGTGTGTCATGTAGCAGTAATAAGGGCAAGGCCCAACTAGCATGCAGCTCCTCGATCAAGCAAAAGCATGTATGACATGAAGATCAGGTCATGAGATGGTGGATGTTGCATGGCAATATATCTCGGAAAGGCTATGGAAATGCCTTAATAGGTAGGTATGGTGGCTGTTTTGAGGAAAGATATAATGAGGCTTATGTATGACAGAGCGTATCATATCATGGGTTTGGATGCACCGGTGGAGTTTGCATCAACTCTCAAGATGAGAAAGGGAAATGCATGGTACCGAAGAGGCTAGCAAAATATGGATGGTGGAAGTGCCAACAATCGAATACTCACATTAGTCCGAAGAACTCATACACTTATTATCGGTAACTCTCTATCTAGTTAGGAAATTCACAAACAGACAAGTACCCCGAGGAGGGGTGTTTGGGGTTTGGTTATCCTTGTGCATCCTCGACTCATGGTAACGTGAGGGTACTCTATATATTCCAACCCATCCAGAGGTTAGCGATCAATTTAGTAGCTAGAGTTCTGAACTAATTTTTAGTTTTTGAAAAACACACGGATTTCCCAAAATACGACACCTATCACTAATAAGCTCAAGCTCTTGGCACCAATAGTCCAAACGTTACTCAAATCAATACCTCAAAACTATTTCAAGTTACTACTATACTTAAATAGCAACCTCAATTACCTACTCATGCAAGACACACAACTCAGTGCAACAAGCCAACTCTCTAAACAAGATAAGCATGATAACTCAAGAGAGTTCCAAAAGCAACCTAAATAATAGCTCTTAAAAGATATAGCATGAAAAATGAGAGCTAGGCATGACCGTGGATACAAAAAGATAAAGAACACTCAAAAAGGATAAGCATGAAAACATATGTTGTGTTCTAGAGTGGAATGGAGCGTGTTTCTCTCCCAAACAAGGAAGGCTAGGTTCCGACTTGTTATTAACAGCAAGCAAAACGAAAACAAACTAAAAAGTAAAGAGCGGGACGCTCCAAGCATAGCACATAACATATGAAGTGATAAAAATATAGCATGGAGATGGACGAACTGATGATTGTTGATAGAGAAAGGGATGCACGGGGGAATCCCCAAGCTTAGACGCTTGAGTCTCCTTGAATATTTCTTGAGATGCATGGGGGCATCCCCAAGATTGAGCGCTTGGCACTCATGTATCTTCTTTCATCATCTCCCATCGCATACTTGAAAACTCCCTTCACACGAAACTCATCATAACCTGATTAGAGTGGTTAGTACCCATAATAAAATAATTTATTACCTACTGGAAATAATGATTTTCATGAAAATCTACTGTTTATCATGATTGCCAAAAGGTTTTTGCAAAGGAAAAGCAAGCTTAAGATTTGCAAAATGATGAAAACGCAAAACATGGCAGAATCTATAAAAACAGAACATCACGTAGTAAATAATTTATTCGGGGCAATTCTGCAACTCAAATCAAAAAACCTCAGAACAAATTCCAGAAAGGAAATTATATAGAGCATACTTTCAAAAAAAATTAGATCAAAAAGATTATCTAGTGATTTTTAGCAAATTTTTCCGTGAGGCACACAGAATCTGTTTCTGGACAGCACGTCACAATTTTTTAACTTTCTTGCAATCGGAGGCTATAACTTGGCACAAAGCTTAAAAATAAATATACAATGATGTTGATATAGTAGTAACACACATCAAGACCACTAAAACTGAAAGTAAAAAACAATTCTCGTTGACTCCCAACAAGCGCTTTCTTTTATGCCTTTAAGCTAGGCATAATGCAAAAAGATCAAGTTTTATCAACTCCATAAGAATAACTTGCCCGAATGACGGACTCATAAGGTAACTTAATCTTCTTTCGATGGAAGTATTATGTTCCTTTTTTAAGGGGAAATTGGAATCTAATGGTCCCCTCTTTCATGTCAATGATAGCACCAACGGTGCGAAGAAAAGGACGTCCCAAAATAATTGGACATGCAGGATCACATTCAATGTCCATAATAAGAAAATCAACGGGCACATAATTATCATTGACAACAATAATAACATCATCAATTCTCCCTAAAGGTTTCTTCACATAATAATCAACAAGACAAACACCAAAAGAACATGGATCAAAAGGTTTCAAATCAAGCATATCATACATTCTTTTGGGCATAACGGAGGCAATAGCTCCAACATCACATAATGCAAAGCAAGAGATATTATTCAATTTAATATTGACCATAGGATCCCAACCATCTTCTAGTTTTCTAGGAATAGAAGTCTCTAGCTTGAGCTTCTCCTCCCTAGCTTTGATAAGAGCAATGGTAATATGCTCGGTGAAGGCAATATTGAGTGTACTAGTGTGGGGGTCTTTAGCCATTCTTTGCAAAAAGGTGATAACTTAGGAAAGACTACAATTGTCAAAATCAAGATTACTATCATTAATTAAAGTGGTGGTAATGTCATCTAAGCTCATTCTTTTCGTAGTCTCTAAATTCAAAGGACCTTCTTGTCCTATAGTTTGAGGTATTAGCATCACTATTAATAGGTCCATTGGGACTACGAGTGCGATGGGTGCTAAAAGTTTTGAGATCCTCAACAACTTTTATAGTAGCAATGGTAGTGTGTGTAGGAAGGCTCTTAATCCTATCTTCCTCTTCTTTTTCTCTAGCCCATCTCTCTTTAAGTTTGGCTAGCATTCTTATGTTCTCATTAATTTGGACTTGGATAGCATTCACGGGTATGGTGTTCCTTTCCTCAAAGGGGAGTTCTAATTTTAAGCATCTCTACATCATGAGCTATGTTGTACACCTTCAAAGAGAGACTACATAATTTTTCTAGTTTCTCTTCTACACTCTTGTTGAAGGCTTTTTGAGAAGTGATAAAGTCTTTAAGCATGTTATCTAATTCAGAAGTGGAGTTTTTGGTGCTAGGATAATTCTTGTTGTTCCCATAGTTGTTGGATGGGAACGGTCTAGGATTGCTACCAAAATTACTCCTATAAGAATTATTATTAAAGTTGTTCCTAGAGATAAAATTAACATCAGCTTGCTCTCCTTCTTGAGCAACCAAAGAATTAAAAGGAACATCATGAGGATCAATGGGAGCTTGCTTAGTAAGTAAAGTCATGATCATGTCAACCTTATCATTAAGGGAGGAGATCTCCTCAACAGAGATTACCTTCCTACCTGTTGGAGCTCTCTTGGTGTGCCATTGAGAACAATTTTTCATCATCTCATCCAATAGCTTTGTGGCAGCACCAAGTGTAGTTGACATAAAGGTTCCTCCCGCGGCCGAGTCTAACAGATTCCGCGAGGTAAAGTTCAATCCTGCATAGAAAGTTTGGATAACCATCCAAGTAGTCAAACCATGTGTAGGGCAATTCTTAACAACAGGTTTCATACATTCCCAAGCTTGAGCAACATGTTCATTATCCAATTGTCTAAAATTCATAATGTTACTTCTTAATTGGATAATCTTAGCAGGCGGGTAATACTTCCCAATAAAAGCATATTTGCACTTATCCCAAGAATCTATGCTATTCCTAGCCAAAGATTGAAGCCACACTTTAACTCCTCCTCTCAAGGAGAAAGGAAAAAAAGCTTAAATTTAACAATATCACCATCTACTTCTTCATATTTTTGCATATCAAAGAGCTCAACAAAATTATTCAAGTGCAAAGCAGCAGCATCTCCAACACCGGAGATTTGATCTTTCATAACAAGGTTCAGTGAAGCAGGTTTAATCTCATAGGACGTGGCTACAATGGCGGGAGCAGCAATAGGAGTGCGGATAAAGTCATTGTTGTTGTGACTAGTGAAGTCACACAACTTGGTGTTTTCAGTGGAACCGATAGCAGCGGCAACAAGCAAGAACAAAGAAACTAATTTTTTTTGTGGTTTTTGGTATAGGACTCTAAAGCAAAAACTAGAAAGCAAACTAACAAGACTAAAAAGCAAAAGTAAAAGATAGCGTGCAACTCCCCTATCTTGAAGACTCGAGTCCCCGGCAACGGTGCGAGAAAACTTTGCTTGATGACAAGATGATGTATATACTTCTCACTCCTTGTTGGTTACCCCAAGTGGAAGGTTGAGAAGTAGTCAGCAGCAAGTTTTCCCTTACACGGAGACTGTAAGGTTTATCGAACCAGGAGGACTGCTAGGATCAACAAGTAGGTGTCTCCCACCCTGGCACTATCATAACAATCTGAACATAATCTCATAATCCATCAGATCCCAACAAACCGAGCATATCAATAGCAAGAGAATTACATAGATGCCTTGATCATGTAGGGCAGCTCACAAGGACTAATCATGGAAGCACAAGATTGGAGAGGAGACATCACATAGGTACTGGTCATGGACTCATGGTCCAAGGAGTACTACTCACGGCACGTCCGGGAAGCGTCCATGGCGGTGGAGAAGCTCCCGGAGGTCAATCCTCCCTCCGGCAGGGTGTCAGGAAGAGGTCTCGTGATGCTCCCGATCTCGGAAGCGCTGCAGCGGTGGAACAATGGAGAAATTCACGATTCTGGATGTGATGGAAGGGTTTCCTCGCGGAGGAGTAAATATAGGCCAAAGGAGGGGGCCAGAGGAGGTGGGACTCACCCAGGCGGCCTGTGGGCACGGCCAGGGGGTAGGCCGCGCGAGGAGGTCACCTGGACAGCCCGTGGCCCCCCTCTAGCCCATCTTCCGTGATCTGGAAACTTCCGTTACGCTGATTTTGTATATATTTTTCTCGGGATTTTTCGGGCGTCGGAAAATTGGATAAAAGCCCCTGCAAAATAGACGTTAGCAGACAAAACTGGCACTGGGTGCACTGAGTTAGTAGGTTAGTCCAAATATGTGTAAAATTATATAAAAGTGTAGCAAAACATATAACAATGTCACCCAAAGATCATGGAAAAAGCAGAAATTATAGATGCGTTTGGGACGTATCACTTGCCGGAGGAGGAGGATGAGTGCCCTGATCACTCATCGGAGGAGGAGGAAGAGTGCCCTGATCACTCGCGGGAGAGGAGGCGGAGTGCCTTGACTCGCCGGTGGAGGAGGAGGAGGAGGCGGAGTGCCCTGACTCACCGGGGGAGGAGGAGGAGGAGGCAGAGTGCACTGACTCGCCGGAGGCGTCCAGTTTGGAAGCTTAATGTACTCCTTCTGCCATAGACATGTACTCCTTGCAGCATGAACCAGCTTATTCTCCCCTTCACCTGTAGGTTGGTCAAGCTCGAGCTCCTCAAATCCCTCTATTACTTCATCCACCATCACAACAGCAAAGCCATGTGGAATCGGAAGGCAGTAAAAAGTTCCATTGGGTTGAGGAGGTGGAACAGAGCCGATAGCAACCTTGAAAGTGAGGTTCCGGCATTTCGTCATAAGCTCTCAATGTTGAGCATCCGTGATATTATCCACAGGGTAGATAGGAGCCGTGAAGTCAGGTTGAACGAGCTCCGTGGAAGCCACGCTGCTTCTTCGCTGAGGTGGCGGGGTAGCTTCTGGGGTAGCTCGATGTCTCTCAAGTTCCTCTAGCTTTTGTAGTCGTGCATTGATCTTCTGCATGTCGCTCAGCTCCACTTTCCTCTTTCTCTCTCGGCTTTCGTAACCGCCTGCGTCGGGAAACCCAACCTTCCATGGAACGGAGCCTGGTGTCCCTCGTGTTCGTCTAGGGTGCTCAGTATTCCCTAGGACCTCAGTCAGCTCGTCCTTCTCTCTGTCGGGAATGAACATCCCTTCCTGCGCTGCGGTGATACACTTCTGAAGCTTGTTGATGGGTATTGCAAGTTGCTCGTTCGTCCAATGGCACTTCCCTGTTTCAGGATCCAAAGTTCCCAAAACCCCGAAGAACCAAGTCCTTGAACGGCCTGGCTAGTTCAATGTTGGTGGTTTAACCCCTTTAGCAATCAGGTCATTCTCAGCTTTGTCCCACAACGGACGGGCTTTGAGGTAGCCACCTGACCCCATGTGATGGTGATGCTGCTTCTTTGCAGCATTTTTCTTGTTTGTATCTGACATTTGCTTACTCTTGTCCGATGTCTTGTAGGCCACAAATGCGGGCCAGTGATCTCTCATCTTCTCAAATCGGCTGATGAATTCTGGAGTCTCCCCTTTGTCGACAAACTTTGCCTTCAACACTTTCCTCCACCTCCTGAATAGGTCAGCCATCTTACTAAGAGCACACGCCTTGACCAGTGGCTCTATAACTGGCTTATTCGGATCCTCCTCTGGCGGTAGGGTGAAATTTTCCTTCAACGCGGTCCAAAGATCATCTTTCTACCTATCGGTGACATAATCACCTTCATGGACGTCGTCGCCCTTAGGCTTATTCCATTGCTTGATGCTGATCGGGATGTTGTCCCTAACAATAGCTCCGCACTGAGCAGAAAATGTGTCCTTCGTCCGCTTGGGTTCAATCGGTAGACCATCATCACGGATTTCTGTGATCGTGAACTTTTCATCCTTGCACAACCTTCTCTTTGGGCCTCGTCTTGTAACAGAAGTTTGGCTCGATCCGTACTTTGCAACAGCTCCCTCCTCCGTTCGGTCACCGGAGCCGTCATCATGGTCTCCGTATTCCTCTGACATTCGGTCACCGGAGCCATCATGATCGTGTCCTTCCTCCTCCATTGCTCGATCACCGAAGACGTCATCCTCTCCTTCCAGACCATCGGTGTCGTTGAGATAATAATCAACCTCAACTCCGTCGTGGATTATCTCACCCAACAATTGTTCTTGTTCCAAGTTTCTTGGATCCATAGTTTCTGCAAATATTACAACATGGAAACTAATATACAAACATGAATGTCCGACGTCCGGACCGCCTCTCTCATGAATGTCAAACAACGGATTCTATACAAAAAACTTTCAAGAACTTTACACACTACATATCATTTGACCGTGTGGCATCGTGTGTGTATCGCGTGGGTTTAGTTGGCACGACGCTCTTTGCTTGTCACGTTCAGGGTACCGGATTCCAGGCCGGGCGACTCCAAAGATGTGCTCACATTGTGTGCACCGTGCTACGTAGCTAGCACGCACTCGTGTGCGTTGTTGTTGCATTCGGGGCGCCAGATTCTGGCGACCATGTTCGCGGATTCCTTCTATTATTATCTGGATGAAAAGCGATTCATTTTCCTTTTTTTATAGAGAAATTTCTATTCATTGAGGCAAATTGTTGCCTTTACTTGTCGCAAACTATCTATTATCATCAAACAGTCTTGCTAAGTCTGAGTCGATTAAGACTTCGTTAAGTCCCAATCGATGCTATATCCGTGGAATCTTATAACATCCATGTGGTATTTTTTTCTTTATTTTTTTTCTTACATGTTATATCACCTGATTAAGACGGTGGGGACGGGCGCGGGCTCCGGGCGGTGACGGGCGACGATGACGGGCTCGGGGTGGCGCGGGCGACGACGACGGGCTCGGGGAGGAGGCGCGGGCCTACAGCAACAGGCTCGGGGCAGCGACGACGGGCTCGGGGGCGACGATGACGGCGATGGGCTCGGGGGCGAAGGCGACGGTGATGGGCTCGGGGCAATGACGACGACGATGGGCTCGGGGCGACGACGGGCTCGGGGGCGACGGTGACGGCGATGGGCTCGAGGTCGACAGCGACGATGGGCTCGCGACGATGTCGGCGGCGACGGGCTCGTGGGAGACGGTGACGGCGATGGGCTTGGGGCCACGACGGGCTCGGGGGCGATGGCGATAGCAACGACGGGCTCGTGGAGGAGGCGCGGGCCGACAGGGACGGCCTCCTCTCAACTGCAGGAGAGAAGAGAATGGCGAAAATGGGAGTTGGTGAAAATTTCGACAAGTCTCGCCATATATGCAAACACCTTTGGTTCCGGTTGGTGGCTCCAACCGGAACCAATGCCAACCTTTCGTCCCGGTTGGTGGCTCCAACCGGGGCTAAAGGTCAATTTTCATCAGCCCAAAAGGGCGGGAAGAAGAGACCTTTAGTACCGGTTGGTCGCTCCAACCCGGACGAAAGGGTGGCATTGGTTCCGGTTGGTGCCACCAACTCGAACTGCAGATCAATTTTCATCAGCCCAAAAGAGCAGAATGAAGAGACGTTTAGTTCCGGTTGTTGGCTCCAACCGGGATGAAAGCTAGGTATTGGTCGCGGTTGGTGCCACCAACCGGGACCAAAGTGTGGTGCTGGCCGGGCCAAATTTTGAGTCCCACCTCGCTAGCCGAGAGAACTCGCGAGTGGTTTAAAAGCGCTGGTGCGCACACCCTGTCGAACTCCTCTCAAGTGCACGCTTCCATGCCTAATCTGTCACTGCTTGTGGGCCTTTTGGGCCTTCTGCGAGCCTGAATCCTGGCCCAACCAGCTGGTTGGGTTTCTAGTCGTATTCACGCAGTGGTGGCCCAGTAGGTGGCATTTTTTCAAAAAAAACATTTTTTTTTGTTTTGATTTGTACTTTATTTATTTTATTTTGTTCCTACTTACTGTTTTTAGTGATTCTTTTGCTTTTAGGTCACAAAGATTTTCAAAATGCACCATTCAAAGCCACATCATCAATTTTCAACGATTTCTGACTTCATTTAGTATTTTTAATGCATTTACTCCTTTTTTGAGCTAAATGACCATGAAATTGAAAAGCACTACAAATGAACTCTGAAAAGGTTGAAAGTTGGCATGGTATCATCATTTCACCCACATAGCATGTGCTAAAAAGTTGAGAGGGTTACGGCAAAACTGGATGCACTTCGTGTACAAAACGGACAATCTCTTTCCAAGTATCAGGGTTTCATACGAAAACTCATGTGTTACAAAGGGATTTCATTTTTAAGAACTTATTTGAAGTCCATAATTTTTGTGTGTTCAAAATGCACCATTCAAAGCCACATCATCAATTTTCAACGATGTCTGACTTCATTTGGTATTTTTAATGCATTTACTCCTTTTTTGAGCTAAATGACCATGAAATTGAAAAGCACTACAAATGAACTCTGAAAAGGTTGAAAGTTGGCATGGTATCATCATTTCACCCACATAGCATCTGCTAAAAAGTTGAGAGGGTTACGGCAAAAATTGGATGCACTTCGTGTACAAAACGGACAATCTCTTTCGAAGTATCAGGGTTTCATACGAATACTCATCTGTTACAAAGAGATTTCATTTTTATGAACTTATTTGAAGTCCACACTTTTTGTGTGTTCAAAATGCACCATTCAAAGCCACATCATCTATTTTCAACAATTTCTGACTTCATTTGGTATTTTTCATGCATTTGATGCTTTGTTTTTTAGCTAAATGACCATGAAATTGAAAAGCACTACAAATGAACTCTGAAAAGGTTGAAAGGTGGCTTGGTATCATCATTTCACCCACATAGCATATGCTAAAAGGTTGAGAGGGTTACGGCAAAAACTGGATGCACTTCGTGTACAAAACGGACAATCTCTTTCGAAGTATCACGGTTTCATACGAAAACTCGTCAGTTACAATGAGATTTCATTTTTCTGAATTGTTTAGCACATGGATACGAAAACTCATCTATTACAAAGGGTTTCATACGATACAAAAGGCATTTCATTTCTTCATTTTTCTTCGCTTGTGTTCTTTGCTTATTGCACCGTAACCATGGATAATCTTCATCGTTTAACAGGGTGCTTGGGTCAGTCTTGACTTTGAAGGGAGGAATTTCATGAAACTTTTCATAATCTTCAAACATGTCTGTCTTGCCCTCCAATCCCACGATATCTCTTTTTCCTGAAAGAACTATGTGGCGCTTTGGCTCATCTTATGATGTATTAACTGCCTTATATTTTCTTTTTCTCGGTTTGGTAGACATGTCCTTCACATAGAAAACCTACGCCACATCATTGGCTAGGACGAATGGTTCGTTTGTGTACCAAAGATTGTTCAAATCCACCGTTGTCATTCTGTATTGTGGGTCTATCTGTACCCCGCCTCCTGACAGATTCACCCATTAGCACTGAAACAAAGGGACCTTGAAATCATGTCCATAATCAAGTTCCCATATGTCCACTATGTAACCATAGTGTGTGTCCTTTTTCCCATTCTCGTTTGTTGCATCAAAGCGGACACCGTTGTTTTGCTTGGTGCTCTTTTGATCTTGGGCGATCGTGTAAAATGTATTCCCATTTATCTCGTACCCTTGGTAAGTCAATACAGTCAAATATGGTGCCCTGGCCAACGAGTACAGCTCATCAGAAACAGTGTTGTCACCTATGAGACGTTTTTGCAACCAACTACCAAAAGTCCTGATGTATTCATATGTAATCCAGCCGTCACACTGCTCCGGGTGTTTGGAGCGTAGAATATTCTTGTGTTCATCGACATACGGGGTCACCAAGGTAGAATTCTGTAGAACTATGTAGTGTGCTTGAGACCAAGAATGCCCGTCCGTACACATTATTGACTCTGCTCCTAGTGTGCCTTTTCCAGTCAGTCTCCCCTCATACCGTGATTGAGGGAGACCAATCTTCTTAAGGTCAGGAATGAAGTCAACACAAAACCCAATGACATCCTCTGTTTGATGGCCCATGGAGATGCTTCCTTCTGGCCTAACGGTTACGAACGTATTTCTTTAAGACTCCCATGAACCTCTCAAAGGGGAACATATTGTGTAGAAATACACGGCCCAGAATGACAATCTCGTTGACTAGATGAACTAGGATGTGTGTCATGATATTGAAGAAGGATGGTGGGAACACCAACTCAAAACTAACAAGACACTGCATCGAATCACTCCTTAACCTTGGCAGGATTTCTGGATCGATCACCTTCTTAGAGATTGCATTCAGGAATGCACATAGCTTCACAATGGCTAATCGAATGTTTTCTGTTAAAAGCTCCCTCAATGCAACCGGAAGCAGTTGCATCATAATCACGTGGCAGTCATGAGACTTTAGGTTCTGGAACTTTTTCTCTGCCATATTTATTATTCCTTTATATTCGACGAGAAGCCAGAGGGGACCTTCATACTGAGCACGCTGGCAGGACCTTCATACTGCTTCGGATGCATGCCGTCTTTTTCATTCTCTTCTTTAGTAAGAGCGTAGCTGGCGGGACCTTCATACTGCTTCGGATGCATGCCGTCTTTTTCATGCACACGTTAATGTTCCTCCCGTGCCTCCGGTGTATCTTTTGTCTTCCCATACACTCCCAAGAAGCCTAGCAGGTTCACGCAAAGATTCTTCGTCACGTGCATCACGTGGATTGCAGAGCGGACCTCTAGGTCTTTCCAATAGGGTAGGTCCCAAAATATAGACTTCCTCTTCCACATGGGTGCGCGTCTCGCATCGTCATTCGGAACATATAGTCCGCCACGACCCTTTCCAAAGATTACTTGTAAATCATTGACCATATCAAGTATGTGATCACCAGTACGGAGGGCGGGCTTCTTCCGGTGATCTGCCTCACCTTTGGATCGCTGGAGCTTGCATACTTGTCAGCACCCTTAGGATTGACAAAAACTTCTGGTTGTATCACATACAACCTTTCCTCAAGGAAACCGTCGAGGAAACAATGTTTTGACATCCATCTGCAAGATTTCATAATTGAAAAATGCAGCAACTGCTAACATAATTCCAACAAACTTTAGCATCGCTACGGGTGAGAAAGTCTCATCGTAGTCAACTCCTTGAATTTGTCGGAAACCTCTTTGCTACAAGTCAAGCTTGCTAAATGGTGAGATTTACCATAATCGTCTATCTTCCTTTTAAAGTCCCATTTGTACTCAATAGTCTCACGACCATCAAGTAGTTCTTCCAAGGTTTGTACTTTGTTTTCATACATGGATCCTATCTTGGATTTCATGGCCTCCAGCCATTTGTCGGAATCCCTGCCCACCATCGCTTCTCCATAGCTCCTAGGTTCCTTGTTGTCCAGCAACATGACCTCTAAGACAGGATTACCGTACCACTCTGGAGCGGTACGTGTCCTTGTCGACCTATGAGGTTTGGAAGTGACTTGATCTAAAGCTTTCATGATCACCATCATCATCTTCCACTTCAACTCGTGTAGGCGCCACATGAACAATTTCATGCGCCCTTCTACTTTGTGGTTGAAGTGACGGTTCAAAAAACCTCATCAAGTTTCACAATCCTCCCACTCAATTCTTTCGAGAGAAACTCTTTCTCGAGAAAGGACCCATTTTCAGTAACAAACAATTTGATTTAGGATCTGGGATAGGAGGTATACCCAACTATTTCGGGTATCCTATGAAGATGCATTTATCCGCTTTGGGTCCGAGCTTATCACGCTAAAGCCTTTTGATATAAGCATCATAGACCCAAACTTTAAGAAACGACAGCTTAGGTTTCTCCAAACCATAGTTCATACATTGTCATCTCAATGGAACTTCGTGGTTCCCTATTAAAGTGAATGTGGTTGTCTCTAATGCCTAACCCCCAAAACAATAGTGCTAATTCGATAAGAGACATCATAGTATGCACCATATCCAATAGGGCGCAGCTACAATGTACGGACACACCATCACACTATGGTGTTCCAGGTGGCATGAGTAGTGAAACAATTTCCACATTGTCTTAAATGTATACCAAACTCGCAACTCACATATTCATCTCTACGATCACATCGTAGACATTTCATCCTCTTCTCACGACAATCATCAACTTCACTCTGAAATTTTCTAGAACTTTTCAATAATTCAGACTCATGATTCATCAAGTAAATACACCTGTATCTACTCAAATCATCTGTGAAGTAAGAACATAACGATATCCACTGTGTGCGTCAGCACTCATTGGAGTGCACACATCAAAATGTATTATTTCCAATAAGTCACTTTCTTGTTCCATCTCACTGGAAAACGAGACCTTCAGTCATCTTTCCCATGTGGCATGATTTGCATGTCTCAAGTGATTCAAAATCAAGTGAGTCCAAAAGATCCATCTGCATGGAGTTTCTTCATGCGTTTACACCAATAGGCATGGTTCGCATGTCTCAAACAATTCAAAAACGAGTGAGTCCAAAGATCCATCAACATGGGCTTCTTCATGCGTTTTATACAAATATGACTCAAGCGTCGGTGCCACAAGTAAGTGGCAATATCATTACTTCTTTGTATCTTTTGGCATCAATATTATGAACATGTGAACCACTATGATCGAGATTCAATAAACCAATCATATTAGGTGTGTGGCCATTGAAGGTATTATTCAAGTAAACAGAGTAACCATTATTCTCTTTAAATGAGTAACCGTATTGCAATAAACATGATCCAAACATGTCATGCTCAATGCAAATACCAAACAACATTTAGGTTTAACACTAATCCTGAAGGTAGAGGGAACGTGTGATGGTGATCACATCAATCTTGGAAACACTTCGTCACCTCGCCTTTTGATAGTCTCCATTTATTCTGTAGCTTTTATTTCGAGTTACTAACATTTAGCAACTGAACCGGTATCTAATACCCATGTGCTACTAGGAGTACTAGTAAAGTACACATCAATAACATGTATATCTAAAATACTTGTGTTGACGTTGCTAGCCTTCTTATCTACCAAGTGTCTAGGGCAGTTCCGCCTCAGTGATAATTCCCCTCATCATAGAAGCACGTAGTCTCGGGTTTGGGTTCAACCTTAGGTTTTTTCATTGGAGTGACAACTAAGTTGTCATTCTCGAAGTTTCCCTTCTTTCCCTTGCCCTTCTTTAAACTAGTGGTTTTACTAACCATCAACACTTGATGCTCTTTCTTGATTTCTACCGTCGTGGTGTCAAACATCGTGAATAGCTCAAGGATCATCTTCTCTATCCCTGGTATGCTATAGTTCATCACGAAGCTCAGTAGCTTTGTGGTAGTGACTTTGGAGAACTATGTCAATCACTATATCATGTGGAAGATCAAATCCTACTTGATTCAAGTGATTGTAGTACCCGGACAATCTAAGCACATGCTCAATGGCTGAGCTTTTCTCCTTTCCTTTGCGAGCAAAGAATCTTGTCATAGGTCTCACACCTCTCAACACGGGCACGAGCCTGAAATCCCAAATTCAGCTCTTAGAACATCTCATAAGTTCCCAATGTTCAAAACATCTTGAGCGCCTCAATTCTAAGTCGTAAAGCATCACGCACTGAACTATCACGTAGTCATCAAAACATGTATGTCATATGTTCGCAACATCCACAAACGACACTTGGGGTAGCACACCGAGCGGTGCATTAAAGACATAAGCCTTCTACGCAGCAATGAGGACAATCCTCAGTTTATGGACCCAATCCGCATAATTGCTACTATCATCTTTCAACTTAGCTTTCTCTAGGAACATATCAAAATACAGGGGAGCTACAACGCAAGCTAATCATCTACAACATAATTCGCAAAGACATTTTGACTATGTTCATTTTAATGAGTTCAATTAATCATGTTACTTAAGAACTCCCACTCAAATTGACATCCCTCTGGTCATTCGAATGGTACATAATCCAAATTCACCAACCCATGTACGATCATCACGTGAGATGAGGTGGCTTCAATGGTGAACATCTCCATGTTGATCATATCAACTATATGACTCATGTTCGACCTTTCGATCTCTTGTGTACCGAGGTCATGTCTGTACATGCTAGGCTCATCAAGTATAACGCGAGTGTTCTCCATGTGCAACTGTCTTGCACCCGTTGTATGTGAACGTAGAGTCTATCACGTGAACGTAGAGTCTATCACACCCTATCATCACGTGGTGTCTCGAAACGACGAATTGTCGCAACGGTGCACACTCGGGGAGAACACAATTCTATACTGAAATTTTAGTGAGGGATCACCTTATAATTCTACCGTCGTCCTAAGCAAAACCAGGGCATAAAAATGATTAACATCACATGCAAATCATAAGTGACATGATATGGCCATGATCTTGTGCTTTTGATCTTCATCTCTAAAGCATCGGCATGATCTCCATCGTGAATGGCACAACACCATGATCTCCATCATTGTGCTTCCATCGAGGTCGTCGTGCCAACTATGTTGTTACTACTAAATCTACTGAACTAGCGATAAAGTAAAGCATCACCAAGCGCCAAAATAAATTAAAGGCAAACATATGGCTCCTGTCGGTTGTCGTAGCATCGACATGCAGGTCGATATTTAACTATTACAACATGATCATCTCATACATCAAATATATCACATCATGTCGTTGGCCATATCACATCACATGCATACCCTGCAAAAACAAGTTAGACATCCTCTAATTTATTGTTGCATGTTTTACGTGGCTGCTATGGGTATGTAGCGAGAATGATTCTTACCTACACAAAACCACAACGGTGATACACAAGTTATTATTTAACCTTCTCCAAGGACCGCCTTTGTCAAATCCGTTTCAACTAAATTAGGAGAAACGGACACTCGACAGCCATATTTATGCAACAAGTTGCATGTCAGTCGATGGAACCGGTCTCTCGTAAGCGTACGAGTAAGGTTGGTCCGAGCCGCTTCATCCAACAATACCGTCGAATCAAGAAAAGACTAAGCATGGCAGCAATCTGAATATCAACGCCCACAAACTCCTTTATGTTCTACTCGAGATGTCATATACGCATAGAACTAGCTCATGATGCCACTGTTGGGGAATGTTGCATGGGAAACGAAAAATTTCCTATGCACACATAAGATCTATCCATGGTGATGACCATCTACGAGAGGATACATTGCATCTAGATACCCTTGTAGATCGCTAAGCGGAATCGTATATAACGCGGTTGATGTAGTTGAACATCTTCACGATCCGTCCCGCGATCTCGTCATGATCCGTCTCGCGATCCCATCACGATCCATCCCGATCTAGTGCCGAACGGACGGCCCCTCCGTGTTCAGCACACATACAGCTCGATGACGATCTCCGCCTTCTTCATCCAGCAAGAGGGGCGAAGAGGTAGCTGAGTTCTCCGACAGCCTAACGGCGTGGCGGCGATGCTGGTGGAGCTGATCTGGCACGGCTTCGTCGTGTACTGCCGAACCGATCTAGAGGTGGAACGAACTAGAGGAGGGAGAGAAAGTTGCGCCATGACCTAATTGGGGTCGGCTGCGTGCCATGAATTTTTCAGGGTCGGCTGCCTCTCTCCTCTCCACTATATATAGGAGGGAGGGGAAGGAGTGGCGCCATGACCTAATTGGGGTCGGGTCGTACTCCATGACCTTTTCGGGGTCGCGCAGCGCGCCATAACCAAATTGGGGTCGCGGCGCGAGGAGGAGTCCTTCTCCTATTCGGACTCCTCTCCACCTCCTCACTTTGGGCGCATAGGCCCATAGGGGCTGGCCACCAAGCCCACCAGGGGCTGGTGCGCCACCTCTTGGGCCTATGTGGCCCCCTCGGGTGGGTGGCTGCTGCTGGCTATGCCTATAGGGATTTCCTTGGCAAATATGCAAAGGATTCCCCCGCGGCCTTGGAGCCTTGCGTTGGTGTTCCCTTGAATAGGAAAGGGTGATGTAGCACAGCGGCGGTAAGTATTTCCCTCAGTTTGAGAACCAAGGTATCAATCCAGTAGGAGGATCGCGTCAAGTCACAAGTACCTGCACAAACACAACGAGCTTGCACCCAATGCTATGAAGGGGTTGTCAATCCCGTATATATTGTTTGCAAAGTGAGAACTGAAAGCAAAAAGTAAACAAAGCAAAGTAAAAGTAAAAGCGAAGATGATAATTGTGAGTAGACCCGGGGAGCGTAGTGTTCACTAGTGGCTTCTCTCATGAAAGCAAGTAGACGGTGGGTGAACGAATTACTGTCGAGCAATTGATAGAACCGTGCAAAGTCATGACGTTATCTATGGCAATGATCATACATATAGGCATCACGTCCAAAACAAGTAGACCGATACTTTCTGCATCTACTACTATTACTCCACACGTCGACCGCTATCCAGCATGCATCTAGTGTATTGAGTTCATAAGAACAGAGTAATGCCTTAAGCAAGATGACATGATGTAGATGGACAATCTCAAATCTATGATGAAAGCCCATACTGTTACCCTTGATGGCAACAACACGATGAGTGCCTTGCTGCCCCTTCTGTCACTGGGAAAGGTCACCGCACAGTATGAACCCAAAACCAAGCACTTCTCCCATTGCAAGCATCATAGATCTAGTTGGCCAAACAAAACCCAAGACTCGGAGAGACTTACAACGATATCAAATCATGCAAATAAGAAATCAGCAAAGACTCAAATATAATTCATAGATAATCTGATCACAAATCCACAATTCATCGGATCTCGACAAACACACCGCCAAAGAGGATTACATCGGATAGATCTCCATGAAGATCATGGAGAACTTTGTATTGAAGATCTAAGAGAGAGAAGAAGCCAACTAGCTACTAACTACGGACCCGTAGGTCTGAAGTAGCCTACTCACGAGTCATTGAAGAGGCAATGATGTTGATGTAGAAGCCCTCCAGCTCCAAAGTCCCCTCCGGCAGGGCACCGGGAAGGGTCTCAAGATGAGATCTCGCAGAAACGGAAGCTTGCGGCGGCGAAAAAGTGGTTTCGTGGACGCCCTTATTTTTTCTGGGATTTTAGGGAATATATAGGCCAAAGAGCTAGGGCAGGGGAGCTCCAGGGGGGCCACAAGCTTGGTAGTCGCGGGCCCCTTGGCCGCGGCTATAGGGCTTGTGGGCCCCTTGTGGGCCTCCTGCCTTGGCCCTCAAGTCCCCCGATCTTCTTCTGTTCTGAAAAAATTCATTTCTGGGATTTTATTCCGTTTGGACTCCCTTCCAAAATCAGATCTGAAAAGAGTCAAAAACACAGAAAAAACAGGAACTGGCACTTGGCACTGAATTAATAAGTTAGTCCCAAAAAAGATATAAAAGGTATATAAAACATCCAAAGTTGTCAAGATAACAGCATGAAACCATCAAAAATTATAGATACATTTGAGACGTATCAAGCATCGCCAAGCTTAACTCCTGCTCGTCCTCGAGTAGGGAAGTGATAAAGAATGAATTTTTGATGCTTTCATGCTACCTAGCATAGATGTCCTTTGTAACTCCTCTTATGTGACATGAATGTTCAGATCCGTTAGATTCAAAACAATAGTTTGCTATTGACGTGGAGACAATAATACTTCAAGCAAACTAGCAAGGTAATCATGAACTTTCAAAATAACAAGGCCAAAAGAAAGTTATCCCTACAAAATCATATAGTCTGGCTATGCTCTATCATCCTTGCACAACGAATTTAAATCATGCACAACCTCGGTATTGGCCAAGTAATTGTTTTCAAGCCTTTACTTTCTCAAACTTTTTCAACTCTTACGCAATACATGACCGTGGGCCATGGTTTTAGCACTATAAGTGGAATGGAGTGTGGTGGAGGTTGCAAGGCAAACAAGGAGAAGATGGTCACATTGACTAGGCATATCAATGAGCTATGGAGATGCTCATCAATAGATATCAATGTGAATGAGTAGGGATTGCCATACAAATGATGCACTAGAGCTAAGAGTATGTGAAAGCTCTTAAAGAAAACTAGTGGGTGTGCATCCAACTTGCTTGCTCACGAAGACCTAAGGCAATTTTGAGGAAGCCCATCATTGGAATATACAAGCCAAGTTATATAATGAAAAATTCCCACTAGCTATATGGTGGTGACAAAACGAGAGACTCTCAATCATGAAGATCATGGTGCTTAATAAGCACAAGTGTGGAAAGATAGTAGCATTGTCCCTTCTCTCTTTTTCTCTCATTTTTTTGGTGGGCTCTTTGGCCTCTCTTTTTTTGGTGGGCATCTTTGGCCTCTTTTTGTAAATGGGCTTCGCTGGCCTCTTTTATTTCCTCACATGGGACAATGCTCCATCAATGATGATCATCACACTTACAACTCAAAACTTAGAGCAATGATGACTCTATATGGAATGCCTTCGGTAGTGTACCGTGACAATGATCTAGCATGGCATAGACATCAATGAAAACATCATGCTAGCTATCTTATGATCATGCAATGGCAATGTAGAAGCTGTGGCACATGTCATGGTGGTAGTTGCATGGCAATATATCTCGGAATGGCTTTGAAAATGCCATAGTAGGTAGGTATGGTGGCTGTTTTGAGGGAGGCTAATGGTGGGTTTTATGCACCGGCGAAAGTTGCACGGCACTAAAGAAGATAGTGATGGTGGAAGGTGAAAGTGCATATAAACCATGGACTCAACATTAGTCATGAAGAACTCATATAATTGTTGCAAAAGTTTTAGTAGTAATCAAAACAAAGCATTCAACGCATACTCCTAGGGGAAGGGTTGGTAGGTATAAACCATCGCGTGATCCCGACCGCTATACAAAGGATGAAAATCAATCAACTAATCATGCTCACACTTCATCACATAGAGGTTCACCATACGTGCGTGCTACGGGAATTACTAACTTCAACACAAGTATTTCTAGATCCACAACACCTTACTAGTATAACTTCAATATTACCACAACCACAACTCAAAACTAATTGAGATGAATCAAACTTCTCTAACTACTCAATGCACATAAAGGTGGAAGTTTTCATATCCCTTTGGATAACTACCCCTTTTGAGATTACTTTCATAGCATAGATAAACTACCACGCCACGCACTGTCGTGCTCCAAAAGATAGAAGTGAAGCACATAGAGCAAAATCAACTAGCTCAAAAGATATAAGTCAAACACATGTGAGCTGAATTGCCTAACCAAAGGATATAAGTGAAGCTCAACAAAATCACGGTGAGTGCATGTCTCTCTCTCTAGGTGTGCAGCAAGGAAGATTGTGACACAAAAAAAATAAAAGACTCCCATGATACAAGACGCTCCAAGCAAAACACATAACATGTGGTGAATAAAAATATAGCCCCAAGTAACGTTACCGATGGATTGAAGACGAAAGAGGGGATGCCTTCCCGGGGCATCCCTAAGCTTAGGCTTTTTCGGCATCCTTGAATCAAACTGGGGTGCCTTGGGCATCCCCAAGCTTGAGCTCTTGCCACTCTTTATCTCTTTGTCCATCAGAATTTCACCCAAAACTTGAAAACTTCACAACACGAAACTTAAACAGAAACTCGTGATATCATTAGTATAAGAAAGCAAATCACCACTTCCTTAGGTACTGTAGCAAACTTAAATTCTACTTACGTTGATGTTGGGTTACTGTATTTTCAATCTTCCATGGCTAATACCCCCCCCCCCCGATACTATCCATAGTTTCATCAAAATAAGCAACCAACTCAACAAAAACAGAATCTGTTAACAACAGACCAGTCTGTAGCAATCTGTATACTTCGTATACTTCTAGTACTTCCAAAATTCTGAACAATTACGACAGTCTGAAAAATTTGCGTACCAATCAGCAGCAAAAAGAATCAACTCAAAAGCTCTCACATAAAAAAAATGAAAATTCTTTTCGTGAGCAGAAAGTTTTTGTCTTTTCCAGCATGATCAAACGATCATCCCCAAGACTAATCATAACGGTTTCACTTGGCAGCAACGCAAAAGAAACACAAAAAAACACAATCATAACAGAATTATGAAAGTGTGGAAAACACAAAACAGAAATAAAAAGGATAGATTCGTTGGGTTGCCTCCCAACAAGCGCTATTGTTTAACGCCCTTAGCTAGGCATTGATAATTCAATGATGCTCACACAAAAGACAAGAATTGAAGCACAACGAGAGCATCATAAAGCACGTGAAAATCACATCTAAGTCTAACATACTTCCTATGCATAGGCATTTTAAAGGAAAACAGATTATCAAGACAACCAATAGTTACAAAATGCAAGGAAGAAGAAAGAGACAATAGCAATCTCAACATAACGAGAGGTGATTTAGTGATATGAAAGTTTCTACCACCATATTTTCCTCTCTCATAATAATTACATGTGGGATCATATTCGAATTCAACAATGTAACTATCACATAGGATATTCTTTTCATGATCCACATGCATGCAAAGTTGACGCTCTTCAAAAATAGTGGGATTATCATAAACTAAAGTCATGACTTCTCCAAACCCACTTTCAATAATATTGCAAATATCATATTCATCATGAGGCTTAAAAAAAATTTCAAGATCACAAGAAAAATCATCGCCCCACTCATGATCATTGCAACAAGTAGTGGACATAACAAAACTAGCATCCCCAAGCTTAGGGTTTTGCATATTTTTAGCATGATTGTCACTAATAGAATTTATAGTGAAACCATAGCAATCATGCTTTTCATCCAAGGAGCCCTCGTGAATCACTTCATAAATTTCTTCCTCACAATTTTCAGATTCACGCATCTCAAGCAAAACTCCATAAAGATAGTCAAGTGCACTCAACTCACTAGCAATTGGATCAACATAATTGGATCTCTTAAAGAGATTAGCAAGTGGATGAGGATCCATATCACTAGATTTTCAGCAAGTGAAGATGCAAGCATATTGAAGGCAAATGGCACACAAGCGAACAGAAAGCAAGCGAGAGAAAAGGGCGAACGAAAAAGGCAAACGAAAAAAGCAAATGTGAAGTGGGGGAGAGGAAAACGAGAGGCAACTGGCAAAATAGGTAAATGCAAGAGATGAGTTTGTGACACTTGCTTGGATAGATCTTGACTTGATCTCTCCCCAGCAACGGCGCCAGAAATCCTTCTGCTGCTGGCTACGCCTATAGGGATTTCCTTGGCAAATATGCAAAGGATTCCCCCGCGGCCTTGGAGCCTTGCGTTGGTGTTCCCTTGAAGAGGAAAGGGTGATGTAGCACAGCGGCGGTAAGTATTTCCCTCGGTTTGAGAACCAAGGTATCAATCCAGTAGGAGGATCGCGTCAAGTCACAAGTACCTGCACAAACACAAAGAGCTTGCACCCAACGCTATGAAGGGGTTGTCAATCCCTTATAGATTGTTTGCAAAGTGAGAACTGAAAGCAAAAAGTAAACAAAGCAAAGTAAAAGTAAAAGCGGAGATGATAATTGTGAGTAGACCCGGGGGCCGTAGTGTTCACTAGTGGCTTCTCT
Organism: Hordeum vulgare subsp. vulgare; assembly: GCF_904849725.1. Classification (NCBI taxonomy): domain Eukaryota; kingdom Viridiplantae; phylum Streptophyta; class Magnoliopsida; order Poales; family Poaceae; genus Hordeum; species Hordeum vulgare. The sequence continues at coordinate 82,283,964 of NC_058524.1, forward strand.
CATGAAAGCAAGTACACGGTGGGTGAACGAATTAGTGTCGAGCAATTGATAGAACCGCGCAAAGTCATGACGTTATCTATGGCAATGATCAAACATATAGGCATCACGTCCAAAACAAGTAGACCGATACTTTCTGCATCTACTACTATTACTCCACACGTCGACCGTTATCCAGCATGCATCTAGTGTATTGAGTTCATAAGAACAGAGTAACGCCTTAAGCAAGATGACATGATGTAGATGGACAATCTCAAATCTATGATGAAAGCCCATCTTGTTACCCTTGATGACAACAACACGATGCGTGCCTTACTGCCCCTTCTTACACTGGGAAAGGTCACCGCACGGTATGAACCCAAAACCAAGCACTTCTCCTATTGCAAGAATCATAGATCTAGTTGGCCAAACAAAACCAAAGACTCGGAGAGACTTACAAGGATATCAAATCATGCAAATAAGAAATCAGCAAAGACTCAAATATAATTCATAGATAATCTTATCACAAATCCACAATTCATCGGATCTCGACAAACACACCGCCAAAGAGGATTACATCGGATAGATCTCCATGAAGATCATGGAGAACTTTGTATTGAAGATCCAAGAGAGAGAAGAAGCCATCTAGCTACTAACTACGGACCCGTAGGTCTGAAGTAGACTACTCACGAGTCATTGGAGAGGCAATGATGTTGATGTAGAAGCCCTCCAGCTCCAAAGTCCCCTCCGGCAGGGCACCAGGAAGGGTCTCAAGATGAGATCTCGCGGAAACGGAAGCTTGCGGCGGCGGAAAAGTGGTTTCGTGGACGCCCTTATTTTTTCTAGGATTTTAGGGAATAAATAGGCCAAAGAGCTAGGGCAGGGGAGCTCCAGGGGGACCACAAGCTTGGTAGCCGTGGGCCCCCCTGGCCGCGGCTATAGGGCTTGTGGGCCCCCTGTGGGCCTCCTGCCTTGGCCCTCAAGTCCCCTGATCTTCTTCTGTTCTGGAAAAATTCATTTCGGGGAGTTTATTCCGTTTGGACTCCCTTCCAAAATCAGATCTGAAAAGAATCAAAAACACAGAAAAAACAGGAACTGGCACTTGGCACTGAATTAATAAGTTAGTCCCAAAAAAGATATAAAAGGTATATAAAACATCCAAAGTTGACAAGATAACAACATGAAACCATCAAAAATTATAGATACGTTTGAGACGTATCAGTGGCCCATCCCGGTGAACCACGGAACTCATTCATCACTCCCGGTACTTTATCGATAGTGCGTGAAACCTTTCCGGAACCCGTATACCTCTTTCCTATATATCAATCTTTGTCTCCGGACCATTCCGGAACTCCTCATGACGTTCGGGATCTCATTCGTACTCCGAACAACCTTCAGTAACCAACATACATAACTCAACTATACAGAAACGTCACTGAGCCTTAAGTGTGCAGACCCTATGGGTTCGAGAACTATGCAGACATGACCGAGACACTCCCCGGTCAATAACCAATAGCGGGACCTGGATGCCCATATTGGCTCCTACATATTATACAAAGATCTTTATCGGTCGAACCTTTATGACAGGGATTCAGTTAATCCCGTACACTGTTCCCTTTGTCCATCGGTATGTTACTTGCCCAAGATTCGATTGTTGGTATCTCTATACCGAGTTCAATCTCGTGACCGGCAAGTCTCTTTACTCGTTTCGTAATACAAGATCCCATGACTAACTCCTTAGTCACATTACTTGCAAGGCTTGTTGTGATGTTGTATTACCGAGTGGGCCCCAAGATACCTCTTCGTCATATGGAGTGAAAAATCCCAGTCTTGATCTATGTCAACCCAACAAACACCTTCGGAGATACCTGTAGAACACCTTTATAGTCACCCAATTACGTTGTGACGTTTGATACACACAAGGTATTCCTCCGGTGCCCGAGAGTTGCATGATCTCATGGTCATAGAGGCACATACTTGACATGTAGAAAACAGTAGCAATAAACTGACACGATCACATGCTACGTTCATAGTTTGGGTCTTGTCCATCACATCATTCTCCTAATGATGTGATCCCGTTATCAAATGACAACTCATGTCTATGGCCAGGAAACCTTGACCATCTTTAATCAATGAGCTAGTCCTTAGACGCTCACTAGGGACAGTGTGTTGTCTATGTACCCACACATGTATTTGAATTTCCAATCAATACAATTCTATCATAAATAATAAATGATTATCATGAACAAGAAAATATAATAATAACTAATTTATTATTGCCTCTAGGGCATATTTCCAACACCCACATGGCGGACGCATGACCATCTGACCAACACTGCATGACCTCCTAAAGCGGAAGCTTCGCGGGAAGCAGTCTCGCGGGGGGGCTCACGAGGTGTCGCACATCACGTGGGCCGACATCCAATGGGCCCTTCTCAAAGAGAGAGAGAGCTTCGCGGAGTCGGAGCCTCGGGGGGTGATCATTGGAGTCCTCCAGTGGGACGCCTGCCACACTAGGCCTTCTTAGCACAGTCGACTGGGCCGACAGTGGATGGGTCGTGGTACCCTGGTTCCACTGGACCGACATTCACCGATGACTAGTTATCTTAGGGTGATACCGATGCGCTGCCAGATGCGGACAACATAAGGGTAGGAGATGAAGAGGTGTAAGGCATCTTCAGGCTAAAGCTGGCACTAAGGGCAAGCCGAGTCGGTGGTGATGTGCTTATGGACGAGGTTGGCATGTGTGCTGAGTCTATCTCGAAATAGTAGCCATGTGAAGATTTTGATCTTGTTTGGCATCTGAGAGTGCCAAATGAGGGAGGCGGTGTAGCCGATATCGGGCTCCAAGAGTAGAACGGCATAGATTTCTTTGGTGGATAAGTGGTTGCCACCCATAAGAAAGTGTTCATCATGTTCTGACGAAGGCATGAAGTCTTGCAACACAGACAATATTTGGTTTGAATGAACACATTTATACTTTTTTCAATACACATTGTACATTTTTCACGCACACATGAAACATTTTTATACATGTTGAATATTTTTAAAATACATGATGTATCTATTATCAAATACATGTTAATCATTTTTTTGCACTTTTTTCATGTACACATTGAATATTTTTAATGGCACAAAACATTATTTTAACTATGCAAACATTTTACATTGCATAAGCATTTAAAAAATATCATGTTGTGTAATCGCTAGCCATTCATGTATCCTTTTCATCGATTTCTAGTCGTAGTGTGGTTTAATTCCCTGCCTAGCCATTATGGACACTGGAGGAGCTGCGTTGTGGACGAATGGTCCATGGCCCGCCCAAATTTTTAAGAAAATTATAAAACTATACATACACTCGGCCCATAAAATACACAACACTACAAAGCCAGCAACTAGACTTAGCATCTGCTTCAACTTGGCTCGCCCAGTTTTTTATTCGTAGCTCTGCCACTTATTATGGAGCCGTCACATCGGCATAACATGCCACCACGCGTGGCATTGGGCGTCGCTTGTGCATCGGGAAGGTGAGAAAGCGGGGCGTACTAGAGGAAACACGACGTGATGAGCATGAAGATGAGGCAAGGACGTGAACACATGGTTTAGTTTCTCGGTTCCGGATGCGATGGCACACACATCGCACATCATTCGATTTTCATTGATTGTGTGCACGATGGCATGTACAATTCATCGAGATGAAACTGTATGCGATGTAACCCCTCATGGCACACGGTTACTAGCGACGAATCGTGTGCACGTCATCTCCCACTGTTTGACTTCTCCAACATCACGTGCAATGATTTTTCATCGTGTTGAGAATAAATAACACATCGTTAATTATGGGATAATCCCCACTCTTCCCACATGGGTGGTTACAACCGTCAGTTGGTTTCACCTTGGAGTGTTGCATCCTTTGGAGTCAACCTTTCGGAACAGTCACCTGCTTTGGAGACACGAGTTGGCATTGTATATAAACTCATATCATTTATCAATAAAGGGTTACTTGAATCATTTAATTTTTTATTCAAGGCCGGTATGCTGATTCAATGAGGATCATTTCCACGCAATAGGGGGGAGTTCAATTACCATAAAGAATGCAAGGAAATTATGGAATGTTCAACACATTTCTGCCTCAAATCCGCGTACTCAAAGATCTGAACCATGCGTTCAACAGATTTGTAACACGTTGCTAATAACCTGCCAGATTCATTTACTGACTATAAAGGGGTCACACAATCTACAATCCTGCAAAAGTACGCCTAAAAGAGCGAAAGTATCAACAAAATCCACTCCACTCCCCGTTCAAAGAAACAGGGGGTACGGCAAACGTACATCAGGATTCAGCTTCTCACAAGTAAGGATATCAAGGCCTCTAATCAGTAAATGCAAGTCAACTTCATGTTTACACACACCTAATGGATAGTATACACCCAGTGAATGGGCACCTTCACCAACCCAGGTCATAGTGATCGGGATGTCGGAATACCCGACTCAACATCATTGGGAAATCGCGAGCAGTCACCACGGGTAATGATATTTCTATCAACTCTATATTGACATATAGATTCTGGAGAAACATATAATTGAAAGTCTACAACTGTTGACACATATTTCTCAACTGATTGCAAAATCTTTTTAAATGATTCAGATCCAAAGATCATGGACATGGCATAGTGTGAACAACACTCGGACTGAACTCAAGCAAAGGTTATAATCTAGGTAGAAATAATCTTGCTCAACAATGGAAAGGTGTTCATAAGCAATACCTACACCAGTTTTATTTTGGAAACGAAATTGAGAACAACGAGGTGGTGAAACAAGGAGCAAGTATTGTAGCACAAGGTTTACACAGATACTCAGCTCTTCACCAAAGGTGGAATCTCTTTCCGATACTTATATCATTGTAGTACAAAATCATCTATCTCTACAGTTGATAGATGTAATGATTACATATCCATGTAGATCACTAGATTCAGATATAGATGGTTCCCGGTGGAATCTTAATTCTAAATCGAAGTACACAATGCAACATACATTGTGAAAAATTAGTAAGTCACCATACGGTACAACCGACGTAGTGAGTTCCTTATATACAAGGATTACTCTTACAATGATGATTATCCATGTTTGTGTGTCTACAATGACGACACATGTAATCATCTAAATGACGGAGTTTAAAATGAAGGATTTGGATAAACCAAAATACCGCTCGTTACTGCAACTTGAGCACCTTCATTCATACATTATGGTATACTATGTTGTCTATATCCAAAATATATTTGAGAAATTCCTTGTGGAAAAATCTTATCCATCCATAACTCTCATGGTAGTTCATTCTCTAGACATAGAGAAAGATCTATTTAGACAAAAAATGATGGAAATGAGATATTGGGACTCAAACGTTTCATAATGCCATTGGATCCACCAAACAAAATTGGTTGGGACTTAAGAATATCTATCGATATCTCCAAAGGCATCAAACATCTTGTCTTGGTTTTTCAGTTTCATAGAAATCTAAACACCAAAATCATTGGATACATTGATCAGATCCCCGCTACGTCAGATCATAGACAAGCTTAGTGTTCCTACTAGATGTGGTAGCCATCTCTTGAGAGTCTTTGAAGTAGACCTCGTGGCTACATCCACCAACCATTATTTAAAGACAATGTTTTTTGTTTCCGAGGATGCAAACAGGTTACGCAATAAGCAATATTACTATATTGCATATCTAGCAAATCAAATCATATGACTAATTTGTTCACGAAGTCTCTACCAACTTTTACATTCCAGAAATATGTTCATGGAATTAGTATGTGACGGCTTCGAAATTTACAAGAAAAGGGGGGTATCTTTCTGAATTGTTCTTGTTCAATGCATCATATTATACTCTTTTTCCCTTCATGAGTTTACTTTACAGGTTCTCATAAAAGTTTTAAATGAGGTAATATCAACATGAGATCATATGTCATACTTTTTGTTTTCCGCACCAGGTTTTTTTGGGAAAGTATATACGACATATTTATTGTCCTCTAAACCCTATGGGTTTTCTCGTATTTAGTTCAAAGAAACAATAACCATTATATGTTGCATCATTTTCTCCTTATTTTTTTACTCGGTTTGAAGGAGTATTAGCAGCATATCCTGCACCACTCCTCATATTTTTTTCCACAGGGTTTTTGAAAGAGATTTAATCAAGATGATGAATCCATATGACGTCAATCGGTGAGTAGGGGTAGTGTTAAGAATAATTAACCATCGTTAATTATGAAATAATCCCCACTCTTTCTGCATGGGTGGTTACAACCGTCGGTCAGTTTTCAACCTGGAGCGATGCATCCTTTGGAGTCGACCTTTCGAAACAGTCTTTGGAGACATGTGTTGGCATTGTATATGAACTCATATCATCTATCAAGAAAGGGGAATCATTTGATTTCTTACACATCCCAACCGTTTGGAGTCGGGACACACGATTCCTCGATAGCGCGCGTTGGAAGACTTAGAGCATCTCCAACACGCGCCGAACGCGCCGCGCGCAAAAAAACTGATTTGTCGCGCGCCCATCGTCTGGATTGGCGCGGCGCGCAGCGCTGGCTTCAGCAGCTGCGCTAAAATGCAGCGCATGCGCGCCGCTCCAGCACAGCGCGCGCTCACAACATTTTTTTATTTTAGATAAATCAAAAGCATAGATAAATAAAAACTAGATAGATTGCATAAATAAAAAACGATACAAAGGTATTTTACATCGGTGCAACTAGATAGATAGTTCGAAAGCATAGATAAAACTACAGTGCAACTAGATAGAAACTACTCCTAGTCGCTACCATCATCACTATCATCATCCTCGTCGGTGTCGTCCGAGGTTGAGAGCCATATGTCCAACCAACGATCATCGTTTTCCGTGAAGAACGACCTCCCGCGTGCTGCAACGATATCCGCATGCGCATTCGCCAATGCCTTCCGCCGACGCCTGTCCAACCGCTCCTCGCGGCGCCTTCGCGTGTCCTCCTCGCGGCGCCTTGCCCAGTAGACTTGCTCGTAGGCGACGTCCTTCGGGTGGCGCCGGCGCCACTCCGCCATGACCCGCTCGTCCTCCTGGGCGACGAGGAGGCGGCGCTGCCGCGCAGCGTGCTCCGCACGGTCTTGTGCCGTGTTAAGACGAGGCGGCGGGGCGACGTCTAGCGCCTGCTGGAGCATGTAGACGTCCTAAAAATTCATCTGCCTGCGCGGCCTACCTAGGCGTCACGCCGCCGCGTCGAACGCGCGGGCGGCCTCGTGCGCCGTCTCGTAGGTGCCGAGGCTGAGCCGGAGATTGCCGGAGCGTATCTCGGAGTAGTACCCGCCGTTGGGGCGCAGGCGGACGCCGCGGTAGCCCGACGCTCCTCGACGGCGCGGCGGCATGGTGGCGCGTCGGTGGCGGGGCGCTGGAGCGGTGGAGGCGCGCGTGGCAGAGGAAGAGGAAGAGGAGTCGTGAAAAAGGCGTGTGGCGAGCGCCGCATTTTATAGGCGCGCCGGAAGCGGTGCGGCAAAAATGGCGCGCGAGCTGCCGCCTTTTCGCGCGCGCGCAAGCAGTTTCCGCCACCGCTGGAGCGCGATAAAACGTCCCGCGCGCTAAAAGCTGGGTTTACCACACGCTCGCGTCTTTTGACGCGGCCGTTGGAGATGCTCTTAATAGAATGCATATGCGCTAGTGATCAATTTAGAGACGCAATAAAGGAGCATTCGCTCGGGCACGCGTATCGTGCGCGAGTAAAACGCAGCAACGAACGAATCTGCTTCGTGCAACTCAAAATCTCATTGCAAAAGAGCAAGCTAGGAGATGTGAGATGTGACCCACACAAGAAGAGCATGTGATGTATGCTTTGACAAAGCGAGCAAAACGCCGTCAACAAACAAAAGTACGTAACAGCTCTTACCTGTTCCCAGCATAGAACAAACCTAATCGCCTCATGCAATCATGTTAGGTACGTGATCACCAACAACCGGATTGGAGATGGACATCCACACGCCGCTAGCTTGCTCTCTAATTCTCCGGCCCTCTTGGTCTACTCAGGGTCCAATCGATGTAACTGCGACACAGAAGCTTATCCGCAGAGTTCTCCGTCCGCATTTCACTGTGCCGGACGCCTTGATATCTCTCCATCGGTCAGTTGCTGTAAGGCCAGCAAATCGGATGGATCCACCTTTATAAAGGCTTTGCTTGCACAAAACGATTAGGAGTTGAGTTACTACTGCTAGTTAGGCGTGTTAACATCCTGTAGATGTCCTTGTCCACAAGGTAGGTACGCTTGAACGATGATCGATGAACCGAGACGGCACTCGCCAAACGTATGTACAACTGCACCGCCATCACTATACCTTAGACAACAATCGTACGAAGAGCTGGCCGAACGATGCGTATTAACACTTACTTCACCTTCAAAAAGATGGCAAGTAATTCCTGATATGGCGATTTCGTTGGCAATGCCAAGCTACCAGTTACTTAATTACAACGTCGTTCTTCTCCTCTCTAGATGTCCACCGCAAGAATATCGTGAGAAAGATGTGTGAGCCGAAAAGGCCAGCCAACAGAGAGAAGAAAGTAACTGCCCCTGCTAGCTAGTCAAGCATTGGCAGTTGGCACTCCGGCAAGCTTTGCGACCACGAAAAACATGAGTCTTTTTTCCCCTTTCGATCGAGAAGGTGTAAACCGGCCAGTGGTAGCCAGCTAGCTAGCTGGAGTAGAGTCATTTCTAAGGCACATTTGATGTCTGGTCTAGACGTCGTCGATCGGACACTCGATCGCGGAGGTGTTGGAAAAGACTCATACGGCGGGACCGGTGGTTCCTCTTCCTACTCCCAACCAACCCCAACGGAAACCACTGAGCTCACCAACTCCCAGCTGCCACACCGTCCCTCACGTCGCCGTCGCTAACTGGTGTGCATGCCATGTATATAAGGCCATGGCCCCTGCAGGCCTCTGCCCATCAGTCGATCCATTGGCCGAGAGAGAAACGCATTGACTGTTTTCACAGACGCTCTGCTCTCTCGTCTCCGGCTCGGTTGGTTGATTTGTGTCGAGCTTGCAGCTGGTGCTAAGATGGGTTCCGCCGGTGGCGCGTGTCTGGCTGCCTTGGCCGTCTTGCTCCTCGTGATCACGACGGCGTCCGCGGCGAAGTACACCGTCGGCGACAGCTCCGGCTGGACCACCGGGGCGGACTACACCACCTGGGCCAGCGACAAGAAGATCAAAGTCGGCGACTCCCTCGGTTAGTAGTACAGTACTTAGTACCAGCCGGCTTTGTAGCAACATTTTCGTCTAGCTTGCCACGGCATTTACTGACGAACGGACGGACGGGCATGCATGGCAGTGTTCAACTACGCCGGCGGGGCGCACAACGTGGCGGAGGTGAGCGCGGCGGACTACGCGTCGTGCTCCGCCGCCAACGCGCTCAGCAGCGACGGCAGCGGCACCACCACCGTCGCGCTCAAGACCGCGGGGAAGCACTACTTCATCTGCGGTGTCACCGGCCACTGCAGCAGCGGCATGAAGCTCGCCGTCGACGTCGCCGCCGCCACCGCCGCCTCGCCGCCCAAGGCGTCCCCGACGACCCCGGACGCCCCCGACACCCCCTCCACAACGCCGACGTCCCCGTCCACCCCCGGCGCCACGCCCAAGACCCCCGCGACCGTGCTCGCGCCGCCGGCCAAGCAGTCGGAGTCCGGCGCCAGCGAGCTCAGGGCCACGGCGGTGGCTGGCCTGGGCGCCATCGCCGGGCTGGTGGCCGCGGGGCTCTTCTAGAGGGGCGAGGCCAGGATGGAGGCAGTGCTGTACGTACGTACGTACGTTAGGTTGCATGTCGTCGATCAGCTCATCGTGTCAGTCGTTTCTCGTTTGTTGAGGAGGCCATCTTTCTTTTGACGGAGGGGACTAGCTTTTGTTGTGGTTGGCAGTCACGGTGGTTGGGTACCTTGGATTCTATGTTATGATTTTTTTTTACATCACACTCATGTCATTGTCGTATATTTTTTTGCCTACTTTGTGCTGTGGTACGTGAGTGTTGGATCATTTATCTATAGGCAGATTTGCACGTGTGATTAGTGAACCTTCATTTGCATTGTTTATCTTTTTACATAATTCATTCATGTGGCGTATGAAACATGTCACAATCGGTTGTTCTTGGAGAGGTTTATTTTGATGGCCACAAGGTACAAATTAACAACCGGTTTGGTCATTGATCTTGGATGGTTGGCTACCAAGACGCCCGACATAGTGCAAAACCACTCGCGTTAGGCTCCTTCCATTCAACGCAGTAAGCATTACCATCGACCAAAAAATTAAAGAAGACCAATCCAAAAACGGCTTTGCTAAAAATCAGTCGAATGAGACTTCGAGAAGTCCTAGTCGATACTATAATCCGTTGATTTTGCATTGAGATTTGTGCAGATAATTTTTTTTCCCAGTTTTTTTTCTTCTTGCAGAGACTTCGCGAAGTCTCAGTCGACTGAGACCTAAACACACTCATCCGAAAACAATTTTCCTAAGTCTCGATTGACTTAGACTTCGTTATGTCTCAGTCAATGCTATATGCTTTTGATCTTGCATCGTGATATATACAAAGTTTTTCTTTTAATTTTTTTCATTTTGTTTTTATACACTATGTCACTTAACTAAGACTTAGTTAAATCTCAGTCGACTGAAATCTAGCCACACCCATCCAAAAATCAAATCCAACTATAAACATGTTAAAGATTGAACCCCGGCCCCTGCATCGTTGTGATACAATCATTCTTATTAATTATCAAGCAAAGTACAAAACAAAGGTAATCACACCTAAACAATTACAATATATGAAATTAACACCTACGACTAGTAGATCGACTTCCAGACATTACTCACATCTAGATTTGCCATTTTGGTTCTCCATTTATATATCAAATTGGATTTGAAGTTTTAGAGAATCGTAAACATGTATCGAAACTCAATTTATTTCAAGAAACTTCAAAACCTTTTAGGGGTGCTGCCGTGTATTGGTGGCACAGTAGCACCCATACTGCTTGTGGCACTAGAACTTCTCTCTAAGATGAAATCATAATCGGTCACATACCCGACAAAACGGCCTTAGGATTCTAGAAACTATGATTGTCCAGACTCCATTCTACTCCCTTCTTTACAAACTATAAGTTTTTTTAGAGATTTTATTAGAAGACCACATACTGAGTAAAATAAGTAAATCTACTATATAAAGTATGTCTATACATTCGTATGTAATCCCTTAGTGTAATCTCTAAAAAACTTATATTTAGAAACGGAGGAAATAACTGTTGTCTGGCAGTTTAGATGCAGCAGCAAGTAGTAACATATTTAGTTCACCAATCAAGGGAGTGGCAAATATATCCGCGAGAGAAAGGAAAAAATGAGGGAAACTAACAACGCGGTGGATTCTATATATATGCTTTGCTTTTTGCATGACTACAAGAGTCGGCGCTACCAAATTGTTAAAGATTTACTCCCTCCATTTCTAAATATAAGTATTTTAAAAGATTTTACTATAAACCACATACGGATATATATAAATATATTTTAAAGTATAGATTCATTTATTTTGTTCTGTATGTAGTCCGTAGTGAAATCTCTTAAAAAAATATTTAGAAACAGAGGGAGTACACGACAACAGGTAAAACAAGAAAGAATTCCTTATTTAACACTATTTTAAAATTGGATTCCTTATTTAGCACTGAAAAAACATTTCTTTCCTATCTATCATTAATTATAAATTTTATTTCCAATATAACACGTCTATCAATTTTTAGAGCTAGCAGTGTTAAATGGCGCTTGAAATGACAATACTACCCTTGGCACTAGTATATCACCAAAATTTTCATTATCTTTTCCCAATGTCTCCCGTTCTGCTAGTTTTAGAACGCCAAACCAAATCATGGGAGGACTACACGCACGTGCATGCAAAAGGTAGCTGCTTGATTGAATAGTGCACGCACGTACTCCCTCCGTTTCATAATATAAGTCTTTTTAGAGATTCCACTAAAGGACTACATACGGATGTATATAGACATATTTTAGAGTGTAGATTCACTCATTTTGCTTTGTATGTAGTCCTTTAGTGAAATCGCTTAAAAGACTTATATTTAGGAACGGAGGGAGTACATGTGAGCCGCTGACCAATGAGTCCAGCCTATCAGGTAAGCATAACCGACGAGTCCGACCTATCAGGTAAGCATAACCGATGAATCCTGTTAGGAAAGCAAATTGTCTATATTGAAGGCCCAAGAGGCATATATATATATTACACATGACTTGAGGTGCAAGGAAAGTAAACATAGACTAATAAGGACTCCTAGACTAATACTAACAGACTAATAAGGACTCCTAGACTAATACTAATACTTCCTAACACCCCCCCTCAAATGCAAAGCGTATGCAATAGCATTACATTTGAAGAAGTGTAATACTAAAAAAAATGATAATCCAAATCCGCGTCGTGAGAGTGTCGTCGTAGCATGAAGAGTCTTCAAAACTTGTCGAGTCGCCGAAGAAGAGAACGAAGAGATGGCACATCAGAGGTAGACACCGCATCACTTTAAGATACAAGATAAGTATCAAGAGAAGATGGGTTGTCAAAAGAAGATGGCACATCAAGAGAATAAAGCATTGTGCAGAAAATCATAGTCCACGACAACCTCGGCGAAAGAAGCTCGGCGGATAAGGCACGATGGACGTAGATTGACAATGCAAAAGAAGTCCAGAAAATCCTATAGAAAAACAACAAGGGCAAGTAGGCCACAAAAGTTGCATAGAAAGGATCAGGACCGGAAGAAGGCTGACGAATTAAGGTATGGTGGACTCGCATGACATGAGAAAACACAAAATATGAACGGATTTGATGGACGCAGCGGAAAATATAGAAAACTAGAAAACTAGAAAGCACTAGATTAGGGATGATGGCAGCGGAAGAGAAAAAAATAATATCATGGCGGCGAAGGCCAATGCCAACCAGAGTGTGCATGAGACGGTCCTGACTGTGTAGAAGATGGTTGCTCAGTGCGGGAAGCCTGAGTCAGAATACCATCAGTACCCGTCGAGGAAGAACCTGAAGTAGCGAGCAGACGCTTAAGTAGCAGAATATCCTGCTCAGTCAAAGCGATGGCTGAAGCTGTCGAGGTAGATGACGAAGTCTCTGTAGATGATGATTGCGCCTGGCGCAAGTGGTTCTGCTTCGTGTAGCAGTGGGACTCAATATGACCATCTTTGTTGCAGTAGCCACAATGTGGACGGGGGCGACCTGAGCCTCCAGAAGGAGTGGGCAAGAGCGGCGGAGCACTCGAGTGAGAAGGGGTCAGTGCAGCTGGGGGCGTAAAAGTAGCCCGAGCAGCGAGCACCGAGGGAACCTCCAGCAAACCAGCACCACGTAAGCGAGTCTCCTCAGCACGAATCTCAGAAAGCGCCTCCATGAGAGAAATACGGCCACGAGCAAACAGCTGAGCACGCCGAGGCTCAAACTCCTTACGGAGTCGAGACAGGAACTCGTAGACGCGATGAAACTCCAAGTTGGTCTGGACAGCCTGGCAACAGGGGCAAGTACGACAACCAGCGGTACGGAGAGAATCGAGCTGACGCCAGATAGCAGAACTTTGTGCATAGAAGTCATCAACAGTAGAGTCACCCTGCTGAAGAGCATGCTCCTGACGAACCACGGAGAGGTATAAGGCATCACCAGAGGGCGCATAGCGCTGACGAAGGCGAGTCCACATCTCAAAGGCAGTAGGAAGGCCCAAAAACTCAGAGGCAAACTGAGGCAGAACGCTAGTAGTGAGAACAGCTGCAGCACGAGCATCATCATCAAGCCACTGGGTGTAAGCAGACAGAGCACCATGATACGTCTGAAGAGCCTCCTCATAAGCCAAAACCTTCTCATCATCGGCCTGAGAAGCATTCGCAGGAAGAGCCGGTGGGGTCGGTGGAGGGGGAGCCACGGGAGTAAGCGAGCATGGCGGACAGCAGACCTCGCCAGAAAGAATACCCCAGAGACGGATGCCACGCATGTGAATGCGCATAAAGCCAGTGAACTCGATGTAGTTAGTACCATCGAAGATCACCGAACAACGAGGAACAACAATGTAGCCTGATGATGAAGACATTTTTTTTCTTTTTTTTTCTTTTCTTTTTTTTTTTTTAGGAATCAGCAGTAGCAAGCCGGATCCAATCGAGATTAGGACGGATCAGGGCGGCGGTTGGCGGGCGCTGCAACGGGAGGACGAGAGCAGCACTGGTTCTCGCGAAATCAGCAGCAGGAGCGACGAAAGCAGGACCCTGGGTCGATCTCAGGACGAGAGCAGCAGGAGAGCCGGCGACTTGAAGAAGACCAGCGGATGGAAACCGAATCGGGAACAAGTCCAAGCAGCGGAGGAGTCCGGATCAAAGCAAGAATCAACCGCGGCGGGTGGAGTCCGACCTGCAGCAAGGCCGCAGCGGATCGCGTCGGGAGGAGGCGGCGGCCTCCCGCCAGGAATCGCTGGGCCGCAGCGGGATCGAGGCCACAGCGGGTCGCGTCGGGAGGATGGTGGGTCGCGTCCAGCCTGGAACCGCTGGGCCGCAGCGGGAGCCAGCACCGCAGCGGGATCGTGGCAGGTAGCGTCGGCCTCCAGCAGAAGCGAGATCAGGGGCGTTGCCTGAAACCACTGGGATCTGGGGCGGCTGGATCGGATCAGAGAGGAGGGGCCGGCGGCTGTGACGGGAAAAGAGGCCGGCGGCCGTGATGGGAAGAGGAACAAGCACGAGTTGCGCGTGCGGAAAAAAACCAAGGGCTCTAATACCATGTTAGGAAAGCAACTTGTCTATATTGAAGGCCCAAGAGGCATATATATATTACACATGACTTGAGGTGCAAGGAAAGTAAACATAGACTAATAAGGACTACTAGACTAATACTAACAGACTAATAAGGACTCCTAGACTAATACTAATACTTCCTAACAAATCCAACCTATCAAGTAAGCTTATGCTAGCTTGCTGGATCGATCAACTCTGCTCTCACGACGAAACAAACGCAAACACAACATGCTACCACTGGCTCCAGCAGGTGCGGCGCAGTCGGCTAACTCCAACGTACATACAGATTACATGACACTTCTTCTTATGGATGTGCCCACCTACCACCAGCGTTTAGATTTCTAGTGAGCCGCCAATCGATAAGCCTGGCCTACCAGATAAGCTTAGGCAAATTATTTTTAGCACAACCTTTTGGTCACACCAACTAGTGTTATCCCACCTTTAAATATGACACAGAAATACAGGAGCAGATTGGCTAGATGTTTGAGGGTAAAATTATCATTTCATACACCATTAGCTCAAATATTGGACAAAAGTGTTATATTGGAAATAAAATTTAGGGTTGACGTTATATAAGGAAGAAATATCTTTTAGGTGTTAAATAGGGCATCCAATTTTAAGACTGTTAAATAAGGAATTCTCTCTATGAAGTACCTGTTCGGAAATCCTCCTGCTCCGTGAAAATAGAGGATTTGCGGAGCACCCGTTCCCCCGCTCCGTGTATTTTAACATCAGCTCCGCCAGCTCCAGGAGCTGAGTTGCGGAGCGGAGGAAAGCCAAACAGGGCCGAAGTATACATCTTCAAACTTAGCACTCCATTTATGTTAGAACCAACAGACGAGATTGACATTGATTCATGGAACAGCCTAAATTTAAATTAGTCGGTTTGTTACAATTTGAGCACGAAGATTCATAATGTGCAATCCTCATCAGAGTGGTAAGTAATGATCATCACATGTATTTTTGGCATATCTAATAAAACTGCGAAAAGATGATTAAAACGGGTGTCATACCAAAACAAAAACATAAGCCAACACAAGTAGAACACGTTCCACCACAAATCCTACATAATTAGGAATGTAAATTTGATGCAAACTAATAGCACAACAGTTCATTGAAGCTCACTTATCAAGGGAAAATTTACACATCAATTGTGCCAGCTAATGATGCATGAGATGAGCATGTGCTTTAGCTTACGTATCATGTTCTCCAGTAAGCAGCTACGTCTTACTTTGTACTTTTAGCTTGCCGTAGTACAAGCCTAAAAAAAAACTCAACCAAACACTAACTGATTTGGCGTTAACACCTTGTGGCTGTATGCAGGACATGCTGGCATCATTTAGTCTTCCTAACCTAGCAATTGTGATTGCCTGCCAAGACACATAGCAGTTGATGATTCAAAATCAGAGTGGATCACCTTATCATATTACTATGCAGAACTGCACATGATATGCGAGTATGCTCATTAGTCTTCGTATTGCTGCATCAGATATTAGTATAGGTAATCCTTAAGCTTGTCAATGATTGTATCCTCCTCTTTGGTATCTATTAACATGTCAAGACAAACAAACACATTGGGAACACCAACACTGCTTATCAGTGTACACACTTCACATAATCTATGACTACAACGATGTTAATCTATGGCTACAACGATGCATTTCTTGATATAAGTATATGAAGTTAGCAATGAGCCAGATAACACAAAAATATTGACTCTTTAACTTCGAATTAACATTTAATGGAAAAGTATATCCCAGTTTGCCCTAAAGGCCGTACCCAAGATAATAGGCCAGAACAGCAAAACAAAAGAAAGAACACTGAGCAACGCCCATTCAAGTTTTCATTGGTCAAATCTTCAATAATCATGAATAAATATGGCTCTAAATCATATTTTAGGATACATTCCTGATCAGGGTTCTCTTGGAAATTGGAGTATAGAGCGTTTCCAGAACTGTCTATGATTGCAGATATTGTCATGGAGGACTCGATGCATAATATGGCAGCAATAGCATCAAGCTGTGTAACCTCATTTCTGAACATTAGTCTTGCGTGTGCTACAAGATGGAAAAATATAGAACTGTGAGAATGAAGCCAGATGTGAATCAGAAAACATGTCTGAAAGGGGAAAAGATCCAGTAGAGATGACAGAACATGCCTTGTGCCAGCCTTATCAAACTCTCGAGCATACGCACAGTGGTCCTCGCTGCACAAAATCATGTCTTTGAGCAGCTGCAAAACTCTCCAAGGAAAATAAATGTTCTACTAACCTGCATTATGTGTTCCATCACTCCGCTGAAGCTGATAATAGCCTGAGAGAACGCGTTCTGCTTCCTTTGTCAGCACCGGATTAAACCGCTGTTTTACATAGTGGATATATCTGTGATTTTAGAATACTCAAGCATCATTATACAGCATTAACAATGACAAATAAAATCTCGGCAGTAAACAGCACAATCAGACAAGCCAAATACACTTGAAAATTTCAGCTGCTTATTATACATGACCTGACAAAATAGCAATTCCTAAGGCAACAAAAAGGTCTGAGCATTAAGTAGAACATAATGAAACACATGTACTTGTCTTTCTGAGCACAAGTCTCTAAGCTCAACATTGTCATGTTGGATATCTACCTTCTCAAACAGGGGAGTGTCCACTCTTTTATACCCAAAGGTTGGGTGCTTTTTACGACAGCGTCATTGGTCTTGTTTTCCTCTGCTTTAGTGCTCTACATAATTTCAAAAAGATAGTGCTTAATAGAGCAGTTTATTCCAGAATGACAGTCTGCTTGTATTATGTACATCCTTATAGAGTTGATAGTGAGGCCCATATCTTGTATATGTTCCAATTATGCAATACAGAAATTTGGCCATTTTCCATGTTTCCAAACAAGGGTAAGCATATCCAAGAAGCAACACAAGAGACCAAGCTCAACAGAAAAGCAATAAAACCATACCTGAGCTAATATATGAGATGAAATTATACCATCCAACTTAGGGTCCTTTATATCCAAGAGAACAAGAACTATATCAAATCTACTCAACAGTGGTCCTGAAAGTGTTGTATTCACGGATAAGGCTGAAAATGGGAAGTGTTTCAAAAGGTTATGTGCGGTTGCACCTTCAAAGGAATCTAAACTTCTAAAGAAATTACAATAACTAAATATCATTAAGCTAATTGCACCATCAAATTATTAACCTTACTAGTGTGATAATGTGCGGTTTTAAAGACAGTTATGGTATTGTGGTGGTAGTCTATTGTTTATGCCACAATTGGATCGAGCCTCATATGCAACACAGATAAATGACTAAATGTTGAGCTATTATAATATAGAACTGCAGAGTAAATACACGGTGCCTGAAATACTGTGATGTGTACTTTTACTATTAAGTAGCATGTCTATACTGATGTTATGTGCAGTACATTCATTTGAATCATATTGTCCTTTTGGATTAGTGGCACCAAAGACGGTAGTCCTTGTACTGAGTGTTGTCACCAGTCCAGCCTGAAAAGGCAAAGAAGTGATAATACCTTACTAAATTGCACGCTGGTGAGTATGAATGGCTCGTTAAATGTTGTAATTGTATTGAGTGAAAGAGGCATGGTACCTTTGCAACGCTTATTGTTTGTTGTTCCATGGCTTCATGTATTGTTGTCCTGTCATGCTCTCGCATACTATTGATGAGAATGTTAGATGGAAATTTATATCAGATAAAACATAGAGGCGTAAATCAATGGTCTTTATTTTAGCACAAGGCTAAGAGCGCTAAATAATAACATATCATATCTCACGATAATCCAATAAAAAAACTATCCATTTAGCATGGAAAATACATCAAATAAAACAACTGAAATGCAAATAAATATTGTTCGATTAGGGCTGGTAGCAGTAACTCGACAGGAGTCCAGGACTTGCAGCCGCGGCGCTCCAGAGCTATAGGGGTGTCTGCTTGGAAGAGGGGAGGGGAGATAGATTGATGATTATTGTTGTGTCTGTTGTTTCGTAGGCCAAGCATCTTCATACAGAGAGGGGCATCAAAACCGAACAAAGAAATTAAGCTGATCCAGGGGGATGCTTTCTCAAGATAACAAACTCATTAAAGGTAACAACAGACTTGGACGCCAATCCTCTCTCTACTCATACCACAAGCAAGCCTGATGTGCGGCATAATCCTTGTGGTCCCACTGTTTGTACTAATGACCCTGCGTTACAGTGCGTGTCCACTGTACAGGAGCATTTCAGCTGTGAAAAGTGAGAATACATATACAGGAGGGAGTCAAGAGTGCTTGTGATGAGCATTTTGAAGATCCTAAGAATTAACTATAATAAGAGTAAATGAGTATGCAGTGCAAATTTTTGGGCACGCTTTTTGGTGAAATAAGTGGAGGTTGCAGATTATTATCAAGCTATTGGAGATTCGAACAGCGGAGGCTGTTATCAAGTAAAGTGCATGTATCTTGATTTTATTGTCCAAATGAGATCATTCAAGCTAAATATACAAGAATCTGATCCATCAACGAATCTCAAATATGAGTATATGACATAAATTATCGTAATAATCCATTCTCAATATTTTCACAATATCAAGCCAGTTGTACTCCCTCTGTCCCAAAATAAGTGTCACAGATTTAGTACTACTAAATCTGCGACACTTATTTTGGGACAGAGGGAGTACAATAGATCAGGAACTCGGATCTGTTGAATCTCAGATAAGACACAGGGCACTGATTGTATTAGTGGGTAAAGTACTGGGTAGCAAATTAGCCAGAGAAACAGTCCAACCTATCAAATTCATCTATGCAGCACAAACCACCATCGGCCAGAACAAGGGCACCAGCCTCAAGCATCCACTCACCTATCATTGAATTCAAAAGAAAATTGCTATCAAGAAAATTAGTGCTACTTTCAATGAAAAACAACACCAAAAATTCATGCAGAGAGGGAATGGTAACATCAAACACATATACCTCCATCCTTGACAGCAGTCACAGTCAAACCAGCACTGGTACTTCCAAGACCAGTTGTAATCACAGAACGATTGCTCAATTTAGCAGCAAACTTCAAAAACTGGGATTTACCAGTACCTGGAGTTCAGTGAAACACAAATACACAATACAATTGTCTCAAATGTATACTTACCAATCTTAGATGTGGTACACGAGAGTGACAATTGCAACCTCATAAGCTACACACACTCGTAAATAGACTGTGAGTTAGTTCTCATGCCATCATGTCCATAGGTTCCTTCCAACAATTAAGGGTAAAACAAAATCATATGCCATAGTGGGCTCCTAGTTCTATCATAATATGTTTATTGCTTTTGTTTGTCACTTAGTGTGTATGAACATTATCACTTGTGACCGTGGATTTACTACTAATCCGCAATCATCAACTAAAACTAAAATATTTATTACTAAAAATGTTGGAGTGATGTGATGGTTTGTCTGTCATCCCATCCCTCCACCAACTTTATGACTGCTGTAATTATTATTTGTAACTTGTAAGTCACTAAGTTGCCTTGTTATTCTAATTCAAAGCTAGTTTTTGTGATCATGATGGAGACTGGCCAAGATTAGATTTATTTTAACTGTTTCCGTAGCAGCGTGGGGGCACTCACCTATTGCTGTGAAATACAGAAGTACTTAGTCTCTTAGGTACATACTAAATGCAAAATTTTGAATGTATAATTAAACCCTGTGGCAAGCAGTGGAGGGGTTATCTCTCTCTTGTGCTACTCTCAGTCTAGTTACAATATAAACTTTGCATAAGTCCAAACCCTATTGTCGGCTTATACATTTTTAATGTCATATATACTCATCGTATCTCAATAAAACGTGTCATTACAAACATTAGTACCTGGATCACCAACGAGAAGCATATGGGGTTCACCACGAACCTTTGTTCCAGAAGCATCAACATGCTGCACTCCACCGATCAATGTAAGAGCAACTGAAATTTAAATACATCATGAATAGTCAAAATGCTAACAGTATTTAACATGAACGCTTAAAAGAACAAATTAGTAATTAAAAAAATTCCAGACGAGACTTAAACACTACTGAATTACTAACAATATAGCATACTGACACAAAATAGCATACCTGCAAGCTTTACCGTGAATAACCCACAAATCTGAGGACAAATGCCTTTCAAGATTTTATTTCTTCCTATGTACACAAAAAAGAAATAATCAATAATTTTTAAATGGCAACTTAAAAACTCTAGGATGCAATTTGACATATGGAAAAAAATCGACGAGGCCAAGTTTTTTCACAGTGAGGTTCAAACCACTGGTCTACAAAACATTGAGGGAAGAACTTCAGCACCTCCTAGTGGAGTAGCTCTGTTTTCTGCCCAGAAAAGCTCAAAATCCTTGATAATTTCCTCAGGGATGTCTATACCAGACTTCAGCTCATTAGTTCTCCTGTATAACGCAGCACACAGACATTGTTCAAACTTCAGAATTCAGCAACCGTAAAGTGCTGAGCAGATGTTGTCCATGGCGGCATTCAACTAGTTCTGTAAATGATCCAAAAAGGAACTATGGTGCAATGAATAGAAATAAATCATCGACTCGGGTCACAAACAGTGGGGGAAGGCTTCCCTTCACATGAGACCATATAATAATGTAGATGTTGACATATCGATTACGTGAAATTCTTTACATTTTATTTTTTCAACAAAAAACCCAACAAAAAATAAAAAATCAACAGCGATTCTAGATTATTTTTTTAAGTTGCAACAACTTCACAAATGTGAAAAAACTACCATTACTACTTTCCAGAGCTGAAGTTGGAAAAGAGGAATACCCCCTCCATTTCTTTACTTCGCATATTAGTGTTATCTTATAGGTGAAACATTGTAAAGTTTGACCAAGTTTATATTAAAAAGTATCAACATCTATAATACCACATAAACACAATATGAAAAAGAGTATTCCATGCTGGGTCTAATGATATTGATTTGGTATTATGGATGTTGATTTTTTTTCTTAGACTTGGTCAAACTTCACAAAGTTTGGCTTAAGACAACACTAATATGCAAAGTAAAAAGAAATGGAGGGGTTAGTTCGCCTTATCAATTACCTCACATAATTGGCAATAAACATAGGATCAAGGTTGCAACGCACATCCTTAACATCAGAGGACCACTTTGCAGATAATATACCCGTAACAATGACGTCATCTGAAGAAAGAACACACTTGATTGAATATCAACGTAACAGAACAGCAAGAAAGCAACAATAGATGGACATTTAGATAGCAATTCCAGCATAAGAAACACATCACTTTTCAGCTGGGAACAATGAGAAACCAGCATACAAACTAATCTGGTAAAGCTCCTGATATAAAGATTAAGAACTCTGATCTTTTCAAGATCATCACAACACAAGGGCTCACAGAATGCTATAAATGGATGAGCCCAAAGAAGCTACTTTCCTCCAGCTTTAACAAGATCAACAAGGTCATCCATCAAAATCACAGGCATGGAACGGGGTATAGACCCAACATCCAGAAGTTGCACGCTTTCTTGGATTTTTATTTCTTGATAATCATGACAGGTTATGCTATCTCCCATCAATTGGAAAGAAGCACTTTGACAACCTTTTGAACTCTGCATGAAGAACAAAACTATTAGTAGCTCCTTCCGCAGAAGATGGGTAGTCTCAAACAGTCATAAAATGTACTCCCTCCGTCCCAAAATAAGTGACTCAACTTTATATTTACAAAGTTGAGTCACTTATTTTGAGACGGAGGGAGTAACAGGTAAAAAAGAACAATAAATGATGTACATTGGACATCAGAGGGTAAAACCATTGTCAAATATAGGTAGAACCAGAAAACCAAAGACTGTTTCTCACTCAATGAAATCACACTTCCTTCGATTAAAAAAACGAAATGGAATACCGTGGATGGGCAAGATGCAGGTAGAGTTATACGATTCCCAGCCTCTAGCTCGGGATGGCAGGGGAACCTATTCAATACACAAATAAATTAAGGTCAGGTGTCTTTATGATAATAAAATACAGCCATGGCACTCAACACTCTTTCTAAGGAGTAACAAGGAGATCATTGTATGCTAAGGAGTCTGCAATCTCTGAATGTATCTCACTCAATTACTTAATATTATGCTACTACTTTAAGTAAGTTAATTAGTTAAGCCTCTCACACTGCAAGCATTTAAACACGGGAAACTTAAACTCGGATTGCAGATTTGCTCACCCAGCTTTTAGCTTACAAGCTTATGTAACAAGAAGATGGTAATTAATAGACCACTGTCTCCAGCAATGTAAGAGAAGATGATAATCTCGCCAGCACAACTAAAATATTTAGATCTCATGAAAAAAATAAAAATATTTAATTACTTGAGGAAACAGCCATCAAGTATCAACTTTAATTCAAGAAGAAACATTCTTCAAATTCTTAGAAAGGCCTGTACCGAGCCATGTTAGTCAGTAGATCACAATCTAAAGTTACTTAATTACACTAATATGCAATTCACAGTTATGCTTGACAAGCCACTAATATGCAAGGGCTCGAATATGTAGCCAACAATACCAGTATGATATTAAGGCCTAAAACATGCATCACAAACCTGTGGTTGCATTTCCTGCATTGATACATCCGCTCGCCCTCGATCATCTTCACACCGCCTGATCTGATCACAGTCCCCTTCAGAGTCAGCAGAATCCTCCTATGCTTCACCCTAACCTTCCCGATGCTCGGCGACGACTCTGCAAAAATGACAACATCGCCGTCAAATCAGGAAAACCCCTAAACAACTGAAACATCACGTGACCAAACAATCTTGCAAGCATTACAACGAACACAAAACGCGCGTGCGTGAGCGCACCAGGGAATTCCAGTGGCGACCCGCAGACGTTGACGCGCACGTGCACGAACTTCTTCTGCACGGCAGCGGGCCTCGACTCGTCCGGACTACCCAGCGCCTCGCCCTTTCGGAGGATGCACAACACCTCGCTCTCCTAAGACAAAAAAAAAATGCTCGAGAACTGCGGGGATGGAAGCGGGGAAAAAAAGGGGGAGGATACGGGTCGCACGGCGGGCTGGTTCTACTCACCTGGGCGAGCTGAGCGGCCTTGTCGAAGTAGGGGAGGAGGCCCTTGGGGTTGTTGTAGAGTTCGTTGGCCAGGCCCGGGTCGAAGTCCAGGAGCTCCGCGAAGCTGCGAGGGGGGGACGGGACGGGGTTAGGGTTTGGGGAGGAGGGGAAGGGGGGCGGGGTGGGGGAGGAGGACTCACTCGATGACGAGGGGGAAGTGGAGCGTGGACTCGGGGTGGACGAGGATGCGGCGGAGGTCGCCGGAATGGAAACTGCAGAGGAACTCGGCGAGCTTACGCACGTCATCTGCGCGCGTGTCTGCCTCGCCGTCGGCGGCGTCGAACTCCTCGTGCGGCGCCGGCGGCCGCATTTGGGCGGCGATTGGGGTTTCGGCGGGAAATGGCGGAGGAGGGGAAAACTAGACACTGGTCACTGGTCAGGACGGTGGTCGCGTTGTTCAGTTTCTTTTCTCTCCGAGAGAGAGACTTGGGTTGCGATGGGCTTTGGCGACTCCTTCGGTAGTCTGGTGGGCTTTAGGGCGAGGGTTTGTTCACGAGCAAACCTGACCAAATGGGCGGGCCGTGCCGTGATAAACAGGCCGGCACGGCACAGTCCGACCACGAACGTTTAGTACACGGCCATGTCGGGCCGGCACGTGTGCTGAGCTTCACGGCCCACACAGCACTACGATTAAAGGCGGCAATCCATCGACACATTTAGCTAGGGCTGGGCGTTCGGTTTATATGGTTAATACGGTTCGGTTTATATGGTTAATACGGTTTATTCGAATTTATATAATTTCGGTTTTGGAAAAATAAAAACCAAAATAATCATTCAAAATTTAGAATATGAACCATATTAACCATAATATATCGGTTCGGTTTGTTCGGTTAACCGAAAAACCAAAATTCATGCACTTATCAATATAAGTGTAATGACTCGAGAGCACTGATTTGGATTGTATAATATGTAAAAAGATAATCACAGTTCTAGCAACCTTAATATCATTCTATGGTTTATTCAGTCCAGCAAACTACTAACATAATTAAGTAGAAAAAGGACACGGAACGTGAAATGTATTATGTGCGGAGAAATGTGTAATGCCTTCATACTGTTGCACTTTCGAAAACAAGGTATTACATGGGGTATTCACATATCGGTTTGTTCGGTCTATTCGGTTTCTGGGCACCAAAAATCGAACAAAAACAAAACACCAAACAACCTTAAAATTTCCCACCGAACAAAAAAACAAACCATCAAATAAACCGGCAAATCGGTTAATACGGTTCGGTTCGGTTTGTTTTCTCGGTTTTTGGTTTTATAGTGCCCACCCTACATTTAGCTGTCATTGTAATTATTTATCCTATTAGGCGGAAAATCTTATTTGTCGCTCTGTGCGAAGCGATGTTCAGGCTTCGCATAGAACGGGCGGGGGATCGGGCTGGCCCAGGTAGCGAGGGTGTCGTGCCTGGTTTTGGGAACCTTCCACAGGTTCCAACCGGTTTTTTTTATTTTGAAAAACTTCTAGAAGGTTCATTGAACCGGTTTTTTCATTTTACTGTCTTTTTTTGTTTCTTTTTTCTGTTTCCGTTTCAAAATTATTCTGAATTTTAAAAAAATGTACTGGAATTTGAAAAAATGTTATGGATTTTGAAAAAATGTTCCTGAATTTGAAAAAAGTTCAAGAAATTAAAAAAATCCAGAATTTAAAAACTGTTCTGGAATTTGAGAAATGTTCCAAAATTTGAAAAAATGTTCAGATTTTGTGAAAAAATGATCCAGAATTTGAAAAATGTTCGAGATTTAAAAAATGTTCCGGGATTTGAAAATATGTTTCGGAATTTGAAAAATGTTCCGGAATTGAAAAAAGTATTCCAGAATTTGAAAAAATATTCTAGATTTTTAAAAAATGTTCTGAAATTTAAAAAAAAATGTCCTATTGCGAGACATAGTCACGCCCCAAGACTTTCTGTACCACGTGTTGTGCGCCATGATTAGCTTACAGCGCTCGATGCCCATTAAGACTGCACACACGCACGTGATTCTCTAATTTAAAAGGGGAACGGGGCACACTAATGGGCTGGCCCAGCTAGATTCGCGCTTGTGCGTCCGCTCGGCTGCTCGCCGCAACGAGCGACGCATAGGAGCTCCCCTATTAGGTTGTCTATTTGACCTATAAAAATAAAAATAAAATCCTAAATGAACCGTATCGTGCCGGCACACGTGTCCATCCTCCACGCCCATGCACGTCCCTAGACGGACCACGTGTTGGGCTAGGCACGCGTTCTAACGGGCTCGTTTGTCAGGCAGGCCAAGTTGGCCACATTTGTTCACGAGCGAGGAAATTGCATCACGGAGAAGGGAACAACTATCCGAGGAGCGCTCCTTCAGAAGTCTTTCAAAGGTCATTCTGAGTGTCGCCACTTGCCGCGTTTTCACCCACCTCCACGTGTCGCATTCTCGATATTCTCTCCAGAAAAAAATGTATGCATTTTCGGCTTTTTTAATGAGTTTATTCGAAGGGTTTCAGCGTTTCGGTTTCACATCGGTCTTTCTTGGTTTTGGGGTTAAAAATCCAAAAAATGCACGAAAAAACATGTTTTCTTTTTTTCGTGAAAGACACGATCATGCCTCTCAAAAAAATATTACCTAATTTTCCTTTCTCAAGGGGCACGGTTTTGCTTCCATGAGAGGTGTCAGTGTCAAAACTGACGGATCTCGAGTAGGGGGTACAAACTGTGAATCTTGGATCGATGGGTAACAAGAGACGAAGGAGACGATGTTTTACCCATGTTCGGGCCCTCTTGATGGAGGTAAAACCCTATGTTATGTTCTTGTTTATATTAACGACGGAGTATCGAATACAGAGTCGATCTACCTCTAGAGTGTATGTTGTGTTCTAAAACCCTATGAGTAATGCTCATAATATATGATCATATGAGATTGTCTGTCGACTAGCCTGGCCTCGGTTTATATAATGCACAATAGGCCTAGGATAACAAGAGTTCTAGTCAGTTACATCGGTGTAGAGGAGTCCTAGTCAGTTACGTCGGTGTAGAGGAGTCCTTGTCTTGATCACCAAGTCTTGTGGAGTATTCCTTGTATATGTCATCGGATGCCCGAAGTTGCCCAGGAGTCCGGCCCGTATACGGCCCGAGGACCCCTTAGTCCCAGACTCCCTTACTAGCCCCCGAATTGGTCGTCAATGTCGTAGTCTTGGTCCTTAGCATCACGAGTCCAAAGTCTTCGGCTTGCGAGGCGAGTTCTTCTCCCCATTTATGTTTGGCATGTTGGAAATATGCCCTAGAGGAAATGATAAAATAGTTATTATTATATTTCCTGTTTCAATATAATCGTTTACTATCCATGTTATAATTGTATTGAATGAAAGCATAGATACATGTGTGGATATATAGACAAAACAATGTCCCTACCAAGCCTCTAGTTGGCTAGCCAGTTGATCAAGGATGGTTAAGGTTTTCTGACCATATGCAAGTGTTGTCACTTGATAACTGGATCACATCATTAGGAGAATCATGTGATGGGCTAGACCCAAACTATGAACGTACCATGTGATTGTGTCATTTGATTGCTATTGTTTTCTACGTGTCAAGTATTCATTCCTATGACCATGAGATCATGTAACTCACTCACACCGGAGGAATACCTTGTGTGTATCAAACGTCACAACGTTACTGGGTGACTATAAAGGTGCTCTACAGGTATCTCCGAAGGTGTCCGTTGAGTTAGCATGGATCAAGACTGAGATTTGTCACTCTGTGTTACGGAGAGGTATCTCGGGGCCCACTCGGTAATACAACATCACATACAAGCCTTGCAAGCAATGTGACTCAAGTATAAGTCAAGGGATCTTGTATTACGGAACGAGCAAAGAGACTTGCTGGTAACGAGATTGAAATAGATATACGGATACCGACGATCAAATCTCGGGCAGGTAACATACCGAAGGACAAAGGGAATGATATACGGGATTATATGAATCATTGGCACAGAGGTTCAACCGATAAGATCTTCGTAGAATATGTAGGATCCAATATGGACATCCAGGTCCCGCTATTGGATATTGACCGAGGAGTGTCTCGGGTCATGCCTGCATAGTTCTCGAACCCGCAGGGTCTGCACACTTAAGGTTCGATGGTGTTTTAGTATAGTTGAGTTATATGTGTTGGTGATTGTAGGTTGTTCGAAGTCTCGGATGAGATCACAGACATCACGAGGGTTTCCGGAATGGTCCAGAAATGAAGATTGATATATAGGATGGTTTCATTTGGTCATCGGAAAGTTTTCGGGCATTACCGGTAGTGTACCGGGAGTGACGAATGGGTTCCGCGTATTCACCGGGAGGGGCCCACCCACCCGGGAGTGAGCCTAGTGACCCTAGGATGGTGCACCAGCCCTTAGTGGGTTGGTGAGGCCATCCCAAGAGGGCTATGGCGCCACAAGGGAAAATACCAAAGGAAAGAAAAAAAGGAAAGAGGGAGGTGGGAAGGAAGGAGTGGACTCCTTCCCCCAGACCGAATTGGGGTGGGAGTCCACCTCCTCCCTTTGGCCGGCACCCTTGGGGCCCCCTTGAGCCCCAAGGCTAGCCCCTCCCCTCCTGCTATATATATTGGTGGTTTTAGGGCTTTTGAGACACAACTTTTGCCACGTGCAACTCAAACCTATACCACGTAGTTCTACCTCTAGATCGGATTTCTACGGAGCTCGGGCGGAGCCTGATACGTCCATTTTGCATCATGCTTTCATGTTGATATTTATCGCTTCTTGGGCTATTATTTCACTTCACGGTACAATACTTATGCCTTTTCTCTCTTATTTTGCAAGGTTTACATGAAGAGGGAGAATGCCGGCAGCTGGAATTCTGGCCTGAAAATGGAGCAAGTTTGAGATACCTATTCTGCGCAACTCCAAACACCAACAACGAGGATTTTCTTCGAGATTTATAAAAAATATTGGGCCGAAGAAGTGCCAGAGGGGCGCCAACAGGTGGCCACAAGCCTGCTAGGCGCAGCCACCCCCGTGGCCCCGCCTAGGGGGCTTGTGGGCACCCAGCTGGCCCTTTGGCTCCCCCCTTCTGCTATATGAAGGGTTTCATTCGGGAAAAAATCAGGAGGAGGCTTTTTCGAGGATTCGCCGCCGCCATGAGGCGGAACTTGAGCAGAACCAATCTAGAGCTCCGGCAGGACGATCCTGTCGGGGAAACTTCCCTCCCGGAGGGGGAAATCATCGCCATCATCATCACCAACACTCCTCTCATTGGAGGGGACTCGTCACCATCAACATCTTCATCAGCACCATCTCATCTCCAAGCCCTAGTTCATCTCTCGTTAGCAAACTTCGTCTCGCGACTCCGATTGGTACTTGTAAGGTTCCTAGTAGTGTTAATTACTCTTTGTAGTTGATGCTAGTTGGATTACTTGGTGGAAGAGTTTATGTTCAGATCCTTGATGCTACTCATTACCTCTCTGGTCATGAATATGATTATGCTTTGTGAGTAGTTACTTTTGTTCTTGAGGACATGGGATAAGTCATGCTAATAGTAGTCATGTGAATTTGGTATTCGTTCAATATTTTGATGTGTTGTATGTTGTTTTTCCTCTAGTGGTGTTATGTGAACGTCGACTACATAACACTTCACCATTATTTGGGCCTAGAGGAAGGCATTGGGAAGTAGTAAGTAGATGATGGGTTGCTAGAGTGACAGAAGCTTAAACCCTAGGTTTATGTCTTGCTTCGTAAGGGACTGATTTGGATCCACTAGTTTAATGCTATGGTTAGACTCTGTCTTAATTCTTATTTCGTAATTGCGGATGCTTGCGAGATGGGTTAATCATAAGTGGGATGCTTGTCCAAGTAAGGGAAGTACCCAAGCGTCGGTCCACCCACATATCAAACTATCAAAGTAAAGAACGCGAATCATATGAACATGATGAAAACTAGCATGACAGAAATTCCCGTGTGTCCTCGGGAGCGTTTTTCCTCCTATAAGAGTTTGTCTAGGCTTGTCCCTTGCTACAAAAGGGATTGTGCCACTTTGCTGCACCGATGCTACTTTTGTTACTTGCTACTTGCTACGAATCATCTCACCACACAACCACTTGTTACCGATAATTTCAGTGCTTGCAGATATTACCTTGTTGAAAACCACTTGTCAGATCCTTCTGCTCCTCGTTGGGTTCGACACTCTTACTTATCGAAAGGACTACGATAGATCCCCTATACTTGTGGCTCATCACGACTCTTTTTCGGCGCCGTTGCCGGGGAGTGAAGCGCCTTTGGTAAGTGGAACTTGGTAAGGAAACATTCATATAGTGTGCTGAAATTTATTGTCACTTGTCACTATGGAAACTAATCCTTTGAGGGGCTTGTTCGGGGTATCTTCACCTCGAACGGAAGCACAAAGAGTTGCTCCTCAACCTGCTGCACCTACTGAAAATATTTTCTTTGAATTTCCTTCGGGTATGCTTGAGAAATTGCTGGCTAATCCTTTTACAAGAGATGGAACATCACATCCAGACTTGCATCTAATCTATGTAGATGAAGTTTGTGGTTTATTTAAGCTTGCAGGTTTGCCCGAGGATGAGGTCAAGATGAAGGTCTTTCCTTTATCTTTGAAGGATAAGGCATTAACATGGTATAGGCTATGTGATGATACTGGATCATGGAACTACAATCGGTTGAAATTGGAATTTCATCAAAAGTTTTATCCTATGCATTTAGTACATCGTGATCGGAATTATATTTATAATTTTTGGCCTCGTGACAGAGAAAGCATCGCTCAAGCTTGGGGGAGGCTTAAATCAATGTTATATTCATGCCCAAATCATGAGATCTCGAGAGAAATTATCATTCAGAACTTCTATGCTCGACTTTCTCATGATGATCGCACCATGCTTGACACTTCTTGTACCGGTTCTTTTATGAAGAGAGATATTGACTTCATATGGAATTTATTGGAGAGAATTAAACGCAACTCTGAAGATTGGGAGCTTGAAGAAGGTAAGGAGCCATGTATGAATTTCAAGTTTGATTGCGTTAAATCCTTTGTTGAAACAAATACCTTTTGTGACTTTAGTGCTAAGTATGGACTTGACTCTGAGATAGTAGCTTCACTGTGTGAATCATTTGCTGCTCATATTGATCTCCCCAAAGAGAAGTGGTTTAAATATCATCCTCCCTTAGAAGTCAATGTATTTAAACCCAATCCAGTTGAGGAGAAAGTCATTGTCTATAATGATCCTATTGTTCCCAGTGCTTACATTGAGAAACCACCTTTCCCTGTTAGGATAAAGGATCATTCTAAAGCTTCAACTGTGATATGTAGAGGCTACATTAGAACACCTACACCCCCTGAGCAAATTAGAGTTGAACCTAGCATTGCTATTATCAAAGATCTTCTGTCCGATGATGTTGAGGGACATAATATTCACTTCTGTAAAGATGCTGCTAGAATTGCTAAATCTCATGCTAGAGACAAACATAGGTATGTTGTTGGCACGCCTGTTGTTTCTGTTAAGATAGGAGATCATTGTTATCATGGTTTATGTGACGTGGGTGCTAGTGTTAGTGCAATACCTCAATCCTTATATGATGAAATCAAAGACGAGATTGCACCCGTTGAGATAGAGCCTATTGATGTCACTATTCAGCTTGCCAATAGAGATACTATGTGCCCTGTGGGAATTGTTAGGGATGTTGAAGTCTTGTGTGGTAAAACAAAGTATCCTGTTGATTTCCTTGTTCTTGCTACCGCACAAGATAGCTTTTGTCCCATCATATTTGGCACACCTTTTCTCAATACTGTCAATGCTCATATTGATTGTGAGAAGCAAATTGTCACTATTGGCTTTCAAGGTGTATCACACGAGTTCAATTTCTCTAAGTTTGGTAGACAACCTCATGAAAAAGAGTTGCCTAGTAAGGATGAAACTATTGCCTTAGCTTCTATTGTCGTGCCTCCTACTGATCCCTTAGAGCAATAGTTGCTTGAGCATGAAAATGATATGCATATGGATGAAAGGGATGAAATAGATAGAGTTGTCTTAGAACAATATCCTATCCTTAAGAATAACTTGCGTGTTGAACTGCTTGGGGATCCACCCCCACCAAAGGGTGATCCTGTGTTCGAGCTTAAACAGTTGCCTGATACTCTTAAGTATGCTTATCTTGATGAAAAAGAGATATATCCTGTTATAATTAGTGCTAGCATCTCAGAGCATGAAGAAAAGAAGTTATTAAAAACTCTGAGGAAGCATCGTGCTGCTATTGGATATACTCTTGATGATCTTAAGGGCATTAGTCCCACTCTATGCCAGCACAGGATTGATCCTGATTCCAAACCAGTTGTTGATCATCAAAGGAGATTAAATCCCAAGATGAAAGAGGTAGTAAGAAAAGAAATACTAAAGCTCCTGGAAGTGGGTATCATCTATCATGTTGCTCATAGTGATTGGGTAAGTCTGGTGCATTGCATCCCTAAGAAGGGAGGCATTACCGTTGTCCCTAATGATAAGGATGAATTGATCCCACAGAGGATTATTACTGGCTATAGGATGGTGATCGATTTTAGGAAATTGAATAAAGCCACTAGGAATTATCACTACCCTTTGCCTTTTATCGACCAAATGCTAGAAAGACTGTCTAAACACACACACTTCTGCTTTCTAGACGGTTATTCTGGTTTCTCCCAAATACCAGTTGCACAATCTGATCAGGAGAAAACCACTTTCACATGCCCTTTCGGTACCTTTGCTTACAGACGTATGCCTTTTGGCTTATGTAATGCACATGCCACCTTTCAAAGATGTATGATGGCTATATTCTCTGACTTTTTGTGAAAAGATTGTTGAGGTTTTCATGGATGACTTCTCTGTTTACGGGTCTTCCTTTGATGATTGCCTCAGCAACCTTGACCGAGTCTTGCAGAGATGTAAAGACACCAATCTTGTCTTGAATTGGGAGAAGTGCCACCTTATGGTTAATGAAGGCATCGTCTTAGGACATAAAATTTCTTGATGACCCACAACCTATTGATGATAGCTTTCCCGATGAGCAATTGAATGTCATCAATACTTCACGTAGTGCACCATGGTATGCTGATTATGCAAACTATATCATTGCCAAATATATACCGCCTAGTTTCACATACCAGCAGAAGAAGAAATTATTCTTTGACTTGAGACATTACTTTTGGGATGATCCTCACCCTTATAAGGAAGGAGTAGATGGTGTTATTAGATGTTGTGTACCTGAACATGAACAGGGACAGATCCTACAGAAGTGTCACTCCGAGGCCTACGGAGGACACCATGCGGGAGATAGAACTGCACACAAGGTATTGCAATCAGGTTTCTATTGGCCCACTCTCTTCAAGGATGCCCGTAAGTTTGTCTTGTCTTGTGGCGAATGTCAAAGAGTAGGTAATATCGGTAAACGTCAGGAAATGCCTATGAACTATTCACTTGTCATTGAACCATTTGATGTTTGGGGCTTTGATTATATGGGACCTTTTACAAAATCCAATGGGTATACTCACATCCTAGTTGTTGTTGATTACGTCACTAAGTGGGTAGAAGCTATCCCCACTAGTAGTGCTGATCACAACACATCTATTAGGATGCTTACAGAAGTTATTTTCCCTAGACTTGGAGTCCCTAGATATCTAATGACTGACGGTGGTTCACATTTCATTCATGGTGCTTTCCGTAAAATGCTTGATAAGTACGATGTCAACCATAGAATTGCGTCTCCCTATCACCCTCGGCCAAGTGGTCAAGTAGAGCTAAGCAATAGAGAAATTAAACTAATTCTGCAAAAGACTGTCAACAGGTCTAGAAAGAATTGGTCTAAGAAGCTTGATGATGCACTTTGGGCTTATAGAACTGCCTATAAGAATCCCATGGGCATGTCTCCGTACAAAATGGTGTACGGTAAAGCATGTCATTTACCTCTTGAGCTAGAGCATAAAGCTTATTGGGCAATCAAAGAGCTCAACTTTGATTTCAAACTTGCTGGTGAGAAGAGGTTATTTGACATTAGCTCGCTTGATGAATGGAGAGCTCAGGCATATGAAAATGCCAAGTTGTTCAAAGAAAAGGTTAAGAGGTGGCATGATAAGAGGATACAAAAGCGTGAGTTCAATGTAGGTGATTATGTCTTGCTATATAATTCTCGTTTAAGATTTTTTGCAGGCAAGCTTCTCTCTAAATGGGAAGGTCCCTATATTGTTGAGGAAGTTTGTTCCGGTGCTATCAAGATCAACAACAGAGAAGGTAATTGTCCGAGAGTTGTAAATGGGCACAGAATCAAGCATTACTAGATCATCAAAGGCGCGCGTTGCTGCGCCCATCCATTGCTACAGTAGAGTGGTCGAAAATTGTGACGCGAAAATAAAATTTACATGAAGTGTCTTCAAAGAAGCACATGTTGATTTTTCTTCTAAATATTAACTAACATATGGAAAATGGCTATTCAATTTACATAATATAATAACGCTAATGAAAATGAATAATTTGATCAGTTTTTCAAAAAAGATGAAAGATAATTTAATTGGTATTATTACTACAAGAAAAGGAAGACATGCATGATGCACTCTGTCAAATGATTCTCCTTTTCTTTTTTATTTCTATCACATCATGAGTGGATAAGAAGATTTTTTTTAGAGAAAATTGTTGTTTGGTTAATTTATCCTTTCTCATGCCCAAATCTTGGATAATAGCATAATGATGGCAACAACTATAGTTGCGGAGGAAATAATACACATGAGGAAGAATTACAGGAAAGATCCACATGAATAGCAGTATTCGTTTATGCACAAGAAGAAAGCTTCTATATCCTCCAAATGGCTAATGCAAATTATTGTTGTCATATATTAAAATCAAATTGGGACTACTATTTTGAAATAAATAGTTTCCTTATCACATTCATGATTAGATGCAAAAAAACATAGAGGGGGAAATAGTGCAATATAGGAGTATATCTTCTAACAAATAGCATCTTCCACTCCTTCACAAAATTCAACTCTAATAGGAAGTTCATGTTCCCAAGGATTCCACCCCTGCATTGTTGAGCACTAATGCAAATTATTTTAATGGGTCAACACAACGTGCAACACTAAAACTGCACATGTCAAGAGCCGGGCACACCATCATCTCAAAAACATGCAAGAACTGGGAACCATAAGCTGAGAAGTAGCAATAGATAATCCCTTGTTATTATACACATAATTGATAGTATCTAGTATCCATAGATCTAGCTTGTTTGTACAACAGAAATATAATGGACGATATGTTGGCATATCAACAAAAGCAGTTGTATAAGATCAAACAAAAGCTATTAAATTGTGTTGGCATATCGAGCTAATATAATATAAGCTCATACTGATTTTGGATCTATCTATGAGTTCACATCCGTAGATTTATTATCTTGGCATATTGTAGGATAGAAAATCCCATATGCAACTTAAATAGCAGGTAAATTTACACAAAGGTTAGCTTGAAAATACACACACTAGAAGTTTTTTAATCTGAAACTTCTTACAAAAGCAAGTGCATCCAAGCGAATATGGCAAACCAGTCAACTAAAATCTTTAGCTACACTTGTTGTCCGAGAGATGGAATGCCACTGTCATGCTGGGCGCATATTCTTTGTTTCTGAATAAATGGCTTTTATTCAGTAAAGAAATAGTAGATAAGCTTCAAATGGAGAATGAGCAAGTAATAAACTGAAAAAAGGAAATGAATACTCAATGTGAAAAGAAGATATCATCTGATGGGAGGGACATGTTAGGCCGCTAGCTGAACCAAACCTGTATTTATGTTATATGAAATAATTTAAAATATATGCCGGAGAGAAAGAAAATGCCAAGGATCGAGTAAAGAAAGCTAATGTAACCCAAAATTTCTCTTTTACTGATATTTCACAACTCTAAACCTTTTACCGACCCATCCAAGCATTGACTCCTGATGAACCAATGATTAGCCAATTCAGACCACCATGCATAAGGGAATTAAGTGCAAAAGGAATTCAGTTGTGTTTATTTCCATAATAAGCAAAGCGTGAACGACAATGAACTATGCACCTGACCATTGCAATAGAAAAATTAGGGTATTAATTGTCGGTCTATTCATGAGATTATTTCAGTGCACCCAAAGTAAAATTTGATAAGAGAGATATTAGCACGACCACTATAAAATTTACAGAAATAAGTCGATGTGGATGATTTGAGACAACTATTAGTCAATTTGGAAGTTGCAGGAGAATACTCTAATGCTTCATGATAGGCCAGTTATCTCAGCTTGTTATATCCTAACAAAGAACTGACTTCTACTCGTGGTACAGTTTTGGTTCTTTTGTTGTAGGTGATTACTGAATACTATCATGCTCCATGATAAGACAGGGAACTGTAGGACTACAATTTTGTACATAATGAAGGAGAAAGAACAAAAAATTTAACCACACAGCTAGAGCAATTCACCTTTCTACTGAAGTGGGTATGCTAGGTGGATGGCCACGGGTGGTCGGATTGCAGCAAGCAGCACTGCAGCGGTCGCATACACCATCTCTTCATCAGCGCCAGTGGATCCTCGTCATGAACATTGTAAACGCGCGACCGACAAGATGGACGGTAGAAAGACAAATTACAAAGGGAATCAGGGCTAAGAGATAAAGTAAGTTGAAGAGCTAGATTTAAACACTAATACTGTTGCCGCCGCCGCATCCTCTTTCGCCGGTGAGCCACATATGTAACCCCTTTCTTGTCCTCCTCTGCATCGCCGAGCCAGTCACATTGCTGCCTCATCCTTCTCATCGGTTGTCATGCTGTCACCATGGTTGTATCGGCCACCGTGGCGCTTGCATCACACAAGAACAACATGAATTAGAATTAGCACATATGCGGTCCATGGAAACGGGACGGGAAAGAAATTAAATATGAGGAAGGATGCAAAAAACAGAGAATAAATAGCATGAAGTATATGAGCCGAAGAGGTGAGGTGGACCGATCAGTTTATGTATGCCATTACCCGTTATGAATGCTTGCTTAGAAACTGACCGGAGCAGTTTCTTGTAGGTAGATGAAGCGTCGGCCATTATCACCAACACCCATACCTTTGTTCGTCATAGGCGTATCACCCAGACTGGCTAGGTCGACCGGCTTTCGATCCACCCGCATCCCGGCTTAGGCGGTCCTTGAGCGCTGGATCCCTCGTGCAGGCTCGCGTTGTCTGGATTCCCTGAACCACCCGCTCATGCGTGCGTCGGACGGCTCGCTAGTTTGCTGGACGGATGCAGACGATCAATGGGCCAGTGAAGGACTGATCACTATGTAGGTTTGTAAGTTAGACATGGCCAATAAACCCACTCAACGCCAAGCCTTCAAAAAAGTCCTTACAGTAGCGGCCCATTAGGACACGTAGCCCAGTCGCGGTAAATTTGTGCTGAAACAAAGATTTGATGGCCAGAAACGGTTCAAATGCGAAATCCAACGACCAAAATTGCTAGAGGCGTGAGAGAGCTCGGTTTAGGTTCTAAACCACACAGCTAGAGTAGTTCACCTTTCTACTGAAATGGGTATGCTAGGTGGATGGCCACGGGTGGTCGGATTGCAGCAAGCAGCACTGCAGCAGCTGCATACACCATCTCTTCATCAGCGCCAGCGGATCCTCGTCCTGAACGTTGTAAACGCGCGACCGACAAGATGGACGGTAGAAAGACGAATTACAAAGGGCATCGGGGCTAAGAGATAAAGTAAGTTGAAGAGCTAGATTTAAACACTAATACTGCTGCCGCCGCCGCATCTTCTTTTGCCGGTGAACCACATACGTAACCCCTTTCTTGTCCTCCTCTACATCGCCGAGCCAGTGACCTTGCTGCATCATCCTTCTCATCGGTTGTCGTGTTGTCACCATGGTTGTATCGGCCGCCGTGGCGCCTGCATCACACAACAACAACATGAATTAGAATTAGCACATATGCGGTCCATGAAAACGGGACGGGAAAGAAATTAAATATGAGGAAAGATGCAAAGAACAGAGAATAAATAGCATGAAGTATATGAGCCGAAGAGGTGAGGTGGACCGATCAGTTTATGTACGCCATTACCCGTTATGAATGCTTGCTTAGAAACTGAGCAGAGCAGTTTCCTGTAGGTAGATGAAGCCTCGGCCATTATCGCCAACACCCATACCTTTGTTCGTCGCAGCCGGATCGCCCATATTGGCTAGGTCGACCGGCTTCGATCCACCCGCATCCCGGCTTAGGCGGTTGATACGTCTCAAACATATCTATAACTTTTTATGGTTTCACGTTGTTATCTTGTCTTCTTTGGATGTTTTATGTACCTTTTATATATTTTTTGGGACTAACTTATTAATTCAGTGCCAAGTGCCAGTTCTTGTTTTTTCTATGTTTTTGACTCTTTTCCGATATGATTTTGGAACGGAGTCCAAACGGAAGAAAAACCCCGAAATGATTTTTTTTCAAACGGAAGAAGATCACGGGGCCTTTGGGCCAAGCCAGGTGGGCTCCATGGAGCCCACAAGCCTCCACTCCGCCACTAGGGGGGAGGCGGCGGTGGCAGGGTTTGTGGTCTCCCTGGCCGCCCCCTGACCTAGATTTTTGGCCTATATATTCCCAAATATTCAGCAAAAAACCAGGGAGCCTCGAAAATACTTTTCTGCCGCCGCAAGCTTCCGTTTCCGTGAGATCTCATCTGGAGACCCTTCCCGGCGCCCTGCCGGAGGGGACTTTGGAGTTGGAGGGCTTCTTCTTCATTATCATCGCCCCTCCAATGACTCGTGAGTAGTTCACTTCAGACCTACGGGTCCGTAGTTAGTAGCTAGATGGCTTCTTCTCTCTCTTGGATCTTCAATACATAG
Source organism: Hordeum vulgare subsp. vulgare (assembly GCF_904849725.1). NCBI lineage: Eukaryota > Viridiplantae > Streptophyta > Magnoliopsida > Poales > Poaceae > Hordeum > Hordeum vulgare. The sequence goes on from NC_058524.1 coordinate 82,322,722, forward strand.
TTCTCCATGATCTTCATGGAGATCTATCCGATGTAATCTTCTTTGACGGTGTGTTTGTCGAGATCCGATGAATTGTGGATTTGTGATCAGATTATCTATGATATATATTTGAGTTTTTGCTGATTTCTTATATGCATGATTTGATATCCTTGTAAGTCTCTTTGAGTCTTGGGTTTTGTTTGGCCAACTAGATCTATGATTCTTGCAATGGGAGAAGTGCTTGGTTTTGGGTTTTACCATGTGATGACCTTTCCCAGTGACAGTAGGGGCAGCAAGGCACACATCAAGTAGTTGCCAGCAAGGGTAAAAAGATGGGGTTTTTTATCATTGGTTTGAGATTATCCCTCTACATCATGTCATCTTGCTTAAGGCGTTACTCTGTTCTTATGGACTTAATACACTAGATGCATGCTGGATAGCGATCGACGTGTGGAGTAATAGTAGTAGATGCAGACAATATCGGTCTACTTGTTTTGGACGTGATGCCTATAGATATAATCATTGCATAGATATCGTCATGACTTTGTGCGGTTCTATCAATTGCTCGACAATAATTTGTTCACCCACCGTCTACTTGCTTTCATGAGAGAAGCCACTAGTAAACACTACGGCCCCCGGGTCTATTCACATCCATCGTTTACACCTCCGCTTTTCCTTTGCTTTGTTACTTTGTTGCTTTCAGTTCTCACTTGGCAAACAATCTATAAGGGATTGACAACCCCTTCATAGCGCTGGGAGCAAGCTTTTGTGTTTGTGCAGGATCTTGAGATACTCCTCCACTGGATTGATACCTTGGTTCTCAAACTGAGGGAAATACTTACCACCGCTGTGCTACATCACCCTTTCTGGTTCGAGGGAACACTAACGCAAGGCTCCAAGGCCACGGGGGAAATCCTTTGCATACTTGCCTAGGAAGTCCCTTAAGGCGTAGCCGCAACTGATGGATTCCTGGTGCCGTCGACACGACAATTTCTGGCGCTGTTGCAAGGGAAGCACAACTGACATCAAGAAGTATTTCTGGCGCCGTTGCCGGGGAGAAGTGATCAAGATCTATCCAAGTAGGTCTCACAAAATCTTCTCTTGCATTTACTTTTGTTTCCAGTTGCCTCTCGTTTTCCTCTCCCCCACTTCACATTTGCCGTTTTCATTTGCCTTTCTCCTTCGCCGTTTTCTTTTGCCTTTGCCGTTTACCTTTGCCGGTTTTCTTGCTTGCTTGTGTGCTTGTTTGTTTGTTGAAGTCATCATGGCTGAAAACACCAAACTTTGCGACTTCTCGAGCACTAATAATAATGATTTTATTAGTACTCCGATTGCTCCCGCCACTAGTGCGGAATCATATGAAATCAACGCAGCTTTGCTAAATCTTGTTATGAAAGAGCAATTGTCTGGCCTTCCTAGTGAAGATGTCACATCCCATCTCAATACCTTCATTGAGCTTTGTGATATGCAAAAGAAAAGAGATGTGGATAATGACGTGATTAAGTTGAAACCTTTTCCTTTCTCGTTGCGAGATCGCGCAAAAACTTGGTTTTCTTCTTTGCCTAAAAATAGTATCGATTCTTGGGATAAGTGCAAAGATGCTTACATATCCAAGTATTTTCCGCTGGCTAAGATCATCTTAACGATATCATGAATTTCAAGCAACTTGATCATGAACACGTTGCACAATCTTGGGAGAGGATCAAGCTTATGATTAGAAATTGTCCCGCTCATGGCTTGAGTTTGTGGATGATTATACAAATCTTTTACGTTGGCTTGAATTTCGCTTCTCGCAATATCTTGGACCCCGCCTCAGGTGGAACGTTCATGGAAATCACATTAGGAGACGCTACAAAACTCCTAGACAATATCATAACCAACTACTCTCAGTGGCACACTGAAAGGTCGCCTGCTAGCAAAAAGGTGCACGCTATAGAAGAAATTAACTCGCTTAGTGCTAAGATGGACGAGTTGATGAATTAGGTTGCTAGTAGAAACGCTACCATAGATCCTAATGACATGCCATTATCTTCTTTGATTGAGAGTAGCAACGCTAGTTTGGACGTGAATTTTGTTGGTAGGAACAATTTTGGCAACAACAATGCTTTTAGAGGAAACTATGTTCCTATGCCTTTTCCTAGTAACTCCTCTAACAATTATGGCAATTCCTACAACAACACTTATGGAAATCACAACAAATTACCCTCTGATTTAGAGAGTAATATCAAAGAGTTCATTAACTCTCAAAAGATTTTCAATGCGTCCATAGAGGAAAAACTACTCAAAATAGACGATTTGGCTAAGAGCGTTGATAGGATGTCTTGTGATATTGATGCTTTGAAAGTTAGATGCGCTCCTCCCAAGGTCAACTTGGATGAAACTTTGAAAGCTATGCGTATCTCCATGAATGAGAGCAAAGAAAGAACCGCCCAAATTCGCGCTAGACATGAATGGTTTAAAAGGGTGCGTTCTAGTGATGCAAATCACGAAGATCTTAAAGTGCTTGGTGTGTCTCCTCTTGAATCTTTGTTTTCGCGTGTCAAACCTACTTATGGAGGGGCTGAATATGAATCCACTTTGGTTGAAAAATGCCCCAATGATCCGGAGACCACCTATCTTGATGATAAAGGTGTGGAGAGTGGAGTAGAAGAAGTCAAAATTTTGGGTAGTAATGAAACTCCCACTTTGGATTTCAAGGAATTCAATTATGATAATTGCTACTTGTTTGAATGCATTTCTTTGATGCAATCCATTGCAAACTCTCCACATGCTTATAGCCAAAGCAAAGCCTTTACCGCACATATTGTAGATGCTATGATGAAATCTCTTGAAGAGAAGCTCGAATTAGAAGTCTCTGTACCTAGAAAACTTCATGATGAGTGGGAACCTACTATCAAAATCAAGATCAAAAACTATGAGTGCAATGCTTTGTGTGATTTCGGTGCTAGTGTTTCCGCGATTCCAAAGTCTTTATGTGATATTCTTGGTTTTCATGAGATTGAAGAGTGTTCTCTTAATTTGCATCTTGCAGATTCTACTGTCAAGAAACCCATGGGGAGGATCGATGATGTTCTTATTATTGCAAATAAGAACAATGTACTTGTGGATTTCATTGTACTTAACATAGATTGCAATCCTTCATGTCCCATTATTCTTGGTAGACCTTTCCTAAGGACTATTGGTGCTATCATCGATATGAAGGAAGGGAATATTAGATTTCAATTTCCTTTAAAGAAGGGCATGGAGCACTTTCCTAGAAAGAAAATAAGATTGCCTTATGAATCTATGATGAGGGCTACCTATGGTTTGAGCACCAAAGATGACTATACGTGATTCCATCACTTTTTGCCTAGCTAAGGGCGTTAAACAAAAGCGCTTGTTGGGAGGCAACCCAACGAGTCTATCCTTTTTCTTTCTGTTTTGTGTTTTCCACACTTTCATAAGTCTGTTATGATTGTGTTTTTTGTGTTTCTTTTTGCGTTTGTGCCAAGCAAAACCGTTATGATTAGTCTTAGGGATGATCGTTTGGTCATGCTGGAAAAGACAAAAACTTTCTGCTCATGAAAAGAATTTGCATTTTTTTCTGTAAGATGTTTTAAGTTTATTCTTTTTGCTGCTGATTTCTACACAAATTCTTCAGACTGTAGTAATTTTTCAGAATTTTTGGAGTACCAGAGGTATACGAAATATACAGATTGCTACAGACTGGTGTGCTGTTAACAAATTCTGTTTTTGTTGTGTTGGTTGCTTATTTTGATGAAACTATGGATAGTATCGGGGGGTATTAGCTATGGAAGATTGAAAGTACAGTAACCCAACATCAGCACAAGTAGAATTTAAGTTTGCTACAGTACCTAAGGAAGTGGTGGTTTGCTTTCTTGTTGTCGTGGGTATAAGTCTGACAGTAGATGTGTAGGGTACGAAAGGATGGGCAGAGCCTTAGCTACGGCGAGGTTGTATGAGTTTTGGCCCCTCTACGGTGGAGGTAAAATCCCTACATCTCAGTGCTCTTGGGAGCTTAGTGTCGAGTGGAATATAGGATTACAGTAAATGCCAACCCCTGCACCAGTGGGGAAGGGCGGCTTATATAGAGTGCGCTGCCCTTCACAACGGCCCGGTGGACAGGGGTGGAATAGTGGCGAATAAATGCCTACGTTACAGGTAACGTATGCCTTAAATGTTAATAATGGTGTATGAAAACGTATGATCGTTGCCCTCCTTGGAGGTTACGATGTACAGAGTGGAATTCAGTCGGTACGTTAAATACGCTCCGAATGCTCGTCACCGACTGGATGATGGGGGAGTCCTTAGTTCAGTCGGAACTGACTAAGGGCCTTGTCCTTTATGAAGGGTAGTCCTTGGGTAGGACCTATAGGGCAGGCCTATGACCCTACCCTGGGACTATAACCCCATCATTAGTCCCCGAATGGATCGGGGTTGGAACGATGAAGTGATGCCTGGAGTACGGATCCGACTGGTATGGATGTGACTTTGGCTTTGTTTGCCTCGATCCATTTTATCCTCTCAACCGGCGATCCGAGTGAATATACCAGTGAAACGAACCATCAGGGACCGAGTGCTTCCGCCGAATCTTTCGATGTGACCGGTCAAACTGACAGCGGCGGATTTTCTGGGATCCTCAAATTTCGGTTGCCGCGCGCTCAGCGGGGATGACGACATCGCCATCGAGTAGTTTCTGCCGCCTCGATTACCGCGCATTTATCTTCTCCACTAACATCGCAGCAGCCGGTCGGGGGATAAGATTTCGGGGCCACCTGTTAGTGACTCAGTCGGAAGCTTATTTAAGTCTCTCCGGCGGGGGTTTCTTGTTGCGCTGCCCTTGTTACTCGCATTCACCTCGCTCCTCCTGCAGCTCCCTGCGCGCTCCAAGCCTCCTCCTTCCTCTCCTCCTTGCCGGATCTGTTGCCTTCACCATGACGAAGGGACATACCAGCAAACTCGAGTCGCAGAAGAAGAAGAAGAAGGGGACGACCCCTACTCAGCAGCGACAGCGGGCACTGCCGGCGGGTTGGATCCAGGGGGATTTCCTCCCTGCCACGGCGACGGCGGATGACTTGTTGGAGCTAGTGGAGCACGACATGATCGCCAACAAGTCGTGGAGGCTGCCGGCGGAGGGCGAGACGAAGCCGGCGCCGCAGGAGGGGGAGCGCGTCCTGCTGCTCAACCACATGTTCAGGGGCTTCTCCTTGCCTCCCCACCCCTTCTTCAGAGGTATTATGAATCACTTCGGGGCGCAGCTCCATCGTTTTCCTCCGGACGTGATAGGCCATCTTGCCGCATTCGTCACCCTTTTGCGAGTGCTTTATTGGATGTCCCTGTCGGGTTACGTAGCATAAATTCAAAATGTTCCTACGCATATTCAGATCTTCCTATGGAGAGACCAGCAACGAGAGAGGGGTAAGATCATCTTCATACCTTTGAAGATCGCTAAGCGGAAGCGTTGCTAGAACGCGGTTGATGGAGTCGTACTCGCAGCGATTTCGATCTAGTGCCGAACTACGACACCTCCGCGTTCAACACACGTGCAGCCCGGTGACGTCTCCCGCACCTTGATCCAGCAAGGAGGAGGGAGAGGTTGGGGAAGAACTCCAGTAGCACGACGGCGTGGTGTCGATGGAGAGACGAGGTCTCCCGGCAGGGCTTCGCCAAGCACCGACAGAGAGGAGGAGAAAGAAGAGCAGGGCTGCGCCGAGGGAGAGGGAAAAGTCTGGTCTCCAATGGCCAAAAGTGCCCACTATATATAGGGGAAGGGGAGAGGGGGTGCCACCCCTAGGGTTCCCACCCTAGGGGGTGCGGCAGCCCCCCCCATATGGGAGGTGCGGTGGCCAGAAGGGGGAGGAGGGGGTGGCGCACCAACTGGTGGGCCTTAGGCCCACCTGGATTAGGGTTTGCCCCCCCTTTTCTCTCCCTTGCGCAATGGGCTGAGTGGGGGGGCGCACAAGCCCACCTAGGGGCTGGTTCCCACCCCCACTTGGCCCACCTTACCTCTCGGGGTCGTTGCCCCCCTTCGGTGGTCCCCCGGGGCCACCTCCGGTGGTCCCGGTGGTCCCGGTACGTTATCGGTGATGCCCGAAACACTTCCGGTATCCGAAACCATCCGTCCTATATATCAATCTTTATCTCCGGACCATTTCGGAGCTCCTCGTGACGTCCGGGATCTCATCCGGGACTCCGAACAACTTTCGGTAAACTCGTATAATAATTCCCTATAACCCTAGCGTCATCGAACCTTAAGTGTGTAGACCCTACGGGTTCGGGAGACACGCAGACATGACCGAGACACCTCTCTGGCCAATAACCATCAGTGGGGTCTGGATAACCATGGTGGATCCCACTTGCTCCACAATGATCTCATCGGATGAACCATGATGTCAAGGATTCAATCAATCCCGTATACGATTCCCTTTGTCTGTCGGTATAGAACTTGCCCGAGATTCGATCGTCGGTATACCTATACCTTGTTCAATCTCGTTACCAGTAAGTCTCTTTACTCGTTCCGTAGCACGTCATCGTGTGACTAACTCCTTAGTCACATTGAGCTCATGATGATGTTCTACCGAGTGGGCCCAGAGATACCTCTCCGTCACACGGAGTGACCAATCCCGATCTCGATTTGTACCAACCCAACAGACACTTTCGGAGGTACCCGTAGTGAACCTCTATAGTCACCCAGTTACGTTGTGACGTTTGATACACCCAAAGAACTCCTACGGTATCCGGGAGTTGCACAATCTCACGGTCGAAGGAAAAGATACTTGACATTAGAAAAGCTTTAGCATACGAACAATACGATCTAGTGCTATGCTTAGGATCGGGTCTTGTCCATCACATCATTCTCCCAATGATGTGATCCCGTTATCAATGACATCTAATGCCCATGATCAGGAAACCATGATCATCTATTGACTAACGAGCTAGCCAACTAGAGGCTTGCTAGGGACACATTGTGATCTATCTATTCACACATGTATTACTGTTTCCTGTTAATACAATTATAGCATGAACAATAGACGATTATCATGAACAAGGAAATATGATAATAACCATTTTATTATTGCCTCTAGGGCATATTTCCAACAGTCTCCCACTTGCACTAGAGTCAATAATCTAGTTACATTGTGATGTATCGAACACCCATAGCATTATGGTGTTGATCATGTTTTGCTCGTGGAAGAGGTTTAGTCAACGGGTCTGCAATATTCAGATCCGTGTGTACTTTACAAATATCTATCACTCCACTCTGGACATGGTCCTGGATGGAGTTGTAGCGGCGTTTGATGTGCTTCGTCTTCCGGTGAAACCTGGGCTCCTTGGCTATGGCAATGGCCCCAGTGTTATCACAGAAGAGTGTCATTGGACCCGACGCGCTTGGAACCACTCCAAGGTCGATGATGAGCTCCTTCATCCAAATTCCTTCATGAGCTGCTTCTGAAGCAGCTATGTACTCCGCTTCACATGTAGATGCTGCCACGACTTCTTGCTTCCTGCTGCACCAGCTCACTGCCCCACCATTCAACACATATACATATCCGGTCTGTGACTTAGAGTCATCCGGATCTGTGTCGAAGCTAGCGTTGACGTAACCCTTTACGACGAGCTCTTCGTCACCTCCATAAACGAGAAACATTTCCTTAGTCCTTTTCAGGTACTTAAGGATATTCTTGACCGCTGTCCAGTGTTCCATACCGGGATCACTTTGGTACCTCCCTACCAAACTTATGGCAAGGTTTATATCAGGTCTGGTACACAGCATGGCATACATTAGAGAGCCCACGGCTCAAGCGTAGGGGACATAACTCATCTTCTCTCTATCTGCTGCCGTGGTCGGCGACTGAGTCTTACTCAATCTCATACCTTGCAAAACTGGCAAGAACCCTTTCTTTGAGTTTTCCATATTGAACTTCTTCAATATCTTGTCAAGGTATGTACTTTGCGAAAGACCTATGAGGCGTCTCGATCTATCTCTATAGATCTTGATGCCTAATATGTATGCAGCTTCTCCAAGGTCCTTCAATGAAAAACTCTTGTTCAAATAGGCCTTTATGCTCTCCAACATCTCTATATTATTCCCCATCAATAATATGTCATCCACATATAGTATAAGGAAAGCTACAGAGCTCCCACTCACTTTCTTGTACAGACAGGCTTCTCCGTAAACCTGTATGCACCCAAACGCTTTAATCACCTCATTAAAGCGAATGTTCCAACTCCGAGATGCTTGCACCAGCCCATAGATGGAGCGCTGGAGCTTGCACACTTTGTTAGCACCCTTAGGGTCGACAAAACCTTCTGGTTGCATCATATACAACTCTTCCTTAAGGTTCCCGTTAAGGAACGTTGTTTTGACGTCCATTTGCCAAATTTCATAATCATAAAAGGCGGCAATTGCTAACATGATTCGGACTGATTTTAGCTTCGCTACGGGAGAGAAAGTCTCTTCGTAGTCAACTCCTTGAATTTGTCGAAAACCCTTTGCGACAAGTCGAGCTTTGTAAACGGTTACATTACCGTTTGCATCAGTCTTCTTCTTAAAGATCCATTTATTTTCTATGGCTCGCCGGTCATCGGGCAAGTCCACCAAAGTCCATACTTTGTTCTCATACATGGATCCTATCTCGGATTTCATAGCCTCAAGCCATTTGTTGGAATCCGGGCCCGCCATCGCTTCTTCATAGTTCGAAGGTTCACCGTTGTCTAACAACATGATTTCCATCACACGGTTGCCGTACCACTCTGGTGCGGAGCGTGCCCTTGTGGACCTTCGCGGTTCAGTAGTAACTTGATCCGAAGCTTCATGATTATCATCATTAACTTCCTCTTCAGTCGGTGTAGGCGCCATAGGAACAACTTCCCGCGCTGCGCTACTATCCTGTTCGAGAGGGGGTGTAATTACCTCATCAAGTTCTACCTTCCTCCCACTTACTTCTTTCGAGAGAAACTCTTTCTCTAGAAAGGATCCGTTCTTGGCAACAAAGGTTTTACCTTCAGATCTAAGATAGAAGGTATACCCAATAGTTTCCTTAGGGTATCCTATGAATACGCATTTCTCCGCTTTGGGTTCGAGCTTTTCTGGTTGAAGTTTCTTCACATAAGCATCGCAGCCCCAAACTCTAAGAAACGACAACTTAGGTTTCTTGCCAAACCACAGTTCATACGGTGTCGTCTCAACGGATTTAGACGGTGCCCTATTTAAAGTGAATGCTGCAGTTTCTAATGCGTATCCCCAAAATGATAGCGGTAAGTCGGTAAGAGACATCATAGATCGTACCATATCAAATAAAGTGCGATTACGACGTTCAGACACTCTGTTGCGTTGCGGTGTGCCAAGCGGCGTCAGTTGTGAAACGATTCCACACTTCCTTAGGTGTGTGCCAAACTCGTGACTCAAATATTCTCCTCCACGATCAGATCGTAGACATTTAATTTTTCTGTCACGTTGATTCTCAACCTCACTCTGAAATTCTTGAACTTTTCAAACGTCTCAGATTTGTGCTTCATCAAGTAGATATACCCATACCTACTCAAATCATCGGTGAGAGTGAGAACATAACGATAACCACCGCGAGCTTCAACGTTCATTGGACCACACACATCAGTATGTATTATTTCCAATAAGTCGGTTGCTCTCTCCATTATTCCTGAGAATGGAGTCTTAGTCATCTTGCCCATGAGGCACGGTTCGCATGTGTCAAATGATTCAAAATCAAGAGACTCTCATAGTCCATCAGTATGGAGCTTCTTCATGCGCTTAACGCCGATGTGACCAAGGCGGCAGTGCCACAAGTATGTGGGACTATCACTATCAACTTTACATCTTTTGGTACTCACACTATGAATATGTGTAACATCACGATCGAGATTCATCAAGAATAAACCATTCACCAGCGGAGCATGACCATAAAACATATCACTCATATAAATAGAACAACCATTATTCTCTGACTTAAATGAGTAGCCGTCTCGCATTAAGCAAGATCCTGATACAATGTTCATCCTTAAAGCTGGTACTAAATAACAATTATTAAGGTTTAAAACTAATCCCGATGGTAGATGTAGAGGTAGCGTGCCGACGGCGATCACATCGACCTTTGAACCATTCCCAACGCGCATCGTCACCTCGTCCTTGGCCAGTCTCTGCTTATTCCGCAGTTCCTGCTTTGAGTTGCAAATGTGAGCAACAACACCGGTATCAAATACCCAGGAGCTACTACGAGCGCTGGTAAGGTACACATCAATAACATGTATATCACATATACCTTTAACGTTGCCGGCCTTCTTGTCCGCTAAGTATTTGGGGCAGTTCCGCTTCCAGTGACCCTTTCCCTTGCAATAGAAGCACTCAGTCTCAGGCTTGGGTCCGTTCTTTTTCTTCTTCCCGGCATCTGGCTTACCGGGCGCGACAACAGCTTTGCCGTCTTTCTTGAAGTTCTTCTTACCCTTGCCTTTCTTGAAACTAGTGGTCTTGTTGACCATCAACACTTGATGCTCTTTCCTGACTTCTACTTTTGCAGACTTGAGCATCGAGTACAACTCGGGAATGGTCTTATCCATCCCTTGCATGTTGTAGTTAAGCACAAAGCCTTTGTAGCTTGGTGGGAGAGACTGGAGGATTCTGTCAATTATAACATCATCCGGAAGTTCGACTCCAAGTGAAGTCAGACGACCGTGTAACCCAGACATTTTGAGTATGTGCTCACTGACAGAACTGTTCTCCTCCATCTTACAGCTAAAGAACTTGTCGGAGACTTCATATCTCTCGACACGGGTATGAGCTTGAAAAACTAGCTTCAGCTCCTGGAACATCTCATATGCCCCGTGTTGCTCAAAACGCCTTTGGAGCCCCGTTTCTAAACTGTATAACATGCCACACCGAACCAGAGAGTAGTCATCACTCCGCGTTTGCCAGACGTTCAGAATGTCCTGGGCTGCTGCGGGAGTGGGAGGGTCACCTAGCGGCACATCAAGTACATAAGCCTTTTTAGCTGCTTCAAGGATGAGCTTCAAGTTGCGAACCCAGTCCGCATAGTTGCTACCATCATCTTTCAGCTTGTTTTTCTCTAGGAATGCGTTGAAATTGAGGTTGACGTTGGACATCTACAATATTTATAAAGACAACTTTTAGACTAAGTTCATGACAATTAAGTTCATTTAATCAAATTAAGTATGAACTCCCACTTAAATCGACATCCCTCTAGTCATCTAAGTGATACATGATCCATGTTGACTAACCCGTGTCCGATCATCACGTGAGACGGACTAGTCACCATGGTGAGCAACTCCATGCTGATCGTATTCAACCATACGAATCATGTTCGACCTTTCGGTCTCTTGTATCCGAGGTCATGTCTGTACATGCTAAGCTCGTCGAGTCAACCTAGGTGTTTCGTGTGTGTAAATCTGGCTTACACCCGTTGTATGCGAACATTAGAATCTATCACACCCGATCATCACGTGGTGCTCCGAGACAACGAACCTTAGCAACGGTGCACACTTAGGGAAATACGTTCTCGAAATTTTAAGAGGGATCATCTTATTATGCTACCGTCGTTCTAAGCAATAAGATGTAAAACATGATAAACATCACAATGCAATCATATAGTGACATGATATGACCATTATCATCTTTGCTCTTTCGATCTCCATCTTCAGGCATCGCATGATCATCATCGTCACCGGCGTGACACCATGATCTCCATCATCATGATCTCCATCATCGTGTCTCCGTGAAGTCGTCACGCCAACTACTACTATCACTACTACTATAGCTAACCGTTAGCAATGAAGTAAAAGTAGTAAGCACATGGCGTTGCATCTCATACAATAAATTAAGACAACTCCTATGGCTCCTGCCGGTTGTCATACTCATCGACATGCAAGTCGTGAAACCTATTACAATAACATGATCATCTCATACATCATACATGCAACATCACAACTTTGGCCATATCACATCACATGTCAAACCCTGCAAAAACAAGTTAGACGTCCTCTAATTGTTGTTGCAAGTTTTACGTGGCTGATTTGGGTTTCTAGCAAGAACGCCTTCTTACCTACGTGACAGCCACAACGATGATATGCCAAAGCTATTTACCCTTCATAAGGACCCTTTTCATCAAATCCAATCCAACTAGAGTAGGAGAGACAGACACCCGCTAGCCACCTTTATGCACGGTGTGCATGTCTGTCGGCGGAACCAGTCTCACGTAAGCGTACGTGTAAAGTCGGTCCAGGCCACTTCATCCCACAATACCGCCGGAAAAGAATAATACTAGTAGCGGCAAGCAAATTGACAAATCATCACCCACAACTTTTGTGTTCTACTCGTGCATAGAATCTACGCATAGAAAACCTGGCTCGGATACCACTGTCGGGTTACGTAGCATAAATTCAAAATTTTCCTACGCATATTCAGATCTTCCTATGGAGAGACCAGCAATGAGAGAGGGGTAAGAGCATCTTCATACCTTTGAAGATCACTAAGCGGAAGCGTTGCCAGAACGCGGTTGATGGAGTCGTACTCGCAGCGATTCTGATCTAGTACCAAACTACGACACCTCCGCGTTCAACACACGTGCAGCCCGGTGACGTCTCCCGCACCTTGATCCAGCAAGGAGGAGGGAGAGGTTGGGGAAGAACTCCAGCAGCACGACGGCGTGGTGTCGATGGAGAGACGAGGTCTCCTGACAGGGCTTCGCCAAGCACCGGAAGAGAGGAGGAGAAAGAAGAGCAGGGCTGCGCCGAGGGAGAGGGAAAAGTCTAGTCTCCAATGGCCAAAAGTGCCCACTATATATAGGGGAAGGGGAGAGGGGGTGCCACCCCTAGGGTTCCCACCCTAGGGGGTGCGACAGCCCCCCCAAATGGGAGGTGCGGCGGCCAGAAGGGGGAGGAGGGGGTGGCGCACCAACTGATGGGCCTTAGGCCCACCTGGCTTAGGGTTTGCCCCCCCTTTTCTCTCCCTTGCGTAATGGGCTGAGTGGGGAGGCGCACCAGCCCACCTAGGGGCTGGTTCCCACCCCCACTTGGCCCACCTTACCTCCCGGGGTCGTTGCCCCCCTTCGGTGGTCCCCCGGGGCCACCTCTGGTGGTCCCCGTGGTCCCGGTACGTTACCGGTGATGCCCGAAACACTTCCGGTATCCGAAACCATCCGTCCTATATATCAATCTTTATCTCCGTACCATTCCGGAGCTCCTCGTGACGTCCGGGATCTCATCCGGGACTCCAAACAACTTTCGGTAAACTCGTATAATAATTCCCTATAACCCTAGCGTCATCGAACCTTAAGTGTGTAGACCCTACGGGTTCGGGAGACAGGCAGACACGACCGAGAGACCTCTCTGGCCAATAACCATCAGTGGGGTCTGGATACCCATGGTGGCTCCCACTTGCTCCACGATGATCTCATCGGATGAACCACGATGTCAAGGATTCAATCAATCCCGTATACGATTCCCTTTGTCTGTCGGTATAGAACTTGCCCGAGATTCGATCGTCGGTATAACTATACCTTGTTCAATCTCGTTACCGGTAAGTCTCTTTACTCGTTCCGTAGCACATCATCGTGTGACTAACTCCTTAGTCACATTGAGCTCATGATGATGTTCTACCGAGTGGGCCCAGAGATACCTCTCCGTCACACGGAGTGACAAATCCCGATCTCGATTCGTACCAACCCAACAGACACTTTCGGAGGTACCCGTAGTGCACCTTTATAGTCACCCAGTTACCTTGTGACGTTTGATACACCCAAAGCACTCCTACGGTATCCGGGAGTTGCACAATCTCACGGTCGAAGGAAAAGATACTTGACATTAGAAAAGCTTTAGCATACGAACAATACGATCTAGTGCTATGCCTAGGATCGGGTCTTGTCCATCACATCATTCTCCCAATGATGTGATCCCATTATCAATGACATCTAATGCCCATGATCATCTATTGACTAACGAGCTAGCCAACTAGAGGCTTGCTAGGGACACATTGTGATCTATCTATTCACACATGTATTACTGTTTCCTGTTAATACAATTATAGCATGAACAATAGACGATTATCATGAACAAGGAAATATGATAATAACCATTTTATTATTGCCTCTAGGGCATATTTCCAACAGTCCCCCCCATTGGGGGCTCTTTAAGTACATCTTCTCCGCTAGGTCCCAGACTGTCAAAAGGCTTAGCCAGTCGGACGATAAAACCCATCTCCTCCAGCTCGGCGGGAGCTTAGGCTTCCAGAAGAAAACGAAGAGTAGCTACCCCCCTCTCCAGGTGTCCGAGTCAGTTAGGAACTGGCAGTCGACCTGGTTCTATTGCCAGGACATCGCTTGTCCGAATGTCGCGACTGGGTTGCCACCCTTTAGCCTAGACCGTCCAGCCCCTCCTAGGTAGTGTTGGAAATATGCCCTAGAGGCAATAATAAATTAGTTATTATTATATTTCTTAGTTCATGATAATCTTTTATTATCCATGCTATAATTATATTGATTGGAAACACAATACTTGTGTGGATACATAGACAAAACACTGTCCCTAGTAAGCCTCTAGTTGACTAGCTCGTTGATCAAAGATGGTCAAGGTTTCCTGGCCATGGGCAAGTGTTGTCACTTGATAACGGGATCACATCATTAGGAGAATCATGTGATGGACTAGACCCAAACTAATAGACGTAGCATGTTGATCGTGTCATTTTGTTGCTACTGTTTTCTGTGTGTCAAGTATTTGTTCCTATGACCATGAGATCATATAACTCACGGACACCGGAGGAATGCTTTGTGTGTATCAAACGTCGCAACGTAACTGGGTGACTATAAAGATGCTCTACAGGTATCTCCAAAGGTGTTTGTTGAGTTAGTATGGACCGAGACTGGGATTTGTCACTCCGTGTGACGGAGAGGTATCTCGGGGCCCACTCGGTAATACAACATCACACATAAGCCTTGCAAGCAATGTGACTTAGTGTAAGTTACGGGATCTTGTATTACGGAACGAGTAAAGAGACTTGCCGGTAAACGAGATTGAAATAAGTATGCGGATACTGACGATCGAATCTCGGGCAAGTAACATACCGAAGGACAAAGGGAATGACATACGGGATTATATGAATCCTTGGCACTGAGGTTCAAACGATAAGATCTTCGTAGAATATGTAGGATCCAATATGGGCATCCAGGTCCCGCTATTGGATATTGACCGAGGAGTCTCTCGGGTCATGTATACATAGTTCTCGAACCCGCACGGTCTGCACACTTAAGGTTCGATGTTGTTTTATGCGTATTTGAGTTATATGGTTGGTTACCGAATGTTGTTCGGAGTCCCGGATGAGATCACGGACGTCACGAGGGTTTTCGGAATGGTCCGGAAACGAAGATTGATATATATGATGACCTCATTTGATTACCGGAAGGTTTTCGGAGTTACCGGGAATGTACCGGGAATGACGAATGGGTTCCGGGAGTTCACCGGGGGGGCAACCCACCCCGGGGAAGCCCATAGGCCTTGAAGGAGACACACCAGCCCTTAGTGGGCTGGTGGGACAGCCCACAAGTGCCCTATGCGCCAAGGAGAAGAAAATCAAGAGAGAAAGAAAAAAAAAGGGAGGAGGTGGGAAGGAAGGGGGACTCCCTCCCACCAAACCTAGTCCAACTCGGTTTGGGGGGGAGAGTCCTCCCCCTTGGACTTGGCCGACCCCCTTGGGGATCCTTGAGCCCCAAGGCAAGGCCCCCTCCCTCCCACCTATATATACGGAGGTTTTAGGGCTGATTTGAGACGACTTTTCCACGGCAGCCCGACCACATACCTCCACGGTTTTTCCTCTAGATCGCGTTTCTGCGGAGCTCGGGCGGAGCCCTGCTGAGACAAGGTCATCACCAACCTCCGGAGCACCGTCACGCTGCCGGAGAACTCTTCCACCTCTCCGTCTCTGTTGCTGGATCAAGAAGGCTGAGATCATCGTCGAGCTGTACGTGTGCTGAACGCGGAGGTGCCGTTCGTTCGGTACTAGATCGTAGGACTGATCGCGGGATTGTTCGCGCGGCGGATCGAGGGACTGGAGGACGTTCCACTACATCAACCGCGTTCTATAACGCTTCTGCTGTACGGTCTACGAGGGTACGTAGATCACTCATCCCCTCTCGTAGATGGACATCACCATGATAGGTCTTCGTGCGCGTAGGAAATTTTTTGTTTCCCATGCGATGTTCCCCAACAGTGGTATCAGAGCTAGGTTCATGCGTAGATGTCTTCTCGAGTAGAACACAAAAGTTTTTGTGTGCGGTGATGTGCGTTTTGCTGCCCTCCTTAGTCTTTTCTTGATTCCGCGGTATTGTTGGATTGAAGCGGCTTGGACCGACATTACTCGTACGCTTACGAGAGACTGGTTTCATCGTTACGAATAACCCCCTTTGCTCAAAGATGACTGGCAAGTGACGGTTTCTCCAACTTTAGTTGAATTAGATTTGACCAAGGAGTTCCTTGGATGAGGTTAAATAGCAACTCATATATCTCCGTTGTGGTGTTTGCGTAAGTAAGATGCGATCCTACTAGATACCCTTGGTCACCACGTAAAACATGCAACAACAAAATTAGAGGACGTCTAACTTGTTTTTGCAGGGTATGCTTGTGATGTGATATGGCCAACGATGTGATGTGATATATTGGATGTATGAGATGATCATGTTGTAATAGAAATATCGACTTGCACGTCGATGGTACGGCAACCGGCAGGAGCCATAGGGTTGTCTTTATACTAACGTTTGTGCTTGCAGATGCGTTTACTATTTTGCTAGGATGTAGCTTTAGTAGTAATAGCATGAGTAGCACGACAACCCCGATGGCAACACGTTGATGGATGATCATGGTGTGGCGCCGGTGACAAGAAGATCGTGCCGGTGCTTTGGTGATGGAGAACAAGAAGCACGTGATGATGGCCATATCATGTCACTTATGAATTGCATGTGATGTTAATCCTTTTACGCACCTTATTTTGCTTAGAACGACGGTAGCATTATGAGGTGATCTCTCACTAAAAATCCAAGACGAAATTGTGTTCTCCCCGACTGTGCACCGTTGCTACAGTTCATCGTTTCGAGACACCACGTGATGATCGGGTGTGATAGACTCAACGTTCACATACAACGGGTGCAAAACAGTTGCGCACGCGGAACACTCGGGTTGAGCTTGACGAGCCTAGAATGTGCAGACATGGCCTCGGAACACATGAGACCGAAAGGTCGAGCATGAATCGTATAGAAGATATGATTAACATAGAGATGCTTACCACTGAAACTATTCTCGACTCACGTGATGATCGGACTTGAGATAGTGGATTTGGATCATGTACCACTCAAATGACTAGAGAGATGTACTTTTTGAGTGGGAGTTCTTAAGTAATATGATTAATTGAACTAATTGTCATGAACATAGTCTAATGGTCTTTACGAATTACGATGTAGCTTGCGCTATAGCTCTACTGTTTTTATATGTTCCTGGAGAAAATTTAGTTGAAAGTTGATAGTAGCAAACTTTGAAGAGGATTGTCCTCGTTGCTGCGCAGAAGGCTTATGTCCTTAATGCACCACTCGGTGTGCTGCACCTCGAGCGTCGTCTGTGGATGCTGTGAACATCGGACATACACGTTTCTGATGACTACACGATAGTTCAGTGCAAAATACTTAATGGCTTAGAAGCAAGGCACCGAAGACGTTTTGAAACGTCACGGAACATAAGTGATGTTCTAAAGAGATGAAATTGTGATTTCATGCTTGTGCCCTTGTTGAGAGGTACGATACCTCCGACAAGATTCTTTGTCCACAAAGTAAAGGAGAAAAGCTCAATCGTTGAGCGTGTGCTCAAATTGTGTGAGTACGACAATCACTTGAATCAAGTGGGAGTTAATCTTCCAGATGAGATAGTGATGGTTCTCCAAAGTCACTGCGACCAAGCTGTGAGAGCTTCGTGATGAACTATAACATATCAAGGATAGATACAATGATCCTTGAGCGATTCGCGATGTTTGACACTGCGAAAGTAGAAATCAAGAAGGAGCATCAATGGTTGATGGTTTGTAAAACCACTAAGTTTCAAGAAAGGCAAGGGCTAGAAGGGATACTTCGTGAAACGGCAAAACAGTTGCTGCACTAATGAAGAGACCCAAGATTAAACCCAAACCCGAGACTAAGTGCTTCTGTAATGAGGGGAACAGTCACTGAGGCGGAGCAACTCTAGATACTTGGTAGATAAGAAGGCTGGCAAATGTCGAAAGAAGTATATTTGATATACATGATGTTGATGTGTACTTTACTAGTACCCCTAGTAGCATGAGGGTATTGGATACCGGTTCGGTTGCTAAGTGATTAGTAACATGAAATGAAAGCTACGGCATAAACGGAGACTAGCTAAAGGCGAGGTGACGATACGTGTTGGAAGTGTTTCCAAGGTTGATATGATCAAACATCGCACGCTCCCTCTACCATCGGGATTGGTGTTAAACCTAAATAATTGTTATTTGGTGCGTGCGTTAAGCATGAACATGATTGGATCGTGTTTATTGCAATACGATTATTCATTTAAAGAGAATAATGGTTACTCTATTTATTTGAATATTCACCTTCAAATGGTTTATTGAATCTCGATCGTAGTGTTACACATGTTCATAATATTGGTGCCAAAAGATACGAGTTAATGATGATAGTACCACTTACTTGTGGCATTGCCGCTTGAGTCATGTTAGTATAAATTGCATGAAGAGGCTCCATGCTGATGGATCCTTGTACTCACCTGATTTCGAATCACTAGTGACATGCAAATCATACCACATGAGCAAGGCCTTGTTTTCATTGAGATGAAACAAGATAGTAACTTGTTGGAAGTGATACATTTTGATGTATGCAGTCCAATGGGTGCTGAGGCACGCAGTGGATATCATTATGTTCTTACTTCACTGACGATTTGAGTAGATACAGGAGTACTTACTTAATGAATCACAAGTCTGAAATATTGAAAAGTTCAATTCCGTTTCAGAGTGAAGTTCGTCGTAACAAGAGGATAAACTGTCTATGATATGATCATAGAAATGAATATCTGAGTTACGAATTTTGGTACGCAGTTAATACAATGTGGAAATTGTTTCGCAGTTCATGCCACCTAGAACATCATAGGGTAATGATGTGTCTGAACATCATAGCCACACACTATTTGTTATGGTGCATACTATTATGTCTCTTATCAAATTACCACTATCGTTTATGGGTTATGCATTAAAAGACAACCGCACTCACTTTAAATAGGGCACCGCGTATTTCCGTTGAGATGACACAGTATAGACTGAGGTTTAGAGAAATCTAAACTGTCGTTTCTTGAAAGTTTGGGGCTTCGACACTTATGTGAAAAGGTTTCATTCTGATAAGCTCGAACCCAAAGCGGATAAAAGCATCTTCATAGGGTATCCAAAACAGTTGGGTACATCTCCTATCTCAGATCCGAAAGCAAAGTGTTTGTTTCTAGAAACGGATCCTTTCTCGAGGAAAGGTTTCTCTCGAAAGAATTGAGTGGGAGAGTGGTAGAACTTGATGAGGTTATTGAACCATCACTTCAACCAGTGTGTAGCAGGGCGCAGGAAGTTGTTCCTGTGGCGCCTACACCAATTGAAGTGGAAGCTGATGATGGTGATCATCAAGCATCAGATCAAGTTACTACAAGCCTCGTAGGTTGACAAGGTCGCGTACTACTACAGAGTGGTACGGTAACCCTGTCTTGGAGGTCATGTTGTTGAGCAACAGTGAACCTACGAGTTGTGGAGAAAGCGATGGTGGGCCCAGATTCCGACAAATGGCTGGAAGCCATGAAATCCGAGAGAGGATCCATGTGTGAATACAAAGTGTGACTTTGGTAGAACTACTTGATGGTCATAGGACTATTGAGTAAAATGGATCTTTAAAAGAAGACAGACGATGATGGTGATAAGTCACTATTAAGAAAAGCTCGACTTGTCGCAAAGATGTTTTCGACAAGATCAAACAGTTGACTATGATGAGACTTTCTCACTCGTAGCGATGCTAAAGGTCTGTTAGAATTATGTTAGTTGTTGATGCATTATTTATGAAATATTGCACGTAGGATGTCAAAACATTGTTTTCTCGACGGTTTCCTTGAGCAAACATTGTATGTGATACAACCAGAAGGTTTTGTCGATCCTAAAGATACTAGCAAGTATGCAAGCTCCAGTGATCCTTCAATGGACTGGTGCAAGCATCTCGGAGTTGGAATATACACTTTGATGAGATGATCAAAGATTTTGGGTTTGTACAAGGTTTATGAGAAACTTGTATTTCCAAAGAAGTGAGTGGGAGCACTATAGAATTTCTGATAAGTATATGTGGTTGACATATTGTGGATCAGAAGTAATGTAGAATTTCTGTAAAGCCTACAAGGTTGTTTGAAAGGAGTTTTCAAAGGAATACCTGGATTGAGCTACTTGAACGTTGAGCATCAAAGATCTATGGAGATAGATCGAAAGCGCTTAATGGAAGTTTCAACAAGATGCATGCCTTGACAAGTTTTTGAAGGAGTTCAAAATAGATCAGCAAAGAAGGAGTTCTTGGTTGCGTTGTGAGGTGTGAATTTGAGTAAGACTCAAAACCCTATCCTGGCAGAATAAAGAGAATAGACGAAGGTCGTCTTCTATGCCTTAGCCGTAGAATCTAAAGTATGCCATGCTGTGTACCGCACCTGATGTGTGCCTTGACTCAAAGTATGTTGAGAGGTACAGAGAGTGATCCATCATTGAATCACTAGCAGCAGTCAAAATTTATCCTTAGTAACTAATGGACTAAGGAATTTTTCTTGATTATGGAGGTGGTTAAAGAGTTCGTCGTAAAGGGTTACGTCGATGCAAGCTTTGACACTAATCCGAATAACTATGAGTAGTGAAACGGATTCGTATAGTAGAGTAGATATTTGGAGCATTTCCGAATAGTACGTAGTAGCAGCATCTATAAGATGACATAAAGATTTGTAAAGAACGCATGGATCTGAAAGTTTCAGAACCGTTGACTAAAACCTCTCTCACGAGCAAGACGTGATCAGACCCCATAACTATATGGGTGTTGGATTCGTTGGAATCACATGGTGATCTGAACTAGATTATTGACTCTAGTGCAAGTGGGAGACTGTTGGAAATATGCTCTAGAGGCAATAATAAATTAGTTATTATTATATTTCTTAGTTCATGATAATCGTTTATTATCCATGCTATAATTGTATTGATTCGAAACACAATACTTGTGTGGATACATAGACAAAACACTGTCCCTAGTAAGCCTCTAGTTGACTAGCTCGTTGATCAAAGATGGTCAAGGTTTCGTGGCCATGGGCAAGTGTTGTCACTTGATAACGGGATCGCATCATTAGGAGAATCATGTGATGGACTAGACCCAAACTAATAGACGTAGCATGTTGATCGTGTCATTTTGTTGCTACTGTTTTCTGCGTGTCAAGTATTTGTTCCTATGACCATGAGATCATATAACTCACGGACACTGGAGGAATGCTTTGTGTGTATCAAACGTCGCAACGTAACTGGGTGACTATAAAGATGCTCTACAGGTATCTCCAAAGGTGTTCGTTGAGTTAGTATGGATCGAGACTGGGATTTGTCACTCCGTGTGACGGAGAGGTATCTCGGGGCCCACTCGGTAATACAACATCACACATAAGCCTTGCAAGCAATGTGACTTAGTGTAAGTTACGGGATCTTGTATTACGGAACGAGTAAAGAGACTTGTCGGTAAACGAGACTGAAATAAGTATGCGGATACTGACGATCGAATCTCGGGCAAGTAACATACCGAAGGACAAAGGGAATGACATACGGGATTATATGAATCCTTGGCACTGAGGTTCAAACGATAAGATCTTCGTAGAATATGTAGGATCCAATATGGGCATCCAGGTCCCGCTATTGGATATTGACCGAGGAGTCTCTCGGGTCATGTCTACATAGTTCTCGAACCCGCAGGGTCTGCACACTTAAGGTTCGACGTTGTTTTATGCGTATTTGAGTTATATGGTTGGTTACCGAATGTTGTTCGGAGTCCCGGATGAGATCACGGACGTCACGAGGGTTTTCGGAATGGTCCGGAAATGAAGATTGATATATAGGATGACCTCATTTGATTACCGGAAGGTTTTCGGAGTTACCGGGAATGTACCGGGAATGACGAATGGGTTCCGGGAGTTCACCGGGGGGGCAACCCACCCCGGGGAAGCCCATAGGCCTTGAGGGATACACACCAACCCTTAGTGGGCTGGTGGTACAGCCCACAAGTGCCCTATGCGCCAAGGAGAAGAAAATCAAGAGAGAAAGAAAAAAAAGGGAGGAGGTGGGAAGGAAGGGGGACTCCCTCCCACCAAACCTAGTCCAACTCGGTTTGGGGGGGAGAGTCCTCCCCCTTGGACTTGGCCGACCCCCTTGGGGATCCTTGAGCCCCAAGGCAAGGCACCCTCCCTCCCACCTATATATACGGAGGTTTTAGGGCTGATTTGAGACGACTTTTCCACGGCAGCCCGACCACATACCTCCACGGTTTTTCCTCTAGATCGCGTTTCTGCGGAGCTCGGGCGGAGCCCTGCTGAGACAAGGTCATCACCAACCTCCGGAGCACCGTCACGCTGCCGGAGAACTCTTCCACCTCTCCGTCTCTCTTGCTGGATCAAGAAGGCCGAGATCATCGTCGAGCTGTACGTGTGCTGAACGCGGAGGTGCCTTCCGTTCGGTACTAGATCGTGGGACTGATCGCGGGATTGTTCGCGGGGCGGATTGAGGGACGTGAGGACGTTCCACTACATCAACCGCGTTCTCTAACGCTTCTGCTGTACGGTCTACGAGGGTACGTAGATCACTCATCCCCTCTCGTAGATGGACATCACCATGATAGGTCTTCGTGCGCGTAGGAAATTTTTTGTTTCCCATGCGACGTTCCCCAACAATTCATTACGTTGTCTTCCTTGTCCAACATCTACTTCTAGGCATGCAATAGTTTGGTGAGTGTTCACAATCATAGATGGTGTCAAAGATGATATATTTATATGTGAACCTCTCCTTCTTTATCTCTTCCTATTAATTGCAACAATGACCAAGGTCTATGTTTGTCTACCCTCAACAAGTTTCAATCAACATTCTTTTTATATGTGAAGCCATCACTTCCCATAAGATCATTACATGATCTTTCATGCTTTTGTTCTTTTCTCACTCTTTTGATCATGGCAAGAGGCAAAGCCCTCAACTAAGACACTCTTTATTATATGGATCACGAGCTCGAATACATCGGGGGTGACACAAAGCAAAACTCAAGACTAAAACACTTAAGACTTTTAAACTACTAGAGAAAAAGAAAACTAAAAAGGAACAAACTAAAATAAAGGTAAAGGCAAAAGATGTGATGGTGATACGATACCGGGGCAACTCCTCCAAGCTTGGCACAAGCCAAGGGGATCGCCCATACCCATGCTTAGTTGTCTTCCTTTGGAGGTGATGGTGGTGGAGTTGCTGCAGAGGTCTTGAGCTTGTTTAATTTCCACCTGAGCATAAAATTCTGCTCCCTCAGATCTTCATTTTCTTCTTCAAGCTTCAACACCCTTTGGCATAATTCCTGCTTACTCTCCTGCAAGAAACGAGAAGGGATAAACAAATTCTTAGGCTTCTTCCTTGAGTCAGGGAGGCTCGACTTC
This sequence comes from Hordeum vulgare subsp. vulgare, assembly GCF_904849725.1. Classification (NCBI taxonomy): domain Eukaryota; kingdom Viridiplantae; phylum Streptophyta; class Magnoliopsida; order Poales; family Poaceae; genus Hordeum; species Hordeum vulgare. The sequence goes on from NC_058524.1 coordinate 82,346,446, forward strand.
TTGAACTCCACATGCGTGTGTCCAGGTTGAGGTAGAGGAGCCTCCTCTTCATCGGAACTTGTTTGTTCCTTCCCCTTGGGATCATAATCTTCTTCCTCATCAGTGGTCCAGCCATAAGGATCCAAGTCCCCATAGACCTTGGGGTCAGCAAGGTAATCTGCCACATAGCTCTCCCCCTCTGAATCTTGAGAAGACATCTTGCTCTAAATCTGCGGCAGAAAACAGGCTCGAAATGAAAACAGAGGAAATCTGCGTGATACGAGGGTCAGACCTTTCGGGAGAATATATAATGATATTTCCAGATCAAAAGGAGTATTCCGCACGAAAACGGAGTCCGGGAGGCACGCGAGGTGGCCACAAGCCCCCCAGGCGCGGCCAGGGGGTGAGCACGTGCCTGGCAGGCTTGTCGCCTCCTTGCGCGCTTTCCGGACTACTTCCAATTTTTCTATTTTTTTTAATATTCCAAAATGGAGAAAAATTCCTATTGGAAAAGTTTTGGAGTTTGTTTTCTTACCCAATCACGTACCTCTTCGTTTTCGGAGTCTGAAACAGGATGATAAATATCCCTTAGGTACTCCTCCGGAGTTATGCTATTGATGATATTGCTTTCAACATTTATGGGAGTACCTGAGATATTTAGGACAGTAAAACTGAACCTAAACCGAGCTCTCTCACGCCTCTAGCAATTTTGGCCGTTGGATTTCGCGTTTGAACCATTTCTGGCCATCAGATCTTTGTTTCAGCACAAATTTACCACGACTGGGCTACCTGTCCTAATGGGCCGCTACTCTGAGGACTTTTTTGAAGGCCTGGCATTGAGTGGGCTTTATTGTCCATGTCTAACTTACAAACCTACAGAGCGATCGGTCCTTCACTGGCCCATTTATCGTCTGCATCTGTCCAGTAAACTAGCGAGCCATCCCGACGCACGCATGAGCGGGTGGTTCAAGGAATCCAGCCGACGCGAGCCTGCGCGAGGGATCCAGCGCTCAAGGACCGCTGATGTTAGTTGTGCTTCCCTTGCAACGGCGCCAGAAATTGTCGTGTCGACGCACCAGGAATCCTTCAGCTGCGGCTACGCCTTAAGGGACTTCCTAGGCAAGTATGCAAAGGATTTCCCCCATGGCCTTGGAGCCTTGCGTTGGTGTTCCCTCGAACCGGAAAGGGTGATGTAGCACAGCGGTGGTAAGTATTTCCCTCAGTTTGAGAACCAAGGTATCAATCGAGTGGAGGAGTATCTCAAGATCCTGCACAAACACAAAAGCTTGCTCCCAACGCTATAAAGGGGTTGTCAATCCCTTATAGATTGTTTGCCAAGTGAGAACTGAAAGCAACAAAGTAACAAAGCAAAGTAAAAGCGGAGGTGTAAACGATGGATGTGAATAGACCCGGGGGGCGTAGTGTTTACTAGTGGCTTCTCTCATGAAAGCAAGTAGACGGTGGGTGAACAAATTACTGTCGAGCAATTGATAGAACCGCGCAAAGTCATGACGATATCTATGCAATGATTATATCTATATGCATCACATCCAAAACAAGTAGACCGATACTGTCTGCATCTACTACTATTACTCCACACGTCGACCGCTATCCAGCATGCATCTAGTGTATTAAGTCCATAAGAACAGAGTAACACCTTAAGCAAGATGACATGATGTAGAGGGATAATCTCAAACCAATGATAAAAACCCCATCTTTTTACCCTTGATGGCAACTACTTGTTGTGTGCCTTGCTGCCCCTACTGTCACTGGGAAAGGTCACCACACGGTAGAACCCAAAACCAAGCACTTCTCCCATTGCAAGAATCATAGATCTAGTTGGCCAAACAAGACCCAAGACTCGGAGAGACTTACAAGGATATCAAATCATGCATATAAGAAATCAACAAAGACTCAAATATATATCATAGATAATCTGATCACAAATCCACAATTCATCGGATCTCGACAAACACACCGCCAAAGAAGATTACATCGGATAGATCTCCATGAAGATCTTGGAGAACTTTGTATTGAACATCCAAGAGAGAGAAGAAGCCATCTAGCTACTAACTACGGACCCGTAGGTCTGAAGTGAACTACTCACGAGTCATTGGAGGGGCGATGATGATGATGAAGAAGCCCTCCAACTCCAAAGTCCCCTCCAGCAGGGCATCGGGAAGGGTCTCAGATGAGATCTCACGGAAACGGAAGCTTGCGGCGGCGGAAAAGTATTTTTGAGGCTCCCTGGTTTTTTGCTGAATATTTGGGAATATATAGGCCAAAGATCTAGGCCAGGGGGCGGCCAGGGAGGCCACAAGCCCTGCCACCGCCGCCTCCCCTGGTGGCGGAGTGGGGGCTTGTGGGCTCCCTGGAGCCCACCTGGCTTGTGAAACAGCGTGAAACTCCTGCTCGTCCTCGAGTAGGGAAGTGATAAAGAATGAATTTTTGATGCTTTCATGCTACCTAGCATAGGTGTCCTTTGTAATTCCTCTTATGTGACGTGAATATTCAGATCCATTAGATTCAAAACAATAGTTCGCTATTGACGTGGAAACAATAATAATTCAAGCAAACTAGAAAGGTAATCATGAACTTTCAAAATAACAAGGCCAAAAGAAAGTTATCCCTACAAAAGCATAGAGTCTGGCTATGCTCTATCATCATTGCACAACGAATTTAAATCATGCACAACCCCGGTATTGGCCAAGTAATTGTTTCACACCTTTACTTTCTCAAACCTTTTCAACTTTCATGCAATACATGAGCGTGAGCCATGGTTATAGCACTATAGATGGTGTGGAGTGTGGTGGAGGTTGCAAGACAAAAAGGAGAAGATAGTCACATTAACTAGGCATATCAATGAGCTGTGGAGATGCTCATCAATAGATGTCAATGTGAATGAGTAGGGATTTCCATACAAATGATGCACTAGAGCTTCGAGTATGTGAAAGCTCTTAAAGAAAACTAGTGGGTGTGCATCCAACTTGCTTGCTCACGAAGACCTAAGGCAATTTTTAGGAAGCCTGTCGTTGGAATATACAAGCCAAGTTATATAATGAAAATTTCCCACTAGCTATATGGTGGTGACAAAATGAGAGACTCTCAATCATGAAGATCATGGTGCTTAATATGCACAAGTGTGGAAAAAGTGGTAGCATTGTCCCTTCTCTCTTTTTCTCTCATTTTTTTATTTTTTTGGTGGGATCTTTGGCCTCTTTTTTTTGGTGGGCTTCTTTGGCCTCTTTTATTTCCTCACATGGGACACTGCTCCATTAATGATGATCATCACACTTTCAACTCAAAACTTAGAGCAACAATGACTATATATGGAATGCCTTCGGTAGTGTACTGTGACAACGATCTAGCATGGCATAGACATCAATGGAAACATCATGCTAGCTATCTTACGATCATGCAATGGGAATGTAGACATGGTGGCACATGTCATGGTGGTAGTTGCATGGCAATATATCTCGGAATGACTTTGAAAAAGCCATAGTAGGTAGGTATGGTGGCTGTTTTGAGGGAGGCTAATGGTGGGTTTTGAGCACCGGCGAAAGTTGCACGTCACTAAGAAGATAGTGATGGTGGTAGGTGAAAGTGCATCAAAACCATGGACTCAACATTAGTCATGAAGAACTCATATACTTGTTGCGAAAGTTTTATTAGTAATCGAAACAAAGCATTCAACGCATACTCCTAGGGGAAGGGTTGGTAGGTATAAACCATCGCGTGATCCCGACCGCCACGCAAAGGATGATAATCAATATACTAATCATGCTCAGATTTCATCACATAGCGGTTCACCATACGTGCATGCTACGGGAATCACTAACTTCAACACAAGTATTTCTAGACCCACAACACCTTACTAGCATGACTTCAATATTACCATAACCACAACTCAAAACTAATTGAGATGAATCAAACTTCCCTAACTATTCAATGCACATGAAGGTGGAAGTTTTCGTATCCCTTTGGATAACTACCCCTTTTGAGACTACTTTCAAAGCATATATCAACTACCAAGCCACGCACCGCTGTGCTCTAAAAGATATAAGTGAAGCACATAGAGCTAAAGTATCTAGCTCAAAAGATATAAGTGAAGCACATGTGAGGTGAATTGTCTACCAAAAGATATAAGTGAAGCTCGACAAAATCACGGTGAGTGCATGTCTCTCTCTCTAGGTGTGCAGCAAGGATGATTGTGACACAACAAAAATAAAAGACTCCTACGATACAAGACGCTTCAAGCAAAAACACATAACATGTGGTGAATAAAAATATAGCCCCAAGTAACATTACTGATGGATTGAAGACGAGAAAGGGGATGCCTTCCCGGGGCATCCCCAAGCTTAGGCTTTTACGGCATCCTTGAATCTCTTGGGGTGCCTTGGGCATACCCAAGCTTGAGCTCTTGCCACTCTTTATCTCTTTGTCCATAAGAACTACACCCAAAACTTGAAAACTTCACAACACGAAACTTAAATAGAAACTCGTGATAACATTAGTACAAGTGATGGGGTTATAGTCCCAGGGTAGGGTCATAGGCCTGCCCTATAGGTCCTACCCAAGGACTACCCTTCATAAAGGACAATGCCCTTAGTCAGTTCCGACTGAACTAAGGACTCCCCCATCATTCAGTCAGTGACGAGCATTCGGAGCGTATTTAACGTACCGACTAAATTCCACTCTGTACATCGTAACCTCCCAGGAGGGCAACGGTCATACGTTTTCATACACCATTATTAACATTTAAGGCATATGTTGCCTGTAACATAGGCATTTATTCACCACTATTCCACCCCTGTCCACCGGGCCGTTGTGAAGGGCAGCACACTCTATATAAGCCGCCCTTCCCCACTGGTGCAGGGGTTGGCATTTACTGTAATCCTATATTCCACTCGACACTAAGCTCCCAAGAGCACTGAGACGTAGGGCTTTTACCTCCACCGTAGAGGGGCCTGAACTCATACAACCTCACCGTAGCTAAGGCTCTGCCCATCCTTTCGTACCCTACACATCTACTGTTAGACTTATACCCACGACAGTTGGCGCCCACCGTGGGGCCGGCGTCTAAGCGACTTCCGGCGAGTTTGCAACTTTATCTTTTCATCATGTCGTCCGGCGGAGATTTATGCATGGGTCGTGAGATCCTCTTCGGCGCACTCTCCTTCATCGTCGACGATTCGGCATGGCTTCGGGATGCGACTCTCGACGTCGAAGCGCTCCCGAGTCGCGGGGCTACGCACTTCCGTGCCGGTGCCCGCGGCGTCCTTCTTCTCCAAAAATCGGCCCCGTTGTCGATCTTCGCCCCCGTCACACGCCGCAACAAGCGGTCCCGCCGTCCGCGGCTCCAGCGTTGGGTGCGACACGCCCAGGCGCGACAGAACGCGTCTTCTCAAGTGGCGATCCTCGAGTCGGTTGTGGTCGCGTTGCTGTCCCAGTGCTTGGACTCAGTTCCGATTGAGTTACCTTCCGAGTACTTGGGTCGCGGGCCTGCAGCCGAAGTTCTCATGGCTGATTCCCATGAAAGTCCCCTCCAAACTGGTCAAAACGAGCATGAGGTCGGCGAATCATCCGGCGCTCGTCGTCAACACTCCCGTTCTGCCAGTCGGCGCACTCGCCAGAGCAACGTCGAGGTGTTCCGCACACCCGTCCTCAACCTGGCTGCCGCTGCCAAGATAGCCGATTCCCTCCAACCGACTGATTCAGAGGCTGGTAGAGGGATCAAGCAGATCCGTGCCCTGTTGCACACGGCGCAGCAGCAGAATTCGGCGGTCTCCCAGTCGCACAACAGGATCCACAACAGTTCTGTTCACGCGAACACGCATCGGTCGGTTTTCATCCCCGACTCTCATCAGCGACGCAGAGGGGCAGCCGTTCCATGAATCCCGAAGATCGTCGCCGTTCACGCACCCCTCCGCGGGGTGGGCCTTACGGGCCCCGACATCACGATGATCGGCGTTCAGTCGGTGACACGTATGATCCAAGGCCCGACGCAAGAGGGTACATCGCCCAGAGGAAGGTCGACAGGAGTCGAGCCCACCGTGATGGTCACGATAGAGACCGTCCGAGTGGAAGCAGGACCATCGTCTCTGGCCCCGAGTGCTTCAGTCGGGCCATCCGTTCAGCTGACATCCCTCCCAACTTCCGATTGGCAACGGGGGTCAGCAAGTTCACAGGAGAGTCCAAGCCAAAAACGTGGCTGGACGACTACCGAGTGGCAGTCCAGATCGGTGGCGGAGATGACCAGGTCGCCATGAAACATCTCCCCCTGATGCTCGACGGCTCGGCACAAGCGTGGTTGAACCAGTTGGCTCCATCAAGCATCTACAGCTGGGCAGATCTGTCCCGAGTCTTCATCGGGACCTTCGAGGGCACATGCAAACGCCGTGCTGGTCTCATGGAGCTCCAGCACCGTGTCCAAAAGCAGAATGAGCCCCTGCGCGATTTCATCCAGCGCTGGACGACCCTCTACCACACGGTGGAGAACATCACAGAGCACCAAGCAGTCAGCGCCTTCAAGGCAGGCGTGCGGTACAGAGATCTGTACCTGAAGTTCGGTTGGACAGGCGACATCTCCATGAGCAAGATGATGGAGATAGCCGCACGCTATGCAAATGGCGAAGAAGAGGACCGCATACGTAGCGGCAAGCATAAGGCAGTCGCCGACGGAGATGGGAACAGCAATCGGAAGCAAAAGCAGAAAGCTCTGTCCAATCCGCAGGCAGAGGCAGCAGCCGTTACAAATGCCAAGTTCAAGGGCAAGGGGAAAGCTCAGTACACCCCCAAGAAGAAGCAGTTCGGGAACTCCATCCTGGATCAGCCATGTCCAATCCACACGAAGATGGACGAATAAGGCAACGCCATATTCCCGAAGCACACCACTCGGCAATGTCGCCTCCTGATCCAAGGGTTCGGCGAAGGGCAGCCGAGTGAAAAGGATAACGAGCAGGATGATGAGGACAAGGAAGATCCGTTCCCCCAAGTCCATGCAACATTGATGATTTTTGCTGATGTGGAAAGCAAGAGTCGACTGAAGCTGGTGAATAGGGAGGTGAACATGGCAACCCCAACCAACCCCACGTTCCTCAAATGGTCTCTGACTACGATCACCTTTGATCAATCGGACCATCCAGCACACGTGCCCACCCCAGGGAGGCAAGCTCTGGTCGTCGACCCGGTGGTGGAAGGAGTCCGACTGCGCAAAGTCCTAATGGACGGCGGCAGCGGCTTGAACATCATGTACGCCAACACTCTCAAGGGGATGGGCATTTCGATGTCCAAACTTAGCGAGAGCAACATGCAGTTCCACGAAGTCGTCCCAGGACGAAAGGCCAAGTCACTTGGCCAGATCGCGTTGGACGTCGTTTTCGGCTCCGAGAAGAACTTCCGCAAGGAAAAGCTGACATTCGAGGTGGTGGACTTCCAAAGTGCATACCATGCGATTCTGGGTCGTCCGGCGTATGCGCGTTTCATGGCCCGTCCATGTTACGTGTATTTGAAGCTTAAGATGTCGGGTCCCAAAGGTGTGATCACGATCACACGCAATCGGCAGCGGGCCGAGGAGTGTCTGCAGCAAGGGTCGAGGATTGCCGACCAGCAGATGGCTATCCTCGAGCTCGATGAGTACAAGAAGACAGCCGACCCCGCTGACCTGATGCGTTCAAAGAAGCCAGCTTCGGAGTCCGCATTCCAGTCGGCGGGAGACACGAAGAAAGTCAGCATCCACCCAACGGACGACACCGCTGCCCCGACGAACATCTCCACCACCCTTGATCCTAAATAGGAAGCCGAGCTCATCCAATTCCTCCGTGAGAACTGGGACATTTTCGCATGGAAGCCCGCTGACATGCCAGGTGTACCCAGGGAGTTGGATGAGCACCGACTGCATGTGGATCCTGCTGCTCGGCCCGTCCGAGAACGCCTGCGTCGGTCCGCCGCGCACAAAAGGAAGGCAATCGGAGAGGAGGTGGCTAAACTTTTGGCAGCCAACTTCATTCGCGAGGTACACCACTCCGAATGGCTTGCCAATGTTGTCATGGTGCCCAAGAAGGACAAGTCTCTCCGTATGTGCATCGACTTCAAGCATCTCAATAAGGTCTGCCCGAAAGATCATTTCCCGCTCCCCCGCATTGATCAAATTGTTGATTCGACTGCGGGATGCGAGCGTTTATCATTCCTTGATGCCTATTCGAGCTATCATCAGATCCATCTGTATGGTCCGGATGAATTAAAAACAGCCTTCATCACCCCATTCAGGTGCTTCTGCTACATTACTATGCCATTCGGTTTGAAGAATGCAGGAGCAACTTTTATGCGCATGATCCAAAAATGCCTCCTTGACCAGATCGGTCGAAATGTGGAGGCATATATGGACGATATCGTAGTCAAGTCACGCAAAGGTTCCGACCTGCTGACTGACTTGGCAAAAACATTCGCCAACCTACGTAGGTACGATATCAAGCTCAACCCAGCCAAGTGTTCATTCGGCGTTCCCAGCGGAAAGTTACTCGGTTTCTTCGTTTCCGAACAAGGAATCGATGTCAACCCCGAAAAGATCGGGACCATCGTCCGAATGGAGTGAACGGTCAGAATACATGATGTTCAAAGGCTCACAGGTTGCCTAGCGGCTTTGAGCAGGTTTATCGCTCGACTCGGCGAGAAGGCGTTACCTCTGTACCGACTCATGAAGAAATCAGATACTTTCGAGTGGACAGACGAAGCCCAAGTTGCATTCGACGACCCCAAAGCCCTGCTTTCCACCCAGCCGGTTCTTACTGCCCCGCTCAGTAAAGAACCCCTTCTTCTGTACATCGCGGCTACAAATCAAGTCGTCAGCACTGTTCTCACAGTCGAACGTGAAGAAGAAGGCAAAGCGTACAAGGTTCAGCGGACAGTATATTATGTCTCCGAAGTCCTGACTCCTTCCAAGCGGAGGTATCCCCATTATCAAAAACTTATTTACGGGATCTACATGACTGCAAAGAAGGTGGCTCATTATTTCCAAGACCACTCGGTGTCTGTCATTTCTGATGCTCCGTTGTCGGAAATCCTCCACAATCGGGACGCATCAGGCCGAGTGGCGAAGTGGGCAATGGAGATGTTATACTGCGACATCAAGTTCGAAGCTAAGAAGGCTATAAAGTCTCAAGCTCTGGCTGACTTCATAGCAGAATGGGTAGAACAACAGCAACCGACTCACATCTACTCGGCTCATTGGACCATGTTCTTCGATGGGTCCAAGATGTTGAATGGCTCCGGCGCTGGCGTAGTGATCATATCGCCAAAAGGTGATAAACTTAAGTATGTGTTGCAGATACATTTCGATTCTTCCAACAATGAGGCAGAGTACGAAGCTCTCCTTTATGGATTGCGCATGGCCATCACACTCGGCGTCCGTCGCCTGATGGTCTATGGCGATTCAGATCTGGTGGTTAATCAAGTGATGAAGGAGTGGGATGTAAGGAACCCCACCATGACTACATACTACAACGCAGTAAGGAAGCTCGAGAAGAAGTTTGAAGGTCTAGAACTTCACCATGTTCCGCGACTGAAAAACCAAGCAGGTGATGAATTGGCGAAACTTGGATCCACTCGGAGACCGGTCCCGAGTGATGTCTGCCTCGAGCACCTACACCTTCCCTCAGTAAAAGAAGATCCTTTCACAGAGCAACCAGTACAACCGAAGAGCTCAACAGATCCGACTGAAGTCGAGGTCCCCGTTGTGCTTGATTTGATCATGGAGATTCTTTCTCTCATCCCTGATTGGACTGTGCCGTTCATTGTGTACATCCTCAGGCAAGAATTACCAGAAGACAAAGTCCAAGCGAGGCAGATCGTCTGCAGGTCGAAGTCCTTCACCGTCATTGATGGCCAGTTGTACAAGGAAACTGTTTCAGGCGTCCTTCAGCGATGCATCTCCCCTGAGGAGGGACAGTTAATCCTGGAAGAAATTCATTCGGGAACCTGCGGCCATCATGCCTCCTCAAGAGCAATCGTCGCCAAAGCATTCAGAGCTGGTTTCTTCTGGTTGCAGGCGAATGAAATGGCAAAAGATATGGTCGACCGATGCGAAGGCTGTCAGTTCTATTCGAACAAGTCCCACAAGCCAACATCTGCGCTGAAGACAATCCCTCTCGTTTGGCCGTTCATAGTGTGGGGATTCGATACAGTCGGACCATTCAGAACAGGCCAAGGGGGATTCACTCATCTGTTGGTGGCAGTCGACAAGTTCACCAAGTGGATTGAAGCCAAGCCCATCAAGAAGCTTGACGCCCTTACGGCCATCAAGTTTGTCAGAGACATCATCGCCAGATTCAGGGTTCCGCACAACATAATCACCGACAATGGCACAAACTTTGACTCGGACAGATTCAAGGGTTTTTGCACAGGCCAAGGTATCCGAGTGGATTTTGCATCTGTGGCGCATCCCCAAACAAACGGGCAAGCAGAGCGGGCGAATGGACTTTTTCTTCAAGGGTTGAAGCCTCGACTCCCGCGAGAAGTTGGACATGCCGCCGGCGCATGGGTCACCGAGCTGCCTTCGGTGCTGTGGGGCCTCCGCACAACTCCAAATAGATCTACAGGGTGATCCCCGTTCTTCCTCGTTTATGGAGCAGAGGCGGTCCTTCCGTGTGACTTGCTTCACAATTCTCCACGAGTCGAACTCTTCTCTGAAGCCGAAGCAGAGCAAGCCAGGCAAGACGGAGTGGATCTACTAGAAGAAGAGCGCGAGATGGCACTGACTCGCTCAACAATTTATCAACAAGATCTGCGGAGATTTCACGCGCGGCACGTCAGGAGTCGCACATTCCAAGCAGGCGACCTGGTGCTCCGAGTGGACCAGCAGAGGCCCCACAAGTTGGCTCCCGTCTGGGAAGGACCCTTCATCATCTCTAAGGTGCTGAACAACGGAGCATATCGACTCTACAACCTCGAAAGGGAAACGGACGAGCCGCGAGCATGGAACGGAGATCTCCTGAAGCGCTTCTACACGTGACCGCCGACAGAGGCAATGTAAAGAACAAGTATCATTGAAGTAATATAAAGCAGACTGATTTCTTGCAGGTCCAAAATTCTTCCGCGTTTGCAGACTCCGGTCTAAAAAAACTCTCTCCGAGTGTGCACTAAAAGTCGCACTCGGGGACTTAGCTGCGACCCAGAGTCGCCTAAGTAAAAAACTCTCTCCGAGTGTGCACTAAAAGTCGCACTCGGGGACTTAGCTGTGACCCAGAGTCGCCTAAGTAAAAAACTCTCTCCGAGTGTGCACTAAAAGTCGCACTCGGGGACTTAGCTGCGACCCAGAGTCGCCTAAGTACAAACTCTCTCCGAGTGTGCACTAAAAGTTGCACTCGGGGACTTAGCTGCGACCCAGAGTCGCCTAAGTAAAAAACTCTCTCCGAGTGTGCACTAAAAGTCGCACTCGGGGACTTAGCTGCGACCCAGAGTCGCCTAAGTAAAAAACTCGCTCTGAGTGCGCACTAAAAGCCGCACTCGGGGACTTAGCTGCGACCCAGAGTCGCCTAAGTAAAAAAACTCGCTCCGAGTGCGCACTAAAAGCCGCACTCGGGGACTTAGCTGTGACCCAGAGTCGCCTAAGTAAAAACTCTCTCTCTCCGAGTGCGCACTAAAAGCCGCACTCGGGGACTTAGCTGCGACCCAGAATCGCCTAAGTAAAAAAGCTTCCTTCGAGTGTATCCTCGAGATCCACTCGGAGGCTTAGCAGACCCTCATTAGGGCTCATGTGGATGTGAAGACAACTGACAACTACATGAGTAACAACTCGCTCCGAGTGCGTGCTAAAAGCCGCACTCGGGGACTTAGCTGCGACCCAGAATCGCCTAAGTAAAAAGCTTCCTTCGAGTGTATCCTCGAGATCCACTCGGAGTCTTAGCAGACCCTCATTGAGGCTCATGTGGATGTGAAGACAACTGACAACTACATGAGTAAAAACTCGCTCCGAGTACGCACTAAAAGCCGCACTCGGGGACTTAGCTGCGACCCAGAATCGCCTAAGTACAAACTCACTCCGAGTGCGCACTAAAAGCCGCACTCAGGGACTTAGTTGCGATCCAGAATCGCCTAAGTAAAAAGCATCCTACGAGTGTATCCTCGAGATCCACTCGGAGGCTTAGCAGACCCTCATTGAGGCTCATATGGATGTGAAGACAACTGACAACTACATGCTCCGCATGTTTGCCATTGGCTTCACCAAGAAACGCCAAACAAAAACCACGAGTCAAAATCGTGTCAAAAAAAAACTTGGCGAAAGAAGAGCAAAATATTCGATTCGAATTCAAAGTTGGATCTACGATCAGTCGGCTCGGTATGGATCAAGCTTATCCACACCGAACCACGAATGTAACGGCCAACAGCAGTGGCCAAAGTTTGATACAGATACCACTCGGCATACCGAGGTAAAGTTTTTCAAGCGTCACCGGGACTGGCACCGGGACTGGCAGGCTCCACAAAGGTGTCAAGGTCGATCCCGTCTGCGATGAGAGTGGCTGTCTCGAGGAAGGTCTCCATGAAATCTTCGAATCGAAGCTTCTTCGTGTTGGCGACCTGCAACGCCTTCAGCTTTTCTTCGCGAGCTTCCTTGCAATGCACTCGGACGAGCGATAGCGCCACGTCCGCACCACAACGAGCGGCAGACTTCTTCCATGCCTACACTTTGTTCGGGACGTCCTCCAGCCGAGTCATCAACCCTTCTATTTCTTGCCGGGAATCGTCTTCGGGCCACAGCTCCTTGTCGATCCGGCCGATGACTTCTCTCAGGCGGCCAATGAAAGGTCCCACTCTGCCAAGGTGAATATGCGCTCGGAGCATGTCCCGGTTGGCTTCATCGCCGAGTGGAACGTTCGGAACAACCGACCGTTCAATGTCGGCTGCTTCAGCCTCAGCGTCCAGACAAAAATCTGCCAAGAAAAGACAAGCAGAAAGTAAGCGCATAATAAACTCCAAAGACAAGAAGCACTTGGCAAAAAGCTTACCACCAAGCGGTGCAATCATCTTCCTTGCCCAGTCGCTGACGTACTTCTCCTGCGCCATGCACCGATTGTTCATCAACTTCAGCTGACCCATCCGTTCGGTTCTTTGCCTGCCCATTTTCTCAATTTCGGCCACCAATGCCTTGTTGGTCTCCCAGGACTCCTCCAAAGACTTCTCTCGGTCAGCAAGAGCCCCCTTCACACCAGCCAAGTCATTCACAGCCGCCTCCAATTCTGCAGCAAGCTGAATCTTTTCAGCCTTCAGAGCATTGTACGTGGATCCCATTTCGCAAGTCTTCTGCCAAATGAGCGCAAAGGGAAGATCAAACACATTCAACAAGGAAAACAAACAAAGCTCAAAGTTCTTCAGACCCCTGCCGATGCAAGCAATCGACAACGGTCTCGGGGACTACACCCAGTGGGTTCACTAAGAGTGACCCCACTGGCATGAAGCTCGAACAGACCGGCCCTATTGAGCTACATGACAAACAAACAAGCCTATGAGACTACTATTACCCGACCTAAGTAACACTATTCTCGGGGACTACACCCAGTGGGTGCACTCAAAGTACCCCCACTGGTACCATTCGGGCAGATCAGCTCTGATCTGATAAGGTCACGAAAAATGCATATAAAGACAACTGCCGGTGCAAGCACTCGACAGAAGTCTCGGGGACTACACCCATTGGGTTCACTCGGAGTGAACCCACTGCAAACTAATCCTACCGTATCCGAGTATATCACTTAAACCCCCAGTGGGTAACAAGAGGAAAGTAAACACTTACTAGCGCACTTACTCGGATATCGTCCCAGAGTTCCAAGCTTCTCTTGTACAAATACGTGATGGAGTCATACGCTCCCTTGGCGTCACCCACCATCAGCTCCACCTGCACCATGGCCTCCTTGGCGGCCCCCACTTGGTCTTCCGGGAGGTGTCGGGCATCGTACTGGACGGTCGATGGACCCGGCACGACAGAAGACTCCTTGGGCATCCCAAGTTCCGCTCCAGTCGGTTCCGCCGCGAGGGGCACCGTCTCAGTCGGCGGCAATCGTCTCGGTCGGCGGCACGTCCATGGTGGGAGCAGCAGCAGATGGGACAACCTCAAGGACAGGCGCCAAAGCTGGCCCTGACCCCCTTTGGTCGTCGTCCTCCGGGTGAATCACCTCCGAAGGAAGCCTGAATGAACAACATGAAATTACAGAAAAATGGCAAGATTAAAGACAGCGCTCGTGAAACAATAATACAAACTCTCGGAGTCGTGACAGCGTACCTTGCTGGGATGTGGCAGCGTTATCCGCGTCCATGGGATCATCATCTTGGCGCGGCAGAGAGGTGGCAGAGGTAGCAGCTCTGTCGAGTAAAATCCACTTGACGGATAAGCATGAGTTCAACTAGATACTGAAGCAAGATGGGAGAACAAGACACTTACGCTGAGGCGACTGGAACAACGATCCTCATCCGAGGCAAAGCTTTCCGAGGCTTGGGCCCGCCAGGTTTTTCCACCTTGGACGGCTGATCCGTGGGCTCGGGAGCAGCGTCCCTAGTCCTCTTCACGCTCCGAGCACTCGGAGCCACGGGAGAGGCTGGCGGAGCACTCGGGGTCGCTGGAGGAGTCGGCGGAGCCGCAGATTCGTGACGACGCTTAGTTCGAGGCTCTGATGGTCGAGGTGGCGAGCTCTGCTCCCCAACCTCCCCCTCCTCCTCTTTAGTCTCCTCCTGTGTCTCCCCACTGTCGGAGACGTATTCGGCGCTATCCACGCTGCCCTCCTGGCTGCCCTCCTCTTCCTCAGCTGGATTCCCGTTCGAGACGGGAGAATACCAATTGGTCCACTCCTGCACAAAACACAGTCGCCAACGCAGATGTCAGGCAGTGGTACAAGAAAAGCGATAAATCTAAGAAGATTGAAAACACTCGACAAGAGGTGCCCACCTCATTCGGAGGAGGATTGTCGGCGCGGAAGGGCTTCACCCGCCGGGCTCCTCTGGGGTTGTCGCATGCGTCTGTGATGCCGCGGACCCACGCTGTCACAACCTCCCCGGTCACGCATTCTGGATGAGTCCGAGTGGAATCCTCAGGCCCCGTGTAGTGCCACATGGCGTGGTGTCGGGCTTGCAGCGGCTGGATGCGCCGACCTAGAAAAGTCTCCAGCAGATCTGTGCCGGTGACTCCCTTGCGGACGACAGCTATCAGCGCGTCGACCAGAGGTTGGATTTGGATCTTTTCCACCTTTGAGAGCGCAAGCTACCTGTTGGGGAACGTCGCATGGGAAACAAAAAATTTCCTACGCGCACGAAGACCTATCATGGTGATGTCCATCTACGAGAGGGGATGAGTGATCTACGTACCCTCGTAGACCGTACAGCAGAAGCGTTAGAGAACGCGGTTGATGTAGTGGAACGTCCTCACGTCCCTCGATCCGCCCCGCGAACAATCCCGCGATCAGTCCCACGATCTAGTACCGAACGGACGGCACCTCCGCGTTCAGCACACGTACAGCTCGACGATGATCTCGGCCTTCTTGATCCAGCAAGAGAGACGGAGAGGTGGAAGAGTTCTTCGGCAGCGTGACGGTGCTTCGGAGGTTGGTGATGACCTTGTCTCAGCAGGGCTCCGCCCGAGCTCCGCCCGAGCTCCGCAGAAACGCGATCTAGAGGAAAAACCGTGGAGGTATGTGGTCGGGCTGCCGTGGAAAAGTCGTCTCAAATCAGCCCTAAAACCTCCGTATATATAGGTGGGAGGGAGGGGGCCTTGCCTTGGGGCTCAAGGATCCCCAAGGGGGTCGGCCAAGTCCAAGGGGGAGGACTCTCCCCCCCAAACCGAGTTGGACTAGGTTTGGTGGGAGGGAGTCCCCCTTCCTTCCCACCTCCTCCCTTTTTTTTTCTTTCTCTCTTGATTTTCTTCTCCTTGGCGCATAGGGCACTTGTGGGCTGTACCACCAGCCCACTAAGGGCTGGTGTGTCTCCTTCAAGGCCTATGGGCTTCCCCGGGGTGGGTTGCCCCCCCGGTGAACTCCCGGAACCCATTCGTCATTCCCGGTACATTCCCGGTAACTCCGAAAACCTTCCGGTAATCAAATGAGGTCATCATATATATCAATCTTCGTTTCCGGACCATTCCGAAAACCCTCGTGACGTCCGTGATCTCATCCGGGACTCCGAACAACATTCGGTAACCAACCATATAACTCAAATACGCATAAAACAACGTCGAACCTTAAGTGTGCAGACCCTGCGGGTTCGAGAACTATGTAGACATGACCCGAGAGAATCCTCGGTCAATATCCAATAGCGGGACCTGGATGCCCATATTGGATCCTACATATTCTACGAAGATCTTATCGTTTGAACCTCAGTGCCAAGGATTCATATAATCCCGTATGTCATTCCCTTTGTCCTTCGGTATGTTACTTGCCCGAGATTCGATCGTCAGTATCCGCATACTTATTTCAATCTCGTTTACCGGCAAGTCTCTTTACTCGTTCCGTAATACAAGATCCCGTAACTTACACTAAGTCACATTGCTTGCAAGGCTTATGTGTGATGTTGTATTACCGAGTGGGCCTCGAGATACCTCTCCGTCACACGGAGTGACAAATCCCAGTCTCGATCCATACTAACTCAACGAACACCTTTGGAGATACTTGTAGAGCATATTTATAGTCACCCAGTTACGTTGCGACGTTTGATACACACAAAGCATTCCTCCGGTGTCCGTGAGTTATATGATCTCATGGTCATAGGAACAAATACTTGACACGCAGAAAACAGTAGCAACAAAATGACACGATCAACATGCTACGTCTATTAGTTTGGGTCTAGTCCATCACATGATTCTCCTAATGATGTGATCCCGTTATCAAGTGACAACACTTGTCCATGGCCAGGAAACCTTGACCATCTTTGATCAACGAGCTAGTCAACTAGAGGCTTACTAGGGACAGTGTTTTGTCTATGTATCCACACGAGTATTGTGTTTCCAATCAATATAATTATAGCATGGATAATAAACGATTATCATGAACTAAGAAATATGATAATAACTAATTTATTATTGCCTCTAGGGCATATTTCCAACAGTCTCCCACTTGCACTAGAGTCAATAATCTAGTTCAGATCACCATGTGATTCCAACGAATCCAACACCCATATAGTTATGGGGTCTGATCACGTCTTGCTCGTGAGAGAGGTTTTAGTCAACGGTTTTGAAACTTTCAGATCCGTGCGTTCTTTACAAATCTTTATGTCATCTTATAGATGCTGCTACTACGTGCTATTCGTAAATGCTCCAAATATCTACTCTACTATACGAATCCGTTTCACTACTCATAGTTATTCGGATTAGTGTCAAAGCTTGCATCGACGTAACCCTTTACGACGAACTCTTTAACCACCTCCATAATCGAGAAAAATTCCTTAGTCCATTAGTTACTAAGGATAAATTTTGACTGCTGCTAGTGATTCAATGATGGATCACTCTCTGTACCTCTCAACATACTTTGAGTCAAGGCACACATCAGGTGCGGTACACAGCATGGCATACTTTAGATTCTACGGCTAAGGCATAGAAGACGACCTTCGTCTATTCTCTTTATTCTGCCGGGATCGGGTTTTGAGTCTTACTCAAATTCACACCTCACAACGCAACCAAGAACTCCTTCTTTGTTGATCTATTTTGAACTCCTTCAAAAACTTGTCAAGGCATGCATCTTGTTGAAACTTCCATTAAGCGCTTTCGATCTATCTCCATAGATCTTTGATGCTCAACGTTCAAGTAGCTCAATCCAGGTATTCCTTTGAAAACTCCTTTCAAACAACCTTGTAGGCTTTACAGAAATTCTACATTACTTCTGATCCACAATATGTCAACCACATATACTTATCAGAAATTCTATAGTGCTCCCACTCACTTCTTTGGAAATACAAGTTTCTCATAAACCTTGTACAAACCCAAATTCTTTGATCATCTCATCAAAGTGTATATTCCAACTCCGAGATGCTTGCACCAGTCCATTGAAGGATCACTGGAGCTTGCATACTTGCTAGTATCTTTAGGATCGACAAAACCTTCTGGTTGTATCACATACAATGTTTGCTCAAGGAAACCGTCGAGAAAACAATGTTTTGACATCCTACGTGCAATATTTCATAAATAATGCATCAACAACTAACATAATTCTAACAGACCTTTAGCATCGCTACGAGTGAGAAAGTCTCATCATAGTCAACTGTTTGATCTTGTCGAAAACATCTTTGCGACAAGTCGAGCTTTTCTTAATAGTGACTTATCACCATCATCGTCTGTCTTCTTTTAAAGATCCATTTTACTCAATAGTCCTATGACCATCAAGTAGTTCTACCAAAGTCACACTTTGTATTCACACATGGATCCTCTCTCGGATTTCATGGCTTCCAGCCATTTGTCGGAATCTGGGCCCACCATCGCTTTCTCCACAACTCGTAGGTTCACTGTTGCTCAACAACATGACCTCCAAGACAGGGTTACCGTACCACTCTGTAGTAGTACGCGACCTTGTCAACCTACGAGGCTTGTAGTAACTTGATCTGATGCTTGATGATCACCATCATCAGCTTCCACTTCAATTTGTGTAGGCGCCACAGGAACAACTTCCTGCGCCCTGCTACACACTGGTTGAAGTGATGGTTCAATAACCTCATCAAGTTCTACCACTCTCCCACTCAATTCTTTCGAGAGAAACCTTTCCTCGAGAAAGGATCCGTTTCTAGAAACAAACACTTTGCTTTCGGATCTGAGATAGGAGATGTACCCAACTGTTTTGGATATCCTATGAAGATGCTTTTATCCGCTTTGGGTTCGAGCTTATCAGAATGAAACCTTTTCACATAAGTGTCGAAGCCCCAAACTTTCAAGAAACGACAGTTTAGATTTCTCTAAACCTCAGTCTATACTGTGTCATCTCAACGGAAATACGCGGTGCCCTATTTAAAGTGAGTGCGGTTGTCTTTTAATGCATAACCCATAAACGATAGTGGTAATTCGATAAGAGACATCATAGTATGCACCATAACAAATAGTGTGTGGCTATGATGTTCAGACACATCATTACCCTATGATGTTCTAGGTGGCATGAACTGCGAAACAATTTCCACATTGTCTTAACTGCGTACCAAAATTCGTAACTCAGATATTCATTTCTATGATCATATCATAGACAGTTTATCCTCTTGTTACGACGAACTTCACTCTGAAACGGAATTGAACTTTTCAATATTTCAGACTTGTGATTCATTAAGTAAGTACTCCTGTATCTACTCAAATCGTCAGTGAAGTAAGAACATAATGATATCCACTGCGTGCCTCAGCACCCATTGGACTGCATACATCAAAATGTATCACTTCCAACAAGTTACTATCTTGTTTCATCTCAATGAAAACAAGGCCTTGCTCATGTGGTATGATTTGCATGTCACTAGTGATTCGAAATCAGGTGAGTACAAGGATCCATCAGCATGGAGCCTCTTCATGCAATTTATACTAACATGACTCAAGCGGCAGTGCCACAAGTAAGTGGTACTATCATCATTAACTCGTATCTTTTGGCACCAATATTATGAACATGTGTAACACTACGATCGAGATTCAATAAACCATTTGAAGGTGAATATTCAAATAAATAGAGTAACCATTATTCTCTTTAAATGAATAATAGTATTGCAATAAACACGATCCAATCATGTTCATGCTTAACGCACGCACCAAATAACAATTATTTAGGTTTAACACCAATCCCGATGGTAGAGGGAGCGTGCGATGTTTGATCATATCAACCTTGGAAACACTTCCAACACGTATCGTCACCTCGCCTTTAGCTAGTCTCCGTTTATGCCGTAGCTTTCATTTCGTGTTACTAATCACTTAGCAACCGAACCGGTATCCAATACCCTCATGCTACTAGGAGTACTAGTAAAGTACACATCAACATCATGTATATCAAATATACTTCTTTTGACTTTTGCCAGCCTTCTTATCTACCAAGTATCTAGAGTTGCTCCGCCTCAGTGACTGTTCCCCTCATTACAGAAGCACTTAGTCTCGGGTTTGGGTTTAATCTTGGGTCTCTTCATTAGTGCAGCAACTGTTTTGCCGTTTCACGAAGTATCCCTTCTAGCCCTTGCCTTTCTTGAAACTTAGTGGTTTTACAAACCGTCAACCATCGATGCTCCTTCTTGATTTCTACTTTCGCAGTGTCAAACATCGCGAATCGCTCAAGGATCATTGTATCTATCCTTGATATGTTATAGTTCATCACGGAGCTCTCACAGCTTGGTGGCAGTGACTTTGGAGAACCATCACTATCTCATCTGGAAGATTAACTCCCACTTGATTCAAGTGATTGTCGTACTCAGACAATTTGAGCACACGCTCAACGATTGAGCTTTTCTCCTTTACTTTGTGGACAAAGAATCTTGTCGGAGGTCTCGTACCTCTCAACAAGGGCACAAGCATGAAATCACAATTTCATCTCTTTAGAACATCACTTATGTTCCGTGACGTTTCAAAACGTCTTCGGTGCCTTGCTTCTAAGCCATTAAGTATTTTGCACTGAACTATCGTATAGTCATCAGAAATGTGTATGTCGGATGTTCACAGCATCCACAGACGACGCTCGAGGTGCAGCACACCGAGTGGTGCATTAAGGACATAAGCCTTCTGCGCAGCAACGAGGACAATCCTCTTCAAAGTTTGCTACTATCGACTTTCAACTAAATTTTCTCTAGGAACATATAAAAACAGTAGAGCTATAGCGCAAGCTACATCATAATTCGTAAAGACCATTAGACTATGTTCATGACAATTAGTTCAATTAATCATATTACTTAAGAACTCCCACTCAAAAAGAACATCTCTCTAGTCATTTGAGTGGTACATGATCCAAATCCACTATCTCAAGTCCGATCATCACGTGAGTCGAGAATAGTTTCAGTGGTAAGCATCTCTATGCTAATCATATCTTCTATACGATTCATGCTCGACCTTTCGGTCTCATGTGTTCCGAGGCCATGTCTGCACATGCTAGGCTCGTCAAGCTCAACCCGAGTGTTCCGCGTGTGCAACTGTTTTGCACCCGTTGTATGTGAACGTTGAGTCTATCACACCCGATCATCACGTGGTGTCTCGAAACGACGAACTGTAGCAACGGTGCACAGTCGGGGAGAACACAATTTCGTCTTGGAATTTTAGTGAGAGATCACCTCATAATGCTACCGTCGTTCTAAGCAAAATAAGGTGCGTAAAAGGATTAACATCACATGCAATTCATAAGTGACATGATATGGCCATCATCACGTGCTTCTTGATCTCCATCACCAAAGCACCGGCACGATCTTCTTGTCACCGGCGCCACACCATGATCATCCATCAACGTGTTGCCATCGGGGTTGTCGTGCTACTCATGCTATTACTACTAAAGCTACATCCTAGCAAAATAGTAAACGCATCTGCAAGCACAAACGTCAGTATAAAGACAACCCTATGGCTCCTGCCGGTTGCCGCACCATCGACGTGCAAGTCGATATTTCTATTACAACATGATCATCTCATACATCCAATATATCACATCACATCGTTGGCCATATCACATCACAAGCATACCCTGCAAAAACAAGTTAGACGTCCTCTAATTTTGTTGTTGCATGTTTTACGTGGTGACCAAGGGTATCTAGTAGGATCGCATCTTACTTACGCAAACACCACAACGGAGATATATGAGTTGCTATTTAACCACATCCAAGGACCTCCTCGGTCAAATCTGATTCAACTAAAGTTGGAGAAACCGTCACTTGCCAGTCATCTTTGAGCAAAGGGGGTTACTCGTAACGATGAAACCAGTCTCTCGTAAGCATACGAGTAATGTCGGTCCAAGCCGCTTCAATCCAACAATACCGCGGAATCAAGAAAAGACTAAGGAGGGCAGCAAAACGCACATCACCGCCCACAAAAACTTTTGTGTTCTACTCGAGAAGACATCTATGCATGAACCTAGCTCATGATGCCACTGATGGGGAACGTCGCATGGGAAACAAAAATTTTCCTACGCGCACGAAGCCTATCATGGTGATGTCCATCTACGAGAGGGGATGAGTGATCTACGTACCCTCGTAGACCGTACAGCAGAAGCATTAGAGAACGCGGTTGATGTAGTGGAACGTCCTCACGTCCCTCGATCCGCCCCGCGAACAATCCCGCGATCAGTCCCACGATCTAGTACCGAACGGACGGCACCTCCGCGTTCAGCACACGTACAGCTCGATGATGATCTCGGCCTTCTTGATCCAACAAGAGAGATGGAGAGGTGAAAGAGTTCTCCGGCAGCGTGACGGTGCTCCGGAGATTGGTGATGACCTTGTCTCAGTAGGGCTCCGCCCGAGCTCCGCAGAAACGCGATCTAGAGGAAAAACCGTGGAGGTATGTGGTCGGGCTGCCGTGGAAAAGTCGTCTCAAATCAGCCCTAAAACCTCCGTATATATAGGTGGGAGGGAGGGGGCCTTGCCTTGGGGCTCAAGGAGCCCCAAGGGGGTCGGCCGAGTCCAAGGGGGAGGACTCTCCCCCCCCCCAAACCGAGTTGGACTAGGTTTGGTGGGAGGGAGTCCCCCTTCCTTCCCACCTCCTCCCTTTTTTTTCTTTCTCTCTTGATTTTCTTCTCCTTGGAGCATAGGGAACTTGTGGGCTGTCCCACCAGCCCACTAAGGGCTGGTGTGTCTCCCTCAAGGCCTATGGGCTTCCCCGGGGTGGGTTGCCCCCCCGGTGAACTCCCGGAACCCATTCGTCATTCCCGGTACATTCCCGGTAACTCCGAAAACCTTCCGGTAATCAAATGAGGTCATCCTATATATCAATCTTCGTTTCCGGACCATTCCGAAAACCCTCGTGACGTCCGTGATCTCATCCGAGACTCCGAACAACATTCGGTAACCAACCATATAACTCAAATACGCATAAAACAACGTCGAACCTTAAGTGTGCAGACCCTGCGGGTTCGAGAACTATGTAGACATGACCCGAGAGACTCCTCGGTCAATATCCAATAGCGGGACCTGGATGCCCATATTGGATCCTACATATTCTACGAAGATCTTATCATTTGAACCTCAGTGCCAAGGATTCATATAATCCCGTATGTCATTCCCTTTGTCCTTCGGTATGTTACTTGCCCGAGATTCGATCGTCAGTATCCGCATACTTATTTCAATCTCGTTTACCGGCAAGTCTCTTTACTCGTTCCGTAATACAAGATCCCATAACTTACACTAAGTCACATTGCTTGCAAGGCTTATGTGTGATGTTGTATTACCTAGTGGGCCCCGAGATACCTCTCCGTCACACGGAGTGACAAATCCCAGTCTCGATCCATACTAACTCAACGAACACCTTTGGAGATACTTGTAGAGCATATTTATAGTCACCCAGTTACGTTGCGACGTTTGATACACACAAAGCATTCCTCCGGTGTCCGTGAGTTATATGATCTCATGGTCATAGGAACAAATACTTGACACGCAGAAAACAGTAGCAACAAAATGACACGATCAACATGCTACGTCTATTAGTTTGGGTCTAGTCCATCACATGATTCTCCTAATGATGTGATCCCGTTATCAAGTGACAACACTTGCCCATGGCCAGGAAACCTTGACCATCTTTGATCAACGAGCTAGTCAACTAGAGGCTTACTAGGGACAGTGTTTTGTCTATGTATCCACACAAGTATTGTGTTTCCAATCAATACAATTATAGCATGGATAATAAACGATTATCATGAACTAAGAAATATAATAATAACTAATTTATTATTGCCTCTAGGGCATATTTCCAACATGAATTGTGTTTGCTTGGCTCTGAACAATGTTATATGATTAGAGATCCCTTAGCATGTGACGATTGCTTCCACCTCTTATTAGCCAAAACTCCCGCACCAAGTAGAGATACTACTTGTGCATCCATAAACCTTCAACTCAGTTTTGCCATGAGAGTCCACCATACCTACCTATGGATTGAATAAGACCCCTCAAGTAAGTTGTCATCAGTGCAAGCAATAAGAATTGCTCCCTAAATATGCATGATATATTAGTGTGTGGAAAATAAGCTTTGTACGAACCTGTGATGAGGAAGACATAAAAGCGACAGACTGCATAATAAAGTTCTTTATCACAGGAGGCAATATAAAGTGACGTTCCTCCTCACTAAGAGGACACACATCCAAACCTCAAAAGCGCATGACAACCTCTGCTTCCCTCTGCGAAGGGCCTATCTTGTACCTTTACTTTTTGCCCTTGAAAGAGTCATGGTGATCTTCACCAATTCCTTGTTTTGCCTTTTTCTTGGATAACATCATATGATAGGGAAAGATCTATATTCATATGTCAACTTGGAGGTAAGCATTCATGAATTACTGTTGTTGACATTACCCTTGAGGTAAGCAGTTGGGAGGCAAAACTATAAGCCCCTATCTTTCTCTGTGTTCAGCTGAAACTTTGATCTCATGAGTACCACGTGAGTTGTAGCAATTGTAGAGAATGAAAAGATGATTGAGTATGTGAATTTTCTTTACAAGCTCTTATTTGACTCTTTTTGATGTTGTGATAAATTGCAATTGCTTCAACGACTCCTATCTTTCTCTGTGTTCAGCTGAAACTTTGATCTCATGAGTACCACGTGAGTTGTAGCAATTGTAGAGAATGGAAAGATGATTGAGTATGTGAATTTTCTTTACAAGCTCTTATTTGACTCTTTCTGATGTTGTGATAAATTGCAATTGCTTCAGCGACTATAGGCTATCGGTTGTTACTTCTGGGTAAGGTTCTTGATCCATACTTTGCTTTGTGAAGGAATTGTCACTTTAGCATGAGAGATTATATGTTGGTACTGCTGTTCTGATCATGATCATGATGCCTGCATGTTCGTATCTTGATTTGTTGACACCTCTCTCCCTAAACAAGTGTACATATTTATTGAGCTAGGCTTTCGCTTGAGGACAAGCGAGGTCTAAGCTTGGGGGAGTTGATACGTCCATTTTGCATCATGCTTTCATGTTGATATTTATCGCTTCTTGGGCTGTTATTTCACTTCACGGTACAATACTTATGCCTTTTCTCTCTTATTTTGCAAGGTTTACATGAAGAGGGAGAATGCCAACAGCTGGAATTCTGGCCTGAAAATGGAGCAAGTTTGAGATACCTATTCAGCGCAACTCCAAACGCCGTAAAAAATCAACGAGGATTTTTTCCGGGATTTATAAAAAATACTGGGCCTAAGAAGTGCCAGAGGGGCGCCAGCAGGTGGCCACAAGCCTGCTAGGCGCGGCCACCCCCTGGCCGTGCCTAGGGGTCTTGTGGGCACCCACCTGGCCCTCTGGCTCCACCTTCTGCTATATGACGGGTTTCGTCCGGGAAAAAATCAGGAGGAGGCTTTTTCGAGGATTCGACGCCGCCACGAGGCGGAACTTGAGCAGAACCAATCTAGAGCTCCGGCAGGACGATCCTGCCGGGGAAACTTCCCTCCCGGACGGGGAAATCGTCGCCATCGTCATCACCAACACTCCTCTCATCGGAGGGGGCTCATCACCATCAACATCTTCATCAGCACCATCTCATCTCCAAACCCTAGTTCATCTCTCGTAACCAATCTTCGTCTCGCGACTCCGATTGGTACTTGTAAGGTTGCTAGTAGTGTTAATTACTCTTTGTAGTTGTTGCTAGTTGGATTACTTGGTGGAAGAGTTTATGTTCAGATCCTTGATGCTACTCATTACCTCTCTGGTCATGAATATGATTATGCTTTGTGAGTAGTTACTTTTGTTCCTGAGGACATGGGATAAGTCATGCTAATAGTAGTCATGTGAATTTGGTATTCGTTCGATATTTTGATGTGTTGTATGTTGTTTTCCTCTACTTGTGTTATGTGAACGTCGACTAAATAACACTGATACGTCTCCGTCGTATCTACTTTTCCGAACTCTTTTGCCCTTGTTTTGGACTCTAATTTGCACGATTTGAATGGAAGTAACCCGGACTCACGTTGTTTTCAGCAGATTTGCCATGGTGTTGTTTCTGTGCAGAAATAAAAGTTCTCGGAACATCCTGAAAATTTACGGAGATTTTTTCTAGAATAAAAGAAAAATACATGCGCAAAGATCCACTGGAGGACGTGGACCAGTGGGCCACAAGCCCACAGGCCGCGACCACCCCCTGACCGTGCCGTGAGGGCTTGTGGGGCCCACGTGGCTCCACTGCCCCCAAACTCAGCTCTATATCTTCCGTCTCGCCCGCAAAAAATCACAGAGAAGGTTTCATCGCGTTTTGCGGTGCGGAGGTGCCGCCACATCCTGTTCTTCATCTGGAGGGCAGATCTGGAGTCCGTTTCAGGCTCCGGAGAGGGGAAATCGTCGCCATCATCATCATCAACCTTTCTCCATCAACAATTCCATGATGCTCTTCATCGTTCGTGAGTAATCTCATCGTAGGCTTGCTGGACGGTGATGAGTTGGATGAGATCTATCATGTAATCGAGTTAGTTCTTGATGGGGATTGATCCCTAGTATCCACTATGTTCTAGATTGATGTTGCTACTACTTGGCTATGCTTAATGCTTGTCACTAGGGCCCGAGTGCCATGATTTCAGATCAGAACCTATTAAGTTGTCGCCAATATATGTGTGTTTTAGATCTTATCTTGCAAGTTGTAGTCACCTACTATGTGTTATGACCCGGCAACCCCGGAGTGACAATAGTCGGAACCACTCCCGGAGATGACCATAGTATGAGGAGTTCATGTATTCACCGCGTGTTAATGGGTTGGTCCGGTTCTTTATTAAAAGGAGAACCTTAATATCCCATAGTTTCCATTACGACCCCGCTGCCACGGGAGGGATGGACAATAGATGTCATGCAAGTTCTTTTCCCTAAGCACGTATGACTACATACGAAATACATGCCTACATTAGAGTGACGAACGGGAGCTAGTTACATCTCTCTCCGTGTTATAGATGTTACATGATGAATCATATCCGTCATACTCATCCATCACCGATCCACTGCCTACGAGTCTTTTACCACTGGTCCTCGCTACGTTACTTTGTCTAGGCTTGTCCCTTGCTACAAAAGGGATTGGGCCACTTTGCTGCTGCTGCTACTGTTGTTCCTTGCTACTCCGATGTTACTTGTTGCAAGATCCTTTTCCGACACTGTTGTCGGGGAAGAATAGTTCTCCGTCCTCGGGCAACTTACTAGCGCCATTGATACAACAGTTAGGAATAGTCTGCCGTCAACATATCGTTTGTGGCACAGTTGCTGTCATACCACTTTGCTACTGATACTTTGCTTGTAGACACTAATCTTTCAGGTGTGGTTGAATCTGATAAACTCAGCTGCTAATACTTGAGAATATTCTTTCGCTTCCCTTGGCGAACCAACAAATTTGGGTTGAATACTCTACCCTCAAAAACTGGTGCGATCCCATACGCTTGTGGGTTTCAAGGCTTTTTCTGGCGCCGTTGCCGGGGAAGCACATCTATATTCTCTGAGTCACTTGGGATTGACATCTGCTGGTCACTATGAGGAATCCGAAAGATCCAAGAACTAAAATCCTGCCTTCCACTACGAGGAGAGGTAAGGAACTGCCTTCTAGATTTGTACTTGATTCACCTTTAGTTTTGAGTAAGTTTGCGACATCACCTCCTGCTAGAAATCTTGATATGTCGTCTATGCTTGATGATGCTACTTCTGCTGCCCATGATGCTTATGATGCTATGCTTGATACTATGCCTGATGATGCTATGCTTGATACTACGCCTGATGATGCTATGCCTGATACTGCTTTGCCACTTGGTGCCCTTGATGCACATATTGCTAGAGTTGCTCCTAGATGTGATGCAACTCCTGAAACTGCTGATACTATTGAAGTAGAACCTGCTACTATGCCTGAATTTCCTATTATGCCTGATACGCGCTATGTTATGGAGCGAGAGATAGCTGAGGATTTTCTTGCGTGTAAGGATAGCTATGATGTTGAGAAATTACTGCGCAAGTGGAAGGAAAAATCTCTGAACGCTAGGATGAAATACGACCCGAAGTTTGCTACTTCGCCTATCTTTGTGACTGATAAGGATTATGAATTCTCTGTCGACCCTGAGTTAATCACTCTAGTCGAATCTGATCCTTTTCACGGTTATGAGTCTGAAACGGTTGTATCCCATCTTACCAAACTGCATGATATAGCCACCCTATTCACTAGTGAGGAAAAGATCCGCCACTACTACATGCTCAAGTTGTTTCCTTTCTCGCTAAAGGATGATGCTAAGACCTGGTTCACTTCTCTTGCTCATGGTTTTGTGCGTAGCCCCCAGGATATGGTCTACTACTTCTCTGAAAAATATTTCCCTGCCCATAAGAAGCAAGCTGCCTTGCAGGAAATATACAACTTTGCTCAAGCTAAAGAAGAGAGTCTCCCACAAGCTTGGGGGAGGCTCATCCAGCTACTGAATGCTTTGCCTGATCACCCTCTTGAGAAGAACGAAATACTTGATATCTTCTATAATGGACTTGACGATGCTTCCATAGACCACCTAGATAGTTGTGCTGGTAGTGTTTTTAGGGAACGAACCGTAGAACAAGCTGAGATTCTACTGAATAACATCTTGTGCAATGAGAATGCTTGGATATTCCCGAACCACCTCCTAAGCCAACTCCGAAGAAAAGAGGTAATCTATTCCCCAGTCCCGAAGATATGCAAGAAGCTAAGAAATCTATGAAAGAGAAAGGCATTAAATATGAAGATGTCAAAAATCTACCACCTATCGAAGAGATCCATGGTCTTGATAACCCGATACATATCAATACTGATGATAATATCAATACTGCTGTTCATGAAGATGCTCAACCTAGCAATGAAAAGGATGTGGAGATTGAACCTAGTGTTGATCTTGATAACCCACAGCCTAAGAATAGAAGATATGATAAGAATGACTTCGCTGCTAGGAAGCATGGTAAAGAAAGGGAACCATGGGTTCAGAAACCTATGCCCTTTCCTCACGAACCATCCAAGAAAAAGGATGATGAGGATTTTGAGCGATTCGTTGAGATGATCAGACCTGTCTTTCTGCGAATGCGTTTGACAGATATGCTCAAGATGTCTCTGTATGCTAAGTACATGAAAGACATTGTGACTAATAATAGGAGGATACCTGATCTTGAGATCTCCGCCATGCTTGCTAATTACACTTTCAAGGGTGGAACTCCTAAGAAACTAGGTGATCCCGGTGTGCCCACTATACCTTGCTCCATTAAAGGCAACTACATTAGAACTGTGTTATGCGACCTTGGAGCCGATGTTAGTGTTATGCCTCTCTCTCTTTATCGTAGACTTGAACTGGATAAGTTGACACCCACTGAAATCTCTCTGCAGATGGCCGACAAATCAACTGCTTTCCCTATCGGCATTTGCGAGGATGTGCTTGTTGTGGTCGCTAACGTCACTATCTTAATAGACTTTGTTATCTTGGATATTCCCGAGGACGATGCCATGGCTGTCATCCTCAGAAGACCCTTTTTAAACACTGCATGGGCTGTTATAGATTGCAACAAAGGCAATGTCACTTTCCATGTCAACGGTAATGAGCATACGGTGCACTTTCTGAAGAAACAATATCGAGTACATTGCATCAATGCTATCGAGAAAACTTCATCGATTCTTATTGGGAGCTTTGAATGCCCTATTCCTCGTGTCAAAATGAAGTATGATTTGCTTGTTGGGGAGATACACATCCCCAATGAGGTGACCTAGTGACTATTCAAAAAATTCTCCGTCTTCTTTTGCGATTTGAGAAGTTTTGTCAAGGGGATTTGATCAACCCCATTGACGGATTTCTTTCGATGACCATGAGATGGATGAATCAAGGAGTCACAAACCTCTGTTCCAAGCTTTCACTTTAGGTTGCTTAGAAGAAAAATGATAGATTTAGTTTAGTTTTCCCTGTTTTCTGTTTCAGCGTCCGGTAGAAAAGTACCCCGAAAATAAAAGTTCTCCGAACGCCGTGAAAATCAAGTATGATTTTTTCTGGAATTTTTGAAAAATACTGGGACAAAGAGTCTGTCTGGGGCCACACTAGTGGGCCACAATCCCTAGGGGCGCGGGCACCCCCTGGCCGCGTCACCCAGGCTTGTGGGGCCCACAGGCACCCGCTCCACTCATTCTTGCTCTCATCCGCTTCTCCTACCTCCAGAAAAAATCGTTTCGCGCCTCAAACCCGTGTTCTTGCTCCTCTTGCTGGGATTTTCGATCTCTTTGCTCAAATCACCGTTCTCCAAACTGTTTTGGGGAAATTACTCCTTGGTAAGTGACTCCTCCATTGGTCCAATTAGTTTTTGTTCTAGTGCCTTATACTCCGCGTATTTTTGCTGCCTTGGTGACCATGTTCTTGAGCTTTGCATGCTGATTATAGCTGGTCCCAAGTAGTTTTGATGCGTAATATGGTATCTAGGCACTTGTGGGAGTAGTTGCTATAAGTTTAGTTGAACGTTGTTCACCTTTCCTTTGGGTCACTGAAAATTTCAGAAAAGGAAGATGTTCAGGACAAACTTTCATGGTGGTTCCTCAAGCAAGAGAGGTCCCCGTCTTGCGATTCGGGAGCCTGATCCTTACCAACCTGAGGACGCGCAGGTACAACCATGTGAATGGCCTTCTGATGAATTTATGATTGAGGCAAGTTTCAAAGATGAGTTTGAAGCACTTGTTCACAACGTCGGACTCAAAGAATTCATCTCCGATAAATGTGAATAGTATGTTGCTCTCACTGCCTCTTTTGTTCTAGATTCAAATTTTCAGCTGGCCGTGAGCCATCGGTACTGTTTGATCTCTATGATAAATCTTATACCATGGAATTAGAGGATTTCAATAGAATTTTCAAAATACCCATTTGGGGTAGCCTCAATGATCCTCCTAAATCTTCGGTTAGAGATTTTTTGCTCTGGTATTACGGTTGGAGAAACTAGAGACATTACGTAAGCTACCATGGGGAGTATTCATTTTCCTGCCTTGCATTACTTTGCCCTCTTCATAAGAAGATGCATTAATGGAAAGATTGAGCATTGTCACCTCTGCGCACCCGACCTTAGTATCCTTAAGAGCGCAGTAACGGGTGACAAAAGCTTCAACATGGGAGCTATTATAGCAAGGAGGCTGAATAAGAATGCTATTGAAGGGGATTTCTTTGGTGGGATCTATGCTACTCGCATAGCAAATTTTCTTGGAGTACCCATCCGTGAAGGAGATCCCCCGCTCCATACAGCTTTCCTTGACTGCGTCGCTTTGACACGCTACCAGTTCCTTGAGAGGGATGACGAATTCCTCCTATACCGTTTGATATTTAACCGGCAGCGTGTTTTCCATATTACCCTTCCTGCTCCTGCCTTCTTTGACTTTCAGGTAAAACGGAGATATTACATAACCAGAGGAGAGGCAGAGGAGTATGAGAGTGAGGCAAAGGTTGCTCGTCTCCGCGAGGTAGCTATTCAGGCAGCGGCTGCAACACTCCTGTACAACCCCCATTATGATTTTGGGTTTCGCCAAGACCATCCTTGGGAGTAGACCAAGTTAGGCCAAAATCCTAATCTTGGGGGAGTACGTGTTCTCACCGACTTTACATTCTTGCTTATGCTTTCACTTTGTTAGACGGTGTTCACACTTTTCCACTGTATCATCCATGCTAGTTTATTTTATTTTTCTCATTTTCTTTTCGTGTGTGTGTTTAGTTTGAAAAAAAAAAAGATTTTCGTTTCTTCTTTTGCTTGTTGGGAGCTTTCCCGTGTAGATAGTTTTCTTTTTCTTTGGGTCAAGGTAGAAGATATTGGTTACAATGTTTAGTGGCTCTTGCATGCATACCCGTTTAGCTTTCAAAGAGCCATATTACTTTGTCTTCTCCTTTGTGTTTTCCTGCAGATTCCAGCTTTAGTCCAATGCACGAGCACGCTTATTATTGTTCACATCGTTCGGTCGTGCAAGTGAAAGGCAATAATGACGATATATGATGAAGTGAATGAGCCTGGGCAAACTGGTATGAACTCGATCTATTTTTTTTGTAAATATGACTAGCTCATCATGCCTGATTCAGCTTTGTTGTGAGAGAAACATGTTTGCAATGACAACTTAGAGATCATAGTTTCTTATGCCATGCTTACTTAGCTAGGAGCTTATAATGGTTTGTCTTGGATGCCCACATGAATGTTGAGATGACTATGATGTAGCATGATAGGATGGTATCCTCCTTTGAATGTTTCAAGTGGCTTGACTTGGCGCATGTTTACGCATGTAGCTGAAACAAAATCAACATAGCCTCTATGATATTCATGTTCATGGTGATTTATGTCCTACTCATGCTTGCACTCAATGTTAGTTAACCTCAATGCATTTTGATGACTGTTGTCGCTCTCTAGTTGGTCGCTTCCCAGTCTTTTGCTACACTTCACTTGTACTAAGCAGGAATACTGCTTGTGCATCCACCTCCCATAAACCCAAAGTTGTGCCATATGAGTCCACCATACCTACCTATGTGTGGTATCTACCTGCCGTTCCAAGTAAATTTGCATGTGCCACTCTCTAGACCTTCAAGAAATAATCTGTTTTGCATGCCCGAACCGCTCATGTGGTGACAGGGGGCTATTGGTATCTTCCATGCTAGGCGTGTTATCCTCGATATGTGTTTATTCACTATCATTCACGAGAAAGGGGCCGGTAATTGGAATTCCCAGTTCCATGCTCAAATCGAAAATATAATTGCAAACAAAACTCCCCCAGGATTGATGTTGGTATGGACGGTACTCGAGGATTCGGCTAGCCGTGGAGTGTGATTGATTGGTGGTGGGGGAGTCAAAACTTTACTTTTTTGTTTGGGAACCGCCTATAGCATGTGTAGCATGGAAGATGTTGAGAACTCATAGTCATTGCGTTGACAATGAAAGCATGCCACCCAAAATTATTATCTCTATTTTCAAAGCTTGAGCTCTGGCACCTCTGCAAATCAATGCTTCCCTCTGCGAAGGGCCTGTCTATTTATGTTCCTGTTGAGTCATCCTCCTCTTATAAAAGCACCAATTAGAGAGCACCTCTGTCATTTTTATGCTTTTCCTTTAATTGGGATTGAGTATGACTGTGACTGGATCTTCTTTGCCATGAATTACAATGTTTAGTCAGCCCTTGGTCTTTGAAGGTGCTCTGCATTTATGTTTTGCGGTCTCAGAAAGAGCTAGCGAGATACCATCTGTTCGTACTGCTTCATGATTGTTTTGATTGAAGTGTTGACGTTTGAGACTTATTATTATTTGCTCGCTAGTTGATTATGCCATTGATATGAGTTTACCGTGAGACCTAGATGTAATTTGCTTATGTGGTTAGCTTGTGATCTTGCTGAAATTCTGGTTATCAGTTAGACATAGTTGCAACAACAAGATCAAACAGAGTTCGTAAAAGTTTTTCTTTTGTCTCTTTCAGTTTGTCAACTGAATTGCTTGAGGACAAGCAAGGCTTTAAGCTGGGGGGAGTTGATACGTCTTCGTCATATCTACTTTTCCGAACTCGTTTGCCCTTGTTTTGGACTCTAATTTGCATGATTTGAATGGAACTAACCCGGACTAACGTTGTTTTCAGCAGAATTGCCATGGTGTTGTTTTTGTGCAGAAATAAAAGTTATCGGAACGTCTTGAAAATTTATGGAGATTTTTCTAGAATAAAAGAAAAATACGTGCGCAAAGATCCACCGGAGGAGGTGGACTAGTGGGCCACAAGCCCACAGGCCGTGGCCACCCCCGTGGCCGCGTCGTGAGGGCTTGTGGGGCCCACGTGGCTCCATCGCCCCCAAACTCAGCTCTATATCTTCCGTCTTGCCCGGAAAAAAATCAGAGAGAAGGTTTCATCGTGTTTTGCGATACGGAGGTGCCGCCACATCCTGTTCTTCATCTGGAGGGCAGATCTGGAGTCCGTTTCGGGCTCCGGAGAGGGGAAATCGTCGCCATCGTCATCATCAACCTTTCTCTATTGACAATTCCATGATGCTCTTCATCGTTCATGAGTAATCTCATCGTAGGCTTGCTGGACGGTGATGAGTTGGATGAGATCTATCATGTAATCGAGTTAGTTCTTGACGGGGATTGATCCCTAGTATCCACTATGTTCTAGATTGATGTTGCTACTACTAGGCTATGCTTAATGCTTGTCACTAGGGCCCGAGTGCCATGACTTCAGATATGAACCTATTATGTTGCTGCCAATATATGTTTGTTTTAGATCCTATCTTGCAAGTTGTAGTCACCTACTATGTGTTATGACCCGACAACCCCGGAGTGACAATAGTCGGAACCACTCCCGGAGATGACCATAGTATGAGGAGTTCATGTATTCACCGCGTGTTAATGCGTTGGTCCAGTTCTTTATTAAAAGGAGAATCTTAATATCCTGTAGTTTCCATTAGGACCCCGTTGCCACGGGAGGGATGGACAACAGATGTCATGCAAGTTCTTTTCCCTAAGCACGTATGACTACATACGGAATACATGCCTACATTAGATTGACGAACGGGAGCTAGTTACATATCTCTCCATGTTATAGCTGTTACATGACGAATCATATCTGTCATACTCATCCATCACCGATCCACTGCCTACGAGTCTTTTACTACTGGTCCTCGCTACGTTACTTTGTCTAGGCTTGTCCCTTGCTACAAAAGGGATTGTGCCACTTTGCTGCTGCTGCTACTGTTGTTCCTTGCTACTCCGTTGTTACTTGTTGCAAGATCCTTTCTCGACACCGTTGTTGGGGAAGAATAGTTCTCCATCCATGGGCAACTTACTGGCGCCATTGATACAATAGTTACGAATAGTCTGCCATCAACAGATCGTTTCTGGCACTGTTGCTATCATACCACTTTGCTACTGATACTTTGTTCGCAGACACTAATCTTTCAGGTGTGGTTGAATCTGATAAACTCAGCTGCTAATACTTGAGAATATTCTTTCACTTCCCTTGGCGAACAAACAAATTTGGGTTGAATACTCTACCCTCGAAAATTGTTGCGATCATATACGCTTGTGGGTTATCAAACACTTCACCATTATTTGGGCCTAGAGGAAGGCATTGGGAAGTAGTAAGTAGATGATGGGTTGCTAGAGTGACAGAAGCTTAAACCCTAGTTTATGCGTTGCTTCGTAAGGGGCTGATTTGGATCCACTAGTTTAATGCTATGGTTAGACTTTGTCTTAATTCTTCTTTCGTAGTTGCGGATGCTTGCGAGAGGGGTTAATCATAAGTGGGATGCTTGTCCAAGTAAGGGCAGTACCCAAGCGCCGGTCCACCCATATATCAAACTACCAAAGTAACGAACGCGAATCATATGAACATGATGAAAACTAGCATGACAGAAATTCCCGTGTGTCCTCGGGAGCGTTTTTCCTCCTATAACAGTTTTTCCAGGCTTGTCCCTTGCTACAAAAGGGATTGGGCCACTTTGCTGCACCGTTGCTACTCTTGTTACTTGCTACTTGCAATGAATCGTCTCACCACACAACCACTTGTTACCGGTAATTTCAGTGCTTGCAGATATTACCTTGCTGAAAACCACTTGTCAAATCCCCTATACTTGTGGGTCATCAGAGCCCTGCAGGAGTAGATCATCACCACCACCGGAGCGCCATCACGCTACCAGAGAACCCATCTACTTCTCCATCTCTCTTGCTGGATCAAGAAGGCCGAGATCGTCATCGAGCTGTACATGTGCTGAACGCGGAGGTGCCATCCGTTTGGCGCTAGATCGGAACGGATCGTGGGACGACGGTGATTTGAATCATGAAGCTCTACCACTACATCAACCGCGTTTCTTAACGCTTCCCCCTTAACGATCTACAAGGGTATGTGGATCTAATCTCCTCTCGTAAATGAACATCACCATGATAGGTCTTCGTGTGCGTAGGAAATTGTTTGTTTCCAATGCAACGTTCCCCAACACGGCCAACACCAGTTCGGCCACCGATCACTTCCTGATGTACGAGCATAGGTCTTCAAGTTGGGGACGCTCCTCGGTTCTTCTGAACTATTCTTCATCTTCAGTCGTCCGTCTTGAATACTGGTTTCAACAAATCTTCCCATCACTGATCTTGAGGATCGTTGGGGTGAATCCGAAGAGTTTCACACGTAGGGCATCCGAGGAGCCCCTTTAAGTTATCGGATTTTATTAATGCCTTGTAATTTTTCACGCCATGCCTTGGGTTTGAAGTGTTTCCCATGTGGCGGTGCCCTCTTGCGTCCGAGTTCCAACGCGGGACTCCACTTGAGGTGTATTTTTGTAGCCGAGCTCCAACATTGGTCGGCATCCGAGGTGTCATAGATTACCTTGGTTTGTGAAAATTTGAAGGAATTCATCCAACTTAAATGCGAGAATAGTCTTTTATGGAGCCAACCGTTCGCTGCCGAACTATATGTCAGACTACTTCGAGGTGGTGCACCACCTCGATGTCGGGCTCTTTTCAGAATTTATTTCTGATTGGTTGTAATTTATTTACTATTGAGATGTATAGCGAGTAGCCCTCAAGGTGTTTCGATCTAAAACCCGAGATGCATCCGAAAAATAAAAATAAAACTGCTGATCCAAGTAGCTCCCGAGACTCAGGTCGATTCGTGAAATCAACCTCAGGAACAATTCCTTACTTGGCAGCATACTTTAGGAATTAAAACGCGATGTGTAGTAGCCCCCGAGACTCAGGTTGGGTGCGTTCAACCAACCTGAGGATCGTAATCTCCTCGAAAACTATTTTGCACTTGTTGTGTATGTTTTGACAACGCCAAGGTGCAGATCGGCAGGAAAGATGCCAAACTGCAATTCAGAAAAGAATTTCTGGTTGGTGTAATTTAGTGTGTGACTAGCTATATAACCAGTAGCCCCCGAGACTTGGGTTGGGCAACGTGGCCGACCCGGATCGTATCTCCTCGGGAACTATTTCATCGATTAAGTGTGTTTTGACAACACCAAGGTGGAGCTCGGCAGGGAGGATGCCAAACTGTAGATCAGAAAAAAAATTCTCCGAGTAGAACCACCATGCAGAACACCTCGAACAAGAGGATGTCCCACCTCCTCAAAGAAAAAACATATAAATAGGGTAAAGGTTTCGTAAGCTCGACAATACCAAAAAACTTTAGAAAAACATTACGTTCCGAACTAAATCAAGTTTCTTTCAGGTGTGCAGTAGCCTGTGAGACTCACGTTGGGTGCGTCCGACCAACCTGAGGATCGAATCTCCTCACAGATTGTATTGCACTTTGAATCTGTTGCATTGAATAAGCAATGCAGTAGCCCCCGAGCCTTAATTTGGGAATGAGTGGTCAAATTAAGGATCGATATTTGTTTGACAGAAGCCTTGTTACGTTTGACACAATTTAAGTGTAATAATTCTTTGTATCCAAGTACTTTTCATCATTAATGCTTGAATTCGCATTGTACAACACTTTGTTGACCGATCATCAGCTTCAACCTCCACGGACAGTAGCCGAGGAGTGTTTGTCCTACTTTATAAATCCTTTATAAGGGCAAAGATTTGCGACAAACAAGGCAATATGTCCATACGGTTTTATAAACAAAGGTACACAGAGAGATATGTTATGTCACTAGGTAAGAAACATCCTCTGGGAGAATAGTTAATTTATAAGTTCCCTTTCCCAGGATATCATGTTGACCATGATCGTGAAACCTCAACTCCGATTAATGCGAGAGGAAAATATTGAGGGTTTAGTTCAAGGAATGTTCCCAAACTCTGTGGTCTTTAATGAACTGAAATTTTCACTTGTGTCGTTGCCGACCAATTATATTCTTAAGATGGCTAGCTTTCGACTTCACCAAGTCTGAGGTACTAACCCGGATGACCCGGAAGTAACAATCACAGAGGTGCCCCCTTTACCCCCTAGCTGAACAATCAGGAACGTAGGGGGTAAGCATAGGAGCGAGGCAACCGAGCTTGGCCAAAATCTTAAGTCAAATTGATGAATATTTATGGCTTTATAACGATGATTACGAAAGGCGGCACTCACATATTGAGTACAGATGTTTTTATGCTATATGCTATTTTGACTCCATTGCGACTTTTTATAATCTCAAAGTGGCCCATCGCCGGC
Source organism: Hordeum vulgare subsp. vulgare (assembly GCF_904849725.1). Taxonomy (NCBI): domain Eukaryota; kingdom Viridiplantae; phylum Streptophyta; class Magnoliopsida; order Poales; family Poaceae; genus Hordeum; species Hordeum vulgare. Next base: position 82,384,603 of record NC_058524.1, read on the forward strand.
TTCCACCCCTTTGTAGATACTACACAGGGTGTTCCCGTACTAACAAGACAACCCTTAGCCGACGTCTCGATGCCCACAGGCGGTTGTGTTTAGTGGAAATGAATCAATCAGATATTCTGGCATTATAAATTTCACTTAGTCATAGGAGCTTTTAAGTAAGGAGGCAAGTTACTAGCCCCCGGTTAGTGTTCGGCGCCAGCCAAGGTCAAGCCATTAACACTTTGGCTAATTTTATGTAAGGCCCTCGGTGTAACCTCTATCGGTCTATAGATTGATAGAGTCATCGGGTCACGGACCAGCTTGCGCTCATTGTGGCAGTCAGCTTTTGGCTTTCTCCACTCACGTACTTGACGAGTCAAATTGGAAGTACAATCGAGTAGTCCTCCCTTTGCACACCTAGCCGGTTGATACGTCCCAAACGTATCTATAATTTCTGCTTGTTCCATGATCTTTTGGGTGACATTGTTATATGTTTTGCCACACTTTTGTATCATTTTACATATATTTGGACTAACCTACTAACTCAGTGCACCCAGTGCCAGTTTCTGTCTGCTGATGTCTATTTTGCAAGGGATTTTACCCAATTTTCCGAAGCCCGAAAAATTCTAGAATTATTTTTTATAAAAAATCAGCGAAACAGAAGCTTCCGGATCACCGAAGATGGGCTAGAAGGGAGCCACGGGCCTCCGAGGCGGCCTACTAGCGCGGCCAGGCCCTAGGCCGCGCCAGGAGGTCGCCTGGGTGGGTCCCACCTCCTCCGGTGCCCTCCTTTGGACTTTATTTATAGTCTCGAGAGGAAACCCTTAAACAACTTCTGGAATCGTGAATTTCTCCATCGTTCCACCGCCGCAGCGCTTCCGAGATCGAGGCATGAGGAGACCTCTTCCCAGCATCCTGTCGGAGGGAGGACTGACCTCCGGGAGCTTCTCCACCGCCATGGACGCCTCCCGGACATGCCGTGAGTAGTCCTCCTTGGACCATGATTCCATGACCAGTAGCTATGTGATGTCTTCTCTCCAATCTTGTGCTTCAATGGTTAGTCCTTGTGAGCTGCCCTACATGATCAAGGCATCTATGTAATTCTCTTGCTATTGCTATGCTCGGTTTGTTGGGATCCGATGGATTATGAGATTATGTTCAGATTTTTATGAGTTATATATTTGATTATCCTTTTATATTACGTTCCTTAGTGATTCATGCATGTTCTCTGTTGCTATTTATTGCTTTGGCCGAGTAATAGATTGTAACTCCAAGAGGGAGCGTTATGCATGATTGTGGGTTCATGCCCCTCGATGTCTAGCTTGAGTGACAGAAACATGAGACTAGGGGATGTGCTTGTTGCCACCAGGGAGAAAGCAACGGTGCTTGTGACCACGGTTGCAAGGATGGTTTACCTTACGCATAGTTCGTTAATGCACTGGTCCGTTGCTTTGAGTTTACACTTTGGGTGGGGCTCGCAACTTAATACCGACGAGATGTTTTGGATAGATATCTCAAGGTGGATGATTAGTAAGTAGATGTTGATGAATAAACGGTCTACTTGTCTTGGCTTACTGCCCATTACTATTGAACCTCTAACTATCAAGTAGCATAATTAGCATTGCGGTGCGATCATAATTCTGTCAATTGCTCAACTATGATTTGTTTACCCAAGCATAGTTGTTTATCGTCTTTTGGGAGAGAGACATCACTAGTGAACATCATGTGACTCCGGTCCATATCACCATCATTGTTTACACCTCCACCATTTACTGCTTTCATTTACTTTTCCATTGCAATCACTATTACTATTCCCGCTTGTGTTTTGATCCTTTGCAAACTACAAGGCCGGAGAGATTGACAACCTCTCTATACCCATTGGGAGCAAAGTTATTTGTTGTGTGTGCAGGTCCACGTCTTCTGCTAGCGCTAGGGTGGAAGACACCTACTTGTTGAGCCTAGGAGTCCTCCTGGTTCGATAAACCTTACAGTCTCCATGTAAAGGAAATCTATTGCTGACTACATCTCCACCTTTCACTTGGGGTAACCAACAAGGGGCGAGAAGTATATCCATCAACCCGTCATCAAGCAAATTTCTGGCGCCATTGTCGGGGACTCCAGTCTTCAAGATAGGGAAGTTGCATACTATCCTTTACCTTTGCTTTTTAGTCTTGTTAGTTTGCTTTCTAGTTTTTGCTTTAGAGTCTTATACCAAAAAACACAAAAAAAAATAGTTACTTTGGTTTTAGTTGTCAAGCATGTTAACGTTTGATGCTTGGAAGGAATCTGAGGTCCTAGATTTCCATCAAAGGAATGGAGAAAATATGAAGGGAGCATGGGGTAGAATTTCTGAAGCACACAAAAGAATTATGCCTTGGATACCTATCAAAATTGTGCTTGGAAATTTTTATCATGGTCTCTTTATATGGTGCAGACACTCTCTTGATATTATAGCTAAAGGAGATTTTTTAGAGTGTGACGAGGCAAGAGCTCTTGATATTATACATGGTCTATCTAATAATCTTGTTTATAATCATGGTTATGACACTATTATAGATAGACTTGCTACTATTGAAGGGAAAATAGATGCTCTAGACTTAAGAGAAAGAGAGAAACCCATGGTTGATAAGGAACAAATTTTGAAAATAGATGATGACTGGGAACCTTTTGTTAGAATTAGCATCTCTAACCAAGACTTCCTTGCTTATTGTGATATTGGATCCATGGTTTCTACAATGCCAAAAGTTGTTTATGATTCTCTCTGGTTAGCCATGGAAACTTTTTCATCTTATCATGAACATGCTAATGGTAATATTTCTGAAATCCAGGGAAAGGTAAAAGATGTCCAGGTTACATTCTCTAAAATGAATGTAACGGTTGATTTCTTCATAATGGAGCCCAACAAAGGGAATATAGTGCTTGGAAGGGACTTCCACCGAGCCATGAGAGGCTTCATTGATGTAGGTAAAGGACACATACGCTTATGTGGGAAAGCGAAAGGTACGTACCCGTTCCCTAGGAAAAATAAGGATGAACTTGTTGAGGATCCGTTTGAAGGTTTTTATAATTCCGATGACCTCGGAGAGTCTTGATCCTCCTTCTTGCATTATGCCTAGCTCAAAGGCATAAAAGAAAGTGCTTGTTGGGAGGCAACCCAATTTGTTTTTACTTTCTATTTTAGTGGTTTTTATGCTTATAACTATTGTAGCAACATCATTGTATCTTTATTTTTAAGCTTTGTGCCAAGTTATAGCCTCCGATTGCAAGAAAGTTAAAAAATTGTGACATGCTGTCCACAAACAGATTTTGTCTGCTTGACGAACAAATTCGCCAATAATCACCAGATCATCTTTTTGATCTGATTTTTTTATAGCATGCTATATATAATTGCGTTTCTGGCATCTATTATGAGTTTTTTTTATTTGAGTTGCATAAGTGCCTCGAATAAATTATTTACTACCTTATTTACTACCCGTTGTTCTGTTTTTCAAAGATTCTGCCATGTTTTGCGTTTTCATTGTTTTGCAAATCCTAAGCTTACTTTTTATTTGCAAAAACCTTTTGGAATTCATAAGAAGCAGTAGATTTTCATGAAAATCTTTATTTCCAGCGAGTAATGAATTATTTTATTAAGGGAACTAACCACCCGAATCAGCTTATGATGAGTTTTGTATGAAGGGAGTTTTCAAGTATGCGATGGGAGATGATGAAAGAAGATACATGAGTGTCAAGCGCTCAAGCTTGGGATTCCCCCATGCACCCCAAGATATAATCAAAGGAGACTCAAGCGTCTAAGCTTGGGGATGCCCCCGTGCATCCCCTTCTCTATCAACAATCATCAGTTCGTCCATCTCCATGCTATATTTTTATCACTTCATATGATATGTGATATGCTTGGAGCGTCCTAATATTTACTTTTTAGTTTGTTTTAGTTTTTCTTGCTGTTCATAACAAGTCGGAACCTAGCCTACCTTGTTTGGGAGAGAGACATGCTCCATTCCACTCTAGAACACAACATAGGTTTTCATGCTTATCTTTTTTGTGTGTTCTTCATCTTTTCGTAGCTACTGTCATGCTTAGCTCTTAGTTTTCATGCTTATCTTTTTAAGAGCTATTATTTAGGTTGCTTCTGGAACTCTCTTGAGTTATCATGCTTATCTTGTTTAGAGAGTTGGCTCGTTGCACCGTGTTGTGTGTCTTGCATGAGTAGGTAATTGAGGTTGCTATTTAAGTATAGTAGTAACTTGCAATAGTTTTGAGGTATTGATTTGAGTAATGTTTGTACTATTGGTGCCAAGAGCTCTAGCCTAAAACAACTGCGAGAGTCTACGGAGGGCTCCACCCATAAGGTGTCCATGAAGAAGCGGCCTTGTCTATTCCACTACGGCTTCCATCCACACAGTACTAGGCTCACTCACGGTAGATCTTCACGAAGTAGGCGATCTCCTTGCCCTTACAAACTTCTTGGTTCAACTCCACAACATGAAGTAGGAGGCTCCCAAGTGACACCTAACCAATCTAGGAGGCACCACCCTTCAAAAGGTAATATATGCGGTAGAACGATGAACTCCTTGCTCTTGTGCTTCAATGATAGTCTCCTCAACACTCTATCACTCTCTCACAAATTTGGCATGGGTAGGAGAGATTGATTTTGTGGAAAGCAACTTGGGAAGGATAGAAATCAAGGTTCAAATGGTTGGAACGGAATCTCTTGATCTCAACACATTAGTAGGTGGCTCTCTCAGAAAAATGAACCTGGCAAGTGTAAGTGTATTCCGAGTGCTTGCTCTATGAATGAGAGGTGGGTGCAGGGGTATATATAGGCACTCCCCCCCCCCCAAATACAACCGTTACAACATTATTGCCCAACTCGATGACACCAAAAGGAATCTTGGTGGTACCAAGTTGCACTAAATGTGGCAACTTTGAATTCTTGTGAGACCGATATAGGAATCTCGGTGGTACCGATACGATGACCTAGACCAGTTTCCAAATCTCGGTGAGACCGATTACAAACTCGGAAATTCCGATTCTTGAAATCTTCTCAACAGAAAGTTGGTCACTCAATCTCGGTGACACCGATGTGAAAGTTGGTGGTACCGAGATGGTATGGTTTGACATAGGATATGTCAAGTGTAAAATTGGTAGGGCCGAATGGAAATAGTTGGTGGCACCGATATTGTTGGTTTGGCTTTGGACATAGATATTTTGTGGGAGAATGGCTGAGTATGTTTGGTGGCTACCTCTAAGCACTTCAGCAACCAATTCATCATAATACCTCACCCCCTTTTAATAGTATTGGCTTTCCTATGGACTCAAAATTATTTCTCGCAAATGTAAAATGAGGAGTCTTCTTGCTTGAAGCTTGAGCCAATCCTATTCCTTCCTTGCATCAAGGGGATTCTCCTCACAATCCTATAGCCAAGGCATCTTTGGTCTTTTCTAAAATATACTTGGATAAGATCGTTTGTCTAATGATGCATATGTTGTGATTGATTAATAAAACCACCTTAGGGAGCAATTGTGCTTTCAGCTTTCCGAGAATGCTTGGGGTATAGATTGTATGCACCGGAAGTGCAAGAACTGTCCATTTGCTTGGCGAGGGTGGTACACGGGGCTGTTAAATATTGCACTGTCATACTAGAAGCCGTGGCCTCACAATATCTTTGGGTATGACACTCTTTCCTTGGAATGAGAGGTTCTCGCAATGATATCAACGTGCTTCAGCGTTCTCTTGCAAGGCTCGCAAAAGTCCACTGCCCGGATGTTAACTTTGAGGTCAATGGTCTTTATTATAACAAGGGATACTACCTAGCTGATGGTATTTATCCTCAATGGTGAAGACAATATGCAACCGAGAAGGAGAGAAGAAGCAAACATTTGCCCAAGCACAAGAGAGTGTCACGAAGGTCGTGGAGCATGCTTTTGTTGTGTTTCAATTTTGATGGGATATCATTTGACACCCTTAACTCGCATGGAGCACCAAGAAGTTTTAGGAGGTGATGATTCCTTGTGTAATCATGCACAACATGATCGTGGAGGGTGAGCGTGCTAACAACATATACAACAAATGATTTGAATATCAGGGTAAAAATGTTGTGCATGAGCACCAAGAACCGGCAACGTTTAAAAAGTTCAGTCAATCCCATCGTAAAATGCATGATTGGCATATTCATATGCAACCCCAAAATAACTTGATTGAGCACATATGGAATCACATTAACAACCAGTAGAGTATCGGTTTATTTCCTTTTCATGCATTCAAGACAATTTTAATTGTTTTGTAAAACTATTTGCAATTTGTTATTATTCACATGTAAGACCATTTGATTGTAAAACTACTTGCAATGTTTTGATTTATTTCGTTGTGAAACTATTTTTACAATGAGTATAGTTCAAGAAAACTATACATAGGGCCTCCAGCCGAGCGTGGCGGACCATATTTGTCATCCGCGTTGGACATAGTGCTAGCGCATCGAGAAAAACAACCGAACGCTATTTTTTTCTTAATTTAAATAAATAAAATACGGACAAAATAGATGTCTGCTTTGGGGTCAATCCTTTCGAGTTGGCCTAGAGAAAATACAATGCAAGGATTAATCCTTCGAGTTGCTAGATGTATTCGAACTGCGCAGAATCACGTGGCGTTTTGCACTTTTCTATTTTCTCCAGCCAGGTTTTTTTTTTCGTTGTGAGTTTCTTCATGACCGATTTTTTTGTTTTGTTTTCTCCTTTCTATTTATTTTTTCCTTCATTTTTTCTTTTTATTAAGTTTTTTAAATGCACATTTTTTTCCAAATTGATGAACTTTTTAAAATGTTGATGCACCTTTAAATAATTTGACTTTTTTTTCAACATTGATTAACTTTTTACAAATCCGATGACCTTTTAAAAAAATTTGATGATTTCCCCCAAATCGACGAGCCTTTTAAATTTTGATGAACTTTTAAAAATTGATGAACCTTTTCAAATTCATGATTTTTTGGCGCATTTTTTGTTTTATTTTAAATGCAATCGAGTGACTAGAGGGAAATAAAAATGCAAAATCCACATGGGTTGGCCCACCAGCGTCGCCGCATGGGCACTAGGATCTCGGGCCCGTGAAGCGTCGAATAGGAGCTCCCGAATCACCTTGTGGAGCCATGATGGGCCATGGTGGCCTCGGTCGGTGGATGTCATCGGGCTTGCCGGCTTGGGGTAGGCATTCGAACAGTGTCCCGACACCCCTTGACAAGGACTTCTCAAACCTAAACCATGATCGAATGAGTTCAGGCAAGTGCGACTCCATGATCGGGTTGTCTATGTCGAGCACGGCGGTGGCCGGCGGCAGAGTGTTGTGGCAACACATAGTAGAACCGCGATTCGAACTGGGACAGGGTTGCGGTTTTCCAGATGGTACCGACACGATGGTCTGCTATGGAGGTGGAGCGGGGGTCGAGCTCCTTCTTGGTAGTTGCGGCCCTCAAGCATCGCCCTTGACGTTTCACGAACCGGACAGTGCAGGTTGGCTTGTCCAGGTCCTGCAGAAAGACGAAAATAGTAAAAGGCTTCGATTGATTCATCATGACGATGGCAATCGAGTCGGAGAGGGCGGGCTTTGGAACGGAGATAGTGGCGGGAATGTGAAAATGTGCGGGCTCTAGGTGAGGTTTTGGGTAGAATATATGTATGAGAGTCCGATGTGGCGAACATGCGAACTCTCTGAGAGCTCTTCTAATTTGAGACCGACTTTCATGATTTTAAAAGTTCAAACCGAGCCGACCTGGTTTGAATGATCAACGTTGTGGGCTTTAAAGTGTCCGGACCATTTGATCCGAATATATGCAAACGGTTTTATGATCCGCGTTGAAAGTGTCCTAACAAATTCGTTGCCAAAATCCATCGTTGTTCGGCACTGAAATAATAGGTGTATGCGGTCTTCGCCCTCGTTCATGGTTTCTTTTCAAGGAAACATCATTGTTGGCACTTGAAGTAAGGTCTTCGCCATCTAGTCCTTCGTCCCCCCGTACACTGCTTTCCTTTTCTCCGCAAATAGCAGTACACTTAGTAGGGAGATAGGTGCAGGAATCATTTAAAATTCTGCTGGTAAACAGTCATGTTCGTGGAGCAAAGAAACACCGCGCGTCTTGTTTTAAAATGCCTCAAAACCAACTCCGTTCAACAGCTGTACCACTGAACGCTCCGTACAAAGCCAGGTGATAGCCGAACGGACAACTAGCGAAAAGAAATCAGGAAGTGTGAAAAAAAAAGGGGGGGCAGGTCAGAATTGCTCCGTAGAGCCGAGCTGGAGATGGTTGCTCGGTTGGATATCCTTTGGGAGCGGCAGCATTGCTCGCGACGAACCATTCCGGATCCCAGCGCGCGTCGGATCGGTGCTTAGGCGTTAAGCTGGATCAAAGTACTGGCGAAGAAGTGCGTTCAAATGAATTCGGCACGCTTTGCGTGGTGGTCCAACAAAGCAAAGACTACTAACGACCCAGGCATCACCAATAATGCCCTTGTTAACATCCATCCATTCCAAGAGACATCTAATCGAACCCGCACGCTCTGACAGCAGGCCATTCCGAAACCGCGAGCCATTTTTTTTCAATCAAACAGAAAGAAAAGGATCGATGGAAAGCTCGGGAACCATGCATCCAGATGCTGGCTCCCGCGCTAGATACGAGTACAAAAACGCACGGACAAACCAAACCAAGGAACCAGTACACCCCGCGCACCTGCTCGCGCCAGCGCTGGCACGCGCGCGCATGCACGCCCTTTGCGGAGCACCGGCACGAGCACGACCAGGCCATCAGCCGCCCCTACCTCGCTTTAAGCAGCTCATGCCGCGCCGCCCTGTACGCGCCCACCCTCGGGCACGGGGCGCTCTGGCTCTGCCGCTGCCCGAGCGACAGGGGGACACGGACGCGCTGGAAAGCGCCCGTCCCAGACCGCCTGCCGGCCGGGTCCTGATCAGGCGTGCGGAGCGCGCACTGTTGGCCGGTCGTTCCTCGACGACGACCCGTGAAAGATGAAAGAAAGGGTGCGTAGGTGCGTCAGTGGGTGGTTGGGCCGGGCGGGGTCGCGGGTCTCGCGACCGGTGGTCCGACGGCGGCGACGACGGCAAACGGAGCATCCATGCACGCAGTCACGCACGTGTACACAGAGACGTGCCGCCCCATGTCAGCGCTGCTATATCCGCTGTGCGTTGGCGTGGCCTGGGCGCGAGGGGACACCGTACGCGCGCCGGGCGGCGCTTTCTTTATCGCCAACAGGCGAGGCGACCGTCCCTCGAAGCGTTTTTTCTGACTCCCAGGTGCCAGCGAGCGTGCCGTGAACGGCGTGAGGGAAATAACGTGCATGTGTGTGAGTTCAGGTGACGCGGAACGCGGGCGTGCCCGGGGTGGAGTGGAGATGTGTGATGCTACGAGCGCCACGATGATCTGTACCCGTGCACACCACGCATGGGACTTTGGGTCCTCTGTACGGCTGCGCCCGTCGGTTCCGACGAGGACCCATCGACCTGCCTTCGTTCTATGCACACACACCTTCTTCTTTTGCGGGGAGTTGCACGAACGCCTTGCAAGTTGGTGATTTGCTACTAGTATCTGAGAATGCTGGGTTTCCACAAATGGGATTAACTAACCCCATCCCACTTACTACCTCCGTCACGCCTTGCAAGTTGGTGATTTGCTATTTTTTTTATAAAGACCATATATGTTAATATTGCGAAGATATCAACTACACACGACCTCTGCAACAACGCAATGTCCTACTGACATGACGGATGTACACAACCAAAAATAGAAGAAAATGCTAAAACAAAAAAGTCATGCTATAGAGTTTCAGTACTTGCAGCAGCAGCACAACGACCACCAAGACAACACGTGACGTCCAAGTACTTCAAAAAACGACGCCTCCAAAAAAGAAACAGCGCATTAGCACCGTAGTCGCCCGATCGAAAATCTTGATTTTTCATCGTGAAGATAATTCCCACTCTCAAAACAATGTCTTGAACAAGGTCATTGCCAGACACAACCAAATAAGGTTAGACCTTGGATTTTCATCCTAAAAGAAAGGACCTTAAACTTCACCTATGATGTTTCTCCCACTTACATACCACTGCTACAAATCTCAAAACTCCAAGCAAATTCCTCAACGACGTAGGCTATAATCACGGTTACTAGTCCTTCAACCTCGCCTTTCATGACATTCTTCCTCTTTGACTTTATCATAGAGTAAAATATCTCCTGATGAAAACAAATAGCACAGCTTCGCGCCTCTCCCTCCTTAATGGAGAATCAATGGACACGATCAAATTCCAGCCGATCCAGCAATCTCCAGGCATAACACGCACATGGGAGTCCGCCAACGAAGCCTTCCGAAACCCACCACTCCGACCATATCAGAAGTATGGACATCAGGCAGATCTTTGTCTTGGTGATTTGCTACTATCTGAGAATGCTAGGTATCTAGGTAACCTATGCACGACACACACAAAAAAAGACTTTGCTCCTATGTAGTATCACTGATGTGCCGTGGCTTCCAATGCTGGGTTTTATTTTACGTTGGGAAACATTTTTGGACGGCGCGTCGGCCGATCGCTTCGGCCGCCCCTGCGTGCGTCGTGCGATCCTGCGCGTGGGACGTTCCTTCCTTTTTGATGCGAGACGTTATTTTTATGTAACTGTTTTTTTTTTGCTACTACCAATAGAATTTTTGTTACATTTTGTTCATAAAAAAAGCTACATCCATGTTTAGTTGCAACCCGAGTTCGTCGAATTTTTTTCTACAATACGTGTTAATTTTTGCTATAATCGGTATTATTTTTTGGTACAATCGTTTACTAAAAAAGTTGCATACACGTTCGAGAGAGTTGTAACCCGAGTTCACCGGATTGTTTTGCTATCACGCTTCATCAGCGTTGTTTTTTTTACTACGACCACATTGATATTTTTTTGCTACAACCATATTTTTACGGGAGCTGCTACGAATGAACCGATTGATTTCCCTAGGAAATCAGTCAGGTCGCATGCCGTTGGATCCATCCTGTTAGAGCCGTTCGATCAGTCAACGCTAAGACCGGCCCTTCTCATATCGGCAGCCCCTTCCCCTTGCTGGCAGCACAACGATCCTTCACCGTCGGCGTCGGCGACGCAACACCGCGCGCAACGCCACCCCGCTCTCCATCGCAGCACCCAACCCCGCCGGCCAAGCTCTCCACTGCATCGCAACTCCAGGCTGCCGGTGAAGCTTCAATGCAGCCGCCGCTGAAAGTTCCATCGCAGCCTCTAGTGAAGCTCCATTGCATCACCGGCCCGTGCATCACAGCTTCGTGCCATCGGTGAAGCTTCGATGCAGACGTCGCAAAAGCTCCATTCCAACACCGCCCGCTGCATGGCAGCTCCGGCTGGACGGTGAAGCTTCATTGCAGCCGCTGGCGAGGCTCTAGTGCAGTAGCCAATGAAGCATCATTGCAGCAAATGCGCGCTGCATCGCAGCTCCCGGCTGCCGGCGAGCGCTCCATCGCAGTACATAAGGAGCCGCCCGACGAGAGCTCAGCACCACCGCCCGCGCGACCGCCATTAATTGCAGCGCCAGTGCCCCCCTTGCTCCCAGCGTCCACGACGGCTTGCAGCAGGATGCTTTGATTTGGGGAGAGCTGCGATGCAAGTCAAGAGTCAGCTGGTGCTTGTGTGGGTGGGGCATCCCGTGTGGGGATAGGGACGAAGCGGTGTGCGGACCGGAGCGGGACACGTGCCGTCCGCTAGAAGAGGCTTACGCCGCGCTAGAATCAACCGGCTGTTTTTAATCGATTTCCTATTTTTACTGCATCCGTGATCGAAATTTGCTGCATCAAGGATTTTTTTGCTGCATGGGTAAATCTAACGGTCAAATCAGATTAATCCGACAGATCGGACGGCTGGCAGACCACTGCCCTTTTACGTTTGCCATTGCACGAACCGTTTGCAAGATTTGTTTTTTTACGGTTAAACAGAACTGTGCAATTCAAACACATTCTCTTGACCGCAGCCGACTGCCGCGCTGAACCGAACCAATCATCCGCCAAATGCCCATACTCTACTACCCAATCACACACACACACGCGCCCCCACTCCCCGCTCACCCCCACCATCCGATCGCCCACGCCCCGCGGGCACCGTACGGCGCCCAACGCGGCCCGCTCCCCGGCACCAGCCGCGAAGCTCCCTGCTGCCGGAACGGCCAATAAATAGGACGATTGCACACGCCCGCATCGCCACCACCACGCGCACGCGCACACGCACACGGCCACCATTAGTTTTCTAGGAGTAGCATACACTCCGAGCTAAGCAAGCCGTCATGGCCGCGGCGGGCAAGTCCAAGGAGGCGGACGCGGCGCGGTGCAGGAGGCACCCGAGCCACCGGCACGCGGCGGGCGTGTGCCCCTTCTGCCTCAGCGACCGCCTCTCGCGCATCTCCGCCGCCAACGACGCCTCCGGGTCGTCGGCGGCGTCCTCGCCGCGCTCGTCCGGGGACGCGAGCGTCGCGTCGGCCCAGACGGCGCCGCCGCCCTGCCGCGAGGCCCGGCGGGCGAGGCTCGGCATGCTGATGCGGCAGGACCAGCCGGGGGCGGCCGCGGGCGGCCGCCACGGCAAGCAGGAGGCGGCGGAGGCGGAGGAGGAGAAGAAGAAGCCGGCGAAGAGGGGCAACTTCTGGACCCGGCTGCAGCAGGCGAGCTGGTACAGGAGGGACGGCTGCTCGGTGGCGCACTCCAAGGCGGCGGCCGGGAAGAAGGGGGGCGCCGCCGCGCCGCCGCACAAGCGGGCGGCGTCGCTGTTCTGAAGCCCCGGCGGGCAGGAGGCCGCGCGGCCGGTCAGTTGAGCGACATTGGCCCGGTTGGTTGGTTGGTCGGATGGATTCCGGGTCGTGTGTGTGCTGTTCCAAACTCCATAGCCTACGTGGCCGGATGGATGGATGGATCACCTGCTCGTCTGGCTGGCTGGCTGGCGTCTTCCTCGCTGTTTCTTTCTCTCGGGTTTGTGCCCTGTGGCTGTGGGTTTGGTGCGCGGTTGTTGGAAGGGTACTGGTAGCCGTGTTGGATTGGATGGAAGGACAGCCTAATGGCTTGTCCATTTTTGTACAGATCGGTCTCCAATGAAAGAGCTTGCGTTCGACTCGATCGCGCTGTTTGTTTGTTCGTTTCCCCGTCGCGATCGAACCGGTGGATGTGTTTCTTGTCGTTGATGGTGAGATTCACTAGCTCCGTAGGTTGCAATCTGACAGCGAGTCCGTCGCAATTTATAGTTTTTTTCTTTCTTTTTTGCTCAGAGGCAGGCACATGGGAAACAAAAACGATGAACTCCTAGAGCTCCGAAACATCAAAACTGTTTGCAACCGTCCTGTTTTCTTGAACACCAGGGACGAGCCATCATCGGCATTTTCGAGACCATCGCAGAGCTGGTTCAAGTTCGATGTTTAGTTGAGGCGAATCTGTGACCTATATACAATTCTACTACGACCCCTTCGTTTTCCCTTTGGGAATCCTGTATACCGTACCTAGGTTTTCCTACACCTTCTGTAACAACATTTCCGAGGGACTATACATCCTGTACCTCCCTTCTATCCATACTCTTAGCTTCGGACATGTCACAGTTCCAAAACAAGAAAAACTTTGGACATGTCAATTTGTCAAACCACCTGGTCGATCATCGAATGGCTCGATCCGTTTCGAGGGCGCTGTCATCCTCGTCAAGGTACTCCACATCAACCCGCGGGTTGCTCGAGTGCCGTTTCAGCCCCCGGAAGATCTCGTCCAGCGAGTCCGAAGTCGACGAGCTCGTGCGCGACAGGCTCGAAGGAAGCAGCCTCTTGGAGCTCATGCTCGACCTGAAGCTCCGAAACCCCGCCTTCATCGAGGCCCATCGCGACGCGGTTCCGGCCGATGGGTCTGGTGCCACGCTGGCAGGAGGAGATGGGTTTTCAGAGTCCCCTGCTTCGAGGAAAACAGAGGCGGGATGCGTCTCCTCTTTCACTTGTTTAACTGATAACTGTTGACTGGTGGGTTGTCGTTCTGTAATGGATGAGTATTTGTGGTCAGCGTTGACACCGTATTTCGCCTGGGCTCCTCCTTCCCTCTTGGGTGAATGTGGAGCTGCTTTTATCACCACCACCTTTTCTATACCCTGTGGAGAAACAGATAGAAGAATGAGATAAGATTAAGGTCTCCAAACACCCCTAAGATTTAACAATCATGTTTAGAGAATAAATCGTACCTGCAGCATGTTTCCAGATTCGACGTCTTCGCTTACAGAACTGAAGTTTCTTGCCAATGGGGTGGCCTGCTCGCCGAGCTTGCGCGCCTGTTCAATCCAAGATCTTTCTGCAAACGAAACAAGCATATTCAGGCAAAATATCATCAGATAGGAAAAGCTAGTGACTGAGCAACAACAGGCTTGACTGAAAAGAGGATTGATTAAAGATTCGATCAGTCAAACGGGAAACAACAGATTGTTTATGTTGCTTCCCTTGTCGGAAAAAGAACAGCATGTTGCTACCAGTCCAGTTGCAAATTTATTTGCTGAAGAATACCGTATTGAAATCCGTCAAGATACACGAGCGTCTTACCTTTCTGTAGAATCATCACTCCAGATGGATCAAATCCGTTTGTATCCTCTTCTTCCTCAGTCCAGAATTTGAACCGTTTCCAGCTTCCAAATATTTCAAACAGATATCCAAAGAAATTGCCCGCGACCAGTATAGTGTAAACAACCATAATGAGTGGATATATTCTGTTGAAGTTTCTCCCAAAGAAAGGAACTGCATCATCAATGCTCCCCATCCTCTGCATAATAGTACAAGAGATTATTAATGCAGCAGTTAACTACCTAGCAGATGAATTTCCAGCAGTTAAACAGTAAGCTTGTAGAATAGGGAAGTAGCAGAACTTTTCCATCAAATTCAAATATGAACCAATACTGTGTTATCACCTAGACACAAGAATATCACAACTACTTACTGCGTATTAAGGTAAACAGTAGCCAAACCTTTTTTTTTCTTCCCATGCGCAGTTTTTTTAGTAAAATGAAAGCTAATGGGACTATGGAAGTACTGTTGAATGGAAAGTCTGGCCGTCTGGGTACGATTTGCGCTATAGCAGGTGTATTTTTTAGTGTTACTCATTTGTACTGCTCAGATTTGTGCCATAGGGGACAAGGGGCTTAGGGTAGTTTTGCCCCCATCCTGGGATGTCCACTGAATTGCGTGTAATCTGTTGTAACCGTCTCCTCTGAGACTGACTCTCTACCTTTTCAATACAAAGAAACGCACTCTCTGCGTTTTCTCGAAAAAAAAGATTTGTGCCATAGGTGGAATTTGCCAGAAACAGCTGCATGTCCCCGTAATTTTCTTGGTTAGAGTTTCCCTTTTCTCCAACAAAATGGGAAACATTCAAAGACTATTGCTACTTTTGTATTCCCTACACATCGACAAAACCTATTCATGAGGAAGATTGGTTAAAATCTACAAATTCGAGTTATAGCTATTACTACAAAAGAGTGTGGTAAAAATCAATGCAGCAAAGGAACATATAAAAACTATTACCTTCTCAAAAGTAGTTCTAACATCACCACCAAGATGAACGAGATTCAGAAAGTTGTAAGAAATAGCAGGTGCGTATCTTGCAACCATTCTGAAAAAAAGACATTTGATGCAAAACTTATGATAGTGTGCAAAAAAAGGTTGGACTGACGTGCTTGAAACATCGAATAGCAGGAAAGGAAGACTTACGAGCAGATCATAAGCAGGCTCACAGGGCTAGTTTGTCCTGGAGTCAGTGAATAAACCACCATCATCCCTATCCTAAAGAGCGGATAATATGTGCAAATGCACATATACATCAATGGAGCAAATGCAACAACCTGTTAAGTGGTATTAGCAGGCAAGGCGTTAAATTAGTATTTTAAAGGTCGTTTCTTGGATGATGAATTACAAGCAAGTAAAAGGTATATGCATGTGGTAAACAGTCTTGCAAAAGAAGTATGTGGTCATTGCGTGTTTTTTCTTCCAAATTAATGACAAGTGCACCTTCTACAAATTTGTTTTATTTTCCTGCATAGGTACACCTTTTCCCCCAAAAGATGCACCTAAATGTGTTTCATTTTGTTGCATAGGTACAGCTAAAACAATAGAAAAAAATGGTGATTATCGGTGATCATAGATAACAAACTTCCCATAATTTGGCTGCTCG
The DNA here is from genome assembly GCF_904849725.1 of Hordeum vulgare subsp. vulgare. Lineage (NCBI taxonomy): Eukaryota > Viridiplantae > Streptophyta > Magnoliopsida > Poales > Poaceae > Hordeum > Hordeum vulgare. The sequence continues at coordinate 82,400,789 of NC_058524.1, forward strand.
CTGGGGGAAATATTTCAGATTCTACTTCAAACACAAGGAGGCAATGCTACACACTCAAATTAATCAATTTCTTACCTGGACTAAAACTTCTTGCTTTCCTGCAGCATTTATAAGAACGGAAAAAAGTGACAAATGGACACCAGTTGGCAGCAAAGTGGCCTCAGCCAACAGTATGGCAGCTGAGATGCAACCAAGGAGAACGGAAAGAACTTTCAGGAGTCGGTTTAACAGTATACAGCGCCAAATGAACTCTGAAAATGTGAAGGTGTCCGCAAGTCAGTTCCATGAATTTTGGACAGGCCAGGGAGATTAACATAAAATTACTGCTGTGTAGGAAAGCACTGTGAAATATCCATTGGTATTGGACCTATGATAACTTGCGTGCGGTTCAAGCTTTATTATGTGAAATTTACATGCTATGAAGATTGCCAGGGACAATGGAGGTGTGGCAGGGAGGGTGGCGCTTGCTTGATCATCTCCTTTTCGCCTCTCTCTTGCCTCACTTTTTAGGTAGTTCCTTGGTGTATCTTCTCCCTGTCATCTGTGAACTATGATGATGTTTGCCTAAAACTATGCTTAGTAATTAGTACTCCCTCTATCTCCAAATGTAAGACGTTTTTTAACACTATTATAATGTCAAAAACGTCTTACATTTTAAGACAGAGGGAGTTGTTGGTAGCTTTTGCTGGGGTTGATACTCTGTCTTCCCTCACGTGTTGTAATAATGTCACTCAGTATGGTTTCATTTCTATGGAATGGAGTCAGAGACCTTTTCCTTTAATTTTTGTTTATGTGCTAAGGGGCTTTTCTCGGTGCAATCTGTGTATGCGTATCTAATCAATTCCAACTTTCACTTCCATCGCAAACAAATTTGAAAATTTAAACTCCCTCTGAAAGTTAAAATATTCTTGTGGTACTTGAGTAGGGTAGTCATAATAACAAATGGTAACTTGGATAAAAACAATTGGATTGGTAGTAATTACTTCTATCAAGAGGAAGATTATATTCAACACCTCTTCTTTGTAATGATTGCCCTCAGCTTGTTTTGCATGGCTTTTAACATTGCTTCAACTGGTACTGTAGTTCATATTTTTGAGGATTGGCTAAGAGGGCAAAGTGGGGTCTTGAATTCTCCTATTTTGCTCATCATTTGACTAAAAGAAATTATCTAATCCTGTGAAGGTCGGAAATTGCTAATGAAGCTCGGGCTCGAGACTGAATTTTGAAAAATTAAAAAATCAACCTTTTAAGTTTCAAAAATTCTGAAAGAAATTGCACATGTTTATAGGGATGTATACTACATGTTTGCCATGTTTCATGATGAAATACGTGTTCATGTGAGCTGCACACAAAGAAAACAAAGCCATGAATTTCTAGCACATGTACTATTCACTATAAAAGTTCATGATTTGTTTGGTAGATCACGCCAAAAGTATTTCATCATGAAAATTTAGATACATGAAGTATATATCCCTATTTATATGTGTACTTTTAAAAAAAATATGAGACTTTTTTTTTTCAATTTCCGCAAAATTTTGAGCTCCTTGGAGCTTGGAAGCCAAAATTCTCACTCACGTACGGCATTTTCAATTGGTACACTGGTAAAGAGTAACACAAGATGTTCCAAATCTAGATTGTAGGAATATACCTATATGGTCAAGGAAGGATCCTAGTGTGCCTGTTCGACTTTCCCTTAAATCTGATACATATTTCCTGTAAAAACAAACAGAAAGTATGCATGCTGATTAATGTGGTGAGGGTAATATTAACAAATATATTCTGCCGACATTTTAAGAATGTCTACAAAATGACACACAATTGGGTGTGTGTCCGAGAAAATACAAGTATAGGTTATTATATTATTTACTGCTTTCTCCTACATGATAGCAAAGCCAACCAAACTTGCTTCATATATATGCAACAGTGCAATACCCACTAGGCCACTATCATCATCCTCAATGCAGCAAGTAATCGAATCAACTGACAATTTAGCGGCGGTGCAAATAGCACAACAATCTCTCCAACATAGGCTACCACAGTATATGGTTGAACAGAGCAAAACAAACATCAAATATTTGAAAGATTTCTCTGTATCAAGACATTAACTACCAATTTTATGCACAAATTGACAGTCTGACACAACCATTTATCTGTAAAGTAGAAGTCAATACACACCATGCATCTGCATCATGTTGTTCATAATTTGTCACTGTGTCTTCCAGTTCAAGGGCTTCCATGACAGAAGTCGTATATTTGCTGCAAAACAATCAAGTACAGTTAAATCGTTACAATTAACAGCAGCAAAAATATGGTCCGGAGGGTTGTAACCAAACTTGCTCTCCTAGGAGGGTTGTAACCAAACTCTATCTGTTCAATGCAACGAAACGCAAAATCTCTTGCGTTTTCTCGAAAAAAAAAATATGGTCCGGAATTCTACAGAAAATGAGACTCTACAGGGATGTGAATTTTTATTTTCGAACTTCAGCAGTTATTTACAAGAATTTACTCATAAATGCACAGTAAAAGATACTAAGATGTACTAGATTAGCGTATTGTACCTTTTACACCTACAGTACTCCTCATGAGCTATCCTAAGTCTACGTCGAAGTGCAGCCATTGTTTTTTCGTCAGTATCATAATCCATATCATTTTCTGCTAGTTTGTTTCCACCAGAAAGCTTGAACAGTGGGTCATCTCTCAGCTGAGGAAATATATTTGAGCCTGTGAGTTGTTATGTAATTAAAATATGTAAATATCAATTTGTAGCGGTACCTGGGCATCCATACCATTTGAGCCAGCATATTATCAATAATATCCATAAAAGGCTTTAGTGGGTCACGCTTGGACATTTGACTCGATGTGGCTTGAACAACCTTAGACAAGGAAAGGAGCATGCCTTAAGCAGAATGCAATGGTCATGAGATGACAATTTTAAGAACCCAGAGAAGTACATACAGAGATTGTGTTGCAATATTCTTGGCGAGCATTATCAAGTTTTACAGCCATCTTTGCAATCATGTGAGAGAGAATTTTTTGGCGTCGAGTCCAATCAGCATTTCTCCATATATCCTTTGGAATTTCGCTCAAGCCAAAACCAAGAAGAAAGGCACCTGTCACTAGTCCAAAGGTATTTGAGCATGCCATCGCAAAGCCCAAGATAGCACCACCCCTGCAAACAATAGCATTTTTTCAACTTCACACATCACACAGTGAAGAAAAAGTTGAACCTATTCTCTGAAGATCACAAATTGGAGTTAGGACATGAAAACAATGGGCGAGAAGGATTGAAATAGTTCAAACTGGATAAAGTTCAGACAGACAGAAGTTCTAACAGAGTGCCTATTTGTTCCACTAGAGCACACCCAAACAGATCAAATCAAAAATCACACACATGAATGAAGTACATAGAAATATTGGATGGGTCGTACAATATGTAAGTTCAGTTCAAACTCGAAACATGAGTACATACCAATCATGATGCATGATTATGATCAGAACTATTCCAGAAAAGCCGATAGCTCCCACAATTTCATAATAGAGCAAGTTCGCTCGGATACTGGTCTTAAGCCTTTCTTTAACTGTGAAATCTCCAGCATCCTCATAGCCTTTAATGGTAGGAATGATAGCCCTGTTCAGATGAACATAATTTGACATGAGAATGGTGTAGAATTTAGACAAACAACATAACTACTGGAAAGAGAGTTCCGTAAGAAAAAGGGGTTCTACCCGAAAAATCATTGGGGGATTAGGGAGATTTGGTAAGTACCTATAATAGGAAATCACGCAATTAAGAAAAAAAGCAACATCAACAAAAGGATGACATGATTTTTTATTTCATGCTGCCTACAATATACTCCAATAAGACCAGCTCCAAAAGAATTTAAGGGATGCCCAATAGTCAATATAATATGCAGTCATGTTCAGATAAGGATGTAATATAGTTAAGCTGACCGAAATGTTTGGTCAAATCATTAAACTATACAAACCAATGAAGCAGCATGGGCTCAAGAAGGCTAAGCAAATGTGCCATTGACCGATTCGGCAATTGAAAACCAAGGCAGCAGTTTCAGACGTTACATGTTATGAAAAGGACATTTAAAGTTTTCACCTCATTGTTTTCTCGAAAACGTTTTCACCTCATCATTACCAGTTAACACATGAATCAACACAAGTTATCGTGATCAGTAGCATACCATGCTAAGACAAATGTGCTCCAATAAGACCAGCTCCAAAAGAATCCGACGTCGCCCTTTTGGTTGCCGGTAATTGTCTGTAGTTGAGGTAATGGAATGGGAGATCAGAACACGGAACAATGGTAGTACAATAGAAGAGTCTACATCAGTAACCATCCATAAGTACAATGTAACAACAGTACAGCACTTTGTCGAACGGATTCACGCACGCTGGCATGCGGCTCATCAAAATCTCTGTTCTACAGCGCACCACGATCCCCCCAATCCCATGCCGCTTCCCAGGCCGGCAGTTGTTGATGCCGAATCCGCACGCACAGGGAGGAACAACCTAGTAGCTTCTCGATACGCCGAAATGACAATTATACTACTGTACCAACTAGTAGTAATCGCACAGGCACAGCAACAGTGCAACACCGAGAGCGAGGAGCAGCAAGCAAGCAAACCGAGATAGAGGGGGCGGTGCCGCCGGGATCGCACCGTGTAGATGTCGGTGGGGACGAGGATGACGAAGGAGAGGGAGCAGAGCCAGGCGTAGCCGACGGTGGCGAGGACGTGGAGCGGCACGGCGGGGCCGGCGAAGTAGCGGAGCGTGGCCGCCACCATCCCCACCGTCAGAGGCAGCGCTATCAGGTAGAAGACCCACATCTCTCCGCCCCGCTCCGGTCACCGGCCGCCGCCTCGTCTCGTGTCGCGTGCCTGCGTGTGGATGGGCGGAGAGCGGAGAGGCCGAGCGGGACGAGCTGGTGCGGCGTGGCCGTGGCCGCGCGCCACCGGTTAAAAAGCGTGGGCGCGGAGGCAGCTCGGGAGGGAGGGAGGAGTTGGTGGGGCCGGACCCGTTCAGCGGCTTACGTGGCCCGGCGTGGGCCCGTTTCCTCGGCCCGCTGAGGTAAGCACGCTGCTGCACGCAGCCCGCCCTTTCCTTTTGGACTTGGACCGCTTCCCAGTCTTCACACCGGCGGGCTGTGTCCAAAAGAAAGCTACTGACGGGCAAAATGTCTTGGCCCAATCAAGCTCGCAGGAAGAACCACACTGACGCAGTCAGTCATCATAATAAGTACGTACGGTCGTTTTCGGGTAATTTGGCAGAGCGATTAACAAGCGTTTTTGCAGATACAGAACGCGTCAAGAGAAGCATGGCAGCTGCTGCTGCTGTGCAGGATGGACGCACGCACGCACGCATCATCATTCGTTCATCGCCCCCGCGTTAGTTGACAATCGAAACGCGTGCTCGGCTGCAGACTGAATCAACATGTACACAGATATAGTACTATTGTCTGTCTAAAAAAAAAGATATACTAACCGCAAAAAAAAGATATACTAACCGAAAAAAAAGATAGACTGTTGTCAAGTTGGTTGGTTTCACCTACCTGTTATTAGCAAGAAGAAGAAAAATTAAGAGATGACTTTGGATCGTCTGGTCTCGAGTCTTGAGGACAAAACTGCAGCCATCAGAAACATCGGTTGATTTGTGAATGCGGGTGCGGGAATTGGATGGCCAGACGCGCTCCTAGGCATCGTTTGGCGGTTTTGTTTGTAGTTCAGATTAGTAAAGGTGCCTCTAGCTAAACACGCTTGCCCATAGTTTTTTACACGACTCTGGTTCATGGTTTGTAGCATGGTGACACTAGACGGATCTTAACATATGAAGGCTTAAGGCTTTGACCTGGGTTTGGGCTAATCTCCCTTGTTTTCTTATTCTATTGCAACTTTGTGGCGGTTTTAACCAGGCCCGCCAAATGAATGCAACATTCTTCCTTGCGAGCAAGGGTTCTCCTGTTTGGCGTGCAGGACGGCCATCTCATATTTAGCGCTGTAAGAGCCAAATGCAACATGCTTCCTACGTCCTAAAATAAATGTCGTTAATTTAACACAAAGTCGGTATAATTTTATAGTAAATCGGCGATACTTACTTTGGGACAGAGTAAGTATTTGGTAGCGGGCGCATCCCCCTCGCTTTGCTAGTTGCAGTGGGCCGGCCCATCCGTCCATTTTTCTTGTTAACCTTTTGTAAAACTGATGCGATGTAAGTGAATTGAACCCGCGTCGTGCTAGTTTGGTATAAGCTGCGATAAGCAACAAGCCAATCTCATCTCTAGGAATAATTACAACTTTTATTTCTTTTGTTTATGTCCCAAAACGTTTTTTCCCAGTTCGCTGGATGGTTCTTATACAGTTTCCCCTTTTATTTTTGTATCAAATAAGTGTTTTTTAATTGGACCAATTTTAAATCCAGCAATATTTGTCAATTTTTTTCTTCTTCTGAAATTCAATTTTTTTTATAGAATTGATGAACTTTTAATTTTTATAATTTATTCTAAAAATCAATGAACCTTTTCCAAGTTTGTGATTATTTAGAAAATTATAACAACCTTTTTCAAGTCTGTGATTTTTTTTCCGAATTAATGATCTGTTTTTCAAACTTGTGTGATTTTTGAAAAATTGAATAACATTTTTCAGACTTGTCAATTATTTTTCTTAATCAGAAAACCTTTTTGAAAATATCATTGGAATTTTCCTGATAATATGATTTTTTTTAATATCCGTGAACATTTTTTCAATTTTCATGAAATATTTCGAAATTCTAAACTTTTGTGAAATTCTTGAGCCGGCTTTCATTTTTTACAAAAATATTCAAATTCACGTACTTTTTGAGATTGGTGAACTATTTTTAGATTCGTCAACTTCTTGAATTTATGTACTTTTTAAAAAAGTATATATTTTTAATTTTCATGAAATTTCTTTTGGAAAAGCCAACTGTTCAGCTGGTTAATCGGTGAACAGCAGGAAACCGGTGGAGTTAGCTAGGAAACCCGATGGAGCGAGTCAACCGCGAGCGAGCAGGGAGCCAGGGACAAACCGATCGAGCGAAAACAAGCTAGTTGGCTAGTAGGGCGCTGATTAGGAACTCCCGGTCGCCCATAAGCGACCTGACGTGTACCTCCCTGCACCCGCTAGGTACATAATTTAGGCCGGCACAAACTAGCCCTATCTTTGTTCTCCTTGCTGGATTTTCTTCTTTCTTCATATTTCATCAATTACTTTTTTTTACATTTACATTTTACCCTTTTCTTTTAATTTACGTTTTATTTTTTTCCGTGTTTATTTCCCAAATTTCATGAAATTTTCCTGAAGTCGGGGAAAACATTTTTCCAATTGAAAATTTATTCGTTATTTTTTTCAAATATACATCATATTTCTGGAATTTCGAACAATTCTAAAATTAACGAACATTCACTGTTCATGAACAGTTTTTAACCAGTGAACATTTTCCAAATAAGGGTGAGGTATTCGAATTCAAAATATGTTCATTAAATTAGGAAAATATTCATCATATTTTTGATATTGCGATCATTTTATAAGTTTATGAACATTTTGCAAACTTCACAAACATTTCTGAAATTGCGTAATTTTTTGGGAACTTCTGAACATTTGTTTTGCATAGGTGAACCTTTTTTTAAAGTAGGGAACATCATTTGAAATTCAGTTACATATTTTGTTTTTGGCAATCTTTTTCTGAATGCATGAATAATTTTTGTAATTTTTGAACATTTTTTAAATTTTGGGAACAAAATTTATGAAATTCCCGAGCATTGATTTATATATTTTGAGCATTTAAAACAAATAATGAACATTTCTTGAAGACATGAGCATTTTATTTTTAAATCACGGACATTCGTTGAATTGATAAACATTTTTCTAAAGTAATAAACATGTTTTATTCACAATTTTTATGTTCAAATTCACACACGTTTTTTCAAAATCATTAGCACTTTTTTTAAATCAATAAATTTTATAATACAAAAATATTTGAAGAAGAAAAAGTAAAACAGGAAAACAATAAAAGTTGATTTTTTAAAGAAAACTGGGGGTCGTCCAGCCCGCTCATGCGCTGGCCCGTTCGCTAGCGCGTAACACGCCAAATAGGATATCTGAGCGAGATGTACGGTCGGCTCGCCTGAAGCATTTTCCTTGCGGGTCATCTGTGGGATGGTCGTCTCTGAGCGCTTTTTTGGGATTTCTTTTTTAATTTTTTGCACGTGTTTTTGGCTTTTTAGATTGTTTTTTGCGGTGTTCCGTTTTTTCACCGGTCGTTCTTCGTTTTTTTTATGAAAATAATACTAATTTTACTTTTGCGAAAAATTATTTTTTTAGGTTTTTTCACGAGAGACACGGTTTTGCTTTCGCGAGAGGCATGCTTTTACCTCTACGAGAGGCATAGACGCGCCTATCGGAAACGAAAAAAACGTGTTTTTTGTTTTTTTGGCGACATACACGATTTTTCTTCCGCAAGAGGCACGGTCGTGCCTCTCGGAAAGGGAAACATGTATTTTCTATTTTTTTGCAAGATACACGGTTTTTCTTCCGCGAGAGACACGGCCGCGCCTCTCGGAAAGAGAAAAAACGCGTTTTCTATTTTTTTTACAAGAGGCACGGTTTTGCCTTTGTAATACGCACGCCCGTGCCTTTTGAAAACGGAAAGGTGCTTTTTTTAGAGAGGCATGATTTTGATTTCGTGAGAGGCACGGTTTTGCCTTTGTGGAAGGCACGGCTGTGCCTCTCAGAAAGGAAAAATGCAAAAAAAACGAGTTTTTTGTTTTTTTCTATTACGGGATGCATGGTTTTTTTGTCTGGTTTTTTTTCTGAAAAAAAGTTCTTCAAAAACTATCAACTTAGGATCTAGTTTTCAAGATCTCGATGCCAAAAATTCAATGGTGAAAACGATTCAAAATTTGAAAGCACAGTTAGGAGATAAAACATTTTGAAAAAACAAATCTACAAAAAAAGAGAAAACTTCCAAGGTACGACAAGTAGCATGCATACAGTGCGCCACTTGTTGCGACCTAGGGATTAAAGTGATCTTTGAAAAGAGTACTTGCTAATTAGTGATTTCACACATTCAATGGTTACGATCGTTTGCTTTAGTTGTTTTGTTTTCTTTATTTGTTGTTTCGATTTTCTTCGGCTGTTCTTTGTATCTTCCTTGTTTTTCTTAGGTTTTTCTTTTTTCTTTGTTTCTTTCTCATTTTTATTTGTTTTACCTCTCTTTCCTTTGTTTTTTCATGGGTTTTCTCTGTCTCTTTCCTGAGTTATATTTTTTTATTTTTATTTTTCCATTGGTTTTCTTTGCTTTCCTTTTTTGTTTTTATGGCATTTCTTTGCCTTTTGTTTTTGAACAAACATCTACTATTATTTAGTACAATTTATACATTTGTAGTGCACATATGAAACAATTTTTGAAACATGTTGAACGTTTTCAGAAACACAATGTACATTTTAATTTTATTACATGTTTTGTACAACCTTTTGAAAAACATGGTCAAGATTTTTCGAAATACACGTTTCCATTTGTTTAGTTAATTTTTTTCATGTCATTTTTTTTTGAAATGCAAGATCATTTAAAAAAAAGAAAGATGCATTATTCATCGGTACTCTGATCCATATTAATTGTCTTAGATTTGTTTAGATACGAATATATCCTGACATGTGTTTGTGTTAGATACATTCGTATCTAGACAAACCCAAGACAAATAACATGGATCAGAAGCAGAAACAAACATTTTATAGTGTAAAATCATTTCTCCATTGTATAAAAATTTATGAAAAAATTCACATTCATTTGTTTGAAACACAAGAATTGTTTTTCATGTCATGAATACTTTTTAATGATATAAACATTTTTCAAACGGGGTTAACATTTGTTTTCAAAATTGAAGGTAGGCTGCTTACGTCTCACTACTCTATTCGTTCTTAAATATAAGTTTTTTAAAATGTTTCATCAGGAGAGTACGTACGGATGTATATAGCCATACTTTAGAGTGTAGATTTACCCATTTTGTTCCATACATAGTATCTTAGTAATTTTTTTAAAAAACTTATATTTAGAAACAAATGAAGTATAAGTAAGTCATAGACGCACACCATCCATCTCGAGATCTAAAACATGCATATCATGGAACTGGACCAGGACAGATAAGTCCAAGAAGGACTGGTTCATGCCAACTGAAAGATGATGGGTATGTCAGAAATCCCAATGATGCTAATACACCGGGCTTTCTAGGAAACACCATTGTTTTTCTAGTCGCATTTAGGTGGTTTTGTGGCAAGCATTATGCAATTACCTTGTTCCAGGGTACAGTATGTGCCGCATATTGCGAGGCACATGGATGCCTTGCCTACATGGCGACGGTTGCGGGCTGGCCTAGTACGATGTGCCTCGTCTTGTTCACGTCATCCTTATTTCGTTCATTTATTTTTTTACTTTTATTTATATTCAACATAAGTGCATATAATTCAAAAAATTAAATTTACTTAGTAAATTTCAAAACACAATTTTTTAACATAGTATAAATAAATTATTAGCTTGGTTTTAGGAAATGTAAAAGTGTTCCCGCATTTCAAAACGATGTATGCTATTTTTCAAATGTGTATACAATGTAAAAGAAAATGTTTGCTAATGTAAAAATAAATGTCTGGTGTTGTTAAAAATATGTGCATCACATTTGATGGAAATATTCAAAATGTCTCGTGTTGTTAAAAATATGTGCCGTCATTTGTGGCAACTAGAGAATTTCCCTTTTTTCTTAGATTCATTTATTCAAAATGCTTTATCTTTTGGACTGTGCGTCCATATACCGAATCGTTTTAACCGTTAGATTTCTCGCCCTGAGATGTTCTAAGCTAGATCACATGTTAATAGGTTTTAACAATTTTTTTTCATGTAGAAAACTCAAAAGACAGAAACTGAAAAGCCCCAAAAAACAATACACAAAAATTGATTAAAAAACGACAACAAAAAAACCAATGACATAAGAACGACGGAAGAAAAAACTCGAAGTTGAAAGCACAATTGTGATTTTTCACCTTTTCGTTTTCTTTTTTGAGGGGCATAACCGTACTACTTGCGAAGGCAAATATGTGCTTGCACGAGGATCAAATATGTTTTTCTTGTGGAAGCACTATTTATTCTTTTGTAGAAGCACATTTGTGCTTTCGCGAAAGCAAATCTTTGCCTCCACGAAAATAAAATTTGTGCTTCTTGTGAAAGCACATATTGTTCCCTTTTCCAAGAAGCGCATCTCTTCGTGGAAGCATATATTTTTCCCTTTCCAAGAAGCACAACCCGCGAACCAAATCTATGCCTCCAGGAGAAGCAAGTGTGTGCTAGTGGATCCATGCCGGTTTCCACTTGATTGCCATTGAGCATTTTTTTAAACTATATGGAACTAAGTTGTTTCTCAAATAAGAAGAAAGTTTTGGTTCACTTACAATTGGTATGCCTTGATGTTAGGAATCTTTGCATAGAAACCAATTTTATTCCTATGAATTCACCAAAGATCTAATCTAGGAGATGATAGCAACGACTGGGAGAGAGTTTACATACTCTTGTAGACCGAAAGCAGAAGCGTTTAGAACGCGGTTGATGTAGTTGTACTCTTCATAATCCAATCCGATCCAACACCTCACAAATGACACATCCAAGATGTGCACACGTACAACTCAGTGACGTCTCCTCCTTCTTGATCCATCAAGTGAGAGAGCTAGGTAGATGAGATCTATACTAGCAGCACGATGGCGTGGTGGTGGTGGTGGGACTCCAAAAGAGCTTCGCCAAGGGCAAATGGAGCAAGGAAGTGGAGAGGGCGGCAACCAACGGTTTAGGTGTGTTGCGCCCGACCCCCTCTCCTCTCTATACATAGGGGGGGGGGGGTGAGGGGACCGACCAGCCTTATCTCACATCCAAGGCAAGGGGCAACACCCAAGGGGTATCCTTGCCCTCCAAGGCTTGGGGCGCCCCCTTATGGTTTCCCCTCCCCTTGACCGCATGTGCCTTGTCGGGTGCGGTGACCATGGCCCTTATTGGACAGGGCACCCCCTTAGCCCATGTTGGCCTCCGGTGGTAGGTAGGCCCCATGGTGGGACCTCTAAAACCTTCTAGAACCTCTTGATACAATATCGTAAATTCTCGAACTTTTTCAAAACCCTAAAAATCACTTATATGAAACTTCACCTCTGGACTATTCCGATGTTCCTCATGATGTCACGGATCCAATCGGAGACTCTAAACTATCTTTTGACTCACAATACGAATATCCCAATACTGCCCTAGCATTACCAAATGTTAAGTGTGTGACCTTACGGGTTCCATAACATCCAGGCATGATCGATATACCTCTCCGGTCAATAATCAGTAGCGGGACTTGGATGCCCATAGTGACTCTGATACATCTCTAACTATCTATAATTTTTGTTTATTTCATGCTAATTATATATATATCTTATATACTTTAGAGGTCATTTTATATCATCTTTGGGAACTAACCTATCAACCCAGTGCCAAGCGCGAGTTCTTGTTTTCGCTTGTTTTTTCATTTACAAGGAAATCAATACCAAACGAAGTCCAAACATGACAAAACTCTACAATGATTTTTTAGACCAGAAGGGACCCTATAAGGTTCGAGAGGATACCAGAAGACCTACGGGAGAACCATGAGCTCACATGGCGCGCCCTGGGGGTAGGGCGCACCATCGAGCTCGTGCCCCCCCACGTAACACTTCCTGACCTAATTCCACCTCTATATATATTCTCAAATATTCCTATAACATCAAGGGGAGCCCTAAAACACTTTTTATGCCGCCACAAGTCTTTGTTCCATCGTGATCCCATCTGGAGGCGTCCATTCGGTACACTATTGGAGGGGAATCGATCACGGATGCCACCTACATGAACCTTGCTGCCTCCACGATGACGTGTGATAAGTTCACCACATACCTATGGGTCCATAGATAGTAGCTAGATGGTTCTCTCTCTCTCTCTGTGTGTGTGTGTGTGTGTGTGTGTGTGTGTGTATGGTCCTCAATACCATGTTCTCCTCGATCTTCTTGGAGATCTATCTGATGTAATCTTCTTTTGCGGTTTGTTTGTTGGAATCTGATGAATTGTGAGTTGATGATGAGATTATTCATTGAAGTAGTTGAGTCTTTTCTGAACTTTATTATGCATTATTTTATAACTATGTATTCTTTCTCATCCATGAGTCTTCTTTGGCCAATTAGATGATTAGATCTTTAGAGGGAGTGGTGCATGGTAGTGGGTTCAATCTTGCGGTGTCCTCGTCAAGTGACAAAAGGGGTAGCGAGGCACATATTTGTATTGTTGCCATTAAGGATAAAACATAGGGGTTTGAACATATTGCATGTCATACTTTTTCTACATCACGTCATCTTACTTAATGCGTTAGTCTGTTTGTTATGAACTTAATACCTAGAGAGGCAAGCATAGAAGTGCTCTCAAAGTGGAGTAATAGTAGTAGATGTAGAATCATTTTGGTCTATTTGTCATGGCCATGATGCCTAGATGCATGCATTTCCATGAATAACATCATAACTATGCGCTTTTCTATCAATTGCCCAACAGTAATTTGTCCACCCACCTTATGATATGTCCTTGAGAGATATGCGTGTAGTGAAAAATATGGCCCTAAATCTATTCCATATAATCACATAAGCTCCATTTACTTCCTGTAATTTATTTACCATTTATTTTTTTATTTATTTTATCTACCTAACACTACTAGATTTGATCCTTGCATTTAACGAGTACAAGGGGATTGGCAACCCACTTGCCCGCGTTGGGTGCAAATATATATTTGCTCTTATTTGTGTAGTAACCATTGACGGTCTATTGTGTGCCTCTCCTATTTGTTCAATAAACCTTGGTTCTCACTGAGGTAAATACTTGTTGGTACTCTACTACATCATTACCTTCCTCTTCAAGGAAAACCCAACACATCTACAAAGAAGTAGTAGGATTTCTGGCACCGTTGCCGGGGAGAATAACCAATCAACTTCAGGCTCCTTCACACACATTATCATTTACTTGTTATGCCTTTTATTTTATTTTACTTGCTATTTTAAAAATAAATAAATAAATACAAAATATTTATCTTGCTTTCTTGTCACTATGACTCAAGAAAACACCAACTATGTGACTTTTTGAATACTAATAATTATGATTTTATTAGTACTCCAATACAACCCACCACTAGTGCAAAGTCATTTGATATTAATGCCGCATTGTTAAATCTTGTTATGAAAGAACAATTTGCTGAAAATCCTAATGAAGATGCCACATCCCATCTTAATACTTTTGTTGAATTATGCGATATGCAAAAGAAAAATATATGTGGATAATGATATTGTGAAGTTGAAATTATTTCCTTTCTCACTAAGAGATAAAGCTAAAACTTCGTTTTCATCCTTGCCTCGTAGTAGTATTGGTACTTGGGATAAATGTAAGGATGACTCCATTACTAAATATTCCCCCTCCCAAGATAATATCTCTTAGGATCAAATCATGAAGTTTAAACAACATGAGCAAGAACATGTTGCACAATCATGGGAAAGCTAATGATTAGAAATTGCCTCGCTCATTGTTTGAATTTATGGATGATTAAACAAAAATTTTATGCTGGATTAAACTTGGCTTTGAGAAACATTCTAGAGTCAACTTCAGATGGAACATTTATGGAAGTAACATTAGGGGAAGCCACAAAGCTTCTCGACAACATAACAACAAATTACTCCCAATGGCACACTTAGCGTTCTCCAACTGGTAAGAAGGTAAACTCTGTCGAAGAAGTTTCTACTCTGAGTGAAAAAATGAATGCTTTTATTAATATACTTGCTAGTAAAAATTCCCATGTTGATCCGAGTGATGTTCCTTTATCTACCTTGATTGAGTAAGTGATTCTATTGATGTGAATTTTGTCAATAGAAATAATTTCAACAACAATGCTTATAGATGGAACTTCAATCATACACCTTACATTGGGAATCCCTCTAATAATTATGTTAATTCCTATGGAAATTCATAATACTAATAATAGGATACCTTCTAAACTTGAGAACAATATTAAATAATTTTTTTAGTTCTCAAAAGATTTTTAATGCCATGGTAGAATAAAAACTTCACAAGATGGATGGTATGGCTAGACACATGGATATAATTGCTCATGATGTGGAAACTCATAAAATTAAAATCTTGCCACCTAAGCATGATATTAGTGATTCAATAAAATCTATCCAAGTCTCCATTAATGAAAGTAAAGATAGAACCGCTATGTTGAAAGCTAAGCAAGAATTCCTAGAAAAGGCTACCGCACCCGTTTTTTATCATAATCACGACGAAGATATTAAAATGAATGGTGTCTAACCTATTGAATCATTGTTTAGTAACATAAAAATTGATGAAAAAGGGACTCGAGATGAGTCAACTTTATCTAGAGGGCGTCACAATTGTTCGGAGGGTGATGGTACTAATGAAAAATAATATCAAAGGTGGGTTTGAAGAGGTCCAGACTTTAGATAGAGATGTGACCACTAATTTAGATTGTAAAGGATTCAATTTTGATAATTTTTCTTTGTTTGAATGTATCTCTCTATTGCAATCCATGATAAATTCACCGAATGCTTACAAACAAAATAGATCCTCCACTAGACCTATTATTGGTTATATTTTAAAAGCTAAAAAGGAAAAACTAGAGTTGGAAGTCTCTATCCCAAGGAAATTATAAGATGAACATGAACCTACTTTAAAGTTAAGATTAAGGATTATGAATGTAGTGCTTTGTGTGATCTAGGTACTAGCATCTCTACTATACCAATATCTTTATGTGACGTTCTAGGTCTCACTGATATGGAAGAAGGTTTCCTTAATTTGCATCTTGCAAATTCAACTATTAAGAAATCATTGGATAGAATTAATTATGTTCTCATAATTGCAAATAGAAATTATGTGCATGTGTATTTCATTTTGCTTGATATTGAATGCAACCCGTCTTGTCCTATAATACTTGGTAGGCCTAGACTACGAACCATAGGTGCGGTTATTGATATGAAGGAAGGAAATATAAGGTTCCAATTTTCACTAGAGAAAGGAATGGAAAACCTACCAAGAAAGAATTAAACCACCTTATGAATTTTTTATGATATCCACCTAAGGAATTAATTTGAAGAATGATAAAACGTGAAACTTTGCATTATGCCTAGCTAGGGGCATACAAGAATAGCGCTTGTTGGGAAGCAACCCAATAGTTATCTTAAGTTTTTTGCTTTTACCTTCTATTTTTGTATGATGCATAATTGTTGATACTATAATGATTATGTTTTAATTATTGTTTGTTCCAAGTAAAGCCTTTGGGATGATTTGGATGATAGTAGAATTGATTCGGTGAAGAAACAAAAACTTTAGTGTACACTATTCAATTTCTCTGATTTTATTGGAAAAATGTTTTTGATTCGATTTTTTACACAATATTTCTATAAAAAATCGAGGTTGTCCTAATTTTTCATAATTTTCGGAGTTACAAAAGTATGGTTTTAGTTCAGACCATTACAAACTGTTCTGTCTTAGACAAATTCTGTTTTTACTTGCATAATGCCTTTGTTTTAATGATTCTATGGATTGTATGGGGGGTATAAGTCATGGGAAAGTTAGAATTTTTATATGTATTAAGCAATAATAAATATGAACCTATTTACAACAGTACCTAAGTTTATGATTTGCCTATTATACTAACGGATCTCAGGGCACCTCAAGGTAGTCTTCAAGGAATACCTAGGCCTCTAATCTTGGGGATGCCCCGGATGGCGTCCCCTCTTTCGTCTACAATCCATCGGTATGTTACTTGAAGCTATATTTTTATTCATCACATGATATGAGTTTTTTTGGAGCATCGTGTATTATAGTTTGTTTGCTTTTTGGTTTGCCACAATCATTGCTTGCTGGGCACATCTTTTGAGAGAGAGAGACTCATCATAATTTATTAGAATGCTCTTTTTTGTTTCACTTATATCTTTTGAATTAAGACAATTATGCTCATTTTCTTCACTTATATCTTTAGAGAACAGCGAAAATTGTATTTTGTAAAAATCCTTATCACTCTCATGCTTCACTTAAATCTTTTTGCGAGTCTCTCAAATAGGAAGTGGTAATTTGCACTGGTTATATGTTTAGTCAGAAAAAGATAGGTATACAAAAGGGATATAATAAAACTTGCATGTAGATCACTAAATGCGAAATGTATGATCAACGATATTGGAGTTATAATAGGGAGGCTTACTAGCTTGTGGAAACTGATTGGTAGGAATAATGATATTAATGTTTGTGATCGGCTATTCATTAAAGTGTCGGCCGTGGCATGACCGACAAGTTGGAGTGTCTTGTATCCTTGATTGAAACCTTTGTGTGCTGCCTAGACTGGGGCGCGTGATAGTTAACTCCTCCCAATCTCCTCCCCAGGAGTATGCAATAAGTGCTTTGCTTAGAGAGAGCTAATAGAGGACACAATAAGTACATGTGCTCCTTGTGTTTAATGTGGGTTTCTGGATTGCTAGCCTCCTCCGTACCATGCATTGCGTGTTATCACCTCAAGATTGGCTCATACTTCACCGGTGCATCCCAACCCCATGACAAGATATAGTTTATCACACATAGCCCATGTTATATCTTCCTCAAAAGAGCCACCATACCTACCTATCATGGCATTTCCATAGCCATTCCGAGATATATTGCCATGCAACTTCAATCATTCTTATGATGTGAGCATCCATAGTCATTTTGCTTTGCATGATCATATGGCTGACATTATATGTGTGGCACAACCACCATTCATCATTGTATACATGTTATGCTAGTATCATTGCACATCCTGGTACACTACTGATGACGAGATGATGTATATACTTCTCGCACCCCATTGGTTACCCCAAGCGGAAGGTTGAGATGTAGTCAGCATCAAGTTTTCCCTCACACGAAGACTGTAAGGTTTATCAAACCAGGAGGACTCCTAGGCTCAACAAGTAGGTGTCTTCCACCCTGGCGCTAGCAGAAGGCGTGGACCTGCACACACACAAATAACTTCGCTCCCAATGAGTACAAAGAGGTTGTCAATCTCTCCGGCCTTGTAGTTTGCAAAGGATCAAAACACAAGAGGGAATGGTAATAGTGATTGCAACGGAAAAGTAAATGAAAGCGGTAAATGATGGAGGTGTAAACGATGGTGGTGATATGGACCGGAGTCACATGATGTTCACTAGTGATGTCTCTCTCCCAAAAGACGATAAACAACTATGCTTGGGTAAACAAATCACAGTATAGCAAGAGAATTACATAGATGCCTTGATCATGTAGGGCAGCTCACGAGGACTAACCATTGAAGCACAAGATTGGAGAGAAGACATTACATAGCTACTGGTCATGGACCCATGGTCCAAGGAGGACTACTCACGGTAGGTACGGGAAGCGTCCATGGCGGTGGAGAAGCTCCCGGAGGTCAATCCTCCCTCAGGCAGGGTGCCGGGAAGAGGTCTCCTGACACTCCCGATCTCGGAAGCGCCGAGGCAGCGGAATGATGGAGAAATTCACGATTCTCGATCCTGTATGGGGTTTTCCTCGTCAAGGGGTAAATATAGGCGAAAGGAGGGCACCGGAGGATGTGGGACCCACCCAGGCGGCCTCTTGGCGCGGCTAGGGGGTAGGTCGCGCCCACAGGTCGCCTGGGAGGCCCCTGGCCCCTCTCTGGCCTATCTTCGGTGATCTGGAAGCTTCTGGTATGCTGATTTATATATATTTTTCTCAGTATTTTTTGGGCTTCGGAAAATTGGGTAAAAGCCCCTGCAAAATAGACACCAGCAGACAGAAACTGGCACTGGGTGCACTGAGTTAGTAGGTTAGTCCAAATATGTGTAAAATGATATAAAAGTGTAGCAAAACATATAACAATGTCACCCAAAAGATCATGGAACAAGCAGAAATCATAGATACGTTTGGGACGTATCAACATCCCCAAGCTTAATTTCTGCTCGTCCTCGAGTAGATAAATGATAACACAATAATTTATGTGATGACATGCTAACACACATATAAGAACTTCAAAGTAAAGCAAGTAAGATATGCAATTCAAGTCAAGACAATAACAAGTAATAGTTTATATCTAGTATTGAAATTAGCAAAGTAAGAACATAAAGGTGCAAGAGCTCTCGCTGTCCGTGACTCGAATGTCTCCGAATGGTGTTTGCGTGTAAGAAGTGGGAGATGGGCTGAGATCATAAAATAATTTTTTAATTGAGAACTCAATCTATTAAACCTCACACTTGGTCTCCTGCGGAATCTTATTTTGACTCATCCCCAGACCACTAGTCAGGCACAAGTTAAAATGATCCTCTCCCTTTTGACTTTGAGCACTCATGCAATGGATGAGCGTAAGCAATATATGTTGGCACTTAGGATGGCAAATAGAATAATGATGGGGAAGGAAGACAAAAAAGGTGTGAAAGGCTCACATCAATGAGGACAATCATAGGCGAGAGAAAGCCAAATGATAGATATGATATGACGAGTAGGGATTGCCATGTAACGGATGCACATATGAGCTAAGGTAAGCTTTCCAATGGAACTAGCGGGGGTGCATCCAACTTGTTTGCTCATGAAGACCTAGAGCTCATTTGAGGAGGCTCATCATTGGAATATGCAAACCAAGTTCTATAGTGTAAGGGTCCCCACATAGTTATGCATGAATGATAATCTCTTTGTAGTACAAATATAGCAATGGAGTACGAGTGTGGATCTTTCAAAAGGAATAGTAGTGTTGCCCCCTTCTCTTTTTTTCTTTTTTTCTTTTATTTTTTGTGGCCTCTTTGGCTCTTTCTTTTTATCTCTCATTTGTCCTCTTTGGAATCTTTTGTTTTGTCCTCTTTGGAATCTTTTCCTCACTTAAGGGAAACACTCTATGTTTTACATTAATAAAAAGAAGATCACCACACTTTATAAGAAGTACTCAACATAAAGACAAGTGAAAACTATCATGATGTATGCAAATGTATGCCTCTGCCAGTGTAGCAGGATATGCAATGATACTAGCGCGCATGTAGCAATAATATGGGCAAGACCCAACTATCATGCGGCTCTATGATCAAGCAAAAGCATGTATGACATGAAGATCAAGTCATGAGATGGTGGATGTTGCATGGCAATGTATCTCGGAAAGGCTATGGAAATGCCTTTATAGGTAGGTATGGTGGCTGTTTTGAGGAAAGATATAATGAGGCTTATGTATGACAGAGCGTATCATGTCATGGGTTTGGATGCACCGGAGGAATTTGCACCAACTCTCAATGTGAGAAAGGACAATGCACGGTACCGAAGAGGCTAGCAAAATATGAATGGTGGAAGTGCCAACAATTGAATACCCACATTAGTCCGAAGAACTCGTACACTTATTATCGGTAACTCTTTATCCAGTTAGGAAATTCACAAAGAGACAAGTAACCAGAGGAGGAGTGTTTGAGGGTTTGGTTATCCTTGCGCATCCTTGACTCATGGTAACGTGAGGGTACTCTATATATTCCAACCCCTCCAGAGGTTAGCGATCAATTTAGTAGCTAGAGTTCTCAACTAATTTTTAGTTTCTGAAAAACACACAGATTTCCCAAAATACGACACCTATCACTAATAGGCTCAAGCTCTTGGCACCAATAGTCCAAACATTACTCAAATCAATACCTCAAACCTATTGCAAGTTACTACTATACTTAAATAGCAACCTCAATTACCTACTCATGCAAGACACACAACTCAGTGCAACAAGCCAACTCTCTAAACAAGATAAGCATGATAACTCATGAGAGTTCCAAAAGGAACCTAAATAAAATCTCTTAAAATATAATCATGAAAACTAAGAGCTAAGCATGACAATAGCTATGTAAAGATAAAGAACACACACAAAAAAAGATAAACATGAAAACCTATGTTGTGTTCTAGAGTGGAATGGAGCGTGTTTCTCTCCCAAACAAGGTAGGCTAGGTTCCGAATTGTTATGAACAGCAAGAAAAACTAAAACAAACTAAAAAGTAAAGAGCGGGACGCTCCAAGCATAGCACATAACATATGAAGTGATAAAAATATAGCATGAAGATGGACGAACTGATGATTGTTGATAGAGAAGAGGATGCACGGGGGCATCCCCAAGCTTAGACGTTTGAGTCTCCTTGAATATTTCTTGGGGTGCATGGGTTCATCCCCAAGCTTAAGCGCTTTACACTCCTGTATCTTCTTTCATCATCTTCCATCGCATACTTGAAAACTCCCTTCATACGAAACTCATCATAAGCTGATTAGAGTGGTTAGTACCCTTAATAAAATAATTCATTACCTGCTGGAAATAAATATTTTCATGAATAGCTACTGTTTATCATGATTTCCAAAAGGTTTTTGAAAATAAAAACTAAGCTTAGGATTTGCAAAACAATGAAAACGCAAAACAGGGCAGAATCTGTGAAAAACAGAACATCATGTAGTAAATAATTTATTCGGGGCACTTCTGCAACTCAAATCAAAAAACTCAGAACAGATGCCAGGAAGGAAATTACATAGAGCATGATGTCAAAGAACTTCAGATCAAAAAGATGATATGGCGATTTTCGGCAAATTTTTCCGTCAAGCAGACGGAATCTGTTTCTGGACAGCATGTCATAATTTTTGAACTTTCTTGCAATAGGAGGCTATAACTTGGCACAAAGCTTAAAAATAAAGATACAATGATGTTGCTACAATACTAAAAAACATCAATACCATGAAAACTGAAAGTAAAAACTCAAAGTAAAGATAACAAGGGTTGTCTCCCTAGAGTTCTTTCTTTATAGCCATAAAGATAGGCTTAAGATTTGAATGATGCTCTCATAGGAATAAGAGTTGTAGAACAAAAGAGAACATCAAGAAGCAAATACCAAACACATTTAAGTCAAAATGCTTCCTATGCATAGGAATGTTGCAATATAATAATTCATTGAAGCACAAAGCAATAAGCATAGGAAGGCAAAACAAGTGTAACTTCAAAACCTTCGACATAAAGAGAGGGAACTTGATATTATTGAAATATCTATAAGCATATGTTCCCTTCTCATAATAATTTTTAGTGGGATCATGAATACACTCAACAATATAAGTATCACATAAAGCATTGTTACCATGATCCACATGGACTTCATGAAGAGGATAAAACTTGGAGTAAAAAAGAGACTGAATCTCTTCCCAATCCCGTAGGTGAGAATCATCTAGTAGCCTATACCATTCCAATGCTTTTCCTTTCAGTGACAAGGCAAATAATTTCCTCATGACTCCATCTCTTGTCAAACCTGAAATCGTAAACAAGTCACAAAGTTCTGTAAGTTTCAACAAATGAATACTAGGATTGACTGTTCCATCATAACAATCATTTTTAATTATTTCAATTATCCCAAGTGGTATTTTGAATGGGATACATTCAGTAGGTGTAGTAGACTTCTCTACCACGGGTGTGGTAAAGCAGCCTTCCCCAAGCAGCGAACTAAGAGTGCAGTTTTCCATTAAGCCTAACAAAACATCATGTTGAGAAGGGGGCACTTAGCAACAAGCAAGAACACAACAACTAATTTTTTTGTGGTTTTTGGTATAAGACTCTAAAGCAAAAACTAGAAAGCAAACTAACAAGACTAAAAAGAAAAGGTAAAAGATAGCGTGCAACTCCTCTATCTTGAAGACTGGTGTCCCCGACAATGGTGCTAGAAAACTTTGCTTGATGACTAGATGATGTATATACTTCTCGCACCCCATCGGTTACCCCAAGCGGAAGGTTGAGATGTAGTCAACAACAAGTTTTCCCTCGCACGAAGACTATAAGGTTTATCGAACCAGGAGGGTTCCTAGGCTCAACAAGTAGGTGTCTTTCACCTTGGCGCTAGCATAAGACGTGGACCTACACACACACAAATAACTTTGCTCCCAACGAGTACCGAGAGGTTGTCAATCTCTCCGACCTTGTAGTTTGCAAAGGATCAAAACACAAGCGGGAATAGTAATAGTGATTGCAACGAAAAAGTAAATGAAAGCGGTAAATGATGGAGGTGTAAACGATGGTGGTGATATGGACCGGAGTCACATGATGTTCACTAGTGATGTCTCTCTCCCAAAAGACGATAAACAACTATGCTTGGGTAGACAAATTACAGTTGGGCAATTGACAGAATTATGAATGCACCGCAATGCTAATTATGCTACTTGATAGTTAGAGGTTCAATAGTAATGGGCAGTACGCCAAGACAAGTAGACCGTTTATTCATCAACATCTACTTACTAATCATCCACCTTGAGATATCTATCCAGAACATCTCTCTGGTATTAAGTTGCGAGCCCCACCCAAAGTGTAAACTCAAAGCAACGGACAACTGCATTAACGAACTAGGCGTAAGGTAAACAATCCTTGCAACCGCGGTCACAAGCACCATTGTTTTCTCCCTGGTGGCAACAACACATCCCCTAGTCTCATGTTTCTATCACTCAAGCTAGACAACGAGGGACATGAACCCACAATCATGCATAACGCTCCCTCTTGGAGTTACAATCTACTACTCAGCCAAAGCAATAAATAGCAATGGAGAACATGCATGAATCACTAAGGAACATATTATAAAAGGATAATCAAATATATAACTCATAACAGTCTGAACATAATCTCATAATCCATCGGATCCCAACAAACCGAGCATAGCAATAGCAAGAGAATTACATAGATGCCTTGATCATGTAGGGCAGCTCACAGGGACTAACCATTGAAGCACAAGATTGGAGAGAAGACATCACATTGCTACTGGTCATGGACCCATGGTCCAAGAAGGACTACTCACAGCAGGTCCAGGAAGTGTCCATGACGGTGGAGAAGCTCCCGGAGGTCAATCCTCCCTCCGACAGGGTGCTGGGAAGAGGTCTCGTGACACTCCCGATCTCGGAAGCGCCGCGCCAGCGGAACGATGGAGAAATTCACGATTCTAGATCCTGTATAGGGTTTTCCTCGTCAAGGGGTAAATATAAGCGAAAGGAGGGCACCGGAGGAGGTGAGACCCACCCAGGTGACCTCTTGGCGCGGCCAGGGGGTAGGCCGCGCCCACAGGTCGCCTGGGTGGCCCCTGGCCCCCCTCTGTCCCATCTTCGGTGATCTGGAAGCTTCCGGTATGCTGATTTTTATATATTTTTCTTGGGATTTTTTGGGCTTCGTAAAAGTGTGTAAAAGCCCCTGCAAAATAGACATCAGCAGACAGAAACTGGCACTGGGTGCACTGAGTTAGTAGGTTAGTCCAAATATGTATAAAATGATATAAAAGTGTAGCAAAACATATAACAATGTCACCCAAAAGATCATGGAACAAGCAGAAATTATAGATACGTTTGGGACGTATCCACCGACATTTGCTACTTGTAAACTGCGTTGGGATTTCCCCCAATAGGAGGGGTGATGTAATATAGTAGAGATAAGTAATTACTTCAGTGATAACCAAAGTTATTGAACCAATAGGAGAATCACGCAAATTCCTGTCGTCAGAACCTACACACACAACACCAAAGACTTGCACCCAACGCGGGCCAGTGGGTTGTCAAGCTCCTTGAACTCGTTACTTGCAAATGATTGATTCTGATAGATAGATAATATAAATAACAAAAGTAAATAAAGTGCATCAAGATAATTTGTGTTTTTTGGAAATAGGATTAAGTAGACCCCGGGGCATAGTTTTCACAAGAGGCTTCTCTATCGAACATAGCACACGATGGGTAAACAAATTGTTATTGGACAATTGATAGAATAACACATAGTTATGACATACTATTCACAACAATGATTATGTGTATGTAGGCATCATGTCCATAAACAAGTAGACCGAAATGATCCTGCATCTACTACTATTACTCCACTTCGAGAGTGCTTCTATGCTTGCCTCTCTAGGTATTAAGTTCATGACAAATAGAGTAATGCTTGGAGCAAGATTACATGATGTAGACAAAGTAAGACAAGCAATATGTTCAGACCTCGTTGTTTTATACTTAGTGCAACAATACAAATATGTGTCTTGTCCCCTTCTGTCAGTGGGATATAGAGCACCGCAATATTGAACCCACTACAATGCACCACTCTCACTGAAGATAAATCAATCTAGTTGGCCAAACCAAACAGATACATCAGAGAGAAATATGAAGCTATAATAATCATGCATAATAGAATTCGGAGGAGACTATTACTTTCAATGAATAATATGATCATAAACCCACAATTCATTGGATCCCAACAAACACACCACAAAAGAGGATTACATCAAATAGACCACCGCAGGAATCGCGACAAACATTGTCGGAAATATGCCCTAGATGCAATAATAAAGTGGTTATTATCATATTTCCTCGATACTTAATGACTGATGGTGGTTCACATTTTATTCATGGTGCTTTTCATAAGTTGCTTGCATGATATAAAGTTAACCATAGAATTGCATCCCCCTATCATCCTCAATCTAGTGGTCAAGTAGTAGAATAAACCAATAGAGAAACAAAATTAATATTTCAAAAGACCGTCAATGGCTCCCGAAAGAATTGGTCTAAGAAATTAGACGATGCATTGTGGGCCTACAGAACAGCTTATAAAAATCCTATGTGTATGTCTCCTTATAAAATGGTTTATGGAAAAGCATGTCATTTACCTCTTGAGTTAGAATATAAAGCTTATTGGGAAATTAAAGAACTCAACTATGATTTCAAACTTGCTGGTGAAAAGAGGTTATTTGATATTAGCTCATTAGACGAATGGATAACCCAAGCTTATGAAAATGCCAAACTATTCAAAGAAAAAGTTAAAAGATGGCATGAAAAAAGAATCCAAAAGCGGGAATTCAAACTCGACGAATATGTTCTATTGTACAATTCTCATCTAAGTTTTTTGCGGTAAACCTTCTGTCCAAATGGGAAGGACCATATATCATCAAAGAAGTTTATCGGTCTCGAGCCATTAAGATCAATAATCCCGAAGGCGCTAACCTGAAGGTGGTCAATGGACAAAGAATAAAGCACTATATTTTAGGTACACCTATTAATGCTGAAACAAATATTATTCAAACCATGACACAAGAGGAACACATAAAGGAGACCTTCGAGAACACTCCAGAACCCTTAAAAGGAAGAGGTATGTGATACGGTAAGTAAATGGACTCCGAAAAATCCACAACATTTTTTGTGTTAGTTTTGGAATATTAGAAAAAATAGTAAATTAATAAACAAATGGGAAGGCAATCTAGGTGCCCACTAGGCACCAGGGCGCGCCAGCCCCGTGGAACGACCGACCTGGTAGGTAGTGGGCCCCTTAGGAACCTTCCCAACTCCATTTTCTTGTAGGACAAGTATTTACCTGTATAAAAATTATTTATATATATCTCCCAATGATTTGACCCCGCTACCATGGAGAAATCCTCTGCTCTTGTTTCGTGTTGTTTTTCCTAGCAGATCTGAAATTATGTCGTCTCAAGATTCAGAGGAAGAGAACTACGTCGCTGATTTCATCGCAAACCCTAAGGTCTACGGAGAGGTGGATCACTAGGACTGAACTACGGAGGAGGAGGAAGATGAGGATATGAAGGAAGCAAATGGGGATAGCTCCGAGGACGAGGAAGATCCACTGCCTCAACCTGGAGATATGCACGTGGAATTCAAGAAGTCAAGCCTCCCCAACAAGTACAAACCTAAGGTCCAATTTATCCCTTCCTATTTTCTGCAGGAGAGGAAAGCGACATTATGTGAAATGATATTAATGCTGGAATTAGAGAATGATGGTCTGAGGGAGGATAATTTCATCCCGAGACGCAAGTTGGAGAAGAAAAATACACCACCACTACCACTTTCATCTTCATCACCAAAGAAGGAGACTTGAGTACTCGGGTATGGGGACTCCCCTTGGATTGTGCCAATCTTGGGGGAGGTGCCCCGGTATCGTATCACCATCACTCTTATTATATTCATCCATCTTAGTCCGATCTTTAGTCATTTCATGGTTTAGTCAAAGAAAAGTTTAATACGATCTATCTTTTGAGTGTTAGTTTCGTGATCTATCTATCTATGTAATCGAGTGAGGGTTATATAATAAAGTTAGTTTGAGTTTTTTGCTTCTTTACTTTCTTGTTGCAATCAAAATAAAGGAAAATAATGAAAAAGATCATATGCTAATCTTATAGTAAGTAGTGACATCAGATAAGGAAAAGTATAAGTTGTAAAATTTGTTGAAGGTTGACAAGCATAGCATTGGTTGGTGATGTAACACATGAAAGAATTAATAAGGGAAGAGAAGATTTACATGCAAATACACTATCCTTGACATCTTTTATGACTCTGAGCCCCCATTAATTATAATATGCCAAAACTGTTGACGTTGGACAAGGAAGACAAAATAATGATTTATGTTTGTTCACATTCACATAGAAGTTATATTGTTATAGATCCTCTAACATGTGGTGCTTGCCCAATATCTTTGCTAGCCAAAACTCCACACTAAGTAGAGATACTACTATGCATCCAAAACCTTAAACCCAAATCCATGTTTTAAGAGTCCACCATATCTACCTATAGATTGAGTAAGATCCTTCAAGTAAGTTGTCATCGTTGCACAAGGTAATAAAAATTGCTTCTGAACATGTTCGATCATTTAGTGTAAGGGAAATTAAGCATTGTACGAACTTGTGATGGCAATAATAAAAGTGATAAACCGCATAATAAAGGCTGCCACCATAAGAGGCAATATAACCTAACGTTCCTTTGCACTAAGGGATTTGGCATACAACCAAAAAGTGCATGACAACCTATGCTTCCCTCTGTGAAGGGCCTAACCTTTACTTTTATGTATTTAGTTTTATGCAAGAGTCAAAGTATTCTTCACTACTCTCCTTTATCTTCTCTTTGGCAAGCATCATGTGGCGGTGAAAGATCTAGACATATATATCCACTTGAATGTGGGTGCTCATGAGTTACTATTGTTGACATCACCCTTGAGGTGAATACTTGGGAGGCGACACTTTAAGCTCCTATCCTTCTATGTGTCCAGTTGAAACCTTTTGCTCATATGTATGCGGTGAGTGTCGTGGGTATAAGTCTGACAGTAGATGTGTAGGGTACGAAAGGATGGGCAGAGCCTTAGCTACGGCGAGGTTGTATGAGTTCAGGCCCCTCTACGGTGGAGGTAAAAGCCCTACGTCTCAGTGCTCTTGGGAGCTTGTTGTCGAGTGGAATATGGATTACAGTGAATTGCTAACCCCTGCACCAGTGGAGAAGGGTGGCTTATATAGAGTGCGCTACCCTTCATAACGGTTCGGTGCACAGGGGTGGAGTAGTGGCGAATAATTGCATACGTTACAGGTAACATATGTCTTAAATGCTAATAAAGGTACATGGAAACGTATGACCGTTGTCCTCCAGGGGGGTTATGATGTACAGAGTGGAATCCAGTCGGTAAGTTTGATACGCTCCGAATGCTCATCTCCGACTGGATGATGGAGGAATCGTCACCGACTGGATGATGGGAAGTCCTTAATTCAGTCGGAACTGACTAAGGGCCTTGTCCCTTATGAAGGGTGGTCCTTGGGTAGGACCCACAGGGCAGGCCTATGACCCTACCCTAGGACTATAACCCCATCATTAGTCCCCGAATGGATTGGGGTTGGAACGACGAAGCGATGCTTGGAGTACGGATCCGACTGGTACGGATGCGACTTTGGCGTTGTTTGCCTCGATCCATTTTATCTTCTTGACTAGTGATCCGAGTGGATGTATTTGTGAAACGAACCGTCAGGGACCGAGTGCTTCCGCGGTATCTTTTGACGTGACCAGTCAACTGACAGCGGCGGATTTTCCGGGATCCTCAAATTTCGGTTGCCGCGCGCTCGGCGGGGATGACGACATCGTAATCGAGTAATATCTACCGCCTCGATTTCCGTGCCTTTATCTCTTCCACTAATATCGCAGCAACCGGTCGGGGGATAAGATTTCGGGGCCACCTGCTAGTGACCCAGTCGGAACCTTATTTAAACCTCTACAGCGAGGGTTTTTCGTTGCACTCGCCTGATAGCTCGCACTTGCCCCGCTTCTCTCGTCACTTCCTGCGCATCTCAAGCTCCTTCCTTCTCCTTCTCCCCCGCGGGTCTGCAACCTCCACCATGACAAAGGGGCAGACGAGCAAGCTCGAGGCGCGGAAGAAGAAGGGGAAGGCGGCGGCTCCTGCTCAGCGGCGGCAACGAGCACTGCCGGCGGGTTGGATCGAGGGGGATTTCCTCCCCTCCACGGTGACGGAGGAGGACATGCTGGAGCTGGTGGAGCACGGCATGATCGAGCACAAGACGTGGAGGTTGCCGGCGGAGGGCGAGACCGAGCCGGCGCCCCAGGAGGGGGAGCGTGTCTTGCTGCTCAGTCACGTGCACCGAGGCTTCTCTCTGCCTCCTCACCCCTTCTTCAGAGGTATAATGAACCACTTCGGGGCACAGCTCCACCATTTTTCTCCCGACGCAATAGCTCATCTCTCCGCCTTCGTCGTGCTGTGCGAGTGTTTTATCGGCTGTCCTCCCCATTGGGGGCTTTTTAAGCACATCTTCTCTGCTAGATCTCAAACCATCAAAAGGCTGAGCCAGTTGGATGACAAAACTCACCTCCTCCAGCTCCGCGGAGGCTTAGGCTTCTAGAAGAAAAGTAAAAGTAGCTATCCCGCTCTTCAGTTGTCTGAATCCGTTAGGAACTGGCAGTCGACTTGGTTTTACTGCCAGGACGTTGCTGGCCCGAATGCCGCCACTGGACTACCACCTTTTAGCTTAGACCGACCGGCTCCGCCTAGGCAGCTCGTGCTCACGAAGATGGAGAAGATCCAGATCCAGCCTCTGGTCGATGCGCTTGTAGAGGTCGTCCGAAAGGGAGTCAGCGGCATAGATTTGCTGGAGGTTTTTCTGGGTCGGCGTATCCAGCCTTTGCAAGCTCGACACCACGCCATGTGGCACTACACGGGGCCTGAGGACTCCACTCGGACTAACCCCGAGTGCGTGACCGGGGAGCTGGTGGCGTCGTGGGTCCTCAATATCACAGGCGCCTGCGATAATCCCAGAGGATCTCGGCGAGTGAAGCCCTTCCGTGCAGACAACCCTCCTCCGAATGAGGTGAGTATAACTTGTCGAGTGCACCCAATTGTCTTGGGTTTATCGCTTTTTCTTGTATTACTGTCCGACGTCTGATGTTGTCGACTGTATCTCGTGCAGGCGTGGACCAACTGGTTTTCTCCTGTCTCGAACGGGAATCCGGCCAAGGAAGAGGAAGGTAGCCAGGAGGGCAGCGTGGAGAGCGTTGAGTACGTCTCCGACAGTGGAGAGACGGAGGAGGAGTCCGGAGAAGAAGAGGGGGAAGATGGGGAACAGAGCTCGCCACCTCCACTCCTAGAGCCTTGAACTAAACACCGTCACGAACCCGCGGCTCCGTCGGCTCCTCCAGCGGCCTCGAGTGCCCCGCCAGCTGCTCCTGTGGTTCCGAGTGCCTTGCCAGCTACTCCCGTGGTTCCGAGCGCTCGGAGCACAAAGAGGACCAGGGACTCTGCTGCTGAGCCCGCGGGCCAGCCCTCTAAGGTGGCCAAACCGAGTGGATCCAAGCCTCGGAAGGCTTTGCCGCGGATGAGGATCGTCGTCCTCGTCGCCTCAGCGTAAATGTATTCTTCTATCTTCTTCCAGTATTTGATTGGCCTCACGCTTATTGGTCGAGTGAATTTTACTCGACAGAGCTGCCACCTCTGCCACTTCTCTGCCACGCCAGGGGGACGATCCCATGGATACGGACAACGTCGTCACATCCCAGCAAGGTACGCCGTGGCGACTCCGAGAGCTTACATTATTATTTCACGAATTCCATCTTTGGTCTTGCCTTTTTCCTGTGATCTCACGTCGTTCGGTCGGGTTTCCTTCAAAGGCGATTCCCGTGGAGGAGGACGACCAGGAGAGGTCCGAGCAAGCTACGGTGCCTGTCCTTGAGGCTGTTCCACCGGTTACTACTCCTACCATGGACGCGCCACCGACTGAGACAATGCCGTCGACTGAAACGGCACTTATCGCTGCTGAACCGACTGGAGCAGGACTTGGGATGCCCAAGGAGTCTCTTGTGGTGCCAGGTCCGTCGACTGTCCACTACGACGCCCGGCGCCTCCTGGAAGATTAGGTGGGAGCTGCCAAGGAGGCCATGGTGCAGGCGGAGTTGATGGCGGGTGATGCCAAGAGAGCGTACGACTCCATTGCGTCTGTGTACAAGCGAAGCTTGGAACTCTGGGACGATATCCGAGTAAGTGGGCTAGTAAGTATTTACTTTCCTCTTGTAACCCATTGGGTGTTTAAGCAATGTACTCGGATACAGTAGGATTACTTTGCAGTGGGTTCACTCTTAGTGAACCCAGTGGGTGCAGTCCCCGAGACTTCTGTCGAGTGCTTGCACCGGCAGTTGTCTTTATATACATTTTCTTTAACTTGACCAGATCAAAACTAATCTGTTGGAATGTTACCGGTGGGGGCACTCCGAGTGCACCTACTGGATGAGTCCCCGAGAGTAATTTCACTCAAGTCGGGTAGTAGTAACCTCATAGGCTTGTTTTTGTTATGTATCTCAATAGGGCAGACCTGTTTGAGGTTCATGCTAGTGGGGTCACTCTCAGTGAACCCACTGGGTGTAGTCCCCGAGACCGCTGTCGACTGCTTGCGTCGGCAGGGGTCTGAAGAACTTCGAGTTTTTATTTTTGTCCTTGTTGAATGTGTCTGACCGTCTCTTCGCGCTGACTTGCAGAAGACTTGCGAGATGGGATCGGCGTACGACACCTTGAGGGATGAAAAGATTCAGTTCGCTGCGGAACTGGATGCAGCAATGCTTGCCTTGGCTGGTCTGAAGGGTGTTGTGGCTGAACGAGAGAAGTCCTTGGAGGAGTCTCGTGAGGCAAACAAGGCATTGGCGGCCGAAGTGGAGAAAATGGGGAAACAAAGGACCGAGCTGATGGGACAGATGCAGGTGTTGAATAGGCGGTGCATAGCACAGGAGAATTATGTCAGTGACTGGGCAAGGAAGATGATTGCGCTTCTCGGTGGTAAATTCTGCTTTTCCGAGTGCTTCTTGACTGTGTATTTCATTCTGTGCTTCCTTTTTGCTCGTCCTGTCTTTGCAGATTTTTGCATGGACGCTGAGGCTAAAGCAGCTGGCGTTGAGCGGTCGATTCTTCTGAACGTTCCACTCGGCGAGGACGCCAATCGAGACATGCTCCGAGCGCACATTCGCCTGGGCAAAGTGGGACCTTTCATCGGTCGACTGAGAGAGGTCGTCGGCCGAATCGACAAGGAGCTTTGGCCTGAAGACGAGTCTCGGCAAGAGATGGAAGGTTTGATGACTCAGCTGGAGGAGGTCCCGAACCGAGTGCAGGCGTGGAAGAAGTCTGCGGCTCGCTGTGGTGCGGATGTCGCTCTGTCGCTGGTCCGAGTGCACTGCAAGGAGGCTCGCGAAGAGAAGCTGAAGGCGTTGCAAGTCGCCAACACAAAAAAGCTTCGATTCGAAGATTTCATGGAGACCTTCCTTGGGAGCGCCACTCGCATCACAGACGGGATCGACCTCGACACTTTCGTGGAGCCTGCCAGTCCCAGTGCTAGTCCTGATGACGTTTAAGAAAACTTTTACCTCGGTATGCCGAGTGTTAGTTGTATGAAACTTTGGCCACTGCTGTTGACCGTCACATTCGTGGTTCGGTGTGGATAAGCTTGATCTACACCGAACCAACTATCTTTAGGCGAACTTTGAATTTGAATCGAATCTTTTGCTCTTCTTTTGCCAAAGAGTTGTTGACACGATTTTGGCTCATGGTTTTTGTTTGGTGTTTCTTGGTGAAGCCAATGGAAAACATGTGGAGCATGTAATTGTCAGTTGTCTTGACATCTGCGTGAACCTCACTGAGGGTCTGTTGAGTCTCCGAGTGGATCTATAGGATACACTCGAAGGCAATTGTGTACTTAGGCGATTCGTAATCGCGGCTAAGTCTTCGAGTGCGACTGTAAGGTCGTACTCGGAGCGAGTTGTTACTCATGTAATTGTCAGTTGTCTTGACATCTACATGAGCCTCAATGAGGTTCTGCTACTCGTGTAATTGTCAGTTGTCTTGACATCTACATGAGCCTCAATGAGGATCTACTAAGCCTCCGAGTGGATCTGTGAGATACACTCGAAGGAAGCTTTCTATTTAGGCGATTCTTGATCGCAGACAAGTCTCCGAGTGCGACGTTTAGTGCACATTTGGAGAAAGTTAGTACGTAGGCGATTCTGGGTCGCGTCTAAGTCCCCGAGTGTGACGTTAAGTGCCCACTCGGAGAAAGTTAATACTTAGGCGATTCGTGATCGCAGCTAAGTCCCCGAGTGCGATGGTTAGTGCACACTCGGAGAAAATTTGTACTTAGGCGATTCTTGATCGCAGCTAAGTCCCCGAGTGCGACGTTTAGTGCACAGTCGGAGAAAGTTTGTACTTAGACGATTCTTGATCGCAGCTAAGTCTCCGAGTGCGACGTTTAGTGCACACTCGGAGAAAGTTTATACTTAGGCGATTCTGGATCGCAGCTAAGTCCCCGAGTGCGACGTTTAGTGCACACTCGGAGAAAGTTTACACTTAGGCGATTCTGGATCGCAGCTAAGTCCCCGAGTGCAACGTTTAGTGCACATTCGGAGAAATTTTATACTTAGGTGATTCTGGATCGCAGCTAAGTCCTCGAGTGCGACGTTTAGTGCACACTCGGAGAAAGTTTATACTTAGGCGATTCTGGATCGCAGCTAAGTCCCCGAGTGCGACCTTTAGTGCACACTCAGAGAAAGTTTAAACTTAGGCGATTCTGGATCGCAGCTAAGTCCCCGAGTGCGACGTTTAGTGCACACTCGGAGAAAGTTTATACTTAGGCGATTCTGGATCGCAGCTAAGTCCCCGAGTGCGATGTTTAGTGCATGCTCGGAGAAATTTTATACTTAGGCGATTCTGGATCGCAGCTAAGTCCTCGAGTGCGACGTTTAGTGCACACTCGGAGAAAGTTTATACTTAGGCGATTCTGGATCGCAGCTAAGTACCCGAGTGCGACATTTAGTGCACACTCGGAGAAAGTTTTTTTTAAAGACCGGAGTCTGCGAACGCGGAAGGATTTTGAATCTGCAAAAAACTCAATCTGCTTTGTATTACTTCAACGATACTTGTTCTTTACATTGCTTCAGTCGACGATCACGTGTAGAAGCGCTTCAGGAGATCTCCGTTCCATGCTCACGGCTCGTCTGTTTCCCTGTCGAGGTTGTAGAGTCGATATGCTCCGTTGTTCAGCACCTTGGAGATGATGAAGGGTCCTTCCTAGGCGGGAGCCAACTTGCGAGGTCGCCGCTGATCCACTCGGAGTACCAAGTCGCCTGCTTGGAAAGTACGACTCTTGACGTGTCGCGAGTGAAAACGCCGCAGATCTTGTTGATAAATGGTTGAGCGAGTCAATGCCATCTTGCGCTCCTCCTCTAGAAGATCCACTCCGTCTTGCCTTGCTTGCTCTGCTTCAGCTTCAGAGAAGAGTTCAACTCGTGGAGCACTGTGAAGCAAGTCACTTGGAAGGGCTGCTTCTGCTCCGTAAACGAGGAAGAACGGGGATCGCCGTGTAGATCTATTTGGGGTTGTGCGGAGACCCCAAAGCACCGAAGGCAGCTCGGTGACCCATGCGCCGGCGGCATGTCCCACTTCTCGCAGGAGTCGAGGCTTCAAACCTTGCAGAATAAGTCCATTCGCCCGCTCTGCTTGCCCGTTTGTTTGCGGATGCGCCACAGATGCAAAATCCACTCGGATACCTTGGCCTGTACAGAAACATTTGAATCCGTCAGAGTCAAAGTTTGTTCCGTTGTCAGTGATTATGCTGTGAGGTACCCCGAATCTGGAGATGATGTCCCTGACAAACTTGATGGCCGTAAGGGCGTCGAGCTTCTTGATGGGTTTGGCTTCAATCCACTTTGTGAACTTGTCGACTGCCACCAACATATGTGTGAATCCCCCTTGGCCTGTCCTGAATGGACCGACTGTATCTAATCCCCATACTGCAAACGGCCAAACAAGAGGGATTGTCTTCAACGCGGATGTTGGCTTGTGGGACTTGTTAGAGTAGAACTGACAACCTTCACACCGGTCGACCATATCTTTCGCCATTTCATTCATCTGCAGCCAGAAGAAGCCAGCTCTGAATGCTTTGGCGACGATTGCCCTCGAGGAGGCGTGATGAGCGCAGGTTCCCGAGTGAATTTCTTCCAGGATTAACTGTCCCTCCTCAGGGGAGATGCATCGTTGAAGGACGCCTGAAACGCTTTCTTTGTACAACTGGCTATCAATGACAGTGAATGACTTTGACCTGCGGACGATCTGTCTGGCTTGGACTTCGTCTTCTGGTAATTCTTGCCTCACGATGTATGCAATGATTGGCACAGTCCAATCGGGGATGACAACAAGAATCTCCATGATCAAATCAACCACAGCAGGTACTTCGACTTCAGTCGGATCTGTCGAGCTCTTTGGTTGTACTGGTTCCTCTATGAAAGGATCTTCTTTAACTGAGGGAAGGTGGAGGTGCTCGAGGCAGACGTCACTCGGGACTGGTTTCCGAGTGGATCCGAGTTTTGCCAACTCATCAGCTGCTTGGTTTTTCAGTCGCGGAACATGGTGGAGTTCTAGACCTTCAAACTTTTTCTCGAGCTTCCTCACTGCATTGCAGTATGTGGTCATGGTGGGGTTTCTGACGTCCCACTCCTTCATCACTTTATTAACCACCAAATCCGAATCGCCATAGACCATCAGGCGACAGACGCCGAGTGCGATGGCCATGCGCAGTCCATAAAGGAGAGCTTCATACTCTGCCTCGTTGTTGGAGGAATCAAAGTGTATCTGCAACACATACTTGAGTTTGTCACCCTTTGGCGATATGATCACAACGCCAGCGCCGGAGCCATTCAACATCTTGGACCCATCGAAGAACATTGTCCAATGAGGCGAGTAGATGTGGGTCGGTTGCTGTTGTTCTACCCATTCTGCTATGAAGTCAGCCAGAGCTTGAGACTTTATAGCTTTCTTGGCCTCGAACTTGATGTCGCAGTACAAAATCTCCATTGCCCACTTCGCCACTCGGCCCGATGCGTCCCGATTGTGGAGGATTTCCGACAACGGAGCATCAGAAACGACAGACACCGAGTGGTCTTGGAAATAATGAGCCACCTTCTTCGCAGTTATGTATATCCCGTAGATAAGTTTTTGATAATGGGGATACCTCTGCTTGGAAGGAGTCAGGACTTCGGAGACATAATACACTGGCCGCTGAACCTTGTATGCTTTGCCTTCTTCTTCTCGTTCGACTGTGAGAACAGTGCCGACGACTTGATTTGTAGCCGCGATGTACAGAAGAAGGGGTTCTTTACTGAGCGGAGCAGTAAGAACCGGCTGGGTGGAAAGTAGGACTTTGAGGTCATCGAATGCGATTTGGGCTTCGTCTGTCCACTCGAAAGTATCTGATTTCTTCATGAGTCGGTACAGAGGAAGTGCCTTCTCGCTGAGTCGACTGATAAACCTGCTCAAAGCCGCTAGGCAACCTGTGAGCCTTTGAACATCGTGTATTTTGACTGGCCGCTCCATTCGAACGATGGTCCCGATCTTTTCGGGGTTGACATCGATCCCTCGTTCGGAAACGAAGAAACCAAGTAACTTTCCGCTGGGAACACCGAATGAACACTTGGCTGGGTTGAGCTTGATATCGTACCTACGAAGGTTGGCGAATGTTTCTGCCAAGTCAGTCAGCAGGTCGGAACCTTTGCATGACTTGACTACGATATCATCCATATACGCCTCCACATTCCGACCGATCTGGTCGAGGAGGCATTTTTGGATCATGCGCATAAAGGTTGCTCCTGCATTCTTCAAACCAAATGGCATAGTGATCTAGCAGAAGCACCCGAATGGGGTGATGAAGGCTGTTTTTAATTCATCGGGGCCATACAGACGGATCTGATGATAGCCCGAGTAGGCATCAAGGAATGACAAACGCTCGCAACCCGCAGTCGAATCGACAATTTGATCAATGTGGGGAGCGGGAAATGGTCTTTCGGGCAGACCTTATTGAGATGCTTGAAGTCGATGCACATTCGGAGAGACTTGTCCTTCTTGGGCACCATGACGACATTGGCGAGCCACTCGGAGTGGTGTACCTCGCGAATGAAGTTGGCTGCCAAAAGCTTAGCCACCTCCTCTCCGATTGCCTTCCTCTTATGCGCGGCGGACCGACGCAGGCGTTCTCGGACAGGCCGAGCCGCATGATCCACATGTAGTCGGTGCTCAGCCAACTCCCTGGGTACACCTGGCATGTCAGCGGGCTTCCATGCAAAAATGTCCCAGTTCTCACGGAGGAATTGGATGAGCTCGGCTTCCTATTTAGGATCGAGGGTGGTGGAGATGTTCGTCGGGGCAGCGGTGTCGTCCGTCGGGTGGATGCCGACCTTCTTCGTCTCTCCTGCCGACTGGAATGCAGAATCCGAAGCTGGCTTCTTCGAACGCATCAAGTCAGCGAGGTCGACTGTTTTCTTGTACTCGTCAAGCTCGAGGACAGCCATCTCCTGATCGGCAATCCTCGATCCCTGCTGCAGACACTCCTCGGCCCGCTGCCGATTGCCGGTGATAGTGATCACACCTTTTGGGCCTGGCATCTTCAGCTTCAGGTACACGTAACATGGACGGGCCATGAAACGCGCATATGCCGGGCGGCCCAGAATTGCGTGGTATGCACTCTGGAAGTCTACCACCTCGAACGTCAGCTTTTCCTTGCGGAAGTTCTTGTCGAAGCCGAAAACGACGTCCAACGCGATTTGGCCGAGTGACTTGGCCTTTCGTCCGGGGACGACTCCATGGAACTGCATGCTGCTCTCGCTAAGTTTAGACATCGGAATGCCCATCCCCTTGAGAGTGTGAGCGTACATGATGTTCAAGCCGCTGTCGTCGTCCATGAGGACTTTGCGCAGTCGGACTCCTTCCACCACCGGGTCGACGACCAGAGCCTGCCTCCCTGGGGTGGGTACGTGTGCTAGATGATCCGACTGGTCAAAGGTGATCGCAGTCTGAGACCATTTGAGGAACGTGGGGTTGGTCGGCGTGGCCATGTTCACCTCTCTGTTCACCAGCTTCAGTCGACTCTTGCTCTCAACGTCAGCAAAAATCATCAATGTTGCATGGACTTGGGGGAACAGATCCTCCTTGTCCTCCTCATCCTGTTCATTGCCCTTTTCACTCGATTGCCCTTCGCCAAACCCCTGGATCAGGAGGCGACATTGCCGAGTGGTATGCTTCGGATATATGGCGTTGCCCTCTTCATCCATCTTCGTGTGAATTGGACATGGCTGGTCCAGGATGGGGTTTCCGAACTGCTTCTTCTTGGGGGTGAACTGAGCCTTCCCCTTGCCCTTGAACTTGGCATTGGTAACGGCTCCGGCCTCTGCCTGCGGAGTGGACGGAGCTTTGTGCTTCTGCTTCCGAGTGTTGTTCCCATCTCCATCGGCGACTGCTTTGTGCTTGCCGCTCCGAATGCGGTCTTCTTCTTCGCCATTTGCATAGCGTGCCGCTATCTCCATCATCTTACTCATGGAGATGTCGCCTGTTCGACCAAACTTCAGGTACAAATCTCTGTACCGCACGCCTGCCTTGAAGGCTCAGACTGCTTGGTGCTCTGTGACGTTCTCCACCGTGTGGTAAAGGGTCGTCCAACGCTGAATGAAATCGCGCAGGGGCTCATTCTGCTTTTGGACACAGTGCTGGAGCTCCACGAGACCAGCAGGGCGTTTGCATGTCCCTTCAAAGGTCCTGATGAAGACTCGGGCCAGATCTGCCCAGCTGTAGATGCTTGAGGGAGCCAACTGGTTCAGCCACGCTCGTGCCGAGCCGTCGAGCATCAGAGGGAGGTGTTTCATGGCGACGTGGTCGTCCCCTCCTCCGATCTGGACTGCCACTCGGTAGTCGTCCAGCCACGTTTCTGGCTTGGACTCTCCTGTAAACTTGCTGATCCCCGTCGCCAATCGGAAGTTGGGAGGGAGGTTAGCCGAACGGATGGCTCGACTGAAACACTCGGGACCAGAGACGATGGTCCTGCTTCCACTCGGACGGTCCATATCGTGACCATCACGATGGGCTCGGCCCCTGTCGACCCTCCTCTGGGCGATATGCCCCCTTGTGTCGGGCCTTGGATCATAAGTGTCACCGACTGAACGCTGATCATCATGATGTCGGGGCCCGTAGGGCCCACCCCGCAGAGGGGTGCGTGAGCGGCTACGATCTTCGCGATTCATGGAACGGCTGCCTCCCCTGTGTCGCTGATGAGAACCGGGGCTGTGAACTGAACGATGCGTGTTCGCGCGAACAGAACTATTGTGAATCCTGTTGTGCGGCTGGGAGACCGCCGAATTTTGCTGCTGCGCCGTGTGCAGTAGGGCACGGATCTGCTCGATCCCTCTGCGAGCCTCTGAATCAGTCGGCTGGAGGGAATCGGCTATCTTGGCGGTGGCAGCCAGGTTGAGGACGGGTGTGCGGAACACCTCCACGTTGCTCTGACGAGTGCGCCGACTGGCAGAACGGCGGGGTTGACGGCGAGCGCCGGAGGTTTCGCCGACCTCGTGCTCGTTCCGGCCGGTTTGGCAGGGGCTTTCATGGGAGTTGGCCATGTGCACTTCGGCTGCAGGCCCGCGACCCACGTACTCGGAAGGGAACTCAGTCGGAACTGAGTCCGAGCACTGGGACGGTGGCGCAACTAGAACCGACTCGAGGACCACCACTTGTGAAGATGCGCTCTGGCGCGCCTGGGCGTGTTGCACCCAACACTGGAGCCGCGGACGGCGAGACCGCTTGTTCTGGCGCGTGATAGGGGCGAAGGTCGACACCGGAGCCGACTGCTGGAGAAGAAGGATGCCGCGGGCGCCGGCACGGAAGTGCGTAGCCCCGCGACTGGGGAGCGCCTGGACGTCAAGAGGGGCATCCCGAAGCCATGCTGAATCGTCGACGATGAAGGAGAGAGCGCCGAAGAGGATCTCGCGACACATGCTCAAATCACCACCGGACGACATGACGAAAAGATGTAGTCGCAAACTCACCGAAAAGTCGCTTAGACGCCTGCCCCACGGTGGGCGCCAACTGTCGTGGGTATAAGTCTGACAGTAGATGTGTAGGGTACGAAAGGATGGGCAGAGCCTTAGCTACGGCGAGGTTGTATGAGTCCAGGCCCCTCTATGGTGGAGGTAAAAGCCCTACGTCTCAGTGCTCTTGGGAGCTTGTTGTCGAGTGGAATATGGATTACAGTGAATTGCTAACCCCTGCACCAGTGGAGAAGGGTGGCTTATATAGAGTGCGCTACCCTTCATAACGGTTCGGTGCACAGGGGTGGAGTAGTGGCGAATAATTGCATACGTTACAGGTAACGTATGTCTTAAATGCTAATAAAGGTACATGGAAACGTATGACCGTTGTCCTCCAGGGGGGTTACGATGTACAGAGTGGAATCTAGTCGGTAAGTTTGATACGCTCCGAATGCTCATCTCCGACTGGATGATGGAGGAATCGTCACCGACTGGATGATGGGAAGTCCTTAATTCAGTCGGAACTGACTAAGGGCCTTGTCCCTTATGAAGGGTGGTCCTTGGGTAGGCCCCACAGGGCAGGCCTATGACCCTACCCTAGGACTATAACCCCATCAGTGAGTGTTAGCAATCATAGAAGACTAAATGATGGTTGAGTATGTAGACTTTCTTAAAAGCTCCGATGTGACCTCTCCTGAAAATGTGATGAATTGCGTTACAAATTTGACTGAAAACATAGTTAGTTAGTTTTCAATAGAGTATATGCTTCATAATTAGATGTTGTGATGAATTGTTACTTGTTTATAAGAAGCCTTTATGATGAAATTTATATGATGAAAATGCTGTGATGAAGTATTTTATAAAGTTTTATTTGCTGTTATATTAATGAGAATGATGCTACTATGTCCGTATTTTGTTTTTATCGACACCTCTCTCTCAAAGCATGAGGTCATGATTTTCGTTATCGGCTTTTGTTTGAGGACAAGCGAGATCTAAGCTTGGGGGAGTTGACACGTCCATTTTGCATCATGTTTTGTTACCGTTATTTATAGTTTTTTATGCATTATACCACTTTATGGACTAATTCTTATGCCTTTTCTCTCATAATATGCAAGGTTTACACCAAGAGGGAGAATGCCGGGAGATGGAATTCTGGACATGAAAAGCTACATGAGAGATACCTATTCTGCACATCTCCAAATGGACTAAAACTTCATGAGGACTCTTTATGGAATATATAAGAAATATTGGAAGAAAGAAGTACCGGAGGGGGCTGCGAGGTGCCCACTAGGCACCAGGGCGCGCGTGCCCCCCCTGTTGCAGCTTGGTGGCTAGTGGGTCACCGGGCCCATCTCTAGTGACCATCTTCTCGTATATACTCTCTTTTGACCTTAAAAAATAGAGAGAGGACTTTCGGGACGAAGCATTGTCAATTTGTCGTCTTGAGGAGGAACCTGGGCACGAGCACTTTTGTCGTACGACGGAGCGATTCCGCTGGAGGAACTTCCCTCCCGAAGGGGGGAAATCAAGGCCATCGTCATCACCAACAACCCTCTCATCTAGGGGAGGCCAATATTCATCAACATCTTCATGAGCACCATCTTCCCTCAAAACCCTAATTCATCTCTTGTGCTCAATCTTGTACCGGAACCTTAGGTTGTACCTGGGGTGTGACTAGTAGTGTTGATTGCATCTTGTAGTTGATGCTTTATGGTTTATTTGGTGGAAGATTGATACGTCTCCAACGTATCTACTTTTACAAACTCTTTTTCCCTTGTTTTGGACTATAATTTGCATGATTTGAATGGAACTAACCTGGATTGACGCTATTTTCAGCAGAATTGCCTTGGTGCTATTTTTGTGCAGAAATGAAAGTTGTCCAAATGTCCTGAAAATTTACGGGGAGCAGTTTTGGAAAATATCAAAAATATCTGCGCCAAGTTCCACCTCAGGGGGTGGGCTAATGGGCCACAAGCCCCTGCTCCGCCACCACCCCCCTGGTGGCGGTTTGCAGGCTTGTGGGGCCCACAGGCACCTGCCGCCCCCAACTCCAGCTCTATAAGTTGTCTTTCGTCCCAGAAAAAATAAAAAGAGAAGTTTTCGTCGCGTTTTCGATACGGAGGCGCCGCCACCTCCTATTCTTCATCAGGAGGGCAGATCTGGAGTCCGTCTTGGGCTCCGGAGAGGGGAAATCCTCGCCATCGTCATCATCAACCTTCTTCCCTCTCCAATTCAATGAAGCTCTTCGTCGTTCGTGAGTAATCCATTAGTAGGCTCGCTGGGCGGTGATGAGTAGGATGAGATCTATCATGTAATCGAGTTAGTTTTGATGGGGATTGATCCCTAGTATCCACTATGTTATGAGATTTGATGTTGCTACTACTTTGCCATGCTTAATGCTTGTCACTAGGGCCCGAGTGCCATGATTTCAGATCTGAAATTATTATGTTGTCACCAATATATGTGTGTTTTAGATCCGATCTTGCAAGTTGTAGTTACCTACTACGTGTTATGATCCGACAACCCCGGAGTGACAATAACCGGAACCACTCCCAGTGATGATCATAGTTTGAGGAGTTCATGTGTTCACCAAGTGCTAATGCGTTGGTCCGGTTCTTTATTAAAAGGAGAACCTTAATATCCCGTAGTTTCCTTTTGGACCCCACTGCCACAGGAGGGATGGACAATAGATGTCATGCAAGTTCTTTGCCCTAAGCATGTATGACGACACACGGAATGCATGCCTACATCACATTGACGAACGGGAGCTAGCCACATATCTCTCCATGTTATAGCTGTTGCATGATGAATATCATCCAAACAAATCACCGACCCATTGCCTATGAGTTTGCCCTACTGCTGTTACTTGTCTTGCTCTGCTGCTACTACCATTGCTACTGCTGTTACTTGTCTTGCTCGTTACACTGCCGTTACTCGCTACTTTGCTGTTACTATTATGCTTGCAGATACTAATCTTTCAGGTGTGGTTGGATCCGAAAAATTCAGCTGCTAATACTTGAGAGTATACTCTCACCTCCTTTAGGCGATCTACAAATTTGGGTCGAATACTCGACCCTCAAAAACTGCTGCGAACCCACGCGCTGGTGGGCCATCAACAACATTCTTCCAGTTTCATTGCTGGGGAGTGCTAGCAACATTCTTCTGGTGCTGTTGCAGGAGAAGGTTCGTTGTCATAAGCATTCGTCCAGCTAACACTAGAGATTGCAGGATCAGCCCTTTTCTGGAGCCATTGCTAGGGAAGCACAACTGACGTCAGCACTTTTCTGGCGCCGTTGCCAGGGAGGTATTGCTATATTCTCTGAGTCACTTGGGATTTATATCTGCTGATAACTATGAAGAATCTGAAGGATCCGAAGACCAAAGTCTTGCCCTCAACTACGAGGGGAGGTAAGGAATTGTCATCTAGCTCTGCACTTGATTCACCTTCAGTTATGAGTAAGTTTGCGCCATCACCTCCTGCTAGAAATCTTGATATGTCGCCTGTGCTTGATGATGCTTGTGATACTACTGCTAGAGATGCTATGCTTGATACTATGCCTGATACTGCTAGAGATGCTATGCTTGATACTGCTTTGCCTGATGATGCTAGAGATTCTATTTTGCCTGATGATGCTATGCTTGATACTGCTAGAGATACTCCTTTGCCTGATGTTCCACTAGGAGTGTTCCTTGATGCTCATATTGCTAGAGTTACTGCCAATGCTCGTGATGCTTCTGAAACTGCCGATACTATTGAGATAGAACCTGCTTTTGCTCGTGCTAGATCTAGCTCTCCTAGATATGAATTGCCTGATATACCCGAGGGTTACGTTATGGACGGAGAGATAGCTGAGTATTTTCTTGCGTGTAAGGATGCCTATGACGCTGAGAAATTAATTCTCAAGTGGAAGGAAAAATCTCGGGAAGTTAGGATGAAAAATGATCCGAAATTTGCCACTTCGCCTATCTTTGTCACCGATAAGGATTATGAATTCTCTGTCGACCCTGAGATAATCTCTCTAGTCGAATCTGATCCTTTTCACAGTTATGAGTCTGAGACGGTCATAGCCCATCTTGCCAAACTATCCGAAATAGCCAACCTTTTCACTAATGAGG
Organism: Hordeum vulgare subsp. vulgare; assembly: GCF_904849725.1. Lineage (NCBI taxonomy): Eukaryota > Viridiplantae > Streptophyta > Magnoliopsida > Poales > Poaceae > Hordeum > Hordeum vulgare. The sequence goes on from NC_058524.1 coordinate 82,445,135, forward strand.
AGAAGATCCGCCACTACTATATCCTTAAGCTGTTTCCTTTCTCTCTAAAGGATGATGCTAAAGCCTGGTTCACCTCTCTTGCTCGTGGATGTGTGCGTAGTCCCCAGGAGATGGTCTATTACTTCTGTGAGAAATATTTCCCTGCCCATAAGAAGCAAGCTGCCTTGCAGGAAATATACAACTTTGCTCAACTCCAAGAAGAGAGTCTTCCACAAGCTTGGGGGAGGCTCGTCCAGCTATAGAATGCTTTGCCTGATCGCCCTCTCAAGAAGAACGAGATACTTGATATCTTCTATAACGGACTTACCGATGCCTCTAGAGATCACCTAGATAGTTGTGCCGGTTGTGTTTTTAGGGAACGAACTGTAGAACAAGTTGAGACCCTGCTGAATAACCTCTTGATCAACGATAATGCTTGGACTATTCCCGAACCACCTCCTATGCCAACTCCTAAGAAAAGAGGTATTCTATTCCTTAGTCCCGAAGATATGCAAGAAGCCAAGAAATCTGTGCAAGAGAAAGGCATTAGATCTGAAGATGTAAAAAATCCACCACCTATCGAAGAGATCCATGGTCTCGATAACCCGGTACAGGTAGTAGAAGTGAATTCTCTGCGTAGGTTTGACGAGAGTGATATTCCTTTTGATAAACCTGCTAGCCTATGCTTTGATGAATTTGACAACTTTGTTGCCAAACAACAGAGTTTCAATGATTATGTTAGCACACATTTGGAACAAAGTACTCGTATGCTTAGCCATTTAAGTGCTTGTGTAGACAGAAATGTCAATGCTCTGAAGCTTCTGAGTACACATGCCTCTATGATTACTACTCAGGTAGAACAAGTACTTAAAGCTCAGAATGACCTGCTCAATGAATTAAATGACAACTCTGTCAGAGTCATTACTAGAGGAGGCAAAATGACTCAGGAACCTTTGTATCCTGAAGGTCATCCTAAGAGAATTGATCAAGATTCTCAAGGAATCAATGCTGATACACCTAGTCATCCTAAGGAGAAGAAGAAGGATGATAGAAACCTGCACGCCAGTTCACCAAATACTATCATACCTGAAGAACCTAATGATATTTCTTCGACTGATGCGGAAACACAATCAGGTGATGAACATGAACCTGGTGACAATGTGGACAGTGATGTTCATAATAATGCTCAACCTAGCAATGATGAGGATGTGGAGATTGAACCTACGGTTAATCCTGATAATCCACGACCTAAGAGATATGACAAGAATGACTTTACTGCTAGGAAGCATGGTAAAGAAAGAGAGCCATGGGTTCACAGACCTATGCCCTTTCCTCCTAAGCCATCCAAGAAAAAGGATGATGAGGATTTTGAGCGCTTCGTTGAGATGATAAGACCCGTCTTTGTGCAGATGCGGTGAACTGATATGCTCAAGATGTCTCCGTATGCCAAGTACATGAAAGATATCGTGACTAATAAACGGAAGATACCAGATCTTGAGATCTCCACCATGCTTGCCAACTACACTTTTAAAGGTGGAACTCCTAAGAAACTTGGTGACCCCGGAGTGCCGACTATACCTTGCTCCATTAAAGGAAACTACGTAAGAACTGCCTTATGTGACCTTGGAGCCGGTGTTAGTGTTATGCCACTCTCTCTTTATCGTAGACTTGAGTTGGATAAGTTGACACCCACTAAATTTTTTCTACAAATGGCCGACAAATCAACTGCTTTCCCTATCAGCATTTGCGAGGATGTGCCTGCTGTGGTTGCTAATACCACTATCTTAACAGACTTTGTTATCTTGGATATTCCCGAGGACGATGCCATGGCTATCATCCTCGGAAGACCATTTTTAAACACTGCAGGGGCTGTTATAGATTGCAACAAAGGCAATGTCACTTTCCACGTCAACGGTAATGAGCACACAGTGCACTTTCCGAAGAAACGATATCCAGTACATTGCATCAATGCTATTGAAAAGACTTCATCGATTCTCATTGGGAGCTTTGAATGCCCTATTCCTCGTGTCAAGATGAAGTATGATTTGCTTGTTGGGGAGATTCATATCCCCATTGAGGTGACTTAGTGGCTATTCGAAAATTCTCCGTTCTCTCTTGTGATTCGGGAAGGTTTTGTCATAAGGACTTGATCAACCCCACTGACGAATTTCTTCCGATGACCATGAAACGGATGAATCAGAGAGTCACATACCTCTGCTTTGAGTCTTCATTTTCTTTTGCTTAGAATAAAAATGATGGAATTAGTTTAGCTTTTCCTGTTTTCTGTTCTAGCGTCCTGGAGAAAAATACCTCGAAAATAAAAGTTCTCCGATGGTCCTGAAAATTTAGTATGATTCTTTCTGGAATTTTTGAAAATTTCTGGGCCTGAGAGCTCATCAGGGGCCTGACCAGTGGGCCACAAGCCCCCCCACCGCCACCTACCCCCTGGTGGCGGGGTGCAAGCTTGTGGGGCCCACAGGCACCCCCTCCACTCATTCCAGCTCCCAGCCTCTTCTTCCACCTCCAGAAAAAATTGTTTCTCAGCTCAAACCCGTGTTCTTGCTCATTTGGCTGTGATTTTCGATCTCCTTGCTCAAAGCACCATTCTTCGAACCGTTTTGGGGAAATTACTCCTTGGTAAGTGACTCCTCCATTGGTCCAATTAGTTTTTGCTCTAGTGCTTTATCCTTCGCGAATTCTTGCTACCTTGGTGACCCTGTTCTTGAGCTAGAAAAGTTGATTTTAGCTGGTCCCAAGTAGTTTTAGCGCGTGATACGGTCTCTAGGCACTAGTAGGAGTAGTTGCTACAAGTTGGGTTAACCCTTATCCACTTTTCTTTCGAAGTCTCTAAAAATTTCAGAATTTTTTCAGAGCTAGAAAAAGGAAGAGATGAGGAGGTTCTTGAGAGGCTCTTCATGCCGTAACCACAAGGAGGATGAGAAGAACCACCCCAAGTACGTAGTCCCTCGAGTCACAGAAGTTCGAGCATGTGAGTGGCCAAGTGATGAATTTTTGCGCGCCGCCGAACTCTATGAAGACTTTTATTACTTGGTGGAGAACGCAGGTCTTACTGCGTTCGTTGAAGATAAGTGCCCACAATATCTCCTCCTCACCAATATTTTCGTTCAAAGCTTCAACTTTTATCCGAGGAAGAATCCTCCCATGGTTGAGTTCATGATTTACGATGTCCCCCAGTGCATGATGCTGCAGGATTTTTGCAATGTATGCAAATTACCTTATGTTGGGGATATCCGTGACCCTCGTCCATGGGACTTGGAGGATTTCATTGGTTCTATTGCTGTTGGAGAGGAGAGAGGAGTGTCTCACGCTAGAATTGCTAGCATACATTTTCCTGTGCTTCGGTACTTCTCACTATTTGTGGGAAAATGTTTGATTGGCCGTGGGGAGGCTGGATCACTTAGTTCTCCAGACCTTGTGGTTTTGCGCGAAGGCCTTTATAACGATAAGACATATAGCCTGGGCGCTATAGTAGCTCAATGGTTGAACCTGAACCGTTCTAAAGGTGTTGTCTATGGAGGTATCTATGCTACCCATCTTGCCAGACACTTTGAGATACCCATTAGACTGGGAGAGGAAGGAGAGATGCTTCTCCCTGAGAGATATCTGGATTATGACAGCATGGTGCGCCATGATTTTCTGGATAGAGATGCTAGTAGACGGATGATTTATAACCTGGTGTTTAGTCAGGGTACTCGGGAGACTATTACTTTGCCTGCTCCTTCTTTATTTGATCTTCATGCAGGCAGGTAGACTATTATGCCCGCAGACATCTACGCATATTGGGGCTTGGCCCAACCACAAGCGCCCACGCCCGAGCCGCCAGTCGAGTACCAGACGCCAGTTTATTAGTGGGAGCCGGAGGAGCTCACACAGCAGTGGCATCTGCAGTCTGCTCTGGAGTATCCTGGAGCTGGTTATTTCCCACCATGGGAGTAGACCAAGCTAGGCCAAAAGCCTAAGCTTGGGGGAGTACGTGTTCTCACCGACTTTACATTCATGCTTATGCTTTCGCTTTGTTAGCCGGTGTTTACACTTTGCCACCGTATTATCCATGCTAGTTTCTTTTCGTTTTCTTGTTTTCTTGTTTTGTGTCCTTTTGAGAAAACCCAAAAATATTTTTCTTTCTTCTTTTGCTTGTTGGGAGCTTTCCCGTGTAAATAGTTTTCTTTTTCTTTGTGTCAAGGTAGAAGATATTGGTTACAATGCTTAGTGGTTCTTACATGCTTACCTGTTTAGCTTTCAAAGAGCCATATTATTTTGTCTTCTCCTTTGTGTTTGCCTGCAGATTCAGCTTAGTCCAATGCGCTTATTATCGTTTTCATCGTTCGATCGTGCAAATGAAAGGCAACAATGATGATATATGATGAAGTGATTGAGACTGAAAAGCTGGTATGAACTCTATCTATTTTTTTGTAAATATGACTAGCTTGTCGACCCAGATTTAGCTTTGTTGTGAGAGAACCATGTTTGCAATGACAACTTAGAGATCATAGTTTCTGATGCCATGCTTATTTAGCTGAGAGCTTAGAATGGTTTGTCTTGAATGCCAACATAGATTTTGAGATGACTATGATGTAGTATGATAGGATGGTATTCTCCTTTGAATGTTTCAAGTGGCTTGACTTGGCGCATGTTCATGCATGTAGTTGAAACAAAATCAACATAGCCTCTATGATGTTCGTGTTCATGGTGATTTATATCCTGTTCATGCTTGCATTCAATGTTAGTTAAACTCATTGCATCTTGATGACTCTTGTCACTCTCTAGTTGGTCGCTTCCCAGTCTTTTGCTAGTCTTCACTTGTACTAAGCGGGAATACTGCTTGTGCATCCACATCCACAAACCCAAAAGTTTTTCCATGAGAGTCCACCATACCTACCTATTTGCGGTATCTACCTGCCGTTCCAAGTAAATTTGCATGTGCCATTCTCTAAACCTTCAAGAAATAATCTGTTTTGCATGCCCGAACCACTCCTGTGGTGACAGAGGGCTATTGGTATCTTCCATGCTAGGAGTGTTATCCTCGACATGTGTTTATTCACAGTCCTTCACGAGAAAGGGGCCGGTATTTGGGATGCCCAGTTCCATGCTTAAATTGAAAACATAACTGTAAAACAAGACTCCCCCCGGATTGATGCTAGTATGGACGGTACCCGAGGATTCGGCTAGCCGTGGAGTGTGATTGATTGGTGGCGGGGGAGTTAAAACTTTACTTTTCTGTTTGGGAACCGCCTATAGCATGAGTAGCATGGAAGATATTGAGAACTCTTGGTCATTGCGCTGACAATGAAAGCATGCCACCCAAAATTATTATCTCTGTTTTCAAAGCTTGAGCTCTGGCACCTCTACAAATCAATGCTTCCCTTTGCGAAGGGCCCATCTATTTCTTTTCCTGTCGAGTCATCCTCCTCTTATATAAGCACCAATTAGAGAGCACGTTTGTCATTTTTATGCTTTGCTTTTGATTGATATTGAGTATGACTATGACTGGATCTTCGTTGCTATGAATTACAATGTTTAGTCAGCCCTTGATCTTTGAAAGTGCTCTGCATTTATGTTTTGCGGTCGCAGAAAGAGCTAGCGAGATACCACCTATTCATATTGCTTCATGCTTGCTTTGATTGAAGTGTTGGTATTTGAAACTCATTATTATTTGCTCGTTAGCTGATTATGCCATTGATATTAGTTTACCGTGAGACCTTTGTGTCATTTGCTTATGTGGTTAACTTGTGATCTTGCTGAAATTCTGGTTATGAGTTAGACATAGTTACAACAACAAGATCAAACAGAGTTTGTCAAAGTTTTTCTTTCTTTCTCAGTTTGTCAACTGAGTTGCTTGAGGACAAGCAATGTTTTAAGCTTGGGGGAGTTGATACGTCTCCAACGTATCTACTTTTCCAAACTCTTTTGCCCTTGTTTTGGACTATAATTTGCATGATTTGAATGGAACTAACCTCGACTCACGTTGTTTTCAGCATAATTGCCTTGGTGTTATTTTTGTGCAGAAATCAAAGTTCTCCAAACGTCCTGAAAATTTACGTGGAGCAATTTTGGAAAATATCAAAAATATCTGCGCCAAGTTCCACCTCAGGGGGTGGGCCAGTGGGCCACAAGCCCCTGCTCCGCCACCACCCCCCTGGTGGCGGTTTGCAGGCTTGTGGGGCCCACAGGCACCTGCCGCCCCCAACTCCAGCTCTATAAGTTGTCTTTCGTCCCAGAAAAAATAAAAAGAGAAGTTTTCATCGCGTTTTCGATATGGAGGCGCCGCCACCTCCTGTTCTTCATCTGGAGGGCGGATCTGGAGTCCGTCTTGGGCTCCGGAGAGGGGAAATCGTCACCATCATCATCATCAACCTTCTTCGCTCTCCAATTCCATGAAGCTCTTCGTCGTTCGTGAGTAATCTATTCGTAGGCTCACTGGGCGGTGATGAGTAGGATGAGATCTATCATGTAATCAAGTTAGTTTTGATGGGTTTGATCCCTAGTATCCACTATGTTCTGAGATTTGATGTTGCTACTACTTTGCCATGCTTAATGCTTGTCACTAGGGCCCGAGTGCCATGATTTCAGATCTAAAATTATTATGTTGTCACCAATATATGTGTGTTTTAGATCCGATCTTGCAAGTTGTAGTTACCTACTATGTGTTATGATCCGGCAATCCTGGAGTGACAATAACCGGAACCACTCCCGGTGATGATCATAGTTTGAGGAGTTCATGTGTTCACCAAGTGCTAATGCGTTGGTCCGGTTCTTTATTAAAAGGAGAACCTTTATATCCCGTAGTTTCCTTTTGGACTCCGCTGCCACGGGAGGGATGGACAATAGATGTCATGCAAGTTCTTTTCCCTAAGCACGTATGACGACACACGGAATGCATGCCTACATCACATTGACGAACGGGAGCTAGCCACATATCTCTTCGTGTTATAGTTCTTGCATGATGAATATCATCCAAACAAATCACCGACCCATTGCCTACGAGTTTGTCCTACTGATGTTACTTGTCTTGCTCTGCTGCTACTACTGTTGCTACTGCTGTTACTTGTCTTGCTCGTTACACTGCCGTTACTCGCTACTTTGCTGTTACCATTGTGCTTGCAGATACTAATCTTTCAGGTGTGGTTGGATCCGAAAAATTCAGCTGCTAATACTTGAGAGTATACTCTCACCTCCTTTAGGCGATCTACAAATTTGGGTCGAATACTCTACCCTCGAAAACTGCTGCGAACCCACGCGCTGGTGGGCCATCAACAACATTCTTCCAGTTTCATTGTCGGGGAGTGCTCGCAGCATTCTTCTGGTGCCGTTGAGGAGAAGGTTCGTTGTCATAAGCATTCATCTAGCTAACACTAGAGATTGCAGGACCAGCCCTTTTCTGGAGCCATTGCCAGGGAAGCACAACTGACGTCAAAGATCATATGTTCAAATCTAATATTCTATTTAATACATCTCTGATAATGAGCATGTTGACCACTTATGAGTAGTTACTTTTGTTCTTGAGGCCACGGGGGAAGCCATGTTGCAAGTAGTCATGTGAAGTTGATATTCGTTCTATATTTTGATGATATGAATATTGTGATTCCCTTAGTTGTGTTATGTGAATGTCGACTACATAACACTTCACTATATTTGGGCCTAAGGGAATGCATTGTGGAGTAGTAATTAGATGGTGGGTTGCGAGAGTGACACAAACTTGAACCCCAGTTTATGCACTATTCCGTAAGGGGCTGATTAGGATCCCTATGTTTAATGCTATGTTTATAATTTATTCTTAATACTTTTCTCCTAATTGCGGATGCTTGAGGGTGGGTTAATCATAAGTGGGGGGCTTGTTCAAGTAAGAACAACACCCAAGCACCAGTCCACCCACATATCAAATTATCAAAGTACTGAATGCGAATTAACCCGACAAGACGAAAGCGACTAGATGAAATTCGCGTATGCCCTCAAGAATGCTTTGCCTAATATAAAAACTATTCCAGCCTGTCCTTTGCCACAAAAGGATTGGGCTACCTTGCTGCACCTATTGTTACTCTTTCTACTTGTTACTTGTTACAATTATCTTTCTACCGAACAACTTGTTAACGCTATTTTAGTGCTTGCAGAAATTACCTTGCTGAAAACCTCTTGTCATTTCCTTCTGCTCCTTGTTGGGTTCGACACTCTTACTTATCGAAAGGACTATGAATGATCCTTTATACTTGTGGGTCATCAATCCTCGGTTCTAAGCCGTAAAACATGGCACACTGAACGATAGATTAGTCATCAACTCGCGCCTGCTAGACGTTCACAATGTCCAGAGACGACGCAAGTGGTGCATCAAGGACATGAGTATTTTGTGCTGTCGCGAGGATAATCCTAAGATTACGGACCCAGTCGGCATAGTTACTTCCATCATTTTTCAACATAGCTTTCTCGGAACGCATTAAAATTCAGGGGAGCTACTGCACGAGCCATTGATCTACAACATAATTTGCAAAGACATTGACTAGGTTCATGATAATTAGTTCAAATCATCAAATTACTAATGAACTCCCACTCAAACCAACATCCCTCGGGTTGTCTAAGTGTTACATGATCCAAATTCACCAACCCAAGTCCGATCACCATGTGAGATGAGCTGGTTTTAATGGTGAACATATCCATGTTGATCATATCTACCATATAACTCATGTTCGACCTTTCTGTCTCCTGTGTTTAGAGGCCATGTATGTATATGCTAGGCTCGTCAAGTTTAACCCAAGTATTCTCCATGTGCAAACTGGCTTACACCCGGTATATGTGAACGAGGAGTCTATAACACCCGATCATCACGAGGTTCTTCGAAATGACGAACTTTTGCAATAGTGCATACTTGGGGAGAACACAATTTGATCTTCAAATTTAGTGAGGGGTCATCTTATAATGCCACCATCGTCCTAACCAAAATAAGATACATAAAAGATAAACATCACATACAAATCAAATAAATGACATGATATGTCCATCATCATCTTGTGCTTTCGATCTCCATCTGCAAAGCATCGACATGATCTCCATATTCACAGGCATGACACCATGATCTCCATCACCGTGTCGTCATGTAGTTGTTGCTCCCACTCTTTCTTCGAAAACTATTGCTAACTCATAGCGATAAAGTAAAGAAAATGGCATAAAATAAATTATAGATAACCCTATGGCTCTTGCCGGTTGCCATACTCATTGACATGCAAGTCGTGATAAATATTACAAAACATGATCATCTCATACATCACATATATTGTTGGAAATATTCCCTAGAGGCAATAATAAATTAGTTATTGTTATATTTCCCATGCCCTAGAGTAAATATGCCCGTTCGACACTAGATCGGGAAGGATCGTGATGAAGTTCGCGGGACGGATCGTGATGAGATAGTACGACTACGGCGATCTGAATCGCGGAAATGTTCCACTACATCAACCGCGTTATATACGCTTCCTCTTAGCGATCTACAAGGGTATGTGGATCTAATCTCCTCTCGTAGATGAACATCACCATGATAGCTCTTCGTGTGCGTAGGAAATTTTTTGTTTCCCATGCAACGTTCCCCTACACAAGTAACATACCGAAGGACAAAGGGAATGACATACGGGATTATATGAATCCTTGGCACTGAGGTTCAACCGATAAGATCTTCGGAGAATATGTAGGATCCAATATGGGCATCGAGGTCCCCCTATTGGATATTGACCGAGGAGTGTCTCGGGTCATGGCTACATAGTTGTCGAACCCGCAGGGTCTGCACACTTAAGGTTCGATGATGTTTTAGTATAGTTGAGTTATATGTGTGGTTACCGAATGTTGTTCGGAGTCCCGGATGAGATCACAGACGCCACGAGGGTTTTCAGAATGGTCCCGAAACGAAGATTGATATATAGGATGGTTTCATTTGGTCACCGGAAAGTTTTGAGCAATTCCGGGAGTGTACCGGGAGTGACGAATGGGTTCCGGGATTTCACCGGGAGGGCCCCACCAACCCGGGAGTGACCCCAAGGCACTAGGGTGGCGCCACAAGTCCTTAGTGGGCTGGTGGAGTCATCCCAAGGGGCCCATGGCGCCACATAAGAAAATACCAAAAGAAAATAAAAGAAAAGGGGAAAGAGGGAGGTGGGAAGGAAGAGGAGGACTCCTCCTTCCCAAACCGAATTGGAGGAGGAGTCCTCCTCCTTCATTGGCCGACGCACCCTTGAGGCCTTGTGCCTCAAGGCTATCACTCCCCCTCTCTCCTATATATATTGGTGGTTTAGGGCTGATTTGAGACACAAGTTTGCCACGTGCAACTCAAACCTATACCACATAGTTTTACCTCTAGATCAGATTTCTGCGGAGCTCCGGCTGAGCCCTGCAAGAGTAGATCATCACCACCACTGGAGCGCCGTCACGCTGGCGGAGAACTCATCTACTTCTATGTCTTGCTTGCTGAATCAAGAAGTCTGAGATCATTGTCGAGCTATACGTGTGTTGAACGCGGAGGTGTCGTCCGTTCGGCACTAGATCGGAACGGATCGTGGGACGGATCGCGGGATGGTTTGTGGGACGGTTCAAGGGACGTGAAGACGTTCCACTACATCAACCACATTTCTTAATGCTTCCTGCTGTGGATCTACAAGGGTACGTAGATCCAAATCTCCACTCGTAGATGGACATCACCATGATAGGTCTTCGTGTGCATAGGAATTTTTTGTTTCCCATGCAACGTTCCCCGACAGTGGAAACATGAGCTAGGTTCATGCGTAGATGTTATCTCGAGTATAACACAAAAGGTTTTGTGGACGGTGATGTTCGATTTGCTGCCCTCCTTAGTCTTTTCTCGATTTGGAGGTATTGTTGGATTGAAGCGGCCCGGACCGACATAACTCGTACGCTTACGAGAGACTGGTTTCATCAATTGACATGCAACCTCGTTGCATAAAGATGACTGGCGGCTGTCGGTTTCTTCAACTTTAGTTGAATTGGTTTTGACCGAGGCGGTCCTTGGAGAGGTTAAATAGCAATTTGCATATCTCCATTGTGGTTTTTGCGTAAGTAAGATGCGATCATACTAGATACCCATAGCAGCCATGTAAAACATGCAACAACAAATTAGAGGATGTCTAACTTGTTTTTGCAGGGTATGCTTGTGATATGATATGGCCAATGACGTGATGTGATATATTGGATGTATGAGATGATCATGTTGTAATAGTTAATATCGACTTGCACGACAATGCTACGGCAATCGGCAGGAGCCATAGGGTTGTCTTTAAACTAACGTTTGTGTTTGCATATGCGTTTACTATATTGCTAGGTGGTAGCTTTAGTAGTAATAGAATAGATAGCACGACAACCTGGCGACACGTTGATGGCGATCATGATGATGGAGATCATGGTGCGGCACCGGTGACAAGAAGATCATGCCGGTGCTTTGGTGATGTAGATCAAGAAGCACAAGATGATGGCCATATCATGTCACTTATGAATTGCACGTGATGTTAATCCTTTTATGCACCTTATTTTTCTTAGAACGACGGTAGCATTATAAGGTGATCTCTCACTAAAATTTCAAGATGAAATTGTGTTCTCCCCGACTGTGCACCGTTGCAACAGTTCGTCGTTTCGAGACACCACGTGATGATCGGGTGTGATAGACTCAACGTTCACATACAACGGGTGCAAAATAGTTGCACACGCGGAACACTCGGGTTAAACTTGACGAGCCTAGCATGTGCAGACATGGCCTCGGAACACAAGAGACCGAAAGGTCGAGCATGAATCGTATAGTTGGTATGATTAGCATAGAGATGCTTACCATTGAAACTATACTCAACTCACGTGATGATCGGACTTGAGTTAGTGGATTTGGATCATGTACCATTCAAATGACTAGAGGGATGTACTTTTTGAGTGGTAGTTTGTTAAGTAATTTCATTAGTTAAACTCTAATTATCATGAACATAGTAAAAAGGTCTTTGCGAATTATGATGTAGCTTGCGTTATAGATCTACTATTTTTATGTTTCTAGAGAAAATTTAGTTGAAAGATGATAGTAGCAACTTTGCAGATTGAGTCCGTAAAAGTGAGGATTGTCCTCATTGCTGCACAGAAGGCTTATATCCTTAATGCACCACTCGGTGTGCTGCACCTCGAGCGTCGTCTGTGGATGTTGCGAACATCTGACATACACGTTTTTGATGACTACGTGATAGTTCAGTGAGTAATACTTAATGGCTTAGAAGCAAGGCACCGAAGATGTTTTTGAAACGTCAGGGAACATCAGAGATGTTCTAAGAGATGAAATTGAGATTTCATGCTCGTGCCCTTGTTGAGAGGTATGAGACCTCCGACAAGATTCTTTGTCTACAAAGTAAAGGAGAAAAGCTCAATCGTTGAGCATGTTCTGAGATTGTTTGGGTATAACAATCGCTTGAATCAAGTGGGAGTTAATCTTCCACATGAGATAGTGATGGTTCTCCAAAGTCACTATCACCAAGCTGCCGGAGCTTCGTGATGAACTATAACATATGAAGGATAGACATAATGATCCTTGAGCGATTCACAATGTTTGACACTACGAAAGTAGAAATCAAGAAGGAGCATCAATTGTTGATGGTTAGTAAAACCACTAGTTTCAAGAAGGGCAAGGGCTAGAAGGGATACTTCATGAAACGACAAACCAGTTGATGCTCTAATGAAGAAACCCAAGATTGAACCCAAACCCAAGACTAAGTGCTTATGTTATGAGGGGAACGGTCACTGAGGCGGAGCTACCCTAGATATTTGGTCGATAAGAAGGCTGACAAAGTCGACAGAAGTATATTTGATATACATGATATTGATGTGTACTTTACTAGTACTCCTAGTAGCACGAGAGTATTGGATATCGGTTCGGTTGCTAAGTGATTAGTAACACGAAATGAAAGCTACGGAATAAACAGAGACTAGCTAAAAGCGAGGTGACGGTAAGTGTTGGAAGTGTTTCCAAGGTTGATGTGATCAAACATCGCACGCTCCCTCAACCATCGGAATTGGTGTTAAAAACTAAATAATTGTTATTTGGTGTTTGCGTTGAGCATGAACATGATTAGATCATGTTTATTGCAACAAGATTATTCATTTAAAGAGAATAATAGTTATTCTATTTGCTTGAATAATTACCTTCAATAGTTTATTGAATCTCGATCGTAGTGTTACACATGTTCATAATATTGGTGCCAAAAGATACAAAGTAATAAGGATAGTACCACTTACTTGTGGCACTGCCACTTGAGTCATGTTGGTGTAAAATGCATGAGGAAGCTCCATGCTGATGGATATTTGTACTTACTCATTTTTGAAACATTTGAGACATGCAGACCATACCTGTTGGTATAAACGCATGAAGAAAATCCATGCGGATGGATCGTTTGGATTCACTTGATTTTAAATCACTTGAGACATGCAAAATCATACCACATGGAACAAGAAAGTAACTTGTTGGATGCAATACATTTTTGTTGTGTGCAGTCCAATGAGTGCTGAGGCGCGCAGTGGATATCGTTATGTTCTTACTTCACTGACGAATTGAGTAGATACATGAGTATTTACTTGATGAATCACAAGTCTGAAATATTGAAAAGTTCAAACCTATTTCAGAGTGAAGATCGTCGTGACAAGAGGATAAACTGTCTACGATATGATCATAGAGATGAATATCTGAGTTGTGAGTTTTTGGTACACAGTTAAGACAATGTGGAAATTGTTTTGGAGTTCATGCCACCAAGAACACCATAGTGTGATGGTGTGTCTGAACGTCATAGCCGCGCCCTATTTGATATGGTACATACTATGATGTCTCTTATCGAATTACCACTATCATTTATGGGTTATGCATTAGAGACAACCTCATTCACTTTAAATAGGGCACCGCGTATTTCCGTTGAGATGACATAGTATAGACTATGGTTTGGAGAAACCTAAGCCGTCGTTTCTTAAAAGTTTGGGGTTGCGACGTGATACGTCTCCAACGTATCTATAATTTTTGATGGTTCCATGCTATTATCTTGTCAACTTTGGATGTTTTATATGCATGAATATGCTATTTTATATCTTTTTTGGGACTAACCTATTAACTCAGTGCCAAGTGCGAGTTTCTGTTTTTTCCGTGTTTTTGACCCTTTTTCAGACGGAGTCCAAATGGAATAAAACTTTCGCGATGATTTTTTTGGACCAAAAGAGACCCCCGAAGCTTTGGAAGAAGGCCAGAAGAGCCACGAGGGAGTCACAAGCCCAGAAGGCGCCCCCACCCCCTAGGCCGCACCTACCAGGCTTGTGACCTCGTCATGGGCCCAACCGACGTAATTCCACCGCCATAAATTCCTCTAAGTTCAGAAACCCCCAAAAACAAACCTAGATCGGGAGTTCCGCTGCCACAAGCCTCTGTAGCCACCAAAAACTAATCTGGAGCCTGTTCTGGCACCCTGTCGGAGGGGGAATCCATCTCCGGTGGCTATCTTCATCATCCCGGCAATCTCCATGACAAGGAGGGAGTAGTTCTCCCTCGGGGCTGAGGGTATGTACCAGTAGCTATGTGTTTGATCTCTCTCTCTCTCATGTTCTTGAGATGTCTTGATCTCAATGTACCACGGGCTTTGCTACTATAGTTGGATCTTATGATGTTCTTCCCCCTCTCCCATCTTGTAATGAATTGAGTTTCCCCTTTGAAGTTATCTTATCGGATTGAGTCTTTAAGAACACTTGATGTATGTCTTGCACGTGTCCATCTGTGGTGACAATGGGATATTCATGTGAGTACTTGATGTATGTTTTGGTGATCAACTTGCGGGTTTCGTGACATCAGGAACCTATGCATATGGGTTGGCACACGTTTTGACTCTCCGGTAGAAACTTTGGGGCACTCTTTGAAGTTCTATGTGTTGGTTGAATAGATGATTCTGAGATTGTGTGATGCATATCGTATAATCATGCCCACGGATACTTGAGGTGACAATGGAGTATCTAGGTGACATTAGGGTCTTGGTTGATGTGTGTCTTAAGGTGTTATTCTAGTACGAACTCTATGATGGATCGAACGGAAAGAATAGCTTCGTGTTATTTTACTACGGACTCTTGAGTAGATCGATCAGAAAGAATAACTTTGTGGTGATTTCCTACCCGACAATAATCTCTTCGTTTGTTCTCCTCTATTAGTGACTTTGGAGTGACTCTTTGTTGCATATTGAGGGCTAATTATATGATCCAATTATGTTATCATTATTGAGAGAACTTCACTAGTGAAAGTATGAACGCTAGGCCTTGTTTCCACGCATTGCAATACCGTTCGTGCTCGCTTTTATTATCGGTTACCTTGATGTTTTTGTAATTTCAGATTAGAAAAACCTATATCTACCATCCATATTGCACTTGTATCACCAGCTCTTCGCCGAACTAGTGCACCTATACAACTTACCATTGTATTGGGTGTGTTGGGGACACAAGAGACTCTTTGTTATTTGGTTGCAGGGTTGCTTGAGAGAGACCATCTTCATCCTACGCCTCCCGCGGATTGATAAACCTTAGGTCATCCACTTGAGGGAAAATTGCTACTGCCCTACAAACCTCTGCACTTGGAGTCCCAACAACGTCTACAAGGAGAAGGTTGCGTAGTAGACATCACGAAGCTTATGTGAAAAGTTTCAGTCTGATAAGCTCGAACCCAAAACGGATAAATGCATCTTCATAGGATATCCAAAACAGTTGGATACATCTCCCATCTCAGATCCGAAAGCAAAGTGTTTGTTTCTAGAAACGGGTCCTTTCTCGAGGAAAGGTTTCTCTCGAAAGAATTGAGTGGGAGGGTGGTTGAACTTGATGAGGTTATTGAACCTTCACATCGACCAGTGTGTAGTAGGGTGCAAGAAGTTGTTCTTGTGGCGCCTACACCAATTGAAGTGGAAAACTGATGATGGTGATCATTGAGCTTCGGATCAAGTTACTACAAAGCTCGTAGGTCGACAAGGCCGCGTACTACTACAGAGTGGTACGGTAACCCTGTCTTGGAGTTCATGTTGTTGAACAACCATGAACTTACGAGCTATGGAGAAGCAATGGTGAGCCCGGATTCCGACAAATGGCTGGAGGCCATGAAATCCGAGAGAGGGTCCATGTATGAAAACAAAGTGTAGACTTTGGAAGAACTACTTGATGGTCGTAGGACTACTAAGTAAAGATGGATCTTTGAAAGGAAGATAGATGATGATGGTGAAAATTCACCATTAAGAAAAACTCGACTTGTCGCGAAAAATGTTTCCGACAAGTTCAAGGAGTTGACTATGATGAGACTTTCTCACTCGTAGCGATGCTCAAAGTCTGTTGGGATTATATTAGCAGTTCATGCATTATTTATTAAAATATTGCACATAGGATGTCATAACATTGTTTCCTCGATGGTTTCCTTGAGGAAAGGTTGTATGTGATACAACCAGAAGGTTTTGTTGATCCTAAGGATACTAACAAGTATGCAAGCTCCAGCGATCCTTCAATGGACTGGTGCAAGCATCTCGGAATTGGAATATACACTTTGATGAGATGATCAAAGCTTTTGGGTTTGTAAAAGGTTTATGAGAAACTTTTATTTCCAAAGAAGTGAGTGGGAGCACTATAGAATTTATGATAAGTATATGTGGTTGACATATTGTTGATCGAAAGTAATGTAGAATTTCTGTAAAGCATAATGGTTGTTTGAAAGGGGTTTTTCAAAGGAAGACCTGAAAGAGCTACTTGAACAATGAGCATCAAGATCTATGGAGATAGATCAAAATGCTAAACAGAACTTTCAAATGAAATGCATGCCTTGACAAGTTTTTGAAGGAGTTCAAAATAGGTCAGCAAAGAAGGAGTTCTTGGCTGTGTTGTAAGGTGTGAATTTGAGTAAGACTCAAAAGACCGACCACGGCAGAAGAAAGAGAAAGGATGAAGGTCGTCCCCTATGCCTTAGCCGTAGACTCTAAAGTATGCCACGCTGTGTGCCGCGCCTAATGTGTGCCTTCCCATGAGTATGTCAAGGGGTACAAGGAGTGATCCAAGATTGAATCACTAAAATAGCGGTCAAAGTTATCCTTAGTAACTAGTGGACTAATGATTTTTTTTTCTCGATTATGGAGGTGATTAAAGAGTTGGTTGTAAAGGGTTACGATGATGCAAGCTTTGACACTAATCCGAATAAACTCTGAGTAGTAAAACGGATTCGTATAGTAGAGTAGCTATTTGGACTATTTCCGAATAGCACGTAGTAGCAGCATCTATAAGATGACATAAAGATTTGTAAAGCACACACGGATCTGAAAGATTCAGAACCGTTGACTAAAATCTCTCTCACGGGCAAGACGTGATCAAACCCCAGAACTGTATGGATGTTGGATTCGTTAAAATCATATGGTGATGTGAACTAGATTATTGACTCTAGTGCAAGTGGGAGACTATTGGAAATATGCCCTAGAGCCAATAATAAATTAGTTATTGTTATATTTCCTTGTTAATATTAATCATTTATTATCCATGCTAGAATTGTATTGATTGGAAACTCAAATACATGTGTGGATACATAGACAACACACTGTCCCTAGTGAGCCTCTAGTTGACTAGTTCGTTGATCAAAGATGGTCAAGGTTTCCTGGCCATAGGCAAGTGTTGTCACTTGATAACGGCATCACATCATTGGGAGAATCATGTGATGGATAAGACCCAAACTATGTACGTAGCATATTGATCGTGTCATTTTATTGCTATTGTTTTCTGCGTGTCAAGTATTTATTCCTATGACCATGAGATCATATAACTCACTAGCATTGGAGGAATACCTTGTGTGTATCCAACGTCACAACGTAACTGGGTGACTATAAAGGTATTCTACAGGTATCTCCGAAGGTGTCCGTTGAGTTAGTATGGATCGAGACTGGGATTTGTCACTCCGTGTGACGGAGAGGTATCTCGGGGACCACTCGATAATACATCACAAACAAGCCTTGCAACCAATTTGACTAAGTGTAAGCCACGAGATCTTGTATTACGGAACGAGTAAAGAGACTTGCCGGTAACGAGATTGAAATAGGTATGCGGATACCGACGATCGAATCTCGGGAAAGTAACATACCGAAGGACAAAGGGAATGACATACGGGATTATATGAATCCTTGGCACTGAGGTTCAACCGATAAGATCTTTGGAGAATATGTAGGATCCAATATGGGCATCCAGGTCCCGCTATTGGATATTGACCGAGGAGTGTCTCGGGTCATGTCTACATAGTTCTCGAACCCGCAGGGTCTGCACACTTAAGGTTCGATGATGTTTTAATATAGTTGAGTTATATGTGTGGTTACCGAATGTTGTTCGGAGTCCCGGATGAGATCACAGACGTCACGAGGGTTTCCGGAATGGTCCGGAAACGAAGATTGATATATAGGATGGTTTCATTTGGTCACCGGAAAGTTTTGGGCAATTCCGGTAGTGTACCGGGAGTGACGAATGGGTTCGGAGAGTTCACCGGGAGGGGCCCACCCACCCGGGAGTGAGCCCAAGGCACTAGGTGGCTCCAGAAGTCCTTAGTGGGCTGGTGGAGTCATCCCAAGGGGCCCATGGCGCCACATAAGAAAATACCAAAAGAAAATAAAAGAAAAGGGGAAAGAGGGAGGTGGCAAGGAAGAGGAGGACTCCCCCTTCCCAAACCGAATTGGAGGAGTCCTCCTCCTCCCTTGGCCGGCGTACCCTTGAGGCCTTTTGCCTCAAGGCTAGCCCTCCCCCTCCCTCCTATATATATTGGTGGTTTAGGGCTGATTTGAGACACAACTTTACCACGTGCAACTCAAACCTATACCACATAGTTTTACCTCTAGATCGGATTTCTGGGGAGCTCGGGCGGAGCCTTGCAGGAGTAGATCATCACCACCACCGAAGCGCCGTCACGCTGCCGGAGAACTCATCTACTTCTCTGTCTTTCTTGCTGGATCAAGAAGGCCGAGATCATCGTCAAGCTGTACGTGTGCTGAACGCGGAGGTGCCGTCCGTTCGACACTAGATCGGAACGGATCATGGAACGGATCGCGGGACGGTTCGAGGGATGGTTCGAGGGACGTGAAGACGTTCCACTACATCAACTGCGTTTCTTAACGTTTCCCGCTGTGTGATCTACAAGGCTACGTAGATCCAAATCTCCACTCGTAGATGGACATCACCATGATAGGTCTTCGTGTGCGTAGGAATTTTTTTTGTTTCCCATGCAACGTTCCCCAACATATATCATATCACGTCTTGGCCATATCACATCACTGCAAAACAGAAGTTAGACGTCCTCTACTTTGTTGTTGCAAGTTTTACGTGGCTGGTATGGGCAACTAGCAAGAACCGTTCTAACCTATGCAATGCCATAACGGTGAGCCTTTTAACCTTCTACATGGACTGCCTCGTCCAATATGCATCAACCAAAGTGGGAGAGACACACACCTACCAGCCACCTTTATGCAAAACAAGTTGCATGTCAAACGATGGAACCACTCTCCTGTGCATGGACAAGTAAGGTTGGTCCAAGCTGCTTCATCCCACAATACCGTCGGATCAAGATAAGACTAAGGAGGTAAGCAATCTGAACATCAATGCCCACAAACACTTTGTGTTCGACTCGTGCATATCATCTACGCATAAACCTAGCTCTGATACCACTTTTGGAGAACGTTGCATGAGAAATAATTTTTTTCCAATGCACACGCAAGATCTATCCATGAAAATTCATAACAACAAGATAGGAGAGTGTGTATACTTACCCTCATAGACCATTAAGAGGAAGCATTAAATTGTGGTTGATGTAGTCGTACGTCTTCAAGATCCAATTGTGATCCGTCCCGATCAAGCGTCGAACGGACGACACCTCCGTGTTCAGCACATGTGCAGCTCGATAACGTCTCTGACTCCTTGATCGAGCGAGTGATGGTAGAGTAGTAGGTGGGTCGACAACCAGCACGACGACGTGATGGAGGTGGTGGTGGAGCTAGTTCAACACGGCTTCACCAAGCGCTACTAGAAGAGGACAGAGGAGCTACAAAGTAACATGAGAGAGAAGGGCGCCAAGGGCTTGGTGTGTACTATTGGGTCACCCCTCCCCTCTATATATTGGTGGAGGGGTGTGGTGGCCAGCCCCTCCAATCCCTAGGGCCGGCAGCCAAGGGGGGGGGGAGGTGGAATCCTAGTCCTCCTCCTTCCGTTCCATACAAAGGTGGACTTTCCTCCTTTCCCAACCATATGATCCTTGAGGGACTTGTGCGCCTGGCCCAATAAGGCCAGAGATCTTCTCGTCATCCCATGCAAACATTTGGGACATGGTGGAACCCTTGGTGGACTTCCTGACTCCTCCGGAAGTTTCTCGAACCTTTTGGAAGCTTCTCGGTACAATACCGAAAAACTGAAACTTTTTGGAACCCCTAAAACAACTTTCCATTTATAAATATTTGCCTCCACACTATTCTGGAGCTCTTCGTCATGTCCAACATCTCATCCGGGACTCTAAACAACATTCGTTCACCAACATATATAACCCAATAATACTATATCATCATCGAACGTTAAGTGTGCGGACCCTACCAGTTCGATAATCATGTAGACATGATCGAGACACCTCTCCGGTCAATAACCAATAGTTGGACCTCGTTGCCCATATTGGTTCCTACATATTCCACGAAGATCTCATTGGTCAACGACAATGCCAAGGATTCAATCAACCCCGTATGCATTACCCTTTGTCTATTGATATGTTACTTGCCCGAGATTCGATCGTCAGTATCACCATACCTAGTTCAATATAGTTATTGGGAAGTGTCTTTACTCGCTCTGTAATACAAGATCTCGTGACTAACTCCTTAGTCACATTGCTTGCAAGCTTATTGTGATGATGTATTACCAAGAGGGCCCAGAGATACCTCTATGCCATACTAAGTGACAAATCTGAGTCTTGATCAATGCCAACCCAATAGACACCCTTGGAGATGCATGTAGAGTAGCTTTATGATCACCCAGTTATGAAGTGAAGTTTGATACACACAAGGCATTCCTATGGTGTCAGTTACTTTCATGATCCCATGGTCTTAGGAACAAATACTTGACATGAACAAAGGAGTAGCAATAAACTTAGTGGCACCATCAAATGCTATGCTTATGGTTGGGTCTTGTCCATCACATCATTCTCCTAGTGATGTGATCCTGCTATCAAATGATTACTCATGTCTATGGTTAGGAAACCTTAACGATCATTGATCAACGAGCTAGTCTTGTAGAGGCTCACTATGGACACAATGTAGTTTATATATCCACACATGTATTTAAGTTTTCGGTCAATACGAGTCTAGCATGGATAATAAAGATTTATCATGAACATGGAAATATGATAATAACCACTTTATTATTGCCTCTAGGGCATATTTCTAGCACATCTAAATATTGGTTATTGCATGGTAATGAGGTGTGAGCATTCCTACCTCGTTGAAATCCTAGTGTTGTTTAGGTCTGGGGCGTGCGATGGTTAACTCCTACCAACCTCCTCCCTAGGGACATGTGAGTAGTACTTTGCTTCGAGAGAGCTAATAAAACCTTGCAATAAGTATGTGAGTTCTTTATGACTAATGTGAACCCATGGATTTACACACTCTCACCTCCTCATATTTGCTACCCTCTTTGGATGCATTGCCCATTCTCACCTCGATGATTGGTGCAAACTTCGTCGGTGCATCCAGACCCACCGGCATGATATGCTCTGTTGCACATAAGCCACTTTATATCTTCCTCAAAACAACCACCATACCTACCTACCATGACATTCCATATCCATTCTAAGATATATTGCCATGCAACTTCCACCGTTACATCATATGACTAGTACACTCATTGTCATATTGCTTTGCATGATCATGTAGCTGACATAGTATTTGTGGCAAAGCCACCATTCATCAATGTTATACATGTTATGCTAGATCACTGCACATCCTGATACACTCCCAGAGGCATTTATATAGTCATATTTTTTAGTAGTTTTCCATTTCGAGTCGTAAGTTAATAGAAGTATGATGCTTTTCATTATTAGGGCCCTGTCTCAGTGAGGAAAGGATGATGTAGACTATGATTCCCCCACAAGTTGGGATGAGACTCTAGACGAAAAAATAAAAAGAAAGAAAAAAAAGAAAAAGAGGGAAAAAGAGAAAGAAAAAAATAAAAAAAGGAAAAAAAGAGAGAAGTGACAATGCTACTACCTATTTTTCCATGCTTGTGCTTCAAAGTAGCACCATGTTTTTCATCTAGAGAGTCTCATGTTTTGTCACATTCATATGCTAGTGGGAATTTTTCATTATAAAACTTAGCTTGTATATTCCGATGACGGGCTTCCTCAAATGCCCAAGGTCTTCATGAGCAAGCAAGTTGGATGCACACCCACTTATCTCCAGTTAAGCTTTCATACACTTATAACTCTAGTGCATTCATTGCATGTCAATCCCTACTCCTCGCAATCATATCGATTGATGGGCATCTCCATAGCCCGTTGATCCGCCTAGTTGATGTGAGACTTTCTTCTCCACTTTTACCTCTTTAAATCTACCCCCATATTCTATTCCTCCTAGATGTTATGTCCATGGTTCACGCACATATATTGAGTGAGTAATAGAAAAATGAAGCGCGCTAAAAAGTATGATCCAATTGCCTGACTTGACATAACGGTGCTTAAAATTTGTATTTATGTGGTGAAGACGGAGCCATGTCATGCTAACATGATAAAATGAATGGGGGTTAAACATTCCATAAGTATTGTATATTTTGAAAATTGATGATTATGTTACTTATGTTCATGGATATTACTATGTTGATGTTTGTTAATTCATTGTTTCACAATGATCATACCTGCAAGAGATTACATGTTGGGTAGCATGTCACATCAAAAATTATGTTTTTATCATTTACCTACTTGAGGACGAGCACGAATTCAGCTTAGGGATGTTGATACGTCTCCAACGTATCTATACTTTTTTTCCATGCTATTATCTTATAATTCTAGGATGCTTTTTAGGCATTTACTTTTTGTTTTATATTATTTTTGAGCACTAACCTATTAACGCTGTGTCAAGTGCGAGTTGTTGTTTTCTGCATGTTTTTGGCTTTTCAGGAATACCGTACCAAACAAAGTTCAAGTACCCCGAAACTTTTTGATGACTTTTTCTAGACAAAATAAGGACTTGGAAGCTCTAGAAGGAGACTGGAGGGCCCACGGGGTGGCGCCAAGCCAACATGGTCCTCCCACGGGGGTGGTCGCGTCGTGGTGGCTTTGTCCTATAAATTCACATTAATGCCAAAAACCCTAAGGAGCCTCACGAAACACTTTTTGTGCCGCCGCAAGTCTCTGTTCTGCCGTGTGCCCATATGGAGCCCTATTTCGGCGCCTTGTCGGAGGGGGATGAATCACGGAGGGCCTTTACATCAACCTTGTTGCTCCCATGGTGATGTGTGGGTAGTTCATCACAGACCTATGGATCGGTAGTTACTATCTAGATGGCTATATAGATATCTCTTTGTTCTTGGTTGCCATGATCACTGCGATTCCTGTGGTGATTTATCTAATGTAATCACTCTTGTGCGGTGCGTTTGTTGGGATCGAATGAATTGTGGTTTTATGTTCAGATTATTCATGAATAATATTCGAGTCTTCTCTGAATTCTTATATGCATGATTGTGATAGATTAATAATTCTCTATGATCTATTGATTTTGTTTGGCCAATTAGATTGATCTATCATGAGTGAGAGAGGTGCATTGTAGTGGGTTCCATCTTGTGGTGCTCAACCCCGGTGACAGAAATGGACATGGCACGTATTGTATTGTTGTCACTATGGGTATAACGATGGGGTTGGTTCATATTAATTGGATTTACTTTGTCTACGTCATGTCATTGTTCTCCAAGCATTACTCTGTTTTCACTTAATACTCTAGTTGTGTGCTCAATAGCGATCGATGGGTGGTGTAATAGTAGTATATGCAGGAGGAGCCAGTCTAGTTGCTTACGGAGGCGATGCCTATATGGAATAAATATTGTATAACTATGTGCTTTTCTATCAATTGCCCAATAGTAATTTGTTTACCCACTGTATGCTTTCTATGAAAGAGAAGCCTCTAGCAAAATTCTATGCACTTACAATAACGCGTACCATTTACTTACCTCTTCATGGGAATTGATACTCTTACTTTGAAAAGTTACAACCAAACTCTGTGCTCTTGCAAGAGATCAGTATCCTCCCAGAATCTAACTTGGAAACCATCCCTCAAAAAGAAACAATCAAATTGAAAGAAATGGATTCATTAGGTTTCACCAGGCCAACAGAAAAAGGGATCCCCTGGTTTCGAGCGGAGTTGAGAAATATGACTTTGAATCTCATGTACTTATAACAAATGATTTTCTACCACACGCCTTCTCCAGTAAGAAGGTTGATCAAGTCTTTGATAGTGAATTTGAATGCCAATCTACCTAATTGGGTACTGCCCGAGGCAACAACTAAAGATCGCCACGATCTCTTCGAAGAAAAGAATCCACTCTGATGAGAATTAATTTCGAACCGAGAAGTTTCTCAGAAGCGAATAAAAGCAACTTGAGGTTTGAGGTTATTTGCATATGATGGAATGGATAGATCATCTTCTATACTAATGAGAAATTTCCCCACCAATCTGTCCGGCCATTTTAGTGCTTACAACTAGTATATAGAGCATACCCGCTACAATGTTGAACATGATAGGGGATAGCGGGACACCATGACGAAGACCCTTTCGGAAGTAGTTGCCCATGTCATCATTTATTTAGATGGCGATACTATTTCAAGAACAACGCCCCTTACCCATGTGCATCGTTTTGATGAGAACCTATATATGCGAAGAGTTCATAGAAGACGTAAGTCACTTCACTTCATCATAAACTTTGTTAAAGTCAATTTTTAGGACGCACTTGTTTTTTTTTCCGGTGAAGCTCATTTATAGTTTTTTCATGTAGGAAACCAACCCTATCAAGTATATTTCGTTCTTGCATGCATGATGATTGAGTGAGATGGGCTACATGGTCAACCATGCCATTCAACCGATTAGTCGCCAACTCCGTACAAATCTTAAAGCTGATAATCATGAGACGAATTGCCCTATATTGTTGGATCCAACTTGCATCCTTCGTTTTAGGTAGTAGGAGTAGAATATTATTTTTCAAAGTTTAAACAACGATATTGTTGGATAAAAAATAATTACTCACCAGACATTACATTACATAACAATATATTACAACTCTAGATCGGTCCATCTAGCATAGCAGCTAGTTTTCTTTGTCTTTGTTCTCTTTCGAATCGTTCTCTTGTCTATTGAGAGTTGAGGGTGGGTTGGCTCAGCCGCAGCTTGCGCTCGTCGGAGAGCTTCTGGGCGAAGTGAGCGAGCGCCTCTTCGTTGGTGCCCTCATCATCAACGGGCTCGTAAATCCCTGTGTCGATGTTCACCCGAGCCACTTTCTTCTTGAGCAACATGTTGCCAATTCCGATGAGCGCCTCCATGTTCGCCTTGGTGGAGATATCCACAGAGGATGTGTGGCCCGTGAGTGAGTCGTCCTGGATGCGTAGGTAGTTCTTCTCAATGTGAAGTGCTTGGAATAATATAGCAGCGTGGATGTCGACCATGTCGGCGCTTGCATGGGAGAAAATGTCGATAAGTGGGGTGAAGCCACCATCATAGAGCCAGCGGAGGACGCCCCACTTGGCGCAGTCCGGCGCGGTGTACTTCTCCGCCTGCTTGGCCGTCCCTGTGCCGAGGGAGATGATGAGGTACCTGTGGTACTCGGCGGGCTTGCCGTGCGAGAAGTCCGGGTTCCGGCGCAACACTTCCTTGGTGATCATGGACATGGCGGCCATAGTGGGGTTGTTGGCGGCCACGCCACCGTCGACCAGGTGATACTCACGGTCCGGCAGCTTGCCCATGGGGTCGTGGGTCGCGAAGTAGTGCGCCGGGAAGTAGGTCGGCGCCGCCGACGTGCTGATGCAGATGTCCGAGAGGTGCGCGTTCTTGAGCGGGTCCACCTTGGCCTCGTACGTGTTGAAGATGACCGGCTGCAGGTACTTGATGTCGAACGTCGGGACTATGATGTTGGTGACGGTGTCGGCGACCGTCACGTCGTTGGTGAGGCTCTTGATCTTGTCGTGCAGGAACTTACCGTCGTACTTGGGACCCTTCACCGCGCCGAACAGGTTCGCTATCGGGGTCAGGAACCCCAACCTGTGTACGTACGTGAAGCAACGCTGGCGTCAACACGACGGTATTGCCGGAAGGAGAGAAGAGAAGGGACACCGTGCGTGCGTGCGTGCGTGCGTGCGTACGTACCTCCTCTGCGGGAAGATCTTGGGCCCGTTCTCAAGGTAGAAGTTGTTGATGTCCTTGGCCTCGAAGAGTGGCCGCTTGTTCTCGCCCGGCGCCGCCAGCATCGACGTGACCAGCGCGCCCGTGCTCGTCCCGGCGATCACGTCGAAGTAGTCCGCGATGCGCGCGTCCGGCCCGTCTAGCTCCTGTCAAACGCAGCACACGTCACAAACAACAATCAATCAAGGATGACGAAGGTGCAGCTTGGCAATCGAGCTGCGGACGGGCGTACCTGGAGCTTGGACTCGAGACATGCGAGGATGGTGGAGGGGATGAGACCGCGGATGCCGCCCCCGTCGATGCTCAGCACCGTGATGAGTCGCCCCTGCGCCGACGGCGGGCACGTCGTCGTCGTGTCCGCCTGGCTGCCCATGTTTAGCCTCGCACGGGGTGTGCCCTGCTCTGCTCTAGCTCTAGCTACTGCTAGCAGTGGGAGAGCCTTCAATTTGAAACGAGACCAGGCCAGCTCGCTCCAGTACGTCAAGATTTCCGGGGCGTGATCGTGGCTCTTGTGTTCTTGTGCTTTCCGATGTGGAACCTCTACCCGGGGTACCGAGCTATTTAACTCCAAATATGGCGTCAGTGGCTAAGAAGGAATCATTTTACTTCACGCTTATTTTATGGTGCGCGTGTGTCACGTTTGATGGATACCGACGGCCAACTCCTGGAATGGAATCCCTACTCGCTGTACCGGTCGACAGCATGATTTGTTGGCACAATGAAGAGCAGCGACGATGCTTGATCGTATCGGATTTTCTTTAGAAGTTACACATTCCATCTTAATAACAAGGGTGTGGCTAGGTCTCGATTTAACCAAGAAATATCTCACATGTAAAAAATTTATTTATTTTACATGAATTTTAATATAAGATCTCACAGATATAGCATCAACTGAGACTTAACAAGACTGCAATAATAAAACAAAGAAGTGGAATTGAAAGAAAATAATAATTAAACGGGGGTGAGCTGGGGAATGGCATTTGCAAACATTTTTCACGGTGTTTTATACTGCAGGAACATGTTAATTCTTTCAAGCGACCACGACAAATTTCACAACACGAACTCGTGTTTCCGTAATTTGCCACGTGTGTTTGAAGAATTCGTAATAAAAAATGTTCGCAAATGCCATGCCCCCCAAGGAACGTTCACTGGTTACTATCATCCAAGTTAAATAGAACACACACGTCTCAATGCTCTCGGACGATTCATATTAGTATACTTTTTGGGGGCTCGTTTTCAAACAATTTAACTGGAAAAATATATATTGTATGCCACAAAAAGCATATCTTGAGATTCTTAGTGGAATGAAAATACTAACTGAATTTTTCGTTGGCATGTTACGCATGTTCGTTTGGTCAATTGAAGACCAAGAACACATGCCTGATTTAGAGCATCTATAACCGGACTTGACAAATCCACTCTTCATGTACGGCTGCGGGCGCGTTCATAGATGACGTCAGACAATCCCTTATATGCATTGTCGCACATCCACACACCCCAAATACATGTAATTCATGTGCGCCGATCATACCATATAAAATTATTCGAATTCAATCATTCGAAACAAAGCAAAACAAATCATAGTTCAATAATCTGGACAAGCCAAAATGAAATTGATATCTGATCAGTCGCTGGCTAGCTAACAAGATCACTTGCCGGTCCAACCACGTGGCCTACTCCGAGACCATCATTGTGTCCTGCTCCGGCGTGCAACCATGCCACATACTTCGCATGCATCCTTGTCGCATGCGCCGCTGTCGCCGACGCCGTCCTCGCCCCCTCATACTCCCTACGACTATTGTTCTTCTTTTTGTTCGCAAGCCACTTCTCTTCTTGCTCATCCAAGAGGCTTTCGTCCACCAACATGATCTTTGCATCCTCCGCGTCCCGTGCGATTTGCAACCTCTCTTTCTCAAGCTGAGTCTCACTAAATGTCTTGGTCTTTTCCTACACGGACGGCGAGATGTCCGTGGATGGGCGTGCTTGTTTGAAGTGGCGAAGATTACAATAAAAACCTGGGTGGGACAAAATGGCCCATGAGTGGCTTTTTTGGGGCCATGAGTTAGTTGTAATAGGAGCAAATGCTACAAGGTTGTTTGGGCCATGGCCCATGTAGCCTTGTTGTAGCTCTGTCACTGCTTGTTCGCGTTGCATGGCGCCAAACCTATGAACACCGACTCATGTCTATGCATATGGTCCTCTGTAAAGAATATGAGTGGTGGTGGGGTTCTTGAGACCAAGGAAAACCTAGGCCAATAACAATGGCCATGGCGATGAGGCAATATCCCTACATGGAAGATTATTTGTGGTTTCCTCTCTAGCCCAACCTTCCCTTCTGATAGGCACAAGGGTGTCTTATATTTTTGATGAGAAACACACAATCAACCCACTAGTGGGGACATGGCCTATAGTCCCGGCCCGTAAGGGCTTTAGTCCCGGTTCACCAACCGGGACCAAAGAGGCGGGACTAAAGGCCTAACCTTTAGTCCCGGCCCTGTTCCAAGCGGGACCAAAGGTGCTCCACGTGGGCGCCTCGGAGCGCCCTCAAGGGCAGGCCCTTTAGTCCCGGGTCTTAACACGGACCGGGACTAAAGAGTTTCTGCAGATTTTGTTTATTTTAGGGTTTTAGGGTTTAGGTGTTCGGGAGATTAACGTGATGTCTCGTTTGGTGTTCGGGAATTAGTTTTCATATAATTCTAAATATACATGTTTATGCATATATATATATATAAGATTAACTTATCTTACAAGCGAGTATATATATACAATTATATGGAGATCTGAATTATCGGGACTAGAGCCCGTCTATTCGATTACATGGACCAACATCAGTAATGGCCCCTAGCTACATTAAATCGTCCTTTGTCATCTATAGCTTCCATCCTCAGAAAGGTCGCAAGCTCCTCTGCGACAGCAATCGCGCGTTTCTCTGGTAGGTACTTCTCCCTCATGGCCGTGTACTATATAAGAAGAGGAGATGAATATGAATATCAATCAGGATAACAAAGAATGACTGGTAAAAATAGAGGTGTGAATGTTCATTGCTTACGTCGTATCTGTAATCCTTGTGCTCAGAGGTAAACGTGCGAATGGTCTCGCAAACATAGTATCCGCATAGATGCGTCCCCCGTGGCTACTGGTCGCACTTTACGAGAATAGAATATATTGTTGGGGAACGTCGCATGGGAAACAAAAATTTTCCTACGCGCACGAAGACCTATCATGGTGATGTCCATCTACGAGAGGGGATGAGTGATCTACGTACCCTTGTAGATCGTACAGCAGAAGCGTTTAGAGAACGCGGTTGATGTAGTGGAACGTCCTCACGTCCCTCGATCCGCCCCGCGAACAATCCCGCGATCAGTCCCGCGATCTAGTACCGAACGGACGGCACCTCCGCGTTCAGCACACGTACAGCTCGACGATGATCTCGGCCTTCTTGATCCAGCAAGAGAGACGAAGAGGTAGAAGAGTTCTCCGGCAGCGTGACGGCGCTCCGGAGGTTGGTGATGATCTTGTCTCAGCAGGGCTCCGCCCGAGCTCCGTAGAAACGCGATCTAGAGGAAAAACTATGGAGGTATGTGGTCGGGCAGCCATGAGAAAGTCGTCTCAAATCTGCCCTAAAAGCCCCATATATATAGGAGAAGGGAGGGGGACCTTGCCTTGGGGTCCAAGGGACCCTCAAGGGGTCGGCCGAGCCAAGGGGGGGAGGACTCCCCCCCCAAACCGAGTTGGACTTGGTTTGGTGGGAGGAGTCCCCCTCCCTTCCCACTTCCTCCCTCTTTTTTTTTTCTTTTCCTTTGATTCTTTGTTCTTGGCGCATAGGCCCCCTTGGGGCTGTCCCACCAGCCCACTAAGGGCTGGTGTGTCTCCCCAAAGCCTATGGGCTTCCCCGGGGTGGGTTGCCCCCCCCCCCGATGAACTCCCGGAACCCATTCGTCATTCCCGGTAACTCCGAAAACCTTCCGGTAATCAAATGAGGTCATCCTATATATCAATCTTTGTTTCCGGACCATTCCGGAAACCCTCGTGACGTCCGTGATCTCATCCGGGACTCCGAACAACATTCGGTAACCAACCATATAACTCAAATACGCATAAAACAACGTCGAACCTTAAGTGTGCAGACCCTGCGGGTTCGAGAACTATGTAGACATGACCCGAGAGACTCCTCGGTCAATATCCAATAGCGGGACCTGGATGCCCATAGTGGATCCTACATATTCTACGAAGATCTTATCGTTTGAACCTCAGTGCCAAGGATTCGTATAATCCCGTATGTCATTCCCTTTGTCCTTCGGTATGTTACTTGCCCGAGATTCGATCGTCACTATCCGCATACCTATTTCAATCTCGTTTACCGGCAAGTCTCTTTACTCGTTCCGTAATACAAGATCCCGCAACTTACACTAAGTTACATTGCTTGCAAGGCTTGTGTGTGATGTTGTATTACCGAGTGGGCCCCGAGATACCTCTCCGTCACACGGAGTGACAAATCCCAGTCTCGATCCATACTAACTCAACTAACACCTTCGGAGCTACCTGTAGAGCATCTTTATAGTCACCCAGTTACGTTGCGACGTTTGATACACACAAAGTATTCCTCCGGTGTCAGTGAGTTATATGATCTCATGGTCATAGGAATAAATACTTGACACGCAGAAAACAGTAGCAACAAAATGACACGATCAACATGCTACGTCTATTAGTTTGGGTCTAGTCCATCACATGATTCTCCTAATGATGTGATCCCGTTATCAAGTGACAACACTTGCCTATGGCCAGGAAACCTTGACAATCTTTGATCAACGAGCTAGTCAACTAGAGGCTTACTAGGGACAATGTTTTGTCTATGTATCCACACAAGTATTGTGTTTCCAATCAATACAATTATAGCATGGATAATAAACGATTATCATGAACTAAGAAATATAATAATAACTAATTTATTATTGCCTCTAGGGCATATTTCCAACAGTCTCCCACTTGCACTAGAGTCAATAATCTAGTTCACATCACCATGTGATTCCAATGAATCCCACACCCATATAGTTATGGGGTCTAATCACGTCTTGCTCGTGAGAGAGGTTTTAGTCAACGGTTCTGAAACTTTCAGATCCGTGCGTTCTTCACAAATCTTTATGTCATCTTATAGATGCTGCTACTACGTGCTATTCGGAAATGCTCCAAATATCTACTCTACTATACGAATCCGTTTCACTACTCATAGTTATTTGGATTAGTGTCAAAGCTTGCATCGACGTAACCCTTTACGACAAACTCTTTAACCACCTCCATAATCGAGAAAGATTCCTTAGTCCATTAGTTACTAAGGATAAAATTTGACCACTTATAGTGATTCAATCATGGATCACTCTCTGTACCTCTCAACAGATTTTGAGTCAAGGCACACATCAGGTGCGGTACACAGCATGGCATACTTTAGATTCTATGGCTAAGGCATAGAAGACGACCTTCGTCTATTCTCTTTATTCTGCCGGGGTCGGGTTTTGAGTCTTACTCAAATTCACACCTCACAACGCAACCAAGAACTCCTTCTTTGCTGATCTTATTTTGAACTCTTTCAAAACTTGTCAAGGCATGCATCTTGTTGAAACTTTCATTAAGCGCTTTTGATCTATCTCCATAGATCTTTGATGCTCAACGTTCAAGTAGCGTAATCCAGGTACTCCTTTGAAAACTTCTTTCAAACAACCTTGTATGCTTTACAGAAATTCTACATTACTTCTGATCCACAATATGTCAACCACATATACCTATCAGAATTTCTATAGTGCTCCCACTCACTTCTTTGGAAATACAAGTTTCTCATAAACCTTGTACAAACCCAAAATCTTTGATCATCTCATCAAAGTGCATATTCCAACTCTGAGATGCTTGCACCAGTCCATTGAAGGATCACTGGAGCTCGCATACTTGCTAGTATCTTTAGGATCGACAAAACCTTCTGGTTGTATCACATACAATGTTTGCTCAAGGAAACCGTCGAGGAAACAATGTTTTGACATCCTACATGCAATATTTCATAAATAATGCATCAACAACTAACATAATTCTAACAGACCTTTAGCATCGCTACGAGTGAGAAAGTCTCATCATAGTCAACTGTTTGATCTTGTCGAAAACATCTTTGCGACAAGTCGAGCTTTTCTTAATAGTGACTTATCACCATCATCGTCTGTCTTCTTTCAATGATCCATTTTACTCAATAGTCCTATGACCATCAAGTAGTTCTACCAAAGTCTACACTTTGTTTTCACACATGGATCCTCTCTCGGATTTCATGGCTTCCAGCCATTTGTCGGAATCCGGGCCCACCATTGCTTTCTCCATAACTCGTAGGTTCACTGTTGCTCAACAACATGACCTCCAAGACAGGGTTACCGTACCACTCTGCAATAGTACGCGACCTTGTCGACCTACGAGGCTTGTAGTAACTTGATCCGATGCTTGATGATCACCATCATCAGCTTCCACTTCAATTGGTGTAGGCGCCACAGGAACAACTTCCTGTGCCCTGCTACACACTGGTTGAAGTGATGGTTCAATAACCTCATCAAGTTCTACTACCCTCCCACTCAATTCTTTCGAGAGAAACCTTTCCTCGAGAAAGGATCCGTTTCTAGAAACAAACACTTTGCTTTCGGATCTGAGATAGGAGATGTACCCAACTGCTTTGGATATCCTATGAAGATGCATTTATCCGCTTTGGGTTCGAGCTTATCAGACTGAAACTTTTTCACATAAGTGTCGAAGCCCCAAACTTTCAAGAAACAACAATTTAGATTTCTCTAAACCTCAGTCTTTGCTGTGTCATCTCAACGGAAATACGCGGTGCCCTATTTAAAGTGAGTGCGATTGTCTCTAATGCATAACCCATAAACGATAGTGGTAATTCGATAAGAGACATCATAGTATGCACCATACCAAATAGTGTGTGGCTATGACGTACAGACACATCATCACACTATGATGTTCCAGGTGGCATGAACTGCGAAACAATTTCCACATTGTCTTTAACTGCGTACCAAAACTCGTAACTCAGATATTCATTTCCA
Organism: Hordeum vulgare subsp. vulgare; assembly: GCF_904849725.1. NCBI lineage: Eukaryota > Viridiplantae > Streptophyta > Magnoliopsida > Poales > Poaceae > Hordeum > Hordeum vulgare. Next base: position 82,478,652 of record NC_058524.1, read on the forward strand.
TGATCATATCATAGACAGTTTATCCTCTTGTTTTGACGAACTTCACTCTGAAACGGAATTGAACTTTTCAACATTTCAGACTTGTGATTCATTAAGTAAATACTCTTGTATCTACTCAAATCGTCAGTGAAGTAAGAACATAATGATATTCACTGCGTGCCTCAGCACCCATTGGACTGCATACATCAAAATGTATCACTTCCAACAAGTTACTATCTTATTTCATCTCAATGAAAACAAGGCCTTGCTCATGTGGTATGATTTGCATGTCACTAGTGATTCGAAATCAGGTGAGCACAAAGATCCATCAGCATGGAGCCTCTTCATGCAATTTATACTAACATGACTCAAGCGGCAGTGCCACAAGTAAGTGGTACTATCATCATTAACTCATATCTTTTGGCACCAATATCATAAACATGTGTAACACTACGATCGAGATTCAATAAACCATTGAAGGTGAATATTCAAGAAAATAGAGTAACCATTATTCTCTTTAAATGAATAATCGTATTGCAATAAACACGATCCAATCATGTTCATGCTTAACGCAAGCACCAAATAACAATTATTTAGGTTTAACACCAATCCCGATGGTAGAGGGAGCGTGCGGCGTTTGATCATATCAACCTTGGAAATACTTCCAACACGTATCGTCACCTCGCCTTTAGCTAGTCTCCGTTTATGCCGTAGCTTTCATTTCGTGTTACTAATCACTTAGCAACCGAACTGGTATCCAATACCCTCATGCTACTAGGAGTACTAGTAAAGTACACATCAACATCATGTATCAAATACACTTCTTTCGACTTTTGCCAGCCTTCTTATCTACCAAGTATCTAGAGTTGCTCCGCCTCAGTGACTGTTCCCCTCATTACAGAAGCACTTAGTCTCGGGTTTGGGTTTAATCTTGGGTCTCTTCATTTATGCAGCAACTGTTTTGCCGTTTCACGAAGTATCCCTTCTAGCCCTTGCCTTTCTTGAAACTTAGTGGTTTTACAAACCATCAACTATTGATACTCCTTCCCGATTTCTACTTTCGCAGTGTCAAACATCGCGAATCGCTCAAGGATCATTGTATCTATCCTTGACATGTTATAGTTCATCACGAAGCTCTCACAGCTTGGTGGCAGTGACTTTGGAGAACCATCACTATCTCATCTGGAAGATTAACTCCCACTTGATTCAAGTGATTGTCGTACTCAGACAATCTGAGCACACGCTCAACGATTGAGCTTTTCTCCTTTACTTTGTGGACAAAGAATCTTGTCGGAGGTCTCGTACCTCTTAACAAGGGCACAAGCATGAAATCATAATTTCATCTCTTTAGAACATCACTTATGTTCCGTGACGTTTTAAAACGTTTTCGGCGCCTTGCTTCTAAGCCATTAAGTATTTTGCACTGAACTATCGTGTAGTCATCAGAAACGTGTATGTCGGATGTTCACAGCATCCACAGACAACGCTCGAGGTGCAGCACACCGAGTGGTGCATTAAGGACATAAGCCTTCTGTGCAGCAACGAGGACAATCCTCGGTTTTACAGACTTAGTCTGCAAAGTTTGCTACTATCAACTTTCAACTAAATTTTCTCTAGGAACATATAATAAAAAACAGTAGAGCTATAGCGCAAGCTACATCGCAATTCGCAAAGACCATTGGACTATGTTCATGACAATTAGTTCAATTAATCATATTACTTAAGAACTCCCACTCAAAAAGTACATCTCTCTAGTCATTTGAGTGGTACATGATCCAAATCCACTATCTCAAGTCCGATCATCACGTGAGTCAAGAATAGTTTCAGTGGTAAGCATCTCTATGCTAATCATATCAACTATACGATTCATGCTCGACCTTTCGGTCTCATGTTTTCCGAGGCCATGTCTGCACATGCTAGGCTCGTCAAGCTTAACCCGAGTGTTCCGCGTGCGCAACTGTTTTGCACCCGTTGTATGTGAACGTTGAGTCTATCACACCCGATCATCACGTGGTGTCTCGAAACGACGAACTGTAGCAACGGTGCACAGTCGGGGAGAACACAATTTCGTCTTGAAATTTTAGTGAGATATCACCTCATAATGCTACCATCGTTCTAAGCAAAATAAGGTGCAAAAAAGGATTAACATCACATGCAATTCATAAGTGACATGATATGGCCATCATCACGTGCTTCTTGATCTCCATCACCAAAGCACCGGCACGATCTTCTTGTCACCGGAGCCACACCATGATCATCCATCAACGTGTTGCAATCGGGGTTGTCGTGCTACTTATGCTATTACTACTAAAGCTACATCCTAGCAGAATAGTAAACGCATCTGCAAGCACAAACGTTAGTATAAAGACAACCCTATGGCTCCTGCCGGTTGTCGTACCATCGACATGCAAGTCGATATTTCTATTACAACATGATCATCTCATACATCCAATATATCACATCACATCGTTGGCCATATCACATCACAATCATACCCTGCAAAAACAAGTTAGACGTCCTCTAATTTTGTTGTTGCATGTTTTACGTGGTGACCAAGGGTATCTAGTAGGATCGCATCTTACTTACGCAAACACCACAACGGAGATATATGAGTTGCTATTTAACCTCATCCAAGGACCTCCTCGGTCAAATCCGATTCAACTAAAGTTGAAGAAACCGTCACTTGCCAGCCATCTTTGAGCAAAGGGGGTTACTCGTAACGATGAAACCAGTCTCTCGTAAGCGTACGAGTAATGTCGGTCCAAGCCGCTTCAATCCAACAATACCGCGGAATCAAGAAAAGACTAAGGAGGGCAGCAAAACGCACATCACCGCCCACAAAACCTGTTGTGTTCTACTCGAGAAGACATCTACGCATGAACCTATCTCATGATGCCACTGTTGGGGAACGTCGCATGGGAAACAAAAATTTTCCTACGCGCACGAAGACCTATCATGGTGATGTCCATCTACGAGAGGGGATGAGTGATCTACGTACCCTTGTAGATCGTACAGCAGAAGCGTTTAGAGAACGCGGTTGATGTAGTGGAACGTCCTCACGTCCCTCGATCCGCCCCGCGAACAATCCCGCGATCAGTCCCGCGATCTAGTACCGAACGGACGGCACCTCCGCGTTCAGCACACGTACAGCTCGACGATGATCTCGGCCTTCTTGATCCAGCAAGAGAGACGGAGAGGTAGAAGAGTTCTCTGGCAGCGTGACGGCGCTCCGGAGGTTGGTGATGATCTTGTCTCAGCAGGGCTCCGCCCGAGCTCCGTAGAAACGCGATCTAGAGGAAAAACTATGGAGGTATGTGGTCGGGCAGCCGTGAGAAAGTCGTCTCAAATCTGCCCTAAAAGCCCCATATATATAGGAGGAGGGAGGGGGACCTTGCCTTGGGGTCCAAGGGACCCTCAAGGGGTCGGCCGAGCCAAGGGGGGGAGGACTCCCCCCCCAAACCGAGTTGGACTTGGTTTGGTGGGAGGAGTCCCCCTCCCTTCCCACTTCCTCCCTCTTTTTTTTTTCTTTTCCTTTGATTCTTTGTTCTTGGCGCATAGGCCCCCTTGGGGCTGTCCCACCAGCCCACTAAGGGCTGGTGTGTCTCCCCAAAGCCTATGGGCTTCCCCGGGGTGGGTTGTCCCCCCCCGGTGAACTCCCGGAACCCATTCGTCATTCCCGGTAACTCCGAAAACCTTCCGGTAATCAAATGAGGTCATCCTATATATCAATCTTTGTTTCCGGACCATTCCGGAAACCCTCGTGACGTCCGTGATCTCATCCGGGACTCCGAACAACATTCGGTAACCAACCATATAACTCAAATACGCATAAAACAACATCGAACCTTAAGTGTGCAGACCCTGCGGGTTCGAGAACTATGTAGACATGACCCGAGAGACTCCTCGGTCAATATCCAATAGCGGGACCTGGATGCCCATATTGGATCCTACATATTCTACGAAGATCTTATCGTTTGAACCTCAGTGCCAAGGATTCGTATAATCCCGTATGTCATTCCCTTTGTCCTTCGGTATGTTACTTGCCCGAGATTCGATCGTCAGTATCCGCATACCTATTTCAATCTCGTTTACCGGCAAGTCTCTTTACTCGTTCCGTAATACAAGATCCCGCAACTTACACTAAGTTACATTGCTTGCAAGGCTTGTGTGTGATGTTGTATTACCGAGTGGGCCCCGAGATACCTCTCCGTCACACGGAGTGACAAATCCCAGTCTCGATCCATACTAACTCAACTAACACCTTCGGAGCTACCTGTAGAGCATCTTTATAGTCATCCAGTTACGTTGCGACGTTTGATACACACAAAGTATTCCTCCGGTGTTAGTGAGTTATATGATCTCATGGTCATAGGAATAAATACTTGACACGCAGAAAACAGTAGCAACAAAATGACACGATCAACATGCTACGTCTATTAGTTTGGATCTAGTCCATCACATGATTCTCCTAATGATGTGATCCCGTTATCAAGTGACAACACTTGCCTATGGCCAGGAAACCTTGACAATCTTTGATCAACGAGCTAGTCAACTAGAGGCTTACTAGGGACAGTGTTTTGTCTATGTATCCACACAAGTATTGTGTTTCCAATCAATACAATTATAGCATGGATAATAAACGATTATCATGAACTAAGAAATATAATAATAACTAATTTATTATTGCCTCTAGGGCATATTTCCAACATATATATAATCAAAATAATAATCTAGCATCATAAATGTATTGAAAATAAAAGTTTATCATACTACTACTTACCTGAGCCGCTCTAAAGGTCAGCTTCTCATGCTCGATACCGGGAGTCACGCACTTGAACCGCTTCCAAACCCTGCCCGACAAGGAAAATGATTTGCTAAGTTTTTCATTAATTGATATATCAGAAAATCATCGAAAGAGACCAATAGAGCGCAAGAATGATTGAAATTACCCTTGGAGCATGTCCTGCAGGCTTTGGAACTGTTCCAAGGGTCTCGATCATGGGTTGAAGGCATCAACTCTTCCCTTATCAATTTGAATGTCCAACAGAATCCAATGGTAGCTGCACATTGTTAGAGCATATATCTCCATATGTGGTTTTGGTAATTGATGACAATTCCTATGGACTAATGGTTGCCTTAAGTTATATTTATAGGATTTGTCCATAGGTACTTCTTGAAGTCCATCTGTCGGGTTCAAGGAGTTTATATAATGATCAAGATGTTATTCAAGGTATTATCCAAAGAATGGTCATAGAAACACTAGGTTGATCAAGATCTCAGACAAAGAGTAAATCAAGATGATCAACACACAAAGCGTATAAGATGTACCGAGAGGGATCAAGTGATCCCATGGTATGGTAAGCATTGTCCATTACGTGTTTGTGTACTAACCCATGGTCTTTGTGAGACTCCTGTGTGGGGGTTAGGTGTGCTTCCATTGGGCTTGCGTCAAAAGGAAGATCTCATACAACCCATGAAGGATGACGTCAAGTGGTGATCGTCATCAAGATTGTGGTGTGCAAGTTCAAGTGGATCAGCACGAATATATCATTGAAACTATTGTCAATGATGATGTGATGATAAGGACAACCTCATGTGCTAACAAGGACAAGATCAAGATAAACATTCCTGAGCACCACATGCTTGATTCTTGTGGATGTTCACATGATGGACAAATGAAGATGAATACATAAGCTAGGCTTTCCGCATTGTGTATGGGAAAGCTACTTGAAGACTTCATCATGTCTTGCTTTCAACTTGAGCCAAGAAGGAACAACAACATCAAGCTCAGGTGAAAGGGCTAACTCAAAGGTATCAGTTCCTTTGACGTTAGTTGTGCGGAGTGATGATCAGCAAATAAAAGTATACACTCAAGTATGGATCATCAGTACTCTTTTATGATTCTTGGGTCCTTAGGGATCCCGCACTATTAAGAGGGGATCACAGGTTTTGCGATGAACTTGCTCAAACTACATCATCACTTTCTGCTCAGACCACATCTCCAATGTTTTGTTCTTATCTGAAAACAGAACCAGTGCCTCGGACATCCGACTTTCTCCGGACGTCCGAGGACCGGACAACGGACTAGTTCGGAAATCCAGAATCCTATACCATAGAAATCAGAGCTATATAACTCGGACTTCCGGCACCCTCCGGACGTCCGAGGCCCGGATGTCCGGCCAAGACCCTGGAAATCCGGAAGCCTGCACCATTAGATGTTGTGTTCTATATCTCGGAAATCCGGCTCCCTCCGGACGTCCGAGCGCCGGACGTCCGACACCCGTTTGAAATCCGGAACCTACCACCAGTAGAAGTTGAGCTGTATAACTCGGATTTCCGGTCCTCTCCGGACGTCCGGTGGCTGATAAATTCAACATAGGTTCAGTCGTATCTACAGGCCTCGGATGACCGACCCCTGTCGGACGTCCGGTCGCTGTTTAATTCAAAATAGTTTCAGTCGTATCTACAGGCCTTGGACGACCAACCACTGTCGGACGTCTAACCCCTCGTGGACGCCCGGACTTCCGACAACTGTCGGACGTCCGGACCCTGTGTGACTTAAAGTGTCCCCAACGGCTCTTTTTCTCTCCCCACTATAAATACCCCCCTCCCACTTCGTGAGAGGGTGGCCTAACACAGCCTTATCCTCATAAGAACACATTTCCACCTCACACACATTTGCTCACTCCAAATCTTAGATCCCAAGAGCATTTGTGAGCCCCTTTGAGAGTTGTTCCAATCAAAAGATAGATCGTCTCACTCTCCTTCTCTCAACCCAAGCTATTTGTGATTTGAGCAAGTTTTGAGCATTCCCCGTGATCTTGTTACTCTTGGAGTTTGGAGACTCCTAGGCGGTAGGAGTTCTTCGGAGAGGAATCAATCCGTGTGATTTCCCCCGAAAAAGTTTGTGAGGGTTTGGAAGCCACCTCAAAGGCTTACCACTAGTGGTTGAGAAACGCCTTCGTGGTGTTATCTCAAAGGGAGAATAGGGTGAGCCTTCGTGGCGTTGTTGTGCCTTCGTGGTAACACCCACCTCTCTAACGGTGACTAGCTTCCCTCCAAGGAAGTGAACATCGGGATACATCTTCGTCTCAGTGACCTTGGTTATCCTTAACCCTAACTCCTTACTTGTGGTTTACTTGTGTTACTTGAGCATACATACATTGCATATTGTTTGTGCTCATTATATTGTGTTGGCTATTTCTTGTACAAGATTAATCATTCAAGCATACCCTCTATATCCACACGTACATACTTGCAGCCCTTGATATATCGTGTAATATAGTGTGATCTAGTATCTTGTGTTGTTCACCTACTTGTCGTGTGATATAGCTCAAGTAAGTTTGTGTAACTTACTTGTGCTTGTTAGTAACTGCATTGTGTCCATCTTGGTAGATCGTGTTGTCGATACACGTTGCAGTGCCTAGTGCATTTAGGATTTGTGCTTGACAAGTACCCTCTTAGTTTATTTCCGCATTAGGTTCAAGCCAAATCTGAAGAAGTTTTTAAATAACCTATTCACCCCCCCCTCTAGGCGTCATCGAGGTCTTTTCATTTGGTATCAGAGCTAGGTCTCTCTTTAATTAGGTTTCACGACCTAGAGAGTATCGATGTCGACTATTGGATTAGTGCACAATGGCATCTTTGACTTTGATGGCAGAAATTATACCCTATGGAGAATTCGTATGCTTCATCACTTTCGGGCCATGGGCCCAAATACTTTACGAATTGTTCTTGTAGGGATTCCCGACAAAAAGGATGATGCATCTTCATCTACTAATGAGATGTATCTTGATTGTGAGGCTTTTCTTGCCATTCATCGAACTATAAGTCCTGAAGTGTTTAAGTCTATCTCGACTTGCAAGTCAGCTCATGAAGTTTGGACTAAACTTGAAGATATATATGGTGGGTCCAATCTTGATGAAGACGGTATTATGATGAAGGAGTTGGTGCATGAGCTCTTCACTCTTTTCGATCTTAAAGATTCCACCACTACTTCCATATCCGATTGCTTGCACACCTCAGCATCTTCAATCTCACAAGGTAATGACATGGTGAGTGAAGAAATATATGTTGATGAAAATGTCATAGCCTCTATGGACACGAGCATATCTAGCACCACACATAGTGTAAATTATTGTGCTGATAGGTCATGCATTTCACCTAAAGATCCCTCGACAAATGTCTGTGGTGATATGCCTGCTTCCTCATGTCCTCTTGATCAAAATATCTTGTTTCTCCCTAGTTGTTCTATGACTAATCATTTAGGGGAAATCAAGAAATATGAAGTACCTTCGACTAATGAAGAATCTGATTCACCAAAAGAATCATCATCAACTCCTCCAGTTCACATGTGCCTCATGGAAAGAGGTAATAATGAGGTATCATCTTCCCTGTGCAATAACGATGATATTTGCAATGAGGATGATGATGATGATTTGACCGAAAATATCTATGTGATCAGTAAAATTCTTCATAAAGCTAAAAATAACGCTCTTCAAAGATTCCAAGACGTTCTTGCTTACTTTGAAAATTTTAATGATTCACTTAATCATGAACAAGCTAAAAGTGAACAACTTGAACATGAACTTGAGAAGAGTCATCAAGCATGTAGAGACTTAAGATCTTCAAAAGGAGAGATTGAAGTTGCTCATGATAAACTTAAGAAGGATTTTGAGGCCCTTCTCCTTGAATGCAAGAATGTCAAGGGAGAGCTCGTCAAAACCTCTAAGATCTATGAGGAGCTTCAATCTACTCATGAGAAGTCTCTGATCGCTACTTACTCCTCTCATATTGTTGATGATACTTGTACATCTAACCCCATCTCTTTTGAACTATCAACATTGAAGGAGAATGTTGAGCTACGTGCTCAACTTGATTTACTAACTAGCAATTATGGGAAGTTGGAAGAAAACCATGTAATGCTCACAACCTCTCACGCCGATCTTCTAACATCCCTTAATGTGCAAAAGTTAGCTCATGAGGCTATCATCACCAAGGTAACATCAAGAGAGCCTCATGTGGACAATGGCACTACTTCTAGTCAAAGTACTATATTTCCATGCGCTAGTCCTCGTAATTCGTCTACTCATAATGTTGCTACCTTCTGTGATGAATTACTTTCCTTGCCTTGTTGCTCTGACATTGAAGCTTACACTTTCTCTAGTACTTGCATTGATACTAACCGTGCAGAGGAAATCAAAGAGCTCAAGGCCCAAGTCACTTCTCTGAAGAAAGACTTGGAACAGTGTCATGAAGGGATGCCCACACTCAACAATGTCTTGTGTGAGCAAACATCTCCGAATGACAAAAATGAGTTTGGAGTAAACTCAAACAAGAACAAGAGGGGCCTAGAACAAGTCAAGAATTCGGCCAAAATCATTTGCTTCAAGTGCAAAGTTAAAGGGCACCATATTAGATCTTGCCCTCTGAAGACGAAGTCTCAAAGTCACAAGCAACAAGGGAAGCGGCCACAAACTCAATCACATATTCAACTACAAGTTGAAGGAAGGCCTCTTCCCAATAAGACCCAAGCCAACACTCCCCAAGGTGAGAATTCAACTGGGAAGAAAACAAAGGGTAGATGTTGCTACTTATGTCGTGAGAAGGGTCACGTCGCTTCGTCTTGCACGAAAGGTAACTTATCCAACCCAATCACTATTGATGATACATATTCCCTTGGGAAGGATAAGGTTGGCAATGTGTTTGCCAAGTTTGTTGGTACTCAAAATGGTGTCAAGAAAAGAACCATTTGGGTTGCCAAGCCTATTGTGATTAACCTCTTAGGACCCAACGTAGTTGGGGACCAACAAGCTCAAACTTGATCAATAGGTGACCTTGGAGACATTAGAGACTTGGATACATAATGAAGAATTAAGGGGTATTCATCATTCATATTATCTCAAGCCAAGTCATTTGGATTATCGAGTCTGTATCTTATATCCAATGTGCCTCCTTACGGTAACTTATACTTAAACTGTTTACATTGTTAGGTGCTTGCCCCTTTGCATGTTGTGGTTTTGTACCTTGCATGCGTTTGTATATGTTGTGCTTCCAACATGCTTATCTTGAGTAATCGAGTATGTGTATGTTGGTTTGCACATCATGTACATGTGAGTCTTGTATTGAGCCTATTTGCATCTTGTCTGTATTTTTGTTGGCTCTTGTGAGAGATTAATGGACTATCCCATTGTGGGGGAGTGATGTGCTTTGCACACCTCACAATCCTATAAATGTGTATACATGGGGAATACCACTTAGTTTTGATGCTTAAAGATTATCTAGTGTCTATGTGGTATGTCTTACTCATGAGAAATTCAAATTCTATATGGTCCATTAAGTATCTCTTGTTGGTTTTAATTTGCCACTTGTTAATGTTATTGGTTTATCACATTATGGGGGAGTAATATGCTATATGCATATTACAAACCTAGAAAATGTGTACATTTGACGTATTGCCACTTAATGTTGATATTGTAAATTATCTTGTTCCTAGGTGGCATGTTAGCTCTACAAGTGTCATTTGCTTGCATTTTATGGGTAAAGATGATCTTGGATATATTTGTGATCCACCAATGAGTATCATTTCAAAAATACTTCTTGTCCTTGACAATTGGTATTCCCATCATGTGATTGGAATTGCTAATCATCTTTACATTGGATTTTGTGTTTCGTTTGTCTTTCTTGCCTCTTATGAATCTATTTTTAACATGTCTAGTGTGGTTATAGATATAGAGAAAGTGATGATCCCATCGTGTGCGTTTTGTATTCAAATGCAAATTCTATATAATGCACGTCCCTTGGGGGAGCTATCCTATTCTCTTTAAAAACACTCTCTTTATTCACCCATCATAAAATCATTTGATCCCCATCAAGTGTGTGTTGATGGGAGGCAATTCTTGCTCTTTATGATGCTTTGTGCCATCATGAAAATTTGTAGAGGGCTTTGTTTGTTGGAACCTAGCTCTCTCTTGGAAACTAGATACCTCGTGTTTGTTTTCCTTCAATTGGTTTCTTGTTGCCTTCTATTTGGCATGTGTCAATGGATATCTCATTCCTTGATGTATCTTTTAATTTATATCCTTCAAATGATAGTTCTTTTGTTTTAGGATCTTATTATCACTTGATACCTTGTCTTTTGATGACTTATCAACTTTGTGTTGAGTTGATTCTTGAGAGTCTTGAGCATGCGTATCTAGATACTATATACAACTTCTTTTGCTTGCTTTCCTCTTTTGACCCAATATATAAGGGAAACTCCACCCTGTCATAAATTGGCTAAGGTGTGCATGAAATTCAAATTCATATCTATATGCACATATGTGTGTGGAGTTTGTCCTATGTATTGCTGGTTTTCTAACTCTTTGGTCCCAATGAGTTTGGGCACCATTTTTTTTGTTTTTGTTGTTCCAGGAACAACTGGAGATGCATTGGATGCTCGGCTCACCTATAAGGAAGATGTTGAGACCATGTGATTATTGGAGCCAAGTTAGGATGATCAAAGAACAACTATCTACTGCATCAATCCAATGTTGTCTCGGTAACAAGTATCCACTTCATGCATTCTTTTCTTGCAAAGGACCCAACCTGTCTTTTCTTTTCTAGGTTGCATCATGGCATGAATCTCTTGATTTGTTCTCGTAGTACTTGTTTGCTTTCTCAAAGCATCCGAACGGTGATGTCTTACTGCTAGTTGGGATGTCTTAGATGTTCGTATGTTGGAATTTCATATTATACAATAAGAAAATATTAGGCCATGTGCTATGCTTCCAAGCAAAAGATCTCATTGATATATTTATTACTTCCCTTTTTGGATATCTAGTTTTCTTCCTTCTTGTAACCATTTCGTGTGTACATCCTTCTTTGTGGATATATATATCATCATGATTGTCTTCTACTTAGAATCTTTCACACATGAGAGAAGTTACATCTCTAATTGATATCCTCTTTTCTTTCACGTCCATCGCTGCATTTCCTTTTTCGGTTTTTGGTGGCAACGTGAAAGGATTTGTTTTGAGTGCGTATCTTATTTTCTTACATCTTGATGCACTCTTTGGCCGTGAAGATTATTTTTTCCTCATGCTTGTCTTGATGAGGGTTTTGCCATTTCAATTAGTATCTCTCCTCTCGACAAGGTTCTTACTTTCTATCTTCACAATGGGTTGTCACAAGCGTTGGTTCTTATTTTGTTTATTAGTAAGCTTGTGAACCCATTTTCTAGTATGTGTGTGTGGGAATGATATGTCTTGCACTTTGTATCTCATTTCATCATTAATGAGTAATGCTCATCCATATATTAGTCTTCTCAAGTGCTTTGCCATGACTCACACACATTACTTTGGTTGAGCCTATTCTTAAGTTGCTTCTTTTACATGTTGCTCAACCATTTGTTTTGTGCAATTGATATGCTTATTGTCTCATCTATCTTCTTGCACTAGTTGTGTGTTTCTATTAATTCTGGGGGAGCAACGATCATATTTTGTGCACCTGTGTCAAATACAAAAATCTCATATTAGTGCACAAATCATGGGGAGCTTCTCTAGTTTTTGATAAAGCACTATGTTGACTCTATCATAATATCTTTTATTCATGTGGTTCGAAGGACCATATGATTGTTTATTCCATCTGGAATTCTTTGATTGCTTGCCTCTATCTTTGTATGTCTTTGTGGCATACGATCCTTTTATCTGCAATCTTTGGGTCCTCAATATAGTTTGTTTTCCTCCAACTACTTATCATTGTATTTGTGTATTTTTCTGCACTCATTTGCTGAGAAGTACACACTTTTTGGAGGACCACCTACTATTTTGGCTTTCTAAACTTGTCGTCCATTTTGGCAATCGATGCCAATGGGGGAGAAGTTTAGAGAGTTTACTTTGGATATGTTTAGAGGGTTTTGCTTTTATTGCGTAAGAATTTATATCTTGCACACATGCATTATTACCTTGTATGTGTGCGCTTGGTTATGCTTATTTCCTTAGATAAACTCTCTTGAAGTGGTTGTCTTCAATTACCAAAATGGGGGAGATTGTTAGATCATATATCTCCATATGTGGTTTTGGTAATTGATGACAATTCCTATGGAATAATGGTTGCCTTAAGTTATATTTATAGGATTTGTCCATAGGCACTTCTTGAAGTCCATCTATCGGGTTCAAGGAGTTTATATAATGATCAAGATGTTATTCAAGGTATTATCCAAAGAATGATCATAGAAACACTAGGTTGATCAGGATCTGAAACAAAGAGTAAATCAAGATGATCAACACACAAAGCGTATAAGATGTACCGAGAGGGATCAAGTGATCCCATGCTATGGTAAGCATTGTCCATTACGTGTTTGTGTACTAACCCATGGTATTTGTGAGACTCCTGTGTGGGGGTTAGGTGTGCTTCCATTGGGCTTGCGTCAAAAGGAAGATCTCATACAACCCATGAAGGATGACGTGAAGTGGTAATCATCATCAAGATTGTGGTGTGCAAGTTCAAGTGGATCAACACGAATATATCATTGAAACTATTGTCAATGATCATGTGATGATAAGGACAACCTCATGTGCTAACAAGGACAAGATCAAGATAAGCATTCCTGAGCACTACATGTTTGATTCTTGTGGATGTTCACATGATGGACAAATGAAGATGGATACATAAGCTAGGCTTTCCGCATTGTGTATGGGAAAGCTACTTGAAGACATCATCATGTATTGCTTTCAACTTGAGCCAAGAAGGAACAACAACATCAAGCTCAGGTGAAAGGGCTAACTCAAAGGTATCAGTTCCTTTGACGTTAGTTGTGTGGAGTGATGATCAGCAAATAAAAGTATACACTCAAGTATGGATCATCAGTACACTTTTATGATTATTGAGTCCTTAGGGATCCCGCACTATTAAGAGGGGATCACAGGTTTTGCGATGAACTTGCTCAAACTACATCATCACTTTCTGCTCAGACCACATCTCCACTGTTTTGTTCTTAGCTGAAAACAGAACCAGTGCCTCGGACATCCGGCTTTCTCCGGACGTCCGAGGACCGGACAACCGACTAGTTCGAAAATCCGGAATCCTATACCACATAAATCAGAGCCATATAACTCGGACTTCCGGCTCCCTCCGGACGTCCGAGGCCCGGATGTCCGGCCAAGACCCAGAAATCCGGAAGCCTGCACCAGTAGATGTTGTGTTCTATATCTCAGAAATCCGGCTCCCTCCGACGTCCGAGCGCCGGACGTCCGACACCCGTCGGAAATCCGGAACCTACCACCAGTAGAAGTTGAGCTGTATAACTCGGATTTCCGGTCCTCTCCGGACGTCCGGTGGCTGATAAATTCAACATAGGTTCAGTCGTATCTACAGGCCTCGGACGACCGACCCTTGTCGGACGTCCGGTCGCTGTTTAATTCAAAATAGTTTCAGTTGTTTCTACAGGCCTCGGACGACCAACCACTGTCGGACGTCCGACCCCTCGCGGACGCCCGAACTTCCGACAACTGTCGGACGTCCAGACCCTGTGTGACTTAAAGTGTCCCCCAACGGCTCTTTTTCTCTCCCCACTATAAATACCCCCCTCCCACTTCATGAGAGGGTGGCCTAACACAGCCTTATCCTCATAAGAACACATTTCCACCTCACACACATTTGCTCACTCCAAATCTTAGATCCCAAGAGCATTTGTGAGCCCCTTTGAGAGTTGTTCCAATCAAAAGATAGATCGTCTCCCTCTCCTTCTCTCAACCCAAGCTATTTGTGATTTGAGCAAGTTTTGAGCATTCCCCGTGATCTTGTTACTCTTGGAGTTTGGAGACTCCTAGGCGGTAGGAGTTCTTCAGAGAGGAATCAATCCGTGTGATTTCCCCCGGAAAAGTTTGTGAGGGTTTGGAAGCCACCTCAAAGGCTTACCACTAGTGGTTGAGAAACGCCTTCGTGGTGTTATCTCAAAGGGAGAATAGGGTGAGCCTTCGTGGCGTTGGTGTGCCTTCATGGTAACACCCACCTCTCTAACGGTGACTAGCTTCCCTCCAAGGAAGTGAACATCGGGATACATCTTCGTCTCAGTGACCTTGGTTATCCTTAACCCTAACTCCTTACTTGTAGTTTACTTGTGTTACTTGAGCATACATACATTGCATATTGTTTGTGCTCATTATATTGTGTTGGCTATTTCTTGTACAAGATTAATCATTCAGGCATACCCTCTATATCCACACGTACATACTTGCAGCCCTTGATATATCATGTGATATAGTGTGATCTAGTATCTTGTGTTGTTCACCTACTTATCGTGTGATATAGCTCAAGTAAGTTTGTGTAACTTACTTGTGCTTGTTAGTAACTGCATTGTGTCCATCTTGGTAGATCGTGTTGTTGATACACGTTGCAGTGCCTAGTGCATTTAGGATTTGTGCTTGACAAGTACCCTCTTAGTTTATTTCCGCATTAGGTTCAAGCCAAATCTGAAGAAGTTTTTAAATAGCCTATTCACCCCCCCTCTAGGCGTCATCGAGGTCTTCACACATGTGTGTGTGTGTGTGTATATATATATATATATGTGTGTGTGTGTGTGTGTGTGTGTGTGTGTGTGTGTGTGTGAGTAACTTATCAATTACACTTATAAGTGAATGGACACAACAGAGTAAAGACCCTCACTTGAAGTTGTATGGAAATAGTATGTGGTCACAGAAATTTTGATCTGTTTGAAACCTTAGAAGGTTTTCCTCCGTCTCCTTGGGTTTATCAGTTACCGTCGCTATATGTATTTTATCTGGGTCAGTAAACCCAATATTTAGGATGTTCCTACTTTTACATTCCAGAATCTTCATTCTGCATAATAGAGTACAAGTTATATGTAGACAATGAATTGAAATAACTAAACAAGTTATATGTAGACAACGAATTGAAAAACTTACAGACAATAGCAACTCATAAGCGATTTGTCGAGGGCATCGGCATTGTACATCTGGAAGAGTTCATCAAAGTCGATATGGATTTCTTTGGGGCGGCCGTAGTACTCCCGTGGGACACGCGCCACGATCATCGTTCTCCCATTCTTTGATTCACTTAAGTACCATGTATGCAAGTAACGCATATTTGTTGGGAGATCATCAAACTTATCTTTGCTGACCAAAGGCGCTCCCATGACAAACTGTGGCTTAGGGGCTACCACAGCCTTGGGTAACCTGTCGTCTTGGGAAGCCAAAACGGGCATTTGATTAACTAATAAACTAACAAACTATATATGATGCAAAATAATTCTATTTCTATGCACTCGATATGTCCTAGTTTCTAGCACATGTCATGCCGAAATTCATTGAAATTTTCGGCATGACCTTTGCTAAAAATGGACATATGGAGCGCCTAAAATTTGCTGGAACAGAAATAAATCAACATTCCGGCAAAACATAGGCTACTCGGACATTCGGGAAAACTGAGGATATTTTTAATTTGCATGACCATGGGAGAAACAACCAACATTACTGAACAAAGTACTTAATTAACACAAAATAATATGTGATGAATTAACAAAAACTTAGCAAGCAAAATTAATACCAATAGCAATCAAATGACAAAAAATAAAAATAAACAGATTTAACCTAGCACACTAGCTAACCTATTTCTTCTTCTCCTCTTCTTCTTCTTCCTTTTCTTATCTTCTTCTTCTGCTGCTGCTTCTGCTTCTTCTTCTTCTTCTTCTTCTTCTTCTTCTTTCTTATTTTCTTCTCCGCTTCCTCTTCTCCTATTTTTCTTCAACTTCTCTTCTTCTACTTCTCCTCTTCTTCTATTTTTCCTCTTCTTCTCCTCTCCTCCTCTTCTTATTCTCCTTTTTCTTCTTTTCTTCTCCTCCACTTCTTATTTTCCTTTTTCCTAATCTTATTTTCTTATTTTTGTTCATCTTTCTTCTTCTTGTAACCCTAACCTAATTCTAAATATTACTAACCCTAATAATCTAGCACAAACCTAATAACAATAGGAATTAAATGACAAAAAAATGTGTGTACGTGTGTGTGTGTGTGTGTGTTTGCGGCACCGGCGGGGCTCCAACGTCGCAGATGGACGGGGCGGCGGGGCTCCTACCGAGATGGATCGGGCATCTCCGGTGGTGGATGGGCTCGGGAAGGGGTGGCAATCGCGAACGGGCTGGCCGAGGCGGCGGCCGGGGGCCGGGCTTGAGGAGGAGAGGGAGAGGAGAGAGTGGCTCACCTCAGGGGAGAAGAGGGCCCGCGCATAGATCCGGTGCCGGCAAGGAGGACGGCGGGCGTCGACGACGGCGAGAGCGAGCCGGAGGTCCGGCAGCCTGGCGGCGTCGATCGCGTCGTCGTCCGGTGTGCAGGCGAGAGCGAGAGGAGGAAGAAAACGAGAGGAGATGGATTGGAAACTTCGAAGTGTCGTTTATATAGGAGGACCTTTAGTCCCGGGTCTTGGCTAGAACCGGGACTAAAGACACCCTTTAGTCCCGGGTCTAGCCGTGACCCGGGGCTAAAGACCCCTTTTCGGCAGGCGAGGAGGCGGGAAACGAGGGGCTTTAGTCCCGGGTCGTGGCTCCACCCGGGAGTAAAGGGCGTCTTTAGTCCCGGTTTGAGCCCTGATCCGGGACTAAAGACCTGGGCTGGCTCCGGTGCGACGCAGGGCAACCTTTAGTCCCACCTCGCCTACCGAGGGGCGGTGGCAGTGCTTTATAAGCACTGCCGCGCCTTGCTCAATTGAGCTTCTCTCTATTGCAGGCCTATGGGCCTAACTCTCCTCTCACTGAATGTTGGGCCTATTGGGCCCGCGAGCCTGCATCCTGGCCCACCTGTCGGGTAGGGTTTCTAGTCGTATGCAGGCCGTGATGGCCCAATAGGCGGTATTTTTTTACTTTAATAATTTTTGGTCCTAGTTTATATTTTAATTCTTTGCTATTAAATATATTTTTTTCTCTTCTATTTTAGTTTTCTATTGAGTTGATCTTTTTTGTCTCTTTTTAGTTAATGTTTTACTTGATTCTTTCCAACAAATAAGCACTTGGATAATTTTAGTTAATTATTTTTAATTCATTCATTTTAGTTAATATTTTAGTTGATTCTTTTTAGTTGACTCTTTTTTTTTGTTTTCTATTAAGTATTTTAACAAAAAAAACTTTATGAAATTTCTGACTTCATTTGATATTTTTCGTGAATTTACTTTTTTTTTGAGCTATTTGACCCTGAATTTGAAAAGCACTACAAATGAACTCTAAAAATGTTGAAAGTTGGCATGGTATCATCATTTTCACCCACATAGCATGTGCTAGAAAGTTGAGAGGGTTACGGCAAAAACTGGACGGACTTCGTGTACAAAACGGACAATCTCTCTTGAAGTATCAGGGTTTCGAACGAGAACTCATCTGTTACAAAGGGATTTCATTTTTTGTACTTATTTGAACTCCATACATTTTGTGTGTTCAAAAAGCACCATTCAAAGGCACATCACAAAATTTCAACAATTTCTGACTTCATTTGGTATTTTTCGTGCATTTAATAATTTTTTTAGCTAGTTGACCCTAAAATTGAGAAGCACTACAAATGAAATCTGAAAATGTTGAAAGTTGGCATGGTATCATCATTTCACCCACACAGCATGTGCTAAAAAGTTGAGAGGGTTACGACAAAAACTGGATGCACTTCGTGTACAAAACGGATAATCTCTCTCGAAGTATCACGGTTTCAAACGAGAACTCATCTGTTACAAAGGGATTTCATTTTTTTTTAACTTATTTCAACTCCATAATTTTTGTATGTTCAAAATGCACCATTCAAAGACACATCACAAATTTTCAACAATTTCTGACTTCATTTGGTATTTTTCGTGCATTTACTTTTTTTAGCTAATTGATCCTGAAATTGATAAGCACAATAAATGAAATCTGAAAATGCTGAAAGTTGGCATGGTACCATCATTTCACCCACAAAGCATGTGCTAAAAAGTTGAGAGGGTTACGGCAAAAACTGGATGCACTTCGTGTACAACACGGACAATCTCTCTCGAAGTATGAGGGTTTCGAACGAGAACTCATCTGTTACAAAGGGATTTCATTTTTTGAACTTATTTGAACTCCATACTTTTTATGTGTTCAAAATGCACCATTCAAAGGCACATCACAAATTTTCAACAATTTCTGACTTCATTTGGTATTTTTCGTGCATTTACTTATTATTCTTTGAGCTAGCTAGTTGACCCTGAAATTGAAAAGCACTACAAATGAACTCTGAAAATGTTGAAAGTTGGCATGGTATCATCATTTCACCCACATAGCATGTGATAAAAAGTCGAGAGGGTTACGGCAAAAACTGGATGCACTTCGTGTACAAAACGGACAGTCTCTCTCGAAGTATCAGGGTTTTGAACGAGAACTCATCTGTTACAAAGGGATTTCATTTTTTTGTCTTTCCATACACTCCCAGGAAGCCTAGCAGGTTCACACAAAGATTCTTCGTCACGTGCATCATGTCGATTGAAGACCGGACCTCTAGGTGTTTCCAATAGGTAGCTCCCAAAATAAAGATTTCTTTTTCCACATGGGCACGTGTCCGGTAACGTCATCTTTTGGAACAGATTGACCACGGGGACCCTTTCCAAAGATTACTATTTGATCCAAATCCTTGACCATAGCCAATAACTCATCACCAGTAGGGAGGTTAGGCTTCTTCCGGTGATCTGCCACACCGTTGAAATGCTTGCCTTTCTTTCTTACGGTATGATTGGTCGGAAGAAATTGACGACACCCCGGGAAGACAACCTTTTCTATTACATGTTTGAGAATTTGACAAAACTATGATAATGAAAAGTGTATGAAATTGAATAAATAATTCAAAACTATTTTCAATTTTCAAAATTAATTATTTTGACTATCCAAACTATTAACTATTTTGTTATTTTCAATTAAAAACTATGTTTATTAAAAATTCTTTTTGCATATTTGAGAATTTGAAAAAACTTTGAAAATGAAAAGTGTTTGAAATTGAATAAATAATTCAAAACTATTTTCTATTTTCAAAATTAATTATTTTGACTATCCAAACTATTAATTATTTTGTTATTTTCAATTTAAAACTATGTTTATTAAAATTCTTTTTGCATATTTGAGAATTTGACAAAACTATGAAAATGAAAAGTGTTTGAAATTGAATAAATAATTCAAAACTATTTTCTATTTTTAAAATTAATTATTTTGACTATCCAAACTATTAACTATTTTGTTATTTTCAATTGAAACTATGTTTATTAAAATTATTTTTGCATATTTGAGTATTTGACAAAACTATGAAAATGAAAAGTGTTTGAAATTGAATAAATAATTCAAAACTATTTTCTATTTTCAAAATTAATTATTTTGACTATCCAAACTATTAATTGTTTTGTTATTTTCAATTAAAAACTATGTTTATTAAAATTCTTTTTGCATATTTGAGAATTTGACAAAACTATGATAACGAAAAGTGTTTGAAATTGAATAAATAATTCAAAACTAAAAGGTTTAGTACATTCCATACATGCATTACATAAAAGGTTTAATACATTATTACATTATTGCACCAATATTCCTATCTATTATTTCTGTTTTCTTCTGGGTCGTAGCCATGGAGAATCTTCATCATTCAGTAGGATGCTTGGGTCAGTTTTCACTTTGAAGGGCGGAATTTCAAGAAACTTATTATAATCTACTGACATGTCTGTCGTGTCATCTACTCCCACGATGTTTCTTTTCCCTGAAAGAACTATGTGGCGTTTTGGCTCATCGGGCGATATCTTCTTTTGCTGATTTCTTTTTCTCGTTTTGTTAGACATGTCCTTCACATAGAAAACCTGAGCGACATCATTGGCTAGGACAAATGGTTCGTCCATGTATGCAATATTGTTGAGATCCACTGTTGTCATGCCGTACTTTTGGTCTACAACTACCCCGCCTCCTGTCAGCTTCACCCATTTGCACCGAAACAAAGGGATCTTAAAAGTAGGTCCATAGTCAAGTTCCCATATCTCCTCTATGTACCCGTAATATGTTTCCAAACAGTGCCCATTCTCGTCTGTTGCATAAAAGCGGACACCACTATTTTGGTTGGTGCTCTTTTTATCTTGGGCAACCGTGTAAAATGTATTCCCATTTATCTCATACCCTTGGAAAGTACATATAGTCGAAGATGGTGGCCTGGCCAAATAGTACAGCTGATCTCCAACGGTGTCGTCATTCATGAGATGTGTCTGCAACCAACTGCCGAAAGTCTTTCGTGTTCCCCTTTAATCCAAGAGTCAGCCTTCCCCGGGTTTTCGGAGCGTAGAATATTCTTGTGTCTCACGATATACGGAGCCACCACGGTGGAACTGTGTAGAACTGTGTAGTGTGCTTGAGAGAAAGAATGCCCGTCCATACATATTTTTGCTTTCCTTCCTAGTGTGCCTTTTCCTGTCAGCCTACCCTCATACCGAGATTCGGGAACACCAATCGGCTTAAGGTCAGGAAGAAAGTCCACACAAAACTCAATGACCTCCTCTGTTCCATAGCCCTTGGAGATGCTTCCTTCTAGCCTAGCACGGTTACGAACATATTTGTTTAAGACTCCCATGAACCTCTCGAAGGGGAACATATTGTGTAGAAACACAGGACCGAGAATTCTAATCTCTTCGACTAGGTGAACTAGGAGGTGTGTCATTATATTGAAGAAGGATGGCAGGAACAACAACTCAAAGCTGACCAGACATTGGACCACATCAATTTGTAACCCTGATAGACTTTCTCGATCGATTACCTTCTAAGAAATTGCATTGAGGAATGCACATACCTTCACAATTGCCAGGCGAACATTTTACGGTAGAATTCCCCTCAATGCAACCGGAAGCAGTTGCGTCATAAGCACGTGGCAGTCATGAGACTTTAGGTTTTGGAATTTTTTGTCTTTCATATTTACGATTCCCTTTATATTCGACGAGAAGCCAGTCGGGACCTTGATACTGAAAAGGACTTCAAAGAAGATTTCCTTCTCTTCCTTAGTAAGAGCGTAGCTGGCACGCCCTTGAAACTGCCCTGGATGCATGCCATCTCTTCCTTTATGACGTTCCTGGTCCTCCCGTGCTTCCGATGTATCTTTTGACTTCCCATACAAGCCCAGGAAGCCTAGAATATTCATGCAGAGATTCTTCGTCAGGTGCATCACGTCGATTGCCAAGCGGACCTCATGGACTTCCCAGTAGGGTAGCTCCCAAAATATAGATTTCTTCTTCCACATGGGTACGCGCTTATCAGGGCCGTTAGGAATAGGTTGGCTGCCAGGACCCTTTCCAAAGATTACTTTTAAATCTTTGACCATATCAAATACTTCAGCACCAGTACGGATGACAGGCTTCCCCCGGGGTTCTGCCTTGCCATTGAAATGCTTGCCTTTTTTCTTTAAGGGGTGCTTGGGCGGAAGAAAACGACGATTGTACGGGTACACATTCTTCCTACATTTGTCCAGATATATACTTTCTGTCTGATCCAAACAGTGCGTGCATGCATTGTATCCCTTGTTTGACTGTCCTGAAATGTTACTAAGAGCATGCCAATCATTGATGGTTACGAAAAGCAACGCTCGAAGGTCAAATTCCTCTTGTTTGTGCTCGTCCCACACACGTACACCTGGTTCGGCCCACAACTATAAAAGTTCATCAACTAATGGCCTTAGGTACACATAAATATCATTGCCGGGTTGCTTTCGACCTTGGATAAGCACTGGCATCATAATGAACTTCCGCTTCATGCACAACCAAGGAGGAAGGTTGTAGATACATAGAGTAACGGGCCAGGTGTTGTGACTGCAACTCTGCTCCCCAAAAGGATTCATGCCATCTGTACTCAGACCAAACCATAAGTTCCTTGCGTCACCTGCAAATCTCGGGAACTCTCACTCGATTTTTCTCCACTGCCGACCATCAGCGGGGTGCCTCAACTTATCGTCTTTCATACGATCTTCCATGTGCCATCGCAACAACTTCGCATGATCTTTATTTCTGAACAGACGTTTCAACCGTGGTATTATAGGAGCATACCACATCACCTTGGCAGGAACCCTCTTCCTGGGTGGCTCGCCCTCAATATCACCAGGGTCGTCTTTTCTGATCTTATACCGCAATGCAGTGCATACCGGGCATTTATCCATATTCTCGTACTTCTCACCGCGGTAGAGGATGCAGTCATTAGGGCATGCATGTATCTTCTACACGTCTAATCCTAGAGGGCAGACAAGCTTCTTTGATTCGTACGTGCTGGCGGGCAATTCGTTCTTTCTTGGAAGCATCTTCTTCATCAGTACCAGCAACTTTTCGAATGACGAGTCAGTCACACCGGTCTCTGTCTTCCACTTCAGCAATTCCAGTGTGCTACCCAGCTTCTTCTGGCCATCTTCACAAGTTGGGTACAACAATTTGTTGTGGTCCTGTAACATCTGCTCGAACTGCAACCTCTCCTTTTCTGTGTCGCAACCTCGCCGTGCATCAGAAATGACCCGGCCAAGAACATCAGCGGGCTCATGTGGTTCCCGTTCTTCATCCTGATCTTCTTCTTCATTGTATTCCATTGCGGTATCAACATACTCAGGGAACATAGATTGGTAGTTGTCATCATCGTTCTCTTCTTCTTCATCATCGTCTTCCATCATAACCCCTCTTTCTCCGTGCTTGGTCCAAACATTATAGCCCGACATAAAACCGGACCGAAGCAGGTGGCTCTGAATGACTCTTGAGGAAGTGTAATCCTTCTCATTATGACATTCAACACATGGACAAAACATATAGCCACCACCATGCTTGTTCGCATCGGCTGCATCTTGAAAAGAATGCATGCCTTCTCTGTAAGCGGTTGTGCGTCGATCACCGTGCATCCATGGATGGCTCATCTGCGTTATACGACAGTATATCAAATACAATCACGATCCTAAGAATTAGTAACGCACGGTCTAAACGAGGAAATATAGTTGCTAAAATTTTAGAATAAGTAGAAATAAAGAGGAAGAGGTTTAAGCGTGGCTTAGGCATCTCATATCGTAGTTGTGTTCGGTGAACTGAAGCGGCATCGCTCTAACACACATTTCAACAAACACCTCTAGTGCATCCAAGAAAAATGGAGAGCTAGCACACACCCACACTCTTCCATCCAAGAAAAATGCAAGGAAGAGGGGAGAGGGGGGCTGTGGCCAATATATATAGGAAGAGGACTTTAGTCCCGGTTTGAGACACAAACCGGGACTAAAGGTGGCGCACATGTGGGCTGCACACCGCGTAGCCCTTTGGACACAAACCGGGACTAAAGGCTCCTTACGGGCTGGGACCAAAGCCTCGTGGGCGGCATTGCGATTTTGGGGCGACGTGGCCGAGCCTTTAGTCCCGGCCCAGATGGAGGCCGGGACTAAAGGGTCCAGGCCAAAGGCCCGTTTTCCACTAGTGCTACCTGACCACTAAAGTCTAAGATTTTCAACCAACCGAAGAACAAGAGCTATGCTATGCAATCTGGATATTGCGATTATAGATGAAGCACACATGAAAATGGGTTTTTGTAACCAGTCTTGGCATGGTTACTTGACACAAATGAAGTACACGAAATTGTAGCTACAACGAGTTCTTTAACTAGACAGAACCTGAGTCTAACTGGTGCCTGAGGCTGTATTTATGGAGGGGCATGTAAAAAAAATTGGCCATCCCTAGAGGGGCACCAAAATAAGTCGATTTCCTCATGTTTTCCAAATTTTGTTGTCGTGGACAAAAAATGAGTTGGCACATCACCTATGGATGATTATAAACAAATTTGTGAAGTTATCTTGTATATTTCATCAATCCCTTTGTGTTTTATTATGAAGTGGTTACCACCTTCCTTATAGTATGTCAGTTGTCATCTCCATGCCTTCTCATGCTCCAATGCATGTACTTGTCCCTCGTGCAATGTCCTTCATTCCTTGATAATACAAACTTATTTGATTTATGCATTATCATATTCTTACGAGCCTTAGTAAAAGTTCCTAGAATCAAAAGATCCAAGATAGAAGTATTTCTTGAGTGTGGTTACTGTTGGAATTATGCCCTAGAGGCAATAATAAATATAGTTATTATTATAATTCCTGTATCAAGATAACCGTTTATTATCCATGCTATAATTGTATTGAAAGAAGACTCATTTACATGTGTGGATACATAGACAAAACACCGTCCCTAGCATGCCTCTAGTTGGCTAGCCAGTTGATCGATGATAGTCAGTGTCTTCTGATTATGAACAAGGTGTTGTTGCTTGATAACTGGATCACGTCATTAGCAGAATCACGTGATGGACTAGACCCAAACTAATAGACGTAGCATGTTGATCGTGTCATTTTGTTGCTACTGTTTTCTGCGTGTCAGGTATTTGTTCCTATGACCATGAGATCATATAACTCACTGACACCGGAGGAATGCTTTGTGTGTATCAAACGTCGCAACGTAACTGGGTGACTGTAAAGGTGCTCTACAGGTATCTCCGAAGGTGTTAGTTGAGTTAGTATGGATCAAGACTGGGATTTGTCACTCCGTGTGAACGGAGAGGTATCTTGGGGCCCACTCGGTAATACAACATCACACACAAGCCTTGCAAGCAATGTAACTTAGTGTAAGTTGCGGGATCTTGTATTATGGAACGAGTAAAGAGACTTGCCGGTAAATGAGATTGAAATAGGTATACGGATACTGACGATCCAATCTCGGGCAAGTAACATACCGAAGGACAAAGGGAATGACATACGGGATTATATGAATCCTTGGCACTGAGGTTCAAACGATAAGATCTTCGTAGAATATGTAGGATCCAATATGGGCATCCAGGTCCCGCTATTGGATATTGACCGAGGAGTCTCTCGGGTCATGTCTACATAGTTCTCGAACCCGCAGGGTCTGCACACTTAAGGTTCGACGGAATGTTGTTCGGAGTCCCGGATGAGATCACTGACGTCACGAGGGTTTACGGAATGGTCCGGAAACGAGGATTGATATATAGGATGACCTCATTTGATTACCGGAAGGTTTTCGGAGTTACCGGGAATGTACCAGGAATGACGAATGGGTTCCGGGAGTTCACCGGGGGGGACAACCCACCCCGGGGAAGCCCATAGGCCTTGAGGGTGGCACACCAGCCCTTAGTGGGCTGGTGGGACAGCCCAAAAGGCTCTATGCGCCAAGGAGAAGAAAATCAAGAGAGAAAGAAAAAAAAGGAGGAGGTGGGAAGGAAGGGGGACTCCCTCCCACCAAACCTAGTCCAACTCGGTTTGGGGGGGGGAGAGTCCTCCCCCTTGGACTCAGCCGACCCCCTTGGGGCTCCTTGAGCCCCAAGGCAAGGTCCCCTCCCTCCCACCTATATATACGGAGGTTTTAGGGCTGATTTGAGACGACTTTTCCACGGCTGCCCGACCACATACCTCCACGGTTTTTCCTCTAGATCGCGTTTCTGCGGAGCTCGGGCGGAGCCCTACTGAGACAAGGTCATCACCAACCTTCGGAGCGCCGTCACGCTGCCGGAGAACTCTTCTACCTCTCCGTCTCTCTTGCTGGATCAAGAAGGCCGAGATCATCGTCGAGTTGTACGTGTGCTGAACGCGGAGGTGCCGTCCGTTCGGTACTAGATCGTGGGACTGATGGCGGGATTGTTCGCGGGGCGGATCGAGGGACGTGAGGACGTTCCACTACATCAACCGCGTTCTCTAACGCTTCTGCTGTACGGTCTACGAGGGTACGTAGATCACTCATCCCCTCTCGTAGATGGGCATCACCATGATCGGTCTTCGTGCGCGTAGGAAATTTTTTGTTTCCCATGCGACATTCCCCAACAGTGGCATCATGAGCTAGGTTCATGCGTAGATGTCTTCTCGAGTAGAACACAAAAGTTTTTGTGGGCGGTGATGTGCGTTTTGCTGCCCTCCTTAGTCTTTTCTTGATTCCGCGGTATTGTTGGATTGAAGCGGCTTGGACCGACATTACTCGTACGCTTACGAGAGACTGGTTTCATCGTTACGAGTAATTCCGTTGCTCAAAGATGACTGGCAAGTATCGGTTTCTCCAACTTTAGTTGAATCGGATTTGACCGAGGAGGTCCTTGGATGAGGTTAAATAGCAACTCATATATCTCCGTTGTGGTGTTTGTGTAAGTAAGATGCGATCCTACTAGATACCCATGGTCACCACGTAAAACATGCAACAACAAAATTAGAGGACGTCTAACTTGTTTTTGCAGGGTATGCTTGTGATGTGATATGGCCAACGATGTGATGTGATATATTGGATGTATGAGATGATCATTTTGTAATAGAAATATCGACTTGCACGTCGATGGTACGGCAACCGGCAGGAGCCATAGGGTTGTCTTTATACTAACGTTTGTGCTTGCAGATGCGTTTACTATTTTGCTAGGATGTAGCTTTAGTAGTAATAGCATGAGTAGCACGACAACCCCGATGGCAACACGTTGATGGATGATCATGGTGTGGCGCCGGTGGCAAGAAGATCGTGCCGGTGCTTTGGTGATGGAGATCAAGAAGCACGTGATGATGGCCATATCATGTCACTTATGAATTGCATGTGATGTTAATCCTTTTATGCACCTTATTTTGCTTAGAACGACGGTAGCATTATGAGGTGATCTCTCACTAAAAATTTCAAGACGAAATTGTGTTCTCCCCGACTGTGCACCGTTGCTACAGTTCGTCGTTTTGAGACACCACGTGATGATCGGGTGTGATAGACTCAACGTTCACATAAAACGGGTGCAAAACAGTTGCGCACGCGGAACACTCGGGTTAAGCTTGACGAGCCTAGCATGTGCAGACATGGCCTCGGAACACATGACACCGAAAGGTCAATCATGAATCATATAGATGATATGATTAGCATAGGGATGCTTACCACTGAAACTATACTCAACTCACGTGATGATCGGATTTGGGATAGTGTAAGTGGATCATGAACCACTCAAATGACTAGAGAGATGTACTTTTTGAGTGGGAGTTTAGCATATAATTTGATTAAGTTAAACTCTAATTATCTTGAACATAGTCTAAAGTCCACTTTGAATATATTTGTGTTGTAGATCATGGCTCACGCGACAGTCATCCTAAATTTTAATACGTTCCTAGAGAAAGCTAAGTTGAAAGATGATGGAAGCAACTTTGTAGACTGGGCTCGTAATCTTAAGCTAATCTTACAAGCTGGGAAGAAGGATTATGTCCTTAATGCTGCGCTAGGAGATGAACCACCCACTACGGCTGATCAGGATGTTAAGAACGCTTGGTTAGCACGTAAGGAGGACTACTCAATAGTTCAATGTGCAGTCTTGTATGGGTTAGAACCGGGACTTCAACGTCGCTTTGAGCGTCATGGAGCATTTGAGATGTTCCAGGAGTTGAAGTTTATCTTTCAGAAGAACGCCCGGATCGAGAGGTATGAGACCTCCGATAAATTCTATGCTTGCAAGATGGAGGAAAACTCATCTGTCAGTGAACATGTGCTCAAAATGTCTGGGTACTCAAACCGTCTAGCTGAGCTGGGGATTGAACTCCCGCAAGAGGCTATCACTGACAGAATCCTTCAATCACTGCCGCCAAGCTATAAAGGCTTTGTGTTTAACTACAACATGCAAGGGATGAACAAGTCTCCCGGCGAGTTGTTTGCGATGCTGAAAGTTGCAGAGTCTGAACTCCGTAAAGAGCATCAAGTGTTGATGGTGAATAAGACCACTAGTTTCAAGAGAAACGGCAAAGGCAAGAAGGGCAATTCAAAGAAGAGCGACAAGCCTGTTGCCAATCCGCCGAAGAAACCCAAAGCTGGACCTAAGCCTGAAACGGAGTGTTACTATTGCAAGGGTATGGGTCACTGGAAGCGCAATTGCCCCAAGTATCTGGCAGATAAGAAGGCGGGCAAAGAAAAATCAGGTATATTTGATATACATGTTATTGATGTGTACTTAACCAGCTCTCGTAGTAGTGCCTGGGTATTCGATACCGGTTCTGTTGCTCATATTTGCAACTCGAAACAGGAACTGCGGAATAGACGAAGGCTGGCGAAAGATGAAGTGACGATGCGCGTAGGAAATGGTTCCAAGGTTGATGCAATCGCCGTCGGCACAGTGTCACTTCAGCTACCGTCAGGATTAGTGATAAACTTAAATCATTGTTATTTAGTGCCTGCGTTGAGCATGAACATTATATCTGGATCTTGTTTATTGCGAGACGGTTACTCTTTTAAGTCAGAGAATAATGGTTGTTCTATTTCTATGAGTAACATATTTTATGGTCATGCACCGAATGTGAGAGGATTGTTCATACTGAATCTTGATAACGATACGCATATACATAACATTGAGACCAAAAGAGTTAGAGTTAACAATGATAGCGCCATATTTTTGTGGCACTGCCGCTTATGTCATATTGGTGTAAAGCGCATGAAGAAACTCCATGCTGATGGACTTTTAGAGTCACTTGACTTTGATTCACTTGACACGTGCGAACCATGCCTCATGGGCAAGATGACTAAGACTCCGTTCTCAGGAACAATGGAGCGTGCAAGTGACTTGTTGGAAATCATACATACCGATGTGTGTGGTCCGATGAGCGTGGAGGCACGCGGCGGATATCGTTATTTTCTCACCTTCACTGACGATTTAAGTAGATGTGGTTATGTCTACTTGATGAAGCACAAGTCTGAAACATTTGAAAGGTTCAAGCAATTTCAGAGTGAAGTGGAAAATCATCGTAACAAGAAGATCAAGTTCCTACGGTCTAATCGTGGGGGTGAATATCTGAGTTTCGAGTTTGGTGATCACTTCAGAAAATGTGGAATTGTTTCACAGTTGACACCGCCTGGAACACCACAGCGTAATGGTGTGTCCGAACGTCGTAATCGTACTTTGTTAGAGATGGTGCGATCTATGATGTCTCTTACTGATTTGCCGTTATCATTTTGGGGTTATGCATTAGAAACAGCTGCATTCACTTTAAATAGGGCACCATCAAAATCCGTTGAGACGACACCATACGAACTGTGGTATGGCAAAAGGCCAAAGTTGTCGTTTCTTAAAGTTTGGGGATGTGATGCTTATGTCAAAAAGCTTCAGCCTGAAAAGTTGGAACCCAAAACGGAAAAGTGCGTCTTCATAGGTTACGCAAAAGAGACAGTTGGGTACACCTTCTATCTCAAATCCGAGGGCAAAGTGTTTATTGCTAAGAACGGAGCTTTTCTCGAGAAGGAGTTTCTCTCGAGAGAATTGAGTGGGAGGAAGATAGAACTTGACGAGTTTGTCGAACCTCTCATCCCTCTGGATGGTGGCGTAGGGCAAGGGGAAACCTCTGTCGTTGCGACATCGGTTGAGGAGGAAGTTAATGATGAAGATCATGAAACTCCAGTTCAAGTTTCTGTTGAACCACGCAGGTCGACGAGATCACGTGCTGCTCCAGAGTGGTACGGTAATCCCGTCTTATCAATCATGTTGTTAGACAACAATGAACCTACAAATTATGAAGAAGCAATGGTGGGCCCAGATTCCAACAAATGGCTAGAAGCCATGAAGTCCGAGATAGGATCCATGTATGAGAACAAAGTGTGGACTTTGGAGATACTACCTGAGGGCCGCAAGGATATTCAGAACAAATGGATCTTTAAGAAGAAGACGGACGCTGACGGCAATGTCACCGTTTATAAAGCTCGACTTGTGGCAAAGGGTTTTTCACAAGTTCCAGGAGTTGACTACGATGAGACTTTCTCACCCGTAGCGATGCTTAAGTCCGTCAGAATCATGTTAGCAATAGCTGCATTTTTCGATTATGAAATATGGCAGATGGATGTCAAAACGGCGTTCCTTAATGGTTTCCTTAAGGAAGAGTTGTATATGATGCAACCCGAAGGTTTTGTCGATCCTAAGAATGCTAACAAGGTGTGCAAGCTCCAGCAATCCATTTATGGACTGGTGCAAGCATCTCGGAGTTGGAACAAACGCTTTGATGAGGTGATCAAAGCATTTGGGTTTATACAAGTGGTTGGAGAATCTTGTATTTACAAGAAAGTGAGTGGGAGCTCTGTGGCGTTTCTAATATTATATGTGGATGACATATTACTGATTGGAAACAACGTAGAGCTTTTGGAGAGCATAAAAGGTTACTTGAATAAAAGTTTCTCTATGAAGGACCTAGGAGAAGCTGCTTACATTCTAGGCATTAAGATCTATAGGGATAGATCAAAACGCCTGATAGGACTTTCACAAAGCACATACCTTGATAAAGTTTTGAAAAGGTTCAAAATGGAACAGTCCAAGAAAGGGTTCTTGCCAGTTTTACAAGGTACGAGATTGAGTAAGACTCAGTGCCCAGCAACTGATGAAGATAGAGAGCATATGCGCTCCGTCCCCTATGCTTCAGCCATAGGTTCTATCATGTATGCGATGCTGTGCACTAGACCGGATGTTAGCCTGGCCATAGGTATGGCAGGTAGGTTCCAGAGTAATCCAGGAGTGGATCACTGGACAGCGGTCAAGAATATCCTGAAGTACCTGAAAAGGACTAAGGAGATGTTTCTCGTATATGGAGGTGACGAAGAGCTCGCCGTAAAAGGTTACGTCGGTGCAAGCTTTGACACAGATCCGGACGACTCTAAGTCGCAAACCGGATACGTATTTATTCTTAATGGGGGTGCAGTAAGCTGGTGCAGTTCCAAGCAAAGCGTCGTAGCAGATTCTACATGTGAAGCGGAGTACATGGCTGCCTCGGAGGCGGCTAAGGAGGCTGTCTGGATGAAGCAGTTCATGACGGATCTTGGAGTGGTGCCAAGCGCACTGAATCCAATAACCTTGTTCTGTGACAACACGGGTGCCATTGCCTTAGCAAAGGAACCACGGTTTCACAAGAAGACCAGACACATCAAACGACGCTTCAACCTCATCCGCGACTACGTCGAGGAAGAGGACGTAAATATATGCAAAGTGCACACGGATCTGAATGTAGCAGACCCGCTGACTAAACCTCTTCCACGGCCAAAACATGATCGACACCAGAACTGTATGGGTGTTAGATTTATTACAATGTAATTCACATGGTGATGTGAGGGCTAGATTATTGACTCTAGTGCAAGTGGGAGACTGTTGGAATTATGCCCTAGAGACAATAATAAATATAGTTATTATTATAATTCCTGTATCAAGATAATCGTTTATTATCCATGCTATAATTGTATTGAATGAAGACTCATTTACATGTGTGGATACATAGACAAAACACCGTCCCTAGCATGCCTCTAGTTGGCTAGCCAGTTGATCGATGATAGTCAGTGTCTTCTGATTATGAACAAGGTGTTGTTGCTTGATAACTGGATCACGTCATTAGGAGAATCACATCATGGACTAGACCCAAACTAATAGACGTAGCATGTTAATCGTGTCATTTTGTTGCTACTGTTTTCTGCGTGTCAAGTATTTGTTCCTATGACCATGAGATCATATAACTCACTGACACCGGAGGAATGCTTTGTGTGTATCAAACGTCGCAACGTAACTGGGTGACTATAAAGGTGCTCTACAGGTATCTCCGAAGGTGTTAGTTGAGTTAGTATGGATCAAGACTGGGATTTGTCACTCCGTGTGAACGAAGAGGTATCTCGGGGCCCACTCGGTAATACAACATCACACACAAGCCTTGCAAGCAATGTAACTTAGTGTAAGTTGCGGGATCTTGTATTACGGAACGAGTAAAGAGACTTGCCGTTTAACGAGATTGAAATAGGTATACGGATACTGACGATCGAATCTCGGGCAAGTAACATACAGAAGGACAAAGGGAATGACATACGGGATTATATGAATCCTTGGCACTGAGGTTCAAACGATAAGATCGTCGTAGAATATGTAGGATCCAATATGGGCATCCAGGTCCCGCTATTGGATATTGACCGAGGAGTCTCTCGGGTCATGTCTACATAGTTCTCGAACCCGCAGGGCCTGCACACTTAAGGTTCGACGTTGTTTTATGTGTATTAGAGTTATATGGTTGGTTACCGAATGTTGTTCGGAGTCCCGGATGAGATCACGGACGTCACGAGGGTTTCCGGAATGGTCCGGAAACGAAGATTGATATATAGGATGACCTCATTTGATTACCGGAAGGTTTTCGGAGTTACCGGGAATGTACCAGGAATGACGAATGGGTTCCGGGAGTTCACCGGGGGGGCAACCCACCCCGGGGAAGCCCATAGGCCTTGAGGGTGGCACACCAGCCCTTAGTGGGCTGGTGGGACAGCCCAAAAGGCTCTATGCGCCAAGGAGAAGAAAATCAAGAGAGAAAGAAAAAAAAGGAGGAGGTGGGAAGGAAGGGGGACTCCCTCCCACCAAACCTAGTCCAACTCGGTTTTGGGGGGGAGAGTCCTCCCCCTTGGACTCGGCCGACCCCCTTGGGGCTCCTTGAGCCCCAATGCAAGGTCCCCTCCCTCCCACCTATATATACGGAGGTTTTAGGGCTGATTTGAGATGACTTTTCCACGGCTGCCCGACCACATACCTCCACGGTTTTTCCTCTAGATCGCGTTTCTGCGGAGCTCGGGCGGAGCCTTGCTGAGACAAGGTCATCACCAACCTCCGGAGCGCCGTCACGCTGCCGGAGAACTCTTCTACCTCTCCGTCTCTCTTGCTGGATCAAGAAGGCCGAGATCATCGTCAAGCTGTACGTGTGTTGAACGCGGAGGTGCCGTCCGTTCGGTACTAGATCGTGGGACTGATGGCGGGATTGTTCGCGGGGCGGATCGAGGGACGTGAGGACGTTCCACTACATCAACCGCGTTCTCTGACGCTTCTTCTGTACGGTCTACGAGGGTACGTAGATCACTCATCCCCTCTCGTAGATGGACATCACCATGATAGGTCTTCGTGCGCGTAGGAAATTTTTTGTTTCCCATGCGACGTTCCCCAACAGTTACGTGTGTGGAGGGGGGTGTGGATGAGGTGATGGGTTGCCGCATCATCCACCCTCTTCTTTGACTAGTGAGATTAGCCGCTGTGTTCTGAGGTGGTGACCTTGCGAGCGACAAGCATCAAGGGGTCCCCTCGCTCCCACGGGACAACGAGCGTCTTGATGGCCGCCATCGCGGTGACAAACAGCGAAATGGGTGGGAACTCGGTGGTGATGGGTTGCAGTCAAAGCGGAGACACTGGAAAAGGAGTAGGATTTTGCACGAAGACAATGGAGGAGTTTCCAAATGCGCAGACTCCACCTCCATTTTGGTTGGGTCCGAGGTGTCAGACTCCTATGTGGCGGATTTCCGGATGCCCACAAACCTTCCCCAACTTTGCTTCCGATTTGTGGGATTTTCGATGTCCGAGCACATCCGGATGAGTTCGGTACTGAAAACCTACAAGTGTAGGGGGTCGTTTGCAGCCTTTTTCGACAAGTAAGAGTGTGGAACCCAAAGATACAACTCTATGCGCAACAAAATTCAATATACCAAGTACAAGAAATAACTAATTTGCGGGAATAAAACTAAAAGTACTTAGTAGGTGTAATAGATAGCTTTGCCAGAAAATAAATAACAAGTAAATAAAATTGAGGGGATATTTAGATAAAGATTAATTAAGTTAGTTGTTTAGTAGAAATCTTTTTGGAACACAAGAGAAATATTTGTCCTTGGGCAATCTATAATTAGACCGATAATTATTGTTGCAGTTTTATATGAGGAAGAGGTCACTGCTAGCATGTCATCCCTTACTTGGAATTCTATGCACTATTAGAAAGCATCCGCAACTACTAATGTTCAATAGGGTAAAATCCACCCATAGCATTAATATATATTGGCCCCCCTTCAATCATGTATGAATCAATATCTATGTTAGGAAGAAGCTTCGGTCACTCTTGCCCTCCAATATACAGTCCTATCGACATATAACTAACGCTATGGTGTGATTCATGCACACTCTCATATGATGGACCCTAAAGGACATCACCAAAATAAAACATACAACTCAAACCAATCACAATCATCAATCAATCCATAGGACAAAAGAAATCTACTCAAACACCATAGGATAGCCACACATCATTGGGTAATAATATATAGCATTAAGCACCATGTGTAAGTAAAAATTATAGCGGGGGTAAGAGGAGTTACACCGCGGCATAGAGGGGGAGAGACTTGGTTGTGACGGCGGCGAAGTTGTTGGTGTAGATCGTCGTCACGATGGTTACCCGGGCGGCATGCCGGCGCCATCGGGGAAGAGGGGAGAGAACCCTCTTTTTCTTCTTCTTCCTTGTTCTTCCCCTAGATGGAAGGAGAATTTCCCCTCTGGTCCATGGCCTCCATGGCTACCAGAGGGTAGCAGCCCCTCTGAGATTTGATATCTCTCTCTGTTTCTCTTTCGTTTTCGCGACTGTTTTGTGGCCCTTCAGCGTTTTTTTAAATATTCAGAGATTCATAACTCTGATTGGGCTAAAATTTTGAGGGGGTTTATATAGGGAAAGTATCTTTCTTGTAGCGAAAGAAGGGACACAACCGATTTACAAGGTAGTCCAAACATATCACGGCACGACCAGACGTCCACACCCCCTAGACGCGTCCTGATGGCTTGGACCACCTCGGGCACTTTCTTCCATTGATTCCGACTCCCAAAAATCACATATATTCCAAAAATAAAACTCCATAAATTTTTATCGCGTTTGGACTTTATTTGATATGGATTTTTTGTGAAACAAAAAACACGCAAAAAAATAGGGAGTGACACTACGCACTGGATCAATATGTTAGTCCCAAAACTAATATAATATGTTGTTAAAATTACATTAAAATTATATAATTTTAACATGAAACAATTAAAATTATAGATGCAACGGAGACATATCAGGTACACAATGTTGGAGGCAAAAGTGTTCATACAACACGGGCGTACATTTACACGTGATTTGGGGCGTGTTTTTTATCTTCCTACTGCAGCCTGGCCCATGGAGGCTGGCTCAATGAAGCCTATTTAAGTGTATACATGCAAAATACCAATATATGCACCTAGTTTGGTTGCTTTAATACCCTCTAGCCTGCATTGGATGTAACAAAAGGCAGCTTGTTTGGTTGCTCGCTTGTTTAGGCACAAAGACAAGGCATGGTGTTTTGTTCCATGCAAGGCCTATTGTGTGTTCACCTTTTCGGTGAGGTGGTTAGATTGCTAGCACACAACCATAGCAAGCCGTTTGGAAATCAGTTCCACACTTAAACGTAGCAGGTTTCATGCAAAGCACTACGATATGATACTAAACCAGTTGGAGCATAGGAAGGGATGTCCTAGACGTTCATGGCGAAGGCGTCATCATGCCTCGTGCACTTAATCACCACTTCAATGTCATCGTTGTTGAAGACGATGACCTTGAGCATGTGAGGAGTCAGTAACTTGAAGGTCACCATGTACCTGATCTTGATCTGATGGACGACGAAGAAGGTGGCCCAACCTTCATCGAGGGTGACCCTGTCATTCCTTAGCCGGACAGTGACCCTCCATGAGCATCATGTGTTCATCTTGAGCTTGAACTCTGTTGTTATGGTCGGG
The DNA here is from genome assembly GCF_904849725.1 of Hordeum vulgare subsp. vulgare. NCBI lineage: Eukaryota > Viridiplantae > Streptophyta > Magnoliopsida > Poales > Poaceae > Hordeum > Hordeum vulgare. The sequence continues at coordinate 82,515,181 of NC_058524.1, forward strand.
AAGTTCTTCCTAAAGTCTAGGGGCATTGGTATTGCCTCAAGCTTCGAGGCCATGATCTCCTTGCACAAGTGAATTGGCCCACCCTCCTCATGGAAGTGGTCATAGTTACGACGCTTGCCGTTGGGGGGCTCCTCCGGCACCACGTCGTCATCCGTGGGTGCCACTTGGATGGACGTATGTGGCACCATGTGATTGCCCTTGTCTTGTTCCATTGGAGACACCACCTTCTTGGCCTTGTTCTCCATGTCGATCTGCATTATGAAGAGCACAAAGTTCAAAGGTTGATCTTCATTAAAACCTATCATCCAGAGCACCTATGTTCACCCAAACTGACCGTCACTACTTATCCACCACCTCACTCAGTTAACCCTCTCTGTCTCTCACTCTTCGTCCTATCCATCGCCATGAACTCCAACCCCAACCCCAACACCTTCCTTTGGGGCATTGTATAGATGGATTTCTTCCTCGGATGCTCCCTAGGTGACTGCACCAAGTTTTAGAACACCATGCAAGTCGGCTCGAACTTAAGCAACATGGAAGACATGCACAAGGAGTCAGGCGATGTGGTGAATAAGGTGATGCCGGAGGAGTTGAAAATGTTGATTCCTGACTGAGCGATGGGTGTTGTATATGTCAGTTGACATACTTTGTTGGGTCATGAATCAGACCAACTCCGACAACGTTGGACAGAGGGCAAGGTGGGCCAAGTACAACGAGTACATGTGTCCTCATGACCAGCGTGCCGCAAGGTACTTGATGACAAGGAATGTTGTGGCACTGGAGGAGGAAGAAGAAGCAGTGGCGATCGAGGTGGAAGAAGAAGTTGTGGTGATAGTTGTAAGGGTGCGTGAGTCATGACACCGAAGTATGTCAATCGATCTGTACTCCGGTCAGGAAGAAGAGACAATGGTCCAACACGAGGACAAGAACAAGGGCAAGGGCATCCGCCGTTCCAACTACCTCCAAGGTCATCGGGGCTAAGATTTCGGACTATTGTGTAACATTAACCCCAATCCCCATCCCCCTTGTACTCCATCCGGGTCGGGACCCATCAAATCCATTGCTACTAGGAATTCTACTAGGAATTCATGATGATGCTATGATCACTCGTATGGCTATTTACCCCTATTCCCTATTTCCCTAACGCGGATTGAATCTAAACACGGATTGAATGCGAAATTGTAAGTGAGGAGGTGAAAAAAGTCCTTACCGCCATTTGCCGAAGTGTACACGTGATGTTGTGGATGCCGGTGAATGATGCCGGAGATCGCCTTGTTGTTCTCCGATCCGCTAAACGTCGCCGCCGCCGCTGATGAGAGTGGGAGGGTGGAGAGAGGGGAGAGAGAGCGACGAGGGAAGGTGAGAGTAATTATTGATGGCGCTTCGGAAAGCAACGCTGCTTCTCGAGCGTGGCTCCTCGCGTACAACCCCGCCGCTCATGTGCATCGCGCTAGCCTGGCTGTGAAGAAACTGCTGATTCCAACATTTTTAAAGGGCCTGGCTGTGAGGTGCTTTGAGACCCATGCGACGCGAGCCAAATAATGAACACATGTAAGCAAATAATTCATTTTCTTTTCACGACGAATATGCAGTCTATCAAACGCGTCCTTGATAAACCACGGTACATTATACTCCCTCCGTTCCTAAATATAAGTCTTTTTAGATGTTTTACTAGTGGACTACATACGGATGTATATAGACATATTTTAGAGTGTAGATTCAATCATTTTGTTCCGTATGTAGACCCCTAATAAAATCGCTTAAAAGACTTATATTTAGGAACGGAGGGAGTACTAAGAATGTCATGGGGTAGAGCTGTACCCCATGCAGCGTACACAGTAAAAGCCCGTGTGTTCTGCACGAGGAGGTTTGAATATACAGTTTGAACTTAATCCAAAAAGTTGCTCTTGTCTGATTGCTTTGTAAAGGATTTGTTGCTTTTGATATGGTGTTAGGCAGGTCGTGGGAAGCGTGATCTCATTGTATATTTTCAGAAGTCAGATCAAGAGATTCATAGACATGTCAGCGTATCTACTTGTTGATCGTACGTATCGCCACGCACAGTTGCTGGATGTCTTCTAGACCGCGAGTTGGTGGATGAATGACAACAGGCATATGCACAGTGCACCTGGTTAAGTTAAATGTGCAAATCTCGAAGCGCCACGGTTGTTACGAATTGATTTGTAGCGCTTCTATTTTTCTCCTATAGGCATCTCCAGTTGAGTTTGCTTCTTTGTCAGATAGAGAGCAGACATTCACAGTGCAGTGAACCTGAAATGTGCCAATATAGTTTGACCCGAATATACAATTATGAGCTCAGGCACAGCTGATCTTGATGAATATTAATTTTAAAAAAATACTAAAAATATTTTTTCAAATCTGATTTTATTTTTATTAATCAAGATTTTTAAGAAAAATATATATTAATATCGTGAAGATATCAATTACACTCTCTCTCTGCACCAATAAAATATTTAAAAACATCAGAGATGCACAAAAAAAAATGTTAACCAATGTGTGATGCAAAATTTCGTGGTGTCCAGGCATATGATATTAAAATATGGGGTGCATGTGTGTTAATAAACTTACAAGGAGGATAATTTAACTATAGTTTTGCTCTGACAGTGAGAGAATGATCTCTATCAAATTAAATCGTACAGTTCATATTTGTCGTCAGGCAAAGGTTTATGCATACACGGTGCCATGTGCTTCGGTAAGCTTCTGATAGAAAAAAAATATTATGTTTGGACATATGTGCTGCATCTCTTCTTTATTCGGGTAGTATCGGTCGACCATCCTGTAGACTGATAGTGCAACATACTCTTAATTTAGTAGTGTCAAATCAAGGAGATAGTTCCTTGAGATTAAGTTACCCGCATCATATCGAGGAAACAATCATGTGACGAAGATGAGGTGTTCTGAGCTAGGTGCATGCATGAGGCAGCAGCAGTAGGTATGGCGCCCCTTTTATTATTATATCCTTATTAACCAGGCAATCATGTGGTTGAGCTTATTGGAGAGGCTAGATATTTCCTTGCTGAGGTGTGCTTCACTATTTAGTTAGCTAACCATCAACGAAACTGCCACTAGCTGGAGATAATAACACTGTTAAGGACAACTTCAATGCGTCGACCCATCCGTGTGTGTCCGTTTGTATCAAACATATATAAATCATGACCCAAGGTGCTTATGTAAACGGACAAGCATTTATTTTTTAACGTGTGCAACTCTTTTCAGTCTGGTTTGTGTTGTGGACACGGGTGACACCCGCCCTTGTGTTCCCCGACCCACATGTCGCTGGCATATTGACCATTCTTTCCTTCTCCCATCCGTAGCCAATACACGTGCCACCCCACCCTAGCCATCGTCGCCCAGTTCTGGTCGGTTGGACGCTGCCTAGGCCGTCGCCCGCGCCCACAAACCTCCCACAAGCACCCCCCACGACCATGCCACATCCCCCCTCCCCCTTGCGTTTGTCGTCGCCGACAACACTTCACGGCCGACGTCCTCACTCGACGGTCATCGTCACTGTCGCTTCCACACCGACATGCCTGCTACTTGGTCTGAGAGAGGTGCGGGGCTCTTCACCATCCGACTTCTTCCATTTGGTATAGTGACGAGGTATTCGACGTTTTGCCCATGAGGTACAAATGGATAGTGGTGATGATTACTCTTTCAACAACTTCATTTGTGATTCGTTCATGACCACATTGCTAGGCAACGGTCGATATTTAGGGGCTCGATCCCAGGCCATGCTCCAAGGTTGAATCGTAACAGAGAGAACGGCCATTTCCTACCCTGGGAAGACTACTTCAAGTCTTCTTGTTCGATCCTCAAACACAAGAAATTTCAACGCCTCTTCTCGATGTCTAGACTTTAATCGTATTCGGGAGGGGGTTGTGACATATGATGATTATTTCGTATGCAAAGAGGATTCCTTAAAAGAGTTGGCTTCTCCTCTTATCAGAAACACACTCTACTATTCAGATGCTTGCATACGGAATATTTGGTGATCTTATTGATCGTTGCATGATTGAGTTCACGTGTCTAGAATCCATGTACAACTCATGCAAGGCTGTGGTAGTCGGGATTGGCTCAGAGTACTTGAGAGAGCCAACAATTGTATATAAAACCTGGTTGTTTGTGATCAATGCAGACATGTGCTTTCCGGTGATGATTGGTAGCATAGATTGTATGCACTGGGAGTAAAAGAACTGTTCATCTGCTTGGCATGGGTGGTATAGGAGGCATGTCAAAGGTTGTCTTGTTATACTTGAAGTTGTGGCTTCACACGCTCTCTTGGTTTGACACTCTTTTTTTGACATGACTGATTCTCACAATAACATCAACGTGCTTCAGTACTCTCCAGTGTTCAAAAGACTTGCATAAGGCAATTGTCGACCAGTCAACTTTAAGATCAACGACCACCAATACAACAACGGATACTATCTAGCTATGATATCTACACTCAGTGGACAACTCTTTTCAAGATAATTCCCAACCCGATAGGAGAGAAGAGGCAGAGATTTGTCCAAGCACAAGAGAGTACTAGAAATGATATGGATTATGCTTTTGGTGTGCTTCAATTTTGATGGACCATCATTCGGTATCCTGTTAGAATTTGGTGCGTCAAGAAGTTGTTGGAGGTGATGATTACTTCTGTGATCATGCATAACATGTAGAGTATGAGTGGGAGGATGGAATCTTTGATCAGGGATTTTGAATTTCAAGATGAAACTGTTGTGCCTAGCATGGAGGAGCCGCAACGTTACACAGTTCATTTAATTTCATTATGAGATGCATGATTGGTCAATTTACATTTAACTATAAAATGATTTTGTTAAGCATATGTAGGCTCACCTTGACAACAATAGGTCGGCTTTTTTCTTTCAAATGTATTTGTGACCAATTAAATTTTATTTGGTTGTATATTATGAGATTTTTATTCGATTGTAGAACTATAATATTTTTCTATCGTTATAAATAATGTGAAGTTTAGGCAATGCTTCTGATATGTATGAAAAAAACTATAAAATTTATGTCCGTAAACCAGCAGCGCTGACTAAAATGCGTCGCCATGTTGGAACACAACGCAGACGGGGCGGACACTGCTCAAAACATCGATCCAAACGAAAAAAAAACAAATAAAATCTATGTTCATTTGTGTCCGCGCTTTGGAGTTGCCCTAAGCTCCTTTATTAGAGTGCTAGTTGGAGCTTGCTGTCATTGCTATCATCATACAGAGGACTATAACGTTCCATGCGGAGAAAAAGTAGAGTGGTCGTTGGATGAAATTATTGGCCCAAGATATCAATGTTGTGCCTAACGGACACGGTTGGAGTCAAACACTCCATGTTTGGTAGTTGATCTCGTGGAACTTCCGTGATCCAACCAGTTTCGGTTTCAAGATGGATGCAGTCGATTAAATGAGCTCGTCCGTGCTCCGCGGGGCATCCAACAAGAGGAACGACAATGAGCAGAATCAAAGTCAATATCCGCAGGAAAGCAGTGGCGCATTGGTGGCAAGGAGCGCGGCAGGGTGGATGTTGCTGTTGAGTAAATAGGCAATCTTTCGAGTAAATTAATCCATGAAATAATTACTAACATGGCATTAACTAGGTTCATGACATACTGATTACGAAGTATACTAGCAAGTACTATACATATAACAGAAACATCTACGCATATAGACAGTACTACTAGTGCAGACAGAAACAGGAGAGAGATGAACATATCATACCCTCCGATCGGCCAATTGGCCGTAGCAGTAGCGGTGGCGGCGACAACATCCTCTGCCGCCTTCTTCTCGGCTTCGGCCTTCTCGCGGACGAGACGGTCAGCTTCGCTTGGTGAAGACATGACGATGACGAGGGCGATGCGGACGTAGACGAAGCAGACGGACGGAGGCGAGCAGTCGCTTGATCGCTCCCGAAAAACCTAATCGCCCCTCTCCCGTACAGGAACCGGAGAGGCGGGGTTTCGGGAGGCCTGCTCTCCCGTCGACCGTGTATGCGGTAAACGGGACGGAGTCGCCGGCGGCAGTAGCAGCAAAAGGAATGAACGCGTGAGGCAGATACGATCTGATTCTCGTGACGGCTAGGGTAGGCGATAGCCTGCTTATAAAGGCGGCTGGGTGGAGAGACGTGGGCCGAACCCACGTCCGAGTCGGTAACAACCCACGATCCGAGTAAACGGGACGGAGTCGCCGACGGCAGCAACAGCAAAAGGAATGAACGCGTGAGGCAGATGCGATCTGATTCTCGTGACGGCTAGGGTAGGCGATAGCCTGCTTATAAAGGCGGCTGGGTGGAGAGACGTGGGCCGAACCCACGTCTGAGTCGGTAACAGCCCACGATCCGAGTAAACAGGACGGAGTCGCCGACGACAGCAGCAGCAAAAGAAATGAACGCGTGAGGCAGATGCGATCTGATTCTCGTGACGGCTAGGGTAGGCGATAGCCTGCTTATAAAGGCGGATGGGTGGAGAGACGTGGGCCGAACCCACGTCCGAGTCGGTAACAGCCCATGATCCGATGTCTCGGATCGTGCCGTGTCCGTTACGTATTCTCCGTTCCTGACCGGCAAAAATAAGCGCGTAGGTATGAGCTCGGCTCGGCTCATTCCCGCAACCCGCAACCCGCGGCGCGTCGTGACGAGGCGTGGCGTGGCGTGGCGAGGCGGACGGTGGAGGAGGAGTGCGCGAGGGCACCTTCTCTTCTCACTCTCCAATAGCATGTGGAAGAGAGACCCTTATAAAGGGGTTCAACTTCTCCTCCACTAGCGGGGTGCGACTAAACTTCCCACCACCTTGTCATGCCACCACCTACATGGGCCCTTGGAGATTTTTCTGAAATTCTCTAATGGGCCTAAAGCCCACTACCAATTTCAACAGTCGCTCCTCTCAGCCGAGGTGAGGGCGCTCTCCCCTGAGCTAAGAGCGCGGCGACGTCCAACCCAACGGTGAGTGGACGCCCGACGAACTGCGAATCGGATGCAGTTGCGGGCGGTTCCGGAGAATGGCGACTTGGAACGGCGCTGGACATCTAGGGCTACGCGGGAGCTTGTCACTTGGGCGGGTGGTCGCTGGCGTGGTAAGAACAAGCCGATCTATCAAAACCGATACGGGGGCGTGCGAATCCGGAGGTGAGAGGAAAATTTATAAGCATCTCTAGCAAACCTAGTATATAGTCGCGACTCGTAAAATAACCGTTAAAATACGAATCGATGCGGAAAATTTTGTTCGACCTGATCCCGCAAACGCGTCCGACCCTAAAAGTGTTTGCGGGACGCGGCAAAAATTCATCCTCAACCTTTAGATTCACGGGATGGGGGCCGATCCGAGCTCGCCCCTTATCCGCATCGAGATTTGGCGCGAGGAAAATTTCCCCGCGGCCCTTACCGCTCCCCCCTCCTCGGTAGCCATTGCCCCGCTACCGCATGCTCCGGTCCATCTTTGCCGCCATTCTTCGCCGCCATGGAAGCCTCCCAGTCGTCCCTCGTCAACGTGGAGGTCGCGCACGCGCAATCCCCTCCGGCCGATCTCGTCGCCGGTCATGTCAACCCCGTCGTCGCCCAAGGCACCAACGCGCCTGCCCGCAAGCGGCAGGGCAACGTTGTTGTGCAAGGCGGCAATCCTGCTGGCCCCGCCACAGAGGCACGCGTGTCGGGCGCCGCCATCACTGCGCGATCTATCCGGTCGCCGACGAAGAAGGTGAGCAAGGTTTCGAGCGTGAAGCGAAATAAGGTTCCTACGAAAAGTACAGTGCCTTCGTCCACTCCCCCCGTCCCAGCGAGATGTTCCCCGTCGATGCCTTTCAATGGCGTTGCTTCCACCGCAGACGAGGTGTTTGATGAAATGGTCGGAAGGTATGCATCTTCGATCCCTTGTTCTTGCTTCACTTTTCATCATTATGGTAGCTCATGATTTGATGTCACTCGATGTAGCGGTGGTTCGAACAATGTCGCTCCGAGTTCGTGAACTTGTTGGACACCAACGCCATTGACATCGACCAAGCCTCGTCCGCTGATTTCGATTACAATGAAACAGAGGATGACGTGGATGATCACGGTGGTGAAGATGAAATGGAGGAGGTAGATGAGGGGCCGTATCAGAAAGCGCAAGCCAAAAAAGCGTGAGATCGAAGAACTACACGATCTTGGAAGATCAAATCTTGATCAAGGCTTGAAGTGTGGTGTCTATGAATGCTTACACGGGTACGTCTCAAACCTCCAAGAGATATTGGTAAAGAATCGAAGATCAATACTTCCGCATGATGGAAAAGCATCCCAATAGGACACCACGGACTTTTCGGTCACTCCAAGGTCGTTGGGACGTGATCAAGCCGATTTGTAGTTGTTGGGCAGCTTGCTTGAAACAAGTTCGCAATGCACATCCAAGTAGAACCGTGGAATCCGACTATGTGAGTTTGTTCTCTCGTCACAAGTTGTGCACATCATTTGCATCATTTAAAATAATTGCATCATTTGACTTTGTTTTAATTGTGTAGGACAAAATTGCCCAACAACAATACAAAGATATGAAAGCATTCGAAGGCAAATACTTTAAACTAGAGCATTGTTGGGATATGCTCAAAGACTGTGACAAGTGTAAGTTGATTGACAAAGAATCCCCATCGAAGAGAGGTTCACTTACGAACATGGATGAAGATGAAGATGATGGCCAAAAAAACTTGAACAAGCCCGATGGTGACAAGAAGACAAAGGAGAAGATCAAGAGGGAAAACGAAGCATCGAGCTTGCGGGACAAGATAGATGCCATGGTATAATCAAATGACTTGATGCTAGCAAAGACATTGGAGACAAAGAAAGAGTTGGCCGACAAGATGGCACGAGAGAAGCAAGAGAAGTGACAATTGCTCAAGGACGAGGGGTTGCGCAAGGCTGCCATTGATGAGAGAAGAGCATGTGCCGCTGAGAACAAAGCCATGTACAAGCTTCTTGCCGAAGAGAATAGGATCATGACAATGAATCTTTTGAAATTAGTGGTGGGCTTTAGGCTCATAAAAGAATTTCAGAAATCTCCAAGGGCCCATGTAGGTGGTGGCATGACAAAGTGGTGGTGGGAAGTTTAGTCCCACCCCATTAGTGGAGAAGAAATTGGACCCCCTTTATAAGGGTCTCTCTTCTACATGCTATTGGAGAGTGAGAAGAGAAGAAGCCCTCGCGCACTCCTCCTCCGTTGCCGCCTCGCCACGCCTCGTCGCGGGAATGAGCCGAGACGAGCTCATACCTACGCGCTTATTTTTGTCGGTCAAGAACGAAGCATACGTATCGGATGCGCCACAATCTGAGACATCGGATAGTGGGCTGTTACCGACTCGGACGTGGGTTCAGCCCACGTCTCTCCACCCGGTCGCCTATATAAGCAGGGCTAACACCAACCCTAGCCGTCACGAGATTAGATCGCCTCTGCCTCACGCGCTCGTTCCTTTGTTGCTGCTGCCGCCGGCGACTCCGTCCCGTTCACCGCTATAATGCCCCAAGTGTAACATTGCCATATTTGGAACCTTCCATGTTTGGATCCATGATGTCATGCTATATGAGTTTCATTTCATGTGGTCTTTGTTTGTTTTCCCCTTGTTTGGTTTCATGATTTCATGTCAACCCTTGTGGTGGTGTTGCTTGTTCATTGTTGTGGATATGGTAATGATGTGTTGCTTGTTCTCATGAGTGTATGTGATGTATGGGTGATGAGGAGTTCAAACCATGCTTGGTTTCAAACTATATTCCAATAAGAGATCCTTCTCCTTTTTATTTGGAAAACCCATGTTGGATTGTTGTCAAACCTGATTTTAAAATGTAGATCTTTTAGTGCATATTCTTGTGGGTTTAGGAATGTGACATCGGTTTCCAAAACTTTATTTATTTGTGGTTTAAACTTCAAAACAGATTTAGTTAAATCTGTTTTGTAATTATTTTAGTTGCTCCAAAAATCTCCTTTTCATTTTATTTAAATGAGGTATAATTCCCTTATGTCCAGGGTCATTTTATTTTTATTTTTGGGACCCTAGAGATCCTTAGGTGATTTAATTAGGTTGAGGTTTGTTTTAAAATGGGAAAACCCTCTCGTTTCTTCTCTCGTTAAGTGGCGCCAGCAGGGTGGATCTCCTCCTTCCCGCCGGCCCATCTCCTCTCTTTCAGCGCTAGCACAGCCCAACCGATGACTCTTCTTCCTCCCGCTGTCGTCACCACTGTACGACACCATCTCCTCCGCCCATCGCCCTTTCTCCCTGATACAGTGGTTGTAGCTCGCCTCCCGAGGCCAATAAAAGCAGCAGGAGCTTCCCCTCGAAGCCCTAACCCTTCTCCTTCCTCCTCTCTCTCCTTGGCGCCGTCAGGAGGCGGCCCCTTGCTCCTCCTCCGCCATGGGTGGCCCCTGGTGAGGTCGTCGACGTCAAGCTCATCGCCTTCCTTCCTCCCCGACAGCACCAGGAGAACGCGGTGAACCAGGAGGATCCATTCCCGCAGCAAGCAGCCGTCGATCGCCTCTGCATCTACGACGTCCACGACGGCCCTCTTCCTCCTCTGCTCCGACGAGATCTTCCGCAGAGCCTCTTCTTCCTCGTCGTCACCTGCCTCCTCCACGTCGAGCCTGCTACCTCTCCTCGACGCGTAGGGTGAGCAAGCCCCGATCTTCTCCTTCCCTTCCTCCTAGCGTAGAGCCCCGGCTGCCGCAGCTGTCGCCGCCGTCACCGGAAGTTGGGCTGTGTCGAGCCGCCGCCGTAGTGATTCTCCCAGGGTGCTCTGAGGAAAAATGGGTTCCTCTCGAACCCCTCTTCCTCCCTGCTAGAGCCCGCCGTCCAATTTGAGCCGTAGCATCGCCGGCAACCTTCCCCTGTTCCGGCCGCTGTCGATTGGTAGGAATAGCAGAGGGGGATACCTAAGAGGGTTACATCCCCCTCTTTGTTAAGCTTCGTTCTCATAGCAGAGTGGTTGTAGGTGGTTTTGGCGCAAGTGAGATCGTGGGTTCGATACCCCAAAGCGCCACCCTTTTTATTTCGGTTTACTGGTACAGTAGCTCGACAGGATGAGATAGCTTGGTTTCTTTCCTTATCCTGTCGAGAACATTGCAGTAGCGTGGTGGTCCTGGGTTCGATTCCAGTGAACTCCCCTTTTATTTTGCTGCCTTGTATTTAATTTTTGTGTACTAATTCTTTCTTGGGCAACAAGTTAGTGGTCGTTATCCTTTTTGTTAGAGGCTTAGAAGTATTATTTTTTCTGTCTAGCATCAAGTATGATGTGTGAGTATATAGTGTGAGTGTGCACATGTGTTGATGCGTGAGAATGTAGTATGTTGTGTATGTGTGTGTGTAGTGTGGCGCATGTGTGTGTGTGTGACACACACACATGAACAAGGTGTCATGGTTGCTTTAGTAACAATGGGGTGTCCTCTTGAACACCTAGGTGTGTGTGTGTGTAGATAAGATGTGAGTAGTTGATCTAGTGGAGTAGTGCATGTGTAGGTGTGTGTGCATGAGCACTAGTGATGCATGCATGTATGTGTGTGTGTGTGTGTGGTGGTGTGCTAAGGCACATGTGCATGAGGTATAACCCCCTCATGTTCACCTGTAGTGATAGATGAGCTTGCGTATGTGCATGTGTAGGAGTAGGAGATGCTACATATGAATTCCACACATGTGATATTGCTCTCATATGCTTATGTTGATTCCCATGTAGTTTTTCGAGCTAGCTTTGTGCCTACTTGTTCCATGCAAGTACCCATGTATTATATATGGATTTGGGGTAGAATCATCCCAGGAATCCATTGGTGGACTCAGATTTCACTTTGAAGCTACTTCATAAACTGTCATTTTTCTGTCTTGATGCTATGTTTAGAGCTTAGTGCCATGTGGTGTGTTGGCCCTATGAAGATGAATCCTTGATGTGGCAGTAGTGGGTGAACCCCTCTACAACATGGATTCTTTGTTTTATACATAGGAGTTTGTATGAACTTGTTGTGCCTTGTCAAAGTTGACACTTGGCTGAAATTGTCAGCTTTGTGAAAATCTGTGATTTTCACTAAGTCTGAGAAACTATTGTTATTTTCTTCCCTTGTTGATGTGGTTGCACAAGCTCATGTGTTGGGAATCAGCCCATGCAACAAAGTAAGGTTTGTGAGATTTTGGGTTTGTCTAGCTCTCTGTTAAATTTCATGCTCTTTCACTTCCTGTAGATATCATTTTGGAGGATGTCAAAATGCTTCAGAGCATAAGCAACTGGTGAAAATCTGAGATTTTCACTAAGTCCTAGAAATCTGTTATTTTTGTCTAAGTTTGTGTCCATAGATCTTCTTATGTGTGATGCCTTTGCAGTAGCTTCTTGCTCAGGCTTGTAGAGCTTTTGAATGGCTTTTGCCACATATCTTGTGTGGCACATTTGGGTGGCTGCAGGTACTTTGAATGTTGTAGACAAACTGCTATGATGCTGTTTAGGACAGATTGCATGTTTTAATTGTTTTGAAGCTTGTGTTAGCATTGTTGATGGTGTGGTGTGTTTATTTGCACCACCCCACCTATATTTGTTTGTTTGATCATGTGGCAACCTGGGAACACCAGAAGAGTGTCATTGGAGTGTGCTTGTGGTGGAATTTGACCCGTAGGACTCCATATCTTGTTTCGTAGTTTCCGGTTGATCCGTAGCTCCGTTCTCAACGTTCTTATATGTTTTTGCATCATTTTCTCGTGATGCAACTTTTCATGCCATCCTCATGCATGTCAAGATAGCTTAGTGTGAAGTTCTGTCCAGAAGTGTATCTTCTCTTCTCATGCATATGCAAGTGAATAGAATAGTGATGCATGCTTCATTCTCATCTCATGCATCATGTTGTTTGTTGCATATAATGTTGTGTTGGTGTTCATTGGCTGTTATTTTTATCTTGGGTAGCACCGGGATCGGAGAGCGAGTACGTGGATTCTGGAGAGTACGTGCAGGACGATCAAGAGCAGTTTCAAGCTGAAGACATCAGAGGCAAGATGACCGTGACCTTGATACTGTATCTAGCTTTGTTATGCTTAGAATCACGTTTCCTTCGATATATGCTCGCTGCCTACCACTTGATATATTGCCTCATGTCATTGCCATGAAACCCGAACGCCATCCCCTCCTAGGTAATGTTGTTTGGCTAAGTAGGCTTGCTCAACTTCTAATGATTAGCTTTGCTAGTTGCAGGTGCCAGCTGTCTCATGTGATAACATGAGTATTTTGATATCATTATGATTAAACTCCTATTTAATTAATGCACCTATATAGTTGGTAAATGATGGAAGGCCTAGCCTTTTTCCGGGTGATTTGTTCCGTTGTTGCCGCCTTAGTTTTCGTCTACCGGTGTTTGATTCCATAACTGATCGCTCCCAACACGTTCGGGGTTGTTATGGGGACCCCCTTCATAAATCGTGTAGTGCTAAGACTTGTCCGGCAGGACCCAACATTGGTTTTAATCTGTTAATCACCTAATAATAATTTGCATAGGGAATAGCTACCCCGAGGATTTAATCAACAATCCGGGCCAGTGCTCCTCATGAGCATTGGTCCAAAGCTAGAGCCACTTGCGGGGCCACCCGAGGCAACTCGGGGGATGTCTATCCGGCCACTGTACGTACTGCTCATCCGTCGTGTCCTGAGACTGAGATACACGGCTCTTATCAGGGTCGTCAACACGACGGGGGGTCCTGCTAGATTTGTCTTACCTTAGCGATATATCTTGCGTATAGGAATCCCGGTGAAACTTTGGGTCTCCTCAAAGTTAGGTTTTCCTCTAAGGAATCCGACGAGATCACGAGATTCGTGATAGAGGATTACTTTGCGGCCCGTGACCGTTTGTGATGGACTAGTTGGAGCACCCCTGGAGGGTTTAATCTTTCGGAAAGTCGTGCCCGCGGTTATGTGGCAACATGGATAATTTGTCAACATCCGGTTATAGGTAACTTTAATTAACTCTAATAAAACTGCCAACGTTGTGCGTAACCGTGACTATCTCCCTCGAAGACCTCTCTTCAATCGAGAACACGGTGGGGTTATGTTTGACGTAAGTAGGTGTTCAGGATCACTTAGTGATCACCTAGTCTTCGACCGCTCGCGTAGACCACCATATCAATAACTCCGATCTTCGTAAGTTAGCCACCATACAGGCTTAGGATGCTGCAACCTAAACACTAAACCTTCCTCACCTAATAACTTGACTAGTTTCGGTACCAAGGTCATCCGATTGCTGAGTCCCCGTGGCTCACAGTTTACTACAACACCCCAACAGGTATAGGTACGCCCGATGCAGGAGATCCAGATGGCACGCAGCTGGCGTGGCAGTACAATGAGGAGAATGACCGTCTGTACGTGAACTATCCGGAAGACTGAGGCTGTGGTCGTGATCGTGGGCGAGCATGCGGATTATCATAGTCTTTTCCTTGTTTCATGTAGCCCATAGCGGGACTACCTTGTATGAATAATTGTGTGGATGTAAACCTTCTATTACTATGTCCGATGGAAAATGTATGCCCTATTTATCAACCTTAATTTATGTATTTGCTATGATTATCTCGCTTGCGAAACGCTTAGATGCGCCTCTTTCCCTTTTGGGGCATCGCCCCTAAATAGGAACGGGCCGCATCTTAGTCGTTACAACCGCGTACACGGTCGACGGGAGAGTAGGCCTCTGAAACCCCGCCCCTCTGGTTCCTATATGGGAGAGGGGCAATGAGGTTTTTGGAGAGCGAGCACGTGACTGCTCGCCTCCGTCGTTCTGCTTCGTCTACGTCCACGTCGTCCTCGTCATCGCCATGCCTGAACCATCAGAGGTCGATCGTCTCGCCCTTGAAGCTGAGAAGAAGGCAGCAGAGGATGCTGCTGCTATGGCTGCGTCCGCCGTCAACGCCGCTGCTACGGTCAACTGGCCTATTGCAGGGTATAACTCGTTTATCCCACTCCTGTTTGTTTCAATCCTAGCAGTACTACTTGCATGCATAGCTGTATCAACTATATGTGTAGTATGTGCTAGATTAGTTCATGATCTGCCATGCTAGTTATTATCTCGTGGATTAATCTACTCAAAAATTGCCTATTTACTCAACAATCCAAAAACCTAATTTGTATAGGAATTTTTCGAGTAATGGTTTTGCTGCTGCACTGAAACCGGATAAGTTTACTGGTACCTATTTCAAGCATTGGCAAAAGAAAACCGCCTTATGGCTCACGGCTATGAACGTGTTCTGGGTAGCCGGTGTCACTCCCACGGGAACGATCTCTTCTGAACATGAGAAGATGTTCGTGGAGGCCACCGTCCTATTCCTTGGAGCAGTTATAAGCGTGATCGGAGATAAGCTGGTTGATGCATATCTACATATGCATGTTGCCAAAGAGCTGTGGGAGGCGCTCGAATCTAAATTCGGGGCCACCGATGCTAGGAGTGAGATGTATATTATGGAGCAGTTCCACGATTACAAAATGGTTGACAACCGTTCTGTACTGGAACAGGCTCATGAGATAATATGCATAGCTAAAGAACTTGAGGTTCTTAAGTGCAATTTGCCGGGCAAGTTTGACGTGGGTTGTATAATTGCTAAGCTCCCTAATTCCTCGAGGGACTTTGCTACTACTCTGAAACATGAGAGGCGTGAGTTCTCAGTAGAGGACATCATCGGCCATCTGAGTGTTGAGCAGAATTCGAGAGCAAAGGACTCCAATGGAAAAAAGCGGTCGAAATCTCTTTTGTTGCCAATATGGTACATGAGAGGAACTTCAATTCCCACAAGCCCAAGGGAAAGAATTCTGTCCAACAGAATACCGACTTCAATAAGAAGGGGAAGAAGACTTTCAAGAAGAATAAGAAGGGAGAGGTCTGCTTTACTTGTGGTTCAGATGAACATTGGGCGAACAAGTGTCCAAACAAGTGCAAGAAGACGGCGCAGGACTCCAAGTCTGCCAATATGATTGTGGGCAACAATGAAAGTGGTGCATCTGGGTACGGTAATTTACTTACTGTATTTTTAGTTTGTCAGTCCACCGATTGGTGGATGCACACGGGTGCTGATGGGGTTATAGTCCTAGGTTAGGGTCATAGGCCTGCCCTATAGGTCCTACCCAAGGACTACCCTTCATAAGGGACAGGACCCTTAGTTAGTTCCAACTGAATTAAGGACTTCCCATCATCCAGTCGGTGACGATTCCTCCATCATCCAGTCGGAGATGAGCATTCGGAGCGTATCAAACTTATCGACTGGATTCCACTCTATACATCGTAACCCCCCTGGAGGGCAACGGTCATACGTTTTCATGTACCTTTATTAGCATTTAAGGCATACGTTACCTGTAACGTAGACATTTAATCGCCACTACTCCACCCATGTGCACCGAACCGTTGTGAAGGGCAGCGCACTCTATATAAGTCGCCCTTCCCCACTGGTGCAGGAGTTAGCAATTCACTGTAATCCATATTCCACTCGACATCAAGCTCCCAAGAGCACTGAGACGTAGGGCTTTTACCTACACCGTAGAGGGGCCTGAACTCATACAACCTCGCCGTAGCTAAGGCTCTGCCCATCCTTTCGTACCCTACACATCTACTGTCAGACTTATACCCACGACAGTTGGCGCCCACCATGGGGCAGGCGTCTAAGCGACTTTCGGCGAGTTTGCGACTACATCTTTTCATCATGTCGTCCGGTGGAGATTTGTGCATGGGTCATGAGATCCTCTTCGGCGCTCTCTCCTTCATCGTCGGCGATTCGGCATGGCTTCGGGATGCTCCTCTCGACGTCGAGGCGCTCCCTAGTCGCGGGGCTACGCACTTCCGTGCCGGCGCCCGCAGCATCCTTCTTCTCCAGCAGTCGGCTCCGGTGTCGACCTTCGCCCCCGTCACGCGCCGCAACAAGCGGTCTCGCCGTCCGCGGCTCCAGCGTTGGGTGCAACATGCCCAGGCGCGCCAAAGCGCGTCTTCACAAGTGGCAGTCCTCGAGTCGGTTGTAGTTGCGCCGCCGTCCCAGTGCTCGGACTCAGTTTCGACTGAGTTTCCTTCCGAGTACTTGGGTCGCGTGCCTGCAGCCGAAGTACACATGGCCAACTCCCATGAAAGTCCTCGCCAAACCGGCCGGAACGAGCACGAGGTCGGCAAAACATCCGGCGCTCACTGTCAGCCCCGCCGTTCTGCCAGTCGGCGCACTAGTCAGAGCAACGTGGAGGTGTTCCGCACACCCGTCCTCAACCTGGCTGCCGCCGCCAAGATAGCCGATTCCCTCGAGCCGACTGATTCAGAGGCTGGCAGAGGGATCGAGCAGATCCGTGCCGTGCTGCACATGGCGTAGCAGCAAAATTCGGCGGTCTCCCAGTCGCACAACAAGATCCACAATAGTTCTGTTCGCGCGAACACGCATCGGTCGGTTCACCGCCCCGGTTCTCATCAGCGACACAGGGGAGGCAGCCGTTCCATGAATCCCAAAGACCGTCGCCGTTCACGCACCCCTCTGCGGGGTGGGCCCTACGGATCCCGACATCATGATGATCGACGTTCGGTCGGTGACACTTATGATCCAAGGCCCAACGCAAGAGGATATATCGCCCAGAGGAGGGTCGACAGGGGCCGGGCCCACCGCGATGGTCATGATATAGACCGTCCGTGTGGAAGCAGGACCATTGTCTCTGGCCCCGAGTGTTTCAGTCGAGCCATCTGTTCGGCTGACATCCCTCCCAACTTCCGATTGGCGACGGGAATCAGCAAGTTTACAGGAGAATCCAGGCCAGAAACGTGGTTGGACGACTACCGAGTGGCAGTCCAGATCGGCGGTGGAGACGACCAGGTCGCCATGAAACATCTCCCCCTGATGCTCGACGGCTCGGCACGAGCGTGGCTGAACCAGTTGGCTCCTTCAAGCATCTACAGTTGGGCAGACCTGGCCCGAGTCTTCATCAGGACCTTCGAGGGGACGTGCAAACGCCCTGCTGGTCTCGTGGAGCTCCAGCACTGTGTCCAGAAGCAGAATGAGCCCCTGCGCGATTTCATCCAGCGTTGGACAACCCTCTACCACACGGTGGAGAACGTCACAGAGCACCAAGCAGTGTGCGCCTTCAAGGCATGCGTGCGGTACAGAGATCTGTACCTGAAGTTCGGTCGAACAGGCGACATCTCCATGAGGAAGATGATGGAGATAGCGGCACGCTATGCAAATGGCGAAGAAGAGGACCGCATTCGTAGCGGCAAGCACAAAGCAGTCGCCGATGGAGATGGGAACAGCACTCGGAAGCAGAAGCAGAAAGCTCCGTCCACTCCGCACGCAGAGGCCGCAGCCGTTACCAATGCCAAGTTCAAGGACAAGGGGAAGGCTCAGTTCACCCCCAAGAAGAAGAAGTTCGGAAACCACATCCTAGACCAGCCATGTCCAATCCACACGAAGATGGATGAAGAGGGCAACGCCACATTTCCGAAGCATACCACTCGGCAATGTCGCCTCCTGATCAGGGGTTCGGCGAAGGGCAGCCGAGTGAAAAGGACCATGAACAGGATGAGGAGGACAAGGAGGATCCGTTCCCCCAAGTCCATGCCACACTGATGATTTTTGCTGACGTTGAAAGCAAGAGTCGACTGAAGTTGGTGAACAGGGAGGTGAACATGGCCACCCCAACCAACCCCACGTTCCTCAAATGGTCTCAGACTACGATCACCTTTGACCAGTCGGATCATCCAGCGCACGTACCCACCCCAGGGAGGCAGGCCCTGGTCGTCGACCCAGTGGTGGAAGGAGTCCGACTGCGCAAAGTCCTCATGGACGGCGGCAGCGGCTTGAACATCATGTACACTGACACTCTCAAGGGGATGGGCATTCCGATGTCCAAACTTAGTGAGAACAGCATGCAGTTCCATGGAGTCGTCCCTGGACGAAAGGCCAAGTCACTCGGCCAGATCGCGTTGGACGTCGTCTTCGGCTCCGATAAGAACTTCCGCAAGGAAAAACTGACGTTCGAGGTGGTGGACTTCCAGAGTGCGTACCACGCGATTCTGGGCCGCCCGGCGTATGCGCGTTTCATGGCTCGTCCATGTTATGTGTACCTGAAGCTGAAGATGCCAGGCCCAAAAGGTGTGATCACTATCACAGGCAATCGGCAGTGGGCCGAGGAGTGTCTACAGCAGGGATCGAGGATCGCCGATCAGCAGATGACTGTCCTCGAGCTTGACGAGTACAAGAAGACAGTCGACCCCGCTGACTTGATGCGTTCGAAGAAGCCATCTTCGGAATCCGCATTCCAGTCGGCGGGAGAAACGAAGAAGGTCAGCATCCACCCGACAGACGACGCCGCTGCCCCGACGAACATCTCCACCACCCTCGATCCTAAATAGGAAGCCGAGCTGACATGCCAGGTATACCCAGGGAGTTGGCTGAGCACCGACTGCATGTGGATCCTGCTGCTCGGCCTGTCCGAGAATGCCTGCGTCGGTCCACCGCGCACAAGAGGAAGGCAATCGGAGAAGAGGTGGCTAAGCTTTTGGCAGCCAACTTCATTCGCGAGGTACACCACTCCGAGTGGCTCGCCAATGTTGTCATGGTGCCCAAAAAGGATAAGTCCCTCCGAATGTGCATCGACTTCAAGCATCTCAATAAGGTCTGCCCGAAAGACCATTTCCCGCTCCCCTGCATCGATCAAATTGTCGATTCGACTGCGGGTTGCGAGCGTTTGTCATTCCTTGATGCCTACTCGGGCTATCATCAGATCCGTCCGTATGGCCTCGATGAATTAAAAGCAGCCTTCATCACCCCATTCGGGTGCTTCTGCTACATCACTATGCCATTTGGTTTGAAGAATGCAGGAGCAACCTTTATGCGCATGATTCAAAAATGCCTCCTTGACCAGATCGGTCGAAATGTGGAGGCGTATATGGATGATATCGTAGTCAAGTCACGCAAAGGTTCCGACCTGCTGACTGACTTGGCAGAAACATTCGCCAACCTTCGTAGGTACGATATCAAGCTCAACCCAGCCAAGTGTTCATTCGGTGTTCCCAGCGGAAAGTTACTCTGTTTCTTCGTTTCCGAACGAGGGATCGATGTCAACCCCGAAAAGATCGGGACCATCGTCCTAATGGAGCGGCCGGTCAGAATACACGATGTTCAAAGGCTCAGAGGTTGCCTAGCGAATTTGAGCAGGTTTATCAGTCGACTCGGCGAGAAGGCACTTCCTCTGTACCGACTCATGAAGAAATCAGATACTTTCGAGTGGACAGACGAAGCCCAAATCGCATTCGACGACCTCAAAGTTCTACTTTCCACCCAGCCGGTTCTTACTGCTCCGCTCAGTAAAGAACCCCTTCTTCTGTACATCGCGGCTACAAATCAAGTCGTCAGCACTGTTCTCACAGTCGAACGCGAAGAAGAAGGCAAAGCATACAAGGTTCAACGGCCAGTGTATTATGTCTCCGAAGTCCTGACTCCTTCCAAGTAGAGGTATCCCCACTATCAAAAACTTATCTACGGGATTTACATGACTGAGAAGAAGGTGGCTCATTATTTCCAAGACCACTCGGTGTCTGTCGTTTCTGATGCTCCGTTGTCGGAAATCCTCCACAATCGGGACGCATCGGGCCGAGTGGCGAAGTGGGCGATGGAGATGTTATACTGCGACATCAAGTTCGAGGCCACGAAAGCTATAAAGTCTCAAGCTCTGGCTGACTTCATAGAAGAATGGGTAGAACAACAGCAACCGACCCACATCTACTCGGCTCATTGGACAATGTTCTTCGATGGGTCCAAGATGTTGAATGGCTCCGGCGCTGGCGTTGTGATCATATCGCCAAAGGGTGACAAACTCAAGTATGTGTTGCAGATACACTTCGATTCCTCCAACAATGAGGCAGAGTATGAGGCTCTCCTTTATGGATTGCGCATGTCCATCGTACTCGGCGTCCGTCGCCTGATGGTCTACGGTGATTCAGATTTGGTAGTTAATCAACTGATGAAGGAGTGGGACGTAAGGAACCCCACCATGACCACATACTGCAATGCAGTGAGGAAGCTCGAGAAAAAGTTTGAAGGTCTGGAACTCCACCATGTTCCGCGACTGAAAAACCAAGCAGCTGATGAATTGGCGAAACTTGGATCCACTCGGAGACCAGTCCCGAGTGATGTCTGCCTCGAGCACCTTCACCTTCCCTCAGTTAAAGAAGATCCTTTCACAAAGGAACCAGTACAACCAAAGAGCTCGACAGATTCGACTGAAGTCGAAGTCCCTGCTGTGGTTGACTTGATCATGGAGATTCTTGCTATCATCCCCGATTGGACTGTGCCGTTCATTGCATACATCCTGAGGCAAGAATTACCAGAAGACGAAGTCCAAGCCAGACAGATCGTCGGCACATCAAAGTCGTTCACTGTCATTGATGGCCAGTTGTACAAGGAAAGCGTTTCAGGCGTCCTTCAACGATGCATCTCCCCTGAGGAGGGACAGTTAATCCTGGAAGAAATTCACTCGGGAACCTGCGGTCGTCACGCCTCCTCAAGGGCAATCGTCGCCAAAGCATTCAGAGCCGGTTTCTTCTGGTTGCAGGCGAATGAAATGGCAAAGGATATGGTCGACCGATGCAAAGGCTGTCAGTTCTACTCTAACAAGTCCCACAAGCCAACATCCGCGTTGAAGACAATCCCTCTTGTTTGGCCGTTTGCAGTGTGGGGATTAGATACAGTCGGTCCATTCAGGACAGGCCAAGGGGGATTCACACATCTGTTGGTGGCAGTCGACAAGTTCACAAAGTGGATTGAAGCCAAGCCCATCAAGAAGCTCGACGCCCTTACAACCATCGAGTTTGTCAGGGACATCATCTCCACATTCGGGGTACCGCACAACATAATCACTGACAATGGCACAAACTTTGACTCGGACAGATTCAAAGGTTTCTGTACAGGCCAAGGTATCCGAGTGGATTTTGCATCTATGGCGCATCCCCAAACAAACGGGCAAGCAGAGCGGGCGAATGGACTTATTCTGCAAGGTTTGAAGCCTCGACTCCTGCGAGAAGTGGGACATGCTGTCGGCGCATGGGTCACCGAGCTGCCTTCGGTGCTGTGGGGTCTCCGCACAACCCCAAATAGATCTACAGGGCGATCCCCGTTCTTCCTCGTTTATGGAGAAGAGGTAGTCCTTCCGAGTGATTTGCTTCACAACGCTCCACGAGTTGAACTCTTCTCCGAAGCTGAAGCTGAGCAAGCAAGGAAAGACGGAGTGGATCTTCTAGAGGAGGAGCGCGAGATGGCACTGACTCGCTCAACCATTTATCAACAAGATCTGCGGTGCTTTCACGCGCGATACGTCAGGAATCGTACATTCCAAGCAGGCGACCTGGTGCTCCGAGTGGATCAGCAGAGACCTCACAAGTTGGCTCCCGCCTGGGAAGGACCCTTCATCATCTCCAAGGTGCTGAACAACGGAGCATATCGACTCTACAACCTCGACAGGGAAACGGACGAGTCGCGAGCATGGAACGGAGATCTCCTGAAGCGCGTCTACACGTGACCGTCGACTGAAGCAATGTAAAGAACAAGTATCGTTGAAATAATACAAAAGCAGATTGAGTTTTTGCAGATTCAAAATTCTTCCGCGCTCGCACACTCCGGTCTCAAAAAAAAACTTAGCTGCGATCCAGAATCGCCTAAGTACTAACTTTCTCCGAGTGTGCACTGAACGTCGCACTCGGGGGCTTAGCTGCGATCCAGAATCGCCTAAGTACAAACTTTCTTCGAATGTGTACTAAACGTCGCACTCGGGGACTTAGCTGCGATCCAGAATCACCTAAGCACAAACTTTCTCTGAGTGTGCACTAAACATCGCACTTGGGGACTTAGCTGCGATCCAGAATCGCCTAAGTACAAACTTTCTCCGAGTGTGCACTAAACGTCGCACTCGGGGGCTTAGCTGCGATACAGAATCGCCTAAGTACAAACTTTCTCCGAGTGTGCACTAAACGTCGCACTCGGGGACTTAGCTGTGATCCAGCATCGTCTAAGTATTAACTTTCTCCGAGTGTGCACTAAACGTCGCACTCGGGGACTTAGCTGCGATCAAGAATCGCCTAAGTACTAATTTTCTCCGAGTGTGCACTAAGCGTCGCACTCGGGGACTTAGCTGCGATCCAGCATCGCCTAAGTATTAACTTTCTCCGAGTGTGCACTAAATGTCGCACTCGGGGACTTAGCTGCGATCAAGAATCGCCTAAGTACTAATTTTCTCCGAGTGTGCACTAAACGTCGCACTCGGGGACTTAGCTGCGATCAAGAATCGCCTAAGTACTAATTTTCTCCGAGTGTGCACTAAACGTCGCACTCGGGGACTTAGCTGCGATCAAGAATCGCCTAAGTACTAATTTTCTCCGAGTGTGCACTAAACATCGCACTCGGGGACTTAGCTGCGATCAAGAATCGCCTAAGTACAAACTTTTCCCGAGTGTGCACTAAAAAGTCACACTCCGCGACTTAGCTGCGATCCAGAATCGCCTAAGCAACAACTTTCTCCGAGTGTACTCTAAACGTCGCACTCGGAGACTTGTCTGCGATAACGAATCGCCTAAGTAAAGAACTCCCTTCAAGTGTATCCTAGAGATCCACTCGGAGGCTTAGCAGACCCTCATTGAGGCTCATGCAGATGTCAAGACAACTGACAATTACATGCTCCGCATGTTTTCCATTGGCTTCACCAAGAAACGCCAAACAAAAACCACGAGCAAAAATCGTGTCAACAATTCTTTGGCAAAGGAAGAGCAAAATATTCGGTTCCAATTCAAAGTTGGTTTAAAGATAGTCGGTTCGGTGTAGATCAAGCTTATCCACACCGAACCACGAATGTGACGGCCAACAGCAGTGGCCAAAGTTTGATACAAGTACCACTCGGCATACTGAGGTAAAGTTTTCTCAAGCGTCGTCAGGACTGGCACTGGGACTGGCAGGCTCCACGAAAGTGTCGAGGTCGATCCCGTCTGCGATGCGAGTGGCGCTCCCAAGGAAGGTCTCCCTGAAATCTTCGAATCGAAGCTTCTTGGTGTTAGCGACCTGCAGCGCCTTCAGCTTCTCTTCGCGAGCCTCCTTGCAGCGCACTCGGACCAGCGACAGCGCCACGTCCGCACCACAGCGAGCAGCAGACTTCTTTCACGCCTGCACTCGGTTCGGGACGTCCTCCAGCCGAGTCATCAACCCTTCATCTCCCGCTGGGACTCGTCCTCGGGCCATAGCTCCTTGTCGATTCGGCCGACGACCTCTCTCAGCCGACCGACGAAAGTTCCCACTTTGCCCAGGCGAATGTGCGCTCGGAGCATGTCTCGATTGGCGTCGTCGCCAAGTGGAACATTCAGAATAACCGACCGCTCAATGTCAGCTGCTTCAGCCTCACCGTCCATACAAAAATCTGCAAAGACAAGATGAGCAGACAGTAAGCGCATCATGAAATACAAAGTCAAGAAGCACTCGGAAAAACAGAACTTACCACCGAGAAGCGCAATCATCTTCCTTGCCCAGTCACTGACGTACTTCTCCTGTGATATGCACCGCCTGTTCATCACCTTCATCTGTCCCATCAGCTCGGTTCTTTGTTTCCCCATTTTTTCCATTTCGGCCACCAATGCCTTGTTTGCCTCACGGGACTCCTCCAAAGACTTCTCTCGTTCAGCCAGAGCGCCCTTCACACCAGCCAAGTCATGAACAGCTGCCTCCAGTTCCACAGCAAGCTGAATCTTTTCAGCCTTCAGAGCGTTGTACGCTGATCCCATCTCGCAAGTCTTCTGCAAATCAGCGCGAAGAGAAGATCAGACAAATTCAACAAGGAAAACAATAAAAGCTCGAAGTTCTTCAGATCCCTGCCGACGCAAGCAGTCGACAGCGGCCTCGGGGACTACACCCAGTGGGTTCACTAAGAGTGACCCCACTGCCATGAAGCTCAAACAGGTCCGCCTTATTGAGCTAAATAACAAAAACAAGCCTATGAGGCTACTACTACCCGACCTGAGTAAAATTACTCTCGGGGACTACTTCTAGTAGGTGCACTCGGAGTGCCCCCACCGGTAACATTCGAACATATTAGTTTTGATCTGATCAAGTTAAAGAAAATGTATATAAAGACAACTGCCGGTGCAAGCACTCGACAGAAGTCTCGGGGACTACACCCACTGGGTTCACTAAGAGTGAACCCACTGCAAAATAATCATACTGCATTCGAGTATATTGCTTAAACACCCACTGGGTTACAAGAGGAAAGTAGATACTTACTAGCCCACTTACTCGGATATCGTCCCGGAGTTCCAAGCTTCGCTTGTACACAGACGCGATGGAGTCGTACGCTCTCTTGGCATCACCCTCCATCAACTCCGCCAGCACCCTGGCCCCCTTGGCAGCTCCCACCTGATCTTCCGGGAGGCGTTGGGCGTCGTACTGGACGGTCGACGGACCTGGCACCGCAAGATACTCCTTGGGCATCCCAAGTCCTGCTCCAGTCGTCCAGCAGCGATGAGCGCCGTTTCAGTCGACGGCATCGTCTCGGCTGGCGGTGCGTCCATGGCGGGAGTAGTAGCAGATGGAACAACCTCAAGGACAGGCACCGCAGCTTGCTCGGACCTCTTCTGGTCGCCCTCCTCCACATGAATCACCTCTGAAGGAAGCCCGACCGAACAACGTGAGACCACAGGAACAAGGGCAAGATCAAAGACAGAATTCGTGAAACAATAATGTAAGCTCTCGGAGTCGCCACGACGTACCTTGTTGGGATGTGGCAACGTTTTCCGTATCCATGGGATCGTCTTCCTGGCGTGGCAGAGAAGTGGCGGAGGTGGCAGCTCTGTCGAGTAAAATTCACTCGACCAATAAGCATGAGCTCAATTAGATACTAGAAGAAGATAGGAGAACAATACACTCACGCTGAGGCAACGGGAATGGCGATCCTCATCCGCGGCAAAGCCTTCCGAGGCTTGGATCCACTCGGCTTGGCCACCTTAGAAGGCTGGCCCGTGGGCTCAGCAGCAGAGTCCCTGGTCCTCTTTGTGCTCTGGGCACTCGGAACCACGGGAGTAGCTGGCAAGGCACTTGGAACCACAGGAGGAGCTGGCGGGGCACTCGGGGCCGCTAGAGGAGCCGACGGGGTCACGGGTTCGTGACGACGCTTAGTTCGAGGCTCTGGTGGTGGGGATGGCGAGTTCTGTTCCTCATCTTCCCTCTCTTCCTCTTGGGACTCCTCCTCCGTCTCCCCACTGTTGGAGACGTACTCGACGCTCTCCACGGTGCCCTCCTGGCTGCCTTCCTCTTCCTCAGCTGGATTCCCGTTCGAGATGGGAGAAAACCAGTTGGTCCACGCCTGCACGAGATACAGTCGACAACATCAGGCGTCAGACAGTGATACAAGAAAAAGCAATAAATCTAAGACAATTGTGAGCACTCGACAAGTTATACTCAACTCATTCGGAGGAGGGTTGTCCGCGTCGAAGGGCTTCACTCGTCGGGCTCCTATGGGGTTATCGCAGGCGCCTGTGATGTTGTGGACCCACGCTGTCACAACCTCCCCGGTCACGCACTCGGGGTGAGTCCAAGTGGAGTCCTCAGGCCCCGTGTAGTGCCACATGGCGTGGTGTCGAGCTTGCAAACGTTGGATACGCCGACCCAGAAAAATCTCCAGCAAATCTATGCCGGTGACTCCCTTGTGGACGACATCTACCAACGCGTCGACCAGAGGCTGAATCTGGATCTTTTCCATCTACGTGAGCGCAAGTTGCCTAGGCGGAGCCGGTCGGTCTAAGCTAAAAGGGGGCAGTCCAATTGCGGCATTCGGACAAGCGACGTCCTGGCAGTAGAACCAAGTCGACCGCCAGTTCCTAACGGATTCAGACAACTGAAGAGCGGGATAGCAACTTTTTCTTTTCTTCTGGAAGCCTAAGCCTCCGCAGAGCTGGAGGAGATGAGTTTTGTCGTCCGACTGGCTAAGTCTTTTGATGGTTTGGGATCTAGCGGAGAAGATGTGCTTAAAGAGCCCCCAATGAGGAGGACAACCGATAAAACACTCGCAAAGCACGACGAAGGCAGAGAGATGAGCTATTGCGTTGGGAGGAAAATGGTGGAGTTGCGCCCCGAAGTGGTTCATTATACCTCTAAAGAAGGGATGAGGAGGTAGAGAGAAGCCTCGGCACACGTGACTAAGCAGCAAGACGCGCTCATCCTCCCGAGGCGCCGGCTCCGTCTCGCCCTCCGCCGGCAACCTCCACGTCTTGTTCTCGATCAGGCCTTGCTCCACCAGCTCTAGCATGTCGCTCTTCGTCACCGTGGAAGGGAGGAAATCCCCCTGGATCCAACCCGCCGGCAGTGCCCGCTGTCGCCGTTGAGCGGGAGCCACCGTCTTCTTCTTCTTCCGCGTCTCGAGCTTGCTCGTCTGCCCCTTCGTCATGGTGGAGGCTGCAGATCCTAGGAGGAGGAGAAGAAGGAAGGAGCTTGGGGTGCGCAGGAAGCCACGAGAGAAGCGGGGCGAGTGCGAGTTATCAGGCGAGTGCAACGAGAAACCCTCGCTGGAGAGGTTTAAATAAGGTTCTGACTGGGTCACTAGCAGGTGGCCCCGAAATCTTATCCCCCGACCGGTTGCTGCGATATTAGTGGAGAAGATGAAGGCGCAGAAATCGAGGTGGCAGATACTACTTGATGACGATGTCGTCATCCCCGCTGAGCGCGCGGCAACCGAAATTTGAGGATCCCAGAAAATCCGCCGCTGTCAGTTGACCGGTCACGTCAAAAGATTCCACGGAAGCACTCGGTCTCTGACGGTTCGTTTCACAGATATATCCACTCGGATCACTGGTCAAGAGGATAAAATGGATCGAGGCAAACAACGCCAAAGTCGCATCCATACCATTCGGATCCGTACTCCAAGCATCGCTTCGTCGTTCCAACCCCGATCCATTCGGGGACTAATGATGGGGTTATAGTCCTAGGGTAGGATCATAGGCCTGCTCTATAGGTCCTACCCAAGGACTACCCTTCATAAGGGACAGGGCCCTTAGTCAGTTCCGACTGAATTAAGGACTTCCCATCATCCAGTCGGTGACGATTCTTCCATCATCCAGTCGGAGATGAGCATTCGGAGCGTATCAAACTTACCGACTGGATTCCACTCTATACATCGTAACCCCCCTGGAGGGCAACTGTCATACGTTTTCATGTACCTTTATTAGCATTTAAGGCATACGTTACCTGTAATGTAGACATTTAATCGCCACTACTCCACCCCTGTGCACCGAACTGTTGTGAAGGGCAGCGCACTCTATATAAGTCGCCCTTCCCCACTGGTGCAGGAGTTAGCAATTCACTGTAATCCATATTCCACTCGACATCAAGCTCCCAAGAGCACTGAGACGTAGGGCTTTTACCTCCACCGTAGAGGGGCCTGAACTCATACAACCTCGCCGTAGCTAAGGCTCTGCCCATCCTTTCGTACCCTACACATCTACTGTCAGACTTATACCCGAGTGCACCGAACCGTGAACAATATTCATTCGAGTGTTAATGAATCTGAAGTTTGGCATTCACGTAAGTTTCGGTGTTATGTCGCGGATAGCAAAACTGAATTTAATCCCGAGTTTCACTTTAGCCAAAGGTTCTAAGTGCCATTTGTGTGTGCAAGCAAACCAACCTCGCAAGCCTCACAAGGCTGCGGAGGAGAGACACTTGGCGCCATTAGAACTCATACATTCTGATATTTGTGAGATGAATGGTGTGTTTACTAAAGGTGGAAAGAAATATTTCATGACATTGATAGATGATTCCACTAGATATTGCTATGTGTATCTCTTAAATACTAAATATGAGGCTCTACACTACTTTAAAATCTATAAGGCAGAAGTTGAGAATCAACTTGAAAAGAAAATTAAACGAGTCCGGTGTGATCGTGGTGGAGAGTACTTCTCAAACGAATTTGATTATTTTTGTGCGGAACACAACATTATTCATGAGAGGACGCCTCCCTATTCACCTCAGTCAAACGGGGTTGCCGAGCGGAAAAATCGTACTCTAACTGATTTGGTTAACGCCATGTTAGATACATCGGGTTTATCCAAGGCATGGTGAGGGGAGGATATATTGACTGCGTGTCATGTCGTGAATAATGTTCCTACAAAATATAATGAAGTCACTCCCTATGAGGAGTGGTCAAAGAGAAGGACGACGCTCTCGTACTTACGTACTTGGGGCTGTTGGAAATATGCCCTAGAGGCAATAATAAATTAGTTATTATTATATTGTTCATAATAATCATTTATTATCCATGCTAGAATTGTATTGATTGGAAACTCAAATACATGTGTGGATACATAGACAACACACTGTCCCTAGTGAGCCTCTCGTTGACTAGTTCGTTGAGCAAAGATGGTCAAGATTTCCTTGCCATAGGCAAGTGTTGTCAGTTGATAACGGGATCACATCATTAGGAGAATCATGTGATGGACAAGACCCAAACTATGAACGTAGCATATTGAACGTGTCGTTTTATTGCTATTGTTTTCTGCGTGTCAAGTATTTGTTCCCATGATCATGAGATCATATAACTCACTGGCACTGGAGGAATACCTTGTGTGCATCAAACGTCGCAACGTAACTGGGTGACTATAAAGGTGCTCTACAGGTATCTCCGAAGGTGTCCATTGAGTTAGTATGGATCAAGACTGGGATTTGTCACTCCTTGTGACGGAGAGGTATCTCGGGGCCCACTCGGTAATACAACATCACACACAAGCCTTGCAAGCAATGTGACTAAGTGTAAGTCACGGGATCTTGTATTACGGAATGAGTAAAGAGACTCATGTCATATTGATCGTGTCATTTTATTGCTATTGTTTTCTGCGTGTCAAGTATTTGTTCCTATGACCATGAGATCATATAACTCACTGGCACTGGAGGAATACCTTGTGTGCATCAAACGTCGCAACGTAACTGGGTGACTATAAAGGTGCTCTACAGGTATCTCCCAAGGTGTCCATTGAGTTAGTATGGATCAAGACTGGGATTTGTCACTCCTTGTGACGGAGAGGTATCTCGGGGCCCACTCGGTAATACAACATCACACACAAGCCTTGCAAGCAATGTGACTAAGTGTAAGTCACGGGATCTTGTATTACAGAACGAGTAAAGAGACTTGCCGGTAACGAGATTGAAATAGGTATGTGGATACCGACGATCAAATCTCGGGCAAGTAACATACCTAAGGATAAAGGGAATGACATACGGGATTATATGAATCCTTGGCACTGAGGTTCAACTAATAAGATCTTCGGAGAATATGTAGGATCCAATATGGGCATCCAGGTCCCGCTATTAGATATTGACCGAGGAGTGTCTCGGGTCATGTCTACATAGTTCTTGAACCTGTAGGGTCTGCACACTTAAGGTTCGATGATGTTTCGGTATAGTTGAGTTATAGGTGTTGGTAACCGAAAGTTTTTCGGAGTCCCAAATGAGATCCAGGATGTCACGAGGAACTCCGGAATGGTCCGGAGGTAAAGATTGATATATAGGAAGTCCTGTTTTGGTCACCGAAAAAGTTTCGGGCTCATCGGTAGTGTACCGGGAGTGCAGGGAGGGGTGTCCGGGACCATCGGGAGGGGTGTCACGCCCCAAGGGGTCTCATGGGCTATGGTAAGAGACAAACCAGCCCCTAGTGGGCTGGAATAAGTTCCCACTAAGGCCCATAAGGTTTGAGAAGGAAAAAACATAAGGTGGAAAGAGTTTCCAAGTGGAAAGGTGGAATCCTACTCCGAGTAGGATTGGAGTAGGACTCCTCCACCTCCAATTTCGGCCAAACCTTGAGGGTTTGAGGTTGCCTCCTCCCCTTCCTCCCTCCTATATATACTAGAGGTATTGAGGGTTTTTGAGACACAACTTTGCCACGTGCTGCTCGACCCTATACCACGCAGTTTTTCCTCTAGATCGTATTTCTGCGGAGCTTAGGCGAAGCCCTACCGGAGTAGATCATCACCACCACCGGCGCGCCGTCACGCTGTCGGAGAACTCTTCTACCTCTCCGCCCCCTCTTGCTGGATCAAGAAGGTGGAGATCGTCATCGAGCTGTACGTGTGCTGAACGCGGAGGTGTCGTCCGTTCGGCACTAGATCGGAACGGATCATGAGACGGATCGCAAGACGCTTCGTGCAACGGATCGTGAGACGGTTCGTGGGACGGATCGCGGGACGGATCGTGGAACGGATCGCGGGACGGTTCGTGGGACGGTTCATGGGGCGGTTCGAGGGACGTGAAGACGTTCCACTACATCAACCGCGTTTCTTAACGCTTCCTGCTGTGCGATCTACAAGGGTACGTAGATCCAAATCTCCTCTCGTAGATGGACATCACCATGATAGGTCTTCGTGTGCGTAGAATTTTTTTTGCTTCCAATGCAACGTTCCCCAACAGGGGCTGCTTGGCGAAAGTCAATGTGCCGGTCCCCAAAAAGCATAAGCTTGGACCAAAGACCATGGAGTGCGTTAATTTGGGTTACGCTAAGAATAGCGTTGGCTATAGATTTCTAGTAGTGAAATCTGAGGTACATGACGTGAAGGTCGGTGCAATTATGGAGTCGAGGGATGCTATATTCTTTGAGGATATTTTTCCCATGAGATATATGCAAAGCACTTCTAGACAGGAATCTCAGAAAACTCCCGAGCCTACCATTCCTATGGAATATTATGAACAAACACATGATGATAATCCTGAGGAGGATGACGAGGAAACCCTTGGTAGGGGCAAGAGACAAGGGACTGCTAAGACCTTTGGTGATGATTTCTTCGTATACCTCGTGGATGATAATCCCACTTCTATTTCAGAAGCGTATGCATCTCCAGATGCTGATTACTGGAAAGTTGCGGTTCGTATCGAGATGGATTCCATCATGGCTAATGGGACATGGGAAATTACTGATCGTCCCTATGGTTGCAAACCATTGAAATGCAAGTGGGTGTTCAAAAGGAAGCTTAGGCCCGATGGTACGATTGAAAAGTAAAGGCTAGGCTTGTGGCCAAGGGCTATGCCTAGAAAGAAGAAGAAGATTTCTTTGATACTTATTCACCTGTGGCTAGACTGACCACCATTCGAGTACTAATCTCATTGGCGGCCTGGCATGGTCTTCTCGTTCATCAAATGGACGTTAAGATGGCTTTCGTGAACGGAGAGCTAAACGAGGAAACCTATATGCAACAACCAGATGGCTTTGTGATAGAAGGTCAGGAAGGAAAGGTGTGTAAGTTGCTGAAATCTTTATATGGTCTGAGACAAGCACCTAAGCAATGGCATGAGAAGTTTAATACAACTCTGACATCTGTTGTCTTCGTTGTTAATGAAGCTGACAAATGTGTATACTATCGCCATGGTGGGGGCGAAGGAGTTATATTGTGTTTGTATGTTGATGACATACTGATATTTGGAACCAACCTCAAAGTGATTGAGGAGGTTAAGTGTTTTCGATCTCAAAACTTTGAGATGAAGGACCTTGGGGTGGCTGATGTTATCTTGAACATCAAGATTTTGAGAGATGATGAGGGTGGGATTACACTTCTACAATCCCACTATGTTGAGAAGATTTTGAGTCGCTTTGGATATTCAGACTACAAAATTTCTCAAACACCATATGATCCTAGTGTGCTGATTCGAAAGTTCAAAGGCACATCTATAGATCAATTGAGATTGTCTCAAATTATTGGTTCGCTTATGTATCTAGCTAGCGCAACGAGGCCTGACATCACGTTTGCTGTGAGCAAACTTAGTCGGTTTGTTGCAAACCCGGGCGATGTTCATTGGCGTGATGTTGAAAGAATTATGCGCTACCTGAAAGGTACTGTCAACCACGGACTTCACTATACGGGATACCCATCGGTACTTGAAGGGTATAGTGATGCGAATTGGATCTCTGATGCTGATGAGATGAAGGCCACTATTGGGTATATGTTTACTCTTGGGGGTGGTGCTATTTCCTGGAAGTCTTGCAAGCAAAACAAAACTTAACGAGATCGACAATGGAAGCAGAATTAACAACATTAGGCACATCTGGTGTGGAAGCAAAATTTCATCGAGATCTTTTGATGGACTTACCTGTGGTTGAGAAGCCGGTTCCGGCTATCCTTATGAACTGCGATAATCAGACGGTTATTGTCAAAGTGAAGAGTTCAAAGGACAATATGAAGTCCAACGAACATACAAGAATGAGATTGAAGTTTGTCAGACGTTTGAGAAACTCCGGAGTAATAGCGTTGGATTACATCCAAATGGCTAAGAATTTGACAGATCCCTTTACTAAAGGGCTATCACAAGTTGTGATAGATAGTGCATCGAGGGAGATGGGTATGAGACCCACATGAGTTGCCATGGCAGTAACCCAACCTATATGATCGGAGATCCCGTGAAGTAGGACCTGGGGAAACAGGCCATTGGTGAACTGAGGGGAGTAACTTTACTAACCCACTCCTTTGGAGATGCAATGCTCTCGGATACTGTATGGTAGGATGACTATTGTCTTAATGTGTTTTAAAGCTTATGTGTAAGAAAGATGTTGTCCTACAGAGTGATCTTTGGAGGAACACACCTATATGAGCCTGACTGTTGGTAACAGTCTATGACATTGGGGTGATCTTTAGTAAACTCATGAATAGGCCAGGAGTGTGACTTATATGCTCCACCCGAGGGGTCAGCCTTCGGTAGCCTAGTACTGGTAAGACTTGTGGTGAAGCTTCTTTACGCCAAACTGACAATTCAAGGTATAGTCCATTATTCAGTTATAAAGGGGTGTAGCTACTTGTTCTAGGTGAAGCTCAACCTTAACAGGTCTTCACTGAAATGTTGGTATATTAAAACAGTGCTTGGAACGAGGGAACATGATGTGCCCTTGAGATCTGGTGGGGGGTTGTTGAAATTAGTGGTGGGCTTTAGGCCCATAAGAGAATTTCAGAAATCTCCAAGGGCCCATGTAGGTGGTGGCATGACAAAGTGGTGGTGGGAAGTTTAGTCCCACCCCGCTAGTGTAGAAGAAGTTGGACCCCTTTATAAGGGTCTCTCTTCTACATGCTATTAGAGAGTGAGAAGAGAAGAAGCCCTCGCGCACTCCTCCTCCGCCGTCCGCCTCGCCACGCCTCGTCACGACGCGCCGCGGGTTGAGGGAATGAGCCGAGCTCATACCTACGCGCTTATTTTTGTCGGTCGGGAACAGAGAATACGTAACGGATGCACCACGATGTGAGACGTCGGATCATGGGATGTTACCAACTCAGACGTGGGTTCAGCCCACATCTCTCCACCCGGTCTCCTATATAAGCAGGGCTAACGCCAACCCTAGCCGTCACGATATCAGATCACCTCTGCCTCACGCCCTCGTTCCTTTGCTACTTCTACCGCCGGTGACTCCGTCCCGTTCACCGCGTACACGGTCGACTGGAGTGCAGGCCTCCGAAACCCCGCCTTTCTGGTTCCTGTACGGGAGAGGAGCGATTAGGTTTTTGGGGAGTGATCACGCGAGTGCTCGCTTCCGTCCGTCTGCCTCGTCTACGTCCACGTCGTCCTCGTCATCGCCATGGCTGAACCATCCGAGGCCGATCGTCTTGCCCTTGAAGCTGAGAAGAAGGCGGCAGAGGATGTTGCTGCTACGGCTGCGTCCATCACCAACGCCGCTGCTACGGCCAACTGGCCTATTGCAAGGTATAACTCGTTTATCCCACTCCTGTTCGTTTCAATCCTAGCAGTACTACTTGCATGCATAGATGTATCAACTATATGTGTAGTATGTGCTAGATTAGTTCACGATCAGTATGTCATTGGTCTAGTCAATGTCATGCTAGTTATTATCTCGTGGATTAATCTACTCGGAAAATTGCCTATTTACTCAACAGAACCGCAATGACATGGACGACATCAGCAAAGAATGGCATGATATGGCAAGGAGAGACATCGAGGAGGATGCTTGCTTCGGTCGGTGCGTGTTACAGTGTCGGCGATGTTTTCTCATTGGGATTTGGAACCAATATCGCCGATGATTTCGGTGTCAGAGTTGGAACAAGTGTTGGCGATGGATTCGGGGGCGGCGATGAATGTGGTGCGGAGTGAAGAGCAACCAAGATGATGATGGACATGGTAGTCGCTTTTGCATGAAGTCCTTTTTCGTTTGACCTACAAAACTATGTTTTTATTTGCGTGTGAACTATGTTTTATTGTTTGAATTTGAACTCATTTGTCGGAACAGTTGTCAAATTCGCTTATTGGGGATTTTCAGTTTACGGATCGACGCGGCGGCGCCCGAGCAAATCCCACGTAGCCGATCCGTAAAAGAGCACATTTTACGAATATCCTTTTCTATGGGTCCATTTTACAGGGTCAAACTCTGTCCTTATCTGTGTCGGGCTGTAAAGTCTTTTTCCGTGAACTGTAAATGTATTTTATAGATCGACATTATACGGGGTCTCCTTGAAATGCTCTAAGTGCGGGCGTCGGGCGAAGGTTTGAGCATAACGCATTCTGCTGGTTGGCAAGGAAACCTCTCGTCTTTTTTATAATAATAGCAAAAGGGTTCGTGCGTTGCAACGGGACAAAGAAATGTGTGATAATTTTTTAAATCAGCAAACATTTTATAAATGAGAAACTATTTTATAAGTCACAAATCATTGTTTTTTTTGAACTTTTAGAATATTTTTCCATTCATGATAATTTTTAGAATTGACAAAATTTTGCACAATTTCATTATAAAAAGTACTTCATGAACTTTTAAAAAATCATGAACATTGTTTGATTTCTCGAATATTTGTTTTCAAAATTTCAAACATTTTCTGCAAAATCGCGGGTATTTTTGAATCCACAAACATTTTATAATTTATTAAACATTCTATTTCAAAATTCCCACTTTCTTAAATTTTCGAAATTTTTGTGAAGCCCCAAATTATTTAAAGTAGAACAAAATTCCCGAAGAAAAAAAATTCACGAGGGAATCGCCGACACCGAAGTATTTAGTGAGCCCGTCGGCGTCCTCGTAGGGCAGGGCCGCCGTAGCGCAAACAAACCAAAATAAAAGATGTGTGACCACCGGCTGACCCGCGGGGCCCACGGCCAGTGGCCACCACCTGACCACCGGGCCCCACAACCGTCGCACACAGGCTGACCTGCGGGCCCGGCAAGGGATGGCCCTCCCGTGCCACTGCCACTTTCCCCGAGAGCAGATCGGCTTCCGCTCCCCTCGAGCTAATCCCAACCTCCCTCCCTATGCTACGCGCACCCAAAAGCCTCCTCCCCGCAGCCGCTGACAGCCATGGCCCACCGCACTCCCACCCCGCTGCTCCTCCTCCTCTTCCTGCTCGTCGCCGTCGCCGCATCGGGAGAGGAGGGGGCGGGCTCGTCGTCGGCCAGAGACGGGGGAGGCGGGGATGCTGGAGCGACACGCAGTCCAGCTAGCGTGGCTGGAGGAGGTCGCGGAGTCGATGGCCAGGTCCGTGCACGCGCTGGAGGCCGCGCTCTCCAGATCCGCCCCCGCCGGCGTCACACGCGCATCAGCAGACGGAGCAGCGGCAGCAGGGGCGACGGTCTCCGACGCCGTGGCGGAGGAGGCGCCGGGCGGGGGCGCAGGGGGTGCAGATCCACCCCATCCCTGGACCGGTGGAGGACAGGGGCTGTTTTGAAAAACGAAACGTTTTTTTCCACTTAAGAAAGGACTGCGGGTTGATTAACTAAAAACGGAGGAACTTTTTCGTAAAAATGCCACGACGGACGACCAGAAACCCTATTTGCTTTATTATTAGGGAGAGATTAGAAAATAGGAACTGGTAGTGCGTAGTACGATATACTGCTATCTACTCTATACGTTTTGAAATGTAAGTTTTTTTTTTGCATTAAAAATATAAGTCCTTCTAAAAATTTCATTACAAACTATACGTGGATGTATTATACATATTTAAAACATAGATTCAGTCTACAGTAAAATTTATAAAAAAAATATATATTTAGAAACAGATGAAGTATACAAGAGAAACGTAAGCATTGGTGCGACTTAGCTCGCTGTTTCTTTGATAGTCAATCCTGAATGTGAATAAATGATGCAAACCCCAGGTTTCTTGATACATTTTCCTGAATGAAAGGCATTCTATCTTGCTAAAAATAATAGAATGACAGCGAGAATCATTGGATGTGATCTATCGGATTAAGACAGAGACGTTCATACCCACTCCCAATCCCAAAGTGATCAACGTACAACTAGTTCATATTTTTATATAAAACAGATCATTTCGGCATTGACTAATCCACTTCCGAAGTTGTCGCCATCGGCAGCCATTTGCGCTATGGTGTTGGATCACGTGGGTGCCTACCTAATTATAGTAAGTAAATACATGTGTTACGCATGTTGACTAATATAAATAATTAAATGTATTAAAAACATACCCCTTTCATTTTACAATGTAGTGCGATTGAGTTTTCTGATATCTAAGTTTGAATATAAGTTTAACCAACAAAACCGGCTATGGCAGAAGCAAAAATTATACCATTGAATTCGTATTTATATGAATTAAGTGGTATAATTTTTGGTTCCTTTTCAATCGGTCATGTTGGTTAAATGTTTGGTCAAACTTAGACTTTTGAAAACACGAACGCATTGCATTGTGGAATGGAGGGAGTAACAAGTTTAAAGCTCCTACACACATATTAAACACAATATATTTACTTCTACCCCGCAAAAAATCTCTAAATTTAGAAATACGCGGGATGAATATATTGTACTCCCTCTCTGAAAAAATATAGGACTTTTTTTGTAGCCAACTACACCAAGACAAATGTCTTATATTCCGTTACAAAGGAGTATCTCCGAATTGCAAGAATGAAGGGACGAGAAATCTGTAATTCTGCTAGTCTATATATATATATATATATATATATATATATCAAACAACTGAATCATACAAATATGGGCATGCAATGCCCGTTGTTACTATGGGCCTATTTGGGACTCTCCGCTTCAGCAAGATCAACTTCAAACCATCAAGTCCACTTTGAAGCAGTTCCATAAAGGAGTTGCAGCTCAACCAAAGAGCACTTTATTTTGTTTAGCTTCCAGCTAGCTCCATTTTCAAGAATTCAAATTTGGGTGAAAAAGATCTATTTGATTGGATGACGTGAGGAGAAATGTAAAGATATCCGCTTACTAGTGGCAGTGGTGGGTAATTTCCTCCAACTTCAGCTTCTAGAGTTTCTGAAGCACCTCTTAAACAGCTTCGCAATAAAATAAGGAGATGTAACCCAGATTTAAGTTTTTCTCTGGAGAGGCATATCGCGGAGCAATCTCATTTGGTTTGCATTTTCTAGAGGGGAGCTGAAGGAGGAGAGCAACCCTAAATAGGCCCTATAAATGACACAGAAGTGGTTAAACATGACCTTCACTTCACGCACTAGTGACCTGTTGACCCTGAAAGGATCGATATGCTTGACTAGAGGGGGTGAATAGGCAACTAACAATTTTAAAATTTTCTTAACAAATTAGGTTTAGCAACAAATAGGTTATCTAGATATGCATCTAGCTGAGAAACATATATGATGCTAGCAAAAACAACAATACAAGCAAGCAAAGGATACAACACAATAATAGTTTGCACAAAGTAAAGGTAAGAAGTAACCACAAGTGAAGCCGGTGGAGATGTGGATGTGTGGCCGAAGGTCCTTCCCTTTGAGGGAAAGTACGTCTCCGTTGGAGCGATGTGAAGGCACACTTCTCCTAGTGAAGCCACTAGGTCCATTGTATCCTCCTCATGCCCTCACACAATGCGAGATATCGTTATTCCACTAGTGGTTCTCTAGTAGGCGGCGACCGAACCTTTACAAACAACGTTGGGCAATCTTCACAACTTAATTGGATGCTCTCAACACCACCATGAAGCTTCATCACAATGGATTGTGGCTCCGAGGTGACCTCAACCGTCTAGGATTCTCAAACACCCAAGAGTAACAAAATATGCAACGGATTAGTGGGGGAAATCAAATTTCTCTTGGTGGAAGTGTATATCGGGGCCCTCTCAACCAAAACCTAGAGAATCAACTAGTTTTACTGGCTAGGGAGAGAGATCGAGCGAAAATGCAGCTTGGATCAAGAATGGAGCTTAGGGAAGGAAGAGGTGATCTTCTTGGGTAAGAAGACCCCCTTTATAGTGGGGGAAAAGATCCAACCATTACCCCCTCTCAGCCGGCACACAATCGGTACTATCGCTTGGGCGACTCTGCCCGCGTTGCACTGCAATGGCACAAGGCCATGAGCGGGTAGTGCCGCCGGAGCGGTACTACCACTCGCCCAGCGGTACTACCGTCGGGGTTGCACCACACGGGCCCGCGGACACAAGATAGAGGAAGGAACAGAGGCAGTACCTCTGAAGCAGTACTACCGCTCGCAAGAGTGGTACTATCACTTACAAGCGGTAGTGCCTCGCAACATTGTCGTCCTACATTCGCTGAGAGTGTTGGGGACTAGAAATGAAGCGGTAATTGAGAGGTAGTGATGAGCGGTACTACCGTCCCCACTACCGCGTAGTCCGACACGAAAAGTCGAGACTCCCACACGCAGAGGTACTACGTGCGGCATTGTAGAGGGGTATTACCATATGTAGGCGGTACTACCGCTGGCTCAGAGCGATACTACCGTTTATAGGCGGTACTACCACCTGCGTGTGCGGTACAACCGCTTGGGATTTTCATGCCCAAGGCAATGGGCATAGATGATCTACTACATTGATGGACGAAAGGAACAACGGTTCAAATGAAAGTATGTATGTGTTGATTCCACCCAAACCTTTCCGATGCGGATGCCCTCTTAATAATACGATTCTCCTATGGCTCAATTCCACCGAAAACGAAACGCATGAAGATAATCGTCTTCACTATTATCCACTCAGGGGATTGAATTGTGTTGTGCCATATGATGTATTATGTGAAAGGCTTAATGCACACAATTAGTGTGAAAATGCATTGTCATTAATCACGGAAAACAATAAGGGAGAAATATGTCCTAATAATCTCCCCCCTTTTGGTGGATTGCTCACAACGCGGGATTTGCACAGTGAATATCATAAGATACAAAACAAATCCTAACATCTACAAAATATAGACGGGCTCCCCCTAGATTTGTGTACTATTTTAGATATGCTTTTGGAATGCAAAGCACACACACTAGGATTAACACCCCCCTATATTTTATAGTCACAATACATGCATTAACATGGATAGAGATAAATATATATATGCAAGAGATGGCATGTGAGCATAAACATAGGGCATGAGATAAGCATAAACGCACGTACCATGAGAGTACTAAGACATACATAGATAAGCAGTGTGTAGCATATGTATCACACCATATGACTCGGTCTTTAGGTCTCACAAGCACACACAAACCAAAACAAACAATAAAAGAGTTCATGAGCAAAGAAAGCAAGAAACTAAGACGCACTCGTGACTAAACAAATCCCTAAACTCTCTCCCCCTTTGGCATCGAGACACAAAAAGGGCAGAGAGCACTAACACGGTCCAAGGCGGTCGCAACGCATGAGACCATAATCAAAACTCCATGTACTGTGTGCAGCTGGAACCTGTAGCAGAAGGTTGATCAGCATCTGTGTCCCACTTGCAATGCTTGGAAGTGCATGTCTCCTCATCAGTGATCGTGTCCTCAGACCCGCTGGCCACCTCCATCCAAATGTGCCTCATCATTAGCTCTTCAAGACTGCGGGACTTCTTCTCTTTCAGGTGTGTTGTGTATTGACCATGAGCCTGGATGCAGAATAGCTCTTCATCTTCTCCTTCAGCTTGTTATCCCAAGATGGCTCCATGCGAGATGGCGCGTAACTAGGGTCAGCGCCACCTTCATCCTCATTATCTGCCTCGGGAACCTCCATCACAGGAGAAGTATGAGTATTCCACTTGTCCTTCAACCTTATTTGCACAATCTCATGAGAAATTAGCTCGTCACACTAAAACAAGTCTTCTGGAAAGGTGGATTCCCAAGTCCTCCCAATAAGATGCATCAGATAGGGACCATGGATAGGACACTTGCGCTCCATCACGGCAGAGTGAAGTTCCGACCACATAAAATGAGACACATCCAAAACATCTACCTCATCTAAACCCTTCTTGTCCTAACAATAAAGCACCATGTTCACAAGGTAAGAATGGACTTGATCCAAGTTCCCA
This sequence comes from Hordeum vulgare subsp. vulgare, assembly GCF_904849725.1. Classification (NCBI taxonomy): domain Eukaryota; kingdom Viridiplantae; phylum Streptophyta; class Magnoliopsida; order Poales; family Poaceae; genus Hordeum; species Hordeum vulgare. The sequence goes on from NC_058524.1 coordinate 82,556,360, forward strand.
ACATGGGGAAAGAGCGTGTGCCTCAAGACGCAGTGCATGATGTCAAGGAACGGATGCAACACATAGGTCGTGATGCCGGTGGTGGAAGAAACTTTCATCGTAGAGAAGGGCCAAAGAGCAGACTTGTGTGTGGCAGCAACATGTGTGTGAGGACGAAATCCAATTGGGTTACGGAGCCCCTGGTCATTATAGCCCATCAAATCCATGAACTCCTTCCAAGTAGCAGATAGTATTCTCCCACTTGTCATCCAAGTTAAGGTCTGATACGTCTCCAACGTATTTATAATTTTTGATGGTTTCATGCTATTATCTTGTCAAACTTTGGATGTTTTGTATGCCTTTTATATATTTTTGGGACTAACTTATTAACTCAGTGACAAGTGCTAGTTCCTGTTTTTTCCGTGTTTTTGACCGCTTTCACAGGAGGATTTAAAACGGAGTCCAAACGGAATAAAACTTCCGAAAAGATTTTTCCGAAACAGAAGAAGATCGGGAAGCGTGAGAACCAAGGTAGGGGGCCACCAGGGACCCCACAAGACCCCTAGCCGCGGCCAGGGGGGCCGCGCCTCCCAGGCTTGTGGGCTCCCTGGGCCACCTCTGCCCTAGGTCTTTCGCCTATATATTCCCAATAATTCCAGAAAAAATCATGAGATCATCGAAAGTACTTTTCCGCCGCCGCAAGCTTCTGTCTCCGCAAGATCCCATCTGGGGCACGTTCTGGTGCCCTGCCGGAGGGGGGATTCGGATACAGAGGGCTTCTTCATCAACACCATGACCTCTCCGATGATGCGTGAGTAGTTCACCATAGACCTATGGGTCCATATGTTGGGGAACGTCGCATGGGAAACAAAAATTTTCCTACGCGCACGAAGACCTATCATGGTGATGTCCATCTACGAGAGGGGATTAGTGATCTACGTACCCTTGTAGATCGTACAGCAGAAGCGTTAGAGAACGCGGTTGATGTAGTGGAACGTCCTCACGTCCCTCGATCCGCCCCGCGAACAATCCCGCGATCAGTCCCACGATCTAGTACCGAACGGACGGCACCTCCGCGTTCAGCACACGTACAGCTCGACGATGATCTCGGCCTTCTTGATCCAGCAAGAGAGACGGAGAGGTAGAAGAGTTCTCCGGCAGCGTGACGGCGCTCCGGAGGTTGGTGATGATCTCGTCTCAGCAGGGCTCCGCCCGAGCTCCGCAGAAACGCGATCTAGAGGAAAAACTATGGAGGTATGTGGTCGGGCTGCCGTGGCAAAAGTTGTCTCAAATCAGCCCTAATACCTTAGTATATATAGGAGGGAGGGGGAGGGAAGAGGCAGCCTCAAACCCTCAAGGTTTGGCCGAAATTGGAGGTGGAGGAGTCCTACTCCAATCCTACTTGGAGTAGGATTCCACCTTCCCACTTGGAAACTCTTTCCACCTTGTGTTTTTCCTTCTCAAACCTTATGGGCCTTAGTGGGAACTTATTCCAGCCCACTAGGGGCTGGTTTATCTCTTCCCATAGCCCATGAGACCCCTTGGGGCGTGACACCCCTCCCGATGGTCCCCGGCACCCCTCCCGGCACTCCCGGTACACTACCGATGAGCCCGAAACTTTTCCGGTAATGCACGAAAACCTTCCGGTAACCAAATGGGGTCATCCTATATATCAATCTTCGTTTCCGGACCATTCCGGAAACCCTCGTGACGTCCGTGATCTCATCCGGGACTCCGAACAACATTCGGTAACCAACCATATAACTCAAATACGCATAAAACAACGTCGAACCTTAAGTGTGCAGACCCTGCGGGTTCGAGAACTATGTAGACATGACCCGAGAGACTCCTCGGTCAATATCCAATAGCGGGACCTGGATGCCCATATTGGATCCTACATATTCTACGAAGATCTTATCGTTTGAACCTCAGTGCCAAGGATTCATATAATCCCGTATGTCATTCCCTTTGTCCTTCGGTATGTTACTTGCCCGAGATTCGATCGTCAGTATCCGTATACCTATTTCAATCTCGTTTACTGGCAAGTCTCTTTACTCGTTCCGTAATACAAGATCCCGCAACTTACACTAAGTTACATTGCTTGCAAGGCTTGTGTGTGATGTTGTATTACCGAGTGGGCCCCAAGATACCTCTCCGTTCACACGGAGTGACAAATCCCAGTCTTGATCCATACTAACTCAACTAACACCTTCGGAGATACCTGTAGAGCATCTTTATAGTCACCCAGTTACGTTGCGACGTTTGATACACACAAAGCATTCCTCCGGTGTCAGTGAGTTATATGATCTCATGGTCATAGGAATAAATACTTGACACGCAGAAAACAGTAGCAACAAAATGACACGATCAACATGCTACGTCTATTAGTTTGGGTCTAGTCCATCACATGATTCTCCTAATGATGTGATCCCGTTATCAAGTGACAACACTTGCCTATGGCCAGGAAACCTTGACCATCTTTGATTAACGAGCTAGTCAACTAGAGGCTAACTAGGGACAGTGTTTTGTCTATGTATCCACACAAGTATTGTGTTTCCAATCAATACAATTATAGCATGGATAATAAACGATTATCATGAACTAAGAAATATAATAATAACTAATTTATTATTGCCTCTAGGGCATATTTCCAACAGTCTCCCACTTGCACTAGAGTCAATAATCTAGTTCACATCACCATGTGATTCCAACGAATCCAACACCCATATAGTTATGGGGTCTGATCATGTCTTGCTTGTGAGAGAGGTTTTAGTCAACGGTTCTGAAACTTTCAGATCCGTGCGTTCTTTACAAATCTTTATGTCATCTTATAGATGCTGCTACTACGTGCTATTCGGAAATGCTCCAAATATCCACTCTACTATATGAATCCGTTTCACTACTCATAGTTATTCAGATTAGTGTCAAAGCTTGCATCGACGTTACCCTTTACGACGAACTCTTTAACCACCTCCATAATCGAGAAAAATTCCTTAGTCCATTTGTTACTAAGGATAAATTTTGACCGCTGCTAGTGATTCAAACATGGATCACTCTCTGTACCTCTCAACATACTTTGAGTCAAGGCACACTTCAGGTGCGGTACACAGCATGGCATACTTTAGATTCTACGGCTAAGGCATAGAATACGACCTTCATCTATTCTCTTTATTCTGCCGTGGTCGGGTTTTGAGTCTTACTCAAATTCACACCTCACAACGCAACCAAGAACTCCTTCTTTGCTGGTCTATTTTGAACTCTTTCAAAAACTTGTCAAGGCATGTATCTTGTTGAAACTTCTATTAAGCGCTTTCGATCTATCTCCATAGATCTTTGATGCTCAACCTTCAAGTAGCATAATCCAGGTACTCCTTTGAAAACTTCTTTCAAACAACCTTGTATGCTTTACAGAAATTCTACATTACTTCTGATCCACAATATGTCAACCACATATACCTATCAGAAATTCTATAGTGCTCCCACTCACTTCTTTGGAAATACAAGTTTCTCATAAACCTTGTACACACCCAAAATCTTTGATCATCTCATCAAAGTGCTTATTCCAACTCCGAGATGCTTGCACCAGTCCATTGAAGGATCACTGGAGCTTGCATACTTGCTAGTATCTTTAGGATCGACAAAACCTTCTGGTTGTATCACATACAATGTTTGCTCAAGGAAACCGTCGAGGAAACAATGTTTTGACATCCTACGTGCAATATTTCATAAATAATGCAGCAACTACTAACATAATTCTAACAGACCTTTAGCATCGCTACGAGTGAGAAAGACTCATCATAGTCAACTGTTTGATCTTGTCGAAAACATCTTTGCGACAAGTCGAGCTTTTCTTAATAGTGACTTATCACCATCATCGTCTGTCTTCTTTTAAAGATCCATTTTACCCAATAGTCCCATGACCATCAAGTAGTTCTACCAAAGTCTACACTTTGTTTTCACACATGGATCCTCTCTCGGATTTTATGGCTTCCAGCCATTTGTCGGAATCTGGGCCCACCATCGCTTTCTCCATAACTCGTAGGTTCACTGTTGCTCAACAACATGACCTCCAAGACAGGGTTACCGTACTACTCTGCAGCAGTACGCGACCTTGTCGACCTACGAGGTTTGTAGTAACTTGATCCGATGCTTGATGATCACCATCATCAGCTTCCACTTCAATTGGTGTAGGCGCCACAGGAACAACTTCCTGCGCCCTGCTACACACTGGTTGAAGTGATGGTTCAATAACCTCATCAAGTTCTACTACCCTCCCACTCAATTCTTTCGAGAGAAACCTTTCCTCGAGAAAGGATCCGTTTCTATAAACAAACACTTTGCTTTCGGATCTGAGATAGGAGATGTACCCAACTGTTTTGGATATCCTATGAAGATGCATTTATCCGCTTTGGGTTCGAGCTTATCAGACTGAAACTTTTTCACATAAGTGTCGAAGCCCCAAACTTTCAAGAAACGACAGTTTAGATTTCTCCAAACCTCAGTCTATACTGTGTCATCTCAACGGAAATACGCGGTGCCCTATTTAAAGTGAATGCGGTTGTCTCTAATGCATAACCCATAAACGATAGTGGTAATTCGATAAGAGACATCACAGTATGCACCATACTAAATAGTGCGTGGCTATGACGTTCAGACACATCATCACACTATGATGTTCCAGGTGGCATGAACTGTGAAACAATTTCCACATTGTCTTAACTGTGTACCAAAAACTCGTAACTCAGATATTCATTTCTATGATCATATCGTAGACACTTCATCCTCTTGTTACGACGAACTTCACTCTGAAACGGAATTGAACTTTTCAATATTTCAGACTTGTGATTCATTAAGTAAATACTCCTGTATCTACTCAAGTGGTCAGTGAAGTAAGAACATAGTGATATCCACTGCGTGCCTCAGCACTCATTGGACTGCATACATCAAATGTATCACTTCCAACAAGTTACTATATTGTTTCATCTCAATGAAAATAAGGCCTTGCTCATGTGGTATGATTTGCATGTCACTAGTGATTCAAAAATCAAGTGAGTATAAAGATCCATCAGCATGGAGCCTCTTCATGCAATTTATACTAACATGACTCAAGCCGCAGTGCCACAAGTAAGTGGTACTATCATCATTACCTCGTATCTTTTGGCACCAATATTATGAACATGTGTAACACTACGATCGAGATTCAATAAACCATTTAAAGGTGATTATTCAAGCAAACAGAGTAACCATTATTCTCTTTAAATGAATAATCGTATTTGCAACAAACACGATCCAATCATGTTCATGCTTAACGCAAGCACCAAATAACAATTATTTCGGTTTAACACCAATCCCGATGGTAGAGGGAGCGTGCGACGTTTGATCATATCAACCTTGGAAACACTTCCAACACGTATCGTCACCTCGCCTTTAGCTAGTCTCCGTTTACGCCGTAGCTTTCATTTCGCGTTACTAATCACTTAGCAACCGAACTGGTATCCAATACCCTCGTGCTACTAGGAGTACTAGTAAAGTACACATCAACATTATGTATATCAAATATACTCCTCTCGACTTTTGCCAGCCTTCTTATCTACCAAGTATCTAGAGTTGCTCCGCCTCAATGACTGTTCCCCTCATTAGAGAAGCACTTAGTCTCGGGTTTGGGTTTAGTCTTGGGTCTCTTCATTAGCGCAGCAACTGTTTTGCTGTTTCACGAAGTATCCCTTCTAGCCCTCGCCTTTCTTGAAACTTAGTGGTTTTACTAACCATCAACTATTGATGCTCCTTTTTGATTTCTACTTTCGCAGTGTCAAAACATCACGAATCGCTCAAGGATCATTGTATCTATCCTTGATATGTTATAGTTCATCACGAAGCTCTCATAGCTTGGTGGCAGTGACTTTGGAGAACCATTACTATCTCATCTGGAAGATTAACTCCCACCTGATTCAAGTGATTGTCGTACTCAGACAATCTGAGCACACGCTCAACGATTGAGCTTTTCTCCTTTACTTTGTGGACAAAGAATCTTGTTTGGAGGTCTCGTACCTCTTAACAAGGGCACAAGCATGAAATCACAATTTCATCTCTTCGGAACATCAATTATGTTCCGTGACGTTTTACAACGTTTTCGGCGCCTTGCTTCTAAGCCATTAAGTATCTTGCACTGAACTATCGTGTAGTCATCAGTAACGTGTATGTCGGATGTTCATAGCATCCACAGACGACGCTCGAGGTGCAGCACACCGAGTGGTGCATTAAGGACATAAGCCTTCTGCGTAGCAACAAGGACAATCCTCGGTTTTACAGACTCAGTCTGCAAAGGTTGCTACTATCAATTTTCAACTAAATTTTCTCTAGGAACATATAAAAACAGTAGAGCTATAGCGCAAGCTACATCGTAATTCGCAAAGACCATTAGACTATGTTCATGACAATTAGTTCAATTAATCATATTACTTAAGAACTCCCACTCAAAAAGTATATCTCTCTAGTCATTTGAGTGGTACATGATCCAAATCCACTATCTCAAGTCCGATCATCACGTGAGTCGAGAATAGTTTCAGTGGTAAGCATCTCTATGCTAATCATATCAACTATACGATTCATGTTCGACCTTTCGGTCTCATGTGTTCCGAGGCCATGTCTGCACATGCTAGGCTCGTCAAGCTTAACCCGAGTGTTCCGCGTGTGCAACTGTTTTGCACCCGATGTATGTGAACGTTGAGTCTATCACACCCGATCATCACGTGGTGTCTCGAAACGAAGAACTGTCGCAACGGTGCACAGTCGGGGAGAACACAATTTCGTCTTGAAATTTTAGTGAGAGATCACCTCATAATGCTACCGTCGTTCTAAGCAAAATAAGGTGCATAAAAGGATTAACATCACATGCAATTCATAAGTGACATGATATGGCCATCATCACGTGCTTCTTGATCTCCATCACCAAAGCACCGGCACGATCTTCTTGTCACCGGCGCCACACCATGATCATCCATCAACGTGTTGCCATCGGGGTTGTCGTGCTACTTATGCTATTACTACTAAAGCTACATCCTAGCAAAATAGTAAACGCATCTGCAAGCACATATGTTAGTATAAAGACAACCCTATGGCTCCTGCCGGTTGCCGTACCATCGACGTGCAAGTCGATATTTCTATTACAACATGATCATCTCATACATCCAATATATCACATCACATCATTAGCCATATCACATCACAATCATACCCTGCAAAAACAAGTTAGACGTCCTCTAATTTTGTTGTTGCATGTTTTACGTGGTGACCAAGGGTATCTAGTAGGATCGCATCTTACTTACGCAAACACCACAACGGAGATATATGAATTGCTATTTAACCTCATCCAAGGACCTCCTCGGTCAAATCCGATTCAACTAAAGTTGGAGAAACCGTCACTTGCCAGTCATCTTTGAGCAAAGGGGGTTACTCGTAACGATGAAACCAGTCTCTCGTAAGCGTACGAGTAATGTCGGTCCAAGCCGCTTCAATCCAACAATACCGCGGAATCAAGAAAAGACTAAGGAGGGCAGCAAAACGCACATCACCGCCCACAAAACCTTTTGTGTTCTACTCGAGAAGACATCTACGCATGAACCTAGCTCATGATGCCACTGTTGGGGAACGTCGCATGGGAAACAAAAATTTTCCTACGCGCACGAAGACCTATCATGGTGATGTCCATCTACGAGAGGGGATTAGTGATCTACGTACCCTTGTAGATCGTACAGCAGAAGCGTTAGAGAACGCGGTTGATGTAGTGGAACGTCCTCACGTCCCTCGATCCGCCCCGCGAACAATCCCGCGATCAGTCCCACGATCTAGTACCGAACGGACGGCACCTCCGCGTTCAGCACACGTACAGCTCGACGATGATCTCGGCCTTCTTGATCCAGCAAGAGAGACGGAGAGGTAGAAGAGTTCTCCGGCAGCGTGACGGCGCTCCGGAGGTTGGTGATGATCTCGTCTCAGCAGGGCTCCGCCCGAGCTCCGCAGAAACGCGATCTAGAGGAAAAACTATGGAGGTATGTGGTCGGGCTGCCGTGGCAAAAGTTGTCTCAAATCAGCCCTAATACCTTAGTATATATAGGAGGGAGGGGGAGGGAAGAGGCAGCCTCAAACCCTCAAGGTTTGGCCGAAATTGGAGGTGGAGGAGTCCTACTCCAATCCTACTTGGAGTAGGATTCCACCTTCCCACTTGGAAACTCTTTCCACCTTGTGTTTTTCCTTCTCAAACCTTATGGGCCTTAGTGGGAACTTATTCCAGCCCACTAGGGGCTGGTTTATCTCTTCCCATAGCCCATGAGACCCCTTGGGGCGTGACACCCCTCCCGATGGTCCCCGGCACCCCTCCCGGCACTCCCGGTACACTACCGATGAGCCCGAAACTTTTCCGGTAATGCACGAAAACCTTCCGGTAACCAAATGGGGTCATCCTATATATCAATCTTCGTTTCCGGACCATTCCGGAAACCCTCGTGACGTCCGTGATCTCATCCGGGACTCCGAACAACATTCGGTAACCAACCATATAACTCAAATACGCATAAAACAACGTCGAACCTTAAGTGTGCAGACCCTGCGGGTTCGAGAACTATGTAGACATGACCCGAGAGACTCCTCGGTCAATATCCAATAGCGGGACCTGGATGCCCATATTGGATCCTACATATTCTACGAAGATCTTATCGTTTGAACCTCAGTGCCAAGGATTCATATAATCCCGTATGTCATTCCCTTTGTCCTTCGGTATGTTACTTGCCCGAGATTCGATCGTCAGTATCCGTATACCTATTTCAATCTCGTTTACTGGCAAGTCTCTTTACTCGTTCCGTAATACAAGATCCCGCAACTTACACTAAGTTACATTGCTTGCAAGGCTTGTGTGTGATGTTGTATTACCGAGTGGGCCCCAAGATACCTCTCCGTTCACACGGAGTGACAAATCCCAGTCTTGATCCATACTAACTCAACTAACACCTTCGGAGATACCTGTAGAGCATCTTTATAGTCACCCAGTTACGTTGCGACGTTTGATACACACAAAGCATTCCTCCGGTGTCAGTGAGTTATATGATCTCATGGTCATAGGAATAAATACTTGACACGCAGAAAACAGTAGCAACAAAATGACACGATCAACATGCTACGTCTATTAGTTTGGGTCTAGTCCATCACATGATTCTCCTAATGATGTGATCCCGTTATCAAGTGACAACACTTGCCTATGGCCAGGAAACCTTGACCATCTTTGATTAACGAGCTAGTCAACTAGAGGCTAACTAGGGACAGTGTTTTGTCTATGTATCCACACAAGTATTGTGTTTCCAATCAATACAATTATAGCATGGATAATAAACGATTATCATGAACTAAGAAATATAATAATAACTAATTTATTATTGCCTCTAGGGCATATTTCCAACACCATAGCTAGTAACTAGATGGCTTCTTCTCTCTCTTGGATCTTCAATACAAAGTTGTCCATGATCTTCATGGAGATCTATCCAATGTAATCTTCTTTTGCGGTTTGTTTGTCGAGATCCGATGAATTGTGGATTTATGATCAGATTATCTATGAATCTTATTTGAGTTTCTTCTGATATCTCTTATGCATGATTTCATATCCTTGTAATTCTCTTCGAGTTGTGGGTTTTGTTTGGCCAGCTTGATCTATGATTCTTGCAATGGGAGAAGTGCTTGGTTTTGGGTTCATACCGTGCGGTGACCTCACCCAGTGACAGAAGGGGTAGCAAGGCACGCATCGTGTTGTTGCCATCAAGGGTAAAAAGATGGGGTTTTCATCATTGGTTTGAGTTTATCCCTCTACATCATGTCATCTTGCTTAAGGCGTTACTCTGTTCGTCGTGAACTCAATACACTAGATGCATGCTGGATAGCGGTCAATGTGTGGAGTAATAGTAGTAGATGAAGAAAGTATCGGTCTACTTGCCTCGGACGTGATGCTTATATGTATGATCATTGCCTTAGATATCGTCATGACTTTCTGCGGTTCTATCAATTGCTCGACAATAGGTATCGGTCTATTTGCCTCGGACGTGATGCTTATATGAATGATCATTGCCTTAGATATCGTCATGACTTTGCGCGGTTCTATCAATTGCTCGACAGTAATTTGTTCACCCCCCGTAATACTTACTTTTTTGAGAGAAGCCTCTAGTGAACACTATGGCCCCCGGGTCTACTTCACACCATATTTTCAGCCTTACTCTTTTTCTTCGTTGCACTTTCCGCCTTCAGATCTCACTTTGCAATCAATCTTGAAGGGATTGACAACCCCTTTATAGCGTTGGGTGCAAGCTCTTTTGTGTTTGTGCAGGTACTCTGGACTTGACGAGATTCTCCTACTGGATTGATACCTTGGTTCTCAAACTAAGGGAAATACTTACTGCTCATGTGCTGCATCGCCCTTTCCTCTTCAAGGGAAAAACCAACGCAAGCTCAAGAGACGATAGAAGATTTATGTCGCCGTAGCAAGGTCCTCTCCTCATTTGTTTTGAGATGGACCGCGGCAAATAACATGGACACCAACTATGCATCAAAATTCTTGTTGAATGTCATGAGCTTGCTAATATCTAGCTTGTCACACAATGCAAGAGCTTCACCAAAATAGTTAAGATTCTTTTGCATGTGGTCAATATCAATGGACTTGACATGGGGAACAAACATGTTCTTCTTATTCTTGCGCACATCATGATATATAGAATCTTGTTGCTTGGTCCAGAAGGGACGGTTGATAAGGGCTTGATCTTACGGATTAATGTACGAGTTGCGGCGACGAGAAATGCAGAATTCCTTGGCACACACTTGCTAACTGAGTTTTCTATGGCTTGGTGGCAACCTTCTTGGTCTTGTGCTTGGGCGGGGAACTTAGATTGGAACGGTCATCCCATGGTGTGCAGTATCGCTTGGAGCCACCCTCACGGCTTGGATTCACCCGACGTTCCTGATGAGGAGAACCGCTACTACCACTTGGAACCCACAACACATTGTGAGGGAAAAGCAGGTGTAAACAAAATTGCATAAGCCTAAAAGAAATGAAAGAGTAGAATTGAAGTGGAATCAAAAGAAACATGGAGTTGATAGCACAAGCGGTAGTACCGCACCCTACCAGTGGTAGTACCGCTCCAGGGGAGCGGTAGTACCACTCGGGGTGGAACTCGCCATGGAAACCTTGACCGTGGCAAGATCTGGTACTGCCAGTCTTGCCAAATCTAAATATCTTCCAATAAAACTTCAAATCTACTCTACTAGCAGTCTTCCATGGCCTACTCATGCCTTGATTTTACCAAAAATCAACGAATGCATCTCATATTTCCCTAAAGCCTAGATCCAAAAAATAGAACCATAGCATAGGAAAACGGGGACAATACCGGCATCCATGGCAAGATGAGATGGTGGGGATCGACTCCACCGGCCAGAATCACAGAAGAACAACCGGATTTGATGGTCCTACGACGTCCGCCGGAGCAAGGAGGTCGCGTGAAGAGAGAAGACGTGAGAAGATATAGAGATTAATGGGTAAGGGGGAATTGGAACCACCCTGCCCATCTCATAACGCCCTCCACGCACTCGCAAACTGTAGTACCTCTCTAGGGAGTGGTAGTACCGCCCAGGTACTACTATACGGCAGGAGGCTGGATAGTACCGCTAGGGGCGGTGGTAGTACCACTGGGGGCGGTGGTAGTACCTCCCCAGACCCGACAGCAGTACGGCCTATGCGACCAAAACTTGCCAATCTAGCTATGAATGGTATCTTATGCAAATCAAAGGGTTGGTAGATGAGAGAGGTCTTGGGTTGGAGATACAGAAACCAGCAAATGGGAAGGGACACTCCAAGTTCAAAATTACGAATGGAAAGAAGAGCAAACCTGGAGTGACACAAAGCACAACGAGAGCTCTAACTAGCAAATACCTCACTAGGAGGGGGCGGTGGCCTAATCCACCTTGGGACCATGAACAAAACTCGTGTTTGAAGTACAAGTACCATAAAAATGGCTAATGTAAAAGATTTGATAGATTTATGCATGATGGGGGGAGGGAGAGTTCATTGATAGAACAATACACCCCCTATATTCATGCCTACATCTAAACAAGATAAAATGATGAGTGCGGTGGAGTGTGAAATATTTCAAGTAACATTGTTCGAATCAGTGATATTTAGCTCATGCCTTAACTCACGAAATCTTCCTTCATCTAATAGCTTCGTGAAAATAAATGCAAGTTGTTCATGAGGGTTGAGATAAATAAGATCAATCTCCCCATGCTTGATGTGCTCCCAGATGAAATGATGGCGAAGCTCAATATGCCTCATCTTGCAATGTTGAATCGGGTTGTGGGAGATCTTGATAGCACTTCCATTGTCACAGAAAATAGGCACTTTGTCACAATTGACACTGTAGTCCTTTAAGTTTGCCTCATCCATAGCAACTGTGCACAACAACTTGCGGCGACTACATACTCGGCCTTGTCGGTAGAGAGAGAAACAAAATTATGTTTGTTTGAAGTCCAACTTGTCAAATAGCAACCAAGGAACTCGCACCCTACGGAAGTTGACTTCCTATCCACACGGTCTCCTGCCCAATCCGAGTCTGAGTATCCCATGAGATTGAATGAAGCACCTTTGGGTACCATAATCCAAAGTTTGGAGCATGAGCCAAATATCGGAAGATTCGTTTGATATACATATAGTGACCTTCCTTAGGTGCAGCTTGAAATCTTGCACACATTCCCACACTCAACATAATATCTGGTACAGATGCACAAAGTTAAAGCAAGGATCCAATCATGGAGTGATATGCCTTTTGATCCATGGCTTTACCACTGAGATCAATGTCAAGTTGGCACTTGAGTGGCATAGGTGTCTTTGTCGACTTGACATCATCCAACTTGAACCTCTTGAACATGTCTTGAGTGTATTTAGCTTGGTTGATGAATGTTCCTTGTCTTTGTTGCTTGACTTCGAATCCAAGCAAGAACTTCAACTCTCCCATCATAGACATCTCAAACTCTTTGGTATGAGTGCGACAAACTCATCACTGGAAGATTTGTTAGGAGAACCAAAGATAATATCATCAACATATAATTGTCATATGAACGAATCCCCTTTAGCCCTCTTAGTAAAAATAGTGGGATCGATTTTTTTATATGTCTCAATGTATCTATAAATTTTTATTGCTCCATGATATAATATTATCATTCTAGGATACTTTTTGGGTATTTATTTACTCATTAATATTATTTTGAGCACTAACCTAAAGTTGTTGTTTTCATCATGTTTTTGGCTTTTCATGTTTACAGTACCAAACAAAGTCCAATTGCCCGAAAACTTTTTGATGATTTTTTTTCTGGACCAAAATAAGACCTCAAAGCTTCGGGAGAAGACCGCGGGCCATACGAGGAGGCAACCACACATCAAGGCACGCCCAGGGGGTGGCCGCGCCCTGTTATGTGGTGGGACCCCCTAGCACCTCCTCACGTCCCTCTACGTCCTATAAATTGTAATAAATCCCAAAACCCCTAAGGAGACTCTCGAAACACTTTTTTCGCCGCCACAAGTCTCTGTTCCGTTGTGCGCCCATCTCGAGCACTTTTCCAGTGCCCTGTCGGAAGGGGGTCGATCACGAAGGGCCTTTACATCATACTTGTTGCTCCCATGGTGATGTGTGAGTAGTTCACCTCCGACCTACGGGTCCGTAGTTAGTACCTAGATGGCTATCTCTCTCTCTTGATCTTTAATACAATGATCATCGCGTCTTTGCTTTCATCTATCTGATGTAATTCTTTTGTGTGGTGCGTTTGTTGGGATCCGATGAATTATGAGTATATGTTCATATTATTCATGGTAAAAGATTTGAGCCTTCTCTGAATTTTATATTTGATTCTTTTTTGCATGATTGTTATAGTTTCGTAAATCTCTATGATCTATTTATTTGGTTTGGCCAACTAGATTATGTTTTCTTCAGTGGGAGGTGTGCGTTGTAGTGGGTTCAATCTAGTAGTGCTCTATATCCGAGTGGCATAGTAGGGCACAAGAGATGTCTTTGTATTGTTGCCACTAAGGATAAAACGATGGGGTTAATTCTTATTGATTGAGTTCTTTTTGTCTACATCGTGTCATTGTTCTCCAAGCATTACTCTATTTTACTTAATACTCTAGATGTATGCTTGATAGCGGTCAATGGGTGGAGTAATAGTAATAGGTGCCTACAGGAGCCAGTCTATTTGCTTATGGACGTGATGCCTATATACACATGATCATTGTCGTGAATAAATATTGCATAACTATGCACTTTGCTATCAATTGCCTAACAGTAATTTGTGTACCCACCGTATGCTTACTTTATGAGAGATGCCAGTAGGGAAAACTATGGCTCCTGGGTTTGTTCATTAATATATTCACAAATGCTACAATAACGTCATTGCCTTCATTTACTTTTTATTTATTTTGCAATTATCAACTATCATCTAAATACTTTACTTGCTTGCAAATAACGAGTCCAAGGGGATTAACAATCCTCTTGCCGACGTTGGGTGCAAGTGTTTGCTTCTTTTTGTGTAGTCGTTGAAGATGGGGGTTGGGTGTTACTCCTATTGGTTCAATAACCTTGGTTATCACTGAGGGAAATACTTATCTATATTGTGATGCATCACCCATTCCTCTTCACGGAAAACCCAACACAAATCATAAGTATGAGGAAGGATTTATAGCACCGTTGTCGGGGAGTACCATCAACCTACTATCAAGTACCTTCGCACAAATTATCATTCACAAAAATAAAAAACACAAAATTATTTATCTTTGCTAGTTTTCTTGTTTGCTCGTTACTATGGCTAGTTCTTCCTTTGTTTCCTTTACTCCCGATAATGAGGTGCTTAATTTTAAACAAAGGGGAGGAGAAAGTTTAAGAGATACTTGGTGTAGGATTTTCATTTCTCAAAATAAATCAATTCATAAGCAATTCCCCAACATCTTGCTTCATAGTTTCTATGTTGGTATTACCACTTGATATAGGTTTGTACTTGATACAGTTATCAGCGGTAATTTCTTAAAGAGTCACACTTGGGATGCTTTTAAAGCCATGGAAAATTTAGTTGGGTCACCACCTATTATCATTAATGAAGCTATTTTGACCATGGAACATATTATGAAAAGGCTTGATGTTGTTGAAAATAAAATATATATTAAAGAACAAATTCAGGAGTTGGATAAAAAGCTTCATAATCATATGGCACAATTTGGGTCACGGGTAGGAATGACTTTGAAAGCTTTAAAGGATAAAGATATAACTATTGATGAAATGGTAGAGCAAGGGTTGAGTAGACTTGATAAAATGTAGGAGGTCATTGATAAAGTAGGATCTGCTTTCACTCCCTCTAAAACTAATGCTAATACCTCTCGTACGAAAAATCCCAAGTTCATATATGTTCCCAAGAGCGTTAGTATCACCCCTACCAAAAGAAACGAGGATCTTAAAATGATTAGTGTGCATCCCAATTTTATAAACTTGATAAGAGACCCCATGTCAGCGTCAAAACCAGCAAATCTCATGTAGGGGGTCCCGAACTGAGGACCTTGGATCGATGGGTTATAGGAGAAAGGGGGAGACGACGTTTACCAAGGTTCGCGCCCTCTTAAGGAGGTAAAACCCTACGTCTCGCTTGATTGTATTGATGTGGATGATGATTAGAGTCTTCCTCGAGATCGTGTATACTAAACCCTAGGTGAGATAATGCCCCTACATAGACGAGGACCCCCGGTTTATATAGTCACCGGGAGGGCCTAGGTTACTGATACGTCTCCAACGTATCTATAATTTTTGATAGTTCCATGCTATTATCTTGTGAAACTTTGGCTTTGTATGTCTTTTATATCTTTTTTGGGACTAACTTATTAACTCAGTGCCAAGTGTCAGTTCCTGTTGTTTCCGTGTTTTTGACTCTTTTCACAAGAGGATTTTAAACGGTGTCCAAACGGAATAAAACTTTCGAAAAGATTTTTTCCGGAACAGAAGATACGCGCCATACTTGAGAACCAAGGCATGGGCCAGGGGGAGCCCGCGCCTAGTAGGCTTGTGGGTCCCCTGTGGCACATCTGCCCTACCTCTTCCGTCTATAAATCCAGAAAAATTCCAAAACTGCAAGAGAGATCCACGAAAATACGTAAGTGGGCCGAGCCATCTGGGTGCCGGCCCACCTAGGCGTCGGCTGACGATTTTATTAAAAAACAATCTATGAACTTTTCAAAATATTGATGAACTTTTTTGAATTTTAACGAATATATTTTAAGAATGATGAACTTTTCTCTGAAAATTGATGAAACTTTTCTAAAATATTAAAAATATATGAACTTTTTTCAAAATTGATGAACATCTTTTTGAAAATGGATGGTTTTTATCAAAATTGATGAACTTTTTTAAGATTTATGAACTTTTTTTTAGTTCAATGAACTTTTTTAACAATACATGATTTTTTAAAGCGTAATCAACTTTTTAAAAATTCAATGATTTTTTTCCAAATTGGATGATCTTTTATTTCAATTTCAATGAACTTTTTTCAAATTGCTGAACTTTTTTCAAATGGATGAACCTTTTTCTTGAAATCTGTAATCCTTTTTGCTATCATATTTTTATTTTCGTAACGACTAGAAAACCTGAGCGTTTTCTCTACTCGATCAACAGGAAAAAAACGATAAAAAATCTGGACAGCACGATAGTGGGCCGGCCCATTGCCAGCGATGCTGCACGTGCCCAATCGTTAACGGGCGTGTGCAGCGGTAGAGCTCCCGAGTTGGGCACTCAAATTAATGAAGATGCCTCTAGCCGGATGGTAAGTACTAGTGCATAATTTAGCATAGTGTGACAACAAAATGGATCTTTAACATATGAAAGGAAGCTTGAATCTGAAGCCCCACAAAGGGTATTCCAATGTTTCTAGAAATTGTTGGTAGGATTTCTGTTCTTGAAACGGATGTGATAATATAATGAGATTTCAGAGAAGGAAAACACGCAAGAGCTATCGGGTTCTCCACCCCCTTATATGAATTTTAAATTCTGAAAAATACCAGATTTTTTAAAAGAAAAATGAATTTTAGAATATGAAACATGCATGCTCAGCCTACTCTCATGTTTAGTTTCGTTAAGAAACGACATACGTGGTATCCGTGACGAAGAAAAGACAGTCCTGCCTACGATCTATCAAAAGAGTTTTTCTATATATAATAAATTTGTTTTGACTTTTTTTACTAAGATTTGATAACCATGTTTAAAATTCATATAGGGGGTGGAGCACCCTAGAGCTTCAAATCCTCATGGGAGAAAGAGAGCTCCTATACATCGCGTTCAGCTCCGCTTGTGCTTCGTGGCGCTCACGCGCTTGTTGACCTGGGCCTACGCAACAAGGCCATAGGAGGTTCACACAGATCATAGGTCAGCTTTATTTGCTTGACGGAAAAATTGACTTCTTTGTTCGCTTTTGATCGATGGGTGACTTTCTTTGTTATCTCAGCTCAAGAGAGTCTCGTCATGATTGAGTCAACATTAAATTTTTGTGAAATAAACGAATCTGACAAATTCATAAAATATCAAAACTTATGAAGTTTTTAAAAAATGTGGATTTGAAAAAACTTCGTAGATTTGCAAACAAGTTCACGTATATAAAAATGTCTTCAAATTGATCATGGATGTAAATAAAACTTCCGAATGCTTGAAAAAGGTTCACCGATTTGAAAAAAAAGTTCATATTTGGAAAATAATGATGGATTTGAAAATAAAATGGTGAACTCGAAAAGGTTAAAGATTTCAAAAAACAACTAATAAAGTTCATGGATGTGAAAAAGTTCACAAGATTTAAAAAGGTTCATCCATTTGAAAAAAGAAGCTAAATAGAAAGGGGAAAATCTTGGGTTTTAAATTTTTTCATTCATTTCAAAAAGTTATACCGCACATGTGAAGAGCTAAGCGGGAGGTTGCGGAGGTGCCGAAATAGCTGTCGACGGTGAGGTTTGTCAGCGAGAGTAGCTCGGGTTTGGCGGGGATGAGGCTATAGAGTACGGGAGCCTGAGGTGAGGGACTCTAAGACTTCCTAGGAGCTTAGTGATCACGTTGGACAACAAAGGGAGGGAGGGAGAACTCAGGTCCATGATGTGCAACGTCTATGATGGACGATAGCTTCGGTTGTAGTGGAAGAACGGCTACGACATGCAAATGATGACAAAAACATGGGGCTTCTTCTCACGAGCTGATCACGGATCCAACGGAGCAAACAACGACGACATGGGATCTTGGACGATGACGAATTGATCGTAGGTGGGTGACGGCCGTGGCGACGAGGAAGAACTCAATCCCGGTGTTGTGGTCTATCCACAGTTGGTTCCTTCGATGTATAGGATGACACGGTCAAGGTGGAGCTCTTGGACACGCTAAGGGCGAGGGGTGGCCGTTGGCCGCAACAACGACATCAACGAGCTCGCTCGGTGGAGCTCATATTCTTGTGGGGGAGAAAAATGAGTGGAGTGAGAGGGATGAGGCAGATGGGTTCGAGGTCATCACCGTGGTGTGGTTAGAAGAGTGAGGGTGTCGCGCTCGAAGCGGGAGGTGACATAGAGTGTGCATGTGACAACCATGTGCCTTTGTCCTTTTGTCCATAAGAAGAAGGGGTTTCACTGGAGGGTTGGGCTATCTCTTCTCGCTGGTTATTGCTACCTATTGGGCCTCTCACGTAAGTTCTATGTGCTTTTTTTATTTCTCTTTTGTGTGTGCTTTCAATTTTTTGTAATCTGTTTGATTTTGGTTTGCAAACCAAACCAATTTTGTTGCTTCTGCAAAAAAAGAATTGGATGCTAAATGGATGATTCCAATGCCCCACACAAGGTTTCAGAATTATTGGAACTATAAATTATTTATTGTCATTTATAGCTCCAATTCAAGTACTTAGTTGGTTAATTCAAAGCCGAGTCTTGACAAAATATGTACCAATTTTTATAGAGGTTTTTACCTTGTTCCATAAATTATGAACATTCTCAAGGGATTTTTAAGTTCATTTAAAAACTTTGGAATTGACCTACTTCAAAAGATTTCGTTCTAGGGTTTGATCATCCCCATTTCAAAATTAAAATAAATTAGACATGATAAATGTTTGCTCACTAATAGAATTATATACAAGCAAATAGTTTAGGAATGTGACAAGTTCAGTAACTCGAAAAAAATCATTTAAAAAAAATTAATCCACTTGAAAAAATAAGCTAAATAAAAACGAAAAAAAATCAAGAATACAAAAAAAATATTGGAAGAAACCACCCGGAAGCTTAACAAAATTGGCAGTGGCGATTTGGAAGAAACAAATCACTAAGCGGCTGTCCCAATCAAGAACGAACTTCGGTCCGAAATGCTATTTCGCGCCTGTACGCCATTTATTGCCGAAATAGCACATTATCGCACATCCCTGTTTCCCTTTGTTAAATTTAGTAGCCCGGCCCATCTATGCACACACGTTTCGTTGAGAAAACCTTATTTTATGCTCTTTACTGCAAGGAGTCACAGTTTCGCATAAGGCATCAAGCAACCGATCGGGATGGTCCGCCCCGTTTATCTTTTCACGCATACGGATTCTCGGAACCTTCTAGTCCCATCGTTCCAAATATAAGTTTTTTAAACATTTCATTAAGTACTACGTATAAAAGCAAAATGAATGAATCTTCACTTTAAAATATGGCTATATATATCCATATATATTTTATATTTTTTCTATTTCTATTCTTTTTTTTCGTTTCCTTTTTTCTTGCCTTTTAATTTCCTTCACCATTTATTTTTACTTTTATAACACTAAATTCAATTCGACAAACTGTTTTGTTCAGAAATTCCAAAAAAGTTTCGAATTTCAAATTTTGTTCGCTTTTTTTGAAACAATGTTCAGAATTCAAAATAGTTCAGCATTTTAAAATTTGTTCACTTATTTTCTAAAATTATCTAAAACTTCTTAAAATTGTATGATTTAAAGACAATGTTTTACGTTCTAAATTTGATTAACAAAATAAAAAGAATGTCAAGAAATTCAATATATATAGTCCCAGTTTGAACATAATGTTCGCACATTAAAGAATTGGTCATTATTTAAATTTGTTCAAAAATACAAAAAAATGTACGCATTTTTAAATTTTCTTGAAAAAATAAAAAATGTTCAACAACTTCAAAAAATGTTCCTATTTTCCAAATTTGTTCACAAATTCAACAAATACTACAGTTTCAGATATTTATTCAAATTTTTATAAAAAATTCGTATTTAAAAAATTGCAAATTCAAAAAATGTTCCCAGGAATAAGGGAAAGATTACTGAGTTTTGTTAAAATTGTTCGAAATTTTGAAACAAAATCATGTCTTAAAAAAATCGAAAAATGTCTGCATTTTCCAAAAAATGTTTGTAATGACGGAAAATGTTCTCAATCACAATTCTGTTCCTTCTTTCTCTAAAAATAAGAATTTCCGAAATAATGTTCACGCTTCAGTAATGTCCTTTTTTGAAAAAATGCTACCGTTTTCAAAAAAACTTGTTCATGATTGTTAAAAAATGTTTTAATTTTAGAAAATGTAATATTTTCAAGACTAGTTGAGGAATGCAAGAAAAATTCCGTATTTTCCAAAATATCAAACAAAATTCACCAGTTATTCTTATTTTTTCAAAACTTATTTGTGATTGCCCAAAACTGTTCAGAATTATAAAAAAAATTCCCATGGTCAAGATTTGTACACAAATTTTAAAACTGATTGTGTTTTAAAGTATTCTTCACAAATTAGAAAATTCTTGACATAATTTAAAAACATATTAGTGTTTATAAAAATTGGTCGTGTAGTTTTTAAAAATGTCCATTTATTCAAATTTTGTTCCCAACTTCAAAATCTGTTCCCATTTTATAGAAATGATCCTGTTTTCAAAATTTGTGCACAAATTTTAAAAAGGTTGCTGTTTTGCAAATTTGTTTAAAAACTAAAAATATTCCTGATTTAAAAATATTTCAAAAATGTCTATATTTAAAAAAAACTACTTCATGATTGTTAAAAATTATATGAAATTTTAGAGGATGTATCATTTTCAAAATTAGTTCACGAATGTATAAAATGTTCGTGTTTTCCGAAATTTTGACAAAATTCACCAATTATTCCCAGTTGTTCCAAAACTTGTTCGTGATTGCCCAAAATTGTTTAGAGTTTGAAAAAATGATTCTTGTTGCAAGATTTGTTCACAAATTTTGAAAATGATTGTAGTTTTTAAAAAAATTGCAAATTCGAAAAGTTCACATAGGTTAAAAACATGTTAGTGTTTATCAAAATTAGTCGGATTGTTTTTCAACTTATGACTTTCTATAAAATTTGTTTGCAACTTCGAAAATTGTTCCCGCTTTGAAAATTTTGTTACAAATTGAAAATTGTCCGTAAATTTTCAAAATTTACCCGTGTTTTCAAAAAATGTTTAGAATTTTTTAAAGATTTATTCAGAAGTTTTAAGAAACTATAAAGAAAAGGTAAAATAATCCATTTTGCGGGTATAGATAGTTCCTAAATATTCGTGTCGAGTATACACTATAAACTCTATTTGGCAGCTATGACTAGCTACCCATGTCTACTATGGCGCGACCATGAGATCGGATTCGAGCGACGCATAGCATTTTTTTACTATGTTCAGAGCTCCCGCGTGGGCT
The DNA here is from genome assembly GCF_904849725.1 of Hordeum vulgare subsp. vulgare. Classification (NCBI taxonomy): domain Eukaryota; kingdom Viridiplantae; phylum Streptophyta; class Magnoliopsida; order Poales; family Poaceae; genus Hordeum; species Hordeum vulgare. Next base: position 82,578,075 of record NC_058524.1, read on the forward strand.
AGCCAAGTCGGAGGACTGCCCTCTGAGGAAGTCCATGATTATAAGGTCATTGGGCCGCCTACCTGTCCTTATGGGCCGTACTCTTACGCATGTTCGGCCGTTGGCGGAAGTGTTGGATTCAAGGTGGACTCTTCCGAAACTTGGCGTGTAATCCAAGAAGATGTCGTAATCATTATATTCCTTCTCTGTTGTAACTGACCTTTTGTAAACCTGATGCTCCTCGCATCTATATAAGCTAGGGAGTCATAGCTCGTAGGAGAGATAAAACTCATTACGATTAGGGTTTAGACCATAACATCGATCTCGTAGTAGATTGATGACCCACAAGTATAGGGGGTCTATCGTAGTCCTTTCAATAAGTAAGAGTGTCGAACCCAACGAGGAGCAGAAGGATCTGACAAGTGGTTTTTAGCAAGGTAATATCTGCAAGCACTAAAATTATCGGTAACAAGTAGTTGTGTGGTGAGATGATTCGCAGCAAGTAGCAAGTAACAAAAGTAACAACGGTGCACCAAAGTGGCCCAATCCCTTTTGTAGCAAGGGACGAGCGTGGACAAAGTCTTATAGGAGGTAAAACGCTCCCGAGGACACATGGGAATTTCTGTCAAGCTAGTTTTCATCATGTTTATATGATTCACGTTCGTTACTTTGATAGTTTGATATGTGGGTGGACAGGCGCTTGGGTACTGCCCTTACTTGGACAAGCATCCCACTTATGATTAACCCCTCTCGCAAGCATTCGCAACTACGAAAGAAGAGTTAAGACAAAGTCTAACCATAACATTAAACCAGTGGATCCAAATCAGCCCCTTACGAAGCAACACATAAACTAGGGTTTAAGCTTCTGTCACTCTAGCAACCCATCATCTACTTACTACTTCTCAATGCCTTCCTCTAGGCCCAAATAATGGTGAAGTGTTATGTAGTCGACGTTCACATAACACCACTAGAGGAAAAACAACATACAACACATCAAAATATCGAACGAATACCAAATTCACATGACTACTTATAGCATGACTTATTCCATGTCCAAAGTATTGTACCGTGAAGTGTAATAACAGCCCAAAGAGCAATAAATATCAACATGAAAGCATGATGCAAAATGGACGTATCAACTCCCACAAGCTTAGACCTCGCTTGTCCTCAAGCGAAAGCCTACATCAATAAATATGCCCACATGTTTAGGGAGAGAGGTGTCGACAAAACAAGATACGAACATGCAGGCATCATGATCATGATCACAACAGCAATACCATCATATCAACTCTTATGCTAAAGTGTCAATTCCTTCACAAAGTAAAGCATGGATCAAGAACCTTATCGAGAATTAACAACCGATAGCCTTTAGTCATTGAAGCAATTGCAATTTATCACAACATCGGAAAGAGTCGAATAAGAGCTTGTAAAGCAAATCCGCATACTCAATCATCTTTTCGTTCTCTACAATTGCTACAACTCACGTGGTACTCATGAGATCAAATTTTCAGCTGGACACACAGAAAGATAGGGACTTATAGTTTCGCCTCCCAACCATTTACCTCAAGGGTAATGTCAACAATAATAATTCATGAATACTTACTTCCAAGTTGACATATGAATATAGATCTTTCCCAAGCATATGACGTTAGCCAAGATAAAGGTGAAATAAAGAATTTGTGAAGATCACCATGACTCTTTCAAGGGCAAAAAGTAAAGGTACAAGATAGGCCCTTCGCAGAGGGAAGCAGAGGTTTTCATGCGCTTTTTAGGTTTGGATGTGTGTCCTCTTAGTGCGAAGGAACGTCACTTTATATTGCCTCCTGTGATAAAGAACTTTATTATGCACTCTGTCGCTTTTATGTCTTCCTCATCACAAGTTCGTACAAAGCTTATTTTCCACACACTAATAGATCATACATATTAGGGAGCAATTTTTATTGCTTGCACCGATCACAACTTACTTGAGGGATCTTATTCAATCCATAGGTAGGTATGATGGACTCTCATGGCCAAACTGGGTTGAAGGTTTATGGATGCACAAGTAGTATGTCTACTTGGTGCGGGAGGTTTGGCTAATATGATGTGGAAGCAATTGTCACATGCTAAGGGATCTCTAGTCATATACCATTGTTCGGAACCAAGCAAACACAATTCATTATGTTGTCTTCCTTGTCTAACATCTACTTCTAAGCATGTAATAGTTTAGTGGGTGTTCACAATCATAGATGGTGTCAAAGATGATATATTTATATGTGAACCTCTCCTTCTTTATCACTTCCTATTAATTGCAACAATGACCAAGGTCTACGTTTGTCTACCCTCAACAAGTTTCAATCATCATTCTTTTTATATGTGAAGCCTCACTTCCCATAAGATCATTGCATGATCTTTCATGCTTTTGTTCTTTTCTCATTCTCTTGATCAAGGCATGAGGAAAGGCCCTTAACTAAGACACTCTTTATTATATGGCTCACGAGCTCGAGTACATCGGGGGTGACACAAAGCAAAACTCAAGCCTAAAACACTAAGACCTTTATTCTACTAGAGAAAGAGAAAATTGAAAAGGAACAAACTAAAACAAAGGTAAAGGCAAAAGATGTGATGGTGATACGATACCGGGGCAACTCCCCCAAGCTTGGCACAAGCCAAGGGGATTGCCCATACCCATGCTTAGTTGTCTTCCTTTGGAGGTTATGGTGGTGGAGTTGTTTTGTCCTTTGATTCCAAGAGGGCCATCAATCTTTGATTTATAACTTGGAGATCTGTGATATGTTTCTCCAGCAAAACAACTTCACGAGTGAGATAAGTATTGCGAGCACGAGTTGTTTCACAAAACCTCAAGAGTTCAATCAAGGATGGAGACAGTGGGTGGCGGTAGGGTTGAAGGAAATCCACTTCTTCAACTTCTTCCTTGTTGAACACAGATTGCACTTCGTCCCACGCCTGATTCTTCTCCTTAGTTTTGCCCTTGGTTTCTTTACGTGGCCTTTCCCTGGCCTCCATGGCCTCCATTCTTTTCAGATCAGCATTTCCTTCTCCATAGACTTGAGGGAGATTGTTCCCCCCCCCCACAGATTCCTGAGAGGACACCTTGCTCTAAATCTGCGGCAGAAAACAAGCTCGAAACGAAAACAGAGGAAATTCGCGTGATACGAGGGTCAGACCTTTCGGGAGAATATATAATGATTTTTTTCGACCAGAAGGAGTACTCCGCATGAAAACGGAGTCCGGGAGTCACACAAGGTGGCCACAAGCCCCCAGGCGCGGCCAGGGGGTGGCCCGCGCCTGGCAGGCTTGTCGCCTCCTCGTACGCTTTCTTGACTACTTCAAATTTTTCTATTTTTCTAAATATTCCAAAATGGAGAAAAATTCCTATTGGAAAAGTTTTGGAGTCTGTTTACTTACCGAATCACATACCTCTTCGTTTTTGGAGTCTGAAACAGGCTGACAAATATCCCTTAGGTATTCCTCCGGAGTTATGCTATTGATAATATTGCTTTCAACATTTATGGGAGTACCTGAGATATAATGCTTGGTTCTCTGCCCATTTACCACTCTCAGACAGTTACCTTCCGTTTTGTTGATCTTGATAGCACCGGAACAATATACTTCCTCAACAATATAGGGACCTTCCCATTTAGAGAGAAGCTTGCCTGCAAAAAATCTTAAACAAGAATTATATAGCAAGACACAATCACCTACATTGAACTCACGCTTTTGTATCCTTTTATCATGCCACCTCTTAACCTTTTCTTTGAACAACTTGGCATTTTCATATGCCTGAGTTCTCCACTCATCAAGTGAGCTAATATCAAATAACCTCTTCTCACCAGCAAGTTTGAAATCAAAGTTGAGCTCTTTGATTGCCCAATAAGCTTTATGCTCTAGCTCAAGAGGTAAATGACATGCTTTACCATACACCATTTTGTAAGGAGACATGCCCATGGGATTCTTATAGGCAGTTCTATAAGACCACAGTGCATCGTCGAGCTTCTTAGACCAATTCTTTCTAGACATGTTGACAGTCTTTTGCAGAATTAGTTTAATCTCTCTATTGCTTAGCTCTACTTGACCACTGGACTGAGGGTGATAGGGAGACGCAATTCTATGGTTGACATCATACTTAGCAAGCGTTTTACGGAAAACACCATCAATGAAATGTGAACCACCGTCGGTCATTAGATATCTAGGGAATCCAAATCTAGGAAAAATAACTTCTTTAAGCATCCTGATAGAGGTGTTGTGATCAGCACTACTAGTGGGGATAGCTTCTACCCACTTAGTGACGTAATCAACAGCAACTAGGATATGAGTATACCCGTTGGATTTTGGAAAAGGTCCCATATAATCAAAGCCCCAAACATCAAATGGTTTAATGACAAGTGAATAATTCATAGGCATTTCCTGACGTTTACCGATATTACCTACTCTTTGACATTCATCACAAGACAAGACAAACTTACGGGCATCCTTGAAGAAAGTGGGCCAATAGAAACCTGATTGCAATACCTTGTGTGCACTTCTATCTCCAGCATGGTGTCCTCCGTAGGCCTCGGAGTGACACTTCTGTAGGATCTGTCCCTGTTCATGTTCAGGTACACAACGTCTAATAACACCATCTACTCCTTCCTTATAAAGGTGAGGATCATCCCAAAAGTAATGTCTCAAGTCAAAGAAGAATTTCTTCTTTTGCTCGTATGTGAAACTAGGTGGTATATATTTGGCAACGATATAGTTTGCATAATCAGCATACCACGGTGCACTACGTGAAGTATTGATGACATTCAATTTCTCATCGGGAAAGCTATCATAAATAGGTTGTGGGTCATCAAGAACGTTCTCCAACCTAGACAAGTTATCTGCTACTAGGTTATCAGCACCCTTTCTGTCGACAACATGCAAATCAAATTCTTGTAGCAAGAGAACCCATCTGATAAGTGTAGGTTTAGCGTCTTTCTTCTCCATGAGGTACTTAATAGTGGCGTGATAAGTGTGAATAGTGACTTTGGAATCAACTATGTAAGACCTGAACTTTTCACATGCAAACACGACTGCTAAAAAATCATTTTCCGTAGTAGCATAGTTTCTTTGGGCACTGTCTAGAGTTTTACTAGCATAGTGGATAACATTCAACTTCTTATAAACTCTTTGCCCTAGGACAACACCAACAACATAATCACTAGCATCACACATGATTTCAAAAGGCAAGTTCCAATCAGGTGGTTGAACAATAGGTGCAGTTATCAAGGCCTTCTTAAGTATTTCGAAGGCTTCCTCACAATCATCGTCAAAAACAAAAGGAATATCCTTTTGCAAGAGATTGGTAAGAGGACTAGAAATCTTAGAGAAGTCTTTAATGAACCTCCTATAGAAACCAGCATGACCAAGGAAACTTCTTATACCTTTGATATCTGTGGGGTATGGCATTTTCTTGATTGCATCAACCTTAACCTTATCGACTTCAATAACTCTTTCAGAAATTTTATGTCCTAAGACGATGCCTTCATTAACCATAAAGTGGCACTTCTCCCAATTCAAGACAGGGTTGGTGTCTTTACATCTCTGCAAGACTCGATCAAGGTTGCTGAGGCAATCATCAAAAGAAGACCCGTAAACGGAGACGTCATCCATGAAAACCTCAACAATCTTTTCACAAAAGTCATAGAATATAGCCATCATACATCTTTGAAAGGTGGCAGGTGCATTACATAAGCCAAAAGGCATACGTCTATAAGCAAAGGTACCGAAAGGGTAGGTGAAAGTGGTTTTCTCCTGATCAACTTGTGCAACTGGTATTTGGGAGAAACCAGAATAACCGTCTAGAAAGCAGAAGTGTGTGTGTTTAGACAGTCTTTCTAGCATTTGGTCGATAAAAGGCAAAGGGTAATGATCTTTCCTAGTGGCCTTATTCAATTTCCTAAAATCGATCACCATCCTATAGCCAGTAATAATCCTCTGTGGGATCAATTCATCCTTATCATTAGGGACAACGGTAATACCTCCCTTCTTAGGGACGCAATGCACCAGACTCACCCAATCACTATGAGCAACAGGATAGATAATACCTGCTTCCAGGAGCTTTATTATTTCTTTTCTTACTACCTCTTTCATCTTTGGATTTAATCTCCGTTGATGATCAACAACTGGTTTGGAATCACGATCGGTTTTAATCTTGTGCTGGCATAGAAAAATGCCCTTAAGATCATCAAGAGTATATCCAATAGCAGCACAGTGCTTCCCCAGAGTTTTTAATAACTTCTTTTCTTCATGCTCTGAGAGGCTCGCACTAATTATAACAGGATATATCTCTTTTTCATCAAGATAATCATACTTAAGAGTATCAGGCAACTGTTTAAGCTCGAACACAGGATCACCTTTTGGTGGGGGTGGATCCCCAAGCGGTTCAACAGGCAAGTTATTCTTAAGGATAGGATATTGTTCTAAGACAACTCTATCTATCTCATCCCTTTCATCCATATGCATATCATTTTCATGCTCAAGCAAGTATTGCTCTAAGGGATCAGTAGGAGGCACGGCAATAGAAGCTAAGGCAATAGTTTCATCCTTACTAGGAAGCTTTTTTCATGAGGTTGTCTACCAAACTTTGAGAAATTGAACTCATGTGACACACCTTCAAAGCCAAAAGTGACAGTTTGCTTCTCACAGTCAATATGAGCATTGACGGTATTGAGGAAAGGTCTACCAAATATGATGGGACAAAAGCTATCTTGTGTGGTAGCAATAACGAGGAAATCAGCAGGATACTTCGTTTTACCACATAAGACTTCGACATCCCTAACAATTCCCACAGGGCAGATAGTATCTCTATTGGCAAGCTGAATAGTGACATCAATGGGTTCTATCTCGACAGGTGCAATCTCATCTTTAATTTCATCATATAAGGATTGAGGTATTGCACTAACACTAGCATCCACGTCACATAAACCATGATAACAATGATCTCCTATCTTAACAGAAACAACAAGCATGCCAACAACACGCCTATGTTTGTCTCTAGTGTGTGGTTTAGCAATTCTAGCAGCATCTTCACAGAAGTGAATATTATGGCCATCAACATTGTCGGACAGGAGATCTTTGATAATAGCAATGCTAGGTTCAATTCTAATTTGCTCAGTGGGTGTAGGTGTTCTAATGTAGCCTCTACATATCACAGTTGAAGATTTAGAATGATCCTTTATCCTAACAGGAAAAGGTGGTTTCTCAATGTAAGTACTGGGAACAATAGGATCATTATAGGCAATGACTTTCTCTTCAACTGGATTGGGTTTAACTACATTGACTTCTAAGGGAGGATGATATTTAAACCACTTCTCTTTGGGGAGATCAATATGAGCAGCAAATGATTCACACAATGAAGCTACTATCTCAGAGTCAAGTCCATACTTAGCACTAAAATCACAAAAAGTATTTGTTTCGACAAAGGATTTAACGCAATCAAAATTGAAATTCATACCTGACTCCTTACCTTCATCAAGCTCCAAATCTTCAGAGTTGCGTTTAATTCTCTCCAATAAATTCTATTTGAAGTCAATATATGTCTTCATAAAAGAACCGGTACAAGAAGTGTCAAGCATGGTGCGATCATCATGAGAAAGCCGAGCATAGAAGTTCTGAATGATAATTTCTCTCGAGAGCTCATGGTTGGGCATGAATATAACATTGATTTAAGCTTCCCCCAAGATTGAGCGATGCTTTCTCTGTCACGAGGCCAAAAATTATAAATATAATTCCAATCACGATGTACTAGATGCATAGGATAAAACTTTTGATGAAATTACAATTTCAACCGATTGTAGTTCCATGATCCAGTATCATAACGTAGCCTATACCATGTCAACGCCTTATCCCTCAAAGATAAGGGAAATACCTTCTTCTTGACCTCATCCTCAGGCAAATCTGCAAGCTTAAATAAACCACAAACTTCATCTACATAGATTAGATGCAAGTCTGGATGTGATGTTCCATCTCTTGTAAAAGGATTAGCCAGCAGTTTCTCAAGCATACCCGAAGGAAATTCATAGCAAATATTTTCAGTAGGTGCAGAAGGTTGAGGAGCAACTCTTTGTGCTTCCGTTCGAGGTGAAGATACCCCGAACAAGCCCCTCAAAGGATTACTTTCCATAGTGACAAGTGACAATAAATTTCAGCACACTATATAAATGTTTCCTTACCAAGTTCCACTTACCAAAGGCGCTTCACTCCCCGACAACGGTGCCAGGAAAGAGTCTTGATGACCCACAAGTATAGGGGATCTATCGTAGTCCTTTCGATAAGTAAGAGTGTCGAACCCAACGAGGAGCAGAAGGATCTGACAAGTGGTTTTCAGCAAGGTAATATTTGCAAGCACTGAAATTATTGGTAACAAGTAGTTGTGTGGTGAGATGATTCGCAGCAAGTAGCAAGTAACAAAGTAACAACAGTGCAGCAAAGTGGCCCAATCCCTTTTGTATCAAGGGACAAGCCTGGACAAAGTCTTATAGGAGGTAAAACGCTCCCGAGGACAAATGGGAATTTCTGTCAAGCTAGTTTTTATAATGTTCATATGATTCACGTTCGTTACTTTGATAGTTTGATATGTGGGTGGACCAGCGCTTGGGTACTGCCCTTACTTGTACAAGCATCCCACTTATTATTAACCCCTCCCGCAAGAATCCTCAACTACGAAAGAAGAATTAAGACAAAGTCTAACCATAGCATTAAACTAGTGGATCCAAATCAGCCCCTTACGAAGCAACACATAAACTAGGGTTTAAGCTTCTGTCACTCTAGCAACCCATCATCTGCTTACAGCTTCCCAATGCCTTCCTCTAGGCACAAATAATGGTGAGTTGTTATGTAGTCGACGTTCACATAACACCACTAGAGGAAAAACAACATACAACACATCAAAATATTGAACGAATACCAAATTCACATGACTACTTATAGCAGGACTTATCCCATGTCCTCAGGAACAAAAGTAACTACTCACAAAGCATAATCATATTCATGACCAAAGAGGTAATGAGTAGCATCAAGGATCTGAACATAAGCTCTTCCACCAAGTAATCCAACTAGCATCAACTACAAAGAGTAATTAACACTACTAGCAACCTTACAAGTACCAATCGGAGTCGCGAGACGGAGATTGGTTACAAGAGCTGAATTAGGGTTTGGAGATGATATGGTGCTGATGAAGATGTTGATGGTGACGAGTCCCCTCCGATGAGAGGAGTGTTGGTGATGACGATGGCGACGATTTCCCCCTCCGGGAGGGAAGTTTCCCCGGCAGGATCGTCCTGCCGGAGCTCTTGATTGGTTCTACTCAAGTTCTGCCTCGTGGCGGCGGCGAATCCTCCGAAAAGCCTCCTCTCGATTTTTTCCAAACCGAAACCCTTCTTGTAGCAAAAGGGGGGAGCCAGAGGGCCAAGTGGGAGCCCACAAGCCCCCTAGGCACGGCCAGGGGGGAAGCCACGCCTAGCAGGCTTGTGGCCTCCTGTTGGCGCCCCTCTCGCACTTCTTCGGTCCAGTATTTTTTATAAATCCCAAAAAAAATCCACGTTGATTTTCATGGCTCTTGGAGTTGCGCAGAATAGGCATCTCAAACTTTCTCCTTTTTCAGGCCAGAATTCGTGTTGCCGGCATTCTCCCTCTTCATGTAAACCTTGCAAAATAAGAGAGAAAGGGTATAAGTATTGTACCGTGAAGTGTAATAACAGCCCAAAAAGCAATATATACCAACATGAAAGCATGATGCAAAATGGACGTATAGATCAACCGTGTACTCTGTACAACCTTATCAATAACAATAAGAGTAGGACGTAGGGTTTAACCTCCATCAAGAGGGCTCGAACCTGGGTAAAACTCCATCCCCGTTGTCTCTTGTTACCCATCGACCCTAGATCCACAGTTCGGACCCCCTACTCAAGATCGACCGGTTTTGACATCAACATTGGTGCTTTCATTGAGAGCTCCGCTGTAGGATCACGAGAAGGATCGATGGATCGCATCATCATCGGCAACAAAATCCACACAGGGTATATCTTCTTCCCTGGGTAGATTTTCACGTCCGACAACATTGTGTTGCAGGTTCATCCCATACGTCACTTGGACCAGGTCAGAAGTTTCGCCCCCAATCATGAGATTCGATTCGGGAACTTGGAGCTTGTTGCCGATCCCCGAGGAGACCTTATTTTGACAACTTCCCTCCCTAAACATACTTGAACATTAGAGGAGGTGGGCTTCGTCCTTGAAACAACCCATGCTCAGGCTTCGGTTTTGGATCCCAATCGGACGCACAATGCGAATCACCAGCAGGTGGCCGCATCCCAGGCCCAAGACCGAATACTTTGAAGGTGGCAACACCCCTGGTTGATCATGTAGGCTCCGGACTCACGAACATCGTGGATATTGAGAAATAAGATGAGGTGCTTGGCCGAATACATGCCATGGGAGTATCCCAGGATCAACCATCGGTCTATGATCAGATCGGGTTCGAACCCGATGATTGGGAAATTTATGCCCCACCCATTACTCACCTAATCGCCACTATTGAGGAACCGACAGGGGCTCGCCCTCCCGACCACCAGAACTCAGGACCATCTGCGTCCCAATATCCGGTAGCCCAGATTCTCCAGCAAATGAGTTGTGCCCCAAACTCAATTCGGACTTTGAGTTTTCATGTTCTTCCAGCTATACGGGACCCAGACCTGGCACAACAAACTCTACAATGGTTTCTGATACGATCAGTAATACCGGAGGAACACGTGTTGTCAAAACACCAATATTTTTCCCACCCACCTCCGAGTCTAGGAATAATTTGAGCATCGAAGAAGGACCTAGCATACAGGACCTCCATCATGTCATGCAGGCGCCAGGAGAATTATTCCAACGCTTCTCGGCCAAATTCCTGCTAAACATAAATCGGATACCGTATTACAACTGTCAGGACATGATAAACATATTTTGGCATAACTGCCACAAAGAGGGAATCTTGAATGCTCTCGCACGTCGCCGCATCCTAAGCCTCACAGAGCTTTCGACATTGGTACAAAAATACTGCGCCATGGAAAGTACCTCGTAGTCTCAGCATCTGCAAGCGGAATCAACCCTCACCAAGTACCTAGAGAAGCTCGGAGAAAGCGCATACTTCGGTAGCAACCAAGTAAATGCGATCCATAAAAAAAGAACAAGCCCCTTGACGGATCTCAAACCGTACTGGATAGGGTATTAGATTTAGATAGTCCTTGCCCCATTCACTCCACGTTACCTCACGTCGTCTCAACTCACATGCTTCGAGCATGTTTGGTCGTCGGGCAGGTGGCTAAAAGCGTAGAAGCTATTTTTGAGGCCCAATCACAGCAAGGAGGTTCACTCGACCCCCCCCCCCATAAAAGTGTCGATGTGCTCATGACTTATGATACTTTCTCCTCAAATAATCAAAGGAAAAGAGCTCTCTGAGAAGCCGACCAAGTATTTATGGTGGAAAGAACACACCCATGGACAAACACACCCATCACATTTACGGAGGAAGACTAGCTTGGAATACGGTCCAACCAGACACCACACGCATTAGTCCTCGATCCCATTATAGATGGTTTTAAATTATCTAAGGTGCCAATGGACGACGGCACTGGCCTAAACCTCATCTATGAAAATACATTGGAGAAAATGCAGTTCGACCGATCCCGAATAGAACGCAGTAGCACAACTTTTCGAGGAATCATCCCCAGAAGAGAAGCTCGATGCACGGGTCGGGTGTCCCTCGATGTGGTCTTCGACACCCATAAGAATTAGAGGTCCTAAGAGCTCACCTTCCATATCATACCCTTCAAAAGCGGCTATCACGCCCTCCTGGGGTGGGAGGCCTTCACCAGATTCCAGGTTGTACCCATTATGGGTATATGAAACTAAAAATGCCCGAACCCAATGGTGTCATTACCCTCACAACTGATCCGGAAAGAGCCCTATGGGCAGAAAATAAAACTGCAACGTTCGCCCTTGAGGCACTCTCAGAAGCCCTTTCGGCCGAATAACTCAATGAACTCGGAATGGTGGTCGACACGGACGATGTGACTCTTAGCAAGAGACCCAAGTCCACATCGTTCAAGCGTGCCGACGAAATAGTCAAGTTTCAAGTACATCCGACGAACCCTACCAAAACAGCTTCCATCGGAACACAGCTTGACCCCGCGATCGATGAAGCACTGCGCAGATTCTTGTGAGAAAACTAGGATTTATTCGCCTCGCACCCTTCAGACATGCCAGGAATCCCTCGGAGACTGGCCAAGCACAGCTTGAATATCATAGATGTCTTAAAACCTATCAAACAAATGTTGCGTCATGTTTCTGAATGCAAGCGCAAGCTATAGGCGCGGAACTAGCAAAATTGCTTGAAGCCGGATTCATCTAGGACATCAAACATCCCGAGTGGCTAGCAAACCTAGTCATGGTCCCAAAAAAGGACAAACCCGATCATGGTCCCAAAAAAGGACATCAAACATCCCGAGTGGCTAGCAAACCGGGCCATCAAAGACCTCAACAAGGCATGTCCTACGGATCCGTTTCCTTTGCCTCGCATTGACCAAATCACTGATGCCACCGCAAGACACGACTCACTCTGTTTCCTCGATGCTTACTCCGGATACCATAAAATAAAGATGAAGGAATCCGATCAGGCGGAGACCGCTTTCAAAACTCCCTAAGGGCAATTCTTCTTCAACACAATGCCCTTTGGGTTAAAAAACATTGGTGTCACGTATGAACGTGTGATTCAAACATGTTTAGAAACACAAATTGGCAAGACCGTTGAGGCATATGTGGAGGATGTGGTCATCAAAACCAAACATGTCAGCCAGCTAGTGGACGACCTCTGAGAAACTTTTGACAATCTCCGACAATACGACATACGACTCAACCCAGAGAAGTGTGTCTTCGGTGTCCCTGCAGGTAAACTCCTCGGATTTATCATCTTCCATAGGGGAATAGAGTCCAATCTGACAAAAATCCGAGCCCTGTCCCAATTGGTGATCCCAACGAAGTTGAAACATGTCCAAAAACTGGGAGGTTGCATGGTGGTGTTAAGCTGCTTTATCTCCCGCCTCGGCAAAAAGGCACTGACGCTCTATCGCCTGCTCAAGCGAATCAAAAACTTCGAGTGGACCAAAGAGGCAACGGCAGCCCTGGAAGAAATCAGAACAATGCTAGCAAGCTACCCAATACTGATAGCACCCACAACAGGGGAACCAATGCTATTGTACATATCGGCCACGAATCAGGTTGTCAGCGCAGTTTTCGTGGTCGAACGAGAAGCGGCAGACCACAAATTACGGGTATAGAAGTGAGTCTACTATGTGTCCAAAGTCCTCACCCATGCAAGACTCGCTACCCTCACTACCAAAACATAGCCTATATAGTATTCATGGCATCACGCAAGCTCCGACACTACATTCAAGAGTGTTCGATAATGGTAGCATCTAAGGTACCCTTGAACGACATAATCAACAATAAGGACGCTACTAGACGCATAGCTAAATGGGCCATAGAGCTATTACCCTTTGAAAATATATAAAAACCATGCCGAGCTATTAAATCTCACGTGTTGGCTGACTTTCTAGCAGAATGGACACAAGTCGAACTCACGAGTATAGCACATACTCCCATTGGGCGATGTACTTTGATGGCTCCAAGACGCTAGCCGGGCTGGGGCCTCGTGTCATACTTACATCCCCCACTGGCGACAATATTCGGTACGTTCTGCAAATCATGTATACTGATTCCAATAATGTAGTCGAATATGAAGCTCTGCTACATGGCTTAAGGATGCCAACTTCAATGGGTGTACAAAGGCTTGAGGTAGGAGGAGACTCGAACGTTGCTATCTCCCAAATCAATGCCGAGGTTGATGCCAAAAATCCGAAAACGACAACTTATAGGAATGTTGTCCTTAAAATATCAGCTTGGTTTGAAGGCTTAGAGTTCCATCACGTCTCTAGGGACAATAATGAGGCCGTCGATATCCTCGCTCGCATGGGCGCCAAACGTGACCCTGCCCCCAAAAATACCTTTTTGGAACGACTGTTTAAACCTTCTGTGGTATGGCAGGATGAGCATGGGGATACTGAAACCACAAAGAAGGAGCAAGGTGCTCCCCTACAGTCGAGCCACATGATCAAACCATTGGTGGATCCGCATTAGAGGGAACACTCTCAGCCCATGAGATCCTGGCTATAATTGCTCCATGGACCGTACCTTTTTTGGCTTAAGTCCTTCGCCAGGAACTCCCCGATGACCAGACCGAAACAAGATGGATAGTTCGACGATCCAAGTCTTACAAGGTTTAGGAAGGGGAACCTTATAGAAAAAGCACTACCAGTGTCCTCCAGATATGCATATCCAAAGAGGAAGGTAAACAACTCTTGCCTTAAATACATACATGTATGGGTGGCCATCACACGGCCGCTAGATCCCTCGTAGGCAAGGCATTCCGAGCTGGTGTCTTTTGGCCAACACCTCGAGCGGACGCTCATGCGCTTGTATAGCATTGTGTTGGATGTTAACTCTTTGCAAACCAGAGCCACATGCCTACAACAGCTCTTCGTACAATACCAATCACTTGGTCATTCATGGTCGGGACTGGATATGGTTGGGCCTGTGAAAGGAGGATCCAAGAAAAATAAGTACTTACTGGTTATGGTTGATAAATTCACAAAGTGGATTGAAGCCAAAACAGTAACTTCTGCCAAATATGTGCCAGTCATTGAGTTTATATCCCATGTGGTTCACCATTACGGCATTCCACATAGTATAATCACGGATATTGGGTCCAATTTTAGAGCCCGGGAGGTTAAGGACTCGTGCGTGAATTTGGGCACCAAGCTCGACTACGCTCCGTCTACCACCCACAAACAAATGGATAGGTCGAACGGGATAATGGTCTTATTATGAGCGGCATTAAGCCTCGTCTTGTTCGGTCTCTTAAAGAGTCTGATTGTCATTGGGTAAAGGAGCTCGACTCCATATTGTGGGGCCTGCGAACAACTCCGAGCAGGTCAACGGGTCACACACCATTTTTCATGGTGTACGGGGTGGAGGCAGTCCTCCCCTGCGACATTATCCACGATACACCTAGAGTGCACATGTACGAGGAAAAAGAAGCCGAGTTAGATTGGCAGGATGACTTGGACGCTTAGAAGAGGAGCGCGGCATAGCCCTAGCATGGTCTACCTTTTATCAATAGCAAGCTCGGCGCTATCAGGGCAGGGAAGTTCGGGCAAAGACTTACAATGTGGGCGACCTTGTAATACGCCTCCCTGAGAAGAAAAAGAACAAACTTGCACTCAAATGGGAGGGGGCCATCATCATCGACGATGTACTTACCACAAGGGGCATATTGTCTCCGCAATGCATCGAACAATCGTCTTGAACCAAATCCATGGAATGTGGCTCGTCTTCGGTGTTTCTACACCTATGCTGACGCAGTTACATTTACCGATTTCCTCGTTATATTTTTAAATTTTTGTATCATTTTTCCTCTGTCAAAGGGGATTAGCATATCCCAGTTCATGTTCGGATTAACCGAATTTTGTCCGTGAAATATGTAATTTCTATAGGCACCTAGGGGCTTTGTAAAGCCGATAATAATAAATTTGTACATTATTTTTAATGCATATTTTATTCATGTACTTAAAGCCTTAATATGCACTAAATTTGACTTAAGATTTTGTCAAGCTGGGTTGCCTGGCTCTTGTGTTTATCCTCTACGTTCCCGATTGTTCGGCTAGAGGATAAAGGGAGCACCTATGCGATTGTTACGACCTGGTAATCCGAATACGTAACTCAGATGGATGAAACCGAAATCTAGGGTTCTTAAATGACAAATTGGTCTGGCAAAGGAAGGTAAATAGCAATAATTTGGTGGCTAACACCAAGGGTTAAAATTCCCGAAGGTACAGTAGCTCCGTACAAAGCTGATGCTCACAAAACCCCGAGAAAGGAACCTATAAAGGAACTATTTCCTTGAGAAGATGTTTCTTGCTCAAGCAAAAAATAATATAACATTACTCCACGATAATTATCTATCCGGTAGCACCAATTGACCGGATTGACTGGTTCCCCGAATTGTTTGCTGATTTTATATTTTATACAGTACGGAACACTTCGTGATGGTTATCGAGGAAGGTAGAAGCAAATGGTTGGTTAAGATAGCATGTACACATCGGACGGAGAATTGCAAATACTCAGTTACATCAAATCTTGCGTTAGGCTGCTGATCTAAGTTATCAATTATTGCATCTAAACGGCATTCTTGCTACAACAAATGTGCGACGGTCATCACTTGGTCATAAACCAAGTGAATTGGCACCTCTTGGCCATCAGGCCCAGCCGGCTCGACTCATGCTAGTTCTTATGGATTGAGCTTTGTAAACCATGTATTTATCATCGCCCACGCCTCCCGAGCACCCTCTTGGCAGGCCGACATCATCCATAACTCAAATCGGCTCCGAGCCCCTTTAGGGCGCTCGGCCAGTTTCGACATCCTTTCTAGGGGCTTTCTGGCTGGCCATACGGCCTTTAGCATGCTTCTCACCACTTTGCGGCAACGCTCATAACTCAGGGACAAATCTTTTAATGGTCGCCACTAAACGAACTGGCTTCTTCCTCACGACGCCGGGTCAAGAGTGCTGCACCAAAAGAATGGAATCATTGATCGAATTTCAGAAGTAATTTCAATATTTCATAGAGTTCGGCATGTTACTTACCGAACATTCCACCTTTCAGTCTCTTGTTGTTGGTGGTGGCTTGTCCCAGCTGAGTCTTTAAACTTTCAATCTGGTTTACATATTCTTGCTTTCCTGCCACAAGCTTCTTACTCTCGTTTACACTTCGGAATAAGGACTTGTGGTTGGCCTAGTTTTGAGACTCAGCATATCTTTGCAACTCTTTGCCGTTTCTAGATGTTGTTGCAATTGGCCTATAATTCAGCTACTACAATATATGCTTTCATTTTAAAAAGAGGACAATAGGACAATTACGCATATAAGGTCAAAACAAAAACTCTTACCATGTGCTTGTCTGGTGAAACTTTTCACTTGTTCTAACTCAGATTTTGCAGCTTCGAGTTCTGATCGGTATGTCCCGATCTCCTTGGAGATTTCTTTATTTTTGTCCCTTGTAGCCTACAAAGTGTGTCGAGAATTAGGGTTAGACCCTCGGATCGATCATGTTGCCCAATCGAGGATCGAGGGCTAATAGCTGGGAATTTATACACAAAAATAGCATCAATCCTAATACATACCTTAAGGCTTGCTGACATATGGCCCGCTACTCATTTGAGTCCTTCTCGGACAGCTCTGAGGTGCACGTCAACCGAACTCAAGGCTTTAAACTCTTGTTTGGTAAAATCAAGATGGCGCATGGATTCTTTCCTTCGATGATGGTTCATTATGCTCTCACTTCAGAGTTGGTAACGAAAACATCATCATACTCCTCGGCGGCTTGGCCTGCAGGAGGGATTTCCACATTTTCCACCACAGTTGAAGGGGTTGGTTGTGTTCGGGTCCTATCAAATACATTGACGGGTGTAAATACATATTTTTCATTGAAAAAACAATGATTATTCCAAAAATAATACCTCTTGGAAGAGGGAGCCGTGGTAGTAGTCCTTGTTGAGGCTTCGCGTTTGGAGGGCCGATCAGTATTCGGTATCGAATCAACATACCTTATAATAATAGGTGTTCGACATGTGGAGTGGCGGCCTATTGTAATAGGAGGGGTCACTGCGACGGCCTTTTTGTGGAGGCACTTTCTTCTTTCTCTCCTTGTTCGACGAGGGAGGTATCTTCAGATAGTCAGCAATGAGGGTGACCTCGGTGTCATTTATACTCTTTGATAAAAGAACACGTCTGCGAAAATTGCTGATGTATCCGAATCATCATGGAATCTGGGGTTGTCATCCTTGGCATAGTTCTTTGGCTGAGGAGGAGGGCAGCTGATCTTTTCTAGCACACACCTCCAATCCTGTTTAAAGAACAAAAATTTCAAGGACTTAGTCAACCCATAGACAACATAGGGATACGAATTAAGGGAATTGAACTATACTAACCCATTCGATGGGATTGTGGTTTGAATAACCGTCCTTCGTGTTCTGGCTCATAAAGCCTTCCTTCTCGCCCTTATAAAGATTGGCTAGCACGGCAGCTAATGCCGCCTGATCTGCTGTACCTTCCTGCTTGTATCGAGTGGCATCGTTTGCACCATTGAATTGCCAGAGAGGATGGGATCTGTGTTGAAGAGGTTGGACGCATCGCCTTATGGCTTCTGCCATAACATCGATCATGGTAAGCCGGTAGTGCGTCAACAGCTTTACCTTAGCGACCAACTGCTTCACCTTTGAGTCGTCTTCTTTATATGAGCTTCTCGGGCGCCAAATAAACCACTTCCTAAGCGGAGCGGTTGAGAATTTATTAAAGAAAAGTACTAATCACAATATCTATCTTTCAAAATCTATCTTTCAAAGATTCACTAAAAAAAGATAGTTGGCGGGTCTCTTTGTATGTCTTGTCCGGAAAGAGGAGGAGTTAATGATTATTCGTTCCCCGAAACCAGAAGTAAAAATTGTTGTGGATAGGGATCCTGTAAAAACATCTTTTGAGGAATGGGCGAGACCCGGCCATTTCTCAAGAACACTAGCTAAGGGCCCTGATACTGCCACTTGGATCTGGAACCTACATGCTGATGCTCACGATTTCGATAGTCATACTCGTGATTTGGAGGAGATTTCTAGAAAAGTTTTTAGTGCTCATTTCGGGCAACTTTCTGGGCATACCCCTTCAAACGGGGTCAAACAAAGGTACGTCTTCAATATAAAACCATTCGGAGGTCCACTCTTCGGGAGCTTTCTTTGGGGTACCTACCGGATACCCGACTCCTGCTATGAGCCATACTTCGGCTCCCCCAACTTCATAAATGGCCCGTCCTTAGTTCAGGGGACGAGGAAGAAAAACTTGTTCCACGATTCAAAATGGACTTGACAACCTAAAAACATCTCGCAAAGAGCGACAAATCCCGCAATATGGAGGATAGATCCACAGGTGAGATGGTGAAGTTGGATTCCATAGTATTCCAGCAGGCCCCATGGAAAGGGATGGATAGGGAAGCCCAGGCCTCGTAAGATATAGGGAATGAAGCATACCCTCTCCATTTTATTAGGTGTAGGGAACCTGTGTGCAAAGGACTCGCCATTGGTGGAGGTCAACCCAGGATGGGAGGGAGCCGGATCTAACTCGGGCAAATACCCCTCCACCTCGAGCTCGTGCAGACGGAGGCGCAAGACAGAGCAGCTAGCCCAATCTCCGGGGAGAGAGCCATGCGGACGCGAGAAGGGGCCTACGGCGGTTGCCATGACTTCGCTTCTCAGGTATTCTTCTTGACGTGTTGGAAGGGATGGGAAGCGTTGCTAGAGGGCACGTGTGTGTTATATGGTGTGTGATTCCTTTCCTTTAGGGAAGGAGCCGCACATTTTCCATTGGTGCACTGGAATCAAGGGGATGGTTAACTTTATGAAAGGAAAATATCTGCTCTTTATGGGCCCTGTGGTGTTTCGTGAGTCACATATGAAGGAATAATGCGAAAGAAAGGGTCAACCGGATACATTGCGGAACTTGCCTGGCAAGCCGAAGACCGAAGAAGCGAGGAAGCGGGGGACCTAAACTACGACATTGGAGGCAAGTTCCGGGGCTACTGAGGGAGTCCAGGATTAGGGGGAGGGTGTCCTTGGGCCGCCTACCTGTCCTTATGGGCCGGACTCTCAAGCCCGTTCGACCATTAGCGGAGGTGTTGGATTCAAGGTGGACTCTTCCAAAGACTTTGCGTGTAATCCAAGGAGATGTAGTAATTGGCATATTCCTTCTGTGTTGTAACTGACCTTGTGTAAACCCTCGCACCCCTGGTATCTATGTAAGCCAGGGGTCATAGCTCATAGGATATATAAAGCTCATTACGATAAGGGTTTAGACCACAACATCGATCACACAGTAGATCAACCTGTACTCTGTACTACCGCATGAATAACAATAAGAGCGGGACGTAGGGTTTTACCTCCATCAAGAGGGTCCGAACCTGGGTAAAACTCCGTCTGCATTGTCTCTTGTTACCCATCGACCCTAGATCCACAGTTCAGACTCCCTACTCGAGATCGGACGGTTTTGAAACCAACACCGTACGCGTGGCGGCGACATTTTGCCGCAGAATGCGGCAGCTTGGAGGTCTCGTTTTGGAAAGGGGAGCCCCTAGTCGGCGCTGCAAGCGCCGCTTGCTGAACCGGCGCTCACGTGTGCGGTCTGTTGGAAATATGCCCTAGAGGCAATAATAAAGTAGTTATTATCATATTCATTTGTTCATGATAATCGTTTATTATCCATACTATAATTGTATTGATCGAGCCACGTTGAATTGGATGCAATGTTCACCCTTAGAAGCATCAGCCATCTCGACATTCAGGTTGTGCTCAGAAACCAGACCAGACCCAAAATGTGGCAGCATGTCTCTAGAATACATCATTACACGCCCACAAGAAGACGCAGCCAATAAACTTCTTGATATTTCTGTAACCTGTATTTAAAAAAAGACTTTTATCCCAAAAGTGGTAAGGTGCAATTTGGTAAAATGTATGTTTTTTCTACATCATTATAATCATACTACTCAGGTTTATTGTCGAAAGAAAAGAGAAATGCTACACAAACAATAGGATGTTTTTGATTTCTGTACGACAAGATGAAGCAACCATGGATGATGGATCGCCTCGGTTCATGTGGGCCGAGGCCATGGATCACAAGGTCGTGTGATAATTGTCCTGCAAATTGTCGTGCGCATATCAATTTTGAGAAGAAAAAAATGTTCTACTGGTACCCTGAACAAATAATAGGTCCTGCTTGCCCATAAACGACTTGCTGGTACTAGTGCATGACTTGCAGCGTGACACTAAAAGAAACGACAGCAACAACAAAACTTAAAACATTAGTTCGCATAAAAGCGAGTGAGCGTAAGAGGAATCGAACACAAAACCTCCAGCGAGTGAACCACGTCATTAGGCACTACAATTACTGTGATTTCTCATCTAATTTGGTGGTACAGCCTTTACATAAACGATACGCCGTGTATTTTTTTTTATTTCGAACGAGATTTCCTTTTAGAGAAAACCAAATATTTTTGGAAAGCATAATTTTGAAAAATTTCTCGAAAATTTATAAAATACGAACATTTGGTGAAAATGGGAACATTTTTTGGGAATCTCAGACATTATTTAAAAAAATGAACAAAATTGAAACTGAGAACATTATTTGAAAGTACGAACAATATTTTGAAAACAGGAATAAAATAATTGAAAACAAGATATAGTTTTTAAAAGCCTGGCCCAGTACATCCAGAAGGTTCCGAAAACTGAAAAGAGAAAGCCTTCCGCACTGGGCTAGGCCAGTTAGCTCGATCTCAAACGTTGCGTGTGCGTTGCGGAAACAATTTGCCATAACGAGTGGCAAATATGATCCACCTTGAGTCCAAAGGCCATGTGTTTTGGAACTAGACCAGACCAGAAAAGTCCCAGACGAACAGGTCTCGAGCCCATCAAGAAGATGGACCGTCGGGCAGATCTCAGAACAATGCCAACAGTGAATAAACGCCTCAATTTTTCTGCTATCTGCATTTTGGTAAATGTGTGTTTTTTCTACACCATTATGATCATACATCTCAGGTTTGTCATCGGGAAAAGAATGTTCTCGTAACTCTTGCCCAGTTGTCGTGAACAGATAATATGTTCTGTTGGCCCATAAACGATGTTCTCTGCGTCCACGGATGACATGTATCTGCATCCGTCTCTGAGCGCATGATGAGTGCATAGCCTCGGGATGATGTCCCGTATGTTATATAGTACCTGATATAGTTTTAGATGATGTAGCGAGATTCTCAGCAGGACACACGTGCTTGAGGAGAAAAAATATGGTCCAATGTAAACAAAAGCTGAAAAGTTAGGATGAAAAGTAGAGATGCATGTGTACCGGAGTTTTTAGTTTTTTCTTTGATGATGTTCACTAATGATAGCTTGCATTGGAGAGTAATTATCAATATATTTCCCTTCGTTCTTAAATATAAGTCTTTTAATGGCTCCTTTGATTTAAAGAAATTGCATATTATTTTTTGAGGATTTGAACACTTAAGAATTTTTTCTTTGATGGTCGTTTGATTGTAGGATTAGCATCCTTCGAAAAAAAAATCATAGCATCTATTTGTACTACATTTTAGAAGAATTTTTTCCCCTCTATTCGAACCTTTTTGTAGAATTTTTTTATTTTTCTGCGCTATCAAATATTCTTTCAAACCTTGTAGGTACGACATGTCACCCTATTCATGTTTTTTTCACATTCCTTTGTTTTGGAAATTCTACGAATCAAAGAGATCCTAGGTTTCACCAAGGGGCAAAATATGAATATATATAAACATATTTCACAATATAGATTCGCTCATTGCATTTTATATGTAATCCTTTAATAAAATATTATCTAAAAACGAAGGAAATACATGACTCAAATTATTTTTTCTATGAGATATTTATATTCATATGCCATCATTGCACATGTCCTACTGACTGAAACCAGCCACGTGGCCACGATAGCACCTGCCTTTCGCGACGAATCCATCGCCACACCCGCCGGGTTCAGCTGTAGCACCGTACCCCATTCCCTTTTTCTAGTTTCGGTCTTTTACTGAGATCTCTCACACCGGCTGGTCTGCTTCGCCGCAGCTCATGATTGCAGAGGAATCGCGACGCGGGCAAAGCATAGGCTCCATCGTCATGGCGACCTCTTTGACGTCTCCGGCCCGGCTACCTTGCCTCCGAATGCATATGACTGACACCTGCTATTTTGCTGCTAAAGGTTCGATGCCCTGCAGCATGCTGTTTTTTGACTGTCTGAGCCTTCTTAATCAAGCTACGCATGCAGGTGGTCTGTTGTTGTGAGGCAGGCATCATGCAGTCACCTTGGCTTGTTCCATGCTTGGTGCAGTAATAATCAGTTCAACTGAGGCAAGTGGCCGGCGGAGTGGATTAACCCATGCAGTGCATTGACTCACTGGGAGTAGGAGTAGTGATAATTACGCATCTGTGTTCTACTCTAGTCCCGCGCAATTCACTCGAGTACTTGTCTAGAAGGCGAACTGTCTGGGGGGGCTACACTACACTGCATTCTGTGCTCTCCGGATCCAAGAGTAGGACTCCTACTCCTACTCCTACTCCTACTCGTGTAGTACATCACGAGAGAGATCACGGGCAGGGCTGCCTCCTCCCCACAGGCCCACACCGGAAAAGATGCATATCATTGGCGAACGTGAACCTTCCCCGGAAAGTACCTCCGCCCCATCCATCAGTAAACAGTGTTTCTAACTCGATGACAGGGCCCACAAACCTCAACCTCATGTGCAGGAAGCAAGATGCAGAACGGATCCAGGCGAAGAACCAGACCCGTTGCAATCCAAAATTAACAAGCTACTCCCTCCGTTCCTCTTTTTAAAGATTTCACTAGTGGACTATATACGGATGTATATAGATATACTTTAGTATATAGATTCACTCATTTTGCTCCGTATTTAGACCACTAATAAATTTTTTAAAAAAACTTATATTTAGGAACGGAGGGAGTAGATATTTTCACATCTCATCACATTCGACCTGAAATCGAGCGACGTACTAGCTGTGTATGTACCGTTTGGAACAAGCGGTTAGCTATCTCAAAAAATAAATAAAAAATCGATTCAGCTGTATGTACTCTAGCGACACGGATCGCGAATCCGACTTGCCTTAATTAACGTTATCTAGCCTGCGGATGCAGCAGATAAGCTGCGGCTCGGCGCCCCATCGGCCTCTCCATCGATGCCCCCACGGCGTCACGTGCATCGTTAGCTGCTAATACCTCGGACAAGCCAGTACGCTTCGACAACAAGGACGCTCGCAGCAAGCATATGCTCAAGGCTTTGAAATGTCAACACAGCCCACAGATGGTACTGTACACACATGCGATCCGATTGTAAGCAGCACGTGGAGCGGTGTCTGGCGCACCACGTAGCGACGCCACACGGATGGTAGATCTATACCTATACCAGAGTACAGCGCCGCTTTACGAGCCTGTCCCCCGCTCCTGCCTGGCCGAGCATGCTCGGGGTGAGCGGAGGAAGAGGCGCCGCGATGGGCACGGCACGGCACCGCCACCGCCACCACGCGCGTCGATGCATCGGGTGCGGGCCGTGTAATAAACTAGGCGCCGCAGCGTGAGATCGTATGGAGATCGATGCGTTCCCATCATATTTTTTGCGTGGGAGCGGAAGGTGGGCCTGCGTTCCACTGCTGCTAGCTGCGCGAAGCAAGCCACACGGCCCTGTTTTTGATCGAACACAACGCGGTCAGTGATTGTGACTGTGTCTGTATCATCGCACGCAGCGAAGAGGAAGCAGAACAAGGGCGGAGTCACGTCACACTGTGGGGTACCGGCCTCTACTCTACCGGAGCCGCGCCATAATTTGCTTCACGGGGGAGTGAAAAGGAGCAGGACGACCCCGACGCGCATGATTGCGCCCTGTAGGCCGTACCCCACGGCGGTTCCCGGCGATGATGGCGAGGCTCCCCGGAGTCCGGACACGCGTTGGATCCCCAGGCCGGCCATCCGCGAACGAACTGCATGGAGCCCAGCTGTTTAGGCTCTACTACTGGTAGAGTGCTAGTGCCGCGAGAGCGGGACACGTCGAACCGACCGGGGGACCCGGGCGGCGTCCATCGTGTCGCACCCGATCCGGCACGGGAGGCCGCAGCGCGGTGCAGCCCGTCCTCTCCTTGGGCCCTCGCCTCAGGCTCGAAAACGAAAAGCGACGCCACCAGAATCGCATCATGTGCTCGCCTGCTGTCAACTGGCTTCTTTACCCGTGCGTACGCGTTCGGCTGCCGGCGGGTGCATGGCATCGGCGGCCCCACGCCGGCGTCTTTGGAGTTTGGACCAGGGTCGGGCAGCGGCGGCGCCCAGGGCGGCCAACAACGGCTGCATTTCGAAGGCGTCGGCCGTGGCACGGCGCGGCTGTGTGTGCGTGGGAACTGGTGCACGAGGAGTTTTGAAATTTGAGCGATTTTATCCGAACGCGATTCGCGAGGAACGGAAGGGCGGATGCGTAGGATGGAGCGGGGCTCGCTCGGAGGCAAATCTTCGTGTTCTGATTTATTTTCAAAAGTTAAGCCACGCCATAATTTTAAAAAGGGACTGATCTACGCAGGCGCGCCGGCCCAAACTTTCGGTCGGCCGCACGCGAGCCGCAGGATCCACCAACCCCGCGTTGTCATACCGTTGGATCCGCGTGCAACATTTTTCCCCTATGCAGCAAAAATTTGATGCGATGAAACAATTTTTTCAACGGTTACAATAAAAAACAAAATTTGTAGCAAAAAAATAATATTTACGTGATCGTAGCAAAAAAACAAAGCTCATGGTGCGTGGTAGCAAAAGTCAAACGCCGGTTTTAGCAAATATTTACATGACGTGTATGCAACTTTTTTAGTGAACGGTTGCAGCAAAACATGATGCCGGTTGTAGCAAAAATTAACACGGTTGTAGCAAAAGTAAAAAAAACATCGATTGTAACGAAAAATCCGACGAACTGAAGTTGCAACCAAACGTATATGCAATTTTTTTACTGCGACAAAAAATAGTAAAAAAACGCTTGCAACAAATATGACGCTGGTTGCAACATATTTAGACGAAAAATGTTGCATCCACTGACCAGCGAAGCACGCGGATGGAAGAAATGTTGCATGGGTCCACGCGCACGAGGGGGCGACCGGCGCGTCGGTTCGGCCGGCGCGCGGGTGGGAAACGATTTCCTTTTAAAAAGGGAACATTGCGCATCTACGGTAGACGTCTAGTAATGTCCACCACCTCGACAGTCGTCGGATCTCCACACGCGATCCGTCCGATCTAACAATAGGACGTGCACCCCTATCGCCAGGACCTCGTTAATAGGTTGTTATATCCTACCATCATGATGATAGAAAAAAGGTTAAATTCTGTTTTTGTTTTAAATCAGAATCGCTCAACTTCTCAAGGGGGTCAAAACATAAAAATTAGCTTTGCTTGGATCCTTGATTCGCACTTTAACTTCATCGTCTAACGAGCATAATCATGCATGGCTAAACGAGAATAAGGGCATCTCCAATGGTGACCCGTAAATTTCCTCTCACACCCATTCCCGAACAAGGGACCAGTCTGCGGGCACAGATGCAGGGGGCTGCCATCCAACATTGTCCGTATACATTTTAATAATTTTTTGAATTAATCAAACGAAATTCATGCAAACACGACGGGTTTCATACAAACCGAAAAAAATTATTTACATTTTATACATATTTTAATTACATACATAAAACTATGTGCATGTACAGTCATGCGGAGCTCCACTAACGACACACATACACTAAAGTAGTCTACAGCTGGCCGTGACAGACCCGTTTGTCTTCCCCATGTCCGATAGCATGTTCATCACACTGTCGAGAGGCCCAGAGGTATATTCTTCGCCCGTAATATGGCTATATCCAGCTGCGCCGCCCATCAGAGTGGCAAAAAGAGTGCTTCAGCCGGAGACTAAAGGGGGGGGGAGGACTCCTCCGTATCTCTGGAGCCCAGACGGGGGCCTGGATTTACAAGCCTACGACTCATCGATGGTGGCCTTCCTGGGATCAAAACGACGACGACCTCCCATGTTCTACTATCCCTTTATGTTGGTGGCGGAGGCGGCCGCGTTGGTCACCGACTCGCCCGAGCCAATTCACAATGACCATTCCAGATTCACGTTCACGAAAATCCCTCTGTGTTCCCTCATATATACAACCCTTAAGGCACCGTTTAGACTTGGATTTGTTTAGATTACAAGTTTGCCATAGCTGCAACTTCACGTTCTTCGTTTGTGTTCCACAACCACATAAAGGCGTCACAGAATCCCACCTCCATCAATAATGCTTTTCTCTTATATTCGCAATATCCATATGACAATCTTAGTTTCTTACTTGTTCTTCATCTGCGTGCACGAAACAGACCCTCGTAGTCAGGTTGATGTGCTCCGGCGTGGTCAATAATCTTTTGGAGTTGGTTTAGCGATTGCTAAGGCGCGACGTCCTCACATGTTCGTAGTCGGATCATCAAATTCTACTCCACCAAGAACGATAACCACCATCTCATCAAAAGACAGGGACAATTTTGCCTCTATCAAATGTTACCACCCCCATGTTACTATTTTATGTTATTTTTCATTATGAGTAGTCATAAGGAGTCATGCCACCCTGACCTTGATATAATAGCGTCTGGAAAACACTTAGCTTCAAACTCTAAAGCGTTGACTAGTTAGTTCTCTTGTTTCATGAATTCTAAGTTAGTTAAGTCTTAGCATGATCATTACCACTTTGCCTTACCTTTTTTTCTCAGAATAGAGGCAAACCTTTGTCTTTATTAATTAAGAAGAAGAAAATTACTCAGCTAATTAATGAAAAATCAAACAAAAATCATACTTTACCTTACACAAATGTGAGCAGTACATCGTGTATAATAATTGAGAAATGATCGTCGTCAACCGGCTAATTTTTTTCATTGCTTCCGCCTCCTTCTATGGATGACGCGTGTCCTAGTGGGCTTGTCAACCACTTTCACCGTTTGCCTCATCTTCTCCTTCGTCTACTCTCCTCCACATCTTTTTGCTCATGCCTTCTTCCTTTTAGCCATCCAACCTTATTCATCACACTAACAAGCAAGAGGGTAGTTAGCTCCCATGGAGACACCCACGAACTGCTCCAGCTTGGGCCCACCGGCCATGGCCCCCGAGGTAGCATGCAAGAAGCTCACCGACCGACATGACTCGCGATGGGGATTGGCGGCGCTCAGGACGAGAGCTCAAAGGTGAAGGTAGGATACGAGCTGGCCTACCGACGCGACGGACGGCGAAGATTGGCGGCTCTCGGGACAAGAACTCGGAGGTGGACGGCCTTCTGGTTGGTGGCGACAGCGGTGAGCGACGGCGGTGCTGTCCGCAACGACGACAGTGTTTCTTTATCATCATTTTCATTGCAATTTTTTCCTGCAACATCATCTGTGTTGCAAGAATTTTATAATAAACATCGGCGGTGTTGTCAGCAACGGCGGCGGTGCTGGTCGAAGGTGTGGAGCTCTTCGGCCACGACATGAAGGCAGGGACGAAAGTCGCCAATTCTTTTTTGCATCTTCCTCTCCGTTAAGATTTTTTGTAACATCAATCATGTTGCAAAACATTTCTTCCGTAACATTGTACGAAGGTGAAGACAAGAAAAATTCTGCAACATTACCATTGTTGCAAAAAAAAAATCTGCGACAAGACCTTCGTTGCAAAAGTTTTCTGCAACAAGACATGTGTTGCGAAGATTTCTGCAACGAGCCTTGTGTTACAAGAATTCTGCAATGACAACTTTGTTGCAGTGGTGAAAGGTGCCGCTCTGTCGCACGATAGCAACAGTCAAAGCAGTTGTTTCTGCAACGCGGACGTTGTTTCAATAATTAATGGTTGCGTGTTTGCAAAGCAGTTGTTTGTGCAACACGGACGTTGTTTCAGGAATTGATGAACGGGGAGGTGACAAGCGGGGCGTGCGAGGTGATCAATCAGACATTTGCCCGCGCGTAGATCCAACGACCATCAAGGTAACAGACGTATAACGCACGATCGACCGATGAACGCGTAGCAGTCTCCATAATAATTCTTGAAATAAGATGGATCAAAGACAACTAAGTATTTCACTAAACTAGCCACCAAACTAGCTCATCTAAAGATGTGTCGTAATGTTTTTATCAGGCCGTATGTAAAAGTGGTCGTGTCCAACCAAGAAATCTGATTTCCATCACCTTGAAAAACTAGTCGAGGAAAATAGACATAAAGATTTGCACTTTTAAACAAAGACAATTTTGAGATACGATCACTTCATTAGGATGGTTGTAACGGATAGTATCATGTACTAGTATCATGCATATGATACTAGTCTATGATACCATATTCGTAATGCGTAGTATCATATGTTAGGGGATGTTTGTTTCCACGGACTTTGGGTGTAGGGACTTAAAAAAGTCTCTTTTAGTCCCATGTAAAACAAACATGAGGGACTTTTAGAGACTAAAAAGGGGTATTTTGGGACTAAAGGAAGAAGTCTCTATGAAAGAGTCTTTTTGGGACTTTTTTGACACTTTTTCCAATAATGTCCCTACTTTTAGCATGTCATTTTATAACTTCTAGTACGTTATTAGGAATAACATGGTATTTCTTATGTCATTTAATGACCTCTAGTCCCTGTTTAGTCCATGAAAACAAACGGGGTAGGGACTAGAAACTATTTAATTGGGTCTAAAAAAGTCCCGTGACTTCTGAGAGTGTGCTTGGATCCAACGGACTTATTTTATTCTGACTAAAAATAGTCTCTTTAAGAGACTAAAGTTTCAAGAACCCATGACTAAAGAGAGGCTAAAATTAATTTTGAGACTAAATTTTTTTAGTCAGGGGTATCCCTACAAAAATATGGATTAGTCCTCCCTCTCCTTATTTAACTTCTCTACTTTAACACTGACGAGTTATGGATTGAAGGTTTTGGGGAATAATAAATGCTTATTAACTTGATTTTAGTCTATTTAGTATTTGGATCCAAACATGAGTGAGGCTAGCAAATTTTAGTCCCACTACTTTTAGTCATGGGACTATAACGTATCAAGCACCCTTTGAAACAAACAGGGCCTTCATAGGACATATAGTAGTACATCATTTAATATGATAGGGTAGTTCATTTATTGTCATGCAGGACACATAGTAGTACATCATTTAATATGATACGGTATCATGATACTATAATACTCAATCATTTCTTTTTTCATTTAATTTTATGTCACTTCATCGAAATTGCCTAGTTGACATGTATAATACTACCTACAATACTACCATTACGAGCATTATAGTTATAGATTTTTTTTTATGAATGGATTGAAGTCATAAATTCAGCACCACATCTACTTTACTACTCCCTCCGTTTCAAAATATAAGACCTTTTAGTGATTTCACTAGGAGAATACATACGGAACAAAATGAGTAAAATCTATATACTTTAAATATGTCTATATACATCCGTATGTAGTTTATAGTACAATCTTTAAAAGGTCTTATATTTAGAAACGGAGGAAGTACTTGCTACAGCGAAATTAAAAGCCCCATAAAACCACGCCGAAAACTGAAGTGAAACCAGGCCGAAAGGCACCAATAACGGAACGGGTTTAATCGCCCCCAAAACCACCGCGACCCGTCCGTACATCCGCCCGCGCCCCTCCGCCTGGCACGAACCACGCTGCGGTTTAAGTCGGGCAGGGCAGGTGGCGAGCGCCATTGCCATCCGCCGCTCTCCGCCCCGTCCCGAGCAAAACCCGCGCCCCTCCGCCTCGTGCTCCCCCTTCCCCTCCGCCCGGCGCCCGTTTTACCGCGGCGGCCAGCCCAGCCCAGCATCGTCGGCTCCAGTGCTCCACTCCACACGCAAACGCCTCCCAGGGGGCGACGGAAAAGCCGCCGCGGCCCCCATCAGGGCTGAAACGGAACCTCGCTGCGGCGCCAAGCAAAGCGCGACGACACGGGGCGGGGCCGGGGCTTTTGGGGAGTAGGCGGATGAGATGGCGCTGCGGCGCAAGGGGAGGTCGGCGGGGCGGCGGGCGGCTGTGTGGTGGTGGCTGCTCTCCCTCGCCGGGGCCGGCGCCGCCGTCACCGCCGCGGCCGCGCTGCTCGCCGTCGCGCTCCACGTCTCCTCGTCCGCCTCCGCCGGCTCGCCCTACCGCCTGGCCAAGGTACGCGCGGCTTCGAGACCCTCCCTCTCAGATTGAACTCTCTGGGGCGTGCTAACGGGTCGCCGTCTCGATGCCGCAGCAGCCGCGGGAGGCCGAGGAGCTGCGCTGGGAGCAGGAGTTCGCGCCGCCGCAGCTCGCCTCGCCGCACGCGCGTAAGGTGATTCCCCCGCCGTGCGCCGCCGATGGCGCGCCTCTTGCCGTTATGATTTTATCCTGTTACTACATGGGAGCCCGTGACATTGGGGATTAATCTCTAGATTTGACAGCTGGACGGCGCGGCCGAGGACGCGCCGGAGAAGAGGCTGTGGCTGCCGGCCCCGTCGCGCCGGTTCGTGCCCTGCGTCTCGCCGTCGCTCGAGTACAGACGTACGCGCATTGGCACCTCACCTAGCAGCAGTATCCCGCCGGTTCCGGCGCACATTCTCGTAGGCCGTTCTGATCTCGATAGGCTCGTTTTTCAGGTCCGGATGCATCCAGGGGGTACCTGCTCGTACACACCAATGGCGGGCTCAACCAGATGCGCGCCGGGGTGAGTCATTGGTTCGTCCTGGTAAAAAATTCCCTAGTTGCCGTGGCATACGAATGATGGTCTTATCTGCATTAGATATGTTTGACTTACGTGCTGGGAAGCTGGAAACT
Source organism: Hordeum vulgare subsp. vulgare (assembly GCF_904849725.1). Classification (NCBI taxonomy): domain Eukaryota; kingdom Viridiplantae; phylum Streptophyta; class Magnoliopsida; order Poales; family Poaceae; genus Hordeum; species Hordeum vulgare. The sequence goes on from NC_058524.1 coordinate 82,609,604, forward strand.
AGCGTGCGTGCATGTGGGGTGTTCGATCAGAGTTGACGGTTTTGTAGCATCCCACCATCAGTTTTTGTGGGCAATGCTGTAATCAATGCGTACTGGTGGTTCTGGTGTAGTGTAGACACCCCCGACTTGTGTGGGCAGTGTTTTGGTGTTTCATTCCCATCTAGAGATATGCCTTCATAAGCTTGAAATGGTGGCTGTGAAACTAAACTGTTTGCTTTTCAAGTCGTTATTGCCCAACCGAGTTATCGGTGGAAGAGACATGAATGGCTCAACTTCACTCAGGATAAAGTGAGTATGATTGGTGGGTGCATGCTGTCTCTCTACTCTTCTGAATTTCTTGTCCTAGTGTGTCATTGAGTGTCACAGTCATTTTTGTTTGTCATGATAAACGTAGATTACTTGAATGTGCTATTGTCATATTTGTGCCATCACTTCAGTCACTATCTTGTACATTTCATTTATGGCAACCAAGACAGCTGTATGTACTTGATAAAAAGAGCGCTTGATTTGTTAGGTTATACCAAAAGTGAATACGTTCTCTTTGAGCATACATCCCTTCAGAGAACTAACAACAACTCCTGCAAGTCCTTTTGAGTTTGATGAGTTAACAGAATGTGCTGGTTTTGTTTGGGTCAGGATCCTCTGTTGTAGTACTTCAGAGGATCTCAACCCGATTTGTTTAGGCCGGGTCTTTTTGCAAGTTGGGTGTTTTTCCTATTCTTAGGAATGTCTTAACAAAAGCGTGATGTGACTTGACAATGATAGGAAAGATGAAACATATTTTCATTGTTTCGTCTTCTATCTTGTGTATACATGTCCCTGTTTACCAATCAATCATAATCATGGGAAGCTTCACTTTAAAATTAAATGCAAGCTTCCACAACTTTCAATTTTTCACTGATTTGTTCTTATTATTATGCCAGATCAGTGATATGGTCGCAGTTGCACGTATACTCAAGGCTACACTTATAATCCCAGAACTTGATAAGAAATCGTTTTGGCTCGACAAAAGGTGAACACCGCACGGTTGTTTTTGCTCTGGGCCCTTCCCTTAACTGATCGAAACTGACAGAACCATTTCTCTTTTCTCAACACAGCAACTTTTCAGATGTCTTCGATGAAGACCACTTTATACGTTATTTGGCAAACGATGTGAAAGTTGAGAAAAAGTTGCCAAAGGAATTGGTGAAAGCACCAAAATCTGTTAGGTACTTCAAGAGTTGGTCTGGAGTAGATTATTATCAGGATGAGATTTCTCCACTATGGGAGCACCGTCAGGTTTGGATTCTACAGTTACTGCCCTTTTGCGGCAGCATACTAATCAATCGTAAGCAGTGGTTAGTGGATGCAATTATTTGGAACTGTTATTCTGATCAAAGTTTTGCATCAGGTTATTCGAGCTGCTAAATCAGATTCACGCCTTGCAAACAACTTCCTCCCTCCTGATATTCAAAAGCTTCGGTGCCGGACCTTTTTCCAGGCACTTAGATTTGCTCCACCAATTGAAGCTTTAGGCCATGTAAATCCTTCTCTAAAGTCCATCGCGAGAAAGAGAAAAATATACTAGCATTATAGTTCAAACTTCTAAGATACAGTATAAATGTATTGACAAATAATATCAACCAATTTGCAGCTATTGGTGGAGAGGATGAAAGCATTTGGACCATACATTGCTTTGCATTTACGCTATGAGAAGGATATGCTTGCTTTTAGTGGGTGTACGTATGGTCTGTCAGAGACCGAATCAGAGGAGCTTGCAATGATCAGGCAGGGCCTTTAAAATAGATGTGTTAGTCATTGCACTATCTGTACCTTCTTGGGTTTAGAACTCTATTGTATTATGTGACTTACTTCTTCACCTATTTTTACAGAGGAAACACAACCTACTGGAAGGTGAAAGACATTGATCCATTAGAACAAAGATCACATGGTCATTGTCCCCTGACGCCAAAGGAAGTCGGAATGTTTCTTTCTGCCCTAGGATATCCATCAAGCACTCCAGTTTACATAGCTGCAGGGGAGATATATGGAGGTGAATCTCATATGGTCGATTTGCAATCCCGATTCCCAATTCTGATGAACAAGGTATGAACACTGCCATTTTGTTTTTTCTAGTGTTCTATAACATGACTTTTGTTCGGTCAGCATAGTGCGTCTTCTTCATTTGCAGGAGAAACTGGCCTCAGCTGAAGAACTGCGACCGTTCAGCCAATACGCTTCTCAAATGGCAGCTTTGGATTACATCGTTTCAGTGGAAAGTGATGTATTTATCCCATCACATTCCGGGAACATGGCGCGGGCTGTTGCCGGTCATCGGCGTTTTCATGGCCACAGGAAAACAATCAGTCCTGACAGGTGAAACCACAACGAGCGCTTGCCTACAAATATGCGTCGACTCTGCCCTTCTCGCTCTCATCATTTGCTTTCTGTATTCAGGAAAGCATTAGTTCATTTGTTTGATAAAGTTGATAGTGGATTACTCGATGAAGGCGAAAGGCTATCACAAAAGATAATAGAGATGCACCAAAAGAGGTACTGAACTGGGCATGAAAGCTAAAAGACCTTGGCTCTGTATTTAACTGTCTATGTTTCTTATGCTGTTCTTCATCTGTCTTCAGACAAGGTTCTCCTCGGAAACGGAAAGGTCCCGTATCAGGAACAAGGGGCAGCGACAGGTTTCGGTCAGAGGAGGCATTTTATGAGAACCCTCTTCCTGATTGCTTGTGTCAATCAAATGATGATACTATCGTTAACATTTAATCACGGCCATGGAGTTAACCGGTCTTCGCCGCCCCTGCCCCTCTGGCCACCATTCCCAGGTACATAGAGCAAAGGGAGGTGCATACTGATAAAGTTCAACAGTATTAGAGCTTCTGCTTAGCTGACATTACGGTCCAACGATTCGTTGGCACAGACGGCCCAGCTCTCTCTTCCAAAGAACAAGTGCTTGCCAAATGTATCAATGAATCAAAGATATTCGGAGCGGCTGTACAGCGGTTTAGATGTAACTGCAGCTTGTAAGCTTGGGTAGTATAATTATTACCTTGTACTCCCTCTGTACATAAATACTTGTAGTTGAGGAGAACTAGTCTAATTCTCCCCAACTACAAGTATTTAGGTACAGAGGGAGTAAGTAGGACTAATAAAGAGCAGAGGATAGTTTCTGTTGAAACATCTCAACTCTAGTAGTAGCTCCCACTGGGGATAGTTTCTGTTGAACTTGACACATCACGATATCAGCATGAGGATGAGGATGTTCAGAACACGGCTGTGCAGGGCTTTAGATGTAGCTGCATTTGTAAGCCTGGTAGTCATTAGTTGCCTCTTGTGTAAGTGAAACCAATACAAATACAAATATAATAAGAGGAATGGGTGAAACATGCCGAATTCCTAGCTGGGTATTTCTGAATGAAAGTTGGAGCTTGGAGGAACCATAGAGCAGTGCGCTGGAAAACATTGCACTAGCATTGAATTTCTGATTTCGTTGTATAATTCCATCTATGTAGAGTGCACACGGAATATGCTAAATTTCTTGTGTGTCTTATCATTTACAATCACGTTCTGTTTGTCACCATGAAAATCACCAAGCAGCTGATAAACAAACGCCCATCTCATATGGCTGTTCACACTACACAAGTAAAACAGAGGATAGACGCAGAAATTTCTGTGAGCAACAACCATTAATTAGCAACTCTCGTTCACCACTAACTCGGTTCATCACGTCAAGCTTGAGGTAATCAACGAGTTCATGGCCAATTTCACCATCAAATAAGTTCAGCATGTCATGTGCAAGCTTGAGGTAATCAACGAGTTCATGGCCAATTTCACCATCAAATAAGTTCAGCATGTCATGTGCAAGCTTGAGGTAATCAACAAGTTCATGGCCAATTTCACCATCAAATAAGTTCATCGTGTCATGTGCAAGCTTGAGGTAATCAACAAAGTTCATGACCATCCCTAAAAAAAGTTGATCACCAATTTCACCACCAAAATCACTTCATCACATCAAACACGAGGAAATCAACAAATTTTCAAGACCAAATTCACCACCAAGTAGTTCATCATACATTCATACGCCAAACTTGGGAAATTGACAGAGTTCGCGACCAAATTCATCACCAGACCAGTCGATCAGAAACGACGATCCAAGACGATCAACCAAGCAAAACAGGGCAGAAAGACACCCAACGTCACCGCATCAAGAAGGCGTCTCTCACACCCTCGCGCCGGCCATCCTCCATGACTCATCAAGCAGCACGAATCGTAAAGCAGTGGCCTCCCGATCTTTCTGGAAGGCTCGAGGCCCCATCCGATCTCCCTGGAACCTTCTAAACCCACTTGACCATCCCCTCTCCCAAGAAATCTCTCCCGCTCCTCCCTTACAAAACCCCCTCCATTTCGCACCCCGTCTCGCTCACCACAGGAATCCAAAGTCATCACAGCAGAGAGAGAGAGAGAGAGAGAAGAGAAAGAAGAGAGAGAAAGAGAAAAGGGAGAAGACAGAGAGAAGAGAGAGAGACCATGGCTTCCGCCGTCGCTTGCAAGGGTGCCGCGCCGGCCAGCCTCCTCAAGTCCGGCGCTCCCGTGGCCTTCTGCCCCCACAACACCACCGCCGTCATCGCCGACCGCCGCCCGTACAACACCCTGGTCAAGGAGGCCATCCGCTACGACGACGACCACAGCGGCCGCGACCTCGTCATCCCCAGCTTCATCTCGCAGGGTATGTCTTCCTCGCCTGTGACCTCTCCTCTGCCGTTTCTTTGCGTTCGTTCTTAACATGGCGAGGCAGGGTTCTGATCTGCTTTTGCCGTCCTCGATGTTGATTCTGCAGACGTGCTCGACCCGCTCGGCGCGCCGACCAGCATGGCCCGTCTGCTGTCTCTGATGGAGGACGTCTCAACTCAGACCGGCCTGTCCTCCACTGCTGGGGCGTCGCGCCTCGGACGCTGGGTGGCCAAGGAGGACGACGGCGCGGTGTACCTCAAGGTGCCGATGCCGGGGCTGACCAAGGAGCACGTCCAGGTGCGCGCGGACAAGAACATCCTGGTGATCAAGGGCGAGGGCGAGAAGCAGCCCTGGGACGGCGACGACGACTCCGCGGTGCCGAGGTACAACCACCGCATCGAGATCCCCGCTGACGCCTACAAGATGGACAAGATCAAGGCCGAGATGAAGAATGGCATGCTCTGGGTCACCCTGCTCAAGCTGAAGGAGGAGGAGCGCAAGGACGTCTTCCACGTCAAGGTCGAGTAGTCCTAGTGGTGGTACTGCTCATGGAGGAGAGTCTGAGAGACGCCTTGTTGATGTGGTCATGTTTTGGTGTCTTTCTTCCTTGTTTTGTTTCGTTGAGCGTCTTGGATCGAGTTCGACTAGGTAGTGGTCTGGTGGTGAAGTCTGTCATGAACTCTGTTAGTTTCCTCTATGTTCGGCATGTGATGAACTTGCTTTGGTGGTGAAATTGGTCATGAAATTCTGTTGATTTCCTCAAGTTTGGCATATCATGAACTGATCTGGTGCTAAAATTTGTCATGAAATCTTGTTGATCTCCTTAAGTTCGGCAATGCCGGCCTAATTTAGTAGTGAAATTGGTCATGATCTTTGTTGATTGTCTCAAGTTTGGCCTGATGAACTACTTTGATTGTCTTAAGCTAGTCTCGCATGTCTATCCTTTCTCGTCCTTGATCTGCATTGCTTTTGCTTTAAGCTATCTGTAAAAAGCTGGGCAGTTAGACGCCATGGAGTTACAGCTTTTGCTTTAAGCTCTCTGAAAAATTGATTGACCCCCTCTTGTTTGGCGTCATGGAGTTGGTGAACGGGCAGTTAGCCAGTTACTGATTGATGATTTTTGCTTGCTGTTCCGTGAATTTTGTGTGCTTATCCTTGGGTTTAACTTCTTGCAAGAACAGTAACTTCTACGTGAACAATCCCATCAGATGGCCGTTTGTTTGTTTTTGTAAGAACCGTAACTTCGTTGATTTACTCATGTACGTATAATGTGATGAACTGATTTGGTGGTTCCCTGAATGTTTTGTGTTTATCCTATGTGTGACATTATCAACTCTACTTTGGTGGAGAAGTTGATCCTGAACTCTGTTGATTTTTTTTAAAAAAAAACCGTACCTTTACTGGTGAAAATTCGTCATTAAACTTTGTCGATTTTCTCTAGCCTGAGGTAATGAACTGATTTGGTAGTGAAACTGTTCGAGTTTTTGTTAAAAAGACCACATGCACAATCGAATTGCTAAAAAAGACCCCATTTACATAAAATTGACAAAAAAACCCTCCGCGTGTCAGCCGATACGTGGCACCTGTCGCCACGTGCAGAGACGACAACACTGTTCAGTCGGATACGACAACATTACTGTTCACCCAAAAATGAACAGTATTTACGAAAAAATAGCAAAAAACCACAAATAAATCTGAAATTTTGCACCCAGGTAGAACACTGGACCATCTTTACTGCCAAATTTTTATATTTTTTCTGCTACTTTTGATTTTTTTTTCAAAAATACTGTTCATCCCTTGTAAACCGGCCCTCGCATGAACAGTGATGTGAATAGTGGTGCCACCTCCATACGCGGCGGCAGGTGCCACGTATTGGCTGGCGCACCCGCCGTCACGATCCAGGGGTCTTTTTTATCAATTTCAACCGGAACTGGTCTTTTTTAGCAATTTCATTGAGGAGGTGGTTCTTTTGGGCAAAAAATCAAACTGGCCATGAACTCTTTTTTTTGAGAGGGGGCGGTTTTTTTTATCAGAAGATTTCCAGAAGTTTGACGTGATTACTTGATTTATGTTGAATGTGTGTATGTTCCTCAATGTTTCGTGGTGTTTATCTTGTGTACTTTGTGAGAACAGTAATTGTTCATGTTTGTGGTTGGACGGTTGTTACGTGAACAGTCATATGGCATGGCATGACAAACGGAACAGAATTTTAGTATGCATGACGAAACCGGGAACTCTTTTCATTTCCTCAATTCGAGGTGATGAGCTAATTTAGCGGTCAGTTGGTAGTTACTAATGCATGGTTGTTGCTTGTTGTTGCGTAACATATTTGTGTTTATCCTGCGTGTTTACGTGTAAGATCAATAGCGGTTTCAGGTAAATGGGATGGACATTTGTTTATCTCATACTTTGCTGGGGTCAATAGCTCCTCCGCGACATTTTTGATGTGAATTGAAAATTATTCAACATGGTTGATGAAAATAGCTCCCATGTGACGTTTTTGTTGGCAAGTATAGCTCCTATGCGACATGACCCTTTTAACTTTAAAACGGAAGACACAAGGGGTTTGCGATTTGAGCTATGACGCGGGACCCATAGGTTATCCACATCAACGCGGGACCCACAAATTACTCAGATGCCTGCGGGACCCACAACTTATCCACATCAGCATGCCCGTGCTTATCAACATGCTCGAGCCAACCACGAGCCCGAGTCAGCCACATTCTGCTTGCCCTTACCCTTTACTTTCCCCCATCATCTTCTTCCTTGTCTCCGGAGACGAAGCGTGGCAACACTGACCGACGAGTAATATCTAGCTCGATATTGACCTCCCGCCAATCATGGCGGTAGTACGATCCACTACGGTTGACAAGATGCCCCAATTACCCCCGCATGGAGCCTCTGAAGCATTTGACTTGTGTGAAGGAAGAAAATGGCAACCGTGGGCGCGACTTCGTGAAATGCTTGAGGAGGCCACAACCGGGACATGTTAGATTTGTGTACTTCACCAATCGTATGTTCTAATTTCTCCCGATTTCTTTCTTTTTTTGTCGATTTTGGGCGGTGAATCTATGGTTGATGCGCTGCGGACCCCCGCTTTTCAGGTTCAGAAGAAATGTGGGCATTTCGAGTGGCTCAATGAGTACGTTGAGAGGTTAAAATTGTAGGGATCAACCCAAGAGCTCAATTTTGATGGAAGCCGCTTGCTATGGAACCCGCCCCTCATTTGGACGACACCGGCGATCCAACGATGGACCTAAATGGGGAACTGAAGAAAATAAACAAGAAACTAAAGCAGATGATCGATTTGAAGCAGCAAGCAAATATGATGGTGGAACATTTTATTGTTTTATCATTGCTATAGGTTTCTTTTACTTGATGTTCATAAAAGTTTTAGTTAGTGTGTGAAGCTAGTTCAGGGGTCCCTAATATAAGTTTTTGTGTCTAGCTAGTAGTTTCAGTTAGACCATGAAGCATTTGCTAGCTGAAGTTATATCAAGCAAAACTTTCATGAATTCTTGTAAGGACCATATTTCGAGTTACAATTCTAGCCCCTGATGAATAAAACACAACAATTCATGAAGTGTGTCTCCTCTGTCCATGGATTATTTGCTTCCCCTGATAATAAAATACAGTAATTTGGTCTCCTGCATCGCATACACTTGCAACCCCTTCTCAGTTAACAAATAGTTCAGTGCAGAGTTCAGGGTCAAAAAAAGTTATTGGACCATGGGCTGATGACATTTGAAAGAAAAAACATTTGTGATGGGTCATTTTGTGATACACAATGTTTCTGAATAAATAATGAAGAAAATAAATAGGATGTGTCGTGCATCATTGCACATACCATAGCATCTTTGTTTTCGTATAAATTAGTTGAATCATTTTTTAAGGAGGATAGATAGATCCATTCATGCATGGCTCCATGAACATATATATATGTATTGTAACTTGTCAACTATTGTTGATTTCCTGAAGTTTGACGTGATTTCTTGATTTATGTTGAATGTGTCTATGTTCCTCAATGTTCCATGGTGTTGGTATTGTGTACTTTGTCAGAACGGTAATTGTTCGTGTTTGTGGTTGGACGGTTGTTGTGTGAAGAATTTTATATGGCATGGCATGACAGACGGAACGGAATTTTAGTATGCATGATGAAACTGGGGACTGTTGATTTCCTCAGTTCGACGTGATGAGTTGATTTAGCGGTTAGTTGGTAGTTACTAATGCATGGTTGTTGCTTGTTGTTGTGTGAAATATTTGTGTTTATCCTGCGTGTTTACGTGTAAGAACAATAGCGGTTTCAGGTAAATGGGATGGACATTTGTTTATCTCATACTTTGTCGGGGTCAATAGCTCGTGGGCGACATTTTTGATGTGAATTGAAAATTATTCAACATGGTTGATGAAAATAGCTGCTGTGCGACGTTTTTGTTGGCAAGTATAGCTCCTATGCGACATGACCCTCGTTAACTTTAAAATGGAAGACACAAGGGGTATGCGATTTGAGCTATGACGCGGGACCAACAGGTTATCCACATCAACACGGGACCCACAAATTACTCATATGCCCGCGGGACCCACAACTTATCCACATGAGCATGCCCGTGCTAATCAGCATGCTCGAGCCAACCACGAGCCCGAGTCGGCCCCGTTCCGCTTGCCCTTACCCTCTTTACTTTCCCCATCATCTTCTTCCTTGTCTTCGGAGACGAAGCGTGGCAACACCGACCGACGAGTAATATCTAGATCGATATCGACCTCCCGCCAATCATAGCGGTAGTACGATCTAGTACGGTTGACAAGATGCCCAAATTACTCGCGCATGGAGCCTCTGAAGCATTTGACTTGTGTGAAGGAAGAAAATGGCAATCATGGGCGCGAGTTCGTGAAATGCTTGAGGATGCCACAACCGGGACAGGTTAGATCTCTGTACATCACCAATCGTATGGTCTAATTTCTCCTGATTTCTTTCTTTTTTTCGTCGATTTTGGGCGGTGAATCTATGGTTGATGCACTGCCGACCCCCGCTTTTCAGGTTCAGAAGAAATGTGGGCATTTCTGTTGGAATTATGCCCTAGAGGCAATAATAAATATAGTTATTATTATAATTCCTGTATCAAGATAATCGTTTATTATCCATGCTATAATTGTATTGAATGAAGACTTATATACATGTGTGGATACATAGACAAAACACTGTCCCTAGCAAGCCTCTAGTTGGCTAGCCAGTTGATCAAAGATAGTCAGGGTCTTCTGATTATATACAAGGTGTTGTTGCTTGATAACTGGATCACGTCATTAGAAGAATCACGTGATGGACTAGACCCAAACTAATAGACGTAGCATGTTGATCGTGTCATTTTGTTGCTACTGTTTTCTGCGTGTCAAGTATTTGTTCCTATGACCATGAGATCATATAACTCACTGACACCGGAGGAATGCTTTGTGTGTATCAAACGTCGCAACGTAACTGGGTGACTATAAAGATGCTCTACAGGTATCTCCGAAGGTGTTCGTTGAGTTAGTATGGATCGAGACTGGGATTTGTCACTCCGTGTGATGGAGAGGTATCTCGGGGCCCACTCGGTAATACAACATCGCACACAAGCCTTGCAAGCAATGTGACTTAGTGTAAGTTGCGGGATCTTGTATTACGGAACGAGTAAAGAGACTTGCCGGTAAACGAGATTGAAATAGGTATGCGGATACTGACGATCGAATCTCGGGCAAGTAACATACCGAAGGACAAAGGGAATGACATACGGGATTATATGAATCCTTGGCACTGAGGTTCAAACGATAAGATCTTCGTAGAATATGTAGGATCCAATATGGGCATCCAGGTCCCTCTATTGGATATTGACCGAGGAGTCTCTCGGGTCATGTCTACATAGTTCTCGAACCCGCAGGGTCTGCACACTTAAGGTTCGACGTTGTTTTATGCGTATTTGAGTTATATGGTTGGTTACCGAATGTTGTTCGGAGTCCCGGATGAGATCACGGATGTCACGAGGGTTTCCGAAATGATCCGGAAACGAAGATTGATATATAGGATGACCTCATTTGATTACCGGAAGGTTTTCGGAGTTACCGGGAATGACGAATGGGTTCCGGGTGTTCACCGGGGGGGGGGGGGGGGGCAACCCACCCCGGGGAAGCCCATAGGCCTTGGGGGTGGCGCACCAGCCCTTGGTGGGCTGGTGGGACAGCCCAAGAGGGTACTATGCGCCAAGGGTAGAAAATCAAAGAGAAAGAAAAAAAAAGGAGGTGGGAAAGGAGAGAATGACTCCACTTTCCAATCCTAGTTGGACTAGGATTGGAGGAGGACTCCTCCTCCCCTTGGTGCGCAGCCCTTGGGGCTCCTTGAGCCTCAAGGCAAGCCTCCCCTCCCTCCTCCTATATATATGGAGCAATTAGGGCTGATTTGGGACAACTTTTCAAAGGCAGCCCGACCACATACCTCCACGGTTTTACCTCTAGATCGCGTTTCTGCGGAGCTCGGGCGGAGCCGTGCCGAGATCAGATCATCACTAACCTCCGGAGCGCCATCACGCTGCCGGAGAACTCATCTACCTCTCCGTCTCTCTTGCTGGATCAAGAAGGCCGAGATCATCGTCGAGCTGTACGTGTGCTGAACGCGGAGGTGCCGTCCGTTCCGCACTAGATCGTGGGACGGATCGCGGGACGGTTCGTGGGACGGTTCGCGGGGCGGATCGAGGGACGTGAGGACGTTCCACTACATCAACCGCGTTCACTAACGCTTCTGCTGTGCGATCTACAAGGGTACGTAGATCGGAAATCCCCTCTCGTAGATGAACATCACCATGATAGGTCTTCGTGCGCGTCTGAATTTTTTTGTTTCCCATGCGACGTTCCCCAACAGTGGCATCATGATCTAGGTTCATGCGTAGATGTCTTCTCGAGTAGAACACAAAAGTTTTTGTGGGCAGTGATGTGCGCTTTGCTGCCCTCCTTAGTCTTTTCTTGATTCCGTGGTATTGTTGGATTGAAGCAGCTTGGACCGACATTACTCGTACGCTTACAAGAGACTGGTTTCATCGCTACGAGTAACCCCCTTGCTCAAAGATGACTGGCAAGTGTCGGTTTCTCCAACTTTAGTTGAATCGGATTTGACCGAGGTCCTTGTATAAGGTTAAATAGCAATTCATATATCTCCGTTGTGGTGTTTGCGTAAGTAAGATGCGATCCTACTAGATACCCATGGTCACCACGTAAAACATGCAATAACAAAATTAGAGGACGTCTAACTTGTTTTTGCAGGGTATGCTTGTGATGTGATATGGCCAACGATGTGATGTGATATATTGGATGTATGAGATGACCATGTTGTAATAGATAATATCGACTTGCACGTCGATGGTACGGCAACCGGCAGGAGCCATAGGGTTGTCTTTAAACTAACGTTTGTGCTTGCAGATGCGTTTACTATTTTGCTAGGATGTAGCTTTAGTAGTAATAGCATGAGTAGCACGACAACCCCGATGGCGACACATTGATGGAGATCATGGTGTGGCGCCGGTGACAAGAAGATCGTGCCGGTGCTTTGGTGATGGAGATCAAGGAGCACGTGATGATGGCCATATCATGTCACTTATGAATTGCATGTGATGTTAATCCTTTTATGCACCTTTTTTTGCTTAGAACGACGGTAGCATTATGAGGTGATCTCTCACTAAAATTTCAAGACGAAATTGTGTTCTCCCCGACTGTGCACCGTTGCTATAGTTCGTCGTTTCGAGACACCACGTGATGATCGGGTGTGATAGACTCAACGTTCACATACAACGGGTGCAAAACAGTTGCACACGTGGAACACTCGGGTTAAGCTTGACGAGCCTAGCATGTGCAGACATGGCCTCGGAACACATGAGACCGAAAGGTCGATCTTGAATCATATAGTTGATATGATTAGCATAGGGATGCTTACCACTGAAACTATACTCAACTCACGTGATGATCGGACTTGGGCTAGTGTAAGTGGGTCATGAACCACTCAAATGACTAGAGAGATGTACTTTTTCAGTGGGAGTTTAGCAAGTAATTTGATTAAGTTAAACTCTAATTATCTTGAACATAGTCTAAGTCCACTTTGAATATATTTGTGTTGTAGATCATGGCTCACGCGACAGTCACCCTGAATTTTAATACGTTCCTAGAGAAAGCTAAGTTGAAAGATGATGGAAGCAACTTTGTAGACTGGGCTCGTAATCTTAAGTTGATCCTACAAGCTGGGAAGAAGGATTATGTCCTTAATGCTGCGCTAGGAGATGAACCACCCGCTACGGCTGACCAGGATGCTAAGAACGCTTGGTTAACACGTAAGGAGGACTACTCAGTAGTTCAATGTGAGTCTTGTATGGCTTAGAACCGGGACTTCAACGTCGCTTTGAGCGTCATGGATCATATGAGATGTTCGAGGAGTTGAAGTTTATCTTTCAGAAGAACGCCCGGATCGAGAGGTATGAGACCTCTGATAAATTCTATGCTTGCAAGATGGAGGAGAATTCGTCTGTCAGTGAACATGTGCTCAAAATGTCTGGGTACTCAAACCGTCTAGCTGAGCTGGGGATTGAACTCCCGCAAGAGGCTATCACTGACAGAATTCTTCAATCACTGCCGCCAAGCTATAAGGGCTTTGTGTTGAACTACAACATGCAAGGTATGAACAAGTCACCCGGCGAGTTGTTTGCGATGCTGAAAGTCGTAGAGTCTGAACTCCGTAAAGAGCATCAAGTGTTGATGGTGAATAAGACCACTAGTTTCAAGAGAAACGACAAAGGCAAGAAGGGCAATTCAAAGAAGAGCGGCAAGCCTGTTGCCAATCCGACGAAGAAACCCAAAGCTGGACCTAAGCCTGAAACAGAGTGCTACTATTGCAAGGGTATGGGTCACTGGAAGCGCAACTGCCCCAAGTATCTGGCTGATAAGAAGGCGACCAAAGAAAAATCAGGTATATTTGATATACATGTTATTGATGTGTACTTAACCGGCTCTTGTAGTAGTGCCTGGGTATTCGATACCGGTTCTGTTGCTCATATTTGCAACTCGAAACAGGAACTGCGGAATATGCGAAGGCTGGCAAAAGATGAAGTGACGATGCGCGTAGGAAATGGTTCCAAGGTTGATGCAATCGCCGTCGGCACAGTTTCACTTCAGTTACCATCGGGATTAGTTATGAACTTGAATAATTGTTATTTAGTGCCTGCGTTGAGCATGAACATTATATCTGGATCTTGTTTATTGCGAGACGGTTACTCTTTTAAGTCAGAGAATAATGGTTGTTCTATTTCTATGAGTAACATCTTTTATGGTCATGCACCCAATGTGATAGGATTGTTCATATTGAATCTTGATAGTGATACACATATACATAACATTGAGACCAAAAGAGTTAGAGTTAACAATGATAGCGCCATGTTTTTGTGGCACTGCCGCTTAGGTCATATTGGTGTAAAGCGCATGAAGAAACTCCATACCGATGGACTTTTGGAGTCATTTGACTTTGATTCACTTGACACGTGCGAACCATGCCTCATGGGCAAGATGACTAAAACTCCATTCTCCGGAACAATGGAGCGTGCCAGTGACTTATTGGAAATCATACATACCGATGTGTGCGGTCCGATGAGCGTGGAGGCACGCGGCGGATATCGTTATTTTCTCACCTTCACTAACGATTTGAGTAGATATGGTTATGTCTACTTAATGAAGCACAAGTCTGAAACATTTGAAAAGTTCAAGCAATTTCAGAGTGAAGTTGAAAATCATCGTAACAAGAAGATCAAGTTCCTAAGGTCTGATCGTGGGGGTGAATATCTGAGTTTCGAGTTTGGTGCTCACTTAAGACAATGTGGAATTGTTTCACAGTTGACACCGCCTGGAACACCACAGCGTAATGGTGTGTCCGAACGTCGTAATCGTACTTTAATAGAGATGGTGCGATCTATGATGTCTCTTACCGATTTGCCGTTATCGTTTTGGGGTTATGCATTAGACACAGCTACATTCACTTTAAATAGGGCACCATCAAAATCCGTTGAGACGACACCATACAAACCGTGGTATGGCAAAAGGCCAAAGTTGTCGTTTCTTAAAGTTTGGGGATGTGATGCTTATGTCAAAAAGCTTCAGCCTGAAAAGCTGGAACCCAAAGCAGAAAAGTGCATCTTCATAGGTTACCCAAAAGAGACAGTTGGGTACACCTTCTATCTCAAATCCGAGGGCAAAGTGTTTGTTGCTAAAAACGGAGCTTTTCTCGAGAAGGAGTTTCTCTTGAGAGAATTGAGTGGGAGGAAGATAGAACTTGATGAGTTTGTCGAACCTCTCATCCCTCTGGATGGTGGCGCAGGGCAAGGGGAAACCCCTGTCGTTGCGACGCCGGTTGAGGTGGAAGTTAATGATGATGATCATGAAACTCCGGTTCAAGTTCCTATCGAACCATGCAGGTCGACGAGACCACGTGCTGCTCCAGAGTGGTACGGTAATCCCGTTTTGTCAATCATGTTGTTAGACAACAATGAACCTGCAAATTATGAAGAAGCAATGGTGGGCCCAGATTCCAAGAAATGGCTGGAGGCCATGAAGTCCGAGATAGGATCCACGTATGAAAACAAAGTGTGGAATTTGGAAGTACTACCTGAAGGCCGCAAGGCTATTCAGAACAAGTGGATCTTTAAGAAGAAGACAGATGCTGACGGCAATGTGACCGTTTATAAAGCTCGACTTGTGGCAAAAGGTTTTTTACAAGTTCAAGGAGTTGACTACGATGAGACATTCTCACCCGTAGCGATGCTTAAGTCCGTCAGAATCATGTTAGCAATAGCTGCATTTTTCGATTATGAAATCTGGCAGATGGATGTCAAAACGGCGTTCCTTAACGGTTTCCTTAAGGAAGAGTTGTATATGATGCAACCCGAAGGTTTTGTCGATCCTAAGAATGCTAACAAGGTGTGCAAGCTCCAACGATCCATTTATGGACTGGTGCAAGCATCTCAGAGTTGGAACAAACGCATTGATGAGGTGATCAAAGCATTTGGGTTTATACAAGTGGTTGGAGAATCTTGTATTTACAAGAAAGTGAGTGGGAGCTCTGTGGCGTTTCCAATATTATATGTAGATGACATATTGCTGATTGGAAACAATGTAGAGTTTTTGGAGAGCATAAAGGATTACTTGAATAGAAGTTTCTCTATGAAGGACCTAGGAGAAGCTGCTTACATTCTAGGCATTAAGATCTACAGGGATAGATCGAAACGCCTGATAGGACTTTCACAAAGCACATACCTTGATAAAGTTTTGAAAAGGTTCAAAATGGAACAGTCCAAGAAAGGGTTCTTGCCAGTTTTACAAGGTACGAGATTGAGTAAGACTCAGTGCCCAGCAACTGATAAACAGAGAGCATATGAGCACCGTCCCCTATGCTTCAGCCATAGGATCTATCATGTATGCAATGCTGTGCACTAGACCGGACGT
Source organism: Hordeum vulgare subsp. vulgare (assembly GCF_904849725.1). Classification (NCBI taxonomy): domain Eukaryota; kingdom Viridiplantae; phylum Streptophyta; class Magnoliopsida; order Poales; family Poaceae; genus Hordeum; species Hordeum vulgare. Next base: position 82,625,825 of record NC_058524.1, read on the forward strand.
TAGCCTGGCCATAAGTATGGCAGGCAGGTTCCAGAGTAATCCAGGAGTGGATCACTGGACGGCGGTCAAGAATATCCCGAAGTACCTGAAAAGGACTAAGGAGATGTTTCTCGTGTATGGAGGTGACGAAGAGCTCGCCGTAAAGGGTTACGTCGATGCAAGCTTTGACACAGATCCGGACGACTCTAAGTCGCAGACCAGATACATATTTATTCTTAATGGGGGTGCAGTAAGCTGGCGCAGTTCCAAGCAAAGCGTCGTAGCTGATTCTACATGTGAAGCGGAGTACATGGCTTCCTCGGAGGCGGCTAAGGAGGGTGTCTGGATGAAGCAGTTCATGACGGATCTTGGAGTGGTGCCAAGCGCACTGAATCCAATAACCTTGTTCTCTGACAACACGGGTGCCATTGCCTTAGCAAAGGAACCACGGTTTCACAAGAAGACCAGACACATCAAACGACGCTTCAACCTCATCCGCGACTACGTCGAAGGGGAGGACGTAAATATATGCAAAGTGCACACGGATCTGAATGTAGCAGACCCGCGGACTAAACCTCTTCCACGGGCAAAGCATGATTAACACCAGAACTGTATGGGTGTTAGATTTATTACAATGTAATTCGCATGATGATGTGAGGGCAAGATTATTGACTCTAGTGCAAGTGGGAGACTGTTGGAATTATGCCCTAGAGGCAATAATAAATATAGTTATTATTATAATTCCTGTATCAAGATAATCGTTTATTATCCATGCTATAATTGTATTGAATGAAGACTTATATACATGTGTGGATACATAGACAAAACACTGTCCCTAGCAAGCCTCTAGTTGGCTAGCCAGTTGATCAAAGATAGTCAGGGTCTTCTGATTATATACAAGGTGTTGTTGCTTGATAACTGGATCATGTCATTAGAAGAATCACGTGATGGACTAGACCCAAACTAATAGACGTAGCATGTTGATCGTGTCATTTTGTTGCTACTGTCTTCTGCGTGTCAAGTATTTGTTCCTATGACCATGAGATCATATAACTCACTGACACCGGAGGAATGCTTTGTGTGTATCAAATGTCGCAACGTAACTGGGTGACTATAAAGATGCTCTACAGGTATCTCCGAAGGTGTTCGTTGAGTTAGTATGGATCGAGACTGGGATTTGTCACTCCGTGTGACAGAGAGGTATCTCGGGGCCCACTCGGTAATACAACATCACACACAAGCCTTGCAAGCAATGTGACTTAGTGTAAGTTGCGGGATCTTGTATTACGGAACGAGTAAAGAAACTTGCCGGTAAACGAGATTGAAATAGGTATGCGGATACTGACGATCGAAACTCGGGCAAGTAACATACCGAAGGACAAAGGGAATGACATACGGGATTATATGAATCCTTGGCACTGAGGTTCAAACGATAAGATCTTCGTAGAATATGTGGGATGAAATATGGGCATCCAGGTCCCGCTATTGGATATTGACCGAGGAGTCACTCGGGTCATGTCTACATAGTTCTCGAACCCGCAGGGTCTGCACACTTAAGGTTCGACGTTGTTTTATGCGTATTTGAGTTATATGGTTGGTTACCGAATGTTGTTCGGAGTCCCGGATGAGATCACAGACGTCACGAGGGTTTCCGGAATGGTCCGGAAACGAAGATTGATATATAGGATGACCTCATTTGATTACCCCCATTGGCCTTGGGGGTGGCGCACCAGCCCTTGGTGGGCTGGTGGGACAGCCCAAGAGGGCACTATGCTCCAAGGATAGAAAATCAAAGATAAAGAAAAAAAGGAGGTGGGAAAGGAGAGAAGGACTCCACTTTCCAATCCTAGTTGGACTAGGATTGGAGGAGGACTCCTCCTCCCCTTGGTGCGTAGCCCTTGGGGCTCCTTGAGCCTCAAGGCAAGCCTCCCCTCCCTCCTCCTATATATATGGAGCAATTAGGGCTGATTTGGGACAACTTTTCAAAGGCAGCCCAACCACATACCTCCACGGTTTTACCTCTAGATCGCATTTCTGTGGAGCTCGGGCGGAGCCCTGCTGAGATCAGATCATCACCATCCTCCGGAGCGCCGTCACGCTGCCGGAGAACTCATCTACCTCTCCGTCTCTCTTGCTGGATCAAGAAGGCCGAGATCATCGTCGAGCTGTACGTGTGCTGAACGCGGAGGTGCCGTCCGTTCGGCACTAGATCGTGGGACGATTCGCGAGACGGTTTGTGGCACGGTTCGCGCGGCGGATCGAGGGACGTGAGGACGTTCCACTACATCAACCGCGTTCACTAACGCTTCTGCTGTGCGATCTACAAGGGTACGTAGATCGGAAATCCCCTCTCGTAGATGAACATCACCATGATAGGTCTTCGTGCGCGGAAGAAATTTTTTGTTTCCCATGCGACGTTCCCCAACAGTGGCATCATGAGCTAGGTTCATGCGTAGATGTCTTCTCGAGTAGAACACAAAAGTTTTTGTGGGCGGTGATGTGCGTTTTGCTGCCCACCTTAGTCTTTTCTTGATTCCGCGGTATTGTTGGATTGAAGCCGCTTGCTATGGAACCCGCCCCTCATTTGGCGGACACAGCCAATCAAACTATGGACCTGGATGGGGAACTGAAGAAAATAAACATGAAACTAAAGCAGATGATCGATTTGAAGCAGCAAGCAAATATGATGGTGGAACATTTTATTGTTTTATCATTCCTATGGGTTACTTTTACTTGTTGTTCATAAAACACTAGATATTGTTAGAGTTTCAGTTAGTGTGTCAAGCTAGTTCAGGTGTCCCTAATTTAAGTTTTTGTGTCTAGCTAGTAGTTTCAGTTAGACCATGAAGCATTTGCTAGGTGAAGTTATATCAAGCAAAACTTTAATGAATTCTTGTAACGACCATATTTCGAGTTACAATTCTAGCCCCTGATGAATAAAACGCGACAATTCATGAAGTTTGTTCCTCTGTCCATGGATTATTTGCTTCCCCTGATAATAAAATGCAGTTGTTTTGTCTCCTGTGTCGGATACACTTGCATGCCCTTCTTCAGTTAACAAAGAGTTCAGTGCAGAGTTCAGGGTCAAAAAAAGTTATTGGACCATGGGCTAATGACATCTGAAAGAAAAATCATTTGTGATGGGTCATTTTGTGATACACAATGTTTCTGAAAAAATAATGAAGAAAATAAATAGTATGTGTCGTGCACCATTGCACATACCGTAGTATGTTTGTTTTCGGATAAATTAGTTGAATCATTTTTTAAGGAGGATAGATAGATCCATTCATGCATGGCTGCATGAACAGACATATGTATTGTAACTTGTCAACTATTGTTGATTTTTCTGATGCATGAAGTAGATAGATTCTTTGTATGCATGGACATGGTTGCATGTCCATCGTTGCATGTCGTTGGTTGCATGTCCACATAGTGGAATCTTACTTTTATTACCAACACATAAATTAACTAGATAGAACATCAAGCACGACATAAATCAACAGGTAGATAGAACAACATCAATATAGTAGCATAGATAGTACCATTACCACTTACATAAATAGTTTGGGTCATCCAAGACACAACACAAACATATAGTATGATTACAGCTGAAGATAACAGAAGACAAACATAGATAGATAGATTTTGCGAAAAAACGATAGACAGACACATAGATGGATAGATCTAAATGCCTAGCCGCCGCCTGGGTGCCGCCTTCTCCACCTTGCTCCTCCTCGCTCCCTCTCCACATCGCTCCTCCTCCGGGCGCCTTTCACTACTCCTCCGGGATGCATGCTCTTCGTAGTAGGGAAGATGTTGGTGTAATCCGTGAAGAGGTTGTGGGTGGTGAAAGCGATGAACTCACAACCACACCAGAACACGCGACCAAGGATGTAGAATGCGTCGATGGAGTTGGTAAAGTGGGCAAGGATAGCAACCAGAACACTGTTGTGGGTGACCGCCTCAACTCGGTACATCCTTGGAGATCCCGGGGGAGGTGGCGGTAGCCAAGAGCAAGGAAGAAGTCACTGAAGTCCCTTGCACCCCTACACCTTGACATCGTCCACACACGAAGGGTTCTCTCAACGTACACGTCGCCGTGGTAGAGGAACTCCGGCACGATGGGGGACATGCGGTAGGTTGGTCTGGTGAACTGCATGGTTGTGGTGGGCTTGTTCTTGGATGCTTGCTGGTCTTCGGGTCTGCTTTGTGGAGAAGAAGGAGGGAACATGGGAGACGATGGGATATGGATGAGTGTGAGAGGAAGAGGAAGACGATAGATGGCTTAAATAGCCATAATGCGACGTGCCGATTCACGGGTTCGCTGGTTTCACCGTGGAAGTAATGACAGTCGGGCGGCGGGGTGTGGGCGTGTATCATCGGGAGTGTGTACACGTGTGGGAAACCAACCCTTTCATCGAGGGGAGTGTACACATTGGGCAACAATAGCCATTATGTGACGCTTCAGCACTGCACGCGTATGTGGCGTCGGTCGGTGGTCGGGGGGTCACGCCTGCTCGTTCTTCTCTGCGTGTGCATGCATGCATCATAGGCGGCTCGCGCCCATACATAAAATGTAGCCTGGTGGCTAGGGCCTAGCAAGAGGTAGACATGGCAACGTTGGATCCAAGGGTCCAACGGGTGGGCTTCTTTTACCAGAGCCCAACGCTGCCCATGCATTGTAGCCCAATCGCCCCATTCGAGCGTAGAACGAGCAAGCCCGTGGATCGCTGACGTAGCACTGCATGCCGATCCACACCATTGAACGCGCGGTGATCTAACGGTCCAGAATTGGGGGAGGGTGGTCTTATCTAGTGTTCTCGAATGCAGCCAATCATAGCGCAGAACGAGCCTCACTTAGATCAGTGACGTAGACCTAGTGCCTGATCCAGACCCTCCACTAACAGAGATCCAGCAGCGCAGAAGGGTGCAGGGTTTCACATTGTAACATCCCAAAATTATAAATTTTGGAATGTTATAACAAATAAATAATTAGGATTTTTTTGTTTGAATGATATGTGATTGATTGTTTGAAACTGAGTGGCATTTGAAACTTTTTTAAAAAAATTAATGAGACGGAATAAAATGACTTTCCCCAAATTTTCTATTTTGAATCCCTATTCAATTTTTGAGTTTGAATATTTTCAAAACCCTGAGATAAAAAAATCAAACGTGAGGAGGAAAATGACACTCCAAAAATCAGAGACAATGTCTTGATTCAAATTTTAAGTATTCGCAATTTATTTGAAATTCAAAATCCTTTTCATTTTATAGTTATTGCAATTTTTTAAAGTATTTTATTTGGTCTTGAAAATACGTTCCTGTTGTAGGAAATTTTATTTAGAAAATTTAGATATATAATATGCCTATATAAAATACTCTCTTAATTTCGTTTATATTTTTTTCGGTGTTTATATTCAAAAATAAAAAAAGGCACTATTCACGTCGGACAGTGTTCATCCAAAAATAAAAATGGGCTACACTGTTCATTGTGGCTGGCCGAACCTCTTGGCCCATGCGGCTCCTCTCTCCTTATCTCCTCTTTTCGTCTATCTTTAGTCCCACATTGCCTATCTATTGACCTTTACACCTTCTTTCCACCTATAAATATAGATCCATAGGAGCATCCAAAAATCATCTACTTCGGGTTAAATCAATCTTTTGGTTTGACTAGGTTTATTGAATAAAAATATTTTCTTCTCTCCGACGAGATTTCTGGAAGTGGTCTCCTCTTTGGAATTGTCTCTTCTCTCCATTCTAAAGGTATTTCTCTTCGTATTTTTATTTTATACTCCCGTAGTTTATTATTTCTAGACTAGTATTCATACACTAGTATACGGTAGAGTAATTAGATTTCTCAATTAGTCTCTGTATTTACACATTAGTCCTAGAATTCTTTTAGACATAACATTTTTCTTCCGTAAAACAGCTTGGTCCTGATTTTTCAAATAGCCATAACTTTTTACTCGTTTATCCGAATTAGATGAAACCAACGCCTAGGGTTTCGTCTTGATCCCACCTATCCGGTGAACCTATTATATCAACTTTTTGAAATTTTCAAATTTCGAAAATTGTTCACACTCATATTCAAACTTCTTTTAATCATATCTTTTTATCCGTAGCTTCGTTTTAGATGAATCCAATTGCGTCGGATTCGTATCAAAGTAATCTCCATGTTTGTATCATTAATTTTAACTTTTAAACTTATAATTTTTATCAAATCATATTTATCTATTAGTGCCCAATAGTGTTCACATCGTTCTAAGCCGATTCAATGTTATATTGAAGTATTTGTATCTTTTGATCCGCTATTTCAAATCTAGTAATTATTTTTTTCTACATGTTCATATTGATCTCCTATATCCAGTAGCATCATTAGTTTCGACCTTTGAACCTTACAAATTTGAGCGATTCAAATTTGTATTCGAACATTCGTTTGACTTGCAAATCGTAACACCTTTTCAATTGATTCCTTTTACCTCTAAATACGCATGTCATATATTTTTGTACATAACCATCGTATTTCAGTTCAACTTCTTTTGACCTTCTGAATGCAAATTCAATTCATACTTCAATTCGCTATAACTTGTGTTGTAGTTGTAGTGCTCCATTTCAAGAAATTCTGTCTACAAATAAATTCTTATGTCTTATACTATTTGTCAAACAACATTCATGTTGTTCTCCCAATATTTTTGATCATCTCCCATAGTGTATGCAAGTCGAGCTTATATAGCAATAGTTGATCATCCTTTGACTCTTTTGAGCTGACCCCTTTCATCTTTCCTTTTACAACACCATAAGGCCCTATTTTTTATTAAACCTTAGTATGTTGTATTTTGCACCAAGACATGTTTTGTTCTTATGTTATTTTAGTTCTTCCTTTTGGCATGAATGTTTATTGAATGCTATTCGTTTACGATAGATTGCTCGGAGTGTGGCGAGTAGAATTATCAGGATTATGAGAGCGACCATCTTCATCAAGTAATACCAGGCAAGTTCACATTGATCATATTTTTACCTATGGTTTTATTGCATTACTTTCAACCTTCTTCACCCATTGCATGCAAGTAGATACTTGGAAACTTTGGTTATTGAGTAGTATGTTATGATAGGCACCCCTAAACCATTGTTACTTTGGTCGGGACATTATTTTGCTATGCTCCTAGTAGACGGGGTTTGGTTGAGTGTTTATCATGAGTGTTGTGAGAAACTTAATAATCAAGACCTGAAGACTCCAAGACTTGCAAGACCTTGATAACCCACAAGTATAGGGGATCACAACCATTTTTGAGGGTAGAGTATTCAACCAAATTTGTTGATTCGACACAAGGGGAAGCCAAAGAATATTCTCGAGTATTACCAGTTGAGTTGTCAATTCAACCACACCTGAAAGACTTAGTATGTGCAGCAAAGTATCAGTAGCAAAGTGGTGTGACAGCAACAGTAGCAACGGTAACAGTAGCAATAGTGACAGCAGTAGCAGCAGAGTAACAGTAGCAGAAGTGACAGCAGTAGCGACAGAGTAACAGTAGCAGCAGTGACAGCAGTAGCAGCAAAGTAACGTAGCAAGGACCAGTAGGAAAATACTTGTAGGCATTGGATCGGTGATGGATAATTATGCCGGATGATATTCATCATGCAACAACTATAACACGGAGAGATACACTACACCACAACACTTGATTGGGGGCAGCTAACTGCCGGGAGAAAAATCTGCCTAAGGGCAATATATCTGTCGGGACATCTGTTACTGCCGCTATAAGAATCTTAGGGCGGCCTTACTGCTGGGAGAACTACAGCAACAACGGCACGTGCACTGCCGGCATCTTTACGGCAAATAATCTGTCGGAGGAACTAAATCACGGCCCACTGTCTGCCGGCCCATGCCGGAGACCGTCTTCGGCGCGAAACGGTACGGTAGCGCGCGCCAGCTAGGAAAAAAGCGCGCGACTTGACGAAAATTTTGGCCCATTGTGAAAATAGACGCGCCGGCCCTCCCGCGACCAAATCGATCCCCACGTACCGTGCGCCTCCACCAAATCGACCGCCGCCCCCAAAACCTAGCTCACCGCCGGCGTAACCCCTCACCACCGCAGCTCCTCCTCCAGTTTGCCCCCCCACCCCTGCTGCCGGCGTAACCCCTCACCACCGCAGCTCCTCCACCCCTCACCACCGCAAGCCGCCGCCGCCCCCAACCATCCATCCATCGCTGGCGCCACCGCTCCCAACCACTGCCGTCGCCCCCAACCGACCATCCACTGCCGCCGCCGCCACCAACCATCCACCGCCCTCCAATAGACTGAGCTCTTTCCTCCCCGAGCTCTGTTTCCGCCCGCCACCAAGCCGCTGTCAGCCACTGTCGTCGTCACCGCACTCCGAGCTGGTGAGGTTTCATAACAATTTTTTTTGCCTTCTTTTGTTCTGAATGTGCAGCTATGGATCTTGAGATCAAAGCCCCTAAGACTACATTGCTAGTTTGATCCCAATGAATTCGTTTGTTCTTCCTTGCTGATGGCTAGAACACCTCCTGCCCTTTGAAGCTTGTGCTCAAAATAATGTTGAAAAGTAACACCTGACTAAGTTGTATAGTTGAGCTTTGGAGTTCACTTTAATTTGAGATGAAAGAAAGCTAGTTATTTAAGTTCTTTGTTTGTTTAGTTAATGCCCCAAGGTAGTACCATGTTTGTTTGCGTTTTGCCAGATACGAGATGTGTACAGAACATGTGCTATGCTTTTATGATATAGATGATGGCATTCTTATTGCTATTTTGGTATTTGTATTTTCTGAAATGACATGTTTCAGTTAATTATATTTTGTTGTGTGATGGCATTTCTTCTCGTATTGTATTTCTTGTTGCTTGTACTAGATATTGTTGATCTGCACTTTGTTACTAGATTTTTTCCTTAATAGAAGTATACTTTCTCGCATGTTAGGCTATTTTAGTGAAACTGGTCAAGAATGGACAAGAGTTGGATGGATAAAGCTAGAAATACACAAGCATATATAGACGGGGTAGAGAAATTCATAGATTTTGCTTTTACGCATTCAGCAAGAGGGAACACTATACTATGTCCTTGTAGAATTTGCTTGAACTGTTGTTGGTTTGAAGCTAATGTTGTCTATGAGCACTTGTTATTGGATGGGTTTATTAATGGGTACAAACGATGGATATATCATGGGGAGGCATCATCATCTCTTGCATCTGAGAGTGACCATGATGAGGTTCAACCTGATGATTTTCAAGAGGAGATCGACTTAGATGACTATGATGAGATGCTTGAAATGATTCAAGATATAGAACATCAAAATGGGGATTTTAGTGATGGTACTAGTGGGGAGGATCCAAGTCACCAGGATGCAGAGCCTGAGGGCGCCGACCCTCTTCTAGAGAAGAAAAAGAAGAAGGATGAAGATGCTTTCCGACAATTCATAGCTGATGAAAGGGAGGAGCTTTATCCAGGGTGCACAACCTTCTCAAAGCTACGTTTTGTTGTTAGGTTACTCCATACAAAATCTCTTGGAGGTTGGAGTGATAAAAGTTTTGACATACTGCTAGAGTTGCTAAAAGAGGCCTTTCCAACAGCAAAGCTACCCAAAAACTTTTATGAAGCTAAGAAGATGATAAAATGCCGTGAGCTTGGTTATATAAAAATTCATGCATGTGAGAATGATTGCATTTTGTTCTGGAAGGAACATGCAAATAAGGATATTTGTCCTACATGCAAAACTTCTCGGTGGAAATCTGAAAAGAATAGTCTTGATAGGAAACATGTACACAAGGTCCCAAGGAAGGTTCTTCGTTAGTTTCCAATAAAGAAGATGCTACAACGCCTTTTTGTGTCCGCAAAGAGTGCAACGGACTGCAAATGGCATGCTGAAGAACGTACAAGAGATGGACTAATAAGGCATACAGCGGATACACCTGCTTGGAAGGACTTTGATGGAAAATATCCAGATTTTGCTAAAGATAGTCGCAACATGAGGCTGCTTGTAGCATCTTATGGTTTTAATCCATTTAGGACAATGAAGTTATCCTATAGTGTCTCGCCTGTTGTAGTAATTCCGTTGAATCTTCCTCCTTGGTTGTGCATGAAGCAGCATAATTTCATCCTCTCTTTGCTAATTCCTGGTCCAAGGTCACCTGGGAGAGATATAGATGTATTTCTTGAACCACTTATTGATGATTTGAACTCGCTTTTTGAGCAGGGTGTTAGAACCTATGATGCCTCGACCGGTAAACCCTTCAACCTGCATGTTGCTGTATTGTCAACTACATCAGACCTCCCAGGCTTATGCACTTTATCCGGGATTGTAACCTCTGGTGAATTTTGTTGTCCACTGTGTGGCTCACATACTTGCTCTCTTTGGTTGAAGGAAGGAAGGAAATTTTGCTATATGGGACATCGAAGGTTTCTTGATCCTAACCATGAATACAGATTTGATGAAGAATCCTTTGATGGTGTGGAATTAGGGACAACACCTGTACCACTTACTGGAGAGGAACTTTTGGCCCTCACTGAAAATACGAAGACTGTTTTTGGAAAGGACCCTTCCAGGAAAACAACCACGAAGAAGCGCAAGGTTGGCGAACCACCAATGGTTCGGAAAAGAAAATCCATATGGTTTAGGTTGAGATACTACAAAAGACTTGTTGCAGCCTCATAATCTTGATGCAATGCACATTGAAAAGAGTGTATGTGAAAATATAATTAACACACTTCTATGCATGGATAAAAAATCAAAAGATAATTATAGCTCTCGTAGAGATCTACAGCATCTCGGAATAAGAAAAGCTCTCCAACCTGTCCCAGTAGGTGAACAATTTGATTTGCCTGCTGCACCCTACGCAATGGACAATGAAAAGAAGAAACTGTTTTGTGAAATTTTGAAGGAAGCTAGGTTCCCTGATGGTTGTGCATCTGATATACGCCGGAATGTCCTTGTGAAGCAGAAAAAGATCGTTGGGCTGAAGAGCCATGACAATCACATTCTTTTGCAACAATTGCTTCCACTAGCTGTTCGGAACACATTGCCAAAGGAAGTCGGTATTGCCTTGGTTCGTGTCAGCAGATTCTTCAAGCAAATATATTCTCCTGTCATTAGCATAAGTGACATGGAGAAGCTAGATGGAGAAATAGCTGAGACCTTGAGCATTCTTGAGGCCATATTTCTGCCATCATTTTTTGATCTTATGGTTCACTTGATGGTTCATCTTCCAACCCAAGTGAGGCTAGGGGGGCCAGTAAAGTACAACAACATGTACCCAGTAGAAAGGTCATCCCTATAAACCTATTTTCTTGGTATCATATGGTTTCTTGCTTCCCCCAAAATAATCTGATATATCTTACGTAAATACTATATAGGTATAATATGAAGCTAAAGGGGTTTGTACGTACCAAGAGCCACCCCGAAGGGTCAATTGCAGAGGGCTATCTGTTTGATGAGAGCCTTACATTCTGCTCCCGTTATTTACATGGATGTGAGACTAGATTTAACAGAAAATGCAGAAATGACGCCCCTAAGACCAATGTATCTACTATGCCATTTTTTACCAACAAGGGTCGATTTTTGGCTGGAAAGCATATAGTGACCTTAGATCACAAGTCATGGCTGCAAGCACATCGATATGTTTTGTTTAATTATGATAACATAGATTCATAATTATGGCTGAAAATCTTATGGTCAGGAATAAAGTATATTATGGTGTGGTAACTGAAATCCTTGAGTTAAATTATAACAACAAAGGAAGTATTGTGCTTTTCAAATGTGATTGGGTTGACAACAGTGCACAAGACAAGTGGGTTCAAGTCGATCATCTTGGTGTCACACGTGTGAACTTCAAGCATTTACTCAAGTCTGATGAACCTTTCATTTTGGCATCTCAAGCAACCCAAGTGTACTATGTGCAAGATAAGCTTGATAAAGATTGGTATTCTGTTAGAAGCTTTCCTCATCCACGAGACCTGTATGATATGTGTGGAGTTGGAGATGAAGATTTTGATCACCATGATGCACCTACTGTGTCAATTGCTGATCTGGATGCCAATGTAGATCTTAGTGTTGATGTTAGAAATATACCTCGTTGTAAGACAGATATAGATGGAACACTTGTTCCTGCAGTTCAACAACCAAAGTGTGTGCCTTTTCCTTTCATTTTTCAGTTACATGCTTATATACTTGATATCCAATGTGTCAATTCTAATGTGGTATAAATTTTCTTTTCAGGAAAAAAGATGGAAAAAGGAAGAGACGAAGACAATGCTGAAGCACGAGAGGAAGAGAGGCTAGCGAATCTTAAAGCAAGAAACAATGAGGATTTTGCACGATTTGGGTCTTTCAGATTTGCAGATGCTAAAGAAATTTTTGGAGGCAAAGCCAGTCAGTGGCAAACTAAAAGAAAGAAGGTGATATAACATGCTTCTATTTGGTTATTGCATCTATTACTTCAGTTTTACATATCTTGTTTTGTTATGTACGTGTAGAGCACCGTAGAAAAGCCTACTGTTGAAGTAACTCGAGTTCTTAGGTCCCAAACGACTAGAGATGTTGATAACATGCCAAGTGATAACATTGAAGAGCACGAAGGGCATGAAGGTATGTAGCTCAAAAATCTATGTATACAGACTGCTAGTTAAATGATGACAGCCTACTAACTATTTTGCATGTTTAGACCATGAGTTGGATCAAGAAACAAAGGGGAAGAAGGGGAAAAACGCACTAGAATGCACAATGTGTATGATAGATTGGGGATAGTCCCACCAATTCGTGTGGAGTACAATGGTGATGGACAACCAATTGGGGACAATGCCTCGGAGTTTTCAAACTTCATCTCAACACTTGTGAAAAGTAAAATATCTCTTGGGCATAATGATTGGAGAAAGGTTGATGTTGAGCAAAAGAATCATTTGTAGAAAACCTTAAAGGTATACTCTATGGTTTCTGGTATAACTTGCCCCTTTATCTCTAGATGACTTGTAGTATAACTTTCCCCTTTATCTAATACATCATCCTTACACTCTCCATTTACACTTGCTTGAAGTCAGATGTACTATGTTGTGGATGACAAACTGAAGGATTGGGTAATGGGAAGCGCTGCGAAGAAATGGAGGGATTTCAAATCTGAGTTGAAGACTTTGTATTTTGATGAGAAGATGACCGATGAGGAACTTCAAGTTGTCCCAGATAACAGAGTTAGCCCAACTGATTGGAAAGAGTTGTTGCTTTTTGGAAAACTGAAGTAGGGAAGGTACGTTGCAAGAAAATACATGTGCACTTTCCTGCAGTTTTGCCTAATTTACAATTCAATGAATCAATATTTGTAGCAAGGTAGCGAGCAAGGAAGAAAAAATCGAATGGAGATGGAATTATTGCATACATCAGGCAGCAAAAGTCATGCTCGTGTTTCTCATGAAATGGTATATAATTATCTTATATAACTCTATTTTACCATTTCTTGATTGTTATGAACTAATTATAAGAAAACGAATGTAGCATAAGAAGAATAGATATCCCCCTCAGAGACATGAACTGTTTATAGAAACACACACGTGCAAGAAGAGTGCTGCCCCTTCAAGTGTGGCTGCAGCAACTATGTTTGTAAGTATTTTGAGTTGCAACAATCTTTAGGCTTTGTACTTGTTATTTTTTTCTCTAGAACATTGGAGTTATAGTCTTTAGTAGACACTATGTTGCTGATGTGTTCATGGATCATATGTTCTGTCTTGTAGAAAAAGATAGAAGAGAAGTCAAATGAGCGTCCAGAACTTTTAGAAAAAAGCATCAAGCAAGGTGACCTCTTCTCGCATGTCGCAGGAAAGGAGGGGAATGGGTATGTGAGGTGTATAGGTCTAGGACCAAGTGCTGCAGGTTTGGGCATGCCGGGTACTAGAAAGCTGGAATCCACGAAGCTTCAAATGGCTGAGGAAGAAGCAAAAGAAGCTTGGCAATCAAATGCAATTCTTGTCGAGCGTGTAGATCAAATGGAGATTAATTTCCAAACAGTAGTTACAACTCTGAAGGATGAACTTCAACAAATGAGGAGACTGTTACAATCAAAAGTGCAGCAAAATATTCAGTTCAATCAAGAGTATGACTTGTCTCACTCTGGATATGGATATGGAGGTGGCCATGGTGGTGGCTATCGATATGAAGGTGCACATGGAAGTGGATATCGACATGAAGATGGATATGAAAGTGGATATGGAGGTGGATATCGACATAAAGATGGATATGGAGGTGGATATCAACATAAAGATGGATATGAAGGTGGATATGGAGGTGGGTATGGACATGAAGGGGGGGGGGGTATGAACATGAAGGGGAGTATGAGCATGAAGAGAGTGCAGAATCTGCCACCCGCAACCATGAGGTGCGGCAAGAGAAAGAAGCAACCATTTTGCATAAGAAGGCTCAAGAAGCACTCTTGCAAAAGAAGTTAACACCATCCACTCAGAAAAACTTTGTACTTTCTAGTATCGCTCAGCATGAGGTGCTGCAAGAGAAGGAAGCAACCATTTTGCAAAAGAAGAAGGCAACATGGCTCACACAACAAAGTAAGGATGTGGCACTCCATCGCCACAAGATGGCAACAAGCAAGGAAGTTGCAATCACACACAAAAATCAGCAGGTCAGATTGTACTTTGTTTATATTTTGTTGCTCTTTTTTGTTTAGGATGACAAAGACACTTTCTCTTATCTGAGTTCTTTTTCATTCTTACTCAGAAAGGAAAGGATGTGATCCTGTGTCGGGACCCCGATCCTAAGCCATAGGAATCCAGCCTGTAACACATCGCATCCCTTTGTGGTCTCACGCACGGTTAACTCCACGGCTGCAGCCTTACCTTAGCCGGGACCGTTTGCGTCTTTTGACTCACGTATGTGATAGTGTCGCTAGCAATCCAATGTCAAAGAACCCGGATCGACATGTCTAGTCATAAACCAAAGTGGCAGTACCGCACAAGGACAGGCATACATGACCCAACAAAGCAGGTGTCGGTCATCAGCGAATGTAGACGAGTCGTAGCAAGCTACAAGGATTCCATTACATCGCGTGACATTTCCCCAAAGGGGACAGACACATCAGCTAAGAAGGACACATGCCGGTCAACCAATGTGTCCGGAGCAGTAGCGAACTACCAAGGCTCGTTGGATCACAAAGAGGCATTTCCTTGTAAGGAGTGCTACTAAAGTTCACGACTAGGTAATCGAACCCCATACGTATCAAGTACGACACACGTACGCATGGCATAACGATATGTATAGATACATCGATGGCATCACAACATAACCATAAACATACAACCTTTATTTAAGAGGCTCGGAAGAGCCACACACATAATATTACACATTAAGGGTCTCACGACCCATAATAGCAGTCATACAATACAAGCCAGCGGAAGAGTTATAAACTATCTGGGAACAGACAGTGCAACTAGAAGGCACATGGCCTGACTATACTACAGAGCCGACGTAGGGCCAGATCGTAGCTGGGACACCAGCTACTCGTCGTCGTCGATGTCTACGAAGAACCCTCCATTAGGGTCATTAGCAACCTCTGCAACATTTATTAAGCAAACATGAGTACGAAGGTACTCAGGAAGACTTTAGGAGAACTAACTACTCATGCAAGGTATCAAAAGGTATTGTGGGGTTTCATGCGGGAAGCCAGCATTTGACTCGTGGCTAGACAACTTGCATTTTGAAATTAGTTTTGACAACTTGATTTCTCGCACACGAGTCCACTAACACCACAACAATACACTATCGTGGAGTCATTCCGTCTCCATACGGAAATGCCGTCCATGACACTCACGCTTATCTTGACAATTTTATGAGTAGCCATTGAAGTTATCTATGAACAACATATGTCTCCAAGTAGTCCAATTCCTTGGACGCGGCTATTTGAATAGATCATAACCCTGCAGGGGTGTACTTCGTCACACACGCTCTCGCCACTTATCGCTATGTGCACGTCATGCACCTAGGCAACCTTCAAGCGGAAGCCCAGCGAGGGAGTCGGCCACGACCGTTAACCACACTAGTACCTAGTCCAGGTTTATCGCCTATCTGAGAGTAACCCGTACGGAAGTCCGGCCAAGGTTTCGGCCACGGCCTCAAACGATGTGCGCAGGGTTCCCAAGCCCACCATCCGGGTGCCACTTGGTACACCGTGACACTGCCTACCGCATCACGGCCCACCTCTCAGGTCAGCACCATGCACGACCTCCAGCATTACTATAAACACCAGAAACTACTTGCAACTCCTGGACCGGGTACTACGCGATTAATAGGCCGAGCGGGGTCATATTTCAGGGCCCAGCATGTGGTAGTATCTAGTCTTGGAATACATACACGGAACTCAGTTCCTAAGGACAGTTCCAATGAAACAACCCGCCATGTACTCCTACACAGCCTTTCACCGGTACCTTTACCAACTCAAGTTCAACACACAACCTTTGCCTACCGAACACATTCCACATTTCTGTTCATCTCCCAGATGACAGACCATACACAACTCTAAGCATAGCATGCATAGAAGGATAAGGCACATCATAGCTCAAACAACTACCAGGTATGCTAGGTTGCAAGGTTTGGCTATTTACTGTGACAAGGTTAAGTCATGCAAAGGAAGTGGGTTCAACTATCGTGGCAAAAGCAGTTGAAGCATTTGATATTAAATGCAATAAATAGGTGCAGGAGCAAGAACATGGGAATTATCGGGATGATCAAAAGGGTTGCTTGCCTTGTTGCTCAGAGGAGGAACAATATCCGTTAGACGGATATTCGGTGGAATCCGGGGGTGCGGAGCCTACCGAAATGAATGGCAACATTCAATAACAATCATATGCACTCAAAATGATGCATGAGCATGGCATGAGAATGCAAGGTGATAAGTTATTATTTTCAACATGTATTAGGTTTAGAGTTGATTTGAATCACATTCGAATAGCAATTCAAACGGGGTATTCTCGGATACCGGTTTAATTGATTTGACCTGATGCTCAGATCAACTTGATGTTAACATGCATGAAATGTCATGTTATGGTACTGATTTGTAATTAGGACAGTGGTGAACATTGTATATATAATGAAATATGAATATTTTTGCAAACTCCATTTAAAAAGTGATTATAAGAATTGAATTATTCCTTATTCCACAATTTAGGGTTCTGTAACTTTCTTAAACATGGTTGAAAATAGCATAATCAGAATCCTTGAATTTTTCTGATACTTTTTCATATATAAATTATTTTCATTGGAGTTACAGATTAATTTCTATGATTTTTACAATTTTTAGCAATTTCCTGAATTAGTTTTATACTGGAAATTCTATTTATTGCATCAGACTGACGTCAGCAGGTCAGCCGACCTGTTCAGGTCAAACCTGACAGGGGGGCCCCACTGGTCAGCCTCTCTGGGACTAATCCCGCGCTGACCAGCCCTAACTGAGGTTTGACTTGGCCTTGGGCCCACTTGTCAGCGAGTGATTAGGTGCTGAGCTGCTGGGTTAGCTTTGCCACGTCGACATCCACCGGCGGCGAGGTCGTCCTCGCCGGCGGGGAGCCTCCGGCGACCACCAGCATGGTGGAGGGGCTCGGAAACGGCGCACAGGGGGCCAACTGCTGCGCGGAGAGCACCAGAGGAACGTCACGTCTCCCGCAGCTTCATTTCTACAGTTAGCCGAGGCTGATCTGGCCGGAGATGACGCTGGCGACGAGCTTGGCGACGGCCAAGGCTCGGGCGTCATCGGGGTCTTTGAATCAAAGGGATCTACGCTCGGTTCTTAGCTGCTACAACATCTACGCGTCGACCTGGAGCTGCTGGTGCCCTCGGAAGGACGAGCTGATCATCGGAGGGCTACCGGCGACGAGCGGCAGCGGCGGTCCTTGTCGGGCTCCGGTGAAACTAGAGCTAGAGGAGGGGATCGACGGGGAAAACTTAGGGAAAACGACCGCATGCTCACGGGGAGTGCAGAGCAGAGCTTAGACGGCTCGGGGAAGGCCTGTGGGCGATGAATCGACGGGAGAGGTCCGGCGGCCGGAGGTGGAAGACGACGGCGTTGCGGGCGTTGCAGGGCTCGAGGAAGCTTTGACTTCTGCAGAGATGACCAGGGCGACGAGGCGGAGCTAATGGCATGCTCTGGGAGGGAATCCTATGGCTAGGGGAACGGGCAGCTCGAGCTCGATTTGTTCTTACATGTTTGTTGAAAAGAGTATTTAGTTTGGCAAAGTTCTTGATTTGTTCTTAAATGCCAGTATATTTGGAAAAGAGTATTCGTTATGTGGTTTAATTAGGATTTAACATCTTCCAATATTTTTGTTCTTGTATATGAGCAATATTTTTGTTCCTGTATACTGTACATGGCCTCTTTGATAAGTCGCTACTACTTGGCTGTACATGAGCAATATTTTTGTTCCTGTATATGAGCAATATTTTTGTTCCTGTATAGTGTACATGGCCTCTTTGATAATTCGCTACTACTTGGCTGTACATGAGCAATATTTTTGTTCCTGTATACTGGACAAGGCATAGGCGCATAGTTCTGTTTGTCAAAAAATTGCCACTTTGTACTATGGTGTATTCTTTTCTACATGTGTCATATTATTCCTATGCAAAGAATGACTACTGCCGAGGTCTTTGTAAATGTTCCTCAAGTTTCACTGTAGCATGTTAGCTTCAATGTTAATTTAAATTCTAAAACGAGAGCTCCCTATTTAGTATCCTATCTGTTGCAAGTTTCCCAAAGGTGCACAAGTCGATGAAGATTTGGAAGATTTTCAAGCTCCTGAAGATTTGGAAGACCTACAATAGTTGGTGGAGTAATTATGTAATATGCTTGTTTAGTTTTTGAAACCTAGACACACTTGCTCCGCTCATTTTGCTGGTCGATAAGCCATCTGCTCATTTTGATTGTGTGGCACACCCAGAAACATGTAGTTCTCCATTTGTTGCACTATTTCATTTTGTTGGTTGTGTGGCACATTTTAAAACATATATGCGCTGTACCTTTTGTGGAACAACCTCCTTATATGTATATTATGGTTGTTCTGTTTATCCAATGACGTTTTAAGGTTCTGGATGAGGCCTGATATTATTTTGATTGAAGTGTATGGATGAGACATATATGTGACTTTTGATCAAAGTATGTATAAATTGTACGTGTGATATGTCCTGATGACTGAACATATACTAAATGGATATTACATAGGGGATGCCTAGAACAATTACGTAGTGAAATCTACATGCTGGCAAAAAAACTGCCGGGTCAACACACTTCTGCCGGCAGTTAGACTGCCAGTACCTAGCATTCCACGTGTCTTGCCTAATCTGCCGGGAGAATATAAACCGCCGGCAAATATAGGCACTAGGGCAGTGGGACTGCCGGGAATATTTTATCTGTCGGGAGAAGTGATCCTCGACAGCCGTTCTCGTGGCGGTTCTGTCTGCCGGGAGAAATACTTCCCCGGCAGATAGTGTGCTGCTTAAAGTGGTTTCTCAAGGCAGTTTACATGCCGTTGCATTAGTGTTGTGGTGTAGTGATATGTGGCTAGCTCCCATTCATCAATGTGATGTAGGCATGCATTCCGTGTGTCGTCATACGTGCTTAGGGAAAAGAACTTGCATGACATCTATTGTCCATCCCTCCCGTGGCAGCGGGGTCCAAAAGGAAACTACGGGATATTAAGGTTCTCCTTTTAATAAAGAACCGGACCAACGGATTAGCACGTGGTGAACACATGAACTCCTCAAACTATGGTCATCATCGGGAGTGGTTCCGGTTATTGTCACTCCGGGGTTGCCGGATCATAACACATAGTAGGTAACTACAACTTGCAAGATCGGATCTAAAACACACATATATTGGTGACAACATAATAATTTCAGATCTGAAATCATGGCACTCGGGCCCTAGTGACAAGCATTAAGCATGGCAAAGTAGTAGCAACATCAATCTCAGAACATAGTGGATACTAGGGATCAATCCCCATCAAAACTAACTCGATTACATGATAGATCTGATCCTACTCATCACCGCCCAGCGAGCCTACGAATAGATTACTCACGAACGACGAAGAGCTTCATGGAATTGGAGAGGGAAGAAGGTTGATGATGACGATGGCGACGATTTCCCCTCTCTGGAGCCCAAGACGGACTCCAGATCTGCCCTCCAGATGAAGAACATGTGGTGGCGGCGCCTCCGTATCGCAAATGCGACAAAAACTTCTCTTTTTATTTTTTCTGGGACGAAAGTGAACTTATAGACCTGAGGTTGGGGGCGGCAGAGCCGTGTGGGCCCCACAAGCCTGCCCACCGCCACCGGGGGGGGG
Source organism: Hordeum vulgare subsp. vulgare (assembly GCF_904849725.1). Lineage (NCBI taxonomy): Eukaryota > Viridiplantae > Streptophyta > Magnoliopsida > Poales > Poaceae > Hordeum > Hordeum vulgare. The sequence goes on from NC_058524.1 coordinate 82,646,132, forward strand.
GGGGGTGGCGGAGCCAGGTCTTGTGGCCCACTGGCCCACCCCCTCAGGTGGAACTTGGCACATATATTTTTTATATTTTCCAAAACTCCTCCCCGTAAATTATTAGGATGTTTGGAGAACTTTGATTTCTGCACAAAAATAACACCAAGGCAATTCTGCTGAAAACAACGTCAGTCCGGGTTAGTTCCATTCAAATCATGCAAATTAGAGTCCAAAACAAGGGCAAAAGAGTTTGGAAAAGTAGATACGATGGAGACGTATCAGTTATCAGGATCAACTGGTTCAATCTCCACATCCTTATCATTGCTAGGTTGAGCATCAACATGAACATTACTATCGATATTATCATTAGGCTCATGTTCATCACCAGATTGTGTTTCGGCATCAGAAACGGAGATATCATTTGGATTCTCAGGTGTAACAGCAACAGGGTTGCTAGGATGCAAGTTCCTATCATCTTTCTTCTTCTTCCTAGGATGACTAGGTGCATCAGTGCTAACTCCTTGAGAATCTTGTACAATTCTCTTAGGATGACCCTCAGGATACAAAGGTTCCTGGGTCATTCTACCGCCTCTAGTGACGACTCTGACAGAATTGTCATTCAACTCATTGATCAAGTCATTTTGAGCCTTAAGTACTTGTTCTACTTGAGTAGTAACCATAGAGGCATGTTTACTCAAAAGCTTAAAATTATTGATGTTTGTGTCCACACAAGCACTTAAATGACTAAGCATACGAGCATTCTGTTCCAATTGTCTGCTAACATAATCATTGAAACTTTGTTGTTTGGCAACAAAGTTATCAAATTCATCCAGGCATAAGCTAGCAGGTTTATCAAAAGGAATATCACTCTCATTGAATCTACGAAGAGAATTTACCTCTACTACATGTGTCGGGTTATCAAGACCATGGATCTCTTCGATAGGTGGTAGATTTTTGACATCTTCAGATTTAATGCCTTTCTCTTTCATAGATTTCTTAGCTTCTTGCATATCTTCAGTACCGAGGAATAGAATACCTCTTTTCTTCGGAGTTGGCTTCGGAGGTGGTTTGGGAATAGTCCAAGCATTCTCATTGCACAAGATATTATTCAGTAGGATCTCAGCTTGTTCCACAGCTCGTTCCCTGAAAACACAACCAGCACAACTATCTAGGTGGTCCTTAGAAGCATTGTTTAGTCCATTATAGAAGATATCAAGTATTTCATTCTTCTCAAGAGGGTGGTCAGGCAAAGCATTCAGTAGCTAGACAAGCCTCCCCCAAGCTTGTGGGAGACACTCTTCTTCAACTTGCGCAAAGTTATATATTTCCTGCAAGGCAGCTTGCTTCTTATGGGCAGGAAAATATTTTTCAGAGAAGTAGTAGATCATATCCTGGGGACTACGCACACGACCAGGGCAAGAAAAGTGAACCAAGTCTTAGCATCATCCTTTAGCGAGAAAGGAAACAACTTAAGGGTATAGTAGTGGCGGATCTTTTCCTCACTCATGAATAGGGTGGCTATATCATGCAGCTTAGTAAGATGTGCTACAACCGTTTCAGACTCATAACCGTGAAAAGGATTAGATTCGACCAAAGTGATTAACTCAGGGTCGACAGAGAATTCATAATCCTTATCGGTCACAAAGATAGGCGAAGTAGCAAACTTTGAGTCGTATTTCATCCTAGCGTTCAGAGATTTTTCTTTTCGCTTGCGCAGTAATTTCTCAAGATCATAGCTATCCTTACAAGCAAGAAAGTCCTCAACTATCTCTCCCTCCATAACATAACCCTCAGGCATATGAGGCAATTCATATCTAGGAGAGCTAGTTCTAACAGGTGAAATAGCAGGTTCTACTTCAATAATCTCAGCAGTTTCAGAGTTATCATCACATCTAGCAGCAATTCTAGTAATTTGTGCATCAAGAATGCACCTAGTGGCAAAGCAGTATCAAGCAAAGCATCATCACAAGCATCATGGATAGCAGAAGTAGCATCATCAAGCACAAGCAACACATCAAAATTTCTAGCAGGAGGTGGTGTCGCAAACTTACTCATAACTGAAGGTGAATCAAGTGCAGAGCTAGATGGCAGTTCCTTACCTGTCCTCGTAGTTGAGGGCAAGACTTTAGTTTTTGGATCTCTCGGATTTCTCATAGTGATCAGCAGACGTAAATCCCAAGTGACTCATAGAATAGAGCTATGCTTCCCCGGCAACGGCGCTAGAAAATAGTCTTGATAACCCACAAGTATAGGGGATCGCAACAGTTTTCGAGGGTAGAGTATTGAACCCAAATTTATTGATTCGACACAAGGGGAAGCCAAAGAATATTCTCGAGTATTAGCAGTTGAGTTGTTAATTCAACCACACCTGAAAGACTTAGTATCTGCAGCGAAGTATCAGTAGCAAAGTGGTGTGATAGCAAGAGTAGCAACGGTAACAGTAGCAACAGTAATAACAGTAGCGGTAGAGTAACAGTAGCAGCAGTGACAGCAGTAGCGACAGAGTAACAGTAGCAGCAGTGACAACAGTAGCAGCAAAGTAACATAGCAAGGACTAGTAGGAAAAGACTCGTAGGCATTGGATCGGTGATGGATAATTATGCCGGATGATATTCATCATGCAACAGTTATAACACGGAGAGATATGTAACTACCTCCAGTTCGTCAATGTAATGTAGGCATGTATTCCGTATATAGTCATACGTGCTTAGGGAAAAGAACTTGCATGACATCTATTGACCATCCCTCCCGTGGCAGCGGGGTCCTAATGGAAACTACGGGATATTAAGGTTCTCCTTTTAATAGAAAACCGGAACAAAGCATTATCACTCAGTGAATACATGAACTCCTCATACTATGGTCATCTCCGGGAGTGGTTCCAGCTATTGTCACTCCGGGGTTGCCAGGTCATAACACATAGTAGGTGACTACTGTTGGAATTATGCCCTAGAGGCAATAATAAATATGGTTATTATTATAATTCCTGTATCAAGATAATAGTTTATTATCCAGGCTATAATTGTATTGAATGAAGACTCATTTACATGTGTGGATACATAGACAAAACACCGTCCCTAGCATGCCTCAAGTTGGCTAGCCAGTTGATCAATGATAGTCAGTGTCTTCTGATTATGAACAAGGTGTTGTTGCTTGATAACTGGATCACGTCATTGGGAGAATCACGTGATGGACTAGACCCAAACTAATAGACGTAGCATGTTGATCGTGTCATTTTGTTGCTACTGTTTTCTGCGTGTCAAGTATTTATTCCTATGACCATGAGATCATATAACTCACTGACACCGGAGGAATGCTTTGTGTGTATCAAACGTCGCAACGTAACTGGGTGACTATAAAGATGCTGTACAGGTATCTCCGAAGGTGTTAGTTGAGTTAGTATGGATCAAGACTGGGATTTGTCACTCCGTGTGACGGAGAGGTATCTCGGGGCCCACTCGGTAATACAACATCACACACAAGCCTTGCAAGCAATGTAACTTAGTGTAAGTTGCGGGATCTTGTATTACGGAACGAGTAAAGAGACTTGCCGATAAACGAGATTGAAATAGGTATGCGGATACTGACGGTCGAATCTCGGGCAAGTAACATACCGAAGGACAAAGGGAATGACATACGGGATTATACGAATCCTTGGCACTGAGGTTCAAACAATAAGATCTTCGTAGAATATGTAGGATCCAATATGGGCATCCAGGTCCCGCTATTGGATATTGACCGAGGAGTCTCTCGGGTCATGTCTACATAGTTCTCGAACCCGCAGGGTCTGCACACTTAAGGTTCAACGTTGTTTTATGCGTATTTGAGTTATATGGTTGGTTACCGAATGTTGTTCGGAGTCCCGGATGAGATCACGGACGTCACAAGGGTTTTCGGAATGGTCCGGAAACGAAGATTGATATATAGTATGACCTCATTTGATTACCGGAAGGTTTTCGGAGTTACCGGGAATGTACCGGGAATGACGAATGGGTTCCGGGAGTTCACCGGGGGGGGGGGGGGCAACCCATCCCGGGGAAGCCCATAGGACTTGGGGGAGACACACCAGCCCTTAGTGGGCTGGTGGGACAGCCCACAAGTGGTCTATGCGCCAAGAGAAGAAAAATCAAGAGGAAAAAAAAAGGAGGAGGTGGGTAGGGAGGAGGACTCCCTCCCACCAAACCTAGTCCAACTCGGTTTGGGGGGGGGGGGAGAGTCCTCCCCCTTGGCTCGGCCGACCCCCTTGAGGGTCCTTGGACCCCAAGGCAAGGCCCCCTCCCTCCAACCTATATATACGGAGGTTTTAGGGCTGATTTGAGACGACTTTTCCACGGCAGCCCGACCACATACCTCCACGGTTTTTCCTCTAGATCGCGTTTCTGCGGAGCTCGGGCAGAGCCCTGCTGAGACAAGGTCATCACCAACCTCCGGAGTGCCGTCACGCTGATGGAGAACTCTTCTACCTCTCCGTCTCTCTTGCTGGATCAAGAAGGCCGAGATCATCGTCGAGCTGTACGTGTGCTGAACGCGGAGGTGCCGTCCGTTCGGTACTAGATCGTGGGACTGATCGCGGGATTGTTCGCGGGGCGGATCGAGGGACGTGAGGACGTTCCACTACATCAACCGCGTTCTCTAAATGCTTCTGCTGTACGGTCTACGAGGGTACGTAGATCACTCATCCTCTCTCGTAGATGGACATCACCATGATAGGTCTTCGTGCGCGTAGGAAAATTTTTGTTTCCCATGCGACGTTCCCCAACAGTGGCATCATGAGCTAGGTTCATGCGTAGATGTCTTCTCGAGTAGAACACAAAAGTTTTTGTGGGCAGTGATGTGCGTTTTGCTGCCCTCCTTAGTCTTTTCTTGATTCCGCGGTATTGTTGGATTGAAGCGGCTTGGACCGACATTACTCGTACGCTTACGAGAGACTGGTTTCATCGTTACGAGTAACCCCCTTTGCTCAAAGATGACTGGCAAGTGACGGTTTCTCCAACTTTAGTTGAATCAGATTTGACCGAGGAGGTCCTTGGATGAGGTTAAATAGCAACTCATATATCTCCGTTGTGGTGTTTGCGTAAGTAAGATGCGATCCTACTAGATGCCCTTGGTCACCACGTAAAACTTGCAACAACAAAATTAGAGGACGTCTAACTTGTTTTTGCAGGGTATGATTGTGATGTGATATGGCCAATGATGTGATGTGATATATTGGATGTATGAGATGATCATGTTGTAATAGAAATATCGACTTGCACGTCGATGGTACGGCAACCGGCAGGAGCCATAGGGTTGTCTTTATACTAACGTTTGTGCTTGCAGATGCGTTTACTATTTTGCTAGGATGTAGCTTTAGTAGTAATAGCATAAGTAGCACGACAACCCCGATGGCAACACGTTGATGGATGATCATGGTGTGGCGCCGGTGACAAGAAGATCGTGCCGGTGTTTTGGTGATGGAGATCAAGAAGCACGTGATGATGGCCATATCATGTCACTTATGAATTGCATGTGATGTTAATCCTTTTATGCACCTTATTTTGCTTAGAACGACGGTAGCATTATTAGGTGATCTCTCACTAAAATTTCAAGACGAAATTGTGTTCTCCCCAACTGTGCACCGTTGCTACAGTTCGTCGTTTCGAGACACCACGTGATGATCGGGTGTGATAGACTCAACGTTCACATACAACGGGTGCAAAACAGTTGCGCACGCGGAACACTCGGGTTAAGCTTGACGAGCCTAGCATGTGCAGACATGGCCTCGGAACACATGAGACCGAAAGGTCGATCATGAATCATATAGTTGATATGATTAGCATAGGGATGCTTACCACTGAAACTATACTCAACTCACGTGATGATCGGACTTGGGATAGTGTAAGTGGATCATGAACCACTCAAATGACTAGAGAGATGTACTTTTTGAGTGGGAGTTTAGCATATAATTTGATTAAGTTGAACTCTAATTATCTTGAACATAGTCTAAGTCCACTTTGAATATATTTGTGTTGTAGATCATGGCTCACGCGACAGTCATCCTGAATTTTAATACGTTCCTAGAGAAAGCTAAGTTGAAAGATGATGGAAGCAACTTTGTAGACTGGGCTCGTAATCTTAAGCTAATCTTACAAGCTGGGAAGAAGGATTATGTCCTTAATGCTGCGCTAGGAGATGAACCACCCGCTACGGCTGATCAGTATGTTAAGAACGCTTGGTTAGCATGTAAGGAGGACTACTCAATAGTTTAATGTGCAGTCTTGTATGGCTTAGAACCGGGACTTCAACGTCGCTTTGAGCGTCATGGAGCATTTGAGATGTTCCAGGAGTTGGAGTTTATCTTTCAGAAGAACGCCCGGATCGAGAGGTATGAGACCTCCGATAAATTCTATGCTTGCAAGATGGAGGAAAACTCGTCTGTCAGTGAACATGTGCTCAAAATGTCTGGGTACTCAAACCGTCTAGCTGAACTGGGGGTTGAACTCCCGCAAGAAGCTATCACTGACAGAATCCTCCAATCACTGCCGCCAAGCTACAAAGGCTTTGTGTTGAACTACAACATGCAAGGGATGAACAAGTCTCCCGGCGAGTTGTTTGCGATGTTGAAAGTCGCAGAGTCTGAACTCCGTAAAGAGCATCAAGTGTTGATGGTAAATAAGACCACTAGTTTCAAGAGAAACGGCAAAGGCAAGAAGGGCAATTCGAAGAAGAGCGGCAAGCCTGTTGCCAATACGCCGAAGAAACCCAAAGCTGGACCTAAGCCTGAAACAGAGTGTTTCTATTGCAAGGGTATGGGTCACTTGAAGCGCAATTGCCCCAAGTATCTGGCAGATAAGAAGGCGGGCAAAGAAAAATCAGGTATATTTGATATACATGTTATTGATGTGTACTTAACCGGCTCTCGTAGTAGTGCCTGGGTATTCGATACCGGTTCTGTTGCTCATATTTGCAACTCGAAGCAGGAACTACGGAATAGACGAAGGCTGGCGAAAGACGAAGTGACGATGCACGTAGGAAATGGTTCCAAGGTTGATGCAATCACCGTCGGCACAGTGTCACTTCAGCTACCATCGGGATTAGTGATGAACTTAAATCATTGTTATTTAGTGCCTGCGTTGAGCATGAACATTATATCTAGATCTTGTTTATTGCGAGACGGTTACTCTTTTAAGTCTGAGAATAATGGTTGTTCTATTTCTATGAGTAACATCTTTTATGGTCATGCACCGAATGTGAGAGGATTGTTCATATTGAATCTTGATAGCGATACGCATATACATAACATTGAGACCAAAAGAGTTAGAGTAAACAATGATAGCGCCATATTTTTGTGGCACTGCCGCTTGGGTCATATTGGTGTAAAGCGCATGAAGAAACTCCATGCTGATGGACTTTTGGAGTCACTTGACTTTGATTCACTTGACACGTGCGAACCATGCCTCATGGGCAAGATGACTAAGACTCCATTCTCCGGAACAATGGAGCGTGCAAGGGACTTATTGGAAATCATACATACCGATGTGTGTGGATCAATGAGCGTGGAGGCACGCGGCGGATATCGTTATTTTCTCACTTTCACTGACGATTTAAGTAGATATGGTTATGTCTACTTGATGAAGCACAAGTCTGAAACATTTGAAAAGTTCAAGCAATTTCAGAGTGAAGTGGAAAATCATCGTAACAAGAAGATCAAGTTCCTACGGTCTGATCGTGGGGGTGAATATCTGAGTTTCGAGTTTGGTGCTCACTTAAGACAATGTGGAATTGTTTCACAGTTAACACCGCCTGGGACACCACAGCATAATGGTGTGTCCGAACGTCGTAATCATACTTTGTTAGAGATGGTGCGATCTATGATGTCTCTTACTGATTTGCCGTTATCATTTTGGGGTTATGCATTAGAAACAGCTGCATTCACTTTAAATAGGGCGCCATCAAAATCCGTTGAGACGACACCATACGAACTGTGGTATGGCAAGAGGCCAAAGTTGTCGTTTCTTAAAGTTTGGGGATGTGATGCTTATGTCAAAAAGCTTCAGCCTGAAAAGCTGGAACCCAAAGCGGAAAAATGCGTCTTCATAGGTTACCCGAAAGAGACAGTTGGGTACACCTTCTATCTCAAATCCGAGGGCAAAGTGTTTGTTGCTAAAAACGGAGCTTTTCTCGAGAAGGAGTTTCTCTCGAGAGAATTGAGTGGGAGGAAGATAGAACTTGACGAGGTTGTCGAACCTCTCATCCCTCTGGATGGTGGCGCAGGGCAAGGGGAAACCTCTGTCGTTGCGACGCCGATTGAGGAGGAAGTTAATGATGATGATCATGAAACTCCAGTTCAAGTTTCTGTTGAACCACGCAGGTCGACGAGATCACGCGCTGCTCCAGAGTGGTACGGTAATCCCGTCTTATCAATCATGTTGTTGGACAACAATGAACCTGCAAATTATGAAGAAGCAATGGTGGGCCCAGATTCCAACAAATGGCTAGAAGCCATGAAATCCGAGATAGGATCCATGTATGAGAACAAAGTGTGGACTTTGGAGATACTGCCTGAGGGCCGCAAGGCTATTCAGAACAAATGGATCTTTAAGAAGAAGACGGGCGCTGAAGGTAATGTGACCGTTTATAAAGCTCGACTTGTGGCAAAGGGTTTTTCACAAGTTCCAGGAATTGACTACGATGAGACTTTCTCACCCGTAGCAATGCTTAAGTCCGTCAGAATCATGTTAGCAATAACTGCATTTTTCGATTATGAAATCTGGCAGATGGATGTCAAAACGGCGTTCCTTAACTGTTTCCTTAAGGAAGAGTTGTATATGATGCAACCCGAGGGTTTTGTCGATCCTAAGAATGCTAACAAGGTGTGCAAGCTCCAGCGATCCATTTATGGACTGGTGCAAGCATCTCGGAGTTGGAACAAACGCTTTGATGAGGTGATCAAGGCATTTGGGTTTATACAAGTGGTTGGAGAATCTTGTATTTACATGAAAGTGAGTGGGAGCTCTGTGGCGCTTCTAATATTATATGTGGATGACATATTACTGATTGGAAAATACGTAGAGCTTTTGGAGAGCATAAAAGGTTACTTGAATAAAAGTTTCTCTATGAAGGACCTAGGAGAAGCTGCTTACATTCTAGGCATTAAGATCTATAGGGATAGATCAAAACGCCTGATAGGACTTTCACAAAGTACATACCTTGATAAAGTTTTGAAGAGGTTCAAAATGGAACAGTCCAAGAAAGGGTTCTTGCCAGTTTTACAAGGTACGAGATTGAGTAAGACTCAGTGCCCAGCAACTGATGAAGATAGAGAGCATATGCGCTCCGTCCCCTATGCTTCAGCCATTGGTTCTATCATGTATGCGATGCTGTGCACTAGACCGGATGTTAGCCTGGCCATAAGTATGGCAGGTAGGTTCCAGAGTAATCCAGGAGTGGATCACTGGACAGCGGTCAAGAATATCCTGAAGTACCTGAAAAGGACTAAGGAGATGTTTCTCGTGTATGGAGGTGACGAAGAGCTCGCCGTAAAAGGTTACGTCGATGCAAGCTTTGACACAGATCCAGACGACTCTAAGTCGCAAACCGGATACGTATTTATTCTTAATGGGGGTGCAGTAAGCTGGTGCAGTTCCAAGCAAAGCGTCGTAGCAGATTCTACATGTGAAGCGGAGTACATGGCTGCCTCGGAGGCGGCTAAGGAGGGTGTCTGGATGAAGCAGTTCATGACGGATCTTAGAGTGGTGCCAAGTGCACTGGATCCAATAACCTTGTTCTGTGACAACATGGGTGCCATTGCCTTAGCAAAGGAACCACAGTTTCGCAAGAAGACCAGACACATCAAACGACGCTTCAACCTCATCCGCGACTACGTCGAGGAAGAGGACGTAAATATATGCAAAGTGCACACGGATCTGAATGTAGCAGACCCGCTGACTAAACCTCTTCCACGGCCAAAACATGATCGACACCAGAACTGTATGGGTGTTCGATTTATTACAATGTAATTCACATGGTGATGTGAGGGCTAGATTATTGACTCTAGTGCAAGTGGGAGACTGTTGGAATTATGCCTAGAGGCAATAATAAATATGGTTATTATTATAATTCCTGTATCAAGATAATAGTTTATTATCCATGCTATAATTGTATTGAATGAAGACTCATTTACATGTGTGGATACATAGACAAAACACCGTCCCTAGCATGCCTCTAGTTGGCTAGCCAGTTGATCAATGATATTCAGTGTCTTCTGATTATGAACAAGGTGTTGTTGCTTGATAACTGGATCACGTCATTGGGAGAATCACGTGATGGACTAGAGCCAAACTAATAGACGTAGCATGTTGATCGTGTCATTTTGTTCCTACTGTTTTCTGCGTGTCAAGTATTTATTCCTATGACCATGAGATCATATAACTCACTGACACCGGAGGAATGCTTTGTGTGTATCAAACGTCGCAACGTAACAGGGTGACTATAAAGATGCTCTACAGGTATCTCCGAAGGTGTTAGTTGAGTTAGTATGGATCAAGACTGGGATTCATCACTCCGTGTGACGAAGAGGTATCTCGGGGCCCACTCGGTAATACAACATCACACACAAGCCTTGCAAGCAATGTAACTTAGTGTAAGTTACGGGATCTTGTATTACGGAACGAGTAAAGAGACTTGCCGGTAAACGAGATTGAAATAGGTATGCGGATACTGACGGTCGAATCTCGGGCAAGTAACATACCGAAGGACAAAGGGAATGACATACGGGATTATACGAATCCTTGGTACTGAGGTTCAAACGATAAGATCTTCGTAGAATATGTAGGATCCAATATGGGCATCCAGGTCCCGCTATTGGATATTAACCGAGGAGTCTCTCGGGTCATGTCTACATAGTTCTCGAACCCGCAGGGTCTGCACACTTAAGGTTCGACGTTGTTTTATGCGTATTTGAGTTATATGGTTGGTTACCGAATGTTGTTCGGAGTCCCGGATGAGATCACGGGCGTCACGAGGGTTTCTGGAATGCTCCGGAAACGAAGATTGATATATAGGATGACCTCATTTGATTACCGGAAGGTTTTCGGAGTTACCGGGAATGTACCGGGAATGACGAATGGGTTCCGGGAGTTCACCGGGGGGGGGGGGGGGTAACCCATCCCGGGGAAGCCCATAGGCCTTGGGGGAGACACACCAGCCCTTATTGGGCTGGTGGGACAGCCCACAAGTGGTCTATGCGCCAAGAGAAGAAAAATCAAGAGGAAAAGAAAAAAAAAGGAGGAGGTGGGAAGGGAGGAGGACTCCCTCCCACCAAACCTAGTCCAACTCGGTTTGGGGGGGGGGGGGAGAGTCCTCCCCCTTGGCTCGGCCGACCCCCTTGAGGGTCCTTGGACCCCAAGGCAAGGCCCCCTCCCTCCCACCTATATATACAGAGGTTTTAGGGCTGATTTGAGATGACTTTTCCACGGCAGCCCGACCACATACCTCCACGGTTTTTCCTCTAGATCGCGTTTCTGCGGAGCTCGGGCGGAGCCCTGCTGAGACAAGGTCATCACCAACCTCCAGAGCGCCGTCACGCTGCCGGAGAACTCTTCTACCTCTCCGTCTCTCTTGCTGGATCAAGAAGGCTGAGATCATCGTCGAGCTGTACGTGTGCTGAACGCGGAGGTGCCGTCCGTTCGGTACTAGATCGTGGGACTGATCGCGGGATTGTTCGCGGGGCGGATCGAGGGACGTGAGGACGTTCCACTACATCAACCGCGTTCTCTAAACGCTTCTGCTGTACGGTCTACGAGGGTACGTAGATCACTCATCCCCTCTCGTAGATGGACATCACCATGATAGGTCTTCGTGCGCGTAGGAAAATTTTTGTTTCCCATGCGACGTTCCCAACAACTACAACTTGCAAGATAGGATGAAGAACACACATATATTGACGAGAACATAATAGGTTCAGATCTGAAAGCATGGCACTCGGGCCCTAGTGACAAGCATTAAGCATGGCAAAGTAGTAGCAACATCAATCTCAGAACATAGTGGATACTAGGGATCAATCCACATCAAAACTAACTCGATTACATGATAGATCTCATCCAACCCAGCACCGTCCAGCAAGCCTACGATGAGATTACTCATGAACGATGAAGAGCATCATGGAATTGGCGATGAAGGAAGGTTGGTGATGACGATGGCGACGATCTCCCCTCTTCGGAGCCTAGAACGGACTCCAGAACTGCCCTCGAGAGGAAGAACAGGAGGTGGCAGCACCTCCGTATCGTAAAACGCGATGAACTCTTCTCCTTGATTTTTTTTCCGGACGAAAGGGACTAAATAGAGCTGGAGTTGGAGGCGGTGGAGCCCCGAGGGCCCCACAAGCCTGCTAGGCGCGGCCGGGGGGGGGGGGGGGCGCCTGGTGGGCTTGTGGGCTCCTCGCTCCACTCCTCTGGTTGCTTCTTGAGCCAGTATTTTTTATATATTCCACAAAAAATCCTCGTAAATTTCCAGGTCATTCTGAGAACCTTTATTTCTGTGCAAAAACAACACCATGGCAATTCTGCTGAAAACAGCGTTAGTCCGGGTTAGTTCCATTCAAATCATGCAAATTAGAGTCCAAAACAAGGGCAAAACAGTATGGAAAAGTAGATACGACGGAGACATATCAGACCTCAGAACAAAATATACCTTTGGGTGAAGGACGGTTCAGATGGGCTCCCTGGGAAAACCAGCGGACGACCCGGGATGTATGGAGAAGCGCCATGACATCTTGCGGAAAGCTTCACCCAGGCTCAAAGAGATGGATGGATATTTCAAGACCCAAGGCTTACCTGCACAACCACAAGTCATTATGGGCTGTGGCTTGGTTGGACAACGTGGTGACTGTGGAGGGGCGGTGCTATGAGATGTAGAAGAACGGTAGGATTGGATGGGCACCGAGAGAGGCTCAGAGGAACCCATTGAAAGACCATGTTTTGATCATCCGATTCTCAAACATCCTGAAGTGCGAGGACTTCAACGGAGGCGATCAAATCTTGTGGGGAACGTGTGCAAAAATCTGCAGAGTACTCAAATCTAATCGATTAGCCGTGTCCACGGCCATGGACAACTTGAGCCGAAGGAACTGAAGTTATCAGGAATTCTCAACACCATTAACTTATTTATGTGGGTAATATTGATAACTTGGGTATGAGAAATGGTTGGTGGAATCTTTCTCATTAACAACCAACAATGTAGTAAATTTTGATTTTACCTCTCTCTGGTTGTAGGAAAATTTGCTTTACGTAAAACTTAAACTACAGCCCCGCCTGCCATATATGCATATAGTATAGATGATATTTACACCCCTCTCTTTTGTGACTTGCCGGCATATTCAATATGCTGACCTACACGGCTGCAACGTCTTATGTTGCAGATATTTTCTTTGATGAGTAAGAGTATGGTTCAGGGTTACGGTCTACACTCAACTTGCCGTTGGTGTTTATTGGGACTCCACTCCCTTTGACTATTTCCGCTGAGATTTTGAGGTATATATCAGTTTTACGTTATTTACATGTGATTGCACTTTGATATATACATTGATGTACTGTGTCTGCCAGCATACTGATCCATGGATGGCACAAATACACAGATTCCTGACTTGTTTTGAGTCGGGTCGCTACACACATGGAGTTTGAGGGTTTTTGAGAGGGTTATGATGAGTTTTGAGGGCTAGGGTTGAGCATAACTAATTCAAAAAAAAATCATAAGAATATGAATCTTGCACCCATCATCGTTTTGTGTGACTGAGTTGCTGGAAAAAATAAGGAATTATGTCTATTAGTACTTTTGTGAAAAAACCTTCACAAAACATAGCTATCATGAAGTAGGTTCCATGGTATTCAAGCCACGGTTTAGGGCTAAGCATGTCATAGTTTATCCAAATGATCTCATATTGGGCATGGACCCTATATTTGCACACTAGATGTCAAGTTTTGATTTTTATCTCATTTAGAAATGGTTAGACTTTTTTCTTAGGAATGGGGTGTTTAGCCTACCTTCAAAGCTCATTTGGAGCGCATTTTTTATGACTAGTGTTTCACATCAACAATAAGTGCTCGGGTTGATCACTTAACTTGCATATGCCTAATATTTGAGAAAGCATTATAATATAAATACCACATACTAAACAATTTCAAATTTGAATTTTGTGTCAAACATGAATTTTGGGTCAGATTTGAAATTCAGCCAGAATTTGAATAACATTACACAAATTGGGGTAACCCCACAAATACCATATTACACAAATACACATCAAATTAAAATAGCATTACACTAATTGGGGTAACCCCCACAAATAGAGGCAAGTTTGTTATTCTACTTCTTACCACTTGATTTCTTCTTCTTCTTACCACTTCTTGATCCGACCACACCTAGTTCACTCAAGCTCTTGGTTTTCTTCACGGGACTAGATGGGATAGGTTTAGTTGGCACCACAACATCTACATGAGGCACAATATGCACAACATAAACTACAGTAGCTTCAGTTGGCAACACACCTTTCAATATAGGCTCTGTTTGCACAACATCAGCCGCAACAGCTTTAGCTTGCACCCCATTCTTCACTACATCATCATCCAAATGTTTCTCATGGTGCATCACAAGATGAAAGACTCCCTCATTTTGAACCACAACATTATCCAAATCTTGTCCATTTTGCACCACAACATCATCCAACTCTTGCTCATTTTGCACCGCAACATCATCCAACTCTAGTTCATCACCAAAACTTCTCTTTTTTCTACATCCATTGATCCTGCTTTTTTGATTGTCCAACAATCTTCAACAACAAGGGGTTAACCTACACACTTCCACTTGGAAAACAAAGCTTGTAATTTGTAGTAATTAAAAACAACATCCAAATAAAAAAAATACAAACATGAACATACTTTGGCCTTTCAGGAGTGTAACGACATTTTGAAGATCCTTTTATGTGCCCAAGTTCCTTGCAAAACTTTCATCTATTTTTTTTACCTTTTTGGGACGTTTTTGGCTTTGCATCCTTATTTCCCTTCGCTTTTTACTACTCCTACCTTTCTCAAACCATTCCTTGAACCTACTCTCTTTAGGCCTGCTAGCCTTGCTTTTTGTTTGGGGAGGACACATGGAAATTTCAATTTCCACTTCACTACAGTGAGGCTAATCTGTAAGTGCTCAATTTGGAGTTGCATATGCAGCCCTGAATCTTGCCACTGAGTAATATTCATGCAAATATGGGTGCATGTTTATCTTGGTTTGGGATGATAAAAAAATATGACATGGTCATATGGTTTCTCGGTGCGTTGCTACTTGAGGCAAGTGCACTCATGCAACTCAATGTTAACAACAATCCTCCTTCCAGTCTTGGTATCTCTAACTTCAACACCCTACAATGAAGGATTTTCAACACACAAATGTGTAATATTTCTACTCTTGTTCACCACCTGTTGTACCCCAGTAGGAAGCTTATCCCGTTGCAGAAAATCACCAATCCTTTTTCTCAATTCGCACATGCGCATGATCATGAGCCTGATTTGGTCAATCATATCATGCAGAGGTGTTATAACATATTTTCCATACGTGGTTTCGGTAATTGATGAAAATCCCTATGGACTAATGGTTGCTTTGCGTTATATTCGAAGGGTTTCTCCATAGACACTTCTTGAAGTCCATCTGTTGGCTTCAAGGAGTTTATATGATGAACAATGTGGTATTCAAGGTTTTATCCAAAGATTGGTCATAAAAACACAAGGTAAAAGTCCCTGCAAAATAGACATCGACACACAGAAACTGGCACTGGGTGCACTGAGTTAGCAGGTTAGTCCAAATATGTGTAAAATGATATAAAAGTGTAGCAAAACATAGAACAATGTCACCCAAAAGATCATGGAACAAGCAGAAATTATAGATACGTTTGGGACGTATCAACATCCCCAAGCTTAATTTGTGCTCGTCCTCGAGTAGATAAATGAGAACACAATAATTTCTGTGGTGACATGCTAACACACATATAAGAACTTTCAAAGTAAAGCAAGTGAGATATGAAATTCAAGTCAAGACAATAACAAGCAAGAGTCTATATCTAGTATTGAATTTAGCAAAGTAAGAACAAAAAGGTGCAAGAGCTCTCGCTATCCGTGACTCGAATGTCTCCAAATGGTGTTTGCATGCAAGAAGTGGGAGATGGGTTGAGATCGTAAAATATATTTTTAATTAAGAACTCAATGTACTAAACCTCACACTTAGTCTCCTTCGGAATCTTATTTTGACTCATCTCAGACCACTTGTCAGGCACAAGTCAAAATGATCCTCTCCCTTTCGACTTTGAGCACTCATGCAATGGATGAGCGTAAGCAAGATATGTTGGCACTTAGGATGGAAAATAGAATAATGATGGGGAAGGAAGACAAAAAGGCGTGAAAGTCTCACATCAATGAGGACAACCAGATGTGAGAGAAAGCCAAATGATAGATATGATGTGAGGATTAGGGATTGCCATGTAACAGATGCACATATGAGCTAAGGTAAGCTCTCAAATGGAACTAGTGGGGGTGCATCCAACTTGTTTGCTCATGAATACCTAGAGCTCATTTGAGGAGGCTCATCATTGGAATATGCAAACCAAGTTCTATAGTGTAAGGATCCCCACATAGTTATGCATGAATGATAATCTCTATGTAGTACCAATATAGTAATGGAGTACGAGTGTGGATCTTTCAAAAGGAATAGTAGTGTTGCCCCCTTCTCTCTTTTTTCTCTTTTTTTTTTCTCTTTACTTTTATTTTGTGGCCTCATTGGCTCTTTATTTTTATCTCTCATTTGTCCTCTTTGGGATCTTTTGTTTGTCCTCTTTGGGATCTTTTCCTCTCTTAAGTGCAACACTCTATTTTCTACATGAATAAAAAGAAAAATAATCACACTTTATAAGAAGTACTCAACATAAAGACAAGTGAAAACTACCATGATGTATGCAAATGTATGCCTCTGCCAGTGTGACAGGATATGCAATGATACTAGCGCGTCATGTAGCAATAATTGGAGCAAGGCCCAACTATCATGCGGCTCTATGATGAAGCTAAAGCATGTATGACATAAAGATCAAGTCATGAGTTGATGGATGTTACATGGCAATGTATCTTGGAAAGGCTATGGAAATGCCTCAACAGGTAGGTATGGTGGCTGTTTTGAGGAAAGATATAATGAGGCTTATGTATGACAGAGCGTATCATGTCATGGGTTTGGATGCACCGGCGGATTTTGCACCAACTCTCAATGTGTGAAAGGGCAACGCACGGTACCGAAGAGGCTAGCAAAATATGGATGGTGGAAGTGCCAACAATTGAATACTCACATTAGTCCGAAGAACTCATACACTTATGATAGGTAACTCTCTATCTAGTTATGAAATTCACAAAGAGACAAGTACCCCGAGGAGGAATGTTTGGGGGTTTGGTTATCCTTGCGCATCCTCGACTCATGGTAACGTGAGGGTACTCTATATATTCCAACCCCTCCAGAGGTTAGCGATCAATTTAGTAGCTAGAGTTCTCAACTAATTTTAGTTTTTGAAAAAGACATGGATTTACCAAAATATGACACCTATCACTAATAGGCCCAGGATCTTGGAACCAGTAGTCCAAACATTACTCAAATCAGTACATCAAAACTATTGCAAGTTACTACTATACTTAAATAGCAACCTTAGTTACCTACTCATGCAAGACATACAACTCAGTGCAACAAGCCAACTCTCTAAAAAATATAAGTATGATAACTCAAGAGATTTCCAAAATCAACCTAAATAAAAGCTCTTAAAAATATAAGCATGAAAGCTAAGAGCTAAGCATGACAGTAGCTACGAAAAGATGAAGAACACACAAACCTATGTTGTGTTCTAGAGTGGAATGGAGCGTGTGTCTATCCCAAACAAGGTAGGCTAAGTTCCAACTTGTTATGAACAGCAATAAAAACTAAAAAAAATTAAAAAGCAAATAGTGGAACGCTCCAAGCATAGCACATATCATATGAAGTGATAAAAATATAGCATGGAGATGGACGACCTGACGATTGTTGATAGAGAAGGGGATGCACGGGGGCATCCCCAAGCTTAGATGCTTGAGTCTTCTTGAATATTTATTGGGATGCATGGGGGCATCCCCAAGCTTGAGCGCCTGACACTCCTTTATCTTCTTTCATCACCTCTCCCATCGCATACTTCAAAACTCCTTTCATACGAAGCTCATCATAAGCTGATTAGAGTGGTTAGTACCCTTAATAAAATAATTCAATACGTGTTGTAAATAAAGATTTTCATGAAAATATACTTCTACTAATGAATGCCAATAGGTTTTTGCAAATAAAAAGCAAGCTTAGGATTCACAAAACAATGAAAACACAAAACATGGCAGAATCTGTGAAAAACAGAACAACATGTAGTAAATAATTTATTCGGGACACTTGTGCAACTCAAATCAAGAAACTCAGAACAGATGACAGAAAATAAATTATATATATCATGCTGTCAAAGAAATTCAGATCAAAAAGATGATCTCGTGAGTTTTGGCTAATTGTTCCGTCAAGCAGACATAATCTGTTTCTGGACATCATGTCACAATTTTTAAACTTTCTTGCAATCGGGGGCTATAACTTGGCACAAAGCTTAAAAATAAAGATACAATGATGTTGCTACAGTAGTAACACACATCAAGACCACTAAAACAGAAATTAAAAACATATTGGGTTGCCTCCCAACAAGCGTTTTCTTTTATGCCTTTGAGCTAGGCATAATGCAAGAAGATCAAGTGTTATCAACTCCAAAAGAATAGCTTGCCCGTGTAACAGACTCATAAGGTAACTTAATATTCTTTCTAGGGAAGTGTTACATTCCCTTTTGAGAGTAAATTGGAATTTAATAATTCCCTCTTTCATGTCAATGATAGCACCAACGGTGCGGAGAAAAGGACGTCCCAAAATAATTGGACATGAAGGATCACATTCAATGTCCATAATAAGAAAATCAACGGGAACATAATTATCATTAACAATAATAATAACATCATCAATTCTACCTAATGGTTTCTTTATTGAAGAATCAACAAGACGAACACCAAAAGAACATGAATCATAAGGTTTCCAATCAAGCATATCATACATTCTTTTGGGCATAACAGAGGCACTAGCTCCAACATCACACAATGCAAAGCAAGAGATATTATTCAATTTAATTTTGACCATAGGATCCCAACCATCTTCTAGATTCCTAGGAATAAAAGTCTCTAGCTTGAGCTTCTCCTCCCTAGCATTGATAAGAGCATTTCTAATATGCTCGGTGAAGGCAATGTTGAGTGTACTAGTGTGGGGGTATTTAGCAATTGTTTGCAAAAAGGTGATGACTTCGGAGAGACTAAAATTGTCAAAATGAAGGTTACTACCATTAATTAAAGTGGTAGTAACGTCATCTAAGCTCATTCTTTTGGTAGTCTGTAAATTCATAGGACCTTCTTGTCCTATAGCTGAGGTATTAGCATCACCATTAATAGGTCCGTTGGTACTAGGAGTTTGCTGGGTGCTAAAAGTTTTGAGGTCCTCAACAACTTGTATAGTAGCAATGGTAGTGTGTGTAGGAAGGCTCTTAATTCTCTCTTCCTCTTCCTTTTCTCTAGCCCATCTCTCTTTAAGTTTGGCTAGCATTCTTATGTTCTCATTAATTTGGACTTGGATAGCATTCATGGGTGAGGTTTTACTTTCCTCAAGTGGGGAAGTTCTAATTTTAAGCATCTCTAGATCATGAGCTATGTTGTCCACCTTCAAAGAGAGACTATCTAATTTTTCTAGTTTCTCTTCTACACTTTTGTTGAAGGCTTTTTGAGAAGTGATAAAATCTTTAAGCATGCTCTCTAATTCAGAAGTGGAGTTTTTGGTGCTAGGATAATTGTTGTTTTTACCATAGTTGTTGGATGGAAACGGTCTAGGATTGCTACCAAAATTACTCCTATAGGCATTATTATTGAAGTTGTTCCTAAAAGTAAAATTAACATCCACTTGCTCTCTTTCTTGAGCAACCAAAGAATTTAAAGGAACATCATGAGAATCAATAGGAGCTTGCTTAGTGAGTAGAGTTATGATCATGTCAACCTTATCATTAAGGGAGGAAATATCCTCAACAGAGTTTACCTTCCTACCTGTTGGAGCTCTCTCGGTGTGCCATTGAGAATAATTTGTCATCATCTCATCCAATAGTTTTGTGGAAGCACCAAGTGTAGTTTACATAAAGGTTCCTCTCGCGGCCGAGTCTAACAGATTTCACGAGGTAAAGTTCAATCCTGCATAGAAAGTTTGGATAACCATCCAAGTAGTCAAACCATGAGCAGGGCAATTCTTAACAAGAGATTTCATAAGTTCCCAAGCTTGAGCAACATGTTCATTATCGAATTTCCTAAAATTCATAATGTTACTCCTCAACTGGATAATCTTAGCAGGTGAGTAATACTTCCCAATAAAAGCATCTTTACACTTATCCCAAAAATCTATGCTATTCCTAGGAAAAGATTGAAGCCACACTTTAGCTCCTCCTCTCAAGGAGAAATGAAAAAGCTTAAGTTTAACAATATCACCATCTACTTCTTTATATTTTTGCATATCACAGAGCTCAACAAAATTGTTCAAGTGCAAAGCAGCATCATCTCCAGCACCGGAGAATTGATCTTTCATAACAAGGTTCAACAAAGCAGGTTTAATCTCATAGGACGTGGCCTTAGTGGCGGGAGCAGCAATAGGTGTGCAGATAAAGTCATTGTTGTTGTGACTAGTGAAGTCACACAACTTGGTGTTCTCAGCGGAACCCACACTAGCAACAACAAGCAAGAGCAAAGCAACTATTTTTTTGTGGTTTTTGGTATAAGACTCTAAAGCAAAAACTAAAAAGCAAACTAACAAGACTAAAAAGCAAAGGTAAAAGATAGTGTGCAACTCCCCTATCTTGAAGACCGGAGTCCCCGGCAACGGCACCAGAAATTCGCTTGATGACGAGTTGATGGATATACTTCTCGCCCCTCGTTGCACCCCAAGTGAAAGGTGGAGATGTAGTCAGCAGCAAATTTCCCTCACACAGAGACTGTAAGGTTTATCGAACCAGTAGGACTCCTAAGATCGACAAGTAGGTGTCTTCCACCCTGGCGCTAGGAGAAGACGTGGACCTGCACACACAAAAAATAACTTTGGTCCCAACGAGTATAGAGAGGTTGTCAATCTCTCCAGCCTTGTAGTTTGCAAATGATCAAAACACAAGCGGGAAGGTAATAATGATTGCAACGGAAAAGTAAAGAAAGCGGTAAATGATGGAGGTGTAAACAATGATGGTGATATGGACCTGACTCACATGACGTTCACTAGTGATGTCTCTCTCCCAAAAGACGATAAACAACTATGCTAGGGTAAACAAATCACAGTTGGGAAATTGACAGAATTACGATAGCACCGCAATGCTAATTATGCTCCTTGATAGTTAGAGGTTCAATAGTAATGGTAAGTACGCCAAGACAAGTAGACCGTTTATTCATCAACATCTACTTACTAATCATCCACCTTGATATATCTATCCAGAACATATCTCCGGTATTAAGTTGTGAGCCCCACCCAAAGTGTAAACTCAAAGCAACAAGCAACTGCATCAACGAACTATGCGTAAGGTAAACAATCCTTGCAACCGTGGTCACAAGCACCACTGTTTTCTCTCTGGTGGCAACAAGCACATCCCCTAGTCTCATGTTTCTGTCACTCAAGCTAGATATCGAGGGGTCCGAACCCTCAATTATGCATAACGCTCTGATACGTCTCAAACATATCTATAATTTTTGATGCTTTCATGCTGTTATCTTGTCATCTTTGAATGTTTTATGTACCTTTTATATCTTTTTTGGCACTAACTTATTAGGGATTATTCCATTTGTGCCCCCAATTCCTTAGTTGTGCTCAGTTTTCTCCACGCTTCAAACTTTTGCTCACTTTCCCCCTCTCCCTTAGCTGAAACTCTCACAAATGTTGATAATAGGCGTTTGCCGTCTTGGCCGTTAACTGACTTGTGGGGCCATGTTGAACTCTGTTGACTGTGGCTGTGGCTTCGCTGGTTGGGCCGTGTTTGTGTTCATAGGACGGGCCCGTTAGTTTGTTGGTAATAAATTAAAAAAGCCTACTATCGATGGATGCAGCCTGCTATGCATGCCCGTCTTTGGCATCGATGTAGCCTGCTATGCATGCGAACACCGCCACGCACGCATCTAGTGACCTAGACCTAAACGCATGCATGCACGCCGACACGCACGCATCGATCCGTGCCGCACGGTTGCCGGTGGATTCAGTCGCTCTGCAACGTCGTTTCACGCGTCGCAGGCATACGTGCTGGTGGTAGAAGGGGCAGGCTGCACGCACGCTCGCGTCCATATGTCGAGGCATCAGTTCACGCCGCACGGCTGCCGCTCAATTCAGTTGTGCCGGTGGTAGAAGGGGCATGCAGAAGGGTCAGCCGCCAACGCAGAGCACGCAGAAGGGGGAGGCACGCAGCCGCCAACGCAGCAGGGGGAGGCAGCCGCCAACATGCAGAGCACGCAGAGCCGCCAACGCAGAGCATGCTCGCTTCGATTCACTTTCACACATTGATGATCGCATCGGTTCACACAGCAACACTGAGTCACGATCTACGCAGTTTGTGCGTGTACCCACTTCGTCTCCCCCGGCTATTTAAATTGCCCTTCATTGCCTCTTCTTCTACAGATCCATCTGCGCCTCCCACTTCTCTTCTTCCCCAAAAGCCAGAGCGGTTCCACTCAGCGAAGCGTTCAAGATGCAGTTCTACGGCCGAACGTTCCAAGAGCCTCCCACCATGCCGGAACGGCGGTACCCCGCCAACGTCGTCGTCGAGGAATCGCTCCGCGTGTGGGCGTTCTCACGCTGGAGGGGTAGCACTGAGCTTGCACGGGGGTTCCTCCGTGCGGGCTTCCACCACCTCCCGGCGGGCTCGCCGCCCATGTTCAACCTCGTGGAGCAGCGTCCCCACACAAACGCTCCACCGGTAGGGCTCGTCATCCACTTCACCAACAGGTTCGATGCCTACCACCTGCTCGGCAAGGTGTATTGGTGTGGGTGCGAGTTCATCGCATTCACCACCTATAACATCTTCACCGACTTCGAGAGCATCTTCCCCACTTGCGACCGCATGCGCAGCCTCCCGTACCACCTCGGCGACAACGGCCTTGAGGAGGAGGAGTACTGAAGCCGGCGGCGAAGAAGACGGTGAAGCCGACGGTTAAGGTGAAGACGACGGTGAAGACATGGTGGTGTTGCCCTAGCTACCCTATCTAGTATGTAGTATTAGTTTGGTGTGTGTGTTGCCCGACCTAGCTACCCTAATTATTATTATCTATGTAAGAAATTGGTGTCGTGTTATATGTCCCAAGAACTTATGTTGCCCTAGCAACCCTATCGAAGTTAAGTTATGTGTGTTATGTTAATGCTTTGTTATGTTTGTATTTTGTTTGTCCCAAGTTTAGACACGGCTAATTGGCGTGGGAAAAATTAACCAAACTAACTAAAAATGATGTGTTTATAGATGCCTTCTAAAAATAAGAACATATTGTACATTTGTACACGGCTTTGGTTTGCTGAGCTCTGTATTTTTTAGGTATTCCAAGAATACTTTGGTTTTCAGAAATATTGAAGTATCAAATACTTTGAGATGTTTGGCTTTAGTCAAAAGTGTAGTTTTATATACTTTAATCCCTACTTTAATATGTAGAAAACTACACTATGTTTGAAGTATGGTTGGACCTCTTTTTCCAATCATGAAGTATAAATTACACTATGTAGAAAACTACACTTTGAGATGTTTGGCTTTAGTCAAAAGGATAAATGAAGGGACCCATAAAGGAAAGCCAAAAAAAATTCCTCAATGAGATCGAAGAGATTGGGCAATCAAATTAATGAAAAAAGCAATCAAAAACAAAAAAGAACAAAGCAATCGTTCCTAAACAAAAAAAGAAACATCACTTGTTTCTGGGCCTCATTTATCCTTTATGGGCCTATTGCAGCTTGATTCTCTTTGGGCCCGCAAACTAGGTTTTTTTCTAGCAGAACTGATGAACTCGAGGACAAAAGTTTGGCAAGTGCGAGAGAGAAGAGATGAACTTGATGTATATCCCTCGTGCTGCTCAAGTACTGCTTACTATCATCTGACGAGCTAGGGTATGACCCAACACTCGAGGTTATTATCTAACAAAATAATCCTATCACTGAACTGGTAGTTGTCTTCTGTCGAAACTCAAAGTGTCGAAACTTAACAGTAAACTGCATACATTCAGAGATCGACAGTTGCACTAAACAGAGTTGCATTTGAGATAAAAAGACGAGGATTGCTAAACAGTGGCAACAACAGTAGACAAACATCTCTAACGAGAGATGGCCATCAAGTAAAAAAATTCCTAGAGCAAGTATTCCTAAAGCTATCAGATTGGATTGCTTCTTCAACTCAATCAGCTGCTTGAAGTTCTTGTTCATCTTCTTCAATTCCGTCTTCAGTTCGACATCTACCACCGTCGGGTATTCCGGACGCGCTGCTGCTGCCGGAGCGGCACTATCATGGGGCAGATTGAACTCGCGGATTGCATCCCCCCTCGAATCCAGCAAGCCCAACCCTTGAAGCCTCTGGATGTAATCATCCATCCACTCGAAATGGTGGCATTTCTTCACGATCTGAAAACAAAATCATGTAACCTAAATCCAAATCTGACAGAGATAAAGGATGCGAGGAAGAATTAGATCTAACCTGCCCCTCCGGCTTGCTCTCGCATTTGACGAACTCGCGCCCAAAGTTCCCATTCTTCTCCTCCTTCGAAGTCAACCGCTTTAGTGGCGCAATCCGTGGGCAGTCAGTGCATCGAGTCATCGGCACTGGACCATACACGGGCCACGTGGAACGGGGGGCTGACGAGGAGGTCGACATATCACCCGAGAGAAAAAAACAGAGGAATTGGTCGAGAGGAAGAAGAACGAGAAGATGGGGAAAGAAACAGAGGAATTGCTCGATCTGCTCTATGCCTTTGTCTGTCACATGGAGAAGAGGAGAAGGGGAAGCTATATTGACGATTTGCCACATTGTATTTTGCAGTTTGAATATTTGAACCAACTCTTAACACTCACATGTGGTGGTCATGTGCGAAAAATACAATTTCATATGTAAAGTGGGGCAGATCGTAAAAACCCGAGAAGGACAGTGCAATAGCCAATCAGGATGCATCACGCGGATCGTGCATGCCTGGCCACATTTGATGGGTGGTGTTTGGCACTAGGGTATGATCCGACGGCGGACGTTCAACGCTAGGGTTTGGAGCATTTCTGCGGGGTTATGAGCGAGTCAACAGGGTTATTAGGGTTTGACCAGATTTCAAATGGCCATAACTAAATTTGAAAAAATCGCAAAAATATAAAACAAACGTAGTTCGTTTGTTTATGAGACCTAGTTACCATAAAAAATATAAACTCGGTATAGGGGCGTTTTTTTGAAAAGTCATTTTTTGAAGTGACCTGTCGAAATCAAGTTCAAATGTTTTTAAAAAAATAAAAAAAAATCAAAATGTTGTAATTCTTGCGCACATAGCCGTCATATGTGACAAGGTTATGAGAAAAAAAAATATAAACTTGGTGTAGGTCATTTTCATGAAAAAAGCCTTCACAAAAATGAGCTATCACCTATGAACATTTTCAGAGTTCGTAGAATAGGGAGAGAGGGTTTAGGGTTTGAAAAAAAATTACAACAAAATCCAAAAAATCTCGAGAGCTTCATTTTGGAGTGAATAAGAAGGATATGAACTTACTTTTTCATTTTCATATCTAAAACGTGTTATTTGACGGTTTTGAATTAAAAGCATATTTTTTTAAAAAAAATGTAGTAATATGAATATTAATCAATAAATAGCGAGACTTCGTTTTTACCCTATATATATCGAACAAGTGTTAATAAAAATATATATGTCTCATTTAGGGAAGGTAAAAAAAACTTGATTTCAAATAGGGCTGTTTACCCTAGCTTTCGAGCTCGTTTCTAGCACATTTCTCATTCGGACTGTTCACCTAAGAATATTGGACTTGAAATGCTCGATCAAATACACCGCACAGAGCAATGAACCTCCAATGTTCAACTTCAACTTTGGCTCGAATCCAAATTTTGGCCCAAATTCAAATATTGATTTAAATTCAAATTTTGATGGAAATTTGAATTTTGACTCAAATAAGGAACCAAAGTACAAGCAACATTATTACAACTGATGCCAACATTATTACAGTAGCTCAAAGCTACCAAGTTTTAAGATGCCAACATCTTAATACAAATCTACCAAGTTTTAAGCGATCGACTCGCACTCAAATTGACAACACAAACATTTTCCAACAACTTAATTCAAATTTTTGACTTGCTCCTTGTGTTTGCAGCTGGCTTCGCAGTCTTGCTCCTGGTTTCCCTAGTTGAGATGCTCTTTTCTTTCAGACTCTTGTTCCTTTTGATCTTGGGCTTTACTTGGTGTTTTCCCCGTGGAGGTGCTGATGGAGTAGTTCCACTCGCCGAGCACTTGACGACCATTTGACGGTCATCTATGGGTTCAGTAATCTTTAAAGGCACAATTGGAACAATTACCCCCTCCTCTTCCTCTCTTATAGCTTCAAAACCATCAAAGGCCATGGTTTCAAAATCTTCTGCTTCATTTGTTGCTGCATTCTCCACTGCATCTTCAATCTCCATTGCTGCTGCATTCTCCACTGCATCTTCAATCTCCATTGCTGCTGCATTCTCCACTGCATCTTCAATCTCCATTGCTGTTGCATTCTCCTCAGCATTGGCTGATGTCCATCTTTCCTCCTCTCCAAATGATGCATCCACTGCATTGGTACAAAGCCTAGCAATATGCCCCAGAACTCCACACTTTTTGCAAGCACGCTTCTTTGGTAGACGACCCTCCTCACCTGCTCTAATCCTCTGGTTCCTTGGTCTTCCTGGTGGTCTAGTAATGACAGGAGCGTGGAGTTTGAACCCTGGATCTACTATGTTCCATTGATCTTTCCCCAATAGTGCAGGTACATTGTCAGCATAAGCAGCCATAGATTTGGCAACAGAGAAATACTCAGAGCAATATTGATCAACTTCACCATCTGCACCCCCGATAATGGTCATCAGATGTGGGGCATGTATGCATGGCTTCCCACGGATCTGCCATTGCCTACAAGTACATTCTCTAGTACTTAGGTTCACATGATACCTCCATACCCTATTTTTAGTGTCAGTATAGGTAACCTCTCCCTCATATGTACCAGATCGAATACATTTCATCTTCAGGCCTCTTGCCTTCAAGTGCAATGCCTTAATCAGTGATGGGAGCATTTGATGACCAACATATTGTGTTTCTGCAATTCTTTTGCGAAGAGCCATCTTTATCATGATCATTTGCCTCATCTTGTCAAATGCTTGCCACAACAAGAGCCCTTTCACTGACTTGAACTTTGAATTGAAGCACTCTGCAAGGTTACTGGTCACATAATCTACTTTGCAGATTTCGTTGAATTTGCTTCTTGACCACACCTTACCATGATGTGCATCCATGTACTCCTTCACAAGAGGATTTTGAGCATACAACACTCTCAAATGGTGTTCATGCTTCCTTTTGCTGCATGTGTATAATGCTGGCCATAAGTTCTCATCATAAACTTTACCTTTGAACTTCTTTTTGAAATTATGCGCTAGGTGTCACATACATTCCCTATGCTCCACTCTAGGGAATACAATTTCCACTGCACTCTCTAAACCCTTGCAAGCATCTGTGTGTATAGCCAAACCTGGGGGTGTGCCTATAATGTTGCGCAACTGCTGCAGAAACCAGACCCAACTTTCCTCAGACTCTGCCTCCACGACACCAAATGCAACTGGGAATAGCCAGTTGTGTCCATCAACTGCAGAAGCTGCTACTAGCTGTCCTCTCCATCTTCCAGTCAAATGTGTAGCATCTACAGCCAAATAGGGCCTGCAACCATCTAGAAACCCCTGCCAGGAAGCCTTGAAACAAACAAAAGTCCTTCTGAAGCACTCCTTCTGAAATGACTTCCCTTTTATTTTGAATTGAACTGTATGCTTGTCAATCTCTACAACACTCCCTGGACTTGCCATCTCCACTTCAGCTTTGAAAGTGTAAAGCAGCTGAAAACTGTCATTCCATTGACCATTAATTCTGTCAAGAGCCTTTTCCCTAGCATTGAAAACTCTCATGTAAGTAATTTCTATCTTGTACTTCTCAAAAAGCTTCGCATGGAGTGCTGTTGGACCAAGTCCAGGTTCTTCTCTCAGCCAATCCAATATAGCATCTGCCACCCACCTAGTTTTTGCTAGCTTGGTTTTGGGCTTCCCCCCTCCCCCTCCAGGTGGACAGGTGTGCTTGTGTGGTTTTTTGTTTATGTGAAACAAAATAAAAGGGTAAAAAATAGTTAAGAAACCTTACTCAACAATCTGAAACTAAATTACTAACTGAACTTGGATTACCTGAATATATTTGCTCTTTTCATACGAGATGCATGCAACTTCCACCTACACCTAGGATATGGACAAAAAACTGTGAACCTTGCTGGCTCACTCCTTTTAATCTTATAGGTGTTTTCAGATATAATGCACCATGTTGTCACTGCATTCCGACAGTCCACCATTGATTGGAAAATGGTACCTACACTAAGCTCAGGTTTTTCCCTGTTCCACTCAATTGTTGGCATGTCATCACCATCGTATTCATCCTCGATTAAGCTGTCCATGTTCTCCACCTTCTCTTCATCGTCAGTGTCATCAAACCTAGCTTGGCTGATGGGCTCCTCCACATATTCGTCATCCAGTGCTTGCTGACTGGCTACATCGACCAGTTTAGGAAACATCATCTCGTCTTCATCATCATTTGTAGGCACTGCCTTGTCAGGTTGTGCATCCTCTTCTACACCAACTGCAGAAGGTACACGAGAAGCAGGAGCTGAATCGGAACCACAATTGGTAGCAGGCATGTTGTGGCTCCATGAACCACTTGCTTTACTAGGTGTCGACCTACAAGGAGTGCCGGGGTGCTGGCTATTAGCACAGGCAGATGATGTCTGAACTCCCTTCCCCTTCACCCGTTCTGCACGTGGCTGAAGCACATCGATTTGGAGTTTACCGAATCGGCAGCCAGCAATCCCAGCCAAAAGCAAGAGCATATGATCGTCGCAAGTTAGTGGGAGAAATCTTTGCTCGTCACTGCTGAAGTAATTCAGTTCAACAGCATCGGCATCACTCCAGGGATATGTGTTTCTGAGCTCAGCTTGCAAATCTTTGAAAGATATGCTGGTTTCTACCACTTTGGGATAGAAAAATGATGAAATCAAATGCGGTTTAGTACCACGCAGCACACTAGTTTCCATTCTAATCGCCAGCCGGAAAGCCAGCGCGGGATGAATCCTATTTTGTTGAAGGAAATAAAGGCTTCAGTTAGCCGGGTAAAATCGAGCACAAATTCGAACGATTCAAGCAAACAGAAATCAAATACGGCCTACAATACGACTTAGAACGTCAAGTCGAGAGGAAACAATGCTTACCCAGGTTTAATGCATGAATTATCTGCCGCGGATTCGACCCAATCCTCTCCACGGGCGACTGCATTCCGGGCGTCCTCACTCAACATCGCCATATAATCCTAGATGGGGAGGTGGGCTATATCTGGCGGAGACGCGACGTCGCCGACGAACGGAATAGGGGCATAGGGTGGAGGAAACAACTGCGGTGGACGCGACACGGCGCCGGCAGAGGAGGCGGAGCGGTGCGGTGCAGTGCGGCCTGTCTAGATATGTTTCAGATTCAGACAAGCTTCCCAATACGTGTCTCCTTGCGGTCCCACCCATCAGCAAGCAACAGTCAGCCGAAGACTCGGCCCCACTCGTCAGCAATTAACGGTCAATTGACGGTCAATGGACGGTCAAGACAACAAACGGCCGCTATGAGCATTTGTGAGAGTTTCAGGTAAGGAAGAGGGGAAAAGTGAGCAAAAGTTTGGAGCGTGGGGAAAAGTGAGCGCAACTAAGGAACCAGGGGCACTAATTTAAATATCCCAACTTATTAATTCAGTGCCAAGTGCCAGTTCCTGTTTTTTCTGTGTTTTTGGCTCTTTTCAAATCTGATTTTGGAACAGAGTCCAAACGGAATAAAACCCCTGAAATAAAATTTTCCCAAACGGAAGAAGATCAGGGGGCTTGAGGGCCAAGGCAGGAGAGCTACAAGGGGCCCACAAGCCCTATAGCCGTCACCAGGGGGGCGGCGGCTAGCAGGCTTGTGGCCTCCCTGGCGCCCCCTGACCTAGCTCCTTCGCCTATATATTCCCTAAAATACAGAAAAATAGGGGAATCCACAAAAACACTTTTCCGCCGCCGCAAGCTTCCGTTTCCGCGAGATCTCATCTGGAGACCCTTCCCGGTGCCCTGCCGGAGGGGACTTTGGAGTTGGAGGGCTTCTACATCAACATCATCGCCCCTCCAATGACTCGTGAGTAGCTCACTTGAGACCTACGGGTCCGTAGTTAGTAGCTAGATGGCTTCTTCTCTATCTTGGATCTTCAATACAAAGTTCTCCATGATCTTCATGGAGATCTATCCGATGTAATCCTCTTTGGCGGTGTGTTTGTCGAGATCCGATGAATTGTGGATTTGTGATCAGATTATCTATGATATATATTTGAGTCTTTGCTGATTTCTTATATGCATGATTTGATATCCTTGTAAGTCTCTCCGAGTCTTGGGTTTTGTTTGGCCAACTAGATCTATGATTCTTGCAATGGGAGAAGTGCTTGGTTTTGGGTTCATACCGTGTGGTGACCTTTCCCAGTGATAGAAGGGGCAGCAAGGCACGCATCATGTTGTTGCCATCAAGGGTAACAAGATGGGATTTTATCATAGATATGAGATTGTCCATCTACATCATATCATCTTGCTTAAGGCGTTACTCTGTTCTTTTGGACTTAATACACTAGATGCATGTTGGATATCGGTCGATGTGTGGAGTAATAGTAGTAGATGCAGAAAGTATCGGTCTACTTGTTTTGGACGTGATGCCTATAGATATAATCATTGCCATAGATGACGTCACGACTTTGCGTGGTTCTATCAATTGCTCAACAGTAATTTGTTCACCCACCATCTACTTGCTTTCATGAGAGAAGCCACTAGTGAACACTACACCCCCCGGGTCTATTCACACCTATCGTTTCCACTTTCGTTTTTAATTTGCTTTGTTACTTTGTTGCTTTCAGTTCTCACTTGGCAAACAATCTATAAGGGATTGAAAACCCCTTCATAGCGTTGGGAGCAAGCTCTTTGTGTTTGTGCAGGTACTTGTGATATTCCTTCACTGGATCGATACCTTGGTTCTCAAAACTGAGGGAAATACTTACCGCCGCTGTGCTACATCACCCTTTCCGCTTCGAGGGAACACCAACGCAAGGCTCCAAGGCCACGGGGGAAATCCTTTGCATATTTGCCTAGGAAGTACCTAAAGGCATAGCCGTAGCAGAAGGATTCCTGGTGCCGTTGCTGAGGAGTATCGAGACAAGAATAGTCTCCCGTCAGCACGTGTTTCTGGCGCCGTTGGAAGGTCTTTTGTTGCAGTAGCAGAAGTATTTCTAGCGCCGTTGCCGGAGAAGGAGAGATCTATCCAAGTAGGTCTCACAAACTCATCTCTTGCATTTACTTTTTTGCGAGTTGCCTCTCGTTTTCCTCTCCCCCACTTCACATTTGCCGTTTTCATTTGCCTTTCTCCTTTGCCGTTTTCTTTTGCCTTTTGGCTTTTTTGCCGTTTTCCTTTGCCAGTTTTCTTGCTTGCTTGTGTGCTTGTTTGTTTGTTGAAGTCATCATGGCTGAAAACACCAAACTTTGCGACTTCTCGAGTACCAATAATAATGATTTTATTAGTACTCCGATTGTTCCCGCCACTAGTGTGGAATCGTATGAAATCAACGCAGCTTTGCTGAATCTTGTTATGAAAGAGCAATTCTCTGGCCTTCCTAGTGAAGATGCCGCATCCCATCTCAGTACCTTAATTGAGCTTTGTGATATGCAAAAGAAAAGAGATGTGGATAATGACGTGATTAAGTTGAAGCTTTTTTCCTTTCTCGTTGCGAGATCGCGCAAAAACTTGGTTTTCTTCTTTGCCTAAAAATAGTATCGATTCTTGGGATAAGTGCAAAGATGCCTACATATCCAAGTATTTTCCGCCGGCTAAGATCATCTCCTTACGTAACGATATCATGAATTTCAAGCAACTTGATCATGAACACATTGCACAATCTTGGGAGAGGATGAAGTTAATGGTTAGAAATTGTCCCGCTCATGGCTTGAGTTTGTGGATGATTATACAAATCTTTTACGCTGGCTTGAATTTTGCCTCTCGCAATATCTTGGACTCCGCCTCAGGTGGAACGTTCATGGAAATCACGTTAGGAGACGCTACAAAACTCCTTGACAATATCATGACCAACTACTCTAAGTGGCACACTGAAAGGTCACCTGCTAGCAAAAAGGTACACGCTATAGAAGAAATTAACTCGCTTAGTATGGACGAGTTGATGAATTTGGTTGCTAGTAGAAATGCTCCTTTAGATCCTAACGACATGCCACTATCTTCCTTGATTGAGAGTAGCAACGCTAGTTTGGACGTTAATTTTGTTGGTACGAACAATTTTGGCAACAACAATGCTTTTAGAGGAAACTATGTTCCTAGGCCTTTTACTAGTAACTCCTCTAACAATTGTGGCAATTCCTACAACAACACTTATGGAAATCACAACAAATTACCCTCTGATTGAGAGAGTAATATCAAAGAGTTCATCAACTCTCAAAAGATTTTCAATGCGTCCATAGAGGAAAAACTACTCAAAATAGACGATTTGGCTAAGAGCGTTGATAGGATGTCTTGTGATATTGATGCTTTGAAAGTTAGACGTGCTCCTCCCAAGGTCAACTTGGATGAAACTTTAAAAGCTATGCGCGTCTCCATGAATGAGATCAAAGAAAGAACCGCCCAAATTCGTGCTAGGCATGAATGGTTTAAAAGGGTGCGTTCTAGTGATGCAAATCACGAAGATCTAAAAATGCTTGGTGTGACTCCTCTTGAATCTTTGTTTTCGCGTGTCAAACCTATTTATG
The DNA here is from genome assembly GCF_904849725.1 of Hordeum vulgare subsp. vulgare. NCBI lineage: Eukaryota > Viridiplantae > Streptophyta > Magnoliopsida > Poales > Poaceae > Hordeum > Hordeum vulgare. Next base: position 82,679,342 of record NC_058524.1, read on the forward strand.
AAGGGGCTGGATATGAATCCACTTTAGGTGAAAAACGCCCCAATGATTCGGAGTCCACCTATCTTGATGATAAAGGTGTGGAGAGTGGAGTAGAAGAAATCAAAATTTTGGGTGGTAATGAAACTCCCACTTTGGATTTCAAGGAATTCAATTATGATAATTGCTCCTTGTTTGAACGCATTTCTTTGATGCAATCCATTGCGAACTCTCCACATGCTTATAGCCAAAGCAAAGCCTTTACCGCGCATATCATAGATGCTATGATGAAATCTCTTGAAGAGAAGCTAGAACTAGAAGTCTCTATACCAAGAAAACTTCATGATGAGTGGGAACCTACTATCAAAATCAAGATCAAAAACTATGAGTGCAATGCTTTGTGTGATTTGGGTGCTAGTGTTTCCGCGATTCCAAAGTCTTTATGTGATATTCTTGGTTTTCATGAGATTGAAGAGTGTTCTCTTAATTTGCATCTTGCGGATTCTATTGTCAAGAAACCCATGGGAAGGATCGATGATGTTCTTATTGTTGCAAATAAGAACTATGTACCCGTGGATTTCATTATACTTGACATAGATTGCAATCCTTCATGTCCCGTTATTCTTGGTAGACCTTTCCTAAGGACTATTGGTGCTATCATCGATATGAAGGAAGGGAATATTAGATTTCAGTTTCCTTTAAAGAAGGGCATGGGTCACTTTCCTAGAAAGAAAATAAGATTGCCTTATGAATCTATGATGAGGGCTACTTATGGTTTGAGCACCAAAGATGACTATACGTGATTCCATCACCTTTTGCCTAGCTAAGGGGCAACCGAACGAATCTATCCTTTTTTTCTGTTTTGTGTTTTTCACACTTTCATAATTCTGTTATGATTGTGTTTTTTGTGTTTATTTTTGCGTTTTTGCCAAGCAAAACCGTTATGATTAGTCTTGGGGATGATCGTTTGCTCATGCTGGAAAAGACAGAAACTTTCTGCTCACAAAAAGAATATTCATTTTTTTCTGTAAGAGCTTTTGAGTTGATTCTTTATTCTGCTGATTGCTACGCAAATTCTTCAGACTGTCATAATTGTTAAGAATTTTTGAAGTACCAGAAGTATACGAAGTATACAGATTGCTACAGACTGGTCTGCTGTGAACATATTCTGTTTTTGTTGAGTTGGTTGCTTATTTTGATGAAACTATGGATAGTATCGGGGGGTATTAGCCATGGAAGATTGAAAAACAGTAACCCAACATCAACATAAGTATAATTTAAGTTTGCTACAGTATCTAAGGAAGTGGTGGTTTGCTTTCTTATACTAATGTTATCACGAGTTTCTATTTAAGTTTCGTGTTGTGAAGTTTTCAAGTTTTGGGTGAAGTTCTTATGGACGACAAGATAAAGAGTGGCAAGAGCTCAAGCTTGGGGATGCCCAAGGCACCCCAAGAGATTCAAGGATGCTGTAAAAGGCTAATCTTGGGGATGCCCCGGGAAGGCATCCCCTCTTTGGTCTTCAATCCATCGGTAACGTTACTTGGGGCTATATTTTTATTCACCACATGTTATGTGTTTTGCTTGGAGCGTCTTGTATCGTAGGAGTCTTTTATTTTTGTTGTAACACAATCATCCTTTCTGCACACCTAGAGAGAGACATGCACTCACCATGATTTTTTCGAGCTTCAGTTATATCCTATGGTAGACAATTCAGCTCACATATGCTTCACTTATATCTTTTGAGCTAGTTGATTTTGCTGTATGTGCTTCACTTATATCTTTTAGAGCACAACGGTGCGTGGCTTGGTAGTTGATCTATACTTTGAAAGTAGTCTCAAAAGGGGTAGTTATCCAAAGGGATATGAAAACTTCCACCTTCATGTGCATTGAATAGTTAGAGAAGTTTGATTCATCTCAATTAGTTTTGAGTTGTGGTTGTGGTAAAATTGAAGTTATGCTAGTAAGGTGTTGTGGATCTAGAAATACTTGTGTTGAAGTTAGTGATTCCCGTAGCATGCACGTATGGTGAACCGCTATGTGATGAAGTCTGAGCATGATTAGTCTATTGATTGTCATCCTTTGTGTGGTGGTCGGGATCGCGCGATGGTTTATACCTACCAACCCTTCCCCTAGGAGTATGCATTGAATGCTTTGTTTCGATTAGTACTAAAATTTTTGCAACAAGTATATGAGTTCTTCATGACTAATGTTGAGTCCACGGTTTAGATGCACTTTCACTCCACCATCACTATCTTCTTAGTGTCGTGCAACTTTTGCCGGTGCATGAAGACCCACAAGTATAGGGGATCAATCATAGTCCTTTCGATAAGTAAGAGTGTCGAACCCAACGAGGAGCAGAAGGCTCTGATAAACGGATTTCGGCAAGGTAATAACTGAAGCACTGAAAGTAGTGGTAACAAGTGATTGTGTAGCGAGGTGAAACGTAGCAAGCAAAAAGTAACAAGTCACAAGTAGTAGCAACGGTGCAGCAAGTGGCCCAATCCCTTTTGTAGCAAGGGACAAGCCGGAACAAAGTCTTATAGGAGGAAAAACGCTCCTGAGGACACACGGGGATTTCTGTCATGCTAGTTTCATCATGTTCATATGATTCACGTTCGTTACTTTGATAGTTTGATATGTGGGTGGACCGGTGCTTGGGTACTGCCCTTACTTGGACAAGCATCCCACTTATGATTAACCTCTCTCGCAAGCATCCACAACTACAAAAGAAGAATTAATACAAAGTCTAACCATAGCATTAAACTAGTGGATCCAAATCACCCGCTTACGAAGCAACGCATAGACTGGGGTTTAAGCTTTTGTCACTCCAGCAACCCATCATCTACTTGCTACTCCCCAATGCCTTCCTCTAGGCCCAAATATGGTGAAGTGTTATGTAGTCGACGTTCACATAACACCACTAGAGGAAAAGACAACATACAACATATCAAAATACCGAACGAATATCAAATTCACATGACTATTATTAACATGACTTATCCCATGTCCTCAGGAACAAAAGTAACTACTCACAAAACATAATCATAATCATGATCAGAGGTGTAATGAATAGCATCAAGGATCTGAACATGAACTCTTCCACCAAGTAATCCAACTAGCATCAACTACAAAGAGTAATCAACACTACTAGCAACCTTACAAGTACCAATCGGAGTTGCGAGACGAAGATTGGTTACAAGAGATGAACTAGGAATTGTAGAGGAGATGGTGCTGATGAAGATGTTGATGAAGATGCCTCCCCTCCGGCGAGAGGAGTGTTGGTGATGATGATGGCGACGATTCCCCCCTCCAGGAGGGAAGTTTTCCCGGCAGGATCGTCCTGCCGGAGCTCTAGATTGGATCTGCTCAAGTTCCGCCTCGTGGCGGCTGCGAAACCACGAAAAAGCTCCCGTCTGATTTTTTCTGGACCAAGACGCTTCATATAGCAAAAGAGGGGGGCTAGTGGGCCATCAGGGAGCCCACAAGCCCCCACTCCGCCACCAGGGGGTGGCGATGTCAGGGCTTGTGGCGCCCTAGCAGCCCCCCTTCGGTAGTTCTTTCGCCTAGTATTTTTTATATAATCCCAAAAAAATCCACGTAACTTTTCAGGGCATTTGGAGATGTGCAGAATAGTGCACTAGGATTTGCTCCTTTTCCAGTCCAGAATTCCAGCTGCCTGAATTCTCCCTCTTCAAATAAACCTTGCAAAATAAGAGAGAAAAGGCATAAATATGGTACCACAAGTAATATAACAGCCCAAAAAGCAATAAATAACAACATGAAAGCATGATGCAAAATGGACGTATCAACTCCCCCAAGCTTAGACCTCACTTGTCCTCAAGCGAAAACCAAGTTCCATAAACATGTCCACATGTTGAGGGACGAAGGTGTCGAAAAAACATAATACACACAAGAGGGCATCATGATCACACATAGGACAGCAATACATCATAAAGATTCTTATGAGAAAGTAACAATTCCTTCACAAAGCAAAGCATGAAGCAAAAACCTTACCGAGAAGTAACCAACAATAAACCATAGCCATTGAAGAAATTGCAATTTATTACAACATCAGAAAGAGTCAAATAAGAGCTTGTAAGGCAAACCCACATACTCAATCATCTCTTTTGTTTTCCAAAATTGTTACAACTCACGTGGTACTCATGGTGTCGAAGTTTCAGTTGGACACAGAGGAAGATAGGGGCTTATAGTTTTGCCTCCCAACGGTTTACCTCAAGGGTAAAGTCAACAACAATAAAGCATGAGTACTCAACTCCAAGTTGATATATGAGTATAGATCTTTCCCAAGCATGTGACGGTAGCCAAGACAAAGGCAAAAATAGGGAATTGGTAATGATCACCATGACTCTTACAAGGGCAAGAAGTAAAGGTACAAGATAGTCCCTTCGCAGAGGGAAGCAGAGGTTGTCATGTGCTTTTGAGGTGTGAATGCGTGTCCTCTTAGTGTGGAGGAACGTCACTTTATATTGCCTCCTGTGATAAAGAACTTTATTATGCAGTCTGTCACTTTTATGTCTTCCTCATCACAGGTTCGTACAAAGTTTATTTTCCACACACTAATGGATCATACATATTAGAGAGCAATTTTTATTGCTTGCACCGATGACAACTTACTTGAAGGATCTTATTCAATCCATAGGTAGGTATGGTGGACTCTCATGGCAAAACTGGGTTGGAGGTTTATGGATGCACAACTAGTATCTCTACTTGGTGTCACTACTGAAATTCAAAAATTTGCCGTCTGCTACGGCGGACGGCAAAGGGGGGAACCACGGACGGCAAAGGCTTTGCCGTCGGTGAGCAGACGGCAAACTAGACGGTAAAAAAATCCAGTGAAGAGGTTCTTTGCCGTCTGCTTTTGTAAAGCGGACGGCAAAGAATCTTTGCCATGAGGGGGCAGACGGCAAATTAACTAGGATGACATATACTGCAACGACCCCGTTAAGTGTTAACGGCATGCCTCCTCTCTTTGCCGTCTGCCATCCCCCCCTTTGCCATGTGGGGGCAGACGACAAAGAGGGGAGAGAGGGGGGGCTGATTCACCCCTTTGCCGTCTGCCCACCCCCCTTTGCCATGTGGGGACAGACGGCAAAGAGGGGAGAGAGAGGGGGCAGATTGCCCCCTTTGCCGTCTGCCTACACCCCTTTGCCATGTGGGGGCAGACGGCAAAGAGGGGAGAGAGAGGGGGCAGATTCCCCCCCTTTGCCGTCTGTCATCCCCCCTTTGCCATGTGGGGGAAGACGACAAAGGGGGGAACCAGCCCCTTTTTAATTTATTTTTTATTATATCCAACATTTTAAACAACAATCATTTTGACATAAATAAATTTCTTTCCGTACTCATAACCATATTAAAATAACTCTCATCCATAGTGCATACATATTATGCAAGTTGCATCCGTACCAAACCATATATTACACCAGTTTCATCCACATGCATACAAAGTTTCATATATATCCATATACTACAATAGTTTCAATACAAGCCATGGTACAAGAAATCATCTTCAAGCATTCCATCAATATAACCCAAGTTTCCCGTGAAGTGAAGGTAATCTGCAAAATGACAAATAAGAAAGTTAGAAGAATAATACTAGATGAAGAAGTGTATATATATGTTATTTCAGAGAGAAATTAGCTAAGTATAGACCATTTAGGAGCTAACTAAGCTAATTATGTCATTTAGGTGGAACCCTAGCTAACTATAGGTCGTTTCGGAGCTAACTTGGGTAAAATAGGTCATTCCGGAGCAAACTATGCTTATTAAGCCATTTTGGATGTAGCTAGGCTAATTATAGGCCATTTAATACCTAAGTTAGGGGAATAGGTCATCTTGCAGCTACGTAAGCCTTATTATGTCATTTAGGAGAGAACTTAGCTAACTGTAGGTCATTTTTTTATTAAATAGGTCATTTTGGAGCTAACTGAGCTAATTATGTCATTTCATAGGATAATTAGCCAATTTAGCCTTTCTTGGATGAGTCTAAGCTACGTAGAAGAAGAGAAAGAGAAGAAGAAGTAAAAGAAGAAGGAGGAGGAGGAGGAGGAGGAGGAGAAGGAAGAGGAGAAGAAGAAGAAAAGAAGAAGGAGAAGGAGAAGGAGGAAGAAGGAGGAAGAAGAAGGAGAAGGAGGAGCTCCTTCTCCTTCTTCTCCTCCTTCTTCTCCTTCTTCTTATCCTCCTCCTTCTCCTTCTCCTTCTTCTCTTCTTCTTCTTCTTCCTTCCTTTCATTTTTCCTCTTTCTTCTCCTCTTGTCCCCTTCTTCGGGCTAAATTGGCTAAGAATGCCCTTTTGTAGCTAATTATGTCATTTCGAGGATAATTAGCTAAGTATAGGTCATGTTTTATTAAATAGACCATTTAGGAGCTAACTAAGCTAATTATGTCATCTAGGTGGAACCCTAGCTAACTATAGGTCGTTTCGGAGCTAACTTGGGTAAAATAGGTCATTCCGGAGCAAACTATGCTTATTAAGCCATTTTGGATCTAGCTAGGCTAATTATAGGCCATTTAATACTTAAGTTAGGGGGAATAGGTCATCTTGCAGCTACGTAAGCCTTATTATGTCATTTAGGAGAGAACTTAGCTAACTGTAGGTCATTTTTTTATTAAATAGGTCATTTTGGAGCTAACTAAGCTAATTATGTCATTTCGTAGCATAATTAGCCAATTTAGCCTTTCTTGGATGAGTCTAAGCTATGTAGAAGAAGAGAAAGAGAAGAAGAAGTAAACGATGGAGGAGGAGGAGGAGGAGGAGGAGGAGGAGAAGGAGAAAGAGGAGGAGAAGAAGAAGAAAAGAAGAAGGAGAAGGAGAAGGAGGAAGAAGGAGGAAGAAGAAGGAGAAGGAGGAGCTCCTTCTCCTTCTTCTCCTCCTTCTTCTCCTTCTTCTTATCCTCCTCCTTCTCCTTCTTCTTCTTCTCCTCTTCTTCTTCCTTCCTTTCATTTTTCCTCTTTCTTCTCCTCTCGTCCCCTTCTTCGGGCTAAATTGGCTAAGAATGCCTTTTTGGAGATAATTATGTTATTTCGAGGATAATTAGCTAAGTACAGGTCATGTTTTATTAAATAGACCATTTAGGAGCTAACTAAGCTAATTATGTCATCTAGGTGGAACCCTAGCTAACTATAGGTCGTTTCGGAGCTAACTTGGGTAAAATAGGTCATTCCGGAGCAAACTATGCTTATTAAGCCATTTTGGATCGAGCTAGGCTAATTATAGGCCATTTAATACCTAAGTTAGGGGGAATAGGTCATCTTGCAGCTACGTAAGCCTTATTATGTCATTTAGGAGAGAACTTAGCTAACTATAGGTCATTTTTTATTAAATAGGTCATTTTGGAGCTAACTAAGCTAATTATGTCATTTCGTAGGATAATTAGCCAATTTAGCCTTTCTTGGATGAGTCTAAGCTACGTAGAAGAAGAGAAAGAGAAGAAGAAGTAAAATAAGGAGGAGGAGGAGGAGGAGGAGAAGGAGAAGGAAGAGGAGAAGAAGAAGAAAAGAAGAAGGAGAAGGAGAAGGAGGAAGAAGGAGGAAGAAGAAGGAGAAGGAGGAGCTCCTTCTCCTTCTTCTCCTTCTTCTTATCCTCCTCCCTCTCCTTCTTCTTCTTCTCCTCTTCATCTTCTTCCTTCCTTTCATTTTTCCTCTTTCTTCTCCTCTTGTCCCCTTCTTCGGGCTAAATTGGCTTAGAATGCCTTTTTGGAGCTAATTATGTCATTTCGAGGATAATTAGCTAAGTATAGGTCATGTTTTATTAAATAGACCATTTAGAGCTAACTAAGCTAATTATGTCATCTAGGTGGAACCCTAGCTAACTATACGTCATTTCGGAGCTAACTTGGGTAAAATAGGTCATTCCGGAGCAAACTATGCTTATTAAGCCATTTTCGATATGGCTAGGCTAATTATAGGCAATTTAATACCTAAGTTAGGGGGAATAGGTCATCTTGCAGCTACGTAAGCCTTATTATGTCATTTAGGAGAAACTTAGCTAACTGTAGGTCATTTTTTATTAAATAGGTCATTTTGGAGCTAACTAAGCTAACTATGTCATTTCGTAGGATAATTAGCCAATTTAGCCTTTCTTGGAGCTAACTAAGCTAATTATGTCATTTAGATGGAAGTCTAGCTATTTTTTATTAAAACACTAGAAATAACATACCATTATCGTCATCACAGCGGTGAAGCACGGTGGCTCTGGCTTGTTTCACCTAGAGATGGCTGCCCTGTAGAAGGCTCGACTGTAGAAGGGTCGTGCAATGCGTTTCGGGAGATATTCTGCACCAAACATCTTTGCAATGTGTAGTTAGCATGAGGACACTCTTAAGATCAGTGCACTGAAATGAAACTCACCGTCCCCGCCACGTTAATGACTGGCATCGGCGGAGGGACTTGGCCGCTCTTCTCGCACATAGACTGTACATTTGGTTTCGACAAGTCAAACTTTTTATTTATTAATGAAACGGACATTCAAATGCAAGATTTGAAATAACGTGAAGAAGAAACTTACCACGAAGAGCTCGTAGATGGCCCTGTTAGACGCATCATTCCGTGCCCTCTCCGCCTCCACCAATGCAGTCGTCCTCTCCTCCAGCTCCCGAATTTCCTTATGCTTCTCCGCCATAGCCCCCTGCATTGCCTCTCTCTCTTTCTGAATAGAGCCTGCAACACAACTCATTGTTAGCAATGTAATCATATTGGTTCTAACGCACAACATAATGCGGAAAGATAGTTGAGTCCATTAAACTAACCTCGATGGCGAGCTCGACTCGCCGTGGACGACGTGTTATCTCCGGAGAAGAGCTCGTTTGGCGTGCCTTTATCTACCAGAGAGTGCTAGGACAACGTATAAGGCCGTCTCCAATGGCGATCGAGCCATGGGGCCTCCCATTGCCAGCTATCGTCACCAGCTCTGGATCAATAGGTCCCTCGCTCGGGTTAAAGTCCTCCGCTTTCCTCGCCTTCCCGTGATCTCTGTACTTCACGAGCTTGTGGTGGGAGGAGATGTTGGTGAACTTTTCTGGATGCTCGAGGTCAGACTCAGAGAATGCCTTGACCTTCTTGTATGAGGCAGTATGGGCCATCGCATACAGGTCGTACATCTGTGGCACCTCCGTTTATTTTGACGCGCCTAAAAGAGAGAGAGAGGAAAATTGTACTAGTAAAGGGCTCAAGATAACATTAAGAATGAATTGCATGAGGCATGAAGCAAATCACATACCCAGTTCTCGCCAAATTGGATTAAGTTGATGCTCCCTTGATGGTGTGGCACGCCAACCATTTTGCCACGCCTCTCCTTGGCGTTGTTGTGGCTGGCCTCCCATGTTTCGGAGCACCACTGATCCACCAAGGCCTCCCAACAATCCATCTTATCCACACACCAACTTGGGGGCACCTAAGTTAATAAAGAGAAATTTGAGCGCGTAAGAACCAAATCAAGGAAACTAACTACAAAGCCTTAATAATATGTAATTACCTTCATGTAATGCTCCTTCTCCATCTTAGCATCACGGCACTTCGCCTTGTCAATCCTAATACGCTGCGTGGCATAGTAGTCTCGAACAGCCTGCACCCGAGCCTCGTGCCGAAAGTTTTGAAGTAGGCGGCGACATTCGGTTTCGATAACCTTTGCCGCGTCCTCCTCGTATCCCTCCTCACACCTGTAGTAGGTCTGCAAACGAGACAACACCGATTAGTACAATAAATAGCTATGGTTGATTTATAATTGTGTGAAGGAGAAATTACCCAGAAATTTCGGATCACCATGTCCGCCCTCGTGTCGCACAAAACACCGTCGATCTCCATCTCCGGCGGGGCCGGGCCACCCAAGTAGTGCTCCCAGGTCATTCCTACCTCTCACTCCCGACCGGGCAACGTAACAAACCCTGGGAAGTTTTTACGGCAAAGAACACCAAGGATGCTGTTGGGCTTGCGGACACCCTTGGCAACAATTCAACCCCTACAGTATGACAAATTAAAGCCAAAAAATTAGATATTTGAGAAAACGCGAAGGCAAAAGGTTAAATAAGAGTAAATTAACTTACTTGTCCCCATTTGGCCTAATCGACCACCTCTGCTCGGGGTCGCTGGAACGAGCGGGAGCCCCGAACTACCACGCTGGTAGACGGTAGCCCCCTCACCCAGCTCCTCGTCGCTACCAGTATCCCACTGGGTCTCTTGGGACGTACCCTCATCCCTGCTTTGCTCCGGAGTCGCCTGAAAGGAAGCCTCTGGGACACGAGTCTCGTGGGTTGAAGGCTCGTCGACCCGAGGCTCGTGAACCAGAGACCGTGTAGCCTCTACCTCAGACGAATCCACCCTAAAAGTCCTGTGCTGAGGTGAATCAGCTTGGGGTGGTGGCGGAGACCGTGTAGCCGCCACCTCAGAAGGCGTGGCAGCCACCGCCCTACCTCTCCCGCGGCCATGTGTACCTTTAGTACAACATAAATACCAACATGAGTAATAAAATGTATATAAATACCAATATGCATACAGCATGAGTACAACATAAATACCAACATGAATACAACGTGTGCCTTTAGTGCCTCTCGGCTTCGCGGGGGGTCGACCTCCTCTCATGGGGGGCGCTCCTTGCATAGTAGAGAGCAACACTCTCCGAAGAGGCGAGGCAGGAATGGAAGTACCCATCCCATCACCCGCTGACGAAGAAGGAGCCGCGGAGTGCTTTCGACCCTTCCCCACCATCTTTCAACACCTGTCATGACAAAGAGTAAATGAAATTAGTACAACATAAATACCAACAGGAGTAATAAAATGTATATAATTTAAGTGTATCATCGTCATAAATACCAACATGACTAATAAAAATTGAATACCTAACATGAACTCAAAATTTATATATGGTATAATAGTTGAATACCTGACATGAACTAATAACAATCGTGCTCGTCTATATATGCTTCGGGGTCAATAAATGCATCATGATCATCACTATCATCAATAAATGCATCATCATCATCACTATCACGAACAACATGTGGAAGGCCACCATTATGTAATCGGTCAAGAAGTGACAGGTCATCCACAGCAGTAACCTCTTCTTCTTCCAGCTCTTCCTGTTCGGGCTCAGGGGTTAAGACGGATTCACTATCGCTGTCTACTTCAATGTTCTGGGGTGAAGTAGAGGGGTTCTTGAAACGTTTCTTGGACATACGTGTTTCTTGGAAGAATTCTCCTTCATATGTGTCTGGGTCAATGTGAGGTTCGTAATCCTCTTCATTGAGGGTAGGTGGTCTAAAATGTGGTGGCACTTCATAAACGACATCCCAACCTTTGAGATTTGAATCAGTTTGGCAGGCCCACGGTAGATAGAAAACTTGTGTCGCATGTTGAGCCGTAATATAGACATCGGGAACATCTAAGTGGGTGTTTTGGTTGATTTCGACTAGTCCTATATGTTCATGAGTCCTTCTAGTCTCCCTCGGCTCAAACCAATAACATTTGAAGACTACGACGGTCGTTGGGTTTCACCATAGAATAGAAGGTCATAAATTGCTTCAACTCTTCCATAATACTCGGTGTCTCCTTCGCCGATAGCTGAGACAGAACAATTTGTAGTCTTCAGGTCGGGCATAGATAGCTCTTTGCCAAAGGTACGAAAGTGATACTCGTTGATGTTGTATTTGTCAAATGAACGGACCTTATAGTCAAAACCATTAGCGACTTGTCTCAACTCGGCGTCCATAGACTCTGCATCAGCCTACAAGTTTAATACAAAAGAATGGATGCATTAGTCGCAAATTAGACCAAGAAATCAAATGGGCCCTTAATGGTAATTAATTACCCTTTGTTTGAACCAAGAGATGAAACCGGGATAGTCGCCTCCATGCTTTGCGAGAAGCTCATACTCTTCGACGGAATCCTTTTTGATGACCGCTCCATCTGAGAATTCGGCGACGTATCGACTATATCAAATATCCGGGAATAAGAGTAGTTCAAAGCAATTGGAAGTTGCGGAACAATAAATTACCGAGAACTTAATCGATGTACGACCACACTTCTGTTAGGTTGGTGAAGATATACAATGAAATGGTCCGCCATTCTTCGACATCCAACGATTTCACTTTCGAAGCACTGGATGGTGCGAGCTTACCTTTGAATAGGCTGAGGTTGGATCGAACTTTTTTTCGATCGCCATCATTGTACCGAGGCTTCGGGTTATGCAAATGATGATTTTTGGCTTCATAGTGTGCTGTCACGAAGTTTGCCGCCTCCTCAGTAATGAATGCCTCGGCCATCGATGCTTCAATTCTACGTTTATTTTACACTTAGCTCGAAGCGTCTTCTGCATCCTCTCAGTTGAGTAGCACCATCGATTTCGAACGGCCACCCCATTCTTGCCTCGGTCGGGAGATGCAAAATCAAATGTTGCATTGGATTAAAGAAGCCCGGTGGAAAGGTCTTTTCTAATTTGCAGATCAACTCCGGCGCCAACTCTTCCATTTCATCTAGCACGCCAGGCGATAGTTCTTTCGCACAAAGAGAACGGAAGAAATAGCTCAGCTCTGCCAGTACTAGCCATTCATCCTCCGGGATAAAGCCACGCAACATCACCGGCATTACCCGCTCAATCCATATGTGCCAATCATGACTCTTGAGCCCAGATATTTTCAATTTCTCAAGACTTGCTCCCCTCGTTAGATTCGCAGCATACCCATCGGGGAATATCAACCGCATTTTCACCCACAATAGCATTTCCCCCATAGCTGGCCTTTCAAGATTGAACCATGCCTTTGGCTTCGCTATGCTTTGCTTTCCTTTCCGTTGTCGCAAGTTTTGCAACGGTCTATCACATAGAGCCTCCACGTCGATTCTAGCCTTAGGATTATCTTTTGACTTCCCCTCTATGCCGAACAATGTACCAAAAATGGCCTCCGCAATATTATTTTCAGTGTGCATCACATCAATGTTGTGTGGGAAAAGGAGGTCTTTGAAGTAAGGCAGATCCCATAAGCATGACTTGTGAGTCTAGGCGTGTTCCGTATTATACCCTTTGAAGTATCCTGGACGCAAATGATCAGGCTCGAGAGAGTTTAACTGATCAACGGTCTGTTGGCCTGTCAACGCAGCTGGTGAAGTGTTTTTGACAACTCTACCTTTGATGAAATTCTTCTTGTCTTTTCCGAACTTATGGCCAGGATCCAGGAATTGTCTATGCATGTCGAAGCAAGAATACTTGCGATTGGCCTGCAGCTAACGGAACTGAAGAGCTGCCTTGCATGTGGTGCACGGGAACCTTCCATGCACACACCAGCCAGCGAATAGCGCAAACGCCGGATAATCATGCGTCGAGTACATGTACCACACATGCATTTTGAAATTTGTTTTGGTAGCCACGTCGTAGGTCTTGATCCCATTATCCCAGGCTTCTTGCAACTCATCCTTAAGCGGCCGCATGTACACATTCATATTCTTCCCCGGATAGTTGGGCCCTGGAATTATCAACGTCAGGAAAATGTTCTTTCTTTTCGTAATCTCTCCGGGTGGCAAATTTAGTGGAATGACAAATACAGGCCAACAACTGTATTGTGCTGCCGTCATACCATACACATTGAACCCATCCGTGCTGATGGCAACTCTAGGTTGCCTTGGATCTTCCGATTTATCCTTATGTAATGCATCGAAGTGCCTCCACGCAAAACCATCTGAAGTGTGTACCAGCATCTTGTTCCCATCCGCATCTAGTTCAGTTCTTTTGCCCAATTTGTGCCATGTCATCTGTCTGGCCATCTCCTCGACCATGAAAATACATTGAAGTCTTGGTACCATTGGCAGATACCGAAGAACACTAATGGGGATTTTGGTCTGATTCTTCTCACCCATGCCGTTGTCTACCACAATATACCTGGAAGAATTGCAAATGGGGCAATAGTTCAAGGCCGCATGCTCAAGCCTAAATAAGGCACATCCATTCTCACAGGCATGTATCTTCTCATAGGGCATCTTAAGTACACGGAGGATTTTCTCTGACTGGTACAGGTTTGCAAGCAGTACATGGCCTTTGGGTAGAAAGCGTCCAAATATCGTCATTATCACGTCGTAGCATTCTCTGCCTAGGTTGAATTGAGCCTTCAGAGCCATTACTTGCGCGATGGCATCCAGCTGACAAAGCTCAGTCTGCTCGTGGAGAGGACCTTTTGAAGACTCCAACATTTCATAGAAGGCCTTTGCATATTCCTCCATCTCATCGTCCGAATCCCGAGCATCATCAAAGTCTTGCACCATGTCTTCAATCCCGGTACCATGCTCGTCGGTGCGACGACGAATCACCTCAGCTCTGGCACGTTGGTCAGACTCACCATGAAAAGTCCACACCGTATAATTAGGCATAAAACCCCACTTCTGCATGTGTTTACCCATTTCAAACTCGGTCTGCTTTTTCCAGTTGTCGCAGTTGGGACAGGGGCACCATGTTTTTTGCTGGCCGTTTGCAAATGCGGCTCTCACAAACCCCCTGGTTTTTGTTAACCATTCATGGGTCATGTCTTTCTGACTAGGGTGACCAGTGTACATCCAAGCACGATCACTCATGTTGCCTAGCTACCTATGGGGGCACAAGAAATAAATATATAATTCATCATCTATATTCATATGCTAATCAAGTTTGTCAGTTTTATTACGTCCATGCAACCTACACGCTAATAGGTAAAGATAGGTCCTAATCCCACCCGAGTATGTGTAGACTGGGTTCGTTTTCCCATGCTCTGCTCCAGATGCGACACAGAATTTCGGCAGCACCTCCTCGCTGTTCTCCTGATACATGTCTCGGCAATAAGCAGAGAGGATGTGTACCCGGAGAACAACAGGGGAGGCACTGACGAAATTCCGCATCGGATCCGGAGCACAGCATACGGGAAAACAAACCCAATCTACACATACTCGGGCTGTCCATGGATAATGTTGGACAATTCGAAAGGATGGCGCTTATAAATATGCAAAGAAATGCATATTTATAGATGTCGCCCTTTCGAACGGGAGACGCATACTGGTCACGCATACTCATGATTGAAGAAACCTATAGCTAGCAAGTTTCATCGGCACGAAGACCGGGACAGAGCAAATTAAGGGGGTAGGAGGAGAAGTCATTTGTGCTCCCCAACAAACGCAAGGGCGGAGCTCGTCCAACGCACGTGGAGGTCGTCGAACAACTGCACATTGAAATTCACACGATCAACACAAATACGATGTTTTTATAATTAACATAATCGGAAAATATGTGACCTAACTCATAATTTACAAAACTATGACCTCGTGGGCCTCTGGAAGGCCGAAAAGCACCTTCTCGTTCAAAACAAGGCAGAAGAGGTGTCGGGGGTCGGGGCTTAGTGGCGTCGGGAGTCAGTGCCGTCGAGGGTCGGTGGTGTCGGGTGTCGGTGGCATCGGGGGTCGGGGGGTTAGTGGCGTCGGTTGTGGGGGTCAGTGGCGTCGGGGGTCCAGGGTCAGTGACGTCGGGGGTCGGGGGTTGGTGGCGTCGAGCGTCGGAGGTCGGGAGTCGTGGGCCGAGGGTCTAGGTCGGGGGTCAGTGGCGTCGGGGGTCGAGGGTTAGTGGCGTCGGGGGTCAGTGGCGTCGGGGGTCGGTGGTCGGGGGTCAGTGGCATCGGGGGTCGATGGTCGGGGTCAGTGGCGTCGGGCGTCACGGGTCGGGGGTCGAGGGTCAGTTTCGGGGTGCCGGGGTTCCCTTTTCCTCTTGTTTCTTTTTCTCCTCTCTCCTCTCTCCTCTTTTTCTTCTTATTCTTCTTTTCTTCTTCTTCTTCTTCTTCTTCTTTCTCCTCGTACTCCCCCTCCTCTTTTTCTTCTCCTATTCTGTTCTTCTTCTTCTTCTTCTTCTTCTTCTTCTTCTTCTTCTTCTTCTTCTTCTTCTTTCTCCTCCTCTTCCTCCTCCTCCTCATCTTCTTCTTATTCTTCTTCTTCTTCTTCTTCTTTTTTCTCCTCCTCCTCCTCCTCCTCCTCTTCTTCTTCTCCTTCTTCTTTTCGTTCTTCTTCTAATTATTTTCTTCTTTTCCTTTTTTCTTTTTCATTTTTTCCTTCTGCTTTTCCTATTTTTTTCCTCTAACCTAACTAACTAACCTAATTAGCCTAATAATCTAACCAAATAAAAAACTAACCTAATAAACTAACTAAAGTAATTAACTTTTTTAAAAAGAAAAAGAAGAAGAACTCAACTCACCGCGGTGGACGACGACAGGGGGCGGCGGCGGCGGCGGTGGACGACGGCAGGGGGGCAGGGGGCACGCGGCAGGGGGCGCACGGCAGGGGCTCGCCGCGGGGGTGGGTCGCCGCGGGGGTGGGTTCCCGCAGGGAGGGGCTCGCCGCAGGGGGGGCTCGCCGCGGGGAGGGGCTCTCGCGGGGAGGGGGTCACCTTGGAGAGAGACAGCGAGCGAGTGGCCGGGGGGAGAGAGAGACACTGAGGACGAGGGGGTTAACCGACGTTATAGGGCGGCCCCTTTGCCGTCCGCCCGTCGATGGCAAAGGGCCCCACGGTAGACGGCAAAGGCCCGCGGACGGCAAAGGACCCCGGATTTCGGACATGGAACGCATGGGACCCACCCGTCCACGTTGCCGTATGCCCTGGGTCTCTTTGTCGTCCGCTGACAAACGGCAAAGGGCCGACACATGGCAAATAGTATTTTTGCCATGTGTCAGTCCTTTGCCGTATGCCTTCTGTCAACTGATGGCAAAGAGGTTATTTTCCGTCAGCCAGCAGACGACAAAGAACTGGCTGACGGCAAAGAACTGGATTCCAGTAGTGTGTGGGAGTTTTGGCTAATATGAGGTGGAAGCAATCGTCACATGCTAAGGGATCTCTAATCATATAACATTGTTTGGAACCAAGCAAACACAATTCATTATGTTGTCTTCCTTGTCCAACATCTACTCCTAGGCATGTAATAGTTTGGTGAGTGCTCACAATTGTAAAAAGTGTGTAAGATGATATATTTATATGTGAACCTCTCTTTCCTTATTACTTCTTATTAATTGCAACAATTTCTGACGTCTATGTTGATTTATTCTCAACAAGTTTGAATCATCATACGTGTCATAAGTGAAGTTATCACTTTCCATAAGATAGTCTCATTATCTTTCATGCTATCGTTCTTTTCATACTTTTGATCATGGCACAAAGCAAAGCCCTTAACTAAGACACTCTTTATTATATAGCTCGTAAGCTCGAATACATCAGGGGAGAGACAAAAGCAAAAGACTCAAACTAAAAACTAAAGACTTATTCCTCTAAGAGAAGAAATAAAAACTGAAAAGGAAAGAACTAAAACAAAGGTAAAAGCAAAAGATATAAAGGTGATACGATATCAGGGCAACTCCCCCAAGCTTGCCAGAAGCCAAGGGGATTGCCCATACCAATGCTTAGTTTCCTTCCTTTGGTGGTGATGGTGGTGGAGTTGTTGGAGTAGTCTGATCCTCTGTCTTCCAAGGCATAGGTGCTCCATCATGGCAGGATGAACGAGTCGCCAGAATCCTCAAATCTGCAGCCAACCTTATTGATTTAAATCTGTACTCATACTCACAGTTTTGGTTCTGCAGGTCATAGATCTGGCCCTGAAGTTGATCAACCCTGTCATAGAGCCTGGAGAGGTGTTTCCCAATGTCAATGGCATCCATCTTGTGATTGCTAGTGAACACCGTGATCATCATGTGGTTGGCGTTGAGTCCACGCTCCACCATCCCCTGGCACTAGAAGACTTGTTGCTCCATTGCTTCGAGCCTCGTCTCTTCCGGTCTTCTTAGGCCCCTCAACATCACGGATGTGCAACATCCCCTCGCTCATCTTGATAGATTGAGGGTGTTTCAGCACTTCCGTGAGGTAGGGATTGATGACCTTCTCGAAGATCTTGTCCTTAGGAGCGTTTGGGGAAGTCATGATGATCTAGATCTGTCACAGAAATAGGCTTGAAACGAAAACAGAGGAAAACTACGCGATACGGAGATCAAAACCTTCGGGTGACTATATATTGATTTTTTCTAGGCCAGAAGGAGTCCTCCGCAAGAAAACGGAGTCCGGGAGGCACACGAGGTGCCCACAAGCTTGCCCTCCGCCACCAGGGGGTAGGGGGCGGTGGCAGGGCTTGTGGCCGCCTCGTTCGCTCTCCGGACTACTTTTTATTTTTCTAATTTTCCAAAAATTCCAAAATGGAGGAAATTTCCTAATGGAAAAGCATCAGAGTCCAATTTCTTACCAAACATATACATCTTCGTTTTCAAGGTCTGAAACAGGCTAATAAACATCCCTGAGGTACTCCTCTGGAGTTATGACATTGATGATATTGGTCTCAACATTTATGGGAGTACCAGAGATGTAATGCTTGATTCTTTGCCCATTTACCACTCTAGGAAAATTTCCTTCTGTGTTATTGATTTTGATGGCACCGGAACGATATACTTCCTCGATAACATAGGGACCTTCCCATTTAGAGAGAAGCTTGCCTGCAAAGAATCTCAAACGAGAATTGTATAGCAGGACATAATCACCTACATTGAACTCTCGCTTTTGCATTCGTTTGTCGTGCCATCTCTTAACCTTTTCCTTGAACAACCTGGCATTCTCATATGCATGGGCTCTCCATTCATCTAACGAGCTGATATCAAACAATCGCTTCTCACGGGCAAGTTTGAAATCAAAGTTGAGCTCTTTGATTGCCTAATAAGCTTTGTGTTCCATCTCAAGAGGTAAATGACAAGCCTTACCGTAAACCATTTTATACGGTGACATGCCCATGGGATTCTTATAAGCAGTCCTATAAGCTCATAGTGCATCGTCAAGTTTGCTAGACCAATTCTTTCGAGATCTATTGACGGTCTTTTGTAGGATCAACTTGATCTCCCTATTACTCAACTCAACTTGACCACTAGACTGAGGATAATAAGGAGATGCAACTCTATGGTTGACATCATACTTAGCTAGCATCTTGCGGAAAGCACTATGAATGAAGTGTGAACCGCCATCAGTCATCAAGTATCTAGGGACTCCAAATCTTGGGAATATGACTTCTTTAAGCATCTTAATAGAGGTGTGGTGATCAACATTTTTAGTGGGGATAGCCTCTACCCACTTAGTAACGTAATCCACAACAACTAAGATGTGAGTGTACCCATTGGAACTCGGGAAGGGTCGCATATAATCAAAGCCCCAGACATCAAATGGTTCAATGACAAGTGAATAGTTCATAGGCATTTCCTGACGCTTACTGATATTCCCTATTCTTTGGCATTCGTCACAAGACAAGACAAACTTACGGGCATCCTTGAAGAGAGTGGGCCAATAGAAACCTGATTGCAATACCTTATGGGCAGTTCTATCTCCAGCGTGGTGTCCTCCGTAGGCTTTGGAATGACACTTCTGCAAGATCTGTCCACGTTCATGTTCAGGCACACAACGTCTAATAACACCATCTACTCCTTCCTTATAAAAGTGAGGATCATCCCAAAAGTAATGTCTCAAATCAAAGAAGAACTTCTTCTTTTGCTGATAGGTGAAATTGGGTGGTATGTATTTGGCTACAATATAGTTTGCATAGTCTGCATACCATGGTGCACTATGTGAAGTGCTGATGACATTTAATTGCTCATCAGGAAATCTATCATCAATAGGTAGTGGGTCATCAAGGACATTCTCTAGCCTAGACAAGTTATCTGCTACAGGGTTATCAGCACCCTTTCGGTCAACGACGTGCAAATCAAATTCCTGTAGCAGGAGAACCCATCTGATCAGCCTAGGCTTAGCGTCCTTCTTCTCCATGAGGTACTTAATAGCAGCATGATCAGAGTGAATAGTGACTTTGGAGTAAACTATGTAAGATTTGAACTTTTCACATGCAAACACGACTGCTAAAAATTCCTTCTCCGTAGTGGCATAGTTTCTTTGGGCACTGTCTAGAGTTTTACTAGCGTAGTGAATAACATTCAACTTCTTGTCAACTCTTTGTCCTAGAATAGCACCAACAACATAATCACTAGCGTCGCACATGATTTCAAAGGGCAAGTTCCAGTCAGGTGGTTGAACAATAGGTGCAGTTATCAAAGCCTTCTTAAGTATTTCGAAGGCTTCCTCACAGTCCTCATCAGAAACAAAAGGAGCATCCTTCTGCAAGATGTTGGTAAGAGGCCTAGAAATCTTAGAGAAGTCTTTAATGAACCTTCTATAGAAACCAGCATGACCTAGGAAACTTCGTATACCTCTGATATCTGTGGGGCAAGGCATTTTCTCAATTGCATCAACCTTAGCCTTATCAACTTCAATGCCTCTTTCAGAGATTTTGTGTCCTAAGGCGATACCTTCATTAACCATAAAGTGGCACTTCTCCTAATTCAAGACGAGGTTGGTTTCTTCGCATCTCTGTAAGACTCGACCAAGGTTGCTGAGGCAATCATCAAAGGAAGACCCGTAAACGGAGAAGTCATCCATGAAAACTTCGACAATCTTTTCACAAAAGTCAGAGAATATAGCCATCATACATCTTTGAAAGGTGGCAGGTGCATTGCATAAGCCAAAAGGCATACGTCTATAGGCAAAGGTACCGAAAGGGCAGGTGAAAGTGGTTTTTCTCTTGATCAGATTGTGCAACAGGTATTTGGGAGAAACCTGAATAACCGTCTAGAAAGCAGAAGTGTGTGTGTTTTGATAGCCTTTCTAGCATTTGGTCGATAAACGACAAAGTATAATTATCTTTCTTGGTTGCCTTGTTCAGTTTCTGGAAGTCTATCACCATTCTATAGCTGGTAATAATCCTTTGTGGGATTAGTTCATCCTTATCATTAGGAACGACGGTGATACCTCCCTTCTTAGGTATGCAATGTACTGGACTTACCCAATCACTATGAGCAACAGGATAAATGATTCCTGCTTCCAGAAGTTTTAGTATTTCTTTTCTAACGACCGCTTTCATCTTAGGATTTAATCTCCTTTGATGATCAGCAACTCGTTTAAAGTCAGGATCGGTTTTAATCTTGTGCTGACATAGAGTAGGACTAATACCCTTAAGATCATCATGAGTATATCCAATAGCAGCGCGGTGCTTCCTCAGAGTCCTTAGTAACTTCTTCTCTCCGTGCTCTGAGAGGAGGGCACTAATAATGACAGGATATATCTCCTTCTCATCAAGATAGGCATACTTAAGAGTATCAGGCAACTGTTTAAGCTCGAACACAGGATCACCCTTTGGTGGGGGAGGATCCCCAAGCAGTTCAACAGGCAGATTATTCTTGAGAATAGGATATTGTTCTAATACAATTTTATCTATCTCATCTCTCTCCTCCATATGCATATTATTTTCATGCTCAAGAAGATATTGCTCTAAAGGATCCGTAGGAGGTATGGCAATAGAGGCAAGGG
Source organism: Hordeum vulgare subsp. vulgare (assembly GCF_904849725.1). Lineage (NCBI taxonomy): Eukaryota > Viridiplantae > Streptophyta > Magnoliopsida > Poales > Poaceae > Hordeum > Hordeum vulgare. The sequence goes on from NC_058524.1 coordinate 82,700,696, forward strand.
CAATGATTTCATCTCTACCAGACGACTCTCTTTCATGGGGTTGTCTTCCAAACTTGGAGAAGTTAAATTCATGAGACACACCCTCGAAACTTACTGTGACAGTCTGCTTAATGCAATCAATGTGAGCATTGATAGTATTGAGAAAGGGTCTACCAAATATGATGGGACAAAAGCTATCTTGTGCAGTACCAAGGACGAGGAAATCAGTAGGATACTTCGTCTTACCACACATGACTTCTACGTCTCTCACAATTCCCAGAGGGCAAATAGTGTCTCTATTAGCTAGCGTAATAGTGACATCGATGGGTTCTAACTCAGCAGGTGCAATCTCATCTTTGATTTCATCATATAGAGAACGGGGTATTGCACTAACACTAGCTCCCATATCACATAAACCATGGTAACAGTGATCTCCTATCTTAACAGAAACAACGGGCAGGCCAACTACAGGTCTGTGCTTGTCTTTCGCGTGAGGTTTAGCAATCCTAGCGGAGTCCTCACAGAATTTGATAACATGCCCATCTATGTCTTCGGCTAAGAGATCCTTGATAATAGCAACACTAGGTTCAACTCTAATCTCCTCAGGGGGTGCAAGTGGTCTAATGTAACCCCTACGTATCACAGTTGGAGCTTTAGAATAATCCTTTATCCTAGCAGGGTATGGTGGTTTCTCAATGTAAGCACAAGGAACAACAGGATCACTAAAAGCAATGATTTTCTCTTCAACTAGATTGGTTTTGGCTATGTTGCTTTCTACAGGAGGATGATATTTAAACCACTTCTCTTTGGGAAGATCAACATGAGCAGCAAAAGTTTCACATAGAGAAGCTACTATCTCAGAGTCAAGTCCATACTTAGCGCTAAAATCTCTAGAAGTGTTTGTCTCAACAAAAAATTTAACGCAATCAAACTGGAAATTCATACCTGACTCCTTACCTTCATCCAGCTCCCAATCTTCAGAGTTGCGTTTGATTCTTTCCAATAAATTCCATTTGTGATCAATATCCTTCTTCATAAAAGAACCGGTACAAGAAGTGTCAAGCATGGTACGATCTTCATGAGAAAGCCGAGCATAAAAGTTTTGAGTGATGATTTCTCTCGAAAGCTCATGATTGGGGCATGAATATAGCATTGATTTAAACCTCCCCCAAGCTTGAGCTATGCTTTCCCTATCACGAGGCCAAAAGTTATAAATAAAGTTCCGATCACGATGTACTAAATGCATAGGATAGAACTTTTGATGAAATTCCAATTTCAACCGATTGTAGCCCCATGATCCAATATCATCACATAGCCTATACCATGTCAACGCCTTATCATTCAAAGATAAAGGAAAGACTTTATTATTTACCTCATCCTCGGGCAAACCTGCAAGCTTAAATAAACCACAAACTTCATCTACATAGATCAGATGCAAGTCTGGATGTGAAGATCCATCTCCTGTGAAAGGATTAGCCAACAGTTTCTCAAGCATACCCGAATGAATTTCATAAAAGATATTTTCAGTAGGTACCTCAGGTTGAGGAACAACTCCTCGTGCTTCCGTTCATGGTGAACATACCCCGAACAAACTTCTCAAAGGAACAGTATCCATAGTGACAAGTGACAATAAATTTCAGCACAGTATATAAATGTTTCCTTACCAATTTCCACTTACCAAAGGCGCTTCACTCCCCGACAACGGCGCCAGAAAAGAGTCTTGATGACCCACAAGTATAGGGGATCAATCGTAGTCCTTTCGATAAGTAAGAGTGTCGAACCCAACGAGGAGCAGAAGGCTCTGATAAACGGATTTCAACAAGGTAATAACCGCAAGCACTGAAAGTAGCGGTAACAAGTGATTGTGTAGCGAGCTGAAACGTAGCAAGAAAAAAGTAACAAGTAACAAGTAGTAGCAACGGTGCAACAAGTGGCCCAATCCCATTTTTAGCAAGGGACAAGCCTGAACAAAGTCTTATAGGAGGAAAAACGCTCCCGAGGACACACGGGAATTTCTGTCATGCTAGTTTCATCATGTTCATATGATTCGCGTTCGTTACTTTGATAGTTTGATATGTGGGTGGACCAGCGCTTGGGTACTGCCCTTACTTGGACAAGCATCCCACTTATGATTAACCTCTCTCGCAAGCATCCGCAACTACAAAATAAGAATTAAGACAAAGTCTAACCATAGCATTAAACTAGTGGATCCAAATGAGCCCCTTACGAAGCAACACATAGACTCGGGTTTAAGCTTCTGTCACTCCAGCAACCCATCTTCTACTTACTACTCCCCAATGCCTTTCTCTAGGCCCAAATATAGTGAAGTGTTATGTAGTCGACGTTCACATAACACCACTAGAGGAAAAGACAACATAGAACATATCAAAATACCGAACGAATATCAAATTCACATGACTATTATTAACATGACTTATCCCATGTCCTCAGGAACAAAAGAAACTACTCACAAAACATAATCATAATCATGATCAGAGGTGTAATGAATAGCATCAAGGATCTGCACATAAACTCTTCCACCAAGTAATCCAACTAGCATCAACTACAAAGAGTAATCAACACTACTAGCAACCTTACAAGTACCAATCAGAGTTGTGAGACAAAGATTGGTTACAAGAGATAACTAGGGATTGAAGAGGAGATGGTGCTGATGAAGATGTTGATGATGATGCCTCCCCTCCGACGAGAGGAGTGTTGGTGATGACGATGGCGACGATTCCCCCCTCCGGGAGGGAAGTTTCCCCAGCAGGATCGTCCTGCCGGAGCTCTAGATTGGATCTGCTCAAGTTCCGCCTTGTGGTGGCGGTGAAACCACGAAAAAGCTCCCATCTGATTTTTTTTCTTGACCCAGACGCTTCATATAGCAAAAGAGGGGGGCTAGTGGGCCGTTAGGGAGCCCACAAGCCCCCACTCCGCCACTAGGGGGTGGCGGTGTCAGGGCTTGTGGCGCCCTGGCAGCCCCCCTCCGGTAGTTCTTTCGCCCAGTATTTTTTATATAATCCCAAAAAAGCCCACGTAACATTTCAGGGCATTTGGAGATGTGCAGAATAGTGGACTAGGATTTGCTCCTTTTCCAGTCCAAAATTCCAGCTGCCTGAATACTCCCTCTTCAAATAAACATTGCAAAATAAGAGAGAAAAGGCATAAATATGGTACCACAAGTAATATAACAGCCCAAAAAGCAATAAATAACAACATGAAAGCATGATGCAAAATGGACGTATCAGTGCACAAAACCCACCATTAGTCTCCCTCAAAACAGCCACCATACCTACCTACTATGGCTTTTTCGAAGTCATTCCGAGATATATTGCCATGAAACTACCACCATGACATGTGCCACCACTTCTACATTTCCATTGCATGATCGTAAGATAGCTAGCATGATGTTTCCATTAATGTCTATGCCATGCTAGATCATTGTCAGAGTACACTACCGAAGGCATCCCATATAGAATCATCGTTGCTCTAAGTTTGGAGTTGAAAGTGTGATGATCATCATTGATGGAGCACTGTCCCATGTGAGGAAATAAAAGAGGCCAAAGATGCCCACCAAAAAAAAGAGGCCAAAGAGCCCAACCAAAAAAAGAGAGAAGGGACAATGCTACAACCTTTCCACACTTGTGCATATTATGCACCATGATCTTCATGATTGAGAGTCTCTTGTTTTGTCACCACCATATAGCTAGTGGGAAATTTTCATTATATAACTTGGCTTGTATATTCCAATGATAGGCTTTCTCAAATTTGCCTTAGGTCTTCGTGAGCAAGCAAGTTGGATGCACACCCACTAGTTTTCTTTAAGAGCTTTCACATACTCTTAGCTCTAGTGCATCATTTGTATGGCAATCCCTACTCATTCACATTGATATCTATTGATGAGCATCTCCACAGCTCATTGATATGCCTAGTTAATGTGACCATCTTCTCCTTGTTTTTCTTGAAACCTCCACCACACTCCACACCACTTATAGTGCTAAAACCATGGCTCACGCTCATGTATTGCGTGAGAGTTGAAAAGGTTTGAGAAAGTAAAGGTGTGAAAACAATTACTTGGCCAATACCGGGGTTGTGCATGATTTAAATTCGTTGTGCAATGATGATAGAGCATAGCCAGACTATATGCTTTTGTAGGGATAACTTTCTTTTGGCCTTGTTATTTTGAAAGTTCATGATTACCTTGGTAGTTTGCTTGAAGTATTATTGTTTCCACATCAATAGCAAACTACTGTTTTGAATCTAATGGATCTGAACATTCACGTCACATAAGAGGAGTTACAAAGGACATCTATGCTAGGTAGCATGAAAGCATAAAAAATTCATTCTTTATCACTTCCCTACTCGAGGACGAGCAAAAGTTAAGCTAGGGGATGCTTGATACGTCTCAAACGTATCTATAATTTTTGATGGTTTCATGCTGTTATCTTGTCATCTTTGGATGTTTTATGTACCTCTTATATCTTTTTTGGGACTAACTTATTAATTCAGTGCCAAGTGCTAGTTCCTGTTTTTTCTGTGTTTTTGGCTCTTTTCAGATCTTATTTTGGAACGGAGTCCAAACGGAATAAAATCCCCGAAATAATGTTTTCCCAAACGGAAGAAGATCAGGGGGCTTGAGGGCCAAGGCAGGGGAGCTACAGGGGGCCCACAAGCCCTGTAGCCGCCACCCCCTCGTGGCGGCTAGCAGGCTTGTGGCCTCCCTGGCGCCCCCTTGACCTAGCTCGTTCGCCTATATATTCCCTAAAATACAGAAAATATAGGGGAATCCACGAAAACACTTTTCCGCCGCCGCAAGCTTCCGTTTCTGCGAGATCTCATCTCGAGACCCTTCCCGGTGCCCTGTCGGAGGGGACTTTGGAGTTGGAGGGCTTCTACATCAACATCATCGCCCCTCCAATGACTCGTGAGTTGTTCACTTCAGACCTACGGGTCCGTAGTTAGTAGCTAGATGTCTTCTTCTCTCTCTTGGATCTTCAATACAAAGTTCTCCATGATCTTCATGGAGATCTATCCGATGTAATCCTCTTTGGCGGTGTGTTTGTCGAGATCCGATGAATTGTGGATTTGTGATCAGATTATCTATGATATATATTTGAGTCTTTGCTGATTTCTTATATGCATGATTTGATATCCTTGTAAGTCTCTCCGAGTCTTGGGTTTTGTTTGGCCAACTAGATCTATGATTCTTGCAATGGGAGAAGTGCTTGGTTTTGGGTTCATACCATGTGGTGACCTTTCCCAGTGACAAAAGGGGCAGCAAGGCACGCATCGTGTTGTTGCCATCAAGGGTAACAAGATGGGCTTTTATCATAGATATGAGATTGTCCATCTACATCATGTCATCTTGCTTAAGGCGTTACTCTGTTCTTTTGGACTTCATACACTAGATGCATGGTGGATAGCGGTCGACGTGTGGAGTAATAGTAGTAGATGCAGAAAGTATCGGTCTACTTGTTTTGGACGTGATGCCTATAGATATAATCATTGCCATAGATGACGTCACGACTTTGCGCGGTTCTATCAATTGCTCGACAGTAATTTGTTCACCCACCGTCTACTTGCTTTCATGAGAGAAGCCACTAGTGAACACTACGGCCCCCGGGTCTATTCACGCCTATCGTTTCCACTTTCGCTTTTCCTTTGCTTTGTTACTTTGTTGCTTTCAGTTCTCACTTGGCAAACAATCTATAAGGGATTGACAACCCCTTCATAGTGTTGGGAGCAAGCTCTTTGTGTTTGTGCAGGTACTTGTGATATTCCTTCACTGGATCGACACCTTGGTTCTCAAAACCGAGGGAAATACTTACCGTCACTGTGCTACATCATCCTTTCCGCTTCGAGGGAACACCAACGCAAGGCTCCAAGGCCACGGGGGAAATCCTTTGCGTATTTGCCTAGGAAGTCCCTAAAGGCGTAGCCGTAGCAGAAGGATTCCTGGTGCCGTTGCTGAGGAGTATCAAGACAAGAATAGTCTCCCGTTAGCACGTGTTTCTGGCGCCGTTGGAAGGTCTTTTGTTGCAGTAGCACGCTCCCTCTTGGAGTTACGATCTACTACTTGGCCAAAGCAATAAAAAGCGACGGAGAACATGCATGAATCACTAAGGAACATAATATAAAAGGATAATCAAATATATAACTCATAACAATCTGAACATAATCTGATAATCCATGGGATTCCAACAAACCGAGCATAGCAATAGCAAGAGAATTACATAGATGCCTTGATCATGTAGGGCAGCTCACAAGGACTAACCATTGAAGCACAAGATTGGAGAGAATACACCACATAGCTACTGGTCATGGACTCATGGTCCAAGGGAAACTACTCACGGCACATTCGGGAGGCGTCCATGGTGGTGGAGAAGCTCCTAGAGGTCAATCCTTCCTCCGGCAGTGTGCCGGGAAGAGGTCTCCTGACGCTCCCGATCTCGGAAGCGCTGCAGCAGCGGAATGATGGAGAAATTCACGATTTCAGATAGTCTGCGAGGTTTTCCTCTCGGGACTCTAAATATAGACCAAAGGAGGACACCGAAGGAGGTGGGACCCACCCAGGCGACCTCCTGGCGCGACCTAGGGCTTGGCCACGCCAGCAGGCCGCCTGGGAGGCCCCTGCCCCCTGTGGCCTATTCGGTGATACGGAAGCTTCTGTTTCGCTTATTTTTTTATATATTTTTTCTGGATTTTTTCGGGCTTTGGAAAATTGGGTAAAAGCCCCTGCAAAATAGACATCAGCAGACAAAAACTCGCACTGGGTGCACTGAGTTAGTAGGTTAGTCCAAATATGTGTAAAATGATATAAAAATGTAGCAAAACATATAACAATGTCACCCAAAAGATCATGGAACAAGCAGAAATTATAGGTACGTTTGGGACGTATCATCAACTCAATGTTAACAACATGCCTCCTTCCAGTCTTGGTATCTCTAACTTCAGCACCCCACAATGAAGATTTTTCAACACACAAATGTGTAATATTTCTGCTCCTGTTCACCACCTGTTGTACCCCAACAGGAAGCTTATTCCGTTGCAGAAAATCACCAATCCTTTTTCTCAATTCCCACATGCGCATGATAATGTTCCTGATTTGGTCAATCATATCATGCAGAGGTGTTAGAGCATATTTTCCATATGTGGTTTTGGTAATTGATGAAAATCCCTATGGACTAATGGTTGCTTTCCGTTATATTCGAAGAATATTTCCATAGGCGCTTCTTGAAGTCCATCTGTTGGCTTCAAGGAGTTTATATGATTAACAATGTGGTATCCGAGGTTTTATCCAAAGATTGGTCATAAAAACACAAGGTTGATCAAGACTAAGTCAAAGAGTGAATCAAGTTGATCAACGCACAAAGCGTACAAGATGTACCAAGGGGGATCAAGTGATCCCATGGTGTGATAAGCATTGTCCATTACGCTTTGTGTACTAACCCATGGTATTCGTGAGAATTCTGTGTGGGGTTAGGTGTGTTTACATGGGCTTGCGTCAAGATAAAGATCTCATATAACCCATGGAGGATGACATCAAGTGGTGATTGTCATCAAGACTACGGTATGCAAGTTCAACTGGAGCATCACGAAGATATCATGCTTGAAGCTTGCTGTCCATTGTGGTGGCAATGGACTCGTGAAGATGTGCTGAAGAGTGGCTCATCCATAGTGAGTATGGGGGAGCAATCAACTAGTCTTCATCAAGCCAATGCAATCAAGAAAGGTGGTCCATCTTGAGGAAGTCAAGATCATCATCATCTAGCTCAAGTGGACTATGTGCACGGTATAGGTTTGCCCTTGATAGGTTTTCTTTTTTAGGATAGATTGCCCTACTATCAAGGGGGGCTCTCAAGTGAGTAGCTTTACCGTATCATTCGTTGAGAGCCCAAACCATTTGCAACCTTGCATCATATTTCTTTTTTCTTGTTTGTTGTTTCTCTTTGTAAGTTTTAGAGATTATGGTCATCTTTATGACAAGCTTGAGTTCATAAAAAATGGAGTCCATATGTATCTTCTATGATGTTTTCGACGTTGGAGTTTTTTCCGGTTCTTCACTCATATACGTCTTCACATCTCTATATCATTGGTTGTTGGATAGCTCTTGTCATCATAAATCCAACAAGCTTGAGTTTGCTCAATTCAATGCTCGTATGCGAAAGTTATGCCAGTTCTAGTATTCATCCTTTTCATCTCTTGCATGTGGTCTACGTGGAATGATCCAAGCGGTAGTACCGCTCCTTGGAGAGGTACTACCTCTTATGATCGGTAGTACTACCCTCGCAACGGTAGTACCATTCTTGGGCGGATGTACCGTGGCCATTTTTGCTGGCTAGTACCGCTGCGCGTTGGTCTCGACACTTTTTGTGTCGGACTGAGCGATTTCTGGAGCGGTAGTGCAGGGTGGTAGAACCGTCCAGAAATTTATAGTACTGCTTATTACTATCGCGCCAAAACCCTTTGGTATTTCTGGATAGGTCTGCAGCAGGCCATGAGCGGAGATAGGGGGAGGTATTACCTCTTTTGGTCGGTAGTACCGCTCCTGGCAGTGGTAGTACCGCTCCGGCCATACTACCAGCCTCTGCCTTTCTCATTGACTGCTTCCCTCTGCCCTAGCGGTAGTACTGCTCCGTGGAGAGGTAGTACCGCTCATGTGCGCGCTGAGGGCGTAACAGTTGGATTTTTCCCTTCCTATAAAAGGGGTTCTTCTTCCCCATTGAACCCCATCCTTTGAGCTCGTGTTTGCCCCCCATTGTTGACCTTCCTCGAGCTTGCGAACTCTCAATCCCTCCAATGATTCTTGCAAGTTCTTTAGGGAAAAGAGAGAGGAGATCTAGATCCACATTTTCACCAATCACTTTCTCCTCTATGTGAGGGGAACCCCATGGATCTAGATCTTGGAGTTCTTTGTGTTCTTGTTCGTTCTCCTCTTATTTCCTTCCATAACATTAGTTGTTGTGGTGGGATTTGAGAGAGAAGGACTTGGGCACTCCGTGTGCTTGCTACTTCTCAAACAACATCGCCAGAAATTGGCACGTTGACGGAGACTTGGCTTGCGTTGGTTTTTCCCTTGAAGAGGAAAGGGTGATGCATCACAGGAGCAGTAAGTATTTCCCTTAGTTTGAGAACCAAGGTATCAATCCAGTAGGAGAATCTCGTTAAGTCCAGAGTACCTGCGCAAACACAAAAGAGCTTGCACCCAACGCTATAAAGGGGTTGTCATTCCCTTCAAGATTGATCGCAAAGTGAGATCTGAAGGCGAAAGTGCAACGAAGTAAAAGAGTAAGGCTGAAAATATGGTGTGAAGTAGATCCGGGGGCCATAGTGTTCACTAGAGGCTTCTCTCAAAATAGCAAATATTATGGTGGGTGAACAAATTACTATCGAGCAATTGATAGAACCGCGCAAAGTCATGACGATATCTAAGGCAATGATCATACATATAGGCATCACGTCCGAGACAAGTAGTGTCACACCCTCTTTTCACCACCAATGTTTTGAGTTGCAAAAATCAGGGCTTGTTAAAACTTTTTCAAATGATGTTGTGAATGCCATGAATGCCTTGTATGATTGTATGCTTGTTGCTTGTTGAACCAAACCCATGGCTAAATCATTTATTTATTTAAAATGAATTTCCAAAACTCTTTTCTTTGACATCAGATCACCTCTACCTTGCTTGGGTTACACTACTAGCTCATGATGTCTAGTAGTACTCCCAACCAAAGTTTGTGATCTGTACTCAAATACTATTATGTTTTGCCAAAAACATTATTTAATGATTTAGAACATTACTTTTCTATTTTAAATACATGTTTGTTTCTAAGGCCAGAAATGATATACCCACAAGGAAAAATGCTTCCTTGCCTTAGAAAATTGTGAGTAAATTCATGGAAACTGAGAAGGACATATATTTTCCATACATAACATTTTCAACCCTATTTTATATTATAATTATTTGAGTAAAACCCTGAAAACCATTTCTGTCTGTTTTAACCTTTTGAGATATTTCCAAAGGAAATATTCTCAATAAAATCCCATTAAATTACAAGAGCCTCCCTAAGCCATATTTGGTGCCCACATAAACTCTCACCTTGATCCAAGGTGGGGAAGGTCACCAAATGAGCCTAAAACCCTCTCTGTCCAGAATAGAGTTGGAACAACTCTACATAGCAAAGTTTGTCCAATGGGGCTGAAACTTTGCAGGAGTGTTTTGCACCTCAAATGAGGACTCCACACCAAAAATGGGATTTGCTAGACTCTGTTTAGTCACACTCCCTTTGGAGAAGACAGATCTGGCCATTTTCATGCCTTTTCAAGTTTACAAAGCTAAACTTGTGCAATGGAGCTCAAAATTGGTGGAAGCTTCTACTTTAACCCCAAGACCAAATCTGTTAAGTGGCAGTTCGAGTGGTGGAGTGGAAGCACCCCAAACCACTGTCGAACACCTTCTGACAGCAAGGTAAAAACCCACCTAGCCACTGTTTTACCCCATGTCAAAGCCTCAAACTTGTTGTATTAGTGCATCAGACCAACCTAAACACCCAGTCAATTGGCCCCACCTGAGTTCAAAGCACAACTGACAAAAACTCCAATTTGTGCCACAGATCAGGACTGGCAGCACTAGTAAACCATGTCCCCCTTGACCAGCCGGTGCTCTCACTAGCACACAACGGCTAGATACACTCCCAGCAACACCCATGACATGAGGGACACGTCTGAAGTGCCCCAGAGCGTGCCAGCGTGCCGTGGCATGCCAAAACTGTGCTCTGGACACGCTACAGGGAGCAACCGAGAAGGGGACGACACTGCCGGCCGGTTCCAACCTCCCCCGAAGTGTCCAAGACCTCCCCGACAACCCCTCAGTGTAAAGAAGCGCCAGGGACCCTCCTCCCCCGCGCTAGAGCTCAGGCGACGCGTGCCCGCACGCACCCGACTCGGCCGAGCATGCACGGACGCTGCAGCTCGACCCCACGCTCTCTCGCTCTGCGGCCGATGCTTCAGAGCGTCTTAAGCCACGTCCAGAGACCGTGGTTTCGCAGCCAGCTCCTCACTGTGCACACACGCGCGCCACGCTGAGTCACCGACGCACCGAGTTCGGCTCACCGTCGCTAGCCTATAAATAGCCCCCCCGGCACCTCAGCACCCCTCCATCAGCCTCTGCACGACCACTAGCTCCCCCTAGCCACCCAATTGAGCTCGCAGAGCCCCGGTACTCGAGATCGACCGAGGCCCGTCCGCCTCGGAGCTCCGGTCGATCTCCGGTTACGCGCCGGCTCGTGCGACACGAGACCCACCAGAACACTCCCCTCGACACCAGGAACCTTTTCCCCAACAGCCCTGAGCTTTTCCGTGCCCCTAGCTATCAGTTCAACCACCTCTCGAAACTCCTCCGCCACGGCCACCTCGTCGCCGGCGACTCCAAGCCTCTCTGGCGCTGTCCCGACCACCTACACGTAGGCGGAGGCATGCTGAACCCATTCCTGCCCTTAGCTAGGCCCATGGACGACGGTAGCCTCGCCGGCGTTCGTCTCCTCCTCTCTGGCTGGAGGTAGGGGAAGAACCCGACAGGTGGGCTCCACCTGTCGGCGTCCTGGAGCTGCCCCGCGCGCAGCCACTGCCGTTGACTCCAGGGGCCCGCACGTCAGGATCAAACATGGCGCGCGCACGCCTGGCAGCTTGCTGGCTGGCTGGGCCAGCCTGCTTCCCAGGCCAGGCTTTGGCCTTTTCTTTTATTTTTAAAACCTGAGACTAAATGATTTTTGTAAAAATAACTATCCAGTGGAAAATTATGATTCTTCCACTGATATTTTTCAAAAAATGAGTAGTATTTGATTCTGCCATTATTGATATTTTTCAAAAGCAGAATCTGTTTTATAACAATATGAAGGCATTAAAAGCAATAATTTGCTTCTGTTTTGTATTTATTAAAAATGCTTTGCTAGTAAAAACAAAGAGAAGATATTTTTCAAAGTAACAACCTGATTTTTACCAAGACTTGCAACATTTTTAAAAGTGGTTTGTGATCTGTTTTTGTGTGAGCTATTTCTTATTTATTCTATTCTCAACGATAGAATTACCGAGTGACGAAGGATTGGGAACGAAAGACCTCGAAGACCCAGGATACTTAGCTGACCAAGGCAAGCATCCCTTTGACCATGACTTAAGCATATGAATTGATGCATGCTAGAATAGCAAGTACTTTTCCGATGCATGTGATCACAATGCCGGTTCATCATTGGTGTGATGGTACCGAAGGATTCTTCGAAGCACTTGCATGATAGTGATGTTATACATATGGCTCCTCGGAGCACAAGCATGATGAGCTTGACCCTACCATGAGGATCATGCTACTGTCATGCTGACTAGTAGAGTTATAGAATCATTGCATTGAGCTTGACCCTACCCCTTGAGGGTCATGTTAATACCATGTTGACAAGTAAAGATAGAGCATATTATCATGAGCACGATGATGAGTTAAATCAAGAGTTTATAAAAACCCCGTCGGGTGCCACTAATGCTCGAGGGTGATGATGAGTTGGTGATCACTTTTGGTGAAGTGATGCACCGGTGTTTTGTGTGACTATGGTTTCGGAAAGGGGATTAGATTTATGATGTGTCTACTGTCCCAACCTTACCAGTACGACCACGATACCCCTTTATGGGACGGGGATTTGTTGATTACTCTGGTCGGTACTAGCAAAGAGCCACATTACTAGTGGCGGGAGTGATTGTCGTCACTCTCGTGATGGGGTCGTGCCAGGTAGGACGACTATGCCATTATTATGAGTTCCAGGCACACCGTTGGTCCCCGCATGGTTGATACTGTCCAGAGTCGGTGCTCGTAAGACGTACAACATGTGGGCTGGGTACCAATTGAGTGGACCTCTTTGTCTAGTATCGTCAGGGGAAAGATGATGATCGGGTACTTACCTCGGGTATATGTGATATACCGCGAGTCGTGGATGACACGGAAGTTTCTCGGATCTCGTGGGTCCAGCGTACTACCTTTACAGAGTGTAAACTATTCGAATAGCCATGTCCACGGTCAAGGATAGTTGGGTAATCCTGCTTAAACTACGTCCTGATATTTCCGCATAAACCAAGTGGGTGTGTGACTGTGTGTTGGTGTTAAAAAGGTGTTGTTACTATAACAATAATATGACCAAGTTCGATGACTTGGCATATAGGGTAAACCCGGATGGTTTAGCCCTCATTGATACCTTGAGGTTATGACAAATTTGATGACTTGGCATATAGGGTGAACCCGGATGGTTCAACCCTTAGCAGATATGTTGATATCTGTAACCTGTGCTTCAAAATTAATTCTTTAGCTTGATGCATATATATGATCATTCCACCCAGATGAGTTACACTAAAGATGCATGATATTGTTATCCTTCACTTTCATTGTTCGTATCATGGGCTGTTTGCGAGTACATTCAAAAGTACTCATTGGCTTTCCACTGGTTATAATATTGACCAGACAAGGAAGGACCGGAATTAGGCGACGAGTACGTCTTCGAAGATGGACCTGCGATCTATGACGCTTCCAAGTCAGAATGCCTGTCGGTGTAGGCTTGATGGCATGGGCACCCGCTTAGCCCTTATGAGTTTCCGCTACCCATTGTACCCGCTTTATTTGGCCTTAGGCCCTGTTTGTGAACCTGACCCTTCGGTCATGTGATGTAATATTTGGGTATTTGGATGTAAGACTATTATTCAGTAACTGTGTTCAGTGAGCATTGATCCTTGGGATCACTGGGCACGGCGATCTCGACTCACCAGTCGGGGTCCCCACAAGTAGACCGATACTTTCTGCATCTACTACTATTACTCCACATCGACCGCTATCCAGCATGCATCTAGTGTATTGAGTTCATGACGAACAGAGTAACGCCTTAAGCAAGATGACATGATGTAGAGGGATAAACTCAAACCAATGATGAAAACCCCATCTTTTTACCCTTGATGGCAACAACACGATGCGTGCCTCGCTATCCCTTCTGTCACTAGGTGAGGTCACGGCATGGTATGAACCCAAAACCAAGCACTTCTCCCATTGCAAGAATCATAGATCAAGTTGGCCAAACAAAACCCACAACTCGAAGAGAATTACAAGGATATGAAATCATGCATAAGAGAGAATAGAAGAAACTTAAATAAGATTCATAGATAATCTGATCATAAATCCACAATTCATCGGATCTCGACAAACACACCGCGAAGAAGATTACATCGGATAGATCTCCATGAAGATCATGGAGAACTTTGTATTGAAGATCCAAGAGAGTGAAGAAGCCATCTAGCTACTAGCTATGGACCCGAAGGTCTATGGTGAACTACTCACGCATCATCGGAGAGGTCATGGTGTTGATGAAGAAGCCCTCCGTATCCGAATCTCCCCTCTGGCAGGGCACCAGAATGTGCCCCTGATGGGATCTTGCGGAGACAGAAGCTTGCGGTGGCGGAAAAGTATTTTTGTGGATCTCCTGATTTTTTAGGGATTTTAGGGAATATATAGGCGAAGGAGCTAGGGCAGGGGAGGCCCAGGGAGCCCACAAGCCTGGGAGGCGTGGGCCCCCTGGCCGCGCCATGGGGGCTTGTGGCCTCTCCCGGGACTCCCTACCTTGGTTCCCAAGCTTTCTGCGTATCTTCTATTCCGGAAAAAATCGTTTCGGAAGTTTTATTCAGTTTGGACTCCGTTAAAAATCCTCCTCTGAAAAGGGTCAAAAACATGGAAAAACCAAGAACTGGTACTTGGCACTGAGTTAATAAGTTAGTCCCAAAAAAGATATAAAAGGCATACAAAACATCCAAAGTTTGAGAAGATAATAGCATGAAACCATAAAAAATTATAGATACGTTGGGGACATATCAGTGCCCTTGCCATTGCATTCGTGCATATATTTGAGTTGTCCATGGTGATACGTGGAAGTGAAGTTTGAGAAGCTTATTACTTTTGGATGCTTGGTACCTTAGAGATTGTTCTTTTTGGGTGCTTTGGCGTCCTAAAAGCTTGGTGGTTCCTCGGAGTTCAATCATTGTGGCTAAAGCTCCACGCAAGTGTCGGAGTCTCGAATTAGGTTGTGGAGATTGCCTCGAGCAATTTGTACGGGTACCGGTGACCGCCCCAAGGGTTGCCAAAGTGTTCGGGTTCGGTGACCGGCCCCAAGGGTTGCCATTTGTATGGGTTTGTTGACCGCCCTCAAGGGCCCCTTAGTGGAATCATGGCTTCTTGCGTTGTGCGATGGCGTGAGGAGACTACGGTGGCCCTAGTGGCTTCTTGGGGAGCATTGTGCCTCCACACCTATCCAAACAGAGATTATCATCCAGAAGGGTGTGAACTTCGGGATACATCATCGTCTCCGCGTGCCTCGGTTATCTCTTACCCGAGCCCTTTACTTATGCACTTTACTTTGTGATAGTCATATTGTTTCTTGTTATATATCTTGCTATCAGTTAGTTGTTTATCTTGCTTAGCATAAGTTATTGGTGCACATAGGTGAGCCTAGTTGTCTTAGGTTTTGTGCTTGTCTTATTAAACATTAGCTTTATTCCACATTTTTTCAAGCCTAAACAGTAATTATTTTAAAGCGCCTTATCACCCCCTCTAGGCGACATCCTCGTCCTTCCAACAAGCAAGTTCTTTAACTGCTTTATCTTGTTGTTAAAACTTTCTGCCAAGTTGTTGTTGATATGATCACACTTGATGGCAGTGTTAAATCCTCACATGTACCATAATAGAGAATGGTAGGTGTTCAACCATGGACCAAACTCACTACATGCTGCCTTCATCTTATCAAGATGATATGAATGTGTTTGTTTGGTGTAAGATCTTGGTGCTGGCCACATTCTCCCAAACTCTTCTTCTCTGAATTTTTCAATCAAATTCATCCACATATCGCTGAAGCACTCCCTCTGCTCACAATGGGGAAAAATATTGTTGACCGCATTTTCCAGCCATTTGCATGCATTTGTGTGTACTGCCAAAGGTGACACTGGCCCTATGCATCTTTTCAACTGCATCATCAACCATGTCCATGAAACCTCTCTCTATGACTGAAAAAAACAATAGCAACAGGGAACATTCAGTTGTGTCCATCTAAAGGATTGCATGCTTCCAATTGACCATTCCTTTGCGAGTCAAAAAAGATGAGTGTGTGCTTAAATATGGACAACACCCTGCCTTGAGGCCATCGATGCAAGGCTTCAAAGCCATAATGAACTTGGAGAAACGGACTTTACCATCCTCTGTTACCTCCGTGTCTATCTACACAACACTCCTAGGTGACCTCTTGTCCACCTTTGCTTTTAAGTTATAAAGTATCATAAATGTATTTTACCAATCACCATATAGATATTTCATTGCCCTTTGTTTTGCCTTCCACACTGTGGTATACTTCACCTTTATTGGGTACTGCTTTTCCAAGTCTACTTTATGTTTTTTGCAGCGGTGTTTGGTTTCTTGGCTAAAACAAGAGTGATATTTTCTGCAATCCAAAGCTCTAATGTCATGGTTGATACTCTTTGTGAACTTGTAATACAAGTATGTTGATGTGGGATTTGATTAACCCTGATAGTACTTCCATCAGGCTGAAGTCTAGCAGATATGTACCACTTGCAAGGCTTGACACTTCGATCAAAACTTCTGCCCTTCGCATAAAACTTCTTCCTATCAGTCCACACAGTCTTGGCATCAAACTAATGTTTGACTGCATAAGTCTTAAAACACATTCTAAACTCAATCATGTTTGGGAACATCTTACCTTCTTCAATAACATGATTTTATTCATCACAGACATTTAGAAACTCATCATCATGTGCATCATCTACATACGGTGTAGCATCTTTCATCAGTTGTTGATCCACATCTTCACATGCATCTCGTTAGCATGACTAGGCAAACTCGATTTATCCCTCTCTTCCTTATCTTGATCATCTACTGGAATGCCAATATTTTTGGCCATCTCAATGTCACCATTGGTGCAATGAACAAATCAGTAGTGTCTTCTAATTCCATTTAATTCCAATAAACCAAAATAACCCTTGCAGCACTATCACATCCTTCTTGTGCATCTGCATCACCCCCTCTATCACTACCACTTCACCCATACACATGGACGTTATCTGTCTCTTTGAATCCCAATCATCATCTACCATCTCTGAAGCCAATTTTGATGGCACATATCCAACCTTAGAATCTGATTTTACCTCATCGAGCTCCGCATGAAATGTAGTCCATTTGATTACCTAGCCGTCTAGCCAATCGATTTCATCAACCATCTCTTTACCATTCTGAATTTTCACATATGCACCCTTCCAACTATCAAACCGTAACAATGCTACCTCTTGCTTTGGACCCCAAAAAAATACTCTCCCCAATTTTCTCGACCACATTCTTCACGACCCTCTCTTCCATGCTCTGATCAGTTTAACCCCTCTTTTATAATAACCGCACTCAGTGTTGACAACCGTTCCCCTTGTTTTAACCACCTGGTCTCATTGGGGATATTATTCCCATACAAAAACAAAGCACGTGAGCTATTCTCATGAACGACATCGCTTTCTTTCTAATTCACGTAAAATGTGACGCACAAGAGCTATTCACCCCTCAATGTTCCGTGGTGGTGATCATCTGTACTTTGTGAGAACAGTAACTGTTTGTGTTTGTGGTTTTACGGTTGTTGTGTGAACAACTTTATACTCACTCTCTCCCAAAATAAGTGTTTTAAACTTAGTACAACTTTGTATTAGAGCTAGTATAAAGTTGACACACTTATTTTGAGACGGAGGAAGTATGACATAACATGACAAAAGGAACGGAATTTCAGCATGCATGACGAAATTGGGGACTCTGTTGTTTTCCTCATTTTGACTTGATGAGCTGATTTAGTGGTCAATTGGCAGTTACTAGTGACAGTTTTCAATTGCTCGAGAGAGCCTGAGATTTGCTAATTTAGTGTAGGACTTGCAAATTAATACATATTAGAAGGGTTGGGCGTGCTTTGCGGCGTTGTTGTGTTGTTGGGTTTGCTTTTTTTACTCATGTTGGGCCCATTGTACCAGGGGTATCCAGGCCCGAATACCTACATGCCCCATTGTTACTTTGTTGCTTTCAGTTCTCACTTGGCAAACAATCTATAAGGGATTGGCAACCCCTTCATAGCGTTGGGAGCAAGCCTTTTGTGTTTGTGCAGGATCTTGTGATACTCCTCCACTGGATTGATACCTTGGTTCTCAAACTGAGGGAAATACTTACCACCGCTGTGCTACATCACCCTTTCCGCTTCGAGGGAACACGAACGCAAGGCTCCAAGGCCACGGGGGAAATCCTTTCCACATTTGCCTAGGAAGTCCCTTAAGGCGTAGCCGCAGTAGAAGGATTCCTGGTGCCCTCGACACGACTATTCCTGGCGCCATTACCAGGGAAGCACAACTGACATCATAAGTATTTCTGGTGCCATTGCCGGGGAGGAGAGATCAAGATCTATCCAAGTAGGTCTCATAAACTCATCTCTTGCATTTACTTTTGTTGCCAGTTGCCTCTCGTTTTTCTCTCCCCCACTTCACATTTGCCGTTTTCATTTGCCTTTTTCCTTTGCCATTTTCATTTGCCATTTTCATTTGCCTTTCTCCTTTGCCTTTTTCGTTTGCCTTTCGTTCGCCCTTTTCTCTCGCTTGCTTTCTGTTCGCTTGTGTGCCATGTGCCTTCAATATGCTTGCATCTTCGCTTGCTAAAAATCTAGTGATATGGATCCTCATCCACTAGCTAATCTCTTTAAGAGACCCACTTACGTGGAACGAATTGCTAGTGAGTTGAGGGCACTTGACTATCTTTATGGAGTTTTGCTTCAGATGCGTGAATCTGAAAATCGTGATGAAGAAATTCATGAAGTGATTCACGAGGGCTCCTTGGATGAAAAGCATGATTGCAATGGTTTCACTATAAATCCTATTAGTGACAATCATGCTAAAAAT
This sequence comes from Hordeum vulgare subsp. vulgare, assembly GCF_904849725.1. Taxonomy (NCBI): domain Eukaryota; kingdom Viridiplantae; phylum Streptophyta; class Magnoliopsida; order Poales; family Poaceae; genus Hordeum; species Hordeum vulgare. Next base: position 82,719,659 of record NC_058524.1, read on the forward strand.
ATGGAAAACCCTAAGCTTGGGGATGCTAGTTTTGCTATGACCACTACTTGTTGCAATGATCATGAGTGGGGCGATGATTTTTCTTATGATCTTGAAAATTTATTTAAGCCTCATGATGAATATGATTTTTGCAATAATATTGAAAGTGGGATTGGAGAAGTCATGACTTTATTTGATGATAATCCCACTATTTTTGATGAGCGTCAACTTTGCATGCATGTGGATCATGAAAAGAATATCCTATGTGATAGCTATATTGTTGAATTTGATTATGATCCCACATGTAGTTGCTATGAGAGAGGAAAATATTTTGGTAGAAACTTTCATGTTACCAAATTACCTCTCGTTATGTTGAGATTGACATTGTCTCTTTCTTCTTCCTTGCATATGGCAACTATTGGTTGTCTTGCCAATTTGTTTCCCTATAAAAAGCCTATGCATAGGAAGTATGTTAGACTTAGATTCCATCACCTTTTTGCCTAGCTAAGGGCGTTAAACAAAAGCGCTTGTTGGGAGGCAACCCAATGAATCTATCTTTTTTCTTTCTATTTTGTGTTTTCCATACTTTCATAATTTTGTTATGATTGTGTTTTTTGTGTTTCTTTTTGCGTTTGTGCCAAGCAAAACCGTTATGATTAGTCTTGGGGATGATCGTTTGGTCATGCTGGAAAAGACAAAAACTTTCTGCTCACGAAAAGAATTTCCATTTTTTTCTGTAAGAGCTTTTGAGCTGATTCTTTTTTCTGCTGATGTCTACGCAAAATCTTCAGACATTCGCAATTTTTTAGAATTTGTGAAGTAAGAGAGGCATACGAAATATACAGATTGCTACAGACTGGTCTGCTGTAAACAGATTCTGTTTTTGTTGTGTTGGTTGCTTATTTTTATGAAACTATGGATAGTATCGGGGGTATTAGCCATGGAAGATTGAAAATACAGTAACCCAACATCAGCATAAGTAGAATTTAAGTTTGCTACAGTACCTAAGGAAGTGGTGGTTTGCTTTCTCATACTAATGTTATCACGAGTTTCTGTTTAAGTTTCGTGTTGTGAAGTTTTCAAGTTTTGGGTGAAGTTCTTATGGACAAAAAGATAAAGAGTCGTAAGAGCTCAAGCTTGGGGATGCCCAAGGCACACCAAGAGATTCAAGGATGCCGTAAAAGCCTAAGCTTGGGGATGCCCCGGGAAGGCATCCCCTCTCTCGTCTTCAATCCATCGGTAACGTTACTTGGGGCTATATTTTTATTCACCACACGTTATATGTTTTTGCTTGGAGCGTCTTGTATCGTAGGAGTATTTTTTTTTGTGTCACAATCATCCTTGTTGCACACCTAGAGAGAGAGACATGCACTCACCGTGATTTTGTCGAGATTCACTTATATCTTTTGGTAGACAATTCAGCTCACATGTGCTTCACTTATATCTTTTGAGCTAGATACTTTTGCTCTATGTGCTTCACTTATATCTTTTAGAGCACAACGGTGCGTGGCTTGGTAGTTGATCTATGCTTTGAAAATAGTCTCAAAAGGGGTATTTATCCAAAGGGATACGAAACTTCCACCTTCATGTGCATTGAATAGTTAGAGAAGTTTGATCCATCTCAATTAGTTTTGAGTTGTGGTTATGGTAATATTGAAGTCATGCTAGTAAGGTGTTGTGGATCTAGAAATACTTGTGTTGAAGTTAGTGATTCCCGTAGCATGCACGTATGGTGAACTGCTATGTGATGAAATCTGAGCATGATTAGTATATTGATTGTCATCCTTTGCGTGGCGGTCGGGATCGCGCGATGGTTTATACCTACCAACCCTTCCCCTAGGAGTATGCGTTGAATGCTTTGTTTCGATTACTAATAAAACTTTTGCAACCAGTATATGAGTTCTTCATGACTAATGTTGAGTCCATGGTTTAGATGCACTTTCAGCTTCCACCATCACTATCTTCTTAGTGCCGTGCAACTTTCGCCGGTGCACAAAACCCACCATTAGCCTCCCTCAAAACAACCACCATACCTACCTACTATGGCTTTTTCAAAGTCATTCCTAGATATATTGACATGCAACTACCACCATGACATGTGCCACTACGTCTACATTGCCATTGCATGATCGTAAGATACCTAACATGATGTTTCTGTTAATGTCTATGCCATGCTAGATCATTGCCACGGTACACTACCGAAGGCATTCCATATAGAGTCATTGTTGCTCTAAGTTTTGAGTTGAAAGTGTGCTGATCATCATTAATGGAGCATTGTCCCATGTGAGGAAATAAAAGAGGCCAAAGAAGCCCACCAAAAAAATAGGCCAAAGAGCCCACCAAAAAATAAAAAAAACGAGAGAAAAAGAGAGAAGGGACAATGCTACCACTTTTTCCACACTTGTGCATATTAAGCACCATGATCTTCATGATTGAGAGTCTCTCGTTTTGTCACCACCATATAGCTAGTGGGAAATTTTCATTATATAACTTGGCTTGTATATTCCAATGATAGGCTTCCTCAAAATTGCCTTAGGTCTTCGTGAGCAAGCAAGTTGGATGCACACCCACTAGTTTTCTTTAAGAGCTTTCACATACTCGTAGCTCTAGTGCATCATTTATATGACAATCCCTACTCATTCACATTGATATCTATTGATGAGCATCTCCATAGCTCATTGATATGCCTAGTTAATGTGACTATCTTCTCCTTTTTTTTGTCTTGCCACATCCACCACATTCCACGCCATCTATAGTGCTAAAACCATGGCTCAGGCTCATGTATTGCGTGAGAGTTGAAAAGGTTTGAGAAAGTAAAGGTGTGAAACAATTACTTGGCCAATACCGGGGTGGTGCATGATTTAAATTCGTTGTGCAATGATGATAGAGCACAGCCAGACTATATGCTTTTGTAGGGATAAGTTTCTTTTGGCCTTGTTATTTTGAAAGTTCATGATTACCTTGCTAGTTTGCTTGAATTATTATTGTTTCCATGTCAATAGCAAACTATTGTTTTTAATCTAATGGATCTGAACATTCACATCACATAAGAGGAGTTACAAAGGACATCTATGCTAGGTAGCATGAAAGCATCAAAAATTCATTCTTTATCACTTCCCTACTCGAGGACGAGCAAGAGTTAAGCTTGGGGATGCTTGATACGTCTCAAACGTATCTATAATTTTTGATGGTTTCATGCTGTTATCTTGTCATCTTTCGATGTTTTATGTAACTTTTATATCTTTTTCGGGACTAACTTATTGATTCAGTGCCAAGTGCCAGTTCCTATTTTTTGTGTGTGTTTTTGGCTCTTTTCAGATCTGATTTTGGAACGGAGTCCAAACGGAATAAAATCCTCAAAATGATTTTTTTTCCCGAACAAATGAAGATTAGGGGGCCTATGGGCCAAGCCAGGAGGGCTCTGGGAGCCCACAAGCCCCCACTCCGCCACGAGGGGAGGCGGTGCTGGTAGGGCTTGTGGCCTCCCTGGCCACCCCCTAACCTAGATCTTTGGCCTATATATTCCCTAAAATACAGCAAACAATTATGGGAGCCTCGAAAATACTTTTCCATCGCCACAAGCTTCCGTTTCTGCGAGATCTTATCTAGAGACCCTTCCCGACGCCCTGTCGGAGGGGACTTTGGAGATGGAGGGCTTCTTCATCATCATCATCGCTCCTCCAATGACTCATGAGTAGTTCAATTCAGACCTACGGGTCCGTAGTTAGTAGCTAGATGGCTTCTTCTCTCTCTTGGATCTTCAATACAAAGTTCTCCATGATCTTCATGGAGATCTATCCGATGTAATCTTCTTTGGCGGTGTGTTTGTCGAGATCCGATGAATTGTGGATTTTTGATCAGATTATCTATGATATATATTTGAGTCTTTGCTGATTTCTTATATGCATGATTTGATATCCTTGTAAGTCTCTCCGAGTCTTTGGTTTTGTTTGGCCAACTAGATCTATGATTCTTGCAACGGGAGAAGTGCTTGGTTTTGGGTTCTACCATGTGGTGACCTTTCCCAGTGATAGTAGGGGCAACAAGGCACACATTAAGTAGTTGCCAGCAAGGTTAACAAGATGGGCTCTGTCGTTGATATGAGATTGTCCATCTACATCATGTCATCTTGCTTAAGGTGTTACTCTGTTCTTTTGGACTTAATACACTAGATGCATGCTGGATAGCGGTCGATGTTTGGATTAATAGTAGTAGATGCAGACAATATCGGTCTACTTGTTTTGGACGTGATGCCTATAGATATAATCATTGCCATAGATATTGTCACGACTTTGCACGGTTCTGTCAATTGCTCGACAATAATTTGTTCACCCACCGTCTACTTGCTTTCATGAGAGAAGCCACTAGTAAACACTACGGCCCCCGGGTGTATTCACATCTATCGTTTCCACTTTCGCTTTTACTTTGCTTTGTTACTTTGTTGCTTTCAGTTCTCACTTGGCGAACATTCTATAAGTGATTGACAACCCCTTCATAGCGTTGGGAGCAAGCATTTTGTGTTTGTGCACGCACTTGAGATACTCCTTCACTGGATCGATACCTTGGTTCTCAAACTGAGGGAAATACTTACCACCGCTGTGCTACATCACCCTTTCCGCTTCGAGGGAACACCAACGCAAGGCTCCAAGACCACGAGGGAAATCCTTTGCATATTTTCCTAGGAAGTCCCTTAAGGCGTAGCCGCAACACAAGGATTCCTGGTGCCGTCGACACGACTATTCCTCGCGCCGTTACCAGGGAAGCACAGCTGACATCAATAGTCTGCGATCATGCCCCCTTCAAACTAACCGTTGTGGCAACCCTTCCCACCGAGTGTTTGGGGGAAGAGGATCGGTGCCAGTATAAAGGAGGACATGCACCACCATAGAGGGGGAGAGGAACTCTTGTAATCTCTTTCGCATCTAACCAATCGAGATAAGCACAAGTAGGGTCTTACACCGCGAGGTGGCCCAAACCTGGGTAAACTGTCGTGTCGACTATCCCACTTCCTGATTTTGACCACATCGGAGCATTATCGTGAGGTAGCGCTGTAGAGTAGAGTAGAAAACTTGCGCACTCTAGAGTTCGAACCTCTTCGGGTCCCCGGAGCCCCGATTCCGACATTTGGCATGCCAGGTAGGGGTGTGCTGCGATTCTTTGGCTTCATCTTGGCTCCAGCTCCGCCCACTCGATGGTTGACACCCGTCGTGTTCATGTCGAGTGCCGGGCGGTCCGCATCGCCTAGACCACCCCGGCTGGCCAGAACAGCGAGGATCGCCACTCCATTGACGAAACGAGTGGCGCCGACCCTATTGGCCGCAAACAACAAGACTCCTCCTTCCACCCTTCCATGCAGCAGGACGACCACACTGCCATGGCTTCCTCCCCAGGCCCGCCTTGAGCACGTGAACGCGCAAGCTGCGCACCTCATGGCGCGTGAGCTGCTTTGTTACCGCTCGGTGAACACCGGCTACGACGCCTGGCTTGTCCACGTCATCATGCTCGTCACGGCCGCTGGAGAGGCCCCGACACCCCCCGCTCGCTTTGCCGTCATCCATCTCACGCTCGGGACGTGGCCCATGGATCTCCTTTGCCACCTCCCTTGCGCAACGGTCCAGTCGAGCCCCGGTGCGACGCGCTCCCGCTCGACCAACATGATGGAGCCCCTGTGTGGGCCCAAGATGAGGCCTGCTACTACGTCATTTGCCGCACACTGTCGGATGCGTAACAGATCCTTGAGCAGCAACGCCAGCGTCCGGACTAGATCATCCAAGATGTCGCGGCGACGGGGCACCAGAATCGGGCCGCCCTCGCTCGCGGTGTCCCCTCAAGCAGCGTGGGTTGTCGGGCGTTCACCCGGGAATTGCACCGGGTGGTTTTGTTGGAAATATGCCCTAGAGGCAATAATATATTAGTTATTATTATATTTCTTTGTTCATGATAATCGTTTATTATCCATGCTATAATTGTATTGATTGGAAACACAGTGCATGTGTGGATACATAGACAAAACATTGTCCCTAGTAAGCCTCTAGTTGACTAGCTCGTTGATCAAAGATGGTCAAGGTTTCCTGACCATAGGCAAGTGTTGTCACTTGATAACGGGATCACATCATTAGGAGAATTATGTGATGGAGTAGACCCAAACTAATAGACGTAGCATGTTGATCGTGTCATTTTGTTGCTACTATTTTCTGCGTGTCAAGTATTTGTTCCTATGACCATGAGATCATATAACTCACTTACACTGGAGGAATGCTTTGTGTGTCTCAAATGTCGCAACGTAACTGGGTGACTATAAAGATGCTCTACAGGTATCTTTGAAGGTGTTCGTTGAGTTAGTATGGATCGAGACTGGGATTTGTCACTCCGTGTGACGGAGAGGTATCTCGGGGCCCACTCGGTAATACAATATCACACACAAGCCTTGCAAGCAATGTGACTTAGTGTAAGTTGCGGGATCTTCTATTACGGAACGAGTAAATAGACTTGTCGGTAAACGAGATTGAAATAGGTATGCAGATACTGACGATCGAATCTCGGGCAAGTAACATACCGAAGGACAAAGGGAATGACATACGGGATTATATGAATCCTTGGCACTGAGGTTCAAACGATAAGATCTTCGTAGAATATGTGGGATCCTATATGGGAATCCAGGTCCCGCTATTGGATATTGACCGAGGAGTCACTCGGGTCATGTCTACATAGTTCTCGAACCCGCAGGGTCTGCACACTTAAGGTTCGACGTTGTTTTATGCGTTTTTGAGTTATATGGTTGGTTACCGAATGTTGTTCGGAATCCCGGATGAGATCACGGACGTCACGAGGGTTTCCAGAATGGTCCGAAAACGAAGATTGATATATACGATGACCTCATTTGATTACCGGAAGGTTTTCGGAGTTACCGGGAATGTACCGGGAATGACGAATGGGTTCCGGGTGTTCACTGGGGGGGCAACCCACCCCGGGGAAGCCCATTGGCCTTGGGGGTGGCGCACCAGCCCTTGGTGGGCTGGTGGGACAGCCCAAGAAGGCCCTATGCGCCAAGGATAGAAAATCAAAGAGAAAAGAAAAAAAAGAGGTGGGAAACGAGAGAAGGACTCCACTTTCCAATCCTAGTTGGACTAGGATTGGAGGAGGACTCCTCGTCCCTTGGTGGTGCAGCCCTTGGGGCTCCTTGAGCCTGAAGGCAAGCCTCCCCTCCCTCCTCCTATATATATGGAGCAATTAGGGCTGATTTGAGACAACTTTTGCCAAGGCAGCACGACCACATACCTCCACGGTTTTTCCTCTAGATCACGTTTCTGCGGAGCTCGAGCGGAGCCCTGCTGAGATTAGATCACCACCAACCTCCGGAGCACCGTCACGCTGCCGGAGAACTCATCTACCTCTCCGTCTCTCTTGCTGGATTAAGAAGGCCGAGATCATCGTCGAGCTGTACGTGTGCTGAACGCGGAGGTGCCGTCCGTTCGGCACTAGATCGGAGCGGATCGTGGGACGGATCGTGAGACGGTTCGTGGGACGGTTCGCGGGGCGGATCTAGGGACATGAGGACGTTCCACTACATCAACCGCGTTTCTTAACGCTTCTGCTGTGCGATCTACAAGGGTACATAGATCTGAAATCCCCTCTCATAGATGGACATCACCATGATAGGTCTTCATGCGCGTAGGAAAATTTTATTTCCCATGCGACGTTCCCCAGCAGTGGTATTAGAGCTAGGTTCATGCGTAGATGTCTTCTCGAGTAGAACACAAAAGTTTTTGTGGGCGGTGATGTGCGTTTTGCTGCCCTCCTTAGTCTTTTCTTGATTCCGCGGTATTGTTGGATCGAAGCGGCTCGGACCGACATTACTCGTACGCTTACGAGAGACTGGTTTCATCGCTACAAGTAACTCCGTTGCTCAAAGATGACTGGCGAGTGTCAGTTTCTCCAACTTTAGTTGAATCGGATTTGACCGAGGAGGTCCTTGGATGAGGTTAAATAGCAATTCATATATCTCCGTTGTGGTGTTTGCATAAGTAAGATGCGATCCTACTAGATACCCATGGTCACCACGTAAAACATGCAACAACAATTAGAGGACGTCTAACTTGTTTTTGTAGGGTATGCTTGTGATGTGATATGGCCAACGATGTGATGTGATATATTGGATGTATGAGATGATCATGTTGTAATAGTTAATATCGACTTGCACGTCGATGGTACGGCAACCGGCAGGAGCCATAGGGTTGTCTTTAAACTAACGTTTGTGCTTGCAGATGCGTTTACTATATTGCTAGGACGTAGCTTTAGTAGTAATAGCATGAGTAGCACGTCAACCCCGATGGCGACACGTTGATGGAGATCATGATGATCGAGATCATGGTGTGACGCCGGTGACAAGAAGATCGTGCCGGTGCTTTGGTGATGGAGATCAAGAAGCGCATGATGATGGCCATATCATGTCACTTATGAATTGCATGTGATGTTAATCCTTTATGCACCTTATCTTGCTTAGAACGACGGTAGCATTATGAGGTGATGTCTCACTAAAATTTCAAGACGAAATTGTGTTCTCCCCGACTGTGCACCGTTGCGACAGTTCTTCGTTTCGAGACACCACGTGATGATCGGGTGTGATAGACTCAACGTTCACATACGACGGGTGCAAAACAGTTGCACACGCGGAACACTCAGGTTAAGCTTGACGAGCCTAGCATGTGCAGACATGGCCTCGGAACACATGAGACCGAAAGGTCGAGCATGAATCATATAGTTGATATGATTAGCATAGAGATGCTTACCACTGAAACTATTCTCGACTCACGTGATGATCGGACTTGAGATAGTGGATTTGGATCATGTACCACTCAAATGACTAGAGAGATGTACTTTTTGAGTGGGAGTTCTTAAGTAATATGATTAATTGAACTAATTGTCATGAACATAGTCTAATGGTCTTTGCGAATTACGATGTAGCTTGCGCTATAGCTCTACTATTTTTATATGTACCTAGAGAAATTTTAGTTGAAAGTTGATAGTAGCAAACTTTGCAGACTGAGTCTGTAAAACCGAGGATTGTCCTCGTTGCTGCGCAGAAGGCTTATGTCCTTAATGCACCACTCGGTGTGCTGCACCTCGAGCGTCGTCTGTAGATGTTGTGAACATCCGACATCCACGTTTCTGATGACTACACGGTAGTTCAGTGCAAAATACTTAATGGCTTAGAAGCAAGGCGCCGAAGACGTTTTGAAACGTCACGGAACATAAGAGATGAAATTGTGATTTCATGCTTGTGCCCTTGTTAAGAGGTATGAGACCTCCGACAAGATTCTTTGTCCACGAAGTAAAGGAGAAAATCTCAATCGTTGAGCGTGTTCTCAGATTATCTGAGTACGACAATCGCTTGAATCAAGTGGGAGTTGGTCTTCCAGATAAGATAGTGATGGTTCTGCAAAGTCACTGCCACCAAGCTGTGAGAGCTTCGTGATGAACTATAACATATCAAGGATAGATACAATGATCCTTGAGCGATTCGCGATGTTTGACACTGCGAAAGTAGAAATCAAGAAGGAGCATCAATAGTTGATGGTTAGTAAAACCACTAAGTTTCGAGAAAGGCAAGGGCTAGAAGGGATACTTCGTGAAACGGCAAAGTAGTTGCTGCACTAATGAAGAGACCCCAGATTAAACCCAAGCCCCGGACTAAGTGCTTCTGTTATGAGGGGAACGATCACTGAGGCGGAGCAACTCTAGATACTTGGCAGATAAGAAGGCTGGCGAAAGTCGAAAGAAGTATATTTGATATACATGATGTTGATATGTACTTTACTAGTACTCCTAGTAGCACGAGGGTATTGGATACCGGTTCGGTTGCTAAGTGATTAGTAACACGAAATGAAAGCTACGGCATAAACGAAGACTAGCTAAAGGTGAGGTGACGATACGTGTTGGAAGTGTTTCCAAGGTTGATATGATCAAACGTCGCACGCTCCCTCTACCATCGGGATTGGTGTTAAACCTAAATAATTGTTATTTGGTGCTTGCGTTAAGCATGAACATGATTGGATCGTGTTTATTGCAATACGATTATTCATTTAAAGAGAATAATGGTTACTCTATTTGCTTGAATAATCACCTTCAATGGTTTATTGAATCTCAATCGTAGTGTTACACATGTTCATGATATTGGTGCCAAAAGATACGAGGTAATGATGATAGTACCACTTACTTGTGGCACTGCCGCTTGAGTCATGTTGGTATAAATTGCATGAAGAGGCTCCATGCTGATGGATCTTTATACTCACTTGATTTTGAATCACTAGTGACATGCAAATCATACCACATGAGCAAGGCCTTGTTTTCATTGAGATGAAACAAGATAGTAACTTGTTGGAAGTGATACATTTTGATGTATGCAGTCCAATGGGTGCTGAGGCACGCAGTGGATATCATTATGTTCTTACTTCAATGACGATTTGAGTAGATACAAGAGTATTTACTTAATGAATCACAAGTCTGAAATATTGAAAAGTTCAATTCTGTTTCAGGAGTGAAGTTCGTCGTAACAAGAGGATAAACTGTCTATGATGTGATCATAGAAATGAATATCTGAGTTACGAGTTTTGGTACGCAGTTAAGACAATGTGGAAATTGTTTCGCAGTTCATGCCAGCTGGAACATCATAGTGTGATGATGTGTCTGAACGTCATAGCCATGCACTATTTGGTATGGTGCATGCTATGATGTCTCTTATCGAATTACCACTATCGTTTATGGGTTATGCATTAGAGACAACCGCATTCACTTTAAATAGGGCACCGCGTATTTCCGTTGAGATGACACAGTATAGACTGAGGTTTAGAGAAATCTAAACTGTCGTTTCTTGAAAGTTTGGGGCTTTGACACTTATGTGAAAAAGTTTCAGTCTGATAAACTCGAACCCAAAGCGGATAAATGCATCTTCATAGGATATCCAAAACAGTTGGGTACATCTCCTATCTCAGATCCAAAAGCAAATTGTTTGTTTCTAGAAACGGATCCTTTCTCGAGGAAAGGTTTCTCTCGAAAGAATTGAGTGGGAGGGTGGTAGAACTTGATAAGGTTATTGAACCATCACTTCAACCAGTGTGTAGCAGGGCGCAGGAAGTTGTTCATGTGGTGCCTACACCAATTGAAGTGGAAGCTGATGATGGTGATCATCGAGCATCGAATCAAGTTACTACAAACCTCGTAGGTTGACAAGGTCGCGTACTACTGCAGAGTGGTACGGTAACCCTGTCTTGGAGGTCATGTTGTTGAGCAACAATGAACCTACGAGTTATGGAGAAAGCAATGGTGGGCCCGGATTCCGACAAATGGCTGGAGGCCATGAAATCCGAGAGAGGATCCATGTATGAAAACAAAGTGTAGACTTTGGAAGAACTACTTGATGGTCATAGGACTATTGAGTAAAGATGGATCTTTAAAAGGAAGACAAACGATGATGGTGATAAGTCACTATTAAGCAAAGCTCGACTTGTCGCAAAGATGTTTCCGACAAGATCAAACAGTTGACTATGATGAGACTTTCTTACTCGTAGCGATGCTAAAAGTCTGTTAGAATTATGTTAGTAGTTGCTGCATTATTTATGAAATATTGCACATAGGATGTCAAAACATTGTTTCCTCGACGGTTTCCTTGAGCAAACATTGTATGTGATACAACCAGGAGGTTTTGTCGATCCTAAAGATACTAGCAAGTATGCAAGCTCCAGCGATCCTTCAATGGACTGGTGCAAGCATCTCGGAGTTGGAATATACACTTTGATGAGATGATCAAAGTTTTTGGGTTTGTACAAGGTTTATGAGAAACTTGTATTTCCAAAGAAGTGAGTGGGAGCACTATAGAATTTCTGATAAGTATATGTGGTTGACATATTGTGGATCAGAAGTAATGCAGAATTTCTGTAAAGCATACAAGGTTGTTTGAAAGGAGTTTTCAAAGGAATACCTGGATTGCGCTACTTGAACGTTGAGCATCAAAGATCTATGAAGATAGATCGAAAGCGCTTAATAGAAGTTTCAACAAGATGCATGCCTTGACAAGTTTTTGAAGGAGTTCAAAATAGATCAGCAAAGAAGGAGTTCTTGGTTGCGTTGTGAGGTGTGAATTTGAGTAAGACTCAAAACCCGACCCCGGCAGAATAAAGAGAATAGACGAAGGTCGTCTTCTATGCCTTGGCCGTAGAATCTGAAGTATGCCATGGTGGGTACCGCACGTGATGAGTGCCTTGACTCAAAGTCTGTTGAGAGGTACAGAGAGTGATCCATGATTGAATCACTAGCAGCGGTCAAAATTTATCCTTAGTAACTGATGGGCTAAGGAATTTTTCTCAATTATGGAGGTGGTTAAAGAGTTCGTCGTAAAGGGTTACGTCGATGCAAGCTTTGACACTAATCCGAATAACTATGAGTAGTGAAACGGATTCATATAGTAGAGTAGATATTTGGAGTATTTCCGAATAGCACATAGTAGCAGCATCTATAAGATGACATCAAGATTTGTAAAGAACACACGGATCTGAAAGTTTCAGAACCGTTGACTAAAACCTCTCTCACGAGCAAAACGTGATCAGACCCCATAACTATATGCGTGTTGAATTCGTTGGAATCACATGGTGATGTGAACTAGATTATTGACTCTAGTGCAAGTGGGAGACTGTTGGAAATATGCCCTAGAGGCAATAATAAATTAGTTATTATTATATTTCTTTGTTCATGATAATCGTTTATTATCCATGCTATAATTGTATTGATTGGAAACACAGTGCATGTGTGGATACATAGACAAAACACTGTCCCTAGTAAGCCTCTAGTTGACTAGCTCGTTGATCAAAGATGGTCAAGGTTTCCTAACCATAGGCAAGTGTTGTCACTTGATAACGGGATCACATCATTAGGAGAATCATGTGATGGAGTAGACCCAAACTAATAGACATAGCATGTTGATCGTGTCATTTTGTTGCTACTATTTTCTGCGTGTCAAGTATTTGTTCCTATGACCATGAGATCATATAACTCACTGACACTGGAGGAATGCTTTGTGTGTATCAAACGTCGCAACGTAACTGGGTGAGTATAAATATGCTCTACAGGTATCTCCGAAGGTGTTCGTTGAGTTAGTATGGATCGAGACTGGGATTTGTCACTCCGTGTGACGGAGACGTATATCGGGGCCCACTCGGTAATACAACATCACACACAAGCCTTGCAAGCAATGTGACTAGTGTAAGTTGCGGGATCTTGTATTACGGAACGAGTAAAGAGACTTGCCGGTAAACGAGATTGAAATAGGTATGCGGATACTGACGATCGAATCTCGGGCAAGTAACATACCGAAGGACAAAGGGAATGACATACGGGATTATATGAATCCTTGGCACTAAGGTTCAAACGATAAGATCTTCATAGAATATGTAGGATCCAATATGGGCATCTAGGTCCCGCTATTGGATATTGACCGAGGAGTCACTCGGGTCATGTCTACATAGTTCTCGAACCCGCAGGGTCTGCACACTTAAGGTTCGACGTTGTTTTATGCGTATTTGAGTTATATGGTTGGTTACCGAATGTTGTTCGGAATCCCGGATGAGATCACGGACATCACGAGGGTTTCCAGAATGGTCCGAAAATGAAGATTGATATATAGGATGACCTCATTTGATTACCGGAAGGTTTTCGGAGTTACCGGGAATGTACCGGGAATGACGAATGGGTTCCGGGTGTTCACCGGGGGGGGCAACCCACCCCGGGGAAGCCCATTGGCCTTGGGGGTGGCGCACCAGCCCTTGGTGGGCTGGTGGGACAGCCCAAGAAGGCCTTATGCGCCAAGGATAGAAAATCAAAGAGAAAAGAAAAAAAAAGAGGTGGGAAAGGAGAGAAGGACTCCACTTTCCAATCCTAGTTGGACTAGGATTGGAGGAGGACTCCTCCTCCCTTGGTGGTGCAGCCCTTGGGGCTCCTTGAGCCTGAAGGCAAGCCTCCCCTCCCTCCTCCTATATATATGGAGCCATTAGGGCTGATTTGAGACAACTTTTGCCAAGGCAGCCCGACCACATACCTCCACGGTTTTTCCTCTAGATCGCGTTTCTGCGGAGCTCGGGCGGAGCCCTGCTGAGATTAGATCACCACCAACCTCCGGAGCGCCGTCACGCTGCCGGAGAACTCATCTACCTCTCCGTGCATGGCCACATAAGCTTTTTTCGTTCTTTTTTTTTTGCAAACGAACAAAAAAAATTTTAAAACAAAGAAGAAAAACGTATAAATGAAAAAGAGAGAACATTTTATATAGACATATTATATATCAAAATTTTCAGAATAAAATTTTCTAAAACATGAACATATTTTCAAAACCAAAAAAAAAACTTTTAAAAAAAATATTTTTTTGAAATAACTTTAAAATGAAAAGGAATTTAAATTTCAAATAAATTGCAAATACTTAAAATTTGAATCAAGACATTGTCTCTGATTTTGGAGGGTCATTTTCCTCCTCTCGTTTGATTTTTTTTATCAAAGGGTTTTGAAAATATTCAAACTCAAAATTGAAAAGGGATTCAAAATAGAAAATTTTGGAAAAGTCATTTTATTCCCTCTCATTTCTTTGAAAAGTTTCAAATTCCACTCAAGTTTCAATCACTCAAGCAAACAAACAATCAATCTAATAATTATATTAACATTCCAAAATTTATAATTTTGGGATGTTAGAAACTACCACACTTAAAATGAATCTCGTCCTCGAGATTCGAAGAGGCTAGAAAGAAAAGGTTATGGTTTGGGGGGTCTTCTAACAAATATAGTCTCCTGCAAAGTTGGGTGCTACCACACTTAAAATGAGTGTTACTCGTCCCTTAAGATGTTAACTATCCTCTGGGGTTTTGGCATCTGACTCCTCATAGTCTTCATATCTTCCGCTATATTCATAACGTTTCCATTAAAACAAGGGTCCTTTTGTTGATATTAGCTTCTTCTGTCACTGGGTCTTCTTAACTGACAAGTCTCGTGACCATTCTAAATAACCTATCGATGATTCTCATGGTGGTCTACCATTTGTGGTTATCCTGCAGAGAGAAGGGTCTTGGCTTCATCCTCACCGTAAAATTTCCTACGCGTGACAACAAATGCCATGTACATGGGCTTTCATTATACCATTCTAAGGCTCAAACAAAAGCTTCAAAGGACTTCGTCTCTCACTATGGGTAAGTCTCTTAGATTTACCATTCCGAATAGCAAGAGAATGACAATAGTAAGTCGTCATGGTGGCCAAGCCATGTCGCACTGAAATCATTACCTTGTATAAGGCTTAGTGAATCTCGTATTCTAACACTTGGGCATCTCACA
The DNA here is from genome assembly GCF_904849725.1 of Hordeum vulgare subsp. vulgare. Taxonomy (NCBI): domain Eukaryota; kingdom Viridiplantae; phylum Streptophyta; class Magnoliopsida; order Poales; family Poaceae; genus Hordeum; species Hordeum vulgare. The sequence goes on from NC_058524.1 coordinate 82,735,001, forward strand.
GGCATTGCAGAATATCTCTTGTCCACGAACGAAGCTCGGATAATCCATTGGTTCTGCAAGCTCAATAAAACATCTATCGTATCTTCACAACTCTCGGGTTTTCGTATGCTCCTAAGAAAACGTTTGCTGATACAAGTTTCCTTCTCCAAAAAGATAGTACTTGATCCTTGTTAGTCCTGGGGTCTGTGGGTTTCAGGCATACTTGGGGTAAATGTGACACTGAGCTGGGTAGTGGGTGGTTCCTTCACAAAGGAAACAAGTCACCTGACTACTTGGGCACTCCTCAGCTCGGTGATTTTCTTCACAATGAGTGCATCCATCCTTGTGTTCCTCCTGGGTGTGTCCTATTTCTCCACAGATCTTGCATGCCCAAGTATTCTCCTTCGGATTATCATAGCACTTACGAATAAGACGGGATCTTAACACAATCTACTTGAATTCGTCCCAGGTTTCTGCTCCACTAAATCCTTGTATGGCATGATGCATTTTCCACCAGATTGCAACACTTTGTGTAAAGTACTGAAGAGCGTGTTCCACTTCATACTTCCTTGAGACCAAGTTGCTCCCGAAGTGGTTCTCCATTTTTTTGAATCCATATATCAGCCTCCAACTGGGTCATTGGTCCAGAGACTACAAGTCCAGCTTCATACTCCATCTGGTAGGGTTGAGGTTTAGGGGATGAGACGGGTAAGAGAGAGGGAGATACAAACAATATTTTTGAGAATATGTTTTAGTTGTGGCTGTCGGAAAACACACACCAATGAAGGCTCACAATTCATCGTAACTAACGTGGGTATAACAGGGGTTTGGACTTCTAATGGTCATATAAAGATTTCGAACGCTTCAGGGTCTTCGAGTTCTTCGGGTCTTGAGAGTCTTCTGTTTGTGTAGCTTCAATTCTTCAAACGCATGGTGAAATCCTCTTTACTTTGAAGTAGAACTCCGTTGATTCTTCATGAGGTCTAAGGGGAAAGGGCATTGTCTAATTATGTGAGGTGAGAGAGAACGTTTGATGAAATCAGAAGAGATGAGAAGTAAAAGGTGTTGTTTGAAAATAAGATTTTTGAGAGATCCTATCATAAGAAGTTTCCAGTTTCTAGGGTCACGTCCTACAGTCAACATGTGCTTTGATACCATTTCTGTAGCGACCCGACTCAAGACAAGTCAAGCCTCTGTGTTTCTGTGCCATCCCTGGATCAGTATGCTGGCACACACAGTACATCAATGTATATATCAAAGTGCAATCACATGTAAATAGCGTAAAACTGATATATACCTTAAATATTTCAGCGGAAGCAGTCAAGGGAGTGGAGTCCCAATAAACACCAACGGCAGGTTGAGTGTAGACCGTAACCCTGAATCGTACTCTTACTCGTCGAAGAAAAATATCTGCAACATAAGACGTTGCAGCCGTGTAGGTCAGCATATTGAATATGCCGGCAAGTCACATAAGAGAGGGGTGAAAAGTAATCATCTATACTATATGCATATATGGCAGGTGGTGTTGTAAGTTTTAGTGTAAAGCAAATTTTCTCCTACAACAAGAGAGGGGCTAAAAGCAAAATATTACTACGCTGTTGGTTGTTAATGAGATGGTTCCGCCAACCAGTTCTCATACCCATGTTGACAATAATTACCCTCATCAAATATATATAATGGTGTTGAGAAATCCAGATAACTTCAGTTCCTTTGGCTCAAGTTGTCCATGACCGTGGACACGGCTAATCGATTAGGTTTGAGTACTCTACAGAGTTTTGCACACGTTCCCCACAAGATTTGATCGCCTCCGTGTATGTCCTCGCACTTCAGAGGGTTTGAAGACCGGATGATCAAAACATGGTCTTTCAACGGGTCCCTCTGAATCCCTGTCGGTGCCCATCCATTCCTACCGTTCTTCTACATCTGCTAGCACCGCCTGTCCAGAGTCGCCGCGTTGTCCAACCAAGCCAGAGCCCATAATGACTTGTGGCTGTGCAGGTAAGCCTTGGGTCTTGAAAATATCCGTCCGTCTCTTTGAGCCTGGGTGAAGCTTTTCGCAGGATGTCATGGCCGTCCCCAGCATCCCGGGCATCCACTGGGTTCTCCAGGGAGCCGATCAACCGTCCTTCACCCAGAGTTGCATTGCGTCCGAGGTCTTGAAAATCTTGTCTTAACAGGTCTTGATTATTTATTCAACCTCGCATCACTCGTATTAAGCACTCAACCGAAATCCCGTCTACTCAAGCATAGCAATATGAAATTTGTCGTCCCGGGGCCAAGTATCGGGGTTGTTGTGTGCCTACCACATGATGCTACAATCTATACTAAAATTTCCAAGTACCTACTCAGCATGCAATTGGGCATAGGATGGTAGAACTACGATGCATAAAACATAGGTGATAGTATGATCAAAGTGACTTGCCTGGTATTACTTGATGAAGATAGTCGCTCTCAAAATCCTGATAATTCTACTCGCCACACTCTGAGCAATCTATCGTAAACAAATAGCATTCAATAAACATTCATGCCAAAAAGGAAGAACCAAGAGAACATAAGAACAAAGCATGTCTTGGTGCAAAATAACAACGTACTAAGGTTTAATAAAAAGGTCCTAAGTGTGTTGTAAAGTGAAGGTGCATGAATGAGATCAAAAGAGTTAATGGACGAGGAACCATTGCTATATAAGCTCGACTTGCATACACTATGGGAGATGATCAAAAATATTGGGAGAACAACATGATGTTGTTTGACAAATAGTATAAGACATAAGAATTTATTTGTAGAAAGAATTTCTTGAAATGGAGCACTACAACGCAAGTTATATTGAATTGAAGTATGAATTGAATTTGCATTCAAAAGGTCAAGAGAAGTTGAACTGAAGTACGATGGTTAGGTACAAAAATATATGACATGAGTGTTTAGGGGTAAAAGGAATCAATTGAAAAGGTGGTACGATTTGCAAGATAAGATCAAATGCATGTTCGAATACAAATTTGAATCGCTCAAATTTGTAAGGTTCAAAGGTCGAAACTAATGATGCTACTGGATATAGGAGATCAATATGAGCGTGTAGAAAAAAGAATTACTAGATTTGAACTAGCGGATCAAAAGATACAAATACGTCAATATAACATTGAATCGGCTTAAAACGATGTGAACACTTTTGGGCACTAATAGATAAATCTGATTTTATCAAAATTATAAGTTGAAAAGTTAAAACTAATGATACAAACGGGAAGATTACTTTGATACGAATCCAACGCAATTGGATTCATCTAAAACGGAGCTACGGATAAAAAGATATGATCAAAAGAAGTTTGAATATGAGTGTCAACAAATTTCGAAATTTAAAAATTTCAAAAAATTGATATGATAGGTTCACCGGATAGGTGGGATCAAGACGAAACTCTAGGCGTTGGTTTCATCTAATTCGGATAAACGAGTAAAAAGTTATGGCTATTTGAAAAATTAGGGCCAAGCTGTTTTACGTAATAAAAGTGCTACGTCTAAAAGAATTCTAGTACTAATGTGGAAATACGAAGACTAATTAATATATATAATTACTCTACCGTATACTAGTGTAGGAATACTAATCTAGAAATAATAAACTACGGGAGTATAAAGAAAATACGAAGAGAAATACCTTTAGAATGTAGAGTAAGAATTAATTTCAATGATGAGACGACTTCGAGAAATCCCACCGAAGAGAAAAAAAATATTTTTATTTAATAAATCTAGTCAAACCAAAAGATTGATTTAATTCAAAATAGATGATTTTTAAATGCTCATATGGGTCTATATTTATAGGTGAAAAGAAAGTTTAATGGTCCATGGGTAGACGATGTGGGACTAAATATATACGTACTGTAGGCAAATTAGAAAAAAAAGAGAAAGAGAGGTGCCGCATCGGCCAGCCTCCATGCACACGGCGCACACACACGTGCATGGCCACATAAGCTTATTTTTCGTTTTTTTTTTTTGCAAACGAACAATTTTTTTTTAAAACAAAGAAGAAAAACGTATAAATGAAAAAAAGAGAACATTTTATATAGACATATTATATATCAAAATTTTCAGAATAAAATTTTCTAAAACATGAACATATTTTCAAAACAAAAAAGAATATTTTTTAAAAAAATATTTTTTTAAAAATAACTTTAAAATGAAAAGGAATTTGAATTTCAAATAAATTGCAAATACTTAAAATTTGAATCAAGACATTGTCTCTGATTTTGGAGGGTCATTTTCCTCCTCTCGTTTGATTTTTTTTTATCAAAGGGTTTTAAAAATATTCAAACTCAAAATTGAAAAGGGATTCAAAATAGAAAATTTTGGGAAAGTCATTTTATTCCCTCTCATTTTTTTGAAAAGTTTCAAATTCCACTCAAGTTTCAATCACTCAAACGAACAAACAATCAATCTAATAATTATATTAACATTCCAAAATTTATAATTTTGGGATGTTACAAACCCGCAGGGTCTGCACACTTAAGGTTCGACGTTGTTTTATGCGTATTTGAGTTATATGATTGGTTACCGAATGTTGTTCGGAATCCCGTATGAGATCACGGACGTCACGAGGGTTTCCGAAATGGTCCGGAAACGAAGATTGATATATAGGATGACCTCATTTGATTACTGGAAGGTTTTCGGAGTTACCGGGAATGACGAATGGGTTTCGGGTGTTCACCGGGGGGGGGGGGGGCAACCTACCCCGGGGAAGCCCATAGGCCTTGGGGTGGCGCACCAGCCCTTGGTGGGCTGGTGGGACAGCCCAAGAAGGCCCTATGCGCCAAGGATAGAAAATCAAAGAGAAAACAAAAAAAAGAGGTGGGAAAGGAGAGAAGGACTCCACTTTCCAATCCTAGTTGGACTAGGATTGGAGGAGGACTCCTCCTCCCTTGGTGGCGCAGCCCTTGGGGCTCCTTGAGCCTCAAGGCAAGCCTCCCCTCCCTCCTCCTATATATATGGAGCAATTAGGGCTGATTTGAGACAACTTTTGCCAAGGCAGCCCGACCACATACCTCCACGGTTTTTCCTCTAGATCGCGTTTCAGCAGAGCTAGGACGGAGCCCTGCTGAGATTAGATCACCACCAACCTCCGGAGCGCCGTCACGCTGCCGGAGAACTCATCTACCTCTCCGTCTCTCTTGCTGGATCAAGAAGGCCGAGATCATCGTCGAGCTGTACGTGTGCTGAACGCGGAGGTGCAGTCCGTTCGGCACTAGATCGGAGCGGATCGTGGGACAGATCGCGGGACGGTACGTGGGACGGTTCGCGGGGCGGATCGAGGGACGTGAGGACGTTCCACTACATCAACCGCGTTAATTAACGCTTATGCTGTGCGATCTACAAGCGTACGTAGATCTGAAATCCCCTCTCGTAGATGGACATCACCATGATAGGTCTTCGTGCGCGTAGGAAAATTTGTTTCCCATGTGACGTTCCCCAATAGGTTTGGCCCGTCAAGTTCAAGCGTGAGCTGCCCCAGTGTTATGATGGCATCCCCGACCCCACGGAGTTCCTCTAGTTCTACGCGCTTAGCATCGAGGAGGCGAGTGGCGACAACAAGGTTATGGCGAACTGGTTCCCCATGGCCCTCAAGGATAGCGCGCGCTCGTGGTTCTATGTGTCGGTGCCTCAGAAGACTGGGCACGTTATCGTGCTGGATGCGACATGTTACAACCCGCACCACGTGGCTCCTCAAGATCCTGGTCACTGTTCCCATCTCCACCCTCAATCATGTCCACATCCGTAATTGCAACATTATCCTCAACATAGGGGTGATCCTCAATGTCAACCTCCAAGTCATAAACCACGCCATCATAAGCCCATGGCACCTTATGTGGTACATAATCCAAGTGTAGCACACTGACCAGCAACCTTGCAATACCATGTGTACGTGTAAAGGGCATGTCCACCTTCATAGTCTTACCTATTATAGACCCCAAACTCGAGACCATGAGAAAATCATTAAGGAATCCTCTTGAAACCCTGTGAGCCTATTCCAATTATATTTGAGTGTTCTCCCCTTTGGCTCTCGTTTTTTTGCATTCATCAAACTCAACAAGACAATTACTACCAGGGACCTTACTAAAGCCAAACGTCAGAAGTCGACCAAGACCCTCTCTCCTAGGGAACTCTACACGGTATACCTGATCCTCCACTCTCACACGAGACTAGTGGAAAGAGTCTGATACAAGCCATCCGAGCTGCTAATCCACCTGCTCTGCTGTCAAAGTCCCATGTGAAACCTTCACCAATCCATTTCTCAAACTCTCCAAGTGAGGCCTCTTTGAGACCACATGTGGAGTCCCAAAAAACATGAGCCTAATATCATTGACTCCGTATGTCGTCAGAGTCGGTTTAGGCACCAACGACAGCGGGCATCCGTGTGCCGGGTGGCTTGGTTTCATACAATTGTTGCAAAGCTCTCTTGTGTAGTCAATCCTAAAGTGCCCTCGCCCCCCTCACCTGTAGCAACCCATCTTTACTTTATTTCGTGCCACCTTATTAGGGCGCACATTATGAGATTTGTCGCTTTGTTTGTCGCTCGGCGTGTCCCCGAGCTCCTCAGAACCGGCAACATGAACACTGACTGCTGCCAAAGCTGTAACAACCGATGTCACTGCCTCGAATAGCGATGTTGAAGTGTCGGCCATAGCCCGTGAAGAACCCGTCGATGTGTTGTCCACTACGGCAACAACCGTCCCATCGGAATCGCCGCTTTGGGGTTCAACGACCTCCTTAAAGGGAGCGTACGGCCAAAGTTACGCCATCCCTCACCACTTCTGCCACCATCATAGAATTTGTACTGCGGCCTGGATGCTCCTTCGACAAAGTTTTCGGCGGGAGGGATGAACCCACGATCATCTCGGCCCTCCCACCCGTTCCCCTCGAATCCTCGGCCCCCATAGCTGGACGAACCGTGCTCAAAACACCGATTTCCGCCGAACCGATAGTCGAAAAGCCGTCCATCATTAACGGACGCTCCACCGCGACCAACAACGGTGCCGCCCCGGCCAGCTCCGAGATCACCGCGACCCGCACCGTCGCCGTAGCGAGCCGCACCTTCGCCGGCATGACCGTCGACCAAAAACAAAATATTTTCTCATACTGAAAAAGGCATAGACAACATAATTGATAAAATGCAAAAAATGCCATGGTAGCCTACCAATAAAGTAGTTACGTGGCAAAAATGCCAAAGCCAAAGTAAATGTAAAATAATAAACCAACAAATAAAATTATGGTCCAAATGGTAGAAAAAAGAAGATCGTGCATGGCAAGTTTGCATATTAATTAAAAAAAGACATACAAGAATTTTGCCTTGCTTTATATTTTCAATTTCATAAACACATAGAAATCACACACTGGAAGTTGGCATGATTCAAAAAATAAACAATATTTCCATGCTCTCGTAATAATAAAATTCCCATCCTCGTAGTAATAAAATTGCCATGTGTGAAGGTTTTTTTTTTTGCCAAATTGGTATGAAAATAATTGATAAAAAATCCCAAAGCTTGCCATGGTAGAATTACAAAAAAGACTAAATTTGCCTGTTTGAAACTAAAAAATGTTATGATTTGTAATTGGACCATAAGAATATTTTACTAGTAAAAGTTTCAATCAGTACATAACAAATGCAGCTGTCTTTGGCTCGCGTGTGAGGGAATCAAGTCCACCAAAGCGTACGATAGGAATTCTTTGCAAATGTAGTCCAAGTTTGAAAAGCAAACCATTCGTGCTGAGCAGATCAAAAGTTAGCACCACCCATGTCGCCCTAATCGTGTATTCGTATACTCCGTATCAAGCAGCACGAATCGTAAAGCTGCGGTCTCCCGATCTTTCTGGAAGGCTCGAGGCCGCAACCGATCTCCCGGGAAGCTTCTAAACCCAGTTCACCATCCCCTCCCCCAAGAAATCTCTCCCGCCCCTCCTTTACAAAACCCCCTCCATTTCGCACCCCCTCACAATAATCCAAAACAATCACAGCAGAGAGAGAGAGAGAAAGAAGAGGGAGAGAGAAGAGAGAGAGAGACCATGGCTTCCGCCGTCGCTTGCAAGGGTGCCACGCCGGCCAGCTTCCTCAAGTCCGGCGCTCCCGTGGCCTTCTGCCCCCTCAACACCACCTCCGTCACCGCCGACCACCGCCCGTACAACACCCTGGTCAAGGAAGCCATCCGCTACGACGACGACGACGACTACAGCGGCCGCCACCTCGTCCTCCCCAGCTTCTTCTCGCAGGGTATGTCTTCCTTGCCTGTGACCTCTCCTCTGCCGCTCTTTTGCGTTCGTTCTTCACATCGCGAGGCAGGGTTCTAATCTGTTTTTGCCGTCCTCGATGTTGATTCTGCAGACGTGCTCGACCCGCTCGGCGCGCCTCAGACCGGTCTGTCCTCCACTGCTGGGACGTCGCGGCTCGGACGCTGGGTGACCAAGGAGGACGACGGCGCGGTGTACCTCAAGGTGCCGATGCCGGGGCTGACCAAGGAGCACGTCCAGGTGCGCGCGGACAAGAACATCCTGGTGATCAAGGGCGAGGGCCAGAAGCAGCCCTGGGACGGCGACGACGACTCCGCGGTGCCGAGGTACAACCGCCGCATCGAGTTGCCCGCCGACGCCTACAAGATGGACAAGATCAAGGCCGAGATGAAGAACGGCGTGCTCTGGGTCACCCTGCTCAAGCTGAAGGAGGAGGAGCGCAAGGACGTCTTCCACGTCAAGGTCGAGTAGTCCTCCTTGTAGTTCCACGTGGTACTGCTCATGGAGGATGGCCGGTGCGCGAGTTTCTGAGAGGCGCCGTGTTGATGTGGTCATGTTTGGTGTCTTTCTTTCTTGTTTTGCTTCGTTGAGCGTCTTGGATCGAAGTTCGACTAGGTAGTGGTCTGGCGGTGAAGTCTGTCATGAACTCTGTTAGTTTCTTCTATGTTCGGCATGGGACGAACTTGCTTTGGTGGTGAAATTCTGTTGATTTCCTCAAGTTTGGCATATCATGAACTGATTTGGTGCTAAAATTTGTCATGAAACCTTGTTGATCTCCTTAAGTTTGGCATGCTGGCCTAATTTAGTGGTGAAATTGGTCATGATCTTTGTTGATTCTCTCAAGTTTGGCCTGATGAACTACTTTGATTGTCTTAAGCTAGTCTCGCATGTCTATCCTTTATCGTCCTTGATCTGCATTGCTTTTGCTTTAAGCTTTCTGTAAAAACTGGGCAGTTGGCCAGTTTCTGCTTTTGCGTTAAGCTCTCTGAAAAATTGACTGATCCCCTCCAGCTACTGATTGATGATTTTTGCTTGCTGTTCCGTGAATTTTGTGTGCTTATCCTTGAGTTTAACTTCTTGCAAGAACAGTAACTTCTACGTGAACAATCCCATCAGATGGTCGTTTGTCTGTTTTTGTAAGAACTGTAACTTCGTTGATGTACTCACGCACGTATAATGTGATGAACTGATTTGGTGGTTCGTGAGGCCTTGTTCGGTTCCTTCTGAATTGAAGGGGTTTGGAGGAGATTGAGAGAGATTAAATTCCATACAAATCAAATTTTACCTCAATCCTCTTCAATCCCCTCCTTGCTGGGATTAATCGAACAAACCCTGAATGTTTTGTGACATTATCAACTCTACTTTGGTGGAGAAGTTGATCCTGAACTCTGTTGATTTTTCAAAGAAAAACCCATAACTTTACTGGTGAAAATTTGTCACTAAACTTTGTCGATTTTCTCTAGTATGAAGTAATGAACTGATTTGGTACCTTTACTGGTGAACTCTGTCGATTTTTAATAAACAATCGAATTGTTAAAAAAGACCCCCTTTACATGAAATTGACAAAAAAGACCCTCCGTGCGTCAGCCGGCACGTGGCACCTGCCGCCACGCGCAGAGGCGACAACACTGTTCAGTCGGATACGACAACATTACCGTTCACCCAAAAATGAACAATATTTACGAAAAAATAGCAAAAAAACATAAATAAATCTGAAATTTTGCACCAGCTAGAACACTCGATCATCTTTGCAGTCAATTTTTTTTAGTTTTTTTGTAATTTTTTTGCTACTTTTGATTTTTTTTTCAAAAATTCTGTTCACCCCTTGTAAACTGGCCCTCACATGAACAGTGATGTGAATAGTGGTGCCGCCTCCGTACGTGGCGACAGGTGCCACGTGTCGGTTGGCGCACCTGCCGTCACGATCTAGGGGTCTTTTCTATCAATTTCAACCGGAACTGTTCTTTTTTAGCAATTTCATTGAGGAGGTGGTTCTTTTGGACAAAAAATAAAACTGGCCATGAACTCTTTTTTTTTGGGGGGGGGGGGGGAGTCAATAACTTATTGATTTCATGAAGTTTGATGCGATTACTCGATTTATGTTGAATGTGTGTATGTTCCGTGGTGTTGATCTTGTGTACTTTGTCACAACAGTAATTGCTCGTGTTTGTGGTTGGACGGTTGTTGTGTGAACAGTCTTATATGGCATGGCATGACAAACGGAACGGAATTTCAGTATGCATGACGAAAGTGGGGACTCTCTTGATTTCCTCAGTTCGACGTGATGAGCTGATTTAGCGGTCAGTTGGTAGTTACTAATGCATGGTTGTTGCTTGTTGTTGTGTGAAATATTTGTGTTTATCCTGCGTGTTTACGTGTAAGAACAATAGAGGTTTCACGTAAATGGGATGGACATTTGTTTATCTCATACTTTACCGGGGTCAATAGCTCATGCACGACGTTTTTGATGTGAATTGAAAATTATTCAACATGGTTGATGAAAATAGCTCCCGTGCGACGTTTTTGTTGGCAAGTATAGCTCCTATGCGACATGAACCTCTTTAACTTTAAAACGGAAGACACAAGGGTTTTTCGATTTGAGCTATGACGCGGGATCCACATGTTATCCACATCAACGCAGGACCCACAAATTACTCAGATGCCCGTGGGACCCACAACTTATCCACATCAGCATGCCCGTGCTAATCAACATGCTCGAGCCAACCACGAGCCCGAGTCGGCCCCAATCTGCTTGCCCTTACCCATTAGTTTCCCCCATCCTTTTCTTCCTTGTCTCCGAAGACGAAGCGTGGCAACACCGACCAACGAGTAATATCTAGCTCGATATCGACCTCCTGCCAATAATGGCGGTAGTACGGTCCACTACGGTTGACAAGATGCCCCAATTACCCGCGCATGGAGCCTCTGAAGCATTTGACTTGTGTGAAGGAAGAAAATCGCAATCGTGGGCGCGAGTTCGTGAAATGCTTGAGGAGGCTACAACCGGGACATGTTAGATCTGTGTACTTCCCCAATCATATGGTCTAATTACTTCCAATTTCTTTCTTTTTTTGTCGATTTTGGGCGGTGAATCTTTGGTTGATGCGCTGCCGACCCCGCTTTTCAGGTTCAGAAGAAATGTGTGGGCATTTCGAGTGGCTCAATGAGTACGTTGAGAGGTTAAAGTTGTAGGGATCAACCCAAGAGCTCAATTTTGATGGAAGCCGCTTGCTATGGAACCCGCCCCTCATCTGCCCGACACAGTCGATCCAATGATGGACCTGAATGGGGAACTGAAGAAAATAAGCTAGAAACTAAAGCAGATGATCGATTTGAAGTAGCAAGCAAATATGATGGTGGAACATTTTATTGTTTTATCATTGCTATGATTTCTTTACTTGATGTACATAAAACACTAGAAATTGTTAGAGTTTCAATTAGTGTGTCGAGCTAGTTCAGGGTCCCTAATTTAAGTTTTTGTGTCTAGCTAGTAGTTTGAGTTAGACCATGAAGCATTTGCTAGCTGAAGTTATATCAAGCAAAACTTGCATGAATTCTTGTAATGACCATATTTCGAGTTAGAGTTCTAGCCCTTGATGAATAAAACGCAACAATTCATGAAGTCTGTCTCCTCTGTCCATGGATTATTTGCTTCCCGTGATAATAAAATACAGTAATTTGGTCTCGTGTCTCGTATACACTTGCAGCCGCTTCTTCAGTTAACAAAGAGTTCAGCGCAGAGTTCAGGGTCAAAAAGAAGTTATTGGACCATGGGCGGATGACATTTGAAAGAAAAATCATTTGTGATGGGTCATTTTGCGATACACAATGTTTCTGAATAAATAAGGAAGAAAATAAACGGGATGTGTCGTGCACCATTGCACATACCATAGCATGTTTGTTTTCGGATAAATTAGTTGAATCATTTTTTACGGAGGATAGATAGATCCATTCATGTATGGCTGCATGAACATATGTATGCATTGTAACTTGTCAACTATTGTTGATTTTTTTGATGCATGAAGTAGATAGATTCTTTGTATGCATGAACATGGTTGCATGTCCATCGTTGCATGTCCATATAGTGGAATCTTACTTTTATTACCAACACATAAATTAACTAGATAGAACATCAAGCACGACATAAATCAACAGGTAGATAGAACAACATAAATAGGTAGAATAGATAGTACCATTACCACTTACATAGATAGTTTGGGTCATCCAAGCCACAACGCAAACATATAGTATGATTACAACTGAAGATACCAGAAGATAAACAGAGATAGATATATTTTGCAGAAAAAAGATAGATAGACAGATAAATTGATAGATCTAAATGCCTAGCCGCCGCCTGGGTGCCGCCTTCTCCACCTTGCTCCTCCTTGCTCCCTCTCCACCTCGCTCCTCCTCCGGGCGCCTTTCACCGCTCCTCCGGGATGCTCTCGATGGGTATGGGAGAGTGTGCATGCTCTCCACGGTAGGGAATATGTTGGTGTAATCTGTGAAGATGTTGTGGGTGGTGAAAGTGATTAACTCACAACCATACTAGAACATGCAACCAAGGATGTAGAATGCGTCGATGGAGTTGGTGAAGTGGGCAAGGATAGCAACCACAACACTGTTGTGGGTGACCTCCTCAACTCGGTACATCCTTGGAGATCCCCGAGGGAGGTGGCGTTAGCCGAAAGAAAGGAAGAAGAAGCACCTTGCACCCCTCCACCTTGACATCGACCACACGGAGGGTTCTCTCAACGTACACGTCGCTAGGGTAGAGGAACTCCGGCACGGTGGGGGGCACGCGGTAGGTTGGTCCGGTGAACTGCATGGTTGTTGTGGGCTTGTTCTTGGGTGCTTGCTGGTCTTTGGGTCTGCTTTGTGGAGAAGAAGGAGGGAACATGGGAGAGGATGGGATATGGATGAGTGTGAGAGGAAGAGGAAGACGATAGGTGGCTTAAATAGCCATAATGCGACGTGCCGATTCACGGGTTCACTGGTTTCACCGTGGAAGTAATGACGGTCGGGCGGCGGGGTGTGAGCGTGTATCATTGGTAGTGTGTACACGTGTGCGAAACCAACCCTTTCATCGAGGGGAGTGTACACATTGGGCAACAATTAATAGCCATAATGTGACATTTCAGCGCTGCACGCGTATGTGACATCGGTCGGTGATCGGGGGGTCACGCCTGCTCGTTCTTCTCTGTGTGTGCATGCATGCATCATAAGCGGCTCGCGCCCATGCATGCAATGTAGTCTGGTGGCTAGGGCCTAGCAAGAGGCAGGCATGGCAATGTTCAGTCCAAGGGTCCAACGGGTGGGCTTCTTTTACCAGAGCCCAACGCCGTGCAGAATTGTAGCCCAATCGCCCCATTCGAGCGTAGAATGAGCATGCCCATGGATCACTGACGTAGCACTGCATGCCGATCCACACCGTTGAACGTGCGGTGAGCTAACGGTCCACAATTGAGGGAGGGGTGGTCTAATCTAGCGTTCTCGAATGCAGCCAATCATAGCGCAGAATGAACCTCACTTGGATGAGTGACATAGACCTAGCGCCTGATCCAGACCCTCCACTAACAGAGATACAGTGGCGCGGAAGGGTGCAGGGTTTCACATGGGGTTTGAGGGTTTTTGAGAGGGTTATGAGGGGTTTTGAGGGCTAGGGTTGAGCATAACTAATTCAAAAAAATCATATGAATATGAATCTTGCACCCATCATCGTTTTATGTGAGTGAGTTGCTGGAAAAAATAAGGAACTATGACTATTAGTATTTTCATGAAAAAACCTTCACAAAACGTAGCTATCATGAATGAGGTTCCATGGGATTCAAGCCAGGGTTTAGGGCTAAGCATGTCATAGTTTATCCAAATGATCTCATATTGGGCATGGACCCTATATTTGCACACTAGATGTCAAGTTTTGATTTTTGTCTCATTTAGAAATGGTCGGAATTTTTTTTCTTAGGAATGGGGTGTTTAGCCTACCTTCAAAGTTCATTTGGAGCGCATTTTTTATAACTAGTGTTTCACATCAACAATAAGTGCTCGGGTTGATCACTTAACTTGCATATGCCTAATGTTTGAGAAAGCATTATAACATCAATACCACATACTAAACAATTTCAAATTTGAATTTTGTGTCAAACATAAATTTTGGGTCAAATTTGAAATTTGGCCAAAATTTGAATAGCATTACACAAATTGCGGTAACCCCACAAATACCATATTACACAAATACACATCAAATTAAAAATAGCATTACACTAATTGGGGTAACCCCCACAAATAGAGGCAAGTTTGTTACTCTACTTCTTACCACTCAATTTCTTCTTCTTCTTACCACTTCATGATCCTACCGCACCTAGTTCACTCAAGCTCTTGGTTTTCTTCACGAGACTAGCTGGGATAGGTTCATTTGGCACCACAACATCTACATGAGGCATAGTATGCAAAACATAACCTAGAGTAGCTTCAGTTGGCAACACAACTTTTAATATAGGCTCAGTTTGCACAACATCAGCCGCAATAGCTTCAGTTTGCACCACATTCTTCACCACATCATCATCCAAATGTTTCTCATGGTGCATCACAAGATCAAAGACTGCCCCATTTTCAACCAGAACATTATCCAAATTTTGCCCATTTTGCACCACAACATCATCCAACTCTTGCTCATTTTGCACAACAGCATCATCCAACTCTAGTTCATCACCAAAACTTCTCTTTTTTCTACATCCATTGATTATTGCCTTTTTGATTGCCCAACAATCTTCAACAACAAGGGGTCAACCTGCACGCTTCCACTTGGAAAACAAAGCTTGTAATTTGGCTAGTAATTAAAAACAACATCCAAATAAAAAAATACAAACATGAACATAGTTTGGCCTTTCAGGAGTGTAACGACATCGAAGATCCTTTTAGGTGCCCAAGTTCCTCGCAAAACTTTCATCTATTTTGTTTTTACCTTTTTGGGACGTTTTTGGCTTTGCATCCTTATTTCCCTTCGCTTTTTTACTTCTCACACCTTTCTCAAACAATACCTTGAATCTACTCTCTTTAGGCCTGCTAGCCTTTCTTTTTGTTAGGGGAGGACACACGGAAATTTCAATTTCCACTTCAGGCCACTGAGGCTGATATGTAAGTGCTCGAATTGGAGTTGCATATGCAGCCTTGAATCTTGCCACCGAGTAATATTCATGCAAATATGGGTGCATGTTTATCTTGGGTTGGGACGACAAGAAAAATATGGCATGGTCACATGGTTTCCCGGCATGTTGCTACTCGAGGCAAGTGCACTCATGCAACTCAATGTTAACAACATGCCTCCTTCCAGCCTTGGTATCTCTAACTTCAGCACCCCACAATGAAGATTTTTCAACACACAAATGTGTAATATTTCTGCTCCTATTCGTCACCTGTTGTACCTTGCTACTCAAACAACAGCGCCAGAAATTGGCACGTTGGCGGAGACATGGCTTGCGTTGGTTTTTCCCTTGAAGAGGAAAGAGTGATGGAGCATAGGAGCAGTAAGTATTTCCCTCAGGTTGAGAACCAAGGTATCAATCCAGTAGGAGAATCTCGTCAAGTCCAGAGTACCTGCGCAAACACAAAAGTGCTTGCACCCAACGCTATAAAGGGGTTGTCAATCCCTTCAAGACTGATTGCAAAGTGAGATCTGAAGGCGGAAAGTGCAACGAAGTAAAAGAGTAAGGCTGAAAATATGGTGTGAAGTAGACCCGAGGGCCATAGTGTTCACTAGAGGCTTCTCTCAAAATAGAAAATATTATGGTGGGTGAACAAATTACTGTCGAGCAATTGATAGAACCGCGCAAAGTCATGACGATATCTAAGGCAATGATCATACATATAGGCATCACGTCCGAGACAAGTAGACCGATACTTTCTGCATCTACTACTATTACTCCACACATCGACCGCTATCCAACATGCATCTAGTGTATTGAGTTAATGACAAACAGAGTAACGCCTTAAGCAAGATGACATGATGTAGAGGGATAAACTCAAACCAATGATGAAAACCCCATCTTTTTACCCTTGATGGCAACAACACGATGCGTGCCTCGCTACCCCTTCTGTCACTGGGTGAGGTCACCGCACGGTATGAACCCAAAACCAAGCACTTCTCCAATTGCAAGAATCATAGATCAAGTTGGCCAAACAAAACCCACAACTCGAAGAGAATTACAAGGATATGAAATCATGCATAAGAGAGATCAGAAGAAACTCAAATAAGATTCATAGATAATCTGATCATAAATCCACAATTCATCGGATCTCGACAAACATACCACAAAGAAGATTACATCAGATAGATCTCCATGAAGATCATGGAGAACTTTGTATTGAGGATCCAAGAGAGAGAATAAGCCATCTAGCTACTAGCTATGGACCCGAAGGTCTATGGTGAACAACTCACGCATCATCGGAGAGGTCATGGTGTTTATGAAGAAGCCCTCCGTATCAGAATCTCCCCTCCGTCAGAGCACCAGAACGTGGCCCACATGGGATCTTGCGGAGACAGAAGCTTGCGGCGGCAGAAAAGTATTTTCGTGGATCTCCTGATTTTTTTAGGGATTTTAGGGAATTTATAGGCGAAGGAGCTAGGGCAGGGGAGGCCCAGGGAGCCCACAAGCCTAGGAGGCGCGACCCCCCCGGTCGCGCCATGGGGTCTTGTGGCCTCCCCCGGGACTCCCTGCCTTGGTTCCCAAGCTTTCTGCGTATCTCCTGTTCTGGAAAAAATCTTTTGGTAGTTTTATTCCGTTTGGAGTCCGTTTAAAGTCCTCCTCTGAAAAGGGTCAAAAACACAGAAAACAGGAACTAGCACTTGGCACTGAGTTAATAAGTTAGTCCCAAAAAGATGTAAAAGGCATACAAAACATCCAAAGTTTGACAAGCTAATAGCATGAAACCATCAAAAATTATAGATACGTTGGAGACGTATCAAGCATCCCCAAGTTTAACTCCTGCTCGTCCTCGAGTAGGGAAGTGATAAAGACTGAATTTTTGATGTGGAATGCTACCTAGCATAGTTGTCCTTTGTAACTTCTTTCATGTGACATGAATGTTCAGATCCGTAAGATTCAAAACAATAGTTTGCTATTGACATGAAAACAATAATACTTCAAGCAAACTAGCAAGGTAATCATGAACCTTCAAAATAGCAAGGCCAAACAAAGTTATCCCCACAAAATCATATAGTCTGGCTATGCTCCGTCATCCTCACACAACTAACTTAAATCATGCACAACCCCGGTATTGGCCAAGTAATTGTTATCGCACTCTTACTTTCTCAAACCTTTTTCAACTCTCACGCAATACATGAGCGTGAGCCATGGATATAACACTATAGGTGGAATAGAGTGTGGTGGTGGTTGTGAGACAAAAAGGAGGAGATGGTCACATTGACTCGGCGTATCAATGGGTTATGGAGATGCCCATTAATAGATATCAATGTGAATGAGTAGGGATTTCCATACAAAGGATGCATGAGAGCTATAAGTATGTGAAAGCTCAAAAGGAGAACTAGTGGGTGTGCATCCAACTTGCTTGCTCACGAAGACCTTGGGAAATTTTGAGGAAGCCCATCATTGGAATATACAAGCCAAGTTATATAATAAAGATTCCCACTAGTATATGGTGGTGACAAAGCAAGAAGCTCTCAATCATGAAGAACATGGTGCTATTATGAAGCACATGTGTGGAAAAAGATAGTAGCATTGTCCCTTCTCTCTTTTTCTCTCTTTTTTTTATTTGGGCTCTTTGGCCTCTTTTTTTTCTCTCTTCTCTTTTTTTTATTTGGGCTCTTTGCCCTCTTTTTTTTTATTTTATCACAAGGGACAATGCTCTAATAATGATGATCATCACACTTTTATTTACTCACACCTCAAAGCTCAGAACGATGATGACTCTATGGGAAATGCCTCCGGCAGTGTACCGGGATGTGCAACGATCTAGCTTGGCGTATGACGTTGAAACATCTCGCTAGCTTTCTTATGATCATGCAATGCCAATATGAGAGTGACAGAACAAGTCATGAGATTATTTTTCATTTTTATTCAGAAAGAGCTTTTGAGTTGATTCATTTTGCTGCTGGTTGATATGCCTTTTGCCCAGGCAGTCGTAATTTGTCAGATTTTGTGAGGTACCAGAAGTATACGAAGTATACATATTGCTACAGACTGGTCTGTTATTGATAGATTCTGTTTTGTTGAGTTGGTTGCTTGCTTTGATGAAACTATGGATAGTATCGGGGGGTACTAGCCATGGAAAAGTGAGAATACAGTAATCTAACACCAATATGAATAGAAATCAAGATTTCTACAGTACCTAAAGAGGTGGTAGTTTGTTTTCTTGTGCTAATGATATCATGAGTTTCTGTTTAAGTTTTGTGTTGTGAAGTTTTCAAGTTTTGGGTGATGTTCTCATGGACAAAGGGATAAAGAGTGGAAAGAGCTCAAGCTTGGGGATGCCCAAGGCACCCCAAGCCAAATTCAAGGACACCAAATAGCCTAAGCTTGGGGATGCCCCGGGAAGGCATCCCCTCTTCCGTCTTCAATCCATCGGTAACATTACTTGAAGCTATATTTTTATTCACCACATGATATGTGTTTTTCTTGGACCGTCTTGTATCGTAGGAGTCTTTTCTTTTTGTTGTGTCACAATCATCCTTGCTGCACACCTTTTTAGAGAGACATGCACTCATCGTGAATTTGCTAGAATGCTCATTGTGCTTCACTTATATCTTTTGAGCCTAGATAATTTTGCTCTATGTGCTTCACTTAGATCTTTTAGAGCACGGCGGTTTGTGACTTGGTAGTTGGCTTGTGCTTTGAAAGTAGTCCCAAAGGTGATAGGTACCCAAAGAGGATACAAAAACTTCCATCTTCATGTGCATTGAGTAGAAAGAAAAGTTTGATTCCTCTCAGTTAGTTTTGAGACGTGGATTTGGTAATATTAAGAGTTATGTTAGTAGGGTGTTGTGAATCTAGAAATACTTGTGTTGAAGTTAGTGATTCCCGTAACATGCACGTATGGTGAAGCGCTATGTTAGGAAGTCGGAGCATAATTGATCTTTGATTGTCATCCTTTGTGTTGTGGTCGGGGTTGCGCGATGGTTAACACCTACCAACCCTTCCCCTAGGAGTATGCGTTTAGCACTTTGTTTCGTTTACTAATAAAAACTTTCGCAATAAGTATGTGAGTTCTTCATGACTAATGTGAGACCATGGTATAGATCCACTTTCACCTTCCACCATTGCTAGCCTCTCTAGTACCGCGCAATTTTCGCCGGTGCACAAACCCACCATATGCCTTCCTCAAAACAGCCACCATACCTACCTACTATGGCATTTTCATAGCCATTCCGAGATATATTGCCATGCAACTCCCACCGTTCCGTCTCATGACTTGTTCTGTCACTCTCATATTGGCATTGCATGATCATAAGAAAGTGAGGGAGATGTTTCAACGTCATACGCCAAGCTAGATCGTTGCACATCCCGGTACATTGCCGGAGGCATTTCCCATAGAGTCATCATCGTTCTGAGCTTTGAGGTGTGAGTAAATAAAAGTGTGATGATCATCATTATTAGAGCATTGTCCCTTGTGAGAAAATAAAAAAAAAGAGGGCAAAGAGCCCAAATAAAAAAAAGAGAAGAGAGAAAAAAAAGAGGCCAAAGAGCCCAAATAAATAAGGAGAGAAAAAGAGAGAAGGGACAATGCTACTATCTTTTTCCACACTTGTGCTTCATAATAGCACCATGTTCTTCATGATTGAGAGCTTCTTGCTTTGTCACCACCATATACTAGTGGGAATCTTTATTATATAACTTTCCTTGTATATTCCAATGATGGGCTTCCTCAAAATTTCCCAAGGTCTTCGTGAGCAAGCAAGTTGGATGCACACCCACTAGTTCTCCTTTTGAGCTTTCACATACTTATAGCTCTCATGCATCATTTGTATGGAAATCCCTACTCATTCACATTGATATCTATTAATGGGCATCTCCATAACCCATTGATACGCCGAGTCAATGTGACCATCTCCTCCTTTTTGTCTCACAACCACCACGACACTCTATTCCACCTATAGTGTTATATCCATGGCTCACGCTCATGTATTGCGTGAGAGTTGAAAAAGGTTTGAGAAAGTAAGAGTGCGATAACAATTACTTGGCCAATACCGGGGTTGTGCATGATTTAAGTTAGTTGTGTGAGGATGACGGAGCATAGCCAGACTATATGATTTTGTAGGGATAACTTTCTTTGGCCTTGTTATTTTGAAAGTTCATGATTACCTTGCTAGTTTGCTTGAAGTATTATTGTTTTCATGTCAATAGCAAACTATTGTCTTGAATCTTACGGATCTGAACATTCATGTCACATGAAAGAAGTTACAAAGGACAACTATGCTAGGTAGCATTCCACATCCAAAATTCAGTCTTTATCACTTCCCTACTCTAGGACGAGCAGGAGTTAAGCTTGGGGATGCTTGATACGTCTCCAACGTATCTAGAATTTTTGACGGTTTCATGCTATTATCGTGTGAAACTTTGGATGTTTTGTATGCCTTTTATATCTTTTTTGGGACTAACTTATTAACTCAATGCCAAGTGCCCGTTCCTATTTTTTCTGTGTTTTTGACCCTTTTGAGAGGAGGATTTTAAACGGAGTCCAAACGGAATAAAACTTCCGAAAAGATTTTTCCGCAACAGAAGATACGCAGAAAGCTTGGGAACCAAGGCAGGGAGTCCCGGGGGAGGCCACAAGCCCAAATGGTGCGGCCAGCGGGGCCAGCGCCTCCGAGGCTTGTGGGCTCCCTGGGCCTCCCCTACCCTAGCTCCTTCACCTATAAATTCCCTAAAATCCCTAAAAAATCAGGAGATCCACGAAAATACCTTTCCGCCGCTGCAAGCTTCTGTCTCCGCAAGATCCCATGTGGGCCACGTTCTGGTGCCCTGTCGGAGGGGAGATTCAGATACGGAGGGCTTCTTCATCAACACCATGACCTCTCCGATGATGCGTGAGTAGTTCACCATAGACCTTCGGGTCCATAGCTAGTAGCTAGATGGCTTCTTCTCTCTCTTGGATCTTCAATACAAAGTTCTCCACGATCTTCATGGAGATCTATCCGATGTAATCTTCTTTGCGGTGTGTTTGTTCAGATCCGATGAATTGTGGATTTATGATCAGATTATCTATGAA
This sequence comes from Hordeum vulgare subsp. vulgare, assembly GCF_904849725.1. Lineage (NCBI taxonomy): Eukaryota > Viridiplantae > Streptophyta > Magnoliopsida > Poales > Poaceae > Hordeum > Hordeum vulgare. Next base: position 82,756,466 of record NC_058524.1, read on the forward strand.
TCTTATTTGAGTTTCTTCTGATCTCTCTTATGCATGATTTCATATCCTTGTAATTCTCTTCGAGTTGTGGGTTTTGTTTGGCCAACTTGATCTATGATTTTTGCAATGGGAGAAGTGCTTGGTTTTGGGTTCTTACCGTGCCGGGACCTCACCCAGTGACAGAAGGGGTAGCGAGGCATGCATCGTGTTGTTGCCTTCAAGGGTAAAAAGATGGGGTTTTCATCATTGGTTTGAGTTTATCCCTCTACATCATGTCATCTTGCTTAAGGCGTTACTCTGTTCGTCATGAACTCAATACACTAGATGCATGCTGGATAGCGGTCGATGTGTGGAGTAATAGTAGTAAATGCAGAAAGTATCGGTCTACTTGTCTCGGACGTGATGCCTATATGTATGATCATTGCCTTAGATATCGTCATGACTTTGCGCGGTTCTATCAATTGCTCGACAGTAATTTGTTCACCAACCGTAATATTTGCTATTTTGAGAGAAGCCTCTAGTGAACACTATGGCCCCCGGGTCTTCTTCACACCATATTTTCAGCCTTACTCTTTTACTTCGTTGCACTTTCCGCCTTCAGATCTCACTTTGCAATCAATCTTGAAGGGACTGACAACCCCTTTATAGCGTTGGGTGCAAACTCTTTTATGTTTGCGCAGGTACTCTGGACTTGACGAGATTCTCCTACTGGATTGATACCTTGGTTCTCAAACAGAGGGAAATACTTACTACTCCTGTGCTGCATCACTCTTTCCTCTTCAAGGGAAAAACCAACGCAAGCCAAGTCTCCGTCAACGTGCCAATTTCTGGCGCTGTTGTTTGAGATGTAGCAAGGACACGGTAAGCATGAGAGTTTGTAGAATAACCAACAAAGATGCCCTCTTGTGCTCTAGAACCAAATTTAGCTAAACGTGCACCTTTCTTGAGAATGAAACACTTACACCCGAATACCTGGAAGTACTTGTGATTGGGTTTGTTTCCGGTGAGAATCTCATATGGGGTCTTGTTCAAGCCTTTACGGATATAGAGCCGATTGGACGCATGACATGCTGTGTTGATGGCTTCGGCCCAAAATTTTTATGGAGATTTGAATTCCGCCATCATTGTTCTTGCAGTGTCCATCAACGTCCGGTTCTTCCTTCCCGCCACACCATTTTGTTGAGGGGTATATGGTGTTGAATATTGATGTTTTATTCCCTCATCACCTAGAAACTCATCCAAGGTGTAGTTCTTGAACTCGGTGCCGTTGTCACTTCTAATCATCAAAATATTTGCTTGATGTTGACATTGAGCTTCATTAGCAAAGTTGATGACAGTTTGTTGAGTCTCACTCTTCCTCTTGAAGAAATATACCCAGGTGTATCTTGAGTAGTCATCAACAATCACCAAGCAGTACTTTCTGCCCCCACGACTATCAAATGATGGAGGACCGAAGAGATCCATGTGAAGGAGCTCCAACGGCCTCTTAGTGTAAGAGAGAGTCGTTGGACGATGAACAGTTTCATGAATCTTTCCTTCAATGCAGGCACTGGAAGCACGATCTCTGGCAAAACTCACATTCTTTAGTCCACGAATATGGTCCCCTTTGAGGAGACTTTGCAAAGATCTCATACTGACACGAGCTAGTCAGCGATGCCAAAGCCAGCCCACATCAACTTTAGCTATTAGACAAGCCGCAGTCTTAGTGGGTGCTGATGCAACAAAAGACCTTCCAACGGCGCCAGAAACGTGCTGACGGGAGACTGTTCTTGATACTCCTCAGCAACGGCACCGGGAATCCTTCTGCTACGGCTACGCCTTTAGGGACTTCCTAGGCAAATATGCAAAGGATTTCACCGTGGCCTTGGAGCCTTATGTTGGTGTTCCCTCGAAGCGGAAAGGGTGATGTAGCGCAGCGGTGGTAAGTATTTCCCTCAGTTTTGAGAACCAAGGTATCGATCGAGTGAAGGAGTATCACAAGTGCCTGCACAAACACAAAAAGCTTGCTCCCAACGCTATGAAGGGGTTGTCAATCCCTTATAGATTGTTTGCCAAGTGAGAACTGAAAGCAACAAAGTAACAAAGCAAAGTAAAAGCGGAGGTGTAAACGATAGGTGTGAATAGACCCGGGGGCCGTAGTGTTTACTAGTGGCTTCTCTCATAAAAGCAAGTACACGGTTGGTGAACGAATTACTGTCGAGCAATTGATAGAACCGCGCAAAGTCGTGACGTCATCTATGGCAATGATTATATTTATAGGCATCACGTCCAAAACAAGTAGACCGATACTTTCTGCATCTACTACTATTACTCCACACGTCGACCGCTATCCAACATGCATCTAGTGTATTAATTCCAAAAGAACAGAGTAACGCCTTAAGCAAGGTGACATGATGTAGATGGACAATCTCATATCTACGACAAAGCCCACCTTGTTACCCTTGATGGCAACTACACGATGTGTGCCTTGCTGCCCCTACTGTCACTGGGAAAGGTCACCACACGGTAAGAACCCAAAACCAAGCACTTCTCCCATTGCAAGAATCATAGATCTAGTTGGCCAAACAAAACCCAAGACTCGGAGAGACTTACAAGGATATCAAATCACGCATATAAGAAATCAGCAAAGACTCAAATATATATCATAGATAATCTGATCACAAATCCACAATTCATCGGATCTCGACAAACACACCACCAGAGAGGATTACATTGGATAGATCTCCATGAAGATCATGGAGAACTTTGTATTGAAGATCCAAGAGAGAGAAGAATCCATCTAGCTACTAACTACGGACCCATAGGTCTGAAGTGAACTACTCACGAGTCATTGGAGGGGCGATGATGTTGATGAAGAAGCCCTCCAACTCCAAAGTCCCCTCTGGCAGGGCACCGGGAAGGGTCTCCAGATGAGATCTCGCGGAAACGGAAGCTTGCGGCGGCGGAAAAGTGTTTTCGTGGACGCCCTGATTTTCTCTGGATTTTTAGGGAATATATAGGCCAAAGACCTAGGGCAGGGGAGCGCTAGGGAGGCCACAAGCTTGGTTGCCGTGGCCTCCCCCCTGGCCGGGACAACAGGGCTGCTGGGCTCCCTGTCGGCCCACTTGCTTGGCCCTCAAGCCTCATGATCTTGTTCCGTTCTGGAAAAAATCATTTTGTGGATTTTATTCCGTTTGGGCTCCGTTCCAAAATTAGATCTGAAAAGAGTCAAATACACAGAAAAACAGGAACTGGCGCTTGGCACTGATTTAATAAGTTAGTCCCAAAAAAGATATAAAAGGTAAACAAATCATCCAAAGTTAACAAGATAACAGTGTGAAACCATCAAAAATTATAGATACGTTTGAGACGTATCAAGCATCCACAAGCTTAACTCCTGCTCATCCTCGAGTAGGGAAGTGATAAAGAATGAACTTTTGATGCTTTCATGCTACCTAGCATAGATGTCCTTTGTAACTCCTCTTATGTGACGTGAATGTTCAGATCCATTAGATTCAAAACAATAGTTTGCTATTGACGTGGAAACAATGATACTTCAAGCAAACTAGCAAAGTAATCATGAACTTTCAAAATAACAAGGCCAAAAGAAAGTTATCCCTACAAAATCATATAGTCTAGCTATGCTCTATCATCATTGCACAACGAATTTAAATCATGCACAACCCCGGTATTGGCCAAGTAATTGTTTTCACACCTTTACTTTCTCAAACTTTTTTCAACTCTCACGCAATACAAGAGCGTGAGCCATGGTTTTAGCACTATAAGTGGTGTGGAGTGTGGTGGAGGTTGCAAGACAAACGAGGAGAAGATGATCACATTAACTAGGCATATCAATGAGCTATGGAGATGCTCATCAATAGATATCAATGTGAATGAGTAGGGATTGCCATACAAATGATAACTAGAGCTATGAGTATGTGAAAGCTCTTAAAGAAAAACTAGTGGGTGTGCATCCAACTAGCTTGCTCACGAAGACCTAAGGCAATTTAGAGGAAGCCTATCATTGAAATATACAAGCCAAGTTATATAATGAAAATTTCCCACTAGCTATATGGTGGTGACAAAACGAGAGACTCTCAATCATGAAGATCATGGTGCTTAATATGCACAAGTGTGGAAAGGTGCTAGCATTGTCCCTTCTCTCTTTTTCTCTCATTTTTTTGAATGGGCTCTTTGGGCTCTTTTTTTTGGTGGGCACCTTTGGCCTCTTTTATTTCTTCACATGGTACAATGCTCCATCAATTATGATCATCACACTTACAACTGAAAACTTAGAGCAACGATGACTCTATATGAAATGCCTTCGGTAGTGTACCGTGACAATGATCTAGCATGGCATAGACATAAATGGAAACATCATGCTAGTTAATTATGATCATGCAATGGCAATGTAGACGTGGTGGCACAAGTCATGGTGGTAGTTGCATGGCAATATATCTCGGAATGACTTTGAAAAAGCCATAGTAGGTAGGTATGGTGGCTGTTTTGAGGGAGGCTAATGGTGGGTTTTGTGCACCGACGAAAGTTGCACGACACTAAAGAAGATAGTGATGGTGGAAGGTGAAAGTGCATCTAAACCATGGACTCAACATTAGTCATGAAGAATTCATATACTTGTTGCAAAAGTTTTATTAGTAATCAAAACAAAGCATTCAACGCATACTCCTAGGGGAAGGGTTGGTAGGTATAAACCATCGCGCGATCCCGACCGCCACACAAAGGATGACAATCAATAGAGTAATCATGCTGAGACTTCATCACATAGTGGTTCACCATACGTGCATGCTACGGGAATCACTAACTTCAACACAAGTATTTCTAGATCCACAACACCTTACTAATATAACTTCAATATTACCATAACCACAACTCAAAACTAGTTGAGATGAATCAAACTTCTCTAACTATTCAATGCACATGAAGGTGGAAGTTTTCGTATCCCTTTGGATAACAATCCGTTTTGAGACTACTTTCAGAGCATAGATGAGCTACCAAGACACGCATCGCCATGCTCTAAAAGATATAAGTGAAGCACATAGAGCAAAATCAACTAGCTCAAAAGATATAAGTGAAGCACATGTGAGTTGAATTGTCTACCAAAGGATATAAGTGAAGCTAGACAAAATCACGGTGAGTGCATGTCTCTCCCTCTCTAGGTGTGCAGCAAGGATGATTGTGACACAACAAAAATAAAAGACTCCTACGATACAAGACGCTCCAAGCAAAACACATAACATGTGGTGAATAAAAATATAGCCCCTAGTAACGTTACCGATGGATTGAAGACGAGAGAGGGGATGCCTTCCCGGGGCATCCCCAAGCTTAAGATTTTACGGCATCCTTGAATCTCTTGGGGTGCCTTGGGCATCCCCAAGCTTGAGCTCTTGCCACTCTTTATCTTTTTGTCCATAAGAACTTCACCCAAAACTTGAAAACTTCACAACACGAAACTTAAACAGAAACTCGTGATAACATTAGTATAAGAAAGCAAACCACCACTTCCTTAGATACTGTAGCAAACTTGAATTCTACTTATGCTGATGTTGGGTTACTGTATTTTCAATCTTCCATGGCTAATACCCCCCGCACTATCCATAGTTTTATCAAAATAAGCAACCAACACAACAAAAACATAATTTGTTAACAGCAGACCAGTCTGTAGCAATCTGTATACTTCGTATACTTCTGGTATTTCAAAAATTCTGAAAACTTACGACAGTCTGAATAATTTGTGTAGCAATAAGAAGCAAAAATAATCAACTCAAAATCTCTTACAGAAACAAAATGAAAATTCTTTTCGTGAGCAGAAAGTTTCTGTCTTTTCCAGCATGACCAAACGATCATCCCCAAGACTAATCATAACGGTTTTGCTTGGCACAAACGCAAAAAGAAACACAAAAAACACAATCATAACAGAATTATGAAAGTGTGGAAAACACAAAACAAAAAGAAAAAGGATAGATTCGTTGGGTTGCCTCCCAACAAGCGCTATTGTTTAACGCCCTTAGCTTGGCATAAGGTGATGGAATCACGTATAGTCATCTTTGGAGCTCAAACCATAAGTAGTGGGATCATTTATCATCTTAAGATCTCATCTTTTTGGATGACTCACCACTAGTTTTATGAACAAAACAGACTTGACGGTCTTTTTGAGAGTGAGATTTGGAGTATTTTTCACAGCGGCAAAAGCGGAACCCAAGTTGGTTATGACATCTTCTAGTTTGCCAATTCTAGAAAAATCATTAACTATAAGTTCCTTCTCCCTTAATTTTTTCAAAAAATTTCCCACTTGGGATCCGTACTGAGTAATTTGATTGTGGATCTTTCTATCCAAACCCTCAATAAGTTCAACTGTGGCAATTTTGTTTTCAATAGCGTCAAGCCTTTGCATCACGTGTTCCAAGGTTAAGGTAGTTCTATTAACCATGAACGGGGGTGAGCCTACCAAATTCATGATAGCTCCATAGGAGTCAACAGTATGGCTCCCCAAAAAATTCCCGCCTACAATGGTATCAAGGATATACCTATTCCAAGGAGAAATTCCAATATAGAAACTGCAAAGAAGAACGGTAGTGGATTGCTTAAGAGTAGATCTACTTTGAGCATTGCAAATCCTGTACCAAGCGTACTTTAAATTTTCTTCCTCATTCTACTTGAAATTGAGAACTTCATTCTCACAGGTATCATTTGGAGTGGTAGATCTAGCCATTGATGGACTATCTCACACACAAACGAGCAGGAAGAGGGAGAGTGAAACGGGCAAAAGGAAAACGGCAAGGGAGAAAGGCAAAAAGGAAAAAAAAACGGCAAAGGAGAAAGGCAAATGAAAACGGCAAATGTGAAGTGGGGGAGAGGAAAACGAGAGGCAATTGGCAAAAAAGTAAATGCAGGAGATGAGTTTGTGCGACCTACTTGGATAGATCTCTCCTTCCCCGGCAACGGCGCGAGAAATACTTCTGCTGATGCAACAAAAGACCTTCCAACGGCGCCAGAAACATGCTGACGGGAGACTGTTCTTGATACTCCTCAGCAATGACACCGGGAATCCTTCTAGTATTAGGGACTTCCTAGGCAAATATGCAAAGGATTTCCCCGTGGCCTTGGAGCCTTACGTTGGTGTTCCCTCGAAGCGGAAAGGGTGATGTAGCGCAGCGGGGGTAAGTATTTCCCTCAGTTTTGAGAACCAAGGTATCGATCCAGTGAAGGAGTATCACAAGTGCCTGCACAAACACAAAAAGCTTGCTGCCAATGCTATGAAGGGGTTGTCAATCCCTTATAGATTGTTTGCCAAGTGAGAACTGAAAGCAACAAAGTAACAAAGCAAAGTAAAAGCTGGGGTGTAAACGATAGGTGTGAATAGACCCCGGGGCCATAGTGTTTACTAGTGGCTTCTCTCATAAAAGCAAGTAGACGGTGGGTGAACGAATTACAGTCGAACAATTGATAGAACCGCGCAAAGTCGTGACGTCATCTATGACAATGATTATATCTATAGGCATCACGTCCAAAACAAGTAGACCGATACTTTCTGCATCTACTACTATTACTCCACACGTCGACCGCTATCCAGCATACATCTAGTGTATTAAGTCCAAAAGAACAGAGTAACGCCTTAAGCAAGATGACAAAGCCCACCTTGTTACCCTTGATGGCAACTACACGATGTGTGCCTTGCTGCCCCTACTGTCACTAGGAAAGGTCACCACGCGGTAAGAACCCAAAACCAAGCACTTCTCCCATTGGAAGAATCATAGATCCAGTTGCCCAAACAAAACCCAAGACTCGGAGAGACTTACAAGGATATCAAATCATGCATATAAGAAATCAGCAAAGACTCAAATATATATCATAGATAATCTGATCACAAATCCACAATTCATCGGATCTCGACAAACACACCGCCAAAGAGGATTACATCAGATAGATCTCCATGAAGATCATGGAGAACTTTGTATGGAAGATCCAAGAGAGAGAAGAAGCCATCTAGCTACTAACTACTGACCCATAGGTCTGAAGTGAACTACTCACGAGTCATTGGAGGGGCGATGATGTTGATGAAGAAGCCCTCCAACTCCAAAGTCCCCTCCGGCAGGGCACCGGGAAGGGTCTCCAGATGAGATCTCGCGGAAACGGAAGCTTGCGGCGGCGGAAAAGTGTTTTCGTGGACGCCCTGATTTTTTCTGGATTTTTAGGGAATATATAGGCCAAAGACCTAGGGCAGGGGAGCGCCAGGGAGGCCACAAGCTTGGTTGCTGCGGCCTCCCCCCTGGCCGCGGCAACAGGGCTTGTGGGCTCCCTCTGGGCCCACTTTCTTGGCCCTCGAGCCTCCTGATCTTCTACCGTTGTGGAAAAAATCATTATGGGGATTTTATTCCGTTTGGACTCCGTTCCAAAATCAGATCTGAAAAGAGTCAAAAACACAGAAAAACAGGATCTGGCACTTGGCACTCATTAATAAGTTAGTCCCAAAAATATATATATATAAGGTAAACAAAACATCCAAAGTTAACAAGATAACAACGTGAAACCATCAAAACTTATAGATACGTTTGAGATGTATTAGTGGGTCACTTTGAAAAGTTCACCACATAGAGACCATTTTCGACATATCCAACATAGGCTACTTTAAGAGTCTTGCTCCACAAAAGGACCACAGTATCAAGATTAAAGAATGTGGAAAAGCCCATAATTGCAAGTTGACGAACCAAAAGTAAATTGTAAGCAAGGGACTCAACAAGCATGACCTTCTCAATAGATAAATCTTGAGAGATGACCACCTTACCAAATCCCAATACCTTTGACGATGATGCATCAGCGAATTGGACATGGGTGGGCATAGATGGGGAAGGATGCACATCCACCACTAAGTCCTTCTTCCGGTCATATGATTTGTTGCTCCACTATCGAGCAACCATGACATCCCACCGGAAGTAAACTCCTGCAATAGATTAAGGCTTGGTTTTAGATACCCATTTTTGAATGGGTCCTTTAATGTTAGAGACAAGGATCTTAGGAACCCAAATAGCCCATTCAATGAACTCATAGTAAGAACCAACAAATCTGGCATAAACATGCCCATCACCAGCACGACATAAAACATAGGAAGGATTGAGTTTGCCGGCTGTGTTGGTAGGAATGGTTTTGCCCTTCTTGACGCTACCATTCTCCACCTTGTTCCTATTCACCTCCTGAGTCCCTTCGCCCTCTTTGAAAAATATGTCCATGAGGGTAGGGGATCGTTTGTTCCTATTCTTCCTTTTTCTTTTTGACTTGGATGTAAGTCCAAGTCCCTCCTTTCCTACCACACCCTTTTGATTGCTCAAGAGGTCGTTCAGGTTCTTCTCGCCTTGGATGCATGACACAAGGCCCTTCTCAAGTTTATCCTTCAACTTGGCATTTTCCTCCACAAGATGTACATGCTCACAACAAGGGTTAGTTGTACAAGCATTATCAATTAAAACGAAAGGAGGACAAGTAGAGATTTCCTTGGTAAGATTTGCTTCGAGTTTATCATGAGACTCTTTCAGGGAGAAATGAGCACCTTTCAAGACCTTGTGAGCTTTGTCAAGTGTGTCAAACTCCACTTTGAGTCTGTCATGGCCAACCCCAAGAGCATCCTTTTCAGACTTAAGCATACGAGTAAGAACAGTAGCATGATCTAGTTCCTTTTGCAATTTAGCGCAGTCATTGTTGTATGACTCCTCAAGAGCCAAACGAAGAGTGCACTCCTTTTCTAGTGCAATAGATAGTTCAGCAATCTCATCGGCATAGTCACGACTATGTCCTGGCAACTCGGAGATGGTCTCCTCATGAGACTCGATGAGGTCATTAGCCTCACCCATTTGTTCCAAAAGAGCAACAAAATGCTTCTTGGGTTCTCCTTTGATTGTACACCAAAATTTGTCAAGATCATGCTCATTAAGTTCCACAACATCACTATCATCAACACAATTCAACAATGAAGGAGCAGTAGTGATGTTGGTCTTAATGCTGGATGTTACCTGATCGATACATTTGGCCATGAGGCACTTGGCGATGTGGTTATTTTTGGGGCGTTGAAGAGAGACACATTCTTGGGAGAAGGGGTAGTAATGGCAATAGTCGCAGTTGCCACCATATCGTCATCGTCATCATTGTTGGAGGGGTACTCTTCAAGTGCCACCATACCCTTTGGGTGGGGTTTCTTGACAAAGTTGTTCTTGTTTGGGAATGACTTGGTTTTGTCTTTGCGAATGAGATTGCCCCCGTTGTCTTCCCTCTTCTCATAGGGACATTCTACCACGAAGTGACTCACATTACCGCAATTATAGCATGTCCTCACTCATTGCTTAGATTTGAACCCACTTGTGTTGTTCTTGGTGAAGTTAGGTCTTGAGTTCCTCTTGTTGCCCCAGAATTGCCTTGACGCAAGAGCCATGTGCTCGTGATAAGCATACTTAGTGTCTTCAGGGCAGCTCTCATCTTCCTCATCCTCTTCTTCTTCTTTAGAAGCAGCCTTTGCCTTTAAAGCAAGGTTGGGTGAAGCTGTCTTTGACCGAATGCGAGCAAGTGCATTGTCAGCGGTCTCGTTCATGATTGACATTGCAATGAATTCATCCAACACCTCACTGGAAGACAAGGAGTGGAAATCTGGTCGTTGGCGAATGGCTGATGACATGGCTTTGTTGAAAGGCATGATGGCCTTGAGAAAGTTGCGCTTGATCCATGTGTCATCCACATCCTTGCTCCCATGATCCTTGAGAGCAACAACAATAATAGTCATCCTTCGATAGAGATCACGAGGGTCCTCATCTTCCTTCATCACAAACTCATCGGCCTTATCAAGTTCCACTTCATAGTTGCACCGTTGAATGCTTGAGCTTCCCTTGTACAACACCATAATGTGCTCCCAACAGTCCTTAGCCAGAGTGAAGGGGCGCAAGTGAGGAAGATCTTTAGGAGGAACTACGGACTGTAGAATAAACAATGCGGAGTGATTATATTGATTGTTCGCTTGTTCTCTTGGAGTGAGGTTGCTTGGGTCATGAGGATAGTAGCCTTGCTCGATGATTCTCCATATATTTGTTGAGCTGTGATTCAAATGAGACTTAATAGAAAACACCCAGTTAGCAAAATCACCCTTAACAAGCTTAGGAGGAGGACCAACAGGGTTAAGACACGGTGTGGGAACAGGTCCTCCATAGACCATGGGAGGTGGAACTGAGGCATATGTTCCAGTCCCATCCTTTTTGAGAGGGGGAGAAGGTCGCATACCTTTAGCCGCTTCCTTAGAGGAATTGGCCTCCAAATCTATGTTGATGGGTTTAACCTCCAACGCCGGTTCGGGTGAACCTTTAATTCCCTCAATTAACTCTTTAAGTATGGTTTTGACTTCGTTCGCCAAGGACGTCTTGAGGGCGGCCGTAGGCGTATTCAAGTCGTCCCTTGTGACGGAAGTCAAGGCCATGGCCTTGGGTTGCCCATGGGGAACTCCCTCATCATCTTCCATACTCTTCGGGTGGTGAAACCCTTAATCAAGAGACATGGCTCTGATACCAATTAAAAGGATCGATATGGTTGACTAGAGGGGGACGAATAGGCAACGACCACTTTTTAATTAATCTTAACAAGTTAGGGTTAGCAACATAAAGGTTCTCTAAAATGACAACAAGGTGATGAACCTACATGATGCTACCAACTATAAGCCCTAAGGCAAGTAAGAGATAGTCAACAACAAAAGCATACATAATGTAAAGATTAAAGATAACCGCAAGTGGAACCAATGAAGACAAGGATGTGTTACCGAAGTTCCTTCCCTTTGACATGAAGTACTTCTCCATTGGAGCGGTGTGGAGGCACATTGCTCCCCAATAAGCCACTAGGGCCACCGTATTCTCCTCACGCCCTCACACAATGCAAGGTTCCGTGATTCCACTATAGGTGCTCTTGAAGGCGGTGACCGAACCTTTACAAACAAGGTTGGGGCAAACTCCACACAAAGCTTGGAGGGTCCCAACAAGACCACGGAGCTTCACCACAATGGAATGTGGCTCCGGGGTGACCTCAACCGTCTAGGATGCTCAAACACTCAAGAGTAACAAGATCCGCAAGGGATTAGTGGGGGGAATCAATTTTCTCTTGGTGGAAGTGTAGATCTAGGCCTTCTCAACCAATCTCTAGGAAATCAACAAGTTTGATTGACTAGGGAGAGAGATCGGGCACTTTTGAGTTTAGGGAGGAACAATGGAGCTTGGGAGGGTCAAAGGTAGGGTTCTTGAGCAAGAAGAACCCTTTATATAGTGGGGGGAATATCCAACCGTTTTCCCACTCACAACAGGAGCCCAGCGGTACTACCGCTGCCACTCCAGCGGTACTACCGCTGGCTGCAGCAGTACTACCGCTGAGCCCATGGTAGCGCAAAGACGCTACCGGGCCAACCACTGCCAAGAAAGTCTTCGCAAAAAGTCCGACAAAGTACAGCCGCAAGGAAGGCGGTACTAAAGTCCTGGAGCGGTACTACCGCTAGGTCAGCGGTACTACCGCCAGCTCTAGCGGTACTACCGCTAGGGCCAGCGGTACTACCGCTAGCAGACCTTTTTGCAAGATGAGAGAAACCAGAGATGGGAACAACTCCAAAGTTGCTGGGAAAGGGGATGGAGATAAAATGTGTGTGTGCAAGATTGATTCCACCCAAACCTTTCCACTACGGATCCCCTCTTAATAGTACGGCGTTCCTACGACTCAAAAACCACCAAATTGAATCATAGAGGACACCGTGCTTCTGTTCCACGGAGGGTGTCGAATCGTCTTGTGCCTTTGTTATGTATTATCTGAAAGCTTAATGCACACGATTAGTCCTTTAAGGTACTGTCATCAATCACCAAAATTACTTAGGCATAAATATGCCCTAACACAAAGGTTGGTCATAAAGACACAAGGTTGATCAAGACTAAGTCAGAGAGTGAATCAAGTTGATAAACGCACAAAGCATACAAGATGTACCGAGAGGGATCAAATGATCACATGGTATAGTAAGCATTGTCCATTACGCTTTGTGTACTAACCCATGGTATTTGTGAGAGTTCTGTGTGGGGTTAGGTGTGTTTCCATGGGCTTGCGTCAAGAGAAAGATCTCATACAACCCATGGAGGATGACATCAAGTGGTGATCGTCATCAAGACTACGGTATGCAACTTCAAGTGGAGCATCACGAAGATATCATGCTTGAAGCTTGTTGTCCATGGTGCTGAAGAGTGGCTCACCGATAGTGAGTATGGGGGAGCAATCAACTAGTCTTCATCAAGCCAATGCAATCAAGAAAGGTGGTCCATCTTGAGGAAGTCAATATCATCATCATGTAGCTCAAGTGGACTATGTGCAAGGTATAGGTTTGCCCTTGATAGGTTTTCTTTTTTAGGATAGATTGTCGTACTATCAAAGGGGGCTCTCAATTGAGTAGCTTGACCATATCGTTCGTTGAGAGCTCAAACCATTTGCATCCTTGCATCATATTTCTTTGTTCTTGTTTGGTGTTTCTCTTTGTGAGTTTTAGAGACTATGGTCATCTTTATGACAAGCTTGAGTTCATAAAAAATGGAGTCCATATGCATCTTCTATGATGTTTTCGACGTTGGAGTTTTTTCCGGTTCTTCACTCATAGATGTCTTCACATCTCTATATCATTGGTTGTTGGATAGCTCTTGTCGTCCTGAATCCAACAAGCTTGAGTTTGCTCAATTCGGAGCTCGTATGCGAAAGTTATGCGTGTTCTAGTATTCGTACTTTTCATCTCTTGAATGTGGTCTACCTGGAATGATCCAAGCGGTAGTACCGCTCCCTGGAGCGGTACTACCTCTTATGATCGGTAGTACTGCCCTTGCAGCAGTAGTACCGTTCTCGGGTGGATGTACTGTGGCCAGTTTTGCTGGCTAGTACCGCTGCGCGTGGGTCTCGACACTTTTCATGTCAGACTGAGCGGTTTCTGGACCGATAGTGCAGGGTGGTAGCACCGTCCAGAAAGAGATAGTATCGCTTGTGACTACCGCACCAGAACCCCTTGGTATTTCTGGATAGGTCTGCAGCAGGCCATGAGCGAATATAGGGGGAGGTACTACCTCTTTTGATTGGTAGTACCGCTCCCGGTAGCGGTAGTACCGCTCCGGCTATACTACCTGGCATGTGCCTCTCTCGTTGACTGCTTCCCTCTGCCCTAGCGGTAGTACTGCTCCCTGGAGAGGTAGTACCGCTCATGTGCGGGCTGAGGGCGTAACAATTGGATTTTTCCCTTCCTATAAAAGGGGTTCTTCTTCCCCATTGAACCCCATCCTTTGAGCTCGTCTTTGCCCCCCATTGTTGACCTTACTTGAGCTTGATAACTCTCAATCCCTCCAATGATTCTTGGAAGTTCTTGAGGGAAAAGAGAGAGAGGAGATCTAGATTCACATTTTCACCAATCATTTTCTCCTCTATGTGAGGGGAACCCCTTGGATCTAGATCTTGGAGTTATTTGTGTTCTTGTTCGTTCTCCTCTTATTTTCTTCGATAGCATTAGTTGTTGTGGTGGGATTTGGGAGAGAAGTACTTGGGCACTCCGTGTGCCCTTGCCATTGCATTTGGTGCATAGATTTGAGTTCACCACGGTGATACGTGGAAGTGAAGTTTGAGAAGCTTATTACCTTTGGGTTCTTGGTACCTTAGAGATTGTTCTTTTTGAGTGCTTTGGCGTCCTAAAAGCTTGGTGGTGCCTCGAAGTTCAATCATTGTGGCTAAAGCTCCGGGCAAGTGTCGGGGTCTCCAATTAGGTTGTGAAGATTGCCTCGAGCAATTTGTACGAGTACCGGTGACCTCCCCCAAGGGTTACAAAAGTGTTCGGGTTCGGTGACCGCCCCCAAGGGTTGCCATTTGTATGGGTTCATTGACCGCCCTCAAGGGTCCCTTAGTGAAATCATGGCTTCTTGCATTGTGCGAGGGCGTGAGGAGATTACGGTGGCCCTAGTGGATTCTTGGGGAGCATTGTGCCTCCACACCGCTCCAAACGGAGATTAGCATCCTCAAGGGTGTGAACTTTGGGATACATCGTCGTCTCCGCCTGCCTCGGTTATCTCTTACCCGAGCCCTTTACTTATGCACTTTACTTTGTGATAGTCATATTGTTTCTTGTTATATATGTTGATATCAGTTAGTTGTTTATCTTACTTAGCATAAGTTATTGGTGCACATAGGTGAGCCTAGTTATTGGTCCACATATCGCTGAAGCACTCCCTCTGCTCACAATGGGGAAAAACATTCTTGAGTGCATTTTCTAGCCATTTGCATGCATCTGTGTGTACTGCCAAAGGTAACACTGGCCCTATGCATCTTTTCAACTGCATCATAAACCATGTCCATGAAATCTCTCTCTATGACTGAAAAAATCAATAGCAACACGGAACATCTAGTTGTGTCCATCTAAAGGATTGCATGCTTCCAATTGACCATTCCATTTGTGAGTCCAAAAAGATGTGTCTGTGCTTAAATATGGACAACACCCTGCCTTGAGGCCATCGATGCAAGGCTTCAAAGCCATAATGAACTTGGAGAAAAGGACTCTACCATCCTGTGTTACCTCCGTGTCTATCTACACTACACTGCTAGGTGACCTCTTGTCCACCTCTGCTTTGAAGTTATAAAGCATCATAAATGTATTTTCCCAATCACCATAAAATTATTTCATTCCCTTTGTTTTTCCTTCCACACTGTGGGATACTTCACCTTTATTGGGTACTGCTTTTCCAAGTCTAGTTTAAGTTTCTTTGCAGTGGTGTTTGGTTTCTTGGCTAAAACAGGAGTGATATTTTCTGCAATCCAAAGTTGGGATGTCATGGTTGATACTCTCTGTGAACTTGTAATACAAGTATGTTGATGTGGGATTTGATTAACCCTAATAGTACTTCCATCAGGTTGAAGTCTATCAGATATGTACCACTTGCAAGGCTTGACGCTTCCATCAAAACTTCTGCCCTCCGCATAAAACTTCTTCCAATCGGTCCACACAGTCTTGGCATCAAACTAATGTTTGACTTCATAAGTCTTAAAACACATTCTAAACTCAATCATGTTTGGGAACATCTTACCTTATTCAATAACATGATTTTATTTATCATAGACATTTAGAAGCTCATCATTATGTGCATTGATACGCCTCCGTCGTATCTACTTTTCCGAACTTTTTTGCCCTTGTTTTGGACTCTAATTTGCATGATTTGAATGGAACTAACCCGGACTAACGTTGTTTTCAGTAGAATTGCCATGGTGTTGTTTTTGCGCAGAAATAAAAGTTCTCGGAATGACTTAAAAATTTACGGAGAATTTTTCTCGAATTTTTGAAAAATACTCGCGCAAGAATCAACGGAGGAAGTGGAGCCGTGAGCCCACAAGCATACCAGACGCGGGCCCCCCTGGCCGTGCCTGGCAGGCTTTTGGAGCCCACAACACTCCACCGCCTCCATTCTCAGCTCTATTTAGTCCGTCTCGCCCGGAAAAAATCAAGGAGAAGAGTTCATCGCGTTTTACGATACGGAGGCGCCGCCACCTCCTGTTCTTCATCTGGAGGGCAGATCTGGAGTCCGTTCTGGGCTCCGGTGAGGGGAGTTCGTCGCCATCGTCATCACCAACCTTCCTTCATCGCCAATTCCATGATGCTCTTCACCGTTCGTGAGTAATCTCATCGTAGGCTTGCTGGACGGTGATGGGTTGGATGAGATCTATCATGTAATCGAGTTAGTTTTGGCGGGGATTGATCCCTAGTATCCACTATGTTCTGAGATTGATGTTGCTACTACTTTGCCATGCTTAATGCTTGTCACTAGGGCCCGAGTGCCATGATTTCAGATCTGAACCTATTATGTTGTCGTCAATATATGTGTGTTTTAGATCCAACTAGTACAAATACCCGTGCGTTGCATCGGGCGAAAAAGAGACACAACCTGCTTTAAAAAACATGTATTTCTGGAAACATTATTCCCCAGAACATTATTGAGAATAAATAAAGTGTGCGGTTAGCTTTAAAAAAACTGTTTCATGTGCCATTGTGCATCATTTTATATATCTTATTTTAATAAATGTTGATGATAAAGTTAAAACGTAGAAATTTTCTTATTTTTTAGAAAAGTAAACATTTACATAAAAATTGAAACACCTTTCAAGAATAGTTCACTTTTTACTAAATATGAACATTTCTCTAAAAGGGAACATTTTTTTAAAGATGTTTTGTAAGAATGTTCTATTTTTTTTCTGAAAGTTAACTTTTTATATATGTAATTGTTTTGCACTATTTGGCCTTGGCCCAAACAAAAGGACTTGACTACACAAACGCAGGTGCTCTCAGAGAAAGAAGACATTGTTGTTGCGAGACAAACTGCACACACTGTCTCTCTTCCGTTCCCCATCACACTATCCTTAGTAAACGAATAATTGCCCCTTTGTATTTAATTGTCCATGCGCTGCAACATGAACCATGACATAATTTGCATGTTTAAAAAGTCGTTTGGGATTCAGTTATCTTGGCTAAAGCAAACTAAATTATGGTGTTGTTGCTCCATGTAGTCCCCTTGTCTGCTTTGCTGAAGAATAAAGAATGAACTATGGTATAATTTGCATGTTTGAAAAACTTAACTGAGATTCAATCATTTAGTCTATAGCAAATAGGTAACTCAATGCCTCCCCATGATATGGATAAACATTATAGCTCTCTTAAACACAAACAGTGATAATTCTTGTGGAATCTTCTCTCACATTAATGTGTGAAAATTGCAAGTACGGGACAAATAATCGTTCGAAAAAGATAAATTGAGCACTCAGACATCAAAGTGAATCAGAGCTAGTCATGACTCACCCACCCAGTTGCTCAGTGAGCTTCATGTATTTGCTCACCTCTCAACAAACCGACCACTATGTGGTCTCATGGTTTCATTTGAGTTTTATTTCCGTTATTATTCACCAATGAACCTCGAAAGGAGTAACCAAAGGTATCTTCACATATAACTTACCAGGGCCATCAGATATGGCATAAGCATCCAAAGGTATATTTAGGTATAACTTATATACAACAAACAGAGCCAACCAAAGGTGTCTTCAATTTTGAAGCCATGTAAAAAAAATTGTCATCCGGGAAAAACATTGCATGCTTGAGAGATCTATATGCCCCTTTCCATCTCTATTTACATGTTGAGGCCATATGCGCACGATCTATGTTACCGTAAAAGAAGGCGGTCGACATCTCCTCGACGTTGCCTTCTATGTACAAAACTCCCGTGATGGTGCTCCCCTCGCTGGCCACTGTGTTGACCCTCTCGCACTCCCTGGCAACAACTTCTATAGTATGAATATTGGAATAATATACCTGTAACCAACAAACTAAAACACTAATGACAAAATAACGATTTACATTCTTACTACATCAGAAAAGTTGAATATTGTCAGGTATATGAATCTATGGTACGTACAAGGACATTTGTGCGTGAGCATAATTACATGTGAGAGGATCCTGACGGCGGGGACGTGGAAGGTGAAGCTCAAGGAGTCGCAGGAGAAGGTGTGCAACAAGGGGTGGGAGTGCTCCGGGACCAAGTACTGCTGCAACCAGACCATCACCGACTTCTTCAAGGTGTACAAGTTCGAGAACCTCTTCGCCAAGCGCAACTTCCCCGTCGCCAAGGCCGTCGGCTTCTGGGACTACCAGGCCATCATCACCGCCGCCTCCCTCTTCGAGAACCAGGGCTTCTACACCACCGGCGGCATCGACATGCAGATGATGGAGCTCTGCGCCTTTCTCGGACACGTCGACGCAAAGACCTCATGTATGTAGTATGCTATTTTCATCTTCTTCTACCTGCTCCTTTCCGTCTTTTTCTTCGGTGGTGGTGGATCGATTCCGATGGATTGCTGGCTTTGCTCTGCTTTCCCCTGCCCGCTAGCCTCCCGCGCCGCCCCTGCCTGCTAGCCTCCCGCGCCGCCCAGTGTCGGCCCGGGCGTCCGCATCGCAAGCTGAAGATGCGGTCGCTGAAAACGTTTTTTCAGATGCACTTACACAGGGACCGCGGGTTGATTTCGAAGAAACAGAGGTTTTTGTTTTGCAAAAACGCCAACGACGGACGACAGAAGCGCTCCGTGCTTTATTATTAGGGGAGATATTCGTTAACCCCTGCATTTGCACGGCCAAGTGCATACAATGTTTTCGTGACAATGAGTTTTTGAGAACTCACAAAGTAACATATAGTTCAGCACAAAATTGGAATGTCAAGTATTATGCCTCTAATACAAATTTTCTTCCATTGTTGGCTTTGACTGGACATACTTTGGGTGTTTGCACAATTAACATTGAAATATTACATGTCATACTGTAAATCTAATTAGAGTCTCAGTAGCATAGTAGTATATTTCCGGAGGTCACCACATAATAGACATGACAAGTAATGTATTTCCGTTCTCGGATATTATCGAAGTACTATTGAAACAACACTTACAAATGGGAGGAAGGATTATGATGAAATGATGATATGATTTACGATTTGTGAAGCCTAACCGATTTAGTTTGACTCATGAATAACAATATTTGCATGGTGACCTTATAAGGTTACAATGGAACCAAATATGAAACAAACAGTCCACAGATGTTGATATGGCTCATGGCTCATGGCTCATGAACACTATGCTTTTACATTTTTCCCCCTTACGCAGGAATCTTATTTGAAATCCTCCAGCCTTTAACAACATTGCTTCCCCCTTGCAACCCACCAGCTAACATATGAACTGTATAATCACTCCCTCCATCAATAAAAAAACACCAATAAAATACTCATAATTAACTAATTTATGGAGGTCATGACAACATCATGGATGTGTCGAAATTGACACATACATTACCGCATTGCCTAGTATGAGCATAACTAAACATGGTCACTATAGCTATGTAGCATAAATAATTACCAATTGTTTGACCATTAGGTTAGATCAATCTGTATGCTGTTATGCTTCTATCTTTGTCTTGCAATGTTAGTAAATTGCTTATTTCATTGACTTTGCTAAAACTGTATCGAATTGTGGTATCCAGATGGGTTTTGCTGCATGCATGGTTATTAAGGGCACATGGAAGCATTCAGACTGCTTACAAGTACCGTCTCTCTACCTGCCAAGTGGGGACATCCCTTAAGATTTTAATTTTGTTTGCAACTTAGAACTATCAAAAACATTATGGAAAACATATTGCGTTACAGTTTAGTGGAGAGATATATCAAACAGATACACAACAAAGTATTTTTGTTTTGCGCTCTAAGAGGAGATGAATCACAAATTTTTGATTACCAGGAAAAAAACTCACCTTCAGCACATGCTCATATTGTGGTACGGGTATCTAGCCCCAAGTCGAACTAATTAAGTGACATGCGTGCATGGCTTGCTGCTCGATCTCAAGTGCATGGTGCAAACAGCAAATCAGCTAGCATGCAGCCCTACGAACACAAACATGCAGTTTATGTGTGTGGATTTCTTTTGGAAAGTGACAGGAATGGTGATGCACTTATGGATACAAAATAGATATGCAACAAATTTACTTTTGATAAGCAGATCATGTTTGAGCTTTGATGGAATAAAACTCGTGGTGTGTGTCTTCAAAATCGATAATTTCAAAAGCCTTAGTCTAATTCCTTGCTGCCGATTTAGAAATAAATTAGGAACTAATCAACTTCTCCCGGGAGCACATATGCATGAAGCGATAAATTGTGCATGGTCTTGTGTTGGGAGCATCAACGGATGAACTTGTTAACCACAACAGACATGATTAAGAGAGGAGATCGCGCACCACAAATAAGGAGAGGAAGGGTGGTCGTTCGCAACATAAATTAACTGTTCTATTTCCTCTTTTTTCTGACTATTCAATTAAAGATTTCACATCAAATCTGGATTGTCATAACTCAGACCCATAAAATCAACGTTGTGTTCTTTTTTTTATATATCACTTACGTGGGAATTTCTAGGAAGTAAATAATTAGTATAGTAATAGATAGAAAATAAGCATCTTGTCGCTTTAAAGTGGATGGAAATTCAAAGTGGATGTTACCTTATAATTTGATGCCATGTAAACTGAATCTTCATGCGTAAATAACAATAACTTGTTAGACAATAAACTGACCTCTTCATCTCAAGGTTGTTGTTGTCAAGGCTAATGGAAATATGGAATCCCGTAGGCTAATTACTAATTGCATGAAGCATATCGTACACCATTGTTTTAGATCTTAAATTGTAGAGACAAAGAAAATAGAACTTTAACATAACAGATCAAAGGAACACATAATTGTAAGGATTAGTCAAGCCGCAAATCAGAAAGAAAGGAGTATGGAACTTTGATCAACTCACGTCCTTCTATTACTGTAAGCCGTATATGAAGTGTGTACTCTTGCAGTGTGATTTAAATCGGTACAGCAAACCGCTAGAAGCAAATTGGCTAGAATGCCCTTGGCTAATCCAAATCCAATGGTAAAGTTGGGATAGATTCAAGTATAAACTGGAACAGTACAAAATTGTGTGAGAAACCAACTTCATCCAGATATTCTTAAATAGATATTTTGTCTGTTTGAGGTGAACCTGATCCAAATGAGGAAAAGAAAATTGACGCAACAAGTTCATTGACTACACTGGATCAATGCCCCCAGCTGGCTTGCTTCCGTGCCGCCTCTCAGTTTCTATGCCTCGCTGGAGAAGAGTATCCCGAGGGACATGATCTGGACGGATCTGTTGGATCCCTTGCCGCCGCTCCATTGTCCTTTGTTGGATAAACCTTTTTCGTTGTGGGTCATGGCCTTGCGCCCATCTTGTTGCGGTAAACTGGTGATTTTGTTTTCTATGGGGAAAGAGAGATAAATAGAAAGAGAGAGGAAGACACTGGGAGAGAGAAACAGAGAAAGAGGAGGATACAGAGGACCGTGGGAGATTGCATGCTTTGGTTCAACTTGTTTTGTTTCACGTGGAGAAGAAGAGAAAAAGAGTAGGTTAGATATTGTTATGTTTAACGTGGAGAAGAAGAGACGTGGAGTAGGTTAGATATTTTTGGGATGTCCTTGGCTTGTACGTGACTTCTTCATTTATCCAGATGAAGAACTAAAAATAGCAAGAACAGAAGTTATGGGAATCACAAGAAACATATACGGTGGTGCATGAAGGAATTCAGAATGGAAAAATAAAGTGCATGGATATTACTCTAACAATGCGCATCAAGAAAAACAAATCTAAGATTCTAAGTCAGTCATATACATACCTACATACCTTTGACCAGCAGCACAAAAAACTAACCTGGAAGAAGTAATTAGAAGATCAAAATCACCTCCCGGCCATGAACAAAGGTGCATTTAATTGCTCAAAAAAAGCTAAAAAAGTTTTTGAATCTTTAGGCACTATTTGATGATTCACCACAAAATTAAGATTAACTAAATAATCAATCTGTACAAGAGCACATCATGTAATTTACCCAAGATTAGCATGTGATTGTGCTAAGATGATTGCAGTCAAAAAAACTCTGACCCTACGTGATCATAAAAAATCAATCTGTACAGAAGATTACCATGTGATTTTGTTTTTCCCGGATCGGTGCAGCGCTGAGGAAGGAGGCTGGCCGCGGTGGTGGGCCATTGCTGGGGCAAGGGCACGGACCAAAAGCGCTGGCGAGGCTGGCGAGGTCAACGGGGTGAGGCGGCGCTGGCGATCTGGGTCCCCGATCCAGATCGGGTCGGCGACGCGGCGACGCGATGCAGGGTCTAGCGCGGGACGGCGACTGCTCTTGTGGCCGGATCTGGCGAAGAACGACGGTGAGCGGCGGAGCTCCATGGCCATGGCGGTCCTGCGGAACAGGAGAAGAGAGAGAGACCTCAGATGAGAGAGAGGGAACGGGAGGAAGGAGAAGGAAGGCGCGGCGTGGGCTTCCCTGGCCGGGATCCGGGCGGAGGAGCTGCCGGTGCTCCGGCGGCGGCAGAGCTCCAGTGAACGCCCACCGGAGGCGGTATCGGGTGAAAAGGAGATGAGGGTTGGCTCGTGGTGGCGGCGGAGGGATTTTTTACAAAAAAACAAAACGTTTTCTTCCACTATAGGATTGCGGGTTGATTTCGACAAACCGTAGGGGATTTTTTGCAAAATAGCCACGACGGACGGCAGAAGCACTATGTGCTTTATTATTAGGGAAGATCTTGCAAGTTGTAGTCACCTACTATGTGTTATGACCCGGCAACCCCAGAGTGACAATAGCCGGAACCACTCCCGGAGATGACCATAGTATGGGGAGTTCATGTATTCACCAAGTGTTAATGCGTTGGTCCAGTTCTTTATAAAAAGGAGAACCTTAATATCCCGTAGTTTCCATTAGGACCCCGCTGCCACGGGAGGGATGGACAATAGATGTCATGCAAGTTCTTTTCCCTAAGCACGTATGAATACATACAAAATACATGCCTACATTAGATTGACGAACTGGAGCTAGTTACTTATCTCTCCGTGTTATAACTGTTGCATGATGAATCACATCCGGCATAATCATACATCACCGATCCAATGCCTACGAGTCTTTTACTACTGGTCCTTGCTACATTACTTTGTTGCTACTGCTGTCACTACTGCTGTTACTTTGCTGCTACTGCTGTCACTTTGCTGCTACTGGTTACTGTTGCTACTGCTGCTATCACCCTACTTTGCTACTGATACTTTGCTGCAGTTACTAAATCTTTCAGGTGTAGTTGAATTGACAACTCAACTGCTAATACTTGAGAATATTCTTTCGCTTCCCCTTGAGTCGAATCAATAAATTTGGGTTGAATACTCTACCCTCGAAAACTGTTGCGATCGCCTATACTTGTGGGTTATCATGCATCATTTACATCATGTGCAACATCTTTCATCAGTTGTTGATCCACATCTTCACATGCATCTCGTTAGCATCACTAGGCAAACTCGATTTATCCCTCTCTTCCTTATCTTGATCATCTAGTGGAATGCCAATATTTTTGGCCATCCCAATGTCAGCCATTGGCGCAATGACCAAATCAGTAGTGTCTTCTAATTCCATTTAATTCCAATAAACCAAAATAACCCTTGCAGCACTATCACATCCTTCTTGTGCATCTGCATCACCCCCTCTATCACTGCCACTTCAGCCATACACATGGACGTTATCTGTCTCTTTGAATCCCAATCATCATCTACCATCTCTGAAGCCAATTTTGATGGCACGTATCCAACCTTAGAATATGATTTTAGCTCATCAAGCTCCGCATGAAATGTAGTCTGTTTGATTACCTAGCCGTCTAGCCAATCGATTTCATCAACCATCTCTTCACCATTCTCAATTCTCACATATGCACCCTTCCAACTATCAAACCGTAACAATGCTACCTCTTGCTTTGGACCCCCAAAAAATACTCTCCCCAATTTTCTCGACAACATTCTTCATGTCCCTCTCTTCCATGCTCTGCATTTCTTGTGAATCAATCTCTGCAAATACAACGTTCCATTTCACAATTGTATCTCTTTCTATGTCCCACACACTACCATCAACTAGCTTCTCCTTAGATGGAAAAAATCAATAGTGAGTTCGAATGTCCGAGCACCATCACCCCTGTTTGTCAATGGCGCGCAATGTGAGGCAGCGGAAATAGACGAGTCACACATCGCATAGGTTGGAAAGGGTGCATATTACCTAGTCTCCGGTGGCTCCATCTAGTTCACGTAGTCCAACGCCACCACCACCACTCTCCCCCAATCCGGACCCCGTCGAAAACAGAGGCCACCCCACTTGGTCAGATCTAATTCGAGACGGAGGGTAACGTAGGGTGCCGAATACACTCACCACATACACCGCCGTGACTCTGAACGAAAGCTCCACCGACGACGTAGCCTAGAACGAAAGCTCCGACACCGCCGCTGCCGTCGAGAAAAAAGAAGAGAACAAGATGGATTCAGTCACCGAGAAACGTTAACTTCGACTGCCAAGTGGGACCCATCACCAGTTGCACTCAGTGTTGACGACCGTTCCCCTTGTTTTAACCACCTGGTCTCATTCGGGCTATTATTGCCATAAAAACAAAGCACGTGAGCTATTCTCATGAACGACGTCGCTTTCTTTCTAATTCACGTCAAACGTGACACACAAGAGCTATTCACCCCTCAATGTTCCGTGGTGGTGAACTTCTGTACTTTGTCAGAACAGTAACTGTTTGTGTTTGTCGCTTTACGGTTGTTGTCTGAACAACTTTATACTCACTCTCTCCCAAAATAAGTGTTTTAAACTTAGTACAACTTTTTATTAGAGCTAGTATAAAGTTGAAACACTTATTTTGAGACGGAGGGAGTATGACATAACATGACAAAAGGAACGAAATTTCAGTATGCATGACGAAATTGGGGACTCTGTTGATTTCCTCATTTCGACTTGATGAGCTGATTTAGTGGTCAATTGGCAGTTACTAGTGACAGTTTCCAATTGCTCGAGAGAGCCTGAGATGTGCTAATTCAGTGTAGGACTTGCAAACTAATACATATTAGAAGGGTTAGGCGTGCTTTGCAACATTGTTGTGTTGTTGGGTTTGCTTTTTTACTCCTGTTGGGCCCATTGGACAAGGTGTATCCAGGCCCGTATACCCGCAGGCCCAGGCAAAACTCATGCCAAGGACCGAATGTAATCCGTCTTCGGATATCATGACCAAAGCCCTCACGAGGGCCCTGCCTCATGAGATGGATTCCTGCGGACGTCGCCGGGCGCCGCGTCAAGCCCCGCCTCACGAGGAGGCCTCTCGAGGTTGCCCTTGGGGCTCTCGTGAGGCGGACTAATCAAGGGTGGCTCGGCGAGGTTGGACGATCCTGCGGTGTCGCATGGGTGACACGCGTCGTGCCATGCGGTGCCAGGAGGCATGCGAGCGAGCGTAGATGAGGGGGTTTTCCCCTTTGGTGCTAAGAGAGCAGGGCCACCGCTAGTTCCCAAAGAGGTCCCTAAATTTTTTCCTCTGCAGTGCAAAGAGACCAGGACGGGACAATCGCCAAAGGAGGGGGCTACCCCAAGCCCACCAATGCATCACAACCGGGGATTTTGCAGGCGGAGACCTGATACGTCTCCAATGTATCTATAATTTTTGATGGTTCCATGCTATTATCTTGTCAACTTTGGATGTTTTATATGCTTGAATATGCTATTTTATATCTTTTTTGGGACTACCCTATTAACTCAGTGCCAAGTGCCAGTTTCTGTTTTTCCGTGTTTTTGACCCTTTTTCAGACGGAGTCCAAATGGAATAAAACTTTACGATGATTTTTTGGGACCAAAAGAGACCCACGAAGGTTTGGAAGAAGGCCAGAAGTGCCACGAGGGAGTCACAAGCCCGGGAGGCGCGACCACCCCCCTAGGCCACACCTACCAGGCTTGTGACCTCCTCGTGGGCCCAACTGACGTAATTCCACCGCCATAAATTCCTATAAATACACAACCCCCCAAAAAGATACCTAGATCGGGAGTTCCGCCGTCGCAAGCCTTTGTAGCCACCAAAAACCAATCTGGAGCCCGTTCCGGCACCCTACCGGAGGGGGAATCCATCTCCGGTGTCCATCTTCATCATCCCGACGATCTCCATGACGAGGAGGGAGTTGTTCTCCCTCGGGGCTGAGGGTATGTACCAGTAGCTATGTGTTTGATATCTCTCTCTCGTGTTCTTGAGATGTCTTGATCTTGATATATCGTGGGCTTTGCTACTATAGTTGGATCTTATGATGTTCTTCCCCCTCTCCCTTCTTGTAATGAATTGAGTTTTCCCTTTGAAGTTATCTTATTGGATTGAGTCTTTGAGAACACGTGACGTATGTCTTGCACGTGTCTATCTGCGGTGATCAACTTGCGGGTTTGTGACATTGGGAACCTATGCATATGGGTTGGCACACGTTTGATTCATGTGAGTACTCGATGTATGTTTTGGTGATCAACTTGCGGGTTCGTGACATTGGGAACCTATGCATAGGGGTTGGCACACGTTTTGACTCTCCGGTAGAAACTTTGGGGCACTCTTTGAAGTTTTATGTGTTGGTTGAATAGATGATTCTGAGATTATGTGATGCATATCGTATAATCATTCCCAAGCATACTTGAGGTGACAATGGAGTATCTAGGTGACATTAGGGTCTTGGTTGATATGTATCTTAAGGTGTTATTCTAGTACGAACTCTATGAAAGATCGAACGGAAAGAATAGCTTCATGTTATTTTACTACGGACTCTTGAATAGATCGATCAGAAAGAATAACTTTGTGGTGGTTTCGTACCCGACAATAATCTCTTCGTTTGTTCTCCGCTATTAGTGACTTTGGAGTGACTCTTTGTTGCATGTTGAGGGCTAGTTCTATGATCCAATTATGTTATCATTGTTGAGAGAACTTCATCGTATTGGCCTTGTTTCCACGCATTGCAATACCGCTCGTGCGCACTTTTGTTACTATTTACCTTGCTGTTTTTGTAATTTCAGATTACAAAAATCTATATCTACCATCCATATTGCACTTGTATCACCATCTCTTTACCGAACTAGTGCACCTATTCAACTTACCATTGTATTGGGTGTGTTGGAGACACAAGAGACTCTTTGTTATTTGGTTGCAGGGTTGCTTGAGAGAGACCATCTTCATCTTACACCTCCTGCGGATTGATAAACCTTAGGTCACCCACTTGAGGGAAAATTGCTACTATCCTATAAACCTCTGCACTTGGAGGCCCAACAACGTCTACAAGGATAAGGTTGCGTAGTAGACATTAAGCTCTTTTCTGGCGCCATTGCCGGGGAGGCTAGGTAAGCGGCACTCACTTCCCATCAACGAAGCTCTTTTCTAGCACCGTTGCCGGGGAGGTTAGCGCTTGAAGGTATATCTTTAGACCTTGCAATCGAATCTTTTTGTTTCTTCTTCTTTCTCTAGAAAACTACAAAAAAATTGGAATTGAGGATGCCTCATATGCTCCATCTTTTCAATGTCTTTCGTGAGCATGATGGGAAGGAAAATTGTGCTCAAGTGCTGAAAGAAGAATTACATAGAATGCTTGGCATAGAATATGTGAATGATGAGCATGATTGCAATGTTGTTAGCATGAATTCTTTGAATACCTATGATGCTAATGATATGCAAAGCCACAAGCTTGGGGATGCTATATTTGATGGAGATGATCTTTTTAGTTCTTCCACTTTGAATGATCAAAATCATTTTGATGAAAGCATGCCCCCCATCTATGATGATTATTGTGAGGATACTTATGCTATAAAGAAGATGGATGATAAAACTTGTCATACTCTCGAAAACCCCTTTGCTAAACCTTGCTTTTTCATTGTGGACACAATTTGTAGTGCTCAAGTCTTTTACGATACTCCCACTACTATTCTTGAGAATAGATTTCCTTATGTGGAGAGTAGTAAAATTCCTATGCTTGTAGATCATGAAAAGAAAGCCTTAGGTGCTGGTTATACTCATGATGCTACTGAAAATTACTATGAGAGAGGATCATATGCTTCTACTTATTGCAATAGTATCAAGTTTCCTCTCCATGTGTTGAAATTTTTGAAGCTATACTTGTTTTGCCTTCCTATGCTAGTTGATTCCTGCTCCAACAAGTTGTTTGTTCACAAAATCCCTATGCATAGGAAGTGGGTTAGACTTAAATGTGCTAGCCATATGCTCCGTGATGCTCTCGTTGTGCTTCAACCCTTATCTTTTATGTGAGCATCATTGAAATCATCATGCCTACCTAAGGGCGTTAAACAATAGCGCTTGTTGGGAGGCAACCCAACCAATTTATCTTTTTCTTTCTGTTTTGTTGCGTCCACACTATCTTAGTTCTATTATGATTGTGTATTTTGTGTTTCCTTCTGTGTTTGAGCCAAGCAAAACCTTTATGACTAGTCTTGGTGATGGTTGTTTGATCCTGCTGGAAAAAGACAGAAACTTTTCGCTCACGAGATTATTTTTCATTTTTATTAAGAAAGAGATTTTGCGTTAATTCTTTTTGCTCATGGTTGATATGCCTTTTTACCAGGCTGTCGTAAGTTTTAAGAATTTTTGCTGTACCATAAGTATATGAAGTATACAGATTGCTACAGACTGGTCTGTTTTTGACAAATTCTGTTTTTTGTTGAGTTGGTTGCTTGTTTTGATGAAACTATGGATAGTATCGGTGGGTACTAGCCATGGAAAAGTGAGAATACAGTAATCTAATACCAATATAAATAGAAGTCAATATTTCTACAGTACCTAAAGAGGTGGTAGTTTGTTTTCTTGTGCTAATGATATCACGAGTTTCTGTTTAAGTTTTGTGTTGTGAAGTTTTCAAGTTTTGGGTGATGTTCTCATGGACAAAGGGATAAAGAGTGGAAAGAGCTCAAGCTTGGGGATGCCGAAGGCATCCCAAGCCAAAGTCAAGGACACCAAAAAGCCTAAGCTTGGGGATGCCCCGGGAAGGCATCCCCTCTTTCGTCCTCAATCCATTGGTAACATTACTTGGAGCTATATTTTTATTCACCACATGATATGTGTTTTGCTTGGAGCGTCTTGTGTCATAGGAGTCTTTTCTTTTTGTTGTGTCACAATCATCCTTGCTGCCCACCTTTTGAGAGAAACATGCACTCATCGTGAATTTGCTAGAATGCTCATTATGCTTCACTTATATCTTTTGAGCTAGACCATTTTGCTCTATGTGCTTCACTTAGATCTTTTAGAGCACGGCGGTGCGTTGCTTGGTATTTGTCTTGTGCTATGAAAGTTGTCCCATAGGTGATAGGTACCCAAAGAGGATACAAAAACCTTCCATCTTCACGTGCATTGAGTAGAAAGAGAAGTTTGATTCCTCTCAGTTAGTTTTGAGACGTGGATTTGGTAATATTAAGAGTTATGATAGTAGGGTGTTGTGAATCTAGAAATACTTGTGTTCAAGTTAGTGATTCCCGTAACATGCACGTATGGTGAACCGCTATGTTAGGAAGTCGGAGCATAATTGATCTATTGATTGTCATCCTTTGTGTTGCGGTCAGGATCACGCGATGGTTAACACCTACCAACCCTTCCCCTAGGAGTATGCGTTTAGCACTTTGTTGCGATTACTAATAAAAACTTTCGTAATAAGATGTGAGTTCTTCATGACTAATGTGAGTCCATGGTATAGATGCACTTTCACCTTCCACCATTGCTAGCCTCTCTAGTACCGCGTAATTTTCGCCGGTGCACAAACCCACCATATGCCTTCCTCAAAACAGCCACCATACCTACCTACTATGGCATTTTCATAGCCATTCCGAGATATATTGCCATGCAACTCCCACCGTTCCGTCTCATGACTTGTGCCGTCACTCTCATATTTCCATTGCATGATCGTAAGATAGCTAGCGAGATGTTTCAACGTCATACGCCAAGCTAGATCGTTGCACATCCCGGTACACTGCCGGAGGCATTTCCTATAGAGTCATCATCGTTCTGAGCTTTGAGCTATGAGTAAATAAAAGTGTGATGATTATCATTATTAGAGCATTGTCCCATGTGAGGAAATAATAAAAAAAAAGAGGCCAAAAGTTGCCCACAATAAAAAAGAGAAAAAAAGAGGCCCAAGAGCCCAAAAAAAGAGAGAGAAAAAGGGAGAAGGGACAATGCTACTATCTCTTTCCACACTTGTGCTCCACGTTCTTCATGATTGAGAGCCTCTCGTTTTGTCACCGCCATATACTAGTGGGAATCTTCATTATATAACTTGGCTTGTATATTCCAAGGATGGACTTCCTCAAAATTGCCCTAGGTCTTCGTGAGCAAGCAAGTTGGATGCACACCCACTAGTTCTCCTTTTTGAGCTTTCACATACTTATAGCTCTAGTGCATCCTTTGTATGGCAATCCCTACTCATTCACATTGATATCTATTAATGGGCATCTCCATAGCCCTTTAATACGCCGAGTCAATGTGACCATCTCCTCCTTTTTGTCTCACAACCACCACCACACTCTATTCCACCTATAGTGCTATATCCATGGCTCACGCTCATGTATTGCGTGAGAGTTGAAAAAGGTTTGAGAAAGTAAGAGTGCAAAAACAATTACTTGGCCAATACCGGGGTTGTGCATGATTTAAATTAGTTGTGTGGGGATGATGGAGCATAGCCAGACTATATGATTTTGTAGGGATAATTTTCTTTGGCCTTGTTATTTCAAAAGTTCATGATTACTTTGCTAGTTTGCTTGAAGTATTACTATTTCCATGTCAATAGTAAACTATTGTTTTGAATCTTACGGATCTGCACATTCATGCCAGAATAAAGAAGTTACAAAGGACAACTATGCTAGGTAGCATTCCACATCAAAAATTCAGTCTTTATCACTTCCCTACTCGAGAACGAGCAGGAGTTAAGCTTGGGGATGCTTGATACGTCTCCAACGTATCTATAATTTTTGATGGTTCCATTCTATTATCTTGTCAACTTTGGATGTTTTATATGCTTGAATATGCTATTTTATATCTTTTTTGGGACTAACCTATTAACTCAGTGCCAAGTGCGAGTTTCTGTTTTTCCGTGTTTTTGACCCTTTTTCGGACGGAGTCCAAATGGAATAAAACTTTACGAGGCTTTTTTTGTGACCAAAAGAGACCCTCGAAGGTTTGGAAGAAGGCCAGAAGAGCCACGAGGGAGTCACAAGCCCGGGAGGCACGACCACCCCCTAGGCCGCACCTACCAGGCTTGTGACCTCCTCGTGGGCCCAACCGACGTAATTCCACCGCCATAAATTCCTATAAATACAGAAACCCCCAAATAGAAACCTAGATCGGGAGTTCCGCCGCCGCAAGCCTCTGTAGCCACCAAAAACCAATCTAGAGCCCGTTCCGGCACCCTGCCGGAGGGGGAATCCATCTACGGTGGCCATCTTCATCATCCCGGTGATCTCCATGACAAGGAGGGAGTAGTTGTCCCTCGGGGCTGAGGGTGTGTACCAGTAGCTATGTGTTTGATCTCTCTCTCTCGTGTTCTTGAGATGTCTTGATCCTGATATACCATGGGCTTTGCTACTATAGTTGGATCTTATGATGTGCTTCCCCCTCTCCCTTCTTGTAATGAATTGAGTTTCCCCTTTGAAGTTATCTTATCGGATTGAGTCTTTGAGAACACTTGATGTATGTCTTGCACGTGTCAATCTACGGTGATCAACTTGCGGGTTTGTGACATTGGGAACCTATGCATATGGGTTGGCACACGTTTGATTCATGTGAGTACTCGATGTATGTTTTGGTGATCAACTTGCGGGTTCGTGACATTGGGAACCTATGCATAGGGGTGTTGGGTAACGTAGCATAAATTCAAAATTTTCCTACGCATGTTCAGATCTTCCTATGGAGAGACCAACAACGAGAGAGGGGTAAGAGCATCTTCATACCTTTGAAGATCGCTAAGCGGAAGCGTTGCTAGAACGCGGTTGATGGAGTCGTACTCGCGGCGATTCCGATCTAGTGCCGAACAACGGCACCTCCGCGTTCAACACACATGCAGCCCGGTGACGTCTCCCGCACCTTGATCCAGCAAGGAGGAGGGAGAGGTTGGGGAAGAACTCCAGCAGCACGACGGCGTGGTGTCGATGGAGAGACGAGGTCTCCCGGCAGGGCTTCGCCAAGCACCGGCAGAGAGGAGGAGGGAGAGGAGCGGGGCTGCGCCGAGAGAGAGATGAAACCGTGTCCCAAACAGCCCCGAACCCTCAACTATATATAGGGGGAGAGGGAGGGGGCGCAGCCCTTAGGGTTCCCACCCCCAAGGGGTGCGGCAGCCCCAGATGGGAGAGGGGGCGGCGGCCAGGGCAGGGAGGAGGGGTGGCGCACCCCTCTGGTGGGCCTTAGGCCCACCTATGCTAGGGTTTCCCCCTTCCCCCTCTCTCTGGTGCGCATGGGCTGGGTGGGGGGCGCACCAGCCCACCTAGGGGCTGGTTCCCTTCCCCACTTAGCCCATCTAGCCTCCCGGGGTCGTTGCCCCCCTTCGGTGGTCCCGGTACATTACTGGTGACGCCCGAAACACTTCCGGTGTCCAAAACCATCCGTCCTATATATCAATCTTTACCTCCGGACCATTCCGGAGCTCCTCGTGACGTCCGGGATCTCATCCGGGACTCCTAAAAACTTTCGGTAACCTCGTACAACAATTCCCTATAACCCTAGCGTCATCGAACCTTAAGTGTGTAGACCCTATGGGTTCGGGAGACAGGCAGACATGACCGAGACACCTCTCTGGCCAATAACCATCAGCGGGGTCTGGATACCCATGGTGGCTCCCACTAGCTCCACGATGATCTCATCGGATGAACCACGATGTCAAGGATTCAATCAATCCCGTATACGATTCCCTTTGTCTGTCGGTATAGAACTTGCCCGAGATTCGATCATCGGTATACCTATACCTTGTTCAATCTCGTTACCGGTAAGTCTATTTACTCGTTCCGTAGCATGTCATCGTGTGACTAACTCCTTAGTCACATTGAGCTCATGATGATGTTCTACCGAGTGGGCCCAGAGATACCCCTCCGTCACACGGAGTGACAAATCCCGATCTTGATTCGTACCAACCCAACAGACACTTTCGGAGGTACCCGTAGTGCACCTTTATGGTCACCCAGTTATGTTGTGACGTTTGATACACCCAAAGCACTCCTACGGTATCCGGGAGTTGCACAATCTCACGGTCGAAGGAAAAGATACTTGACATTAGAAAAGCTTTAGCATACGAACAATACGATCTAGTGCTAGGCTTAGGATTGGGTCTTGTCCATCACATCATTCTCCCAATGATGTGATCCCGTTATCAATGACATCTAATGCCCATGATCAGGAAACCATGATCATCTATTGACTAACGAGCTAGCCAACTAGAGGCTTGCTAGGGACACATTGTGATCTATTCATTCACACATGTATTACTGTTTCCTGTTAATACAATTATAGCATGAACGATAGACGATTATCATGAACAAGGAAATATGATAACAACCATTTTATTATTGCCTCTAGGGCATATTTCCAACAGTCTCCCACTTGCACAAGAGTCAATAATCTAGTTACATTGTGATGTATCGAACACCCATAGCATTATGGTGTTGATCATGTTTTGCTCGTGGAAGAGGTTTAGTCAACGGGTCTGCAATATTCAGATCCGTGTGTACTTTACAAATATCTATCACTCCACTCTGGACATGGTCCTGGATGGAGTTGTAGCGGCGCTTGATGTGCTTCGTCTTCCGGTGAAACCTGGGCTCCTTGGCTATGGCAATGGCTCCAGTGTTATCACAAAAGAGTGTCATAGGACCCGACGCGCTTGGAATGACTCCAAGGTCGGTGATGAGCTCCTTCATCCAAATTCCTTCATGAGCCGCTTCTGAAGCAGCTATGTATTCCGCTTCACATGTAGATGCTGCCACGACTTCTTGCTTGCTGCTGCACCAGCTCACTGCCCCACCATTCAACACATATACGTATCCGGTCTGTGACTTAGAGTCATCCGGATCTGTGTCGAAGCTAGCGTCGACGTAACCCTTTACGACGAGCTCTTCGTCACCTCCATAAACGAGAAACATTTCCTTAGTCCTTTTCAGGTACTTAAGGATATTCTTGACCGCTGTCCAGTGTTCCGTACTGGGATCACTTTGGTACGTCCCTACCAAACTTATGGCAAGGTTTACATCCGGTCTGGTACACAACATGGCATACATTAGAGAGCCCACGGCTAAAGCGTAGGGGACATAACTCATCTTCTCTCTGTCTGCTGCCGTGGTCGGCGACTGAGTCTTACTCAATCTCATACCTTGCAAAACTGGCAAGAACCCTTTCTTTGAGTTTTCCATATTGAACTTCTTCAATATCTTGTCAAGGTATGTACTTTGCGAAAGACCTATGAGGCGTCTCGATCTATCTCTATAGATCTTGATGCCTAATATGTATGCAGCTTCTCCAAGGTCCTTCATTGAAAAACTCTTGTTCAAATAGGCCTTTATGCTCTCCAACATTTCTATATTATTCCCCATCAATAATATGTCATCCACATATAGTATGAGGAAAGCTACAGAGCTCCCACTCACTTTCTTGTACAGACAGGCTTCTTCGTAAACCTGTATGAACCCAAACGCTTTAATCACCTCATTAAAGCGAATGTTCCAACTCCGAGATGCTTGCACCAGCCATAGATGGAGCGCTGGAGCTTGCATACTTTGTTAGCACCCTTAGGGTCGACAAAACCTTCTGGTTGCATCATATACAACTCTTCCTTAAGGTTCCCGTTAAGGAACGCTGTTTTGACGTCCATTTGCCAAATTTCATAATCATAAAAGGCGGCAATTGCTAACATGATTCGGACTGATTTCAGCTTCGCTACGGGAGAGAAAGTCTCTTCGTAGTCAACTCCTTGAATTTTTCGAAAACCCTTTGCGACAAGTCGACCTTTGTAAACGGTTACATTACCGTTTGCATCAGTCTTCTTCTTGAAGATCCATTTATTTTCTATGGCTCGCCGGTCGGGCAAGTCCACCAAAGTCCATACTTTGTTCTCATACATGGATCCTATCTCGGATTTCATAGCCTCAAGCCATTTGTTGGAATCCGGGCCCGCCATTGCTTCTTCATAGTTCGAAGGTTCACCGTTGTCTAACAACATGATTTCCATCACAGGGTTGCCGTACCACTCTGGTGCGGAGCGTGCCCTTGTGGACCTTCGCGGTTCAGTAGTAACTTGATCCGAAGCTTCATGATCATCATCATTAAGTTCCTCTTCAGTCGGTGTAGGCGCCACGGGAACAGCTTCCCGCGCTGCGCTACTATCCTGTTCGAGAGGGGGTGTAATTACCTCATCAAGTTCTACCTTCCTCCCACTTACTTCTTTCGAGAGAAACCCTTTCTCTAGAAAGGATCCGTTCTTGGCAACAAAGGTTTTACCTTCGGATCTAAGATAGAAGGTATACCCAATAGTTTCCTTAGGGTATCCTATGAATACGCATTTCTCCGCTTTGGGTTCGAGCTTTTCTGGTTGAAGTTTCTTCACATAAGCATCGCAGCCCCAAACTTTAAGAAACGACAACTTAGGTTTCTTGCCAAACCATAGTTCATACGGTGTCGTCTCAATGGATTTAGACGGTGCCCTATTTAAAGTGAATGCAGCAGTTTCTAATGCGTATCCCCAAAATGATAGCGGTAAGTCGGTGAGAGACATCATAGATCGTACCATATCTAATAAAGTGCGATTACGACGTTCAGACACTCCGTTGCGCTGCGGTGTGCCAGGCGGTGTCAGTTGTGAAACGATTCCACACTTCCTTAGGTGTGTGCCAAACTCGTGACTCAAATATTCTGCTCCACGATCAGATCGTAGACATTTAATTTTTCTGTCACGTTGATTCTCAACCTCACTCTGAAATTCCTTGAACTTTTCAAACATCTCAGATTTGTGCTTCATCAAGTAGATATACCCATACCTACTCAAATCATCGGTGAGAGTGAGAACATAACGATAACCACCACGAGCTTCAACGTTCATTGGACCACACACATCAGTATGTATTATTTCCAATAAGTCGGTTGCTCTCTCCATTATTCCTGAGAATGGAGTCTTAGTCATCTTGCCCATGAGGCACGGTTCGCATGTGTCAAATGATTCAAAGTCAAGAGACTCTAATAGTCCATCAGTATGGAGCTTCTTCATGCGCTTAACGCCGATATGACCAAGGCAGCAGTGCCACAAGTATGTGGGACTATCATTATCAACTTTGCATCTTTTGGTACTCACACTATGAATATGTGTAACATCACGATCGAGATTCATCAAGAATAAACCATTCACCAGCGGAGCATGACCATAAAACATATCACTCACATAAATAGAACAACCATTATTCTCTGACTTAAATGAGTAGCCGTCTCGCATTAAGCAAGACCCTGATACAATGTTCATGCTTAAAGCTGGTACTAAATAACAATTATTAAGGTTTAAAACTAATCCCGATGGTAGATGTAGAGGTAGCGTGCCGACGGCGATCACATCGACCTTTGAACCATTCCCGACGCGCATCGTCACCTCGTCCTTGGCCAGTCTCCGCTTATTCCGCAGTTCCTGCTTTGAGTTGCAAATGTGAGCAACAACACCGGTATCAAATACCCAGGAGCTACTACGAGCGCTGGTAAGGTACACATCAATAACATGTATATCACATATACCTTTAACGTTGCCGGCCTTCTTGTCCGCTAAGTATTTGGGGCAGTTCCGCTTCCAGTGACCTTTTCCCTTGCAATAGAAGCACTCAGTCTCAGGCTTGGGTCCGTTCTTTTTCTTCTTCCCGGCATCTGGCTTACCGGGCGCGGCAACAGCTTTGCCGTCTTTCTTGAAGTTCTTCTTACCCCCGCCTTTCTTGAAACTAGTGGTCTTGTTGACCATCAACACTTGATGCTCCTTCTTGATTTCTACTTCTGCAGACTTGAGCATCGAGTACAACTCGGGAATGGTCTTCTCCATCCCTTGCATGTTGTAGTTAAGCACAAAGCCTTTGTAGCTTGGTGGGAGAGACTGGAGGATTCTGTCAATGATAGCATCATCCGGAAGTTCGACTCCAAGTGAAGTCAGACGACCGTGCAACCCATACATTTTGAGTATGTGCTCACTGACAGAACTGTTCTCCTCCATCTTACAGCTAAAGAACTTGTCGGAGACTTCATATCTCTCGACACGGGCATGAGCTTGAAAAACTAGCTTCAGCTCCTGGAACATCTCATATGCCCCGTGTTGCTCAAAACGCCTTTGGAGCCCCGTTTCTAAACTGTATAACATGCCACACCTGACCAGAGAGTAGTCATCACTCCGCGTTTGCCAGACGTTCAGAACTGCTGCGGGAGCGGGAGGGTCACCTAGCGGCGCATTAAGGACATAAGCCTTTTTAACTGCTTCAAGGATGAGCTTCAAGTTGCGAACCCAGTCCGCATAGTTGCTACCATCATCTTTCAGCTTGTTTTTCTCTAGGAATGCATTGAAATTGAGGTTGACGTTGGACATATACAATATTTATAAAGACAACTTTTAGACTAAGTTCATGACAATTAAGTTCATTTAATCAAATTAAGTATGAACTCCCACTTAAAACGACATCCCTCTAGTCATCTAAGTGATACATGATCCATGTTGACTAACCCGTGTCCGATCATCACATGAGACGGACTAGTCACCATGGTGAGCAATTTCATGCTAATCGTATTCAACCATACCACTCATGTTCGACCTTTCGGTCTCTTGTATTCGAGGTCATGTCTGTACATGCTAAGCTCGTCGAGTCAACCTAGGTGTTTCGCGTGTGTAAATCTGGCTTACACCCGTTGTATGCGAACGTTAGAATCTATCACACCCGATCATCACGTGGTGCTTCGAGACAACGAACCTTCGCAACGGTGCACACTTAGGGGAATACGTTCTCGAAATTTTAAGAGGGATCATCTTATTATGCAACCGTCGTTTTAAGCAATAAGATGTAAAACATGATAAACATCACAATGCAATCATATAGTGACTCTTTGTTGCATGTTGAGGGCTAGTTCTATGATCCAATTATGTTATCATTGTTGAGAGAACTTCATCGTATTGGCCTTGTTTCCACGCATTGCAATACCGTTCGTGCGCACTTTTGTTACTATTTACCTTGCTGTTTTTGTAATTTCAGATTACAAAAATCTATATCTACCATCCATATTGCACTTGTATCACCATCTCTTTACCGAACTAGTGCACCTATTCAACTTACCATTGTATTGGTTGTGTTTGGGACACAAGAGAGGAAATTTTGTAATCTCTTTCGCATCCAACCAATCGAGATAAGCACAGGTAGGGTCTTACACCGCGAGGTGGCCCGAACCTGGGTAATCTTTCGTGTCCACTATCCCACTTCCTGAGCTCGATCGCGTCATAGCATCATTGTGAGGTAGCGCTGTATAGTAGAGTAGAAGAACTTGCGCACTCCAGAGTTCGAACCTCTTCGGGTCCCTGGAGCCCCGATTCCGACATTTGGCATGCCAGGTAGGGGTGCGCTGCAATTCTTTGGCTTCATCTCGGCTCCAGCTCCGCCCACTCGACGGTTGACGCCCGTCGTGTTCATGTCGAGTGCCGGACGGCGCGCATCGCCTAGAGTGCCCCGGCAGGCCACAACAGCGACGATCGCCACTCCATCGGCTAAGCGAGTGGTGCCGACCCTGTTGGTCGCACACAATAAGACTCCTCCTTCCACCCTTCCATGCAGCAGGACGGCCGCACCTCCACGACTTCCTCCCCCACGCCCTCCTTGAGCACAAGAACGCACAAGCTGCGCTACTCATGGCGCGCGAGCTGCTTTGCTACCGCTCGGCGAACATCCTCTATGACGCCTGGCTTGTCCATGTCACCGTGCTCGTCATGGCCGGTGGAGAGGCCCCGACACCCTCCCGCTCGCTTTGCCCTCATCTGTCTTACGCTGGGGACGTGGCCTATTGAGCTTCTCCGCCACCTCTCTTGCGCAACGACCCGGTCGAGCCACGGTGCGACGTGTGCCCGCTCGACCAACATGATGGAGCCCCTCAGCGGGCCCAAGATGAGGCCTGCTACTAGGTCGTTTGCCGCGCGCTGCCGGATGCGCAACAGATCCTTGAGGAGCAATGCCAGCGTCAGGACGAGATCATCCAAGATGTCGCGGCGACCGGGCACCAGAAATGGGCCGCCCTCGCTCGCGGTGTCCCCTCAAGCAGCGTGGGTTGTTGGCCTTCACCCGCGAGCTGCATCGGGTGGTTCGGCCCGTCAAGTTCAAGCATGAGCTGCCCCCGCGTTACGATGGCATCCCCGACCCCATGGAGTTCCTCCAGTTCTACGCGCTTAGCATTGAGGAGCCGAGTGGAGACAACAAGGTTATGGCGAACTGGTTCCCCATGGCCCTCAAGGATAGCGCATGCTCGTGGTTCTATGTGTCGGTGCCTCAGAAGACTGGGAACGTCATCCTGCTGGATGCGACATGTTACAACCCGCAGCACGAGGCTCCTCAAGCTCCTGGTCACTATTCCCATCTCCACCCTCAGTCATGTACACATCTGTAATCACAAGATTATCCTCAACATAGGGGTGATCCTCAATGTCAACCTCCAAGTCATAAACCACGCCAACATAAGCCCATGGTACCTCATGTGGCACATAATCCAAGTGTAGCACACTGACCAGCAACCACGCAATACCATGTGTACGTGTAAAGGGCATGTCCACCTTCATAGTCTTACCAATTATAGACTCCAGACTCGAGACCATGAGAAAATCATTAAGGAATCCTCTTGAAACCCTGTGAGCCTAATCCAGGTATGTTTGACTGTTCTCTCCTTTGGCTCTGGTTTTTTGCATTCATCAAACTCAACAAGACACTTACTACCAGGGACCTTACTAAAGCCAAATGTCAGAAGTCGACCAAGACCCTCCCTCCTAGGGAACTCTACATGGTATACCTGATCCTCCACTCTCACACGAGACTAGTGGAAAGAGTTTGATACAAGCCATCCGAGCTGCTAATCCACCCGCTCTGCTGTCAAAGTCCCATGTGAAACCTTCACCAATCCGTTTCTCGAACTCTCCAAGTGAGGCCTCTCTGAGACCACATGTGGAGTCTCGAAAAACATGAGCCTAATATCATTGACTCCATATGTCGTCACACTCGGTTTAGGCACCAACAACAGCGGGCACCCGTGTGCCGGGTGGCTTGGTTTCATACAATTGTTGCAAAGATCTATTACGTAGTCAATCGCAAAGTGTCCTCGCTCCCCTCACATGTAGAAACACATCTTTACTTTCTTTCATGCCACCTTATTAGGGCGCACATTATGAGATTTGTCACTTTGTTTGTTGCTCGCTGTGTCCTCAAGCTCCTCAGAACTGGCAACATGAACACTGACTGCCGCCAAAGCCATAACAACCGTTGTCGCTTCCTCGAATAGCGGTGTTGAAGTGTCGTCCATAGCCCTTAAAGAACTCGTCGACGTGTTGTCCACTACGGCAACAATCGCTCCCATCGGAATCACCGCTTTAGGGTTCGATAACCTCCTGAGAGGGAGCGTACGGCCAAAGTTACGCCCTCCCTCACCACGTCCGCCACCACCATAGAATTTGTACCGCGGCCCGGATGCTCTGTTGACAAAGTTTCCGGCGGGAGGGATGAACCCACGATCATCTCGGCCCTGCTACCGGTTCCCCTTGAATCCTCGGCCCCCATAGGTGGACGAACCGTGCTTAATAACACTGATTTCTGTCGAACCGATAGTCGAAACGCCGCCCATCATTGCCGGACGCTCCATCGCGACCAGCAACGGTGCCGTCCCGGCCAGCTCCGAGATCGCCGTGACCCGCAGTATCGCCGCAAGGAGCCACACCTTCGCCGACACGAACGTCAACCAAAAACAAAATATTTTCTCATACAGAAAAAGGAATAGACAACACAATTGACAAAATGCAAAATATGCCGTGGCAGCCTACCAATAAAGTAGTTACATGGCATAAAGGCCAAAGTAAATGTAAAATAATAAACCAACAAAAAAATTGTGGTCCAAATGGTAGATAAAAGAAGATCATGCATGGCAAGTTTGCATATTAATTAAAAAGACATACAAGGAAATTTGCCTTGCTTTATATTTTCAATTTCATAATCACATAGAAATCAAACACTGGAAGTTGGCATGATCCAAAAATAAACAATATTGCCGTGCTCTCATAATAATAAAATTTCCATCCTCTTAGTAATAAAATTGCCATGTGTGAAGGTATTTTTTCTCTTCCACAATTGCTATGAAAATAATTTATAAAAAATCCCAAAGCTTGCCATGGTAGCATTACAAAAAAGACTAAATTTGCGTGTTTGAAACTAAAAAATGTTATGATTTGTCATGGGACCATAAGAATATTTTACTAGTAAAAGTTTCCATCTGTACAAACAAACTTGACATTTATAACCTGAACATGCAGAGTTTAGCAAATCAAACAGTGTTATTAAGTTGGCAACGTATAGTTGAATGATGTAATATTCACTGATAGTTACAATTACACAAGGCATGCCTATATATACATGAGGAGGAGAGAGTACCCATAGGAGTCGGCACGCATGCCTTGTGGGCATCTGTGATCGTATAATCTAGGCATGTATAACCGAAGCTGTTACAACAGTTTAACACCCCCGCTCAGCCGGAACTCCATGACCGTGGATGTTGAGGCTGGTTCTGAACTCGTGGAACACCAGCGATGGCAAGCCTTTGGTGAAGACATCGGCGAACTGCGAGGATGATGGAACGTGGAGAACGCGAACGTCTCCCATGGCAACCCGATCACGTACAAAGTGAAGATCAATCTCGATATGTTTGGTACGTTGATGTTGTACAGGGTTGCAGGCGAGGTAGGATGCGCTGATGTTGTCACAGTAAACCACGGTTGCACGTGTGGGAGGATGTTGTAGTTCGGCTAGGAGCTGCCGTAACCAACAGGACTCGGCGACGCAATTAGCGACGCCCCGGTATTCGGTCCCGGCGCTGGAACGTGAGATGGTGGCTTTGCGTTTGGAAGACCAAGAGATGAGGTTCGAGCCAAGAAAGACACAGAACCCTGAGGTGGACTTGCGAGTGTCGGGGCACCCGGCCCAATCAACGTCGGTGTAGGCGACCAAGTCCAGTGAGGTGGATCGATAGAACTGCAAGCCATAGTGGGACGTACCTTGCAGGTAGCGTAGTATGCGTTTGATGAGTTGCATGTGTGTGTCCCTCGGTTCATGCATGAACAAGCATACCTGTTGCACAACATAGGAGATGTCGGGCCGGGTGAGTGTGAGGTATTGGAGAGCCCCGGCCAGACTCCGGTAGTGTGTTGGGTTGGAGAGAAGGCGACCGTGAGTAAGAGACATCTTAGAGCTGGTGTCCACAGGGGTTGGAACGGGCTTGCAGTTGAGCATGTCGGCACGCTCAAGGATCTCTAGCGTGTATTGTTGCTGGCTCAGGAAGAGACCGGACTCGGTGGACGTCACGTTTATGCCAAGGAAGTGGTGGAGAAGACCGAGGTCCGTCATGGAGAACTCGGTCTTGAGCGAGGAGGTGATGGTGTGGAGGGTGGTAGTGGATTTGTCCGTGAGGATGATATCATC
The DNA here is from genome assembly GCF_904849725.1 of Hordeum vulgare subsp. vulgare. Classification (NCBI taxonomy): domain Eukaryota; kingdom Viridiplantae; phylum Streptophyta; class Magnoliopsida; order Poales; family Poaceae; genus Hordeum; species Hordeum vulgare. The sequence goes on from NC_058524.1 coordinate 82,799,616, forward strand.
GACATAAACTAGCAAGTAAGCAAGTGTGGTACCATGATGGAGAATGAAGAGGGACGTGTCACTCTTGGATGCATGGAAGCCGATGGAGAGTAAGAAGGCCTGAAAGCGAAGAAACCATGTGCGAGGAGCTTGCTTGAGGCCATAAAGTGATTTGTGGAGACGGCATACATGATCCGGGGAGTGTGGATCGACAAAGCCGGCTGGTTGGGAGCAGAAGACGGTTTCGTTTAAGGCGCCGTGGAGAAATGCATTTTTCACATCCAGTTGATGGATGGGCCAGGAGTGTGATGTGGCAAGGCTGAGAACCACACGGATAGTTGCTGGTTTGACGACGGGGCTGAATGTTTTGTCGTAGTTGACACCCTCGCGTTGCGTGAAGCCGCGAAGCACCCAACGAGCCTTGTAACGAGCCAAGGAGCCGTCCATGTTGAACTTGTGACGAAAGATCCACTTGCGAGTGACCACGTTGACACCTGTAGGCTTAGGCACCCAAGACCAAGTAGAGTTATTCATTAGAGCATTGTATTCATCGAGCATAGCTTGGCGCCAATGGGGGTCTTTGAGTGCTGATTTCTAGCTGGCTGGTATGGGGCAAATGGCAGAGGACGTTGCGTCGGCGAGAAAGAGGCGACGGGGCATGTAGAAACCAGTTTTGGAGCGGGTAGCCATGTTGTGGGAATTTTTGGTGGGTGCGACGGGTCGTGCACGTAGCGGAAGCGGTCAAGGCGGTGTGCATGGGGGAGAGGAGTCCGATGCAGATTGTGTGGGGCTGTCGGTGTCTGGGGTTGGTCGGGAATGCGCGCGTCGCGAGGAAGATCTGGTCGTGGCGAACGGAGTGGACGCGGAGGCAGCGGAGTGGGAGTGGTGATTGGCGGAGTCAGAGATGGTAGGTGGGGAGGCGGTCATGGCGCCGGGAGGGTCGGCGCGAGCAATGCCGGGCGGACGCGTTGGAGGAGCGGTCGGCGCGGGGGGTGCGCGAGCGGGCTGGCGCGACGTGCATGGGGTGGAAATCGAGGGCGGGAGATTTGGTCGGGGTGGTTGTGACCCGTACGAGGTGGCCGGATGTGATGGGTGATTTGGTGGGTGGTTAGGTGGGATTCTGCATGCAGGATTGTTTGTGGACGTGGGATCTTGTGGCAGTGTGTACGGGAAGCAGGTCTCGTCAAAAACGACGTGGCGAGATACGATTACGCGGCGAGTTGTTAAGTCAAAACAACGGTACCCTTTGTGTTCGAGGGGGTAACAGAGGAAGACACAGCGGACAACGCGCGGGGAGAGTTTATGTGGCATAGTAGCTGCCGTGTGGGGAAAGCACAGACAACCAAAAACTCGTAAGTGATCGTATGTTGGGTGGACGCCGTGTAGGAGAAAGTAGGGCGTGCGATCGGCAATGGCGCGTGATGGACACCGGTTTAGGAGATAGGTTGCAGTGTGTAGGGCCTCAACCCAAAAGGGTGGTGTGAGGTTAGTTTGAAAAAGGAGAGTTCTGACAATGTCATTGGTGGTGCGGATGAGACGTTCCGCCTTGCCGTTTTGGGGAGAGGTGTGGGGGCATGAGAACCTATAAGCAATGCCATTGGAGGAGAAGAAAGAGCGTAGTGTATGGTTGATAAACTCGCCGCCGTTGTCACATTGCATTGCCTTGATGACGACATTGTATTGGGTGTGGACAAAGGAGAAGAAGCGTTGGAGGGTGGTGGAGGTGTCGGATTTGTTACGCAGTGGGAACGACTAGGAATAATGGGTAAAATCATCCAACACAACAAGATAATATTGATATCCAGAGAAGCTTACAATAGGGGAGGTCCACAAATCACAATGTATACGATCAAATGGTGCAAATGTTTTACTAAAGGAAGAAGAAAAGGGTAGGCGAGGCTGTCGGCCTAGTTGACAAGCGGTACAAGGGGGTAGAGGGTCCTTATTGCAGTCGGGAAGGAAGTCCCGAGCTAATGTGGAGAGTGACTGTGTGCGAGGATGGCCGAGGCGACGATGCCAGAGAGCTGACGAGGCGTGGGCGAGGAGCGCGGATGCCGGTGAAGGTGTGTTGCCAGTGAAGGGGTAGAGGCCGTCGTGGCTAATGGAGATCATGAGGACCCTCCGCGTGCGTAGATCCTTCACAAGAAAGCCACAAGGGTAAAATTCAACAGAGCAAGAATTATCCTTGGTGAATTTACGAACGGAAATAAGGCTGGTGATGACAGTGGGGGAGACGAGGACGTCGGTGAGGCGGAAGTCGTTGGGTGGTAGTGTGGTGGTGCAGGTGGCTGTGACAGGGAGCGATTGACCATTGCCGACCAAGATTCGAGACGGTAAATGCTTTAATGAAGAACTAGACGAGATTAGGTTACCTGAGGTGCCCGTAACGTGGGAAGAGGCGCCGCTGTCGAAGTACCAGTCGGTGGAGGGAGTAGCCAGGACGCCGCCGTTGCTGTACGCAGCGTTCAACATGGCGAGATGATCCCATGACGGCGGCTGCGCGGTGAAGTATGGTGATGGTGGAGACGGCATCGGCGGGAACACGGGGTAGGCGTGGGCGTGGGAGCCAGGGCGTGGCCCAAGGACACCGGCGGCATTAGGAGGGACCTAGCCAGGACGTGGAGGAGCGATCGCCATGCCGTAGGGGGCGAAGTAGCCCGTGAACGGGGTGGCCGGGGGGTGGGATGGCTGGCCACGACCACGACCGCGTCCACGGCCACGGTCACCACCGTCGCCACGGTCGCGTTGCTGTTGGGGAGGATAGGGGTGATTCGCAGGCGGGCGATCAGAGGGGCGATCGGGTGCACGGTCGCCTTGGGGGCGGCCGCCCGAGCTAGAGGCGTTGGTGGAGGAGCCGGCACCGGGGAGGGCGAAGGCAGACGCGCTCTCCTCGGCGGCGCGGTGTGTCATGGACTCTTCGGCGAGGACGACGCGGGAGAGCACGGTGTCGAAGGGCAGTCCTTGATCGCCAAGGACGACGCGGATGGTGTCCAAGCGCTTGTCCAAGCCGTGGAGGAATTGGGTCGTCAAGTCCACCTCTGTGACGGCGTAGTCGATGTCGGCGAGGCCGTCGGTGAGGAGCTTGAGGCGGCGCGCGTACTCGGTGACGGAGAGGTCGCCCTGCTTGAGATTGCGATACTGGCGGTTGAGGAGCATGAAACGAGCGGCGCGGTTGGGAAGGAAGTAATCCTTGATCTTGGTCCAGACGGCATAGGTGGTGGTGGCGCCGACGACATGATCAATGAGGGGGTCGGCGAGAGTGGCGTAGATCCATAGGGCGACATGGGCGTCGAGCTCGCGGTACTGGGTGTCGGCGTTGGGTGGTGGGGGGTGTTCGATCAAGAAGGAGACGCCATAGCGAACGAGCACCATGAGGAAAAATGATTTCCACTTTGTGGTAGTTGTGATCGGCGGGGTTAAGAAGAAATTTGATGTGGTTTGTGATATGATCATTGAAGATCGGGTGGCGAGGAGGAGGCAGAGAGGGCGCCGGGTTGGAGGTGGTGAAGAGGGGGGCCAACTGGGAGATGGGGGTGCTCGCAGTGGCCTGGAAGGTGAAGGGAGGTATACCAGAGGAGGTGATGGGCGACGTCGCGGCGGAGACGGCCGGAGTGGTGCCCGGAGGTGGCGCCGTGTTGGAGGAGAGGGAGCTGGACGATGCGGCCGAGCTGGGGGTGCCGGAGCCGGAGGAGGGGGAGGTCATGGCGTCACCTGGTAACTGATACCAAGTTGAATGATGTAATATTCACTGAGGCATGCCTATATATACATGAGGAGGAGAGAGTACCCATAGGAGTCGGCACCCAGGCCTTGTGGGCATCTGTGATCCTATAATCTAGGCATCTATAACCGAAGCTGTTACAACAGTTTAACACGTATTAGCATAAGCAATGCAGTTGTGTGTTGCTTTTCATGTGATTCTACCAAAATATATGGCCAAGGGCACCAAACGGTAGGAAATCGTTGCAACACTAGTCCAACTTTGAAAGCAAATCATTTGTGCCCGACGTAGCTGAGCAGATCAAAAGTTAGCACCACCCAATCTAAAAAAAAAAGAGTTAGCACCACCCATGTGGCCCTAATCGTAGTACATCAGGCAACACGAATCGTAAATCTGTGGCCTCCGGATCTTTCTGGAAGGCTCGAGGTGCCAACCGATCTCTCGAGAAGCTTCTAAATCCAGTTTCCCAAGAAATCTCTCCCGCTCCTTCTTTACAAAACCCCCTCCATTTCGCACCCCGTCTAGCTCACCACAAGAATCCAAAATCATCACAGCAGAGAGAGAGCGAGAGAGAAAGAGGGAAAAAGAAAAGAGAGAGAAGAGGGAGAGAGAGACCATGGCTTCCGCCGTCGCTTGCAAAGTTGCCGCGCCGGCCAGCCTCCTCAAGTCCGGCGCTCCCGTGGCCTTCTGCCCCCTCAGCACCACCGCCGTCACCGCCGACCGCCGCCCGTACAACACCATGGTCAAGGAGGCCATCCGCTACGACGACGATGACGACGACTACAGCGGCCGCCACCTCGTCCTCCCCAGCTTCTTCTCGCAGGGTATGTCTTCCTTGGCTGTGACCTCTCCTCAGCCGCTCTTTTGCGTTCGTTCTGCACATCGCGAGGCAGGGTTCTGATCTGTTTTTGCCGTCCTCGATGTTGATTCTGCAGACGTGGTCGACCCGCTCGGCGCGCCGACCAGCATGGCCCGTCTGCTGTCTCTGATGGAGGACGTCGCAACTCAGACCGGCCTCTCCTCCACTGCTGGGGCGTCGCGGCTCGGACGCTGGGTGGCCAAGGAGGACGACGGCGCGGTGTACCTCGAGGTGCCGATGCCGGGGCTGACCAAGGAGCACGTCCAGGTGCGCGCGGACAAGAACATCCTGGTGATCAAGGGCGAGGGCCAGAAGCAGCCCTGGGACGGCGACGACGACTCCGCGGTGCCGAGGTACAACCGCCGCATCGAGTTGCCCGCCGACGCCTACAAGATGGACAAGATCAAGGCCGAGATGAAGAACGGCGTGCTCTGGGTCACCCTGCTCAAGCTGAAGGAGGAGGAGCGCAAGGACGTCTTCCACGTCAAGGTCGAGTAGTCCTCCTTGTAGTTCCACGTGGTACTGCTCATGGAGGATGGCCGGTGCGCGAGTTTCTGAGAGGCGCCGTGTTGATGCGGTCATGTTTGGTGTCTTTCTTCCTTGTTTTGCTTCCTTGAGCGTCTTGGATGGAAGTTCGACTAGGTAGTGGTCTGGCGGTGAAGTCTGTTATGAACTCTGTTAGTTTCTTCTATGTTCGGCATGGGACGAACTTGCTTTGGTGGTGAAATTGGTCATGAAATTCTGTTGATTTCCTCAAGTTTGGCATATGGTGAACCGATTTGGTGCTCAAATTTGTCATGAAACCTTGGTGATCTCCTTAAGTTTTGCATGCTGGCCTAATTTAGTAGTGAAATTGGTCATGATCTTTGTTGATTGTCTCAAGTTTGGCCTGATGAACTACTTTGATTGTCTTAAGCTAGTCTCGCATGTCTAGGCATTGCTTTTGCTTTAAGCTTTGCTCGTCCTTGATCTGCATTGCTTTTGCTTTAAGCTTTCTGTAAAAAGCTAGGCAGTTAGACTTCATGGAGTTACAGCTTTTGCTTTAAGGTCTCTGAAAAATTGACGACTGATGGAGTTATCCCCTCCAGTTTGACGTCATGGAGTTGGTGAACGGGCAGTTAGCCAGCTACTGATTGATGATTTTTTGCTGGCTGTTCCGTGAATTTTGTGTGCTTATCCTTGAGTTTAACTTCTTGTAAGAACTGTAACTTCTTACGTGAACAATCACATCAGATGGCCGTTTGTTTGTTTATGTAAGAACTGTAACTTCTTACGTGAACAATCACATCAGATGGCTGTTTGTTTGTTTATGTAAGGACCGTAACTTCGTTGATTTACTCACGTACTTATAATGTGATGAACTGATTTGCTGGTTCCCTGAATGTTTTGTGTTTATCCTATGTGTGACATTATCAACTGTACTTTGGTGGAGAAGTTGATCCTGAACTCTGTTGATTTTTCCAAAAAAAAAAAAAAACTGCATGGTGAACTACTTTGCTGGTGAATATTCGTCATTAAACTTTGTTGATTTTCTCTAGTCTGAGGTAATGAACTGATTTGGTAGTGAAACCGATCGAGTTTTCGTTCACATACACAATCGAATTGTTAGAAAAGATCCCTTTACATGAAATTGGCAAAAAAGACCCATCGGCCGTGGCAGCTGGCGCGCCAGCCGAAACGTGGCACCTGCCGCCACGCCCAGAGGCGACAACACTGTTCAGTCGGACACGGAGACATTAGTGTTCACCCAAAAATGAACAATATTTACAAGAAAAATAAAAAAACAAAAAAACACAAAAAAATCTGAAATTTTTCACCCATCTAGAACACTCGATCATCTTTGCTGCCAAATTTTTTCACCTTTTTAAAAAATTTCTGCTATTTTGACTTTTTTTTCAAGAATACCGTTCATTCCTTGTAAACCGGGCCTCACATGAATGGTGATGTGAGCAGTGCTGCCGCCTCTGTCCGTGGCGGCAGGTGCCACGTGTCGGCTGGCGCACCTGCCGTCGCGATCTGGGAATTTTTTTTATCAATTTCAACTCGAACTGGTCTTTTTTAGCAATTTCATTGAGCAGGTGGTTCTTTTGGACAAAAAATCAAACTGATCATGAACTTTTTCTTTTTTTTGGGGGGGGGGGGGTCAATAACTTGTTGATTTCCTGAAGTTTGACGTGATTACTTGATATATGGTGAATGTGTGTATGTTCCTCAATGTTGCATGCTGTTGATCTTCTGTACTTTGTCAGAACAGTAGCTATTGTGTTTGTAGTTGGACGATTATTGTGTGAACAGTCTTATATGGCATGACATGACAAACGAAACGGAATTTCAGTATGCATGACGGAACTCGGACTGTGTTGATTTCCTCAGTTCGGCGTGATGAGCTGATTTAGCGGTCGATTGGCAGTTACTAATGCATGGTTGTTGCTTGCTGTTGCGTGACATATTTGTGTTTATCCAACGTGTTTACCTATAAGAAAAATAGCCGTTTCAGATAAATGAGATGGACATTTGTTTATCTCATACTTTGCCGGGGTCAATAGCTCTTGTGCGACGTTTTTGACGTGAATTGAAAATTATTCAACATAGTTGATGAAAATGGCTCCTGTGCGACATTTTAGTTGGCAATTATAGCTCATATGCGGCATGATCCTCTTTTAACTCTAAAACGGAAGACACAAGGAGTTAGCGATTTGAGCTATGACACGGGAGCCACCGGTTATCCACATCAAAGCGGGACCCACAAATTACTAATATGCCTGGGGGACCCACAACTTATCCACATTAGCATGCGTGTGCTAATCAGCGTGCCCAAGCCAGCCACGAGCTCGAGTCGGCCCCATTCTTCTTGCCCTTACCCTTTCCTTTCCCCACCCTCTTCTTCCTCGTCTCCGGAGACGAAGCATGGCAACATCGGCCGACGAGTAATGTCTAGCTTGATATCGACCTCCCGCCAATCATGGCTATAGTACGGTCCACTATGATTGACAAGATGCCCCAATCGCCCGCGCATTGAGCCTTTGAAGCGTTTGACTTGTGTGAAGGAAGAAAATGGCAACCGTGGGCGCGAGTTCGTGAAATGCTTGAGGTGGCCACAACAGGGGCAGGTTACCTCTGTGTACTTCACCAATCGTATGGTCTAATTTCTCCCGATTTCTTTCTTTTTTTCATCGATTTTGGGCGGTGAATCTGTGGTTCATGCGCTGCCGACCCCCGCTTTTCATGTTCACAAGAAATATGGGCATTTCGAGTGGCTCAATGAGTACGTTGAGAGGTTAAAATTGGAGGGATCAACCCAAGAGCTCAATTTTGATGGGAGCCGCTTGCTGTGGAACCCGCCCCTCATTTGGCTGACATAGCCGATCCAATGATAGACCTGAATGGGGAAGTGAACAAAATAAACAAGAAACTAAAGGAGATGATCGATTTGAAGCATCAAGCAAATATGATGGTGGGACATTTTATTGTTTTGATGTTCATAAACCACTAGAAATCGTTAGAGTTTCAGTTTTGTGTGTCGAGCTAGTTTCAGGGGTCCTTAATTTAAGTTTGTGTGTCAAGCTAGTAGTTTCAGTTAGACCATGAAGCATTTGCTAGCAGAAGTTATATCAAGAAAAACTTGCCCGAATTCTTGTAATGACCATATTTCGAGTTAAAATTCTAGCCCCTGATGAATAAAATGCAACAATTCATGAAGTCTGTCTCCTCTGTCCATGGATCATTTGCTTCACCTGATAATAAAATGTAGTAATTTGGTCTCCTCTGTCGCATACACTTGCATCCCCTTCTTCAGTTAACAAAGAGTTCAGTGCAGACTTGAGGGTCAAAAAAAGTTGTTGGACCATGGGCTGATGACGACAGAAAGAAAAAGCATTTGTGATGGGTCATTTTGTGATACACAATGTTTCTGAATAAATAATGAAGAAAATAAACGAGATGTGTCGTGCACAATTGCACATACCATAGCATGTTTGTTTTCGGATAAATTAGTTGAATCATATTTAAGGGGGATAGATAGATCCATTCATGTATGGCTGCATGAACATATGTATGTATTGTAACTTGTCCACTATTGTTGATTGTTCTGATGCATGAAGTAGATAGATTCTTTGTATGCATGAACATGGTTGCATGTCCATCGTTGCATGTCCATATAGTGGAATCTTACTTTTATTACCAACACATAAATCAACTAGATAGAACATCAAGCACGACATAAATCAACGGGTAGATGGAACAACATCAATATAGTAGCATACATGGTACCATTATCACTTACATAGATATTTTGGGTCATCCAGGCCACAACACGAACATACACTACTGGAATTCAGTTTTTTGTCGTCTGCCAAATCTTTGTCGTCCGCTGGCTGATGGCAAAGAGTGTCTTTGCCGTCAGCTTCCACAAAGCGGATGCAAAGAACTGGCCGATGGCATAGAATGTCTTTGCCATCAGTCACTTCTTTGCCGTCAGCCGCAGATGGCAAAGATTAGGACAGCAGACGGCAAAGCTTTGGACTGGGCCCACCTGGCCGAGGGAATGTTAGGTCAAACTACAGTCGCTTCGTTGCTGTCTGCTAGCGGACGACAAAGAGTCCGGAGGTAGACGACAAAGCTTAGGAATTATGTAACAACCGTTCCTATCCACCCTGGCCCTCTCTCTCTCTCAAACGGCCACTCTCTTCCACTCCTCTCCCCTGATGCCCACCGCCACCACCACCGTCGCGCCGCCGCCCCGGTGCCCCACAACACCGCTGCCGCGCCACCGCCCCCGGCGCCCCCGGCGCCGCCCCGAGGCCCCACAGCACCGCCGCCGCCACCCCACCGCACCCGGCGCCGCCCCGGTGCCCCACAACACCGCCGCCGCCACCCCACCGCCGCCGCCACCCCACCGCCCCTGTCGCCGCCCCGCCGCCCCAACACCCCCAGCCCCGCCGCCCACGACGCCCCTGCCGGTGAGCCCCCACACCCCAGCCGCCACTGCCACTAGTTAGTTAGCTTAATAGAAAGAAGAGGAAGAAGAAGAAGAGGAGGAGGAGGAGAAGAGGAGAAGAAGAGGAGGAGGAGGAGGAGAAGAAGCAGAAGAAGAAGAAGAAGAGTAGAAGAAAAATAAGAAGGAGAATAATAATAATAATAAGAAGAAGAAGAAGAAGAAGAGGAGAAGAAAAAAATAAGAAGGAGAAGAAGAAAATAAGAAGAGAAGAAGAGAAGAAGAGAAGAAAAAAAAAAGAAGAAGGAGAAGAAGAGAAAAAATAAGAAAAGAAGAATAAGTAGAAGAAGAGGATAAAGAAAAATGGAAATAGAAATAAGAGGAAGAAGAAGAAGAAGAAGAAGAAGAAGAATTAGAGGAAGAAGAGGAGAAGAGGAGGAGGAGGAGGAGGAGGAGGAGGAGAAGAAGAAGAGAAGAGGAGAAGAAAGAGGAAACATGAAAAGAAGAAGAGAAGAAGAAGGAGAAGGAGGAGGAGGAGAAGGAGCCCTCCTTCTTCTCTCCTCCTTCTTCTCCTTCTTATTCTCCTTCTTCTTCTCCTTCTTCTCTCCTCCTTCTCCTTCTTTTCTCCTTCTTCTTCTCCTTCTTCTCTCCTCCTTCTTCTCCTTCTTCTTGTCTTTCTTCTTGTCCTTCTTCTCTCCTCCTTCTTCTCCTTCCTCTAAAATGACATAATTAGCCCATTTAACTCCCAAAAGACATAATTAGCATATTTGTGTTGATCGGGTGGATTTACATGTGACAGTTGTCTCGTCACTGTGAGGTCTGCTATGCGAAGACCTCCCCGTGTGTTGTACGAGCTCCGCCCCTGCATTCGTGGGTCAGTACAAATGTCATCTCCTCCTCGCCCCTTCATTTACTGTGGGTCGGTTTTGGATGAAACTTGCTAGATTTAGGTAATTAAATTAATTTATGAGTATGCGTGACCAATATGCGTCTCCCGTTCGAAAGGGTTACAATTTTAAATATGCATGCATTTTCTTATATTTATAACCGTGATTCTTTCGAATTGTCCAACGTTATCCATGGACTGCCCGAGTATATGTAGATTGGGTTCGTTTTCCCATATGCTTTGGTACGGATCCGATGCATAATTTCGTCAGTGCCCCCTATTGTTCTCCGGATACACATCCTCTCTGATTATTGCGGAGACGTGTATCAGGAGAACATCGGGGAGGTGCTGCCGAAATTTTGCGTTGGATCCGGAGCAGAGCATGGGAAAACGAACCCAATCTATACATAATCGGGTGGGATTAGGACCTATCTTTACCTATTAGCGTGTAGGTTGCATGGACGTAATAAAAATGGCGAACTTGATTAATTGATGAATATATATGCTAAATTATATAAATATATTTCTTGTGTCTTTAGTAGCTAGGCAAGATGAGTGATCGTGCGTGGATGTATACCTGTCACCCTAGTCAGAAAGAGATGACGAAAGAATGGTTTCTAAAAACCAAGGAATTTGTGAAAGCCGCATTTGCAAATGGCCAGGAAAGAAACTATTGCCCCTGTCCTGGATGCGACAACTATAAAGAGACGACAGAGGGTGTTATGATTAAACACCTGCAGAGGAGGGGTTTTAAGCTTAATTATACGGTGTAGACATTTCATGGTGAGTCTATACAACGCACCAGAGCTGAGGTGGTCCGTCGTTGCACCGACGAGCATGGTACCGGGATCGAAGACATGGTGTAAGACTTTGATGATGCTCGGGATTCGAAAGATGAGATGGAGGAATCTGCAAAGGCCTTCTATGAAATGTTGGAGTCTTCAAAACGTCCTCTCCATGAGCACACTGAGCTTTGTCAGCTGGATGCAATTGCACAAGTAATGGCTCTGAAGGCTTAGTTCAACTTGGGAAGAGAATTCTACGACGCGATGATGACACTATTTGGACGCTTCCTACCCAAAGGCCATGTCATGACTGCAAACCTGTACCAGTCGGACAAAATACTTTGTGTACTTAAGATGCCCTATGAGAAGATAGATGCATGTGATAAAGGATGTGTCTTATTTAGGAAGGAGTATGCACACTTGGACTATTGTCCCAATTGCGAGTATGGGTGAGAAGAGGCAGACCAAAATCGCAGTTAGTGTTCTTCGGTATATGCCAATCGTACCAAGGCTTCAACGTCTTTTCATGGTCGAAGAGACAACAAGACAGATGACATGGCACAAACTGGGCAAAAGAACCGAACTATATGCGGTTGGGAATAAGATGGCGGTACACACATCGGATGGGGAAGCATGGAAACATTTCGATGGATTGCATCAGGATAAAGTGGCAGATCCAAGGAATCCTCGAGTATGCGTCGTCATGGATGGTTTTAATCCATTTGGTATGACGACAACCCAATACAGTTGTTGGTTTGTATTTGTCATTCCACTCAATCCCCCCCCGGGCAGATTATGCAAAGAAAGAACATATTTCTGACGTTGATAATTCCAGGGCCCAATTATCCGGGGAAGAATATGAATGTGTACCTACAGCCGCTTAAGGATGAATTGGAAGAATCTTGGGATAATGGGGTCAAGACATACGGTGCTGCTAGAAAACAAAACTTCAAAATGCATGTGTGGTACATGTACTCTATGCATGACTTGCCGGCGTATGCGCTATTCTCTGGATGGTGTGTGCGTGGAAGGTTCATGTGCCCCCAATGGAAGGCAACTCTTCAGTTTCATTGGTTGCAGGAGGGTCGGAAGTATTCTTGCTTTGACTTGCATAGACAATTCCTGGATCCTGACCATTAGTTCAGAAAAGACAAGAAGAACTTTACCAAAGTTAAAGTTGTCAAAAACTTGGCACCACCTGCGTTGACAGGCCAACAGATCCTGGATCAGTTAAACACCCTCGAGCCTGATCCAGAGCATCCAGGGTATTTCAAGGGGTATAATTCAAAACACGCGTGGACTCACAAGCCATGCTTCTGGGATCTGCCTTACTTCAAAGACCTCCTTCTTCCACACAATATCGACATGATGCACACTGAGATGAATATCGGACAGGCTATTTTTGGTACATTGTTCGACATAGATGGGAAGACAAAGGATAATATTAAGGCTAGAGTTGATCAAGAGACATTATGTCATAGACCGTTACAAAACATGCGAGAAGGCAAAGGAAAGCAGAAGTGGTCGAAGCCAAAGGCCTGGTTCAATCTTGGAAGGCCAGCTATGAGGGAAATTATCTTGTGAGTCAAAATGCACTTGATGTTCCCCGATGGGTATGCAGCGAATCTAAAGAGGGGAGCGAGTCTTGAAAAAATAAAAATCTTTGGTCTCAAGAGTCATGATTGGCACATATGACTAGAGCGGGTAATATCGGTGATGTTACGTGGCTTTATTCCTGAGAATGAATGGCTAGTACTGGCGGAGCTGAGCTATTTCTTCCGTGTTCTTTGTGCGAAAGAATTGTCGCCTGGCGTGGTAGATGACATGGAGGAGTTTGCACCAGAGTCGTTGTGCAAATTAGAGAAGATCTTTCCGCCGGGCTTCTTTAATCCAATGCAGCATTTGATTTTACATCTACCGACCGAGGCAAGATTGGGTGGGCCCGTGCAAAATCATCGGTGCTATGCAACTAAGAGGATGCAGAATACGCTTCGAGCTAAATGTAAAAATAAGCATAGAATTGAAGCATCTATGGCTGAGGCATTCATTACTAAGGAGGTGGCAAACTTTGTGAGAGCACACTACAAAGCCAAAAATCATCATTTGCGTAATCCGAAGCTTCGGCACAATGATGCAGACCCTAAGAAAGGTGGGTCCAACCACAGTCTATTCAAAGGGAAGCTCGCAACAGCCGGTGCTTCGAAACCAATAATGTTGGATGTCGAAAAATGGCGGAACATTTCGTTGTATATATTTAACAACCTAACAGAAGTGCGGTTGTACATTGAGTAAGTTCTCGGCACATTTTCCCGTAACTTCTAATTCCTTTGAACTGCTCTTATTCCTGGATATTACATACAACCGATACGTCGCCAAATTCTCGGATGGAGCGGTGATCGAAAATGATTCCATCGAAGAGTATGAGCTTCTGGCAAAGACAGGAGGCGGCTATCCCGGTTTCATCTCTTGGTTCAAACAAACGGTAATTATCAATAACGAACCATTTCATTTCTTGTTCTAACTTGCGGCTAATGCAACAATCGTTTCGTATTAAACTTGTAGGCTAATTCAGAGTCTATGGTCACCGACTTGAGACAAGCCGCTAATGGTTTTGACTATAAGGTCCGTTCATTTGAGAAATACAACATCAACGGGCATCTCTTTCGTACCTTTGGCATAGAGCTATCTATGCCCGACCGGAAATCTACAAATTGTGGTGTATCTGCTATCGGCGAAGGTGTTATCGAGTATTATGGAAGAGTTGAAGCAATTTATGAACTTCAATTCTATAGTGAAAACCCACCGAACGTCGTAGTCTTCAAATGTTATTGGTTCCACCCGAAGGAGACTAAAAGGACTCATGAACATATAGGACTAGTTGAAATCAATCTAAACACCCATTTAGATGTTCCCGATGGCTATATTACGGCTCAACAGGCGACCCAAGTTTTCTATCTACCGTGGGCATGCCAAACTGATAAGAATCTGGAAGGTTGGTATGTTGTTTATGAAGTGCCGCCACATGTTAGACCACCTCTCCCAAATGAACAGGATTATGAACCTCACATTAACCTAGACACATATCATGGAGAATTCTTTCAAGAAACACGTCTTTCCAAGAAACGTTTCAAGAACCGCCGTGCTTCACCCTAGAACATGGAAGTAGACAGCGACAATGAATCCAACTTCACCCCTGAGCCGGAACCAGCAGAGCTGGAACTAGAAGAGGTTACTGATGCGGATGACCTGTCAATGCTTGACCGATTACAGAAAGGCCTTCCACAACTTCATGCCGTTGAACCCGATGAGCACAACATTCATGAAGATATGCGTGATAGTGATGATGATGATGCATTTATTGATGATGATTATTAGTTTGTAAGATTCACAACTTAAATTATGTATGTACATATTATTATTCATGATAGTGATTATGTTGTACTAATTTATTTTAATCTTTATCATGGCAGGTTAAGTCCCTCTGCCGATGCCCGTATTCTCTGCGATTGGCACGGTGAGTTTCATTTCATTGGTCATTATAAACTAGTATTAACAAGAGGAGAAGAAATAGGAAAAAACCTTGGTTAGCTCATGAATATTATATTCTTAGTTTGTTTTCCTGTAAAATGACATAATTAGCCCATTTAGCTCCAAAAAGACATAATTAGATAATTTAGCTCCATCAAGAGGAGAAGAGGAGAAGAAATAGGAAGAATAAAAAGAAGGAAGAAGAAGAAGAAGAAGAGAAGGAGAAGGAGAAGAATAAGAAGAGGGAGAAGGAGAAGGAGGAGTCCTTCTCCTCCATCTCCTTCTTCTGCTTCTTCTCCTTCTTCTTGATTTCTTCTGCTTCTTCTCCTTCTTCTCCTCCTTCTCCTCTTTCTTATCCTCCTTAACTTATTTTCCCCAACAATGACAAAATTAGCCCATTTAGCTCCAAAATGACATAATAAGCTCAGAATGGAATAAAAACCTTGGTTAGCTCATGAATATTACATTCTTAGCTTGTTTTCCTCTAGAATGACATAATTAGCCCATATAGCTCCAAAAAGACATAATTAGATAATTTAGCTGCAAGAAGAGGAGAAGAGGAGAAGAAATAGGAAAAATGAAAAGAAGGAAGAAGAAGAAGAAGAGAAGAAGAAGGAGAAGGAGGAGGAGGAGATGAAGGAGAAGGATGAGGAGGAGAAGAAGGAGAAGGAGGAGGAGAAGGTCACCTTATCCTCCTTCTCCTCCTCCTTCTTCTTCTCCTTCTTCTTGATTTCTTCTTCTTCTCCTCCTCCCCCTCCTCTAAAATGACATATTTAACCCAAGTTAGCTCCAAAACGACATATAGTTAGCTTGGCTTCCACCTAAATGACATAATTATCTTAGTTAGCTCCAAAATGACCTATTTAATAAAACAATGACCTATACTTAGCTAAGTTCTCTCCTAAATGACATAATAAAGCTTACATAGATCCAAGATGACCTATATTCCCCCTAACTTAGGTATTAAATGGCCTATAATTAGCTTAGCTAGCTCCAAAATGGCGTAATAAGCATAGTTTGCTCCGGAAATGACCTATTTTACCCAAGTTAGCTCCGAAAGGACCTATAGTTAGCTAGGCTTCTACCTAAATGACATAATTAGCTTAGTTAGCTCCAAAATGGCCTATTTAATAAAAATGACCTATACTTAGCTAAGTTCTCTCCTAAATGACATAATAAGGCTTACGTAGCTCCAAGATGACCTATTCCCCCGAACTTTGGTATTAAATGGCCTATAATTAGCTTAGCTATCTCCAAAATGGCTTAATAAGCATAGTTTGCTCCGAAATGACCTATTTAACCCAAGTTAGTTCCGAAAGGACCTATATTTAGCTAGGTTTCCACCTAAATGACATAATTAACTTAGTTACCTCCAAAATGGCCTATTTAATTAAAATGACCTATACTTAGCTAAGTTCTCTCCTAAATGACATAATAAGGCTTACGTAGTGATACGTCTCAAACGTATCTATAATTTTTGATGGTTTCATGCTGTTATCTTGTCAACTTTGGATGTTTTATATACCTTTTATATCTTTTTTGGGACTAACTTATTAATTCATTGCCAAGTGCCAGTTCCTGTTTTTTCTGTATTTTTGACTATTTTCAGATCTGATTTTGGAACGGAGTCCAAACGGAATAAAATCCCCGAAAATAATTTTTCCGGAACAGAAGAAGATCGGGGGACTTGAGGGCCAAGGCAGGAGGCCCACAGGGGGCCCACAAGACCTGTAGCCGCGGCTAGGGGGCTCGCGGCTACCAGGCTTGTGGCCCCCCTGGAGCTCCCCTGCCCTAGCTCTTTCGCCTATATATTCCCTAAAATACCACAAAAAATTAGGGCGTCCACGAAACCACTTTTCCGCCGCCGCAAGCTTCCGTTTCCGCGAGATCTCATCTGGAGACCCTTCCCGGTGCCCTGCCGGAGGGGACTTTGGAGTTAGAGGGCTTTTACATCAACATCATTGCCTCTCCAATGACTCATGAGTAGTCTACTTCAGACCCACGGGTCCGTAGTTAGTAGCTACATGGCTTCTTCTCTCTCTTGGATCTTCAATACAAAGTTCTCGATGATCTTCATGGAGATCTATCCGATGTAATCCTCTTTGGCGGTGTGTTTGTCAAGATCCGATGAATTGTGGATTTGTGATCAGATTATCTATGAATTATATTTGAGTCTTTGCTGATTTATTATATGCATGATTTGATATCCTTGTAAGTCTCTCTGAGTCTTGGGTTTTGTTTAGCCAACTTGATCTATGATTCTTGCAATGGGAGAAGTGCTTGGTTTTGGGTTCATACCGTACGGTGACCTTTCCCAGTGACATAAGGGGCAGCAAGGCACGCATCGTGTTGTTTCCATCAAGGGTAACAAGATGGGCTTTCATCATAAATTTGATATTGTCCTTCTACATCATGTCATCTTGTTTAAGGCGTTACTCTCTTCTTATGAACTTAATACACTAGATGCATGCTGGATAGCGGTCGACGTGTGGAGTAATAATAGTAGATGCACAAAGTATCGGTCTACTTGTTTTGGACGTGATGCCTATATGTATGATCATTGACATAGATAACGTCATGACTTTGCGCGGTTCTATCAATTGCGCGACAGTAATTCGTTCACCCACCGTCTACTTGCTTTCATGAGAGAAGCCACTAGTGAACACTACGGCCCCCGGGTCTACTCACAATTATTATCTCAGCTTTTACTTTTACTTTGCTTTGTTTACTTTTTGCTTTCAGTTCTCACTTTGCAAACAATCTATAAGGGATTGACAACCCCTTCATAGCGTTGGGTGCAAGCTCTTTGTGTTTGTGCAGGTACTTGTGACTTGACGCGATCCTCCTACTCGATTGATACCTTGGTTCTCAAACTGAGGAAAATACTTACTGCCGCTGTGCTACATCACCCTTTCCTCATCAAGGGAACACCAAAGCAAGGCTCCAAGGCCACGGGGGAATCCTTTGCATACTTGCCAAGGAAATCCCTATAGGCGTAGCCAGCAGCACGTAGCTCCAAGATGACCTATTCCCCCTAACTTAGGTGTTAAATGGCCTATAATTAGCTTAGCTAGCTCCAAAATGGCTTAATAAGCATAGTTTGCTCCGAAATGACCTATTTTACCCAAGTTAGCTCTGAAAGGACCTATAGTTAGCTAGGCTTCCTCCTAAATGACATAATTAGCTTAGTTAGCTCCAAAATGGCCTATTTAATAAAAAAATAACCTATACTTAGCTAAGTTCTCTCCTATTTTACCCAAGTTAGCTCCAAAAGGACCTATACTTAGATAATTTAGCTCCAAGAAGAGCAGAAGAGGAGAAGAAATACGAAAAATGAAAAGAAGGAAGAAGAAGAAGAAGAAGATAAGAAGAAGAAGGAGGAGTAGGAGAAGAAGGAGGAGAAGACCTTCTCCTCCTTCTCCTCTTTCTCCTTCTTCTTCTCCTTCTTCTTGATTTCTTCTTCTTCTTCTCGTCCTCCTCTTTCTTCTCCCCTTTCTTATTCTCCTTACCTTATTTTCCACAACAATGACATAATTAGCCCATTTAGCTCTAAAAAGACATTATAAGCTCAAAATGGCATAATAACCTTGGTTAGCTCATTAATATTATATACTTAGCATGTTTTCCTCTATAATGACATACTTAGTCCATTTAGCTCCAAAAAGACATTGTTAGCTAATTTAGCTCCAAGAAGAGGAGAAGAGGAGAAATGAAAAGGAAGAAGAAAAAGAAGAAGAGAAAAAGAAGAGAAGGAGAAGGAGAAGAAGGAGGAGAAGAAGAAGAAGAGAAGAAGGAGAAGGAGGAGAAGAAGGAGAAGGAGCCCTCCTTCTTCTCCTTCTTATTCTCTCCTCCTTCTTCTCCTCCTTCTTATCCTTCTTCTTCTCTTCTTCTCTTCTTCTGCTCTTCTCCTCCTCCTTCTCCTTCTCCTTATCCTTCTCCTTCTCCTCCTCCTCCTCCTTATTCTTGTTTTTCTTCTCCTTCTTCTCTTTCTTCTTCAATTTAGCTTTTTTGTCATATATATGTTGTTGTTCTTCTTCTTATGACTATCTTATTCCCATTTTGCAGATTGGATGTACTACATGCATGGAAGCTGGCATTGGAGTGCTTTAATTCTAGTTTTCATTTGAGTTGATGAACAATGTCGAACTATATGTATATGTATATATGGATGAATAATATATGTGGAACTATATGGATGAACAATATATGTGGAACTATATGTATATGTATATATGGATGAAACTTTGTATGTGTTGGTTCTTTCGATATATAGGATGTACATTGATGAACAAATGACATTGATGAACTTTATATGTATATCATATATGTGTTGTGACCTATATATCATATATGTGCTATGAATTATATATATATGTGCTGTGAAATAGAAAAACTAAACAAAAATGTGACAATATTGGCTCTTTGCCGTCTGTCAGCCGATCACAAAGGCCTTTGCCATCAGGGAGCAGACGGCAAAGAGGCCACATGTCACCCAGCTGTGCAACCTAGGCAGCAGCAGCTGGCCATATGGGCTCTTTGCCGTCCGCTGCCTCGGGAGGCTGACGGCACAACGGTAGGGAGGCTGACGACAAAGAGGGGGAGGGAAGCAGATGGCAAATAGGGGACAGGGAAGCGGACGACAAAGCCTCCGTTAGCCCTAACGGAGCCGTCGCCTGTCGGCTGCCGTCTCAAATTCTTTGTCGACTGCTCGGTGCCAGATACTAATGACAAAGCTCTTTGTCGCCCGCTTAGGGAAGGATGACGACAAAGAAGCTACAATGCTGTCGTAAGCTGACGCAGAATCTTTGCCGAGAGGAGTTTTCTTTGCTGTATGTGTATTACTCAATGCCGTCGGTGGAGTCCTCTTTGCCGTCTGTTATGGCAGACGGCAAAGAAGCTGATTCCTGTAGTGATATAATATGCTTACAACTTAGGATAACAAAAGACAAACATAGATAGATAGATTTTGCGGAAAAAGATAGATAGATAGATAGATGGATAGATCTAAACGCCTAGCTCCCACCTGGGTGTTGCCTTCTCCACCTTGCTCCTCCTCGCTCCCTCTCCACCTCGCTCCTCCTTCGGGCGCCTTTCACTGTTCCTCCGGGGTGCTCTTGATGGGTACGGGAGAGTATGCATGCGCTACACGGTAGGGAAGATGTTGGTGTAATCCGTGAAGATATTGTGGGTGGTGAAAGCGATGAACTCACAACCACACCAGAACATGCGACCAAGGAGATAGATTGCGTCGATGGAGTTGGTGAAGTGGGCAAGGATGGCAACCAAAACACTATTGTGGGTGACCTCCTCAACTCGGGACATCCTTTGGAGATCCCCGGGGGAGGTTGTAGTAGCCGAGAGCAAGGAAGAAGTAACTAAAGTCCCTTGCACCCCTCCACCTTGGCATCGATCACACACGGAGGGTTCTCTCAACATACACGTCGCCGGGTAGAGGAACTTCGGCATGGTGGGGGGCATGCGGTAGGTTAGTCCGGTGAACTACATGGTTGCTGTGGGCTTGTTCTTGGCTGCTTGCTGGTCTTTGGGTCTGCCTTGTAGAGAAGCAGGGAAGATGGGAGAGGATGGGATATGGATGAGTGTGAGAGGAAGAGGAAGACGATAGGTGGCTTAAATAGCCATAATGCGACGTGCCGATTCACGGGTTCACTGGTTTCACTGTGGAAGTAATGATAGTCGGGCGGCGGGGTGTGGGTGTGTATCATCGGAAGTGTGTACACGTGTGGGAAACCAACCCTTTCATCGAGGGGAGTGTACACATTGGGCATCAATAGCCATAATGCAACGTTTCAGCGTTGCACGCATATGTGGTGTCGGTCGGTGGTCGGGGACACGCCTGCTCGTTCTTCTCTGTCTGTGCATGCATGCATCGTTGGCGGCTCGTGCCCATGCATGCAATGTAGCCTGCTGGCTATGGCCAGGCAAGAGGCAAGAATGGCAACATTCGGTCCAAGGGTCCAAAGGGGGGCTTCTTTTACCAGATCCCAACGGCGCGCATCCATTGTAGCCCAGTCACCCCATTCGAGCGTAGAACGAGCACGCTGGTAGATCATTGATGTGGAATTGCATGCCGATCCACAGCATTGAACGCGCGATGATCTAACGGTCCACAATTGGGGGAGGGTGGTCTTATCTAGCGTTCTAGAATGTAACTAATCATACCGTAGAATGAGCCTCACTTGGATCAGTGACGTATCCCTTGTGCGCGATCCACACCGTCCACTGCAACGGCGACACAGATCTTCTGTCGTCTCTTGAGCTTGCATTCGTTTTTTCCTTGAAGAGGAAAGGGCGATGCTGCACAGGAGCAGTAAGTATTTCCCTTAGTTTGAGAACCAAGGTATCAATCCAGTAGAACAATCTCGTCAAGTCCAGAGTACCTGCGCAAACACAAAAGAGCTTGCACCCAACGCTATAAAGGGGTTGTCAATCCCTTCAAGATTGATTGCAAAGTGAGATCTGAAGGCGGAAAGTGCAACGAAGTAAAAGTGTAAGGCTGAAAATATGATGTGAAGTAGACCCGGGGGCCATAGTGTTCACTAGAGGCTTCTCTCAAAATAGCAAATATCACGATGGGTGAACAAATTACTGTCGAGCAATTGATAGAACCGTGCAAAGTCATGGCGATATCTAAGGCAATGATCATACATATAGGCATCCCGTCCGAGACAAGTAGACCGATACTTTCTGCACCTACTACTATTACTACACACATCGACCGCTATCCAGCATGCATCTAGTGTATTGAGTTCATGACGAACAGAGTAACACCTTAAGCAAGATGACATGATGTAGAGGGATAAACTCAAACCAATGATGAAAACCCCATCCTTTTACCCTTGATGGCAACAACACGATACGTGCCTCGCTACCCCTTCTGTCACTAGTTGAGGTCACCGCACGGTATGAACCCAAAACCAAGCACTTCTCCCATTGCAAGAATCATAGATCAAGCTGGCCAAACAAAACCCACAACTCGAAGAGAATTACAAGGATATGAAATCATGCATAAGAGAGATCAGAAGAAACTCAAATAAGATTCATAGATAATCTGATCATAAATCCACAATTTATCGGATCTCGACAAACACACCAAAAAAGAAGATTACATCGTATAGGTCTCCATGAAGATCATGGAGAACTTTGTATTGAAGATCCAAGAGAGAGAAGAAGCCATCTGGCTACTAGCTATGGACCCGTAGGTCTATGGTGAACTACTCACGCATCATCAGAGAGTTCATGGTGTTGATGAAGAAGCCCTCCGTGTCCGAATCCCCCTCCGGCAGGCCACCAGAACGTGCCCCAGATGGGATCTTGCGGAGACAGAAGCTTGCGGCGGCGGAAAATTATTTTCGATGATCTCTTGATTTTTTCGAGGATTTTAGGGAATATATAGGCGGAAGACCTAGGGCAGGGGAGCCGAGGGAGCTCACAAGCCTGCTAGGCCCGCCCCCCTAGGCCGGGTCTGGTGGGCTTGTGACCTCCTCCGAGGTCCCCTGCCTTGATTCTCAAGTCTCACGCGTGTCTTCTATTATGGAAAAAATAATTCCGCATATTATATTCCCTTTAGACTCCGTTTAAAATTCTCCTCTGAAAAGGGTCAAAAACACGGAAAAACAGGAACTGGCACTTGGCACTGAGTTAATAAGTTGGTCCCAAAAAATATATAAAAGGCATATAAAACATCCAAAGTTTGACAAGATAATAGCATGAAACCATAAAAAATTATAGGTACGTTGGAGACGTATCAAGCATCCCCAAGCTTAACTCCTGCTCGTCCTCGAGTAGGGAAGTGATAAAGAATGAATTTTTGATGTGGAATGCTACCTAACATATTTGTCCTTTGTAACTTCTTTCTTGTGGCATGAATGTTCAGATCCGTAAGATTCAAAACAATAGTTTGCTATTGACATGAAAACAGTAATACTTCAAGCAAACTAGCAAAGTAATCATGAACTTTCAAAATAATAAGGCCAAAGAAAGTTATCCCTACAAAATCATATAGTCTGGCCATGCTCCATCATCCCCACACAACTAATGAAAATCATGCACAACGCCGGTATTGGCCAAGTAATTGTTTTCGCACTCTTACTTTCCAAACTTTTTATAACTATCACGCAATACATGAGCGTGAGCCATGGATATAGCACTATAGGTGGAATAGAGTGTGGTGGTGGTTGTGAGACAAAAAGGAGGAGATGGTCACATTGACTCAGCATATCAAAATGCTATGGAGATGCCCATTAATAGATATGAATGTGAATGAGTAGGGATTTCCATACAAATGATGCACTACATCTATAAGTATGTGAAAGCTCAAAAGGATAACAAGTGGGTGTGCATCCAACTTGCTTGCTCACGAAGACCTAGGGCAATTTTGTGGAAGCCCATAATTGGAATATACAAGCCAAGTTATAAAATAAAGATTCCCACTAGCATATGGTGATGACGCAACGAGAGGCTCTCAATCATGAAGAACATGGTGCTATTATGAAGCACAAGTGTGGAAAAAGATAGTAGCATTGTCCCTTCTCTCCTTTTCTCTTTTTTTTATTTGGGCTCTTGGGCCTCTTTTTTTCTTTTCTTTTATTTGGGCTCTTTGGCCTCCTTTTTTCCTCACATGGGACAATGCTCTAATAATGATGATCATCACACTTTTATTTACTCACAGCTCAAAGCTTAGAAATGACTCTATAGGAAATGCCTCCGGCAGTGTACCGGGATGTGCAACGATTTGGCTTGGCGTATGACGTTGAAACATCTCGCTAGCTATCTTATGATCACGCAATGGCAATATGAGAGTGACGGCACAAGTCATGAGACGGAACGGTGGGAGTTGTATGGCAATATATCTCGGAATGGCTATGAAAATGCCATAGTAGGTAGGTATGGTGGTTGTTTTGAGGAAGGCAAATGGTGGGTTTGTGCACCGGCGAGAATTGCGCGACACTAGAGAGGCTTGCAATGGTGGAAGGTGAAAGTGCATCTATACCATGTACTCACATTAGTCATGAAGAACTCACATACTTGTTGCGAAAGTTTTTATTAGTAATCGAAACAAAGTGCTAAACGCATACTCCTAGGGGAAGGGTTGGTAGGTGCTAACCATCGCGCTATCTCGACCTCAACACAAAGGATGACAATCAATAGATCAATTATGCTCCGACTTCCTAACATAGCGGTTCACCATAACTGCATGCTACGGGAATCACTAACTTCAACACAAGTATTTCTAGATTCACAACACCCTACTAACGTAACTCTTAATATTACCAAATCCATGTCTCAAAACTAATTGAGAGGAATCAAGACTTCTCTTTCTACTCAATGCACATGAAGATGGAGTTTTTTGTATCCTCTTTGGGTACCTATCACCTTTGGGACTACTTTCATAGCATAAGACAACTACCAAGTCATGCACCGCCGTGCTTTAAAAGATCTAAGTGAAGCACATAGAGCAAAATTATCTAGCTCAAAAAGATATAAGTGAAGCATGATGAGCATTCTAGCCAAAATCACGATGAGTGCATGTCTCTCTCAAAAGGTGTGCAGCAAGGATGATTGTGACACAACAAAAAGAAAAGACTCCTACGATACAAGACGCTCCAAACAAAACACATATCATGTGGTGAATAAAAATATAGCTCCAAGTAATGTTACCGATGGATTGAAGACGAAAGAGGGGATGCCTTCCCGAGGTATCCCCAAGCTTGAGCTCTTTCCACTCCTTATCTATTTGTCCATGAGAACATCACCCAAAACTTGAAAACTTCACAACAGAAAACTTAAACAGAAACTCGTGATAACATTAGCACAAGAAAACAAACTACCACCACTTTAGGTACTGTAGCAATCTTGATTTCTATTTATATTGGTGTTGGCCTACTGTATTATCACTTTCCCATGGCTAGTAACCCCAATAATATCCATAGTTTCATCAAAACAAGCAACCAACTCAAGAAAAACAGAATCTGTCAAAAACAGACCAGTCTGTAGCAATCTGTATACTTCGTATACTTCTCATACCTTAAAAATTCTGAAAAATTACGACTGCCTGGGCAAAAGGCATATCAACCAGCAGCAAAAATAATCAACTCAAAATCCCTTTCTGAATAAAAATGAAAAATCATCTCGTGAGCGAAAGGTTTGTGTATTTTTCTAGCAGGATTAAACAACCATCACTAAGACTAGTCATAAGGTATTGCTTGGCTCAAACACAAAAGGAAACACAAAAGACAAAACCATAACAGAATTATGATGGTGTGGATGCAACAAAACAGAAAAGAAAAATATAAATTCAGTAGGTTACCTCCCAACAAGCGCTATTGTTTAACGCCCTTAGCTAGGCATTGATAAATCAATGATGCTCACACAAAAGACAAGAACTGAAGCACAACGAGAGCATCATAAAGCATGTGAAAATCACATCTAAGTCTAACATACTTTCTATGCATAGGCATTTTATAGGAGAACAAATTGTCAAGACAACCAATAGTTACCAAATGAAAGGAAGAAGAAGGAGACAATAGCAATCTCAACATAACGAGAGGTAATTTGGTAACATGAAAGTTTCTACCACAATATTTTCCTCTCTCATACCAATTACATGTGGTATCATAATCAAATTCAACAATATAGCTATCACAAAGGATATTATTTTTATGATCCACATGCACGCAAACTTGACGCTCTTCAAAAATAGTGGGATTATCATGAACTAAAGTCATGACTTCTCCAAACCCACTTTCATTATTATTGCTAATATCATTGCAACAAGTTGTGGACATAGCAAAACTAGCATCCCCAAGATTAGGGTTTTGCATATTTTTGGCATGATTGTCATTAACATAATTTATAATGAAATCATTGCAATCATGCTTTTCATTCAAGGAGCCCTCGTGAATCACATCAGAAATTTCTTCATCACGATTTTCAGATTCACGCATCTCAAGCAAAACTCCATAGAGAAAGTCAAGTGCACTCAACTCACTAGCAATTGGTTCCACATAAGTGGATCTCTTAAAGATATTAGCAAGTGGGTGAGGATCCATATCACTAGATTTTCAGCAAGCGAAGATGCCAGCATATTGAAGGCACATAGCACACAAGCAAAGGAAAGGCAAACGAAAAAAGGCAAATATTTTTGTAATTTTTTTTTCAGAAGTGGGGAGAGGAAAACAAGAGACAAAAAAGGTAAATGCAACAGATGAGTTTGCGACACTTACTTGGATGAGTTCTTGACTTGATCCTCCCCAGCAACGGCGCCAGAAATTCTTCTGCTACAGCGACAGAGATCTTCTGTCGTCTCTTGAGCTTGCGTTGGTTTTTCCCTTGAAGAGGAAAGGGCGATGCAGCACAGGAGCAGTAAGTATTTCCCATAGTTTGAGAACCAAGGAATCAATCCAGTAGGATAATCTCGTCAAGTCCAGAGTACCTGTGCAAACACAAAAGAGCTTGCACCCAACACTATAAAGGGGTTGTCAATCCCTTCAAGATTGATTGCAAAGTGAGATCTGAAGGCGGAAAGTGCAACGAAGTAAAAGTGTGTTGATGAAGAAGGCCTCCATATCATCGCATCATCGGAGAGGTCATGGTGTTGATGAAGAAGCCCTCCGTATCCAAATCCCCCCTCCGACAGGGCACCCGAACATGCCCAGATGGGATCTTTCGGAGACAGAAGCTTGCGGCGGCGGAAAAGTATTTTTGATGATCTCTTGATTTTTTTGGGGATTTTAGGGAATATATAGGCGGAAGACCTAGGGCAGGGGAGCCACGGGGAGCTCACAAGCCTGCTAGGCCCGCCCCCTAGGTCGGGCATGTTGGGCTTGTGACCTCCTCCGAGGTCCCCTGCCTTGGTTCTCAAGTCTCACGCATGTCTTCTGTTATGGAAAAAATCATTCCGCAGATTTTATTCCGTTTGGACTCTGTTTAAAATTCTCCTCTGAAAAAGGGTTAAAAACACGGAAAAAACAGGAACTGGCACTTGGCACTGAGTTAATAAGTTGGTCCCAAAAAATATATAAAAGGCATATAAAACATCCAAAGTTTGACAAGATAATAGCATGAAACCATCAAAAATTATAGATACGTTGGAGACGTATCATCCACTAACAGAGAACCAACGGCACGGAAGGGTTCAGGGTTTCAGATGGGTTTTGAGGGGTTTTGAGAGGGTTATGTGGGGTCTTGAGAAGGTTTTGAGGGCTAGGGTTGAGCATAACTATTTCAAAAAAATGATAAGAATATGAAACTTGCAGGCATCATCGTTTTATGTGACTGAGTTGGTGGCAAAAATAAGGAACTTAGTCTATTAGCATTTTCGTGAAAAAACCTTCACAGAACATAGCTATCATGAATGAGGTTGCATGGGATTCAAGCCAAGGTTTAGGGCTAAGCATGTGATAGTTTATCCAAATGATCTCATAATGGGCATGGACCCTATATTTGCACTAGATGTCAAGTTTTGATTTTTGTCTCATTTAGAAATGGTCGGAAATTTTTCTTAGGAATGGGGTGTTTAGCCTACCTTCAAAGCTCATTTGGAGCGCATATTTTAGACTAGTGTTTCACATCAACAATAAGTGCTCGGATTGATCATTTAACATGCATATGTCTAATATTTGAGAAAGCATTATAACATCGATACCACATACTAAAGAATTTCAATTTTGAATTTTGTGTCAAGCATGAATTTTGGGTCAAATTTAAAATTCGGCCAAAATTTGAATAGCATTACACAAATTGGGGTAACCCCACAAATACCATATTACACACATACACATCAAATTAAAAATAGCATTACACTAATTGGGGTAACCCCACAAATTGAGGCAAGTTTGTTATTCTACTTCTTACTGTAGGGGAATGTAGTAATAATTCAAAAACAAATTTCTACGTGTCACCGAGATCAATCTAGGAGATGCTAGAAATGAGAGAGAGGGAGTGCATCTTCATACCCTTGAAGATTGCTAAGCGGAAGCGTTGCAGAGAACGCGGTTGATGGAGTCGTACTCGCGCCGATTCAAATTGCGGAAGATCCGATCCAAGCGCCGAATGGACGGCGCCTCCCCGTTCAACACACGTACAATCTGGGGACGTCTCCTCCTTCTTGATCCATCAAGTGGGAGGAGAAGTTGAGGGAGAGCTCCGGCAACACGACAACTTGGTAGTGGTGGAGCTCGTGGTTCTCCGACAAAGCTTCGCTAAGCACCACGGAGGAGGAGGTGTAGGAGGTGGAAGGGCCACGCCAGGGGCAAGGGGTGAAGCTCCCATGCGCCTCGCCACTATATATAGGGGTGGAAGGGGCTGGTTTCTTGCCCTCCAGGTCCATTGGGGCGTTGGCAAAGGTGGGAGGAAAGAAATCCCATCCTTTCCCTTCCGCACCAATTGTTATCCCCTTTTTTAGGGATCTTGATCTTATCCCTTCGGGATATGATCTTATTCCTTCTAACAGGGGACCTTGGTGTGCCTTGATCAGGGGTGTGGGGCCTTTACCCCACTACCCACGTTCATGTGGGTCCCCCCATGCAGGTGGGGCCCACTCCAGAACCTTCCCGGTACAATACTGAAAAATCCGAACATTTTCCGGTGGCGAAAATAGGACTTCCCATATATAAATATTTACCTCTGGACTATTACGGAACTCCTCGTGACATCTGAGATCTCATTGGGATTCCGAACAACTTTTGGTAAATACATACAATTCCCATTACAACTCGAGCATCACCGAACCTTAAGTGTGTAGACCCTACGGGTTCGGAAACCATGCAGACATGACCGAGACACCTCTCCGACCAATAACCAATAGGGGGATCTGGATACCCATATTGTCTCCCACATGTTCCTCGATGATCTCATCGGATGAACCACGATGTCGGGGATTCAATTAACCCCGTATACAATTCCCTTTGTCTATCGGTATGATACTTGCCCGAGATTCGATCGTCGGTATCCCTATACCTTTTTCAATGTCGTTACCGGCAAGTCTCTTTACTCGTTCGGTAACACATGATCCCATGACTAACTCCTTAGTCACATTGAGCTGATTATGATGATGTATTACCGACTGGCCCCAGAGATACCTCTCCGTCACACGGAGTGACAAATCCCAGTCTCGATTCATACCAACCCAACAGACACTTTTGGAGATACCTGTAGTGCACCTTTATAGTCACCCAGTTACGTTGTGATGTTTGATACACCCAAAGCATTCCTATGGTATCCGGGAGTTGCACAATCTCATGGTCTAAGTACATGATACTTGACATTAGAAAATCTCTAGCAGACGAACTACATAATCTTTGTGATATGCTTAGGATTTGGTCTTGTCCATCACATCATTCTCCTAATGATGTGATCCCGTTATCAATGACATCCAATGTCCATGGTCAGGAAACCATGACCATCTATTGATCAACGAGCTAGTCAACTAGAGGCTCACTAGGGACATGGTGTGGCCTATGTATTCACACATGTATTACGGTTTTTGGTTAATACATTTATAGCATGAAAAATAGACAATTATGATGAACAAGGAAATATAATAATAACCATTTTATTATTGCCTCTAGGTCATATTTCCAAGAGCCTCCCACTTGTACTAGAGTCAAAAATCTAGTTCACATCACCATGTGATTGTAATGAATCCAACACGCATGGGGTTAGATCATATCTTGCTTGTGAGAGAGGTTTTTAGTCAACGAGTCTGAACCTTTTAGATCTGTGTGTGCTTTAAAAGTTCCACATGATTGAAACCTCACTCTCCTGTGCATCTTTGACTCCAAAGTATCCTTTACACTTGGCTTCGTATGAAATTCTCGAGCCACCGTTCAATGTACCGATCACTCTTCAGTCCGGATATTATCCAACATACTAAAGATCAAGTCCACATTTTTCATGACAATCTGAAGGCTGGTCAGTCTCGTCAGATCAGTCGGTATGACCGTCATCATCGGGATATGGTCTATCAACCTGGCGAAAATGCTTATCTTCACATCACACCAATGAGAGGTGCACATCGTTTCGGAATCAAGGGCAAGTTAGCTCCTCGTTATATTGGTCCTTTCACTGTTCTCGAAAGGCGTGGAAGAGTGGCTTATCAATTGGAACTGCCGGCGAACCTTTCTCAGGTTCACGATGTCTTCCATGTGTCTCAGCTCTGCCATTGCTTCAATGATCCTATTCGAGCAGTGGATCATGATATGCTTGAGATGCAACAAGACCTCTCTTATAAGGAGCATCCGGTCCGCAT
Source organism: Hordeum vulgare subsp. vulgare (assembly GCF_904849725.1). NCBI lineage: Eukaryota > Viridiplantae > Streptophyta > Magnoliopsida > Poales > Poaceae > Hordeum > Hordeum vulgare. Next base: position 82,829,575 of record NC_058524.1, read on the forward strand.
TCGCAACCAGGCTAAACGTAAGACTCGTCGCAAAGTCACCAAGTTCCTTAAAGTGCAGTGGTCAAACCATTCTAAAGATGAAGCCACTTGGGAACGCGGGGTTCATCTTCGTGATGAATACCCCGGGCTCTTTCCCTCTACCTCTTAATTCTCGGGACGAGAATTCTTGTTAGTAGGGGAGAATTGTGACATCCTCGACTTTTGCTATAGTAAATATTGTAATTAAGCTACAGTGATCACCCGCTAATGATGCCACATCATCGAGAATTACCGTCGTTGACCCGCATTGAATTTCTATCCGGATTCAGAAATTGAAAACAAAAGAAAAGTATATTTATAAATTCATATTAACTATTAAAGGAAGATATGTATAGAAAGAAAGTATTAAAAAAAATAATAATAAAAGAAAGAAAAGAAAAGAAATTAAAAAGAAAAAAAAGGAAATTAGAGAGAGGAAATAATAGAAAAACAAAAACAAAACAAGACAAAAAAAAGGAACCCCCCCTGGCCGACTCGGCCAAAGTGGCCCAGCCGAGCCGGCCCAATCACGCCCCTGGAACCCTAGCGCAGGATCCCCCTTGCGTTCCCCCTCGCTCCCCTGGCAGCCGCCGCCACCCCACCCATCGCGCCACCCACCCCTCGTGGGGCCCCCTCCCCACCGATCTCCTCTCTCTCTCCGTCGGTGCACACCCACCCCACGTCCCCCGCTCTCTCCCTCCTCTCTCGGTCTTTACCGAGAGCCCCCAGCAACCCCCCCCCCCGTGAGACCCCTCTTCCCCATGACAACTGCCCCCCCACCTACCAAACCGAGCCCCTCCTCTCGGTACCCTCTCCCTTCCGAGATCCACTCTCTCCCTCCCCACGCATCAACCTCCACCGCCGGCTCCCCCACCGGCCGACGAGCCTCCCCATCTCGGCCTACCAACCTCCCGCCGGCCAGCCCCACTTCCTCCCTCACCACCGGCCGGCCACCTCCCTCTCGGCCCCAACCCCCCCCCCCCCCCGTCGGCCTTCCTCCCGCTCGGTCCAGGAGGGACCGGGCAGGGAGACACCTCCACCTCGCCGGATCCGGCCGGCCTCACCTCGGCCGGCCCCCTCCTTCAACGCCGCCCCCCCTCCGGGAGGGTCTCTTCCTCATTGGGGCTCTCTCGACGTCCTCACCGGCCCCATCGTCATCACCGCGCCATCACCACCGTCACCTCCGCCTTCCCGAGAAATCCGGCTTCACCGGGCCGTCTCATCTACGTTGGTGAGCCCCTCCTTGGGATCCTCCCACGATCTCGTTCCCCTCGCCGTCCCGGTTCCGTTCCGACGAACGGCACTCCGATCCGACGCCGTTAGGTTCATGTAGAAGTTCGTGGAGATGTAGCTATCTCTGTGTGTGAAGTTCTCTGTGTTAACAGAGAGGTGAGAGTTGTGAGAGTTAAATAAATAAATAAAATAAATGATGTATTAGATGCGTATGTATGTATGTATGTATGAGATGCGATGTATGTATTTGCGTATATAGATATTTGGAGGAATATGATATTTGCAAGATTATGTATCTGTGAATAAAATCGAGTATTTGGCCTAAGGTCACTTACCGGTGGAGCCAACGCACCCGCTGTCTATGACAGGGAGGCCCCACGCGATAATTAAAAATAAATAAAAATAATGTTAATGTTTTTATTAAATAAATAAATAGATATATTAGTTAAATTAATTAATTGGATAATTAGAATAATTAGAGTATGACACGTGGGTCCCCCACTAAATTAATCTGATTAATTAATATTTAATCTTAATTAAAACTTGTGCCTATGACGTTCGGGACCCGCTGGTCAGTTGACCAGTCAACTGTTGTTGTCAGTATGACATCATGCTGATGTCATAATAGCTTTTTATTAAATTATTTAAATCTGTTTTTAATTCCTAATTATTGAATAAAACTTTAAAAATTAATATTAAATAATCCGTAAGTCAAATCAGAATATTTTCTACATGAAAGTTGATCAGCAGAACGAGACGAACCCGGATACAGGATCCATTCGTCTGTCACGCGTCCCTAGCATAGCAAACATGGAACATTTCCATCGTTTCCAGTATGACCGGTAGTAGCCCGAGACCCAGAAAATATCGTCAGATATTCTTCCGACCCGTCTATGACGGATGTTGTTGCGTTAGCTCATGTCTAGCCTGCATCTTGCCATGTCATGCTTTGTGTTGCACCGTTGCTATTATTTATTGTTTCTTCCCCCTCTTCTTCCCGGTAGACCCCGAGACTGACGCTGCTGCCTGGTACATCTACGACCAAGCCGATCAGTCCTTTGCCGCAGAGCAGCAAGGCAAGCAAACCCCCCTTGATCATTCCTATATCGCCTATGTCTTTCTTCCTACTGCTTGCATTAGTATTTTGCTACTGTTGTAGTTAGCTCCTATATCTGATGCATAGCCTATTTTTTGATGAACTGCTACTTTCAGTCCTGTACCTTTAATATGCCTAGTATAGGTGGAGCAGTCATCCCCTCTAACCCCGTATTTCAGTTGCCCCGCTTGTTCTCAAACCTCAATCCCTGATCGACGAGCCAGACCTGACACAACACATACACCCCCCTTCGTTGTACGACGCTACAGAGATACTATCGGGTACCGAGGGTGACACCTCGCTAAGTACTCTTGATGATATCTCTGTAGTATAGCTAGTCGGTCGTGGTTATCGAGGGTGATTCCTCTTTCACCATTCCCGATGACGCCTCTGTCGTTCAACCCCTCAAGTGTGGGACCCCCGAGGGTGATTCCTCTAAGCCCACCTTGACGAGTACATCATTCAGAATCCAACGAGGGTGATACCTCAGATTCCCCCCCCCCCGATGTTACAACCACACAGTTACTTGACCATGTTACTGGGATCATTGGTGATTAGTTGTAACACGGGTGGATTCCCGTGAGACTGTGTTGTTGGCCTAATTAAAATGTTAATGGATTTGGGTATTTGATCTGGGTTGGTCGGAGACCTTTTCGCACTAACCGGCTATGCGGGAAGAATTATGGGTACTCGGCGTCGCGGTATCAGCCGAAGCTTTTCAGATGCCAGCAATGTAGCGGCGCGTGCCCGAGTGGTCCCGAGATGCATCGCTCTTGTGATTAAGGGATGCTAGGACTGACGTCGGCCGCCCACGCCACGTGTCGGATCGCGGAGGGGAACTGGGCCCACGAACCCTTTGTGCTTAGGAATTAGACCGGCGGGTTGGCCTCTCTGATTAGTCTTAGGTGGGGCTGTGACGTGTCGATATTCCGAGGCCGGGCAGGACCCAGAAAAGTATGTCCGTCCAGAGTGTTATCGAGCGTGATGGGACATGTGGTGCGCCCCTGAAGGGATGAAAGTTAACTATTCGGATAGCCGTGTCCACGGTTACAGGACGACTTGGAGTTGTGCCCCGATCTTTTACAACTACATTTGTACTTAACTGGATTTAGTTTGCCTCGGGATTGCTTCCTCGCAGGGAGCCCAGGGAGGATCTTTAGGCGTGACCTCACTTTAATAATGCTGCAACAATATGACTATTATTGTGTTACCCCTGTTCTACTCTCGTCTATTGCTGCAAGACCCTGAAGATGCTAGTCTTCGATAGGACTAGGCCTTCTCTCTCTATTCTCGCATTGCTGCAGTCAGTCCACATATAACCCCCCCTTCTTTGATACTGATGCATAATTAGAATAGTTCTGATGTAAGACTTGCGAGTACTTTGGATGAGTACTCACCGCTGCTTTCTCCCCTCTTGTCCCCTCGATCCGTTGCTGTGACCAGATGATGGAGCCCAGGAGATGGAGGTCCCCGCTGGCGACGACTGCTACCCCGACAGTGCCTACAACTACGTGGAGGCCGCTGATGATCAGGAGTAGTTAGGAGGTTCCCAGGCAGGAGGCCTTGCCTCGTTCGATCGTTGTATCTTTTGTGCTCGCCTTCTCTAAGGCACCTCATGTTTTATGTCTGTACTCAGATATTGTTGCTTCCGCTGACTCGTGTGTTTATCGAGCTTCTGTATTCTAGCCCTCGAGGCCCGTGGCTTGTAATATGCAGCTTGTATTATTTTATTTGTGTCTAGAGTTGTGTTGTGATATCTTCCCGTGAGTCCTTGGGTTTGATCGTACGCATTTGCGTGTATGATTAGCGTACGATTAAACCGAGGGCATCATAGTTTGGATCTATTTCAAATAACTGCTCCACTATATGAATCTGGTTTACTACTCAGAGTCATCCGGATTAGTGTCAAAGGTTGCATCGACGTAACCCTTTACGACAAACTCTTTTACCACCTCCATAATCGAGAAAAAATTTCTTAGTCCACTAGTTACTAAGGATAACTTTAACCGCTGTCGAGTGATCTGTTCCTGGATCGCTCTTGTACCCCTTGACTGACTCATGGCAAGGCACACTTCAGGTGCGGTACACAACATAGCATACTATAGAGCCTACGGCTAATGCATAGGGGACGACCTTCGTAATTTCTCTCTCTTCTTCCGTGGTCAGGTTTTGAGTCTTACTCAATACTCACACCTTATAACACAGCCAAAATTCCTTCTTTGTCGATCTATTTTGAACTCCTTCAAAATCTTGTCACACTATGTATTCATCTGAAAGTACTATTAAGAAATTTTGATCTATCTTTATAGATCTTGATGCTCAATGTTCAAGTAGCTCAATCCAGGTTTTCCATTGAAAAACACTTTTCAAACAACCCTATATACTTTCTAGAAATTCTACATCATTTCTGATCAACTCATCAGAAATTCTATATTGCTCCCACTCACTTCATTGAAATACAAGTTTCTCATAAACTTTGTATAAAACCAAAATATTTGATCATCTCATAAAAGCGTATATTCCAACTCCGAGATGCTTGCTCCAGTCCATAGAAGGATCGCTGGAGCTTTGCATACTGGTTAGCATCCTTTAGGATCGACAAAACCTTCCGGTTGTATCCATACAACCTTTCCTCAAGGAAACCATCGAGGAAACAATATTTTGACATCCTATCTGCAAGATTTCATAAATGATGCAACAACTTCTAACATAATTCCAACAAACTTTCAGCATCGCTACAAGTGACAAAGTCTTCATCGTAGTCAACTCTTTGAACTTGTCGGCAACATCTTTGCGACAAGTCGAGCTTTCTTAATGGTGACTTTTCACCCTCATCGTGTGTCTTCCTTTTAAAGATCCATCTGTAGTTAACAGTCTTACGACCATCAAGTAGTTCTTCCAAATTCTATACTTTGTTTTCATACATGGATCCTCTCTTGGATTTCATGGCCTCCAGCCATTCGTCGGAATCCGGCCCTACCATCGCTTCTCCATAGCTCGTAGGTTCATTGTTGTCTAGCAACATGACCTCTAAGACAGGATTACCGTACCACTCTGGAGTAGTACGCGTCCTTGTCGACCTACGAGGTTTGGTAGTAATTTGATCCGAAATTTCATGATCACTATCATCAGCTTCCACTTCAATTGGTGTAGGCGCCACATGAACAACTTCTTGCGCCCCGCTACACACTGGTTGAAGTGATGGTTCAATAACCTCATCAAGTTTCCACCATCCTCCCACTCAATTCTTTCGAGAGAAACTTTTCCTCGAGAAAGGACCCGTTTCTAGAAATAAACACTTTGCTTCCGGATCTAAGATAGGAGGTATACCCAACTGTTTTTGGTGTCCTATGAAGATGCATTTATCTGCTTTGGGTTCGAGCTTATCAGGCTGAAACTTTTTCACATAAGCATCGCAACCCCAAACCTTTTAAGAAACGACAACTTAAGTTTCTCGAAACCATAGTTCATACGGTGTCATCTCAACAAAATTACGTGGTGCCCTAATTAATGTGAATGTGGTTGTCTATAATGCCTAACCCAAAAACGATAGTGGTAATTTGATAAGAGACATCATAGTATGCACCACATCCAATAGGGCGGGACTATGACGTTCGGACACACCATCACACTATAGTGTTCCATGTGTCATTAGTTGTGAAACAATTTCCACAATGTCTTAATTTTGTACCAAACTCGTAACTCAGATATTCATCTCTATGATCATATCGTAGACATTTTATCTTCTTGTCACGATGATCTTCAACTTCACTCTGAAATTACTTGAACCTTTGAATAATTAAGACTTGTGTTTCATGAAGTAAATATACTAGTATCTACTCAAATCATCTCTAAAGTAAGAACATAACGATATCCACTGTGTGCCTCAGCACTCATTGGACTGCACACATCAAAATATATTACTTCCAACAAGTTACCTTTTTGTTCCATCTCACTGGAAAACGAGGCCTTCAGTCATCTTGTCCATGTGGTATGATTTGCATGTCTCAAGTGATTCAAAATCAAGTCAGTCCAAACGATCCATCTGCATGGAGTTTCTTCATGCGTTTGTACCAATAGACATGGTTCGCATGTCTCAAACTTTTCAAAAATGAGTGAGTCCAAAGATCCATCCGCATGGAGCTTCGTAATGCGTTTTATACCAATATGACTCAAGTGGCAGTGCCACAAGTAAGTGGTAATATCATTACTACTTTATATCTTTTGGCATCAATATTATGAACATGTGTATCACTACGATCGAAATTCAATAAACCATTCATTTTAGGTGCAAGACCATTGAAGGTATTATTCAAGTAAACAGAATAACCATTATTCTCTTTAAATGAATAATCATAATGCGAAAAACATAATCCAATCAAGTTCATGCTTAATGTAAAACACCAAACAACATTTAGGTTCAACACTAATCTCGAAAGTAGATGGAGCGTGCGATGGTGATCACATCAACCATGGAAACACTTCCAACACATATCGTCACCTCGCCTTTAGCCAGTCTCCGTTTATTCTTTATCTTTTATTTCGAGTTACTAACACTTAGCAACCGAACCGGTATCTAATACCCTCGTGCTACTAGGAGTACTAGTAAAGTACACATTAATATCATGTATAACCAATATGCTTTTGTCGACTTTGCCAGCCTTCTCATCTACCAAGTATCTAGGGTAGTTCCTCCTCAATGATTGTTCCCCTCATTACAAAAGCACCTAGTCTCGGGTTTAGGTTCAACCTTGGGTCTCTTCACTAGAGCAGCAGCTGGATTTCCGTTTCTTGAAGTATCCCTTCTTGCCCTTCTTGAAACTAGTGGTTTTACTAACCATCGACAATTGATGCTCCCTTTTGATTTCTACTTTTGCGGTGTAAAACATCGCGAATAGCTCAAGGATCATCATATCTATCCCTGATATGTTATAGTTCATCACGAAGCTCTAGTTGCTTGGTGGCACTGACTTTGGAGAAACATCACTATCTCATGTAGAAGATCAACTCCGAGTCGATTCTAGCGATTGTAGCACTCCGGCAATCGGAGCACATGCTTAACGGTTGAGCTCTTCTCCCTTACTTTGTAAGAATCTTGTCGGAGGTCTCATACCTCTCAACAAGGGCATGACCCTGAAATCCAATTTCATCCCTTGAAACATCTCATATGTCCTGCGACGTTCGAAACGTCTTTAGCGCCTCAATTCTAAGCCGTTTAAGCATTATGCACTGAACTATCATGTAGTTATCAAAAACATGTATTCAGATGTTTGCAACATCTACAGAAGACGCTCGGGGTTTAGCACACCGAGTCGTGCATTAAGGACATAAGCCTACTGTGCAGCAATGAGGACAATCCTCAGTTTACACACCTAGTCCGCATAATTGCTGTTATCATCTTTCAACTAAATTTTCTCTAGGAACATATTAAAAATAGTAGATCTACAACTCAAGCTACAACATAATTTGCAAAGTCCTTTTGACTATGTTCATGATAATGAGTGCAATTAATCATATTATTTAAGAACTCCCACTCAAATTGACATCCCTCTAGTCATTCGAGTGATACATGATCCATATTGACTAGGCCGTGTCCGATCATCACGTGAGATGGACTAGTCATCAATGGTGAACATCTCCATGTTGATCGCATCTACTATACGACTCATGTTCGACCTTTCAGTATCTCGTCTTCCGAGGCCATGTGTGTACATGCTAGGCTCGTCATGTCAACCTAAGTGTTTCACATGTGTAAATCTGGCTTACACCCATTGTATGTGAACGTTAGAATCTATCACACCCGATCATCATGTGGTGCTTCAAAAAACGACCATTCGCAACGGTGCACACTTAGGGGGAACACATTTCTTGAAATTTTAGTGAGGTATCATCTTATTTACTACCGTCGGTCTAAGCAAATAAGATGTAAAAACATGATAAACATCACATGCAAATCATAAAGTGACATGATATGGCCAGTATCATCTTGCGCCTTTGATCTCGATCTTCGGGGCGCGGCATGATCACCATTGTCACTAGCATGACACCATGATCTCCATCAACGTGTCTTCATGAAGTTGTCTCTCTAGCTGTTACTTGTACTACTATGGCTACCAGTTAGCAATAAAGTAAAGTAATCATATGGCGTTTTTGATTGACACGCAGGTCATACAATAAATTAAGACAACTCCTATGGCTCCTGCCGGTTGTCATACTCATCAACATGCAAGTCGTGATTCCTATTACAAGAACATGATCAATCTCATACATCACATATATTTCATCACATCCTTTTGGCCATATCACATCACATAGCATACCTTGCAAAAACAAGTTAGATGTCCTCTAATTGTTGTTGCATGTTTTTACGTGGCTGCTATGGGTTTATGCAAGAACGTTTCTCACCTACATTACGTAAACAACGGTGATATGCCAATTGATATTTACCCTTCATAAGGACCCTTTTCATTGAATTCGACCCGACTAAAGTGGGAGAGACAGACACCCGCTAGCCACCTTATGCAACAAGTGCATGTCAAGCGGTGGAACCAGTCTCACGCAAGCATACATGTAAAGTCGGTTCGGGCCGCTCCATCCCAAAATGCCGCCGAATCAAGATAGGACTAGTAAGAGTAAGCAAATTGACCAAATCATCGCCCACAACTACTTTTGTTCTACTTGTGCATAGAATCTACGCATAGCCCTAGCTCATGATGCCACTGTTGGGGAATGTAGTAATAATTCAAAAATTTCCTATGTGTCACCAAGATCAATCTAGGAGATGCTAGCACCGAGAGAGAGGGAGTGCATCTTCATACCCTTGCCCCTGGCACATGGGAGCCTCAATACTGAAAAATCCCGAACATTTTCCGGTGGCCAAAATAGGACTTCCCATATATAAATCTTTACCTCCAGGTCCAATACTGAAAAATGTTCGGGATTTTTCAAGGTGGAAGGGGCTTGTTTCTTTCCCTCCAGGTCCATTGGGCGTTGGAAAAGGTGGGAGGAAAGAAATCCCATCCTTTCACTTCCCCACCAATTGTTATCCCCCTTTTTTAGGGATCTTGATCTTATCCCTTCGGGATATGATCTTATTCCTTCTAAGGGGGGATCTTGGTGCGCCTCGATCACGGGTGTGGAGCCTTTACCCCACAATCCACATTCATGTGGGTCCCCCCATGCAGGTGGGCCCCACTCCGGAACCTTCTAGAACCTTCCTGGTACAATACCAAAAAATCCCGATCATTTTCCGGTGGCCAAAATAGGACTTCCCATATATAAATCTTTACCTCCGGACCATTTCGGAACTCCTCATGACATCCGAGATCTCATCTGGGACTCCGAACAACTGTCGATAACCACATAAAATTCCCATTACAACTCTAGTGTCACCGAAACTTAAGTGTGTAGACCCTATGGGTTCGGGAACCATGCAGACATAACCGGGACTCCTCTACGGCCAATAACCAATAGCGGTATCTGGATACCCATATTGGCTCCCACATGTTCCACAATGATCTCATTAGATGAACCACGATGTCAGGGATTCAATTAATCCCGTATACAATTCCCTTTGTCTTTCAGTAAGATACTTGCCCGAGATTCGATCGTCGGTATCCCTATACCTTGTTCAATCTCGTTACTGGCAAGTCTGTTTACTTGTTCCGTAACACATGATCCCGTGACTAACTCCTTAGGCACATTGAGGTCATTATGATGATGTATTACTATCTGGGCCAAGAGATACCTCTCCGTCACACAGAGTGACAAATCCCAGTCCCGATTCGTACCAACCCAACAAACACTTTTGGAGATACCTCTAGTGCATCTTTATAGTCACCCAGTTACGTTGTGATGTTTTATACACCCAAAGCATACCTATGGTATCTGGTATTTGCACAATCTCATGGTCTAAGTAAATGATACTTGACATTAGAAAGGCTGTAGCAGACAAACTACACAATCTTTGTGCTATGCTTAGGATTGGGTCTTGTCCATCACGTCATTCTCCTAATGATGTGATCCCATTATCAACGACATCCAATGTCCATGGTCAGGAAACCATGACCATCTATTGATCAATGAGCTAGTCAACTAGAGGCTCACTAGGGACATGGTGTGGTCTATGTATTCACACATGTATTATGGTTTCCGGTTAATACATTTATAGCATGAACAATAGACAATTATCGTGAACAAGGAAATATATTCATAACCATTTTATCATTGCCTGTAGGGCATATTTCCAACACTTACCACTCGATTTCTTCTTGTTCTTACCACTTCTTGATCTACCACACCTAGTTCGCCCAAGCTCTTAGTTTTGTTCACGGGACTAGCTCGGACAGCTTCAGTTAGCACCACAACATCTACATGAGGCTCAGTATGCACAACATCAACCAGAGTAGCGTCAGTTGGTAACACAACTTTCAATATAGGCCCAATTTGCACAACATCAGCCGCAACAGCTTCAGTTTGCACCACATTCTTCATCACATCATCATCCAAATATTTTTCATGATGCACCACAACGTCATCCAAATATTGCCCATTTTGCACCACAACATCATCCGAATATTGCCCATTTTGCACCACAACATCATCCAACTCTTGCTCATTTTGCACCGTGATACGTCCATTTTGCATCATGCTTTCATGTTAATATTTATTGCTTTATGGGCTTTTTCATTACTTTGTGGTACCATATTTATGCCTTTTCTCTCTTATTTTGCAAGGTTTATTTGAGGAGGGAGAATTCAGGCAGCTGGAATTCTGGACTGGAAAAAGGAGCAAATCTTAGTCCAGTATTTTGCACATATCCAAATGCCCTGAAAATTTACGTGGAATTTTTGGGATTATATAAAATATACTGGGCTAAAGAAGTACCATAGGGGAGCTACCAGGGCGCCACAAGCCCTGCCACCGCCAACCCCCTGGTGGCGGCTAGCAAGCTTGTGGGCTCCCTGACGGCCCTTTGGCCTCCCTGTTTTGCTATATGAAGGGTTTCGTTCCAGAAAAAAATCAATCAGGAGCTTTTTCGTGGTTTCGCCGCCGCCACGAGGCGGAACTTGAGCAGATCCAATCTAGAGCTCCGGCAGGACGATCCTGCCGGGGAAACTTCCCTCCCGGAGGGGGAAATCATCGCCATCGTCATCACCAACACTCCTCTCGTCAGAGGGGAGGAATCTTAATCAACATCTTCATCAACACCATCTCCTCTCCAATCCCTAGTTCATCTCTTGTACCCAATCTCCGTCTCACGACTCCGATTGGTACTTGTAAGGTTACTAGTAGTGTTGACTACTCTTTGTAGTTGATGCTAGTTGGATTACTTGGTGGAAGAGTTTATGTTCAGATCCTTGATGCTATTCATTATACCTCTCACCATGATTATGATTATGCTTTGTGAGTAGTTACTTTTGTTCCTGAGGACATGTGATAACTCATGCTGATAATAGTCATGTGAATTTGATATTCGTTCGGTATTTTGATATGTTGTATGTTGTTTTTCCTCTAGTGGTGTTATGTGAACGTCGACTACACAACACTTCACCATACTTGGGCCTAGAGGAAGGCATTGGGGAGTAGTAAGTAGATGATGGGTTGCTGGAGTGACAGAAGCTTAAACCCCAGTCTATGCGTTGCTTCGTAAGGGGCTGATTTGGATCCACTAGTTTAATGCTATGGTTAGACGTTGTCTTAATTCTTCTTTCGTAGTTGCGGATGCTTGCGAGAGGGGTTAATCATAACTGGGATGCTTGTCCAAGTAAGGGCAGTACCCAAGCGCCGGTCCACCCACATATCAAACTATCAAAGTAACGAACGCGAATCATATGAACATGATGAAACTAGCATGACAGGAATTCCCGTGTGTCCTCGGGAGCGTTTTTCCTACTATAAGACTTTGCTCAGGCTTGTCCCTTGGTACAAAAGGGATTGGGCCACTTGCTGCACCGTTGCTACTACTTGTTACTTGTTACTTTTCGCTTGATACGTTTCACCTCACTACACCATCACTTGTTACTACAATCGGTTGAAATTGGAATTTATCAAAAGTTCTATCCTATGCATTTAGTACATCGTGATCGGAACTTTATTTATAAATTTTGGCCTCGTGACAGGGAAAGCATAGCTCAAGCTTGGGGGAGGCTTAAATCAATGCTATATTCATGCCCCAATCATGAGCTCTTGAGAGAAATTATCACTCAAAACTTTTATGCTCGGCTTTCTCATGAAGATCGTACCATGCTTGACACTTCTTGTACCGGTTCTTTTAAGAAGAAGGATATTGACGACAAGTGGAATTTATTGGAAAGAATCAAACGTAACTCTAAAGATTGGGAGCTGGAGGAAGGTAATGAGTCAGGTATGAATTTCTAGTTTGATTGCGTTAAATCTTTTGTTGAGACAAACACCTCTAGAGATTTTAGCGCTAAGTATGGACTTGACTCTGAGATAGTAGCTTGTCTATGTGAATCTTTTGCTGCTCATGTTGATCTTCCCAAAGAAAAGTGGTTTAAGTATCATCCTCCTGTAGAAAGCAACATAGTCAAAACCAATCTAGTTGAGGAGAAAGTCATTGCTTTTAGTGATCCTGTTGTTCCTTATGCCTATGCTGAGAAACCACCATACCCTCCTAGGATAAAGGATTATTCTAAAGCTCCAACTGTGATACGTAGGGGTTATATTAGACCACTTGCACCCCCTGAGGAGATTAGAGTTGAACCTAGTGTTGCTATTATCAAAGATCTCTTAACCGAAGATGTAGACGGGCATGTTATCAAATTCTGTGAGGACTCTGCTAAAATTGCTAAACCTCACGCGAAAGACAAATACAGACATGTAGTTGGCCTGCCCGTTGTTTTTGTCAAGATAGGAGATCACTATTACCATGGTTTATGTGATATGGGAGCTAGTGTTAGTGCAATACCCCGTTCTCTGTATGATGAAATCAAAGATGAGATTGCACCTGCTGAGCTAGAACCTATTGATCTCACTATTATGCTAGCTAATAGAGACACTATCTGCCCTCTGGGAATTGTGAGGGACATAGAAGTCCTATGTGGTAATACGAAGTATCCTACTGATTTCCTCATCCTTGGTACTGCACAAGATAGCTTTTGTCCCATCATATTCGGTAGACCCTTTCTCAACACTGTCAATGCTCACATTGATTGCATTAAGCAGACTGTCACAGTTTCAAGGGTGTGTCTCATGAATTTAACTTCCCCAAGTTTGGAAGACAACCCCATGAAAAAGAGTCGTCTGGTAGGGATGAAATTATTGCTCTTTCCTCTATTGTCGTACCTCCTACGGATCCTTTAGAGCAATATCCGCTTGAGCATGAAAATGATATTCATATGGAGGAGAGAGATGAGATAGATAAAATTGTCTTAGAACAATATCCTATTCTCAAGAATAATCTGCCTGTTGAACTGCTTGGGGATCCTCCCCCACCAAAGGGTGATCCTGTGTTCGAGCTTAAACAGTTTCCTGATACTCTTAAGTATGCCTATCTTGATGAGAAGGAGATATATCCTGTTATTATTAGTGCTCTCCTATCAGAGCACGAAGAGAAGAAGTTACTAAGAACTCTGAGGAAGCACCGTGCTGCTATTGGATATACTCTTGATGATCTTAAGCGTATTAGTCCCACTCTATGTCAGCACAAGATTAAAACTGATCCTAATTCTAAACCAGTTGCTGATCATCAAAGGAGATTAAATCCTAAGATGAAAGAGGTCATTAGAAAAGAAATATTAAAGCTTGTGGAAGCAGGAATCATTCATCCTGTTGCTCATAGTGATTGGGTAAGTCCAGTACATGGCGTACCCAAGAAGGGAGGTATCACCGTCGTTCCTAATGATAAGGATGAACTAATCCCACAAGGGATTATTACTGGCTATAGGATGGTGATAGACTTCCGGAAACTGAACAAGGCAACCAGGAAAGATCATTATACTTTGCCGTTTATCGACCAAATGCTAGAAAGGCTATCCAAGCACACACACTTCTGCTTTCTAGACGGTTATTCAGGTTTCTCGCAAATACCTGTTGCACAATCCGATCAGGAGAAAACCACTTTCACATGCCCCTTCGGTACCTTTGCTTATAGACGTATGCCTTTTGGCTTATGCAATGCGCCTGCCACCTTTCAAACATGTATGATGGTTATATTCTCTGACTTTGTGAAAAGATTGTAGAGGTTTTCATGGATGACTTCTCCGTTTACGGGTCTTCCTTTGATGATTGCCTCAGCAATCTTGATCGAGTCTTATAGAGATGCAAAGATATCAACCTCGTCTTGAATTGGGAGAAGTGCCACTTTATGGTTAATGAAGATATCGTCTTAGGACACAAACTTTCTGAAAGAAGCATTGAAGTTGATAAGGCTAAAGTTGATGCAATTGAGAAAATGCCTTGCCTCACAGATATCAGAGGTATACGAAGTTTCCTAGGTCATGCTGGTTTCTACAGAAGGTTCATTAAAGTCTTCTCTAAGATTTCTAGGCGTCTTACCAACCTCTTGCAGAAGGATGTTCCTTTTGTTCTGATGAGGATTGTAAGGAAGCTTTCGAAATACTTAAGAAGGCTTTGATAACCGCACCTATTGTTCAACCACCTAACTGGAACTTGCCCTTTGAAATCATGTGCGGCGCTAATGATTATGCTGTTGGTGCTGTTCTAGGACAAAGAGTTGACAAGAAGTTGAATGTCATTGACTATGCTAGTAAAACTCTAGACAATGTCCAAAGAAACTATGCCGCTACGGAGAAGGAATTTTTAGCAGTCGTGTTTGCATGTGAAAAGTTCAGATCTTATATAGTTGACTCCAAAGTCACTATTCACTCTGATCATGCTCCTATTAAGTACCTTATGGAAAAGAAGGACACTAAGCCTAGGCTGATCAGATGGGTTCTCCTGCTACAGGAATTTGATTTGCATGTCGTTGACAGAAAGGGTGCTGATAACCCTGTAGAAGATAACTTGTCTAGGCTAGAGAATGTCCTGGATGAACCACGACCTATTGATGACAGCTTTCCTCATAAGCAATTAAATGTCATCCGCACTTCATATAGCGCACCGTGGTATGCTGATTATGCAAATTATATCGTAGCCAAATACATACCACCCAGTTTCACCTATCAGCAAAAGAAGAAATTCTTCTTTCATTTGAGACACTACTTTTGGGATGATCCTCACCTTTATAAGGCAGGAGTAGATGGTGTTATTAGAAGTTGTGTGCCCGAACATGAACAGGGACAGATCTTGCAGAAGTGTCATTCCGAAGCCTACGGAGGACACCACGCTGGAGATAGAACTGCCCATAAGGTATTGCAATCAGGTTTCTATTGGCCCACTCTCTTTAAGGATGCCCGTAACTTTATCTTGTCCTTTGACGAATGCCAAAGAATAGGGAATATCAGTAAGCGTCAGGAAATGCCTATGAACTATTCACTTGTCATTGAACCATTTGATGTCTGGGGCTTTGATTATATGGGACCCTTCCCGAGTTCCAATGGGTACACTCACATCTTACTTGGTGTGGATTACGTCACTAAGTGGGTAGAAGTTGTCCCCACTAAAAATGCTGATCACCACACCTCTGTTAAGATGCTTAAAGAAGTCATTTTCCCAAGATTTGGAGTCCCTAGATATTTGATGACTGATGGCGGTTCACACTACATTCATGGTGTTTTCCCCAAGATGCTCGCTAAGTATGATGTCAACCATAGAGTTGAATCTCCTTATCATCCTCAGTCTAGTGGTCAAGTGGAGTTGAGTAATAGGGAGATCAAATTGATCCTACAAAAGACCGTCAATAGATCTCGAAAGAATTGGTCTAGCAAACTTGACGATGCACTATGGGCTTATAGGACTGCTTATAAGAATCCCATGGGCATGTCACCGTATAAAATGGTTTATGGTAAGGCCTGTCATTTGCCTCTTGAGCTGGAACACAAATCTTATTGGGCAATCAAAGAGCTCAACTTCGATTTCAAACTTGCCGGTGAGAAGCGGTTGTTTGATATTAGCTCATTAGATGAATGGAGGGGCCAGGTATATGAGAATGCCAAGTTGTTCAAGGAAAAGGTTAAGAGATGGCAGGACAAACGAATACAAAAACGAGAGTTCAATGTAGGTGATTATGTCCTGCTATACAATTCTCGTTTGAGATTCTTCGCAGGCAAGCTTCTCTCTAAATGGGAAGGTCCTTACGTTATCGAGGAAGTATATCGTTTTGGTGCCATCAAAATCAATAACACGGAAGGAAATTTTCCTATAGCGGTAAATGGGCAAAGAATCAAGCATTATATCTCCGGTACTCCCATAAATGTTGAGACCAATATCATCAATGTCATAACTCCAGAGGAGTACATAAGGGATGTTTATCAGCCTGTTTTAGACCCTGAAAATGAAGAGCTATCTGTTTCGGTAAGAAATTGGACTCCGATGCTTTTCCAATAGGAAATTTCCTCCGTTTTGGAATTTTGGGAAAATTAGAAAAATAAAAAGCAGTCCGGAGAGCGTACGAGGCGGCCACAAGCTTGGAAGCCGCCACCTACCCCCCTGATGGCGGATGGAGGGCTTGTGGGCACCTCGTGTGCCTTCCGGACTCCGTTTTCTTGCGGAGCACTCCTTCTGGTCCATAAAAAATCAATATATATTCGCCCGAAGGTTTTGATCTCTGTATCGTGCAGTCTTCCTCTGTTTTCGTTTCGAGCCTGTTTCTTTGGCAGATCTAGATCATCATGACTTCCCCAAACGCTCCTAAGGACAAGATCTTCGAGAAGGTCATCAATCCCTACCTCACGGAAGTGCTGAAACACCCTCAATCTATCAAGATGAGCGAGGGGATGTTGGACATCCGTGATGTTGAGGGGCCTAAGAAGACCGGAAGCGTGGAGACGAGGCTCGAAGCAATGGAGCAACAAGTCTTCAAGTGTCAAGGAATGGTGGAGCGTGGACTCAACGCCAACCGCATGATGATCACGGAGTTCACTAGCAATCAAAAGATGGATGCCATTGACATTGGGAAACACCACTCCAGGCTCTATGACAGGGTTGATCAACTTCAGGGCCAAATCTATGACCTGCAGAACCAAAACTGTGAGTATGAGTACAGATTTATATCAATAAGGTTGGCTGCAGATTTGAGATTCCGGCGACTCGTTCATCCTGCCATGATGGAGCACCTATGCCTTGGAAGACGGAGGATCAAACTACTCCAACAACTCCATCACTATCACCAGTAAAGGAAGACAACTAAGCATTGGTATGGGCAATCCCCTTAGCTTCCGCCAAGCTTGGGGGAGTTGCCCTCGTATCATATCACCTTTATATCTTTTGCTTTTACATTTGTTTTAGTTCTTTCCTTTTCAGTTTTTTATTTCTTCTCCAAGTGGAATAAGTCTTTAGTGTTTAGTTTTGATTCTTTTTCCTTGTGTCTCCCCCGATGTATTCGAGCTTGTGAGCTATATAATAATGAGTATCTTAGTCAAGAGCTTTGCTTTGTGCCATGATCTAAAGTATGAAAAGAACAATAGCATGAAAGATCATGAGATGATCTTATGGGAAGTGATAGCTTCACATATGACACGTATGATGATTGAAACTTGTTGAGAATAAATCAACATAGACCTCAGTCATTGTTGCAATTAATAAGAACTAATAAGGAAAGAGAGGTTGACATATAAATATATCATCTTAGACACTTTTTACAATTGTGAGCACTCACCAAACTATTACATGCTTAGGAGTAGATGTTGGACAAGGAATACAACATAATGAATTGTGTTTGCTTGATTCCAAACAATGTTATATGATTAGAGATCCCTTAGCATGTGACGATTGTTTCCACCTCTTATTAGCCAAAACTCCCGCACCAAGTACAGATACTACTTGTGCATCCATAAACCCTCAACCCAGTTTTGCCATGAGAGTCCACCATACCTACCTATGGATTGAATAAGATCCTTCAAGTAAGTTGTCATTGGTGTAGCAATAAAAATTGCTCTCTAATATGTATGATCTATTAGTGTGTGGAAAATAAGCTTTGTACGAACCTGTGATGAGGAAGACATAAAAGCGACAGACTGCATAATAAAGTTCTTTATCACAGGAGGCAGTATAAAGTGACGTTCCTCCACACTAAGAGGACACAGATTCAAACCTGAAAAGCGCATGACAACCTCTGCTTCCCTTTGCGAAGGGCCTATCTAGTACCTTTACTTTTTGCCCTTGTATGAGTCATGGTGATCTTCACCAATTCCCTATTTTTGCCTTTGTCTTGGCTACCGTCACATGCTTGGGAAAGATCTATATTCATATATCAACTTGGAGTTGAGTACTTATGCTTTATTATTGTTGACTTTACCCTTGAGGTAAATAGTTAGGAGGCAAAACTATAAGCCCCTATCTTCCTCTGTGTCCAGTTGAAACTTTGACACCATGAGTACCACGTGAGTTGTAACAATTGTGGAAAACAAAAGAGATGATTGAGTATGTGGGTTTGCCTTACAAGCTCTTATTTGACTCTGTCTGATGTTGTGATAAATTGCAATTGCTTCAATGACTTTGGACTGTTGTTGGTTACTTCTCGGTAAGGTTTTTGCTTCATGCTTTGCTTTGTAAAGGAATTGGTACTTTCCCATAAGAATCTTTATGATGTATTGCTGTTCTATGTGCGATCATGATGCCCTCATGTCCGTATTATGTTTTATCGACACCTTCGCCCCTAAGCATGTGGACATGTTTATGGAACTTGGTTTTCGCTTGAGGACAAGCGAGGTCTAAGCTTGGGGGAGTTGATACGTTCATCTTGCATCATGCTTTCATGTTGATATTTATTGCTTTATGGGCTGTTATATTACTTTGTGGTACCATATTTATGCCTTTTCTCTCTTATTTTGCAAGGTTTATTTGAAGAGGAAGAATTCAGGCAGCTGGAATTCTGGACTGGAAAAGGAGCAAATCTTAGTCCACTATTCTGCACATCTCCAAATGCCCTGACAATTTACGTGGAATTTTTTGGGATTATATAAAATATACTGGGCTCAAGAAGTACCAGAGGGGAGCTACCAGGGCGCCACAAGCCCTGCCACCGCCACCCCCCTGGTGGCGGCTAGCAAGCTTGTGGGCTCCCTAACGGCCCACTGGCCCCCCTCTTTTGCTATATGAAGGGTTTCGTTCCAGAAAAAATCAATCGGGATATTTTTCGTGGTTTCGCCACCGCCACGAGGCAGAACTTGAGCAGATCCAATCTAGAGCTCCGGCAGGACGATCCTGCCGGGGAAACTTCCCTCTCGGAGGGGGAAATCATCGCCATCGTCATCACCAACACTCCTCTCGTCAGAGGGGAGGCATCTTCATCAACATCTTCATCAACACCATCTCCTCTCCAATCCCTAGTTCACCTCTTGTAACAAATCTCCGTCTCACGACTCCGATTGATACTTGTAAGGTTACTAGTAGTGTTGATTACTCTTTGTAGTTGATGCTAGTTGGATTACTTGGTGGAAGAGTTTATGTTCAGATCCTTGATGCTATTCATTACACCTCTGATCATGATTATGATTATGCTTTGTGAGTAGTTACTTTTGTTCCTGAGGACATGGGATAAGTCATGCTGATAATAGTCATGTGAATTTGATATTCGTTCGGTATTTTGATATGTTGTATGTTTTTTTCTCTAGTGGTGTTATGTGAACGTCGACTACATAACACTTCACCATACTTGGGCCTAGAGGAAGGCATTGGGGAGTAGTAAGTAGATGATGGGTTGCTGGAGTGACAGAAGCTTAAACCCAGTGTATGCGTTGCTTCGTAAGGGGTTGATTTGGATCCACTAGTTTATTGCTATGGTTAGACGTGGTCTTAATTCTTCTTTCGTAGTTGCGGATGCTTGCGAGAGGGGTTAATCATAAGTGGGATGCTTGTACAAGTATGGGAAGTACCCAAGCGCCGGTCCACCCACATATCAAACTATCAAAGTAACGAACACGAATTATATGAACATGATGAAACTAGCATGACAGAAATTCCCGTGTGTCCTCGGGAGCGTTTTTCCTCCTATAAGACTTTGCTCAGGCTTGTCCCTTGCTACAAAAGGGATTGGGACACTTGCTGCACCGTTGCTACTACTTGTTACTTGTTACTTTTCGCTTGATACGTTTCACCTCACTACACCATCACTTGTTACCGCTACTGTTAGTGCTTGCAGTTATTACCTTGCTGAAAACCGTTAATCAGAGCCTTCTCCTCCTCGTTGGGTTCGACACTCTTACATATTGAAAGGACTACGATTGATCCCCTATACTTGTGGGTCATCACACCGCAACATCATCCAACTCAAGTTCATCACCAAAACTTCTCTTTTTTCTACACCCATTGATTCTTGCATTTTTGATTGCCCAACAATCTTCAACAACAAGGGGTTGACCTGCATGCTTGCTCCTCGAAAACAAAGCTTGTAATTTGGCTAGTAATAAAAAACAACATCCAAATAAAAAAAATACAAACACGAGCATACTTTGGCCTTTCAGGAGTGTAACGACATTTTGAAGATCCTTTTAGGTGCCGAAGTTCCTTGCACAACTTGCATCTATTTTTGTTACCTTTTTGGGACGTTTTTGGCTTTGCATCCTTCTTTCCCTTCCCTTTTTACTGCTCCCACCTTTCTGAAACCATGCTTTGAATCTACTCTCTTTAGGCCTGCCAGCCTTTCTTTTTTTTACAGGAGGACACATGGGAAATTCAGTTTCCACTTTAGGACAGTGAGGCTGATCTGTAAGTGCTGGAATTGGAGTTGCATATGCATCCCTGAATCTTGCCATTGAGTAATATTCATGCAAATATGGGTGCATGTTTATCTTGGGTTTGGAGGGCAAGAAAAATATGGCATGGTCACATGGTTTCCCGGTGAGTTGCTACTTGAGGCAAGTGCAGTCATGCAACTCAATGTTAACAACATGCCTCCTTCCAGTCTTGGTATCTCTAACTTCAACACCCCACAATGAATATTTTTCAAGATACAAATGTGTAAGATATATGCTCCTGTTTGCCACCTGTTGTACCACTTCAGGAAGCTTATCCCCTTGCAGAAAATCACCACTCCTTCTCAATTCACACATGTGCATGATCATGATCGTGATTTGTTCAATCATGTCATGCACACGTGTTAGAGCATATTTATTTATATGTGGTTTTGGTAATTGATGACAATCCCTAGGGACTAATGGTTGTCTTCAGTCATATTCGAAGGATTTGTCCCTAGGCACTTCTTGAAGTCCATGTGTTGGCTTCAAGGAGTGTATATGATGACCAAGGTGGTATTCAAGGTTTTATCCATAGATTGGTCATAAAGACACAAGGTTGATCAATACTAAGTCAAAGAGTGAATCAAGTTGATCAACACACAAAGTGTACAAGATGTACCAAGAGGGATCAAGTGATCCCATGGTATGTTAAGAATTGCCCATTACACTTTGTGTACTAACCCATGGTCTTCCTGAGAGTTCTGTGTGGGATTAGGTGTGTTTCTATGGGCTTGCGTCAAGAGGAAGATCTCATACAACCCATGGAGGATGACATCAAGTGGTGATCATCATCAAGATTGCGGTACACAAATTCAAGTGGAGCATCATGAAGATATCATGCTTGAAGCTTGTCGTCCATTCTGGTGGCAATGGACTCGTGAAGATGTGCTGAAGAGTGGATCACCCATAGTGAGTATGAGGGAGCAATCAACTAGTCTTCATCAAGCCAATGCAATCAAGAAAGCTGGTCCATCTTGAGGAAGTCAAGATCGTCATCATCTATCACAAGTGGACTATGTGCAAGGTATAGGTTTGCCCTTGATAGGTTTTGTTTTTTTAGGATAGATTTCCGTACTGTCAAGGGGGGCTCTCAAGTGAGTAGCTTGATCGTATCGTTCATTGAGAGCTCAAACCATTTGCATCCTTGCATCATATTTCTTTGTTCTTGTTTGGTGTTTCTCTTCATCAGTTTTAGAGCTTATGGCCATCTTTATGACAAGATCAAGTTCATAAAAAATGGAGTCCATATGCATCTTCTATGATGTTTTCAACATTGGAGTTTTTTTTCCGGTTGTTCACTCATAGAGGTTTTCACAACTCTATATCATTGGTTGTTGCATAGCTCTTGTTGTCGTGAATCCAACAAGCTTGAGTTTGCTCAATTCGGAGCTCGTATGTGAAAGTTAAGGCAGTTGTGGTGTTCATCCTTTTCATCTCTTACCTGTTGTCTACCTAGAATGGTCCAAGCGGTAGTACCGCTCCCTCGAGCGGTACTACCTCTTATGATTGGTAGTACCGCCCTCAAAGCAGTAGTACTGCTCTCGGGCGGATGTACTCTGGCCAGTTCAGCTGGCTAGTACCGCTCCCGTGGGTCTCGACACTTTTCCTGTCGAACTGAGCGGTTTTTGGAGCGGTAGTGCACGGTGGTAGCACCGTCCAGAAAGCGGTAGTACCAACTATTACTACCGCACCAGAACCCCTTGGCATTTTTGGATAGGCCTGCAACAGGCCATGAGAGGATATAGGGGGAGGTATTACCTTTTATGATTGATAGTACCCCTCGTGGGAGCGGTAGTACCACGTCTGGCAGCGTTAGTACCACCCCGGCTATACTACCGCCCTCTGCCTCCCTTGTTGACTGCTTCCCTTTACCCTAGTGGTAGTACTACTCCGTGGAGAGGTAGTACCTCTCATGTGCGGGCTGAGGGCGTAACTGTTGGATTTTTCCCTTCCTATAAAAGGGGTTCTTCTTCCCCATTGAACCCCATCCTTTGAGCTCGTGTTCCCCCCCACCTTGCTGACATTCCTTGAGCTTGCTAACTCTCAATCCCTCCAATGATTCTTGCTAGTTATTGAGGGAAAATATAGAGGAGATCTAGATCCACATTTCCACCAATCACTTTCTCCTCTATGTGAGGGGAACCCCTTGGATCTAGATCTTGGAGCTCTTTCTGTTCTTCTTCATTCTCCTCTCATTTTCTTCGATATCATTAGTTGTTGTGGTGGGATTTGAGAGAGAAGGACTTGGGCACTCCGTGTCCCCTTGCCATTGCATTTAATGCATAGATTTGAGTTCACCACGCTGATACGTGGAAGTGAAGTTTGAGAAGCTTATTACTTTTGGGTGCTTTGCACCTTAGAGCTTGTTCTACTTGGGTGCTTTGGCGTCCTAGAATCTTGGTGGTGCCTCGGAGCTCAATCATTGTGGCTAAAGCTCCGGGCAATTGTCGGGGTCTCCAATTAGGTTGTGGAGATTTCCCCAAGAAATTTATATGGGTACTGGTGACCGCCCCCAAGGGTTGCCAAACTGTTCGAGTGACCGCCCCAAGGGTTGCCATTTGTATGGGTTCGTTGACCGCCCTCAAGAGTCCCTTAGTGGAATCATGGCTTCTTGCATTGTGCGAGGGTGTGAGGAGATTACGGTGGACCTAGTGGCTTGTTGGGGAGCATTGTGCCTTTTTCACATCCCTAACCAGGCAAGCACCCTTTTGATCATCCTGATATAATCCCATGTTCTTGCTCCTGCTCCCACTTATTGCATTAGGACAAAATATTTCAAATGCTTTACTTCGGTAGCTGAACCTATTCCTTTGCATGACCTGCCATTGTCACAGTAAATAGCCAAACCTTGCAACCTAGCATACCTGGTAGTTGCTTGAGCCATGATGTGCCTTTTCCTGTTATGCTTGCTATGCCTAGAGTTTTGTCAGGTCTGCTTCATCTAGGTGATGAACAGAAATGGATGAATGTGTTCTAGTGACTAAGTATAAGTGTGGAACCTGATTTGGTAAAGGTACTGATGAAAGGCTATGTAGGAGTACATGGCGGGTTGTTTCATTGGAACCGTCCTTCGGAACTGAGTTCCGTGTATGTAATCCAAGACTAGTTACTACCACATGATGGGCCATGAAGTATGACCCCGCTCAACTTATTAATCGCCTAGTACTCGGTCCAGGAGTTGCTAGTAGTTTATGGTGTTTATAGTCATGCTGGAGGCCGTGCATAGTGCTGACCTTAGAGGTGGGCTATGATGCGATAGGCAGTGGCACGGTGTACCAAGTGGCACCACGGATGGTGGGCTTGGGAACCCTGCGCACATCGTTTGGGGCCGTGGCAGAAACCTCGGCCGGACTTCCGTGCGGGTTACTCTCAAATAGGTGATAAACCTGGACTATGTATTAGTGTGGTTAACGGTCGTGGACGACTCCCTCGCTGGGCATCCTCTTGAAAGTTGCCGAGGTGCATGACGTGAACATGGCTATAAGTGGCGAGAGCGTGTGTGAAGAAGTACACCCCTGCAGGGTTATGATCTATTCGAATAGCCGCGTCCGCGGATATGGACTACTTGGAAACATATGTTGTTGATAGACAACTTTAATGGCTACTCATAAAAGTATCAAGATAAGCGTGAGTATCATGTATGGCATTTCCGTAGGGATACGGAAAGGAGTTCATGATAGTGTATTGTTGTGGTGGTAGTGGACTCGTGTACAACTTATCAAAGTTGTTTAAAACTATTTAAAATTGTAGTTTAGTCTAGCCAAGAGTCAAAGCTGGCTTGCTGCATGAAACACCACAACCCCTTTTATTGGTACTGTGCATCAGTAGATAGATCTGTTCTAAAGTCTTGCTGATTACTCTCGTACTCATGTTTGCTTAATAATTGTTGTAGAGGATACCCACGAGCTAACAGGTGGGTTCTATCTAGACATCAATGATGACGAGTAGCTAGTGTCCCAGCTACGACCTCGCCCCTTTCAGAAGGGATCTGTAGATAGTCATGCTTTATGCCTTTTCCTTTCAACTGTGTGTACTCAGACAGCTTTAACGCTTCCGCTTGGTTTGTATGACTCTGCTTGTATGACTTGAGTGTCGGGTCGTGTGACCCCTACCTGTATGAACATATTATGCAAGACTCTTCCGAGTCTTCTAAATAAATGTTGTGTTGTTGTATGGTTATGTTGTGATGCCATTGTTGTATCTATGCATATTGAGTATGTCATGCGTACGTGTGATGCAGTGTGATATGTATGGGATTCGACACCTAGTCGTTTGCCTTAGTAGCGCTCTATACAGAGAAATGCCCCTTTGTGTTTCCACCGAGCCTTGGTTGTTCGCTACTGCTCCATACACATTGGTTGACCGGCATGTATCCTTCTTAGTTGCTGTGTCTATCCCTACGGGGAAATGTCACGCATTGTAATGGAGTCCTTGTAGCTTGCTACGACTCGTCTACACTCGCTGATGACCGACACCTGCTTTGTTGGGTTATGTATGTCTGTCTCTGTACAGTCGAGGCACTTGAGTTTATGACTAGTTATGTTGACTCGGGTTCTTTGACATTGGAATGCTAGCGACACTAATGCATATGTGAGTCAAAAGGCGCAAACGGTCCCGGCTAAGGTAAGGTGGCAGCCGTGGGTTTAACCGTGCGTGAGACCGCAAAGGGATGCAATGTGTTACAGGCTGGATTCCTATGGCTTAGGATCAGGGTCTCGAGAGCGTTGGTATCAGAGCGTGACTGACTGTAGGATTACCAAAGCAAACTAGTCGAAGTTGAGTCTAGAATTGCTTTAGTTATATATAAGGGAATTGTTTATGGAAGGGAACGTAAGTTTCTTTGTTCTCTTCTCAAGTCATTCTATTATGGTCATCCTCTTCTTTTCTACGGGGATTAAGAACTAGGTTACTTACCTATCTCTCAGGATCACGTGTTACCAATCGGTAGATTGTAGGAAAATGATTCGAGAGTTACTCCGAGTTTTCCTTTTGTTTCAAGGAAAAGAAAATAAGTTTTGATGACCATGTAATTGAACTTGATAGTTGAGTGGTTATGCTATCCTATCTTTTGTGGGTTGTCTCAAAATTGTTTTTGAGCATTTACAGTCGTTATGCTGCCCAATTTTATCTCCAGACCTCTAATGCCTTTTGCATTACTCTCTATTTTAGATACCTGGCCGTCCTTCTCGTCAGGTGGTCCGTCTGACTAGGTGCATTGATGTGCTGGGTCACACGGCCATGTTGGTCAGGATGATGTCAGTCGCCGGTTACCACTGGTACCCAGAGTATACAGTGGAGGAGCAGTACGGGCATTTCAACCAGAGTCAGTACCTATGCACTGTTAGGGTATTCCCAGATTACCCTGGAGCCGAGGAGCCGATCCATTGGTCTTATGGATTGGGGGTTACTGTTGACATGGCGGTACAAGATGCTGCCTATTCAATGTTGACCATCATGAGAGCCAGACATGCACTACTGCAGAATTCAGAATTCTGCTATGTTCCCGCTTCTCGGCCAGGAGAAGAAGGATACCTCAGTGGGTTCTACTTTGATTCCTCTTTGGAGGATCCGCTGCTATAGTCTACCGCTGAGTAGTTAGAGAATAGAGACAGAGATGCTCATGCCCTTCGTATGGAGCTCTATGCTACTCGTGCCCGCTTGTGGACAACCATGACATAGTTGGCACCTGTAGTTCATACAGGGTATGGGGATATGGAGATGTTGAACCCCGTTAGGACTCATCTTCCAGCTCATGTTGACTGGCCTGCTATAGGAGGAGTCACCCCTCTTCGTTGACCTCTACTACCACCAGTCAGGGGACCAAGGCCACACCCTGTGTCCTTATGGTTCCCAGGGGTCTCAGGCTCGAGTATTTCCTGATCCGCAGGTTGAGCTTCCAGGCCATGGAGGCAACCTTTATGAGATGTTTTATGCGGATGCTTGAACCCGTGAGTGGAAGAGTAGTATGGTAGTAGTTGTACTTCCACAGTCCTATGTGTCTCGTGGAGTATGACTATGTTGTGAGATGAGTTCCGGAGGCATAGATAAATAATGTATAGGAAGCTTGGAAAGCCTCTGATGAGTAGTATCATCTTTTCAGTAGTTTGCTCTTCAGTTTGAGGTTGTACCGAACTATGTACTGGTGTGTATGAACCATGGTGTATATATAGTAGTTGCCTGTTACCATGTTGTTCGGATGTTCATTTCCGCATTCCATGTGTTCAGTGCATTCTTAATCCATAGTTAGTATTGAAGTTGATATTAGTCTAAGTTGTGAGTTTGTTTGCCAGGATGGTGTTTACCAGGCTGAACCGTGCCCCTAACCATGAGCAGGGAGAAGGTAGTCAGGCAGCACAGGAGGAATTGCCTCACCCGCCTTCTCTGGCGGAAGTTATTCTTGAGGTGGAAAGAAACAAGCGAGAAACCAACCGTCTGCTAGAGCGTATTGAGCAAAACACGGCTCATCAGCTGCGAAATGATGCATTGTCCCTCAATGACTTTGTGAAGCTGAATCCCCCGAAGTTCCATCACTCTGTCGATCCTCTCGACGCTGATGATTGGTTGTGCAGTATATCGTGCAAGATACGCTCTACCAATGTTTCTGAGGCTGACAAGGTGACCTTTCCTGCGTATTTCCTGGAAGGCCTCGCCAATCTGTAGTGGGAGAACTTTTAAGCTATGCGTCCTGCCGGACCAGCAGCCCCATGGGCAGATTTCAGTGCAGCCTTCCGTCTGCACCACATTCCAGAGGGTCTGATGGATCGTAAAGAGAGAAATTTTGTGCCTTCACCCAGGGAAAGTTGACCGTGGATGCTTATAGCCGCGAGTTCGGTAATCTCGATCGCTGCGCAACTGAAGAGGTGTCAACTGATACCAAGAAGCAAGCAAGATTCCGCAAGGGTCTGAGCCCCGAACTTCGTCGTGACATGTGCCTTCATGAATGTACAAGTTTCCAAGCTCTTGTCAACAAGGCGATCAGTGCCGAGACTGGTCATACCGAATATGAAGCCACGAAGAAGCACTCTCGCGACTCTAGCTCCTCATCCGGTTCCGCATTTCCAAAGCGCCGGTTGTGGGTCCTGAATAGCTCTCTGCCTCCAAGATATACCCTGAGGCCATCCTATGTGGCGCCTCAGGCAAACCATACCAACCCTCCAGCAAAGACCTACGGTGGTCCAGCTAGCAATGCTGCACCACGTGCCAATCAAGTGATCTGTTACAAGTGCGGAGAACCATGACACTATTCATGAGAGTGTCCTCAGAATATAGCTGCCAAGCAACCTAGGAAGTTTCTTGGGAAAGGCAAGTCAGGCAAAGCATATTATGTGAAGCCAACTCCTGCGCGCGGCTACGTGAATTATGTTTCAGCAGAAGTTGCAGAGGATCCAGACGCCATATTGGGTACGCTCCTTGTCAATCATCACCCAACGTCTGTTCTTTTTGACACTGGGTCATCTCATTCCTTCATTCCCAAAAGTTATGCACAGTTGCATAACATGTCCTTCTCCCATTAGTTGTCCAAACCCCTGGTAGTAAATGGCAAACTTCTAGGATAAGCTATGATAATGAAATCCTAGTAGACAGGCTAGTTTTTCTGCATCATTTATAGCCCTGAAATCCTCAGATATCAATATCATCTTGGGTATGGACTGGATGTCAGCTCATTCTGCCAAGATTGATACCCATACTAGAAATTTTCAGCTTACCCATTCCTCGGGTGACATAGTTAATGTCACAACTCGAGTTGCCAAATGTCAACTCTATTCCCTCAATGCTAGTTCTCTTCCAGAACTTGAAGACATTCCGGTAGTCCGTGACTACCCGGATGTTTTTCCAGAAGAACTGCCAGGAATTCCACCTGACAGAAATGTAGAGTTTGTGATAGATCTTGTTCCAGGAACTATCCCAAAAGCCAGAAGACCTTATAAGATAGCACCCTTGGAGCTAGCCGAACTTAAGAAACAACTAGATGAGGCCTTGAGTAAAGGTTTCATTCGTCCTAGCTCTTCTCCTTGGGCTTGTCCCGTCGTCTTCGTCAAGAAGAAAGATGGAACGGACCGGATGGTTGTAGATTATGGACCAGTTAACCTGGTCACCATAAAGAACAAGTATCCGCTCCCGAGGACCAGCGATCCATATGATCAGCTCGCTGGATCCTCAGTCTTCTCCAAAATGGATTTGAGGTTGGGTTACCATCAAATCAAGATCAAGAATGGGGACATTCCAAAAACGGCCTTTGTCACTCGTTATGGCCAATACGAGTACACCGTCATGTCCTTCGGTTTAACCAATGCCCCAATCACCTTCTCTCGCTTGATGAATTCAATCTTCATGGAGTATTTGGATAAATTCGTCGTGGGATACCTCGATGATATTCTCATCTCCTCGAAGAACGAACAAGAACATGCCGAGCATCTAAGGCTGGTATTGATGAAACCTTGAGAGCATCGCCTTTATGCCAAGTTTTCGAAATGTGAATTTTGGTTACCAGAAGTGACCTATCTAGGCCACGTAATCTCTAGTAAGGTTATTGCTGTTAATCCCGAGAGAGTTCAAGCTGTCCTTGATTGGACTCAACCTGAATCGGTTAAGCAAGTTAGGAGTTTTCTTGGACTAGCGAGCTATTGTCGCCGCTTTGTCGAGAACTTCTCTAAGGGTGCAAAGCCTCTAACTGAACTCCTCAAGAAAGATAAAAAAGTTCGAGTGGACACCATAGTGTGAGCATAGTTTTCAAGAACTGAAAAGACGCATGACTTCCGCACTTGTGCTGCTACCACCAGATTTCTCTAAGGACTTTGTTATCTACTGCGACGCCTCGCGACAAGGATTAAGTTGCATTCTCATGCAGGATCATCATGTGATTGCATACGCATCTCGACAGTTGCATCCACATGAGGATAATTATCCCACACATGATCTTGAGCTTGCAGCTGTAGTCCATGCACTTCAAAACTGGCGACATTACCTTCTTGGTAATCGTTGCGAAATATTCACTAATCACCAAAGTATGAAATATATCTTCACCCAGCCGGATTTGAATCTCAGGCAAAGACGGTGGGTTGACTTGATCATAGATTACGACTTAGGGATAACTTACACCCAGGGGAAGGCCAATGTCATGGCTGATGCACTAAGTCGTAAGTCTTATTGTAACAACTTGATGTTACAACGAGGTCAACCACGTCTCTATGAGGAATTTCGGAAGTTAAACCTCCACATTGTTCCTCAAGGATTCCTTTCTAACCTGGTGGAGAAACCTACTCTTAGGGATCAAATCATAGCTGTCCAAAAGCATGATAAAGGTATATCACGGATCAAGGAGAATATTATTAGCGGAAACGCTAAGGAATTCTCCATGAATGATCAAGATGTTGTGTTCTTCGAGAACCGTCTAGTGGTTCCTAAGAATCCACATCTGAGGCAGTTGATCCTTAACGAGGCTCATGATTCTCCTCTCACCATTCATCCTGGTAGTACTAAGATGTATCAGGACCTACGCTAGAGGTTCTGGTGGACTAGGATGAAGAGAGAAATTGCTGAGTTCATTGCTAACTGCGATGTTTGTCGTCGAGTTAAAGCAGAACATCAAAGGCCTGCTGGCACTCTTCAACCTCTAGCTATTCCTGAATGGAAATGGGATGAAGTTAGTATGGATTTCATCACCGGATTTCCCAGGACCAAGAAAGGGAATAATGCTATCTTTGTGGTCATTGACCGTCTTTCGAAAGCAGCTCATTTTATTCGAGTTCGTGAGAGTATAACAGCTAGCCAGCTAGCAGAGTTATATATCTCTCGAATAGTGTCTCTTCATGGTGTCCCTCTGGAGATTAAGTCAGATCGTGGAAGTATTTTTCCTTCTCGCTTCTCGAAAAGTTTTCAGAATGCCATGGGGACTCACCTATCTTTTAGCACTAATTTCCATCCTCAATCAAGTGGTCAAGTAGAAAGAGTCAACCAAATCCTAGAGGATATGCTTCAAGCTTGTGTTATATCATTCAGTATGAATTGGGAGAAATGCCTTCCATTCGTCGATTTTGCTTATAACAATAGTTATCAATCAAGCTTGGGCAAATCCCCTTTTCAAGTTCTCTATGGATGAAGATGTCGAACACCTCTTAATTGGTCAGAAACCGGAGAGAGGCAACTCTTTGGTCCGGATATGATCCAGGAAGCAGACGAGCAAGTTCGCATTATTCGTGAAAAGTTGAAAACAGCCCAGTCTCGTCAAAAGAGCCAATATGATCGTCATCATAAGGTTGGGACCTTTGAAGTTGACGAGAAGGCTTACCTCCGGGTTACACCTTTGAAGGGTACCCATCGCTTCGGTATCAAAGGACAATTGGCTCCTTGTTACATTGGACCTTTTCACATTCTTGCCAAATGAGGAGAAGTGGCCTACCAGTTGGAACTTCCTCCACATCTTTCCAAGGTTCATGATGTTTTCCACGTCTCACAACTCAGGCTTTGCTTTTCGGATCCTATCCGTGAAGTGGACCATGAAACGCTTGATCTCCAAGATAACCTTTCATACCGAGAATACCATGTTCGTATTCTTGATCAAGCTCAGCGTACCACTCGACGTCAAAACCCCAAGTTTTTAAAGTTCAATGGTCAAATCATTCTGAAAAAGAGGCAACATGGGAAAGAGAGGACTGTCTTCGACTTGAGAATCCCGCGCTATTCCCGACGACTTCCAAATCTCGGGACGAGATTCTTTTGAGTGGGGGTGAGTTGTCACATCCCTAGCTACCCCTTTGAAGTTTAGCAATATTTTGCTCATATTTTCATTCTTGCATAAAAAGTGAAAATAGAAATCAACGAGAAAAACCCTAGCAACTCCATATTCAAACTAATTCAAACTTGTGACAAATCAATGAACTCAAAATGGCCTTCATAAAAATCCATCATTTTTGATAAATATTGGAAACAACAATTCAGGGGTGGATTTCTTTTTAAAAATATTTTGGGAATTTTATTTAAAATACAAAAGCCATTGAAATCAACTATATATTTGATTTCAAATATTTGAGAGTTTCATAAAATGTTGAATCTTTTATATGGGGTTGGAAATATTCCTAATAACACCCCAGAGTGCACTATTTTAGAAATAGTTTGGAGCCAAAAATAAAATCAAACAAATGTCAGAAAGTTTAAAACAGAAATCAAAAATGAAAAAAATAGAAAACTCTTACGTGTCGCTCACCTCGCCCAAGCCCATTACCTCCTGTCGTCTTGCTCGTGCCAGTCGGCAGCAGGAGGTGGCCGTCGCCTCCTCCGGCGAGGCCACGCACCTGCGTGCCTACCTAGACCCCCAACGCGCTGGCAAGGAAGATAACTCTCCCCGCAACCCTTTCCAGCTCTCTCCCTCTCCCCATTCGCTCTCCTGCTCCCCCCTCTCGGAGTCCATTAGAGCCGAGCTTGAGCTCGAGCTCGCCGTCGTCTCTGGCCACGGCAAGAGTCCCCGAGTGTATCAACCTCTCCGCCTAGTCGAGTACGTCGTCCACGCCGAAGGAATCGAGCCCCGAGCCTCTGCATTGCCCCATCGACATCATCTTCTTCCTCGGATCACCGCCGTTCGCCATCGACGTCCTCCCTCTCCAGGCCATCCCCGAGCCCACTCTCGACGCCTCTTCAATCCCTATGAGCCCACGGTGTTTTCCCCCTCTTCTCCTCCTCGGTCCTGAGCCCTAGCACTAGATTTCACTGGAGCCCGACGAGATCCGCCGCGGAAGCTCGTCGCCGGTGATGCTCCGATGATCGGTTCATCATCCTGAGACCACGAGAAGCTTCAGCGTACTGCGTAGATGCCGTAGGAGCCAATCCCTGATCCACTTGCCCCTTGTTTCGTTGAGCTCATCGTTGCCCGAGCTCCGGCAGCCGCCGAGCTCGTCGTCGGCGTCAGCTCCGGCCACTTCAGCCCCTGAGACTAGCAAAAATGGACTCGTGGGTGAAGTGTCGTTCCCGTGGTGCCCTCCCCCGTCCTTTTGGTCGCTGGGGGAGCAATCCCGAAACCCTCCACCATGCCTGGAGCCACCGGCGGCTCGTCGCCGGTCGGTTTGACCCCCAGTGCCTGTGGGTTGACTCCCCAGAGTCACTGGCAAGTGGGACCAGCCCTTGGTTAATTAGCATTAGTCTAAATAGAATTAAATAAAATAATAAACACTAATCAGTCACTGACATGTGGGCTATCCAGTGTTAACTAGCTAATTATTTAAAGTTTAACTGGAATCTGACGAGAGTCATTGACCAGTGGGTCCCACTGGTCAGGTTTGATTTTCAACGGCCAGTTGGACCTGCTGATGTCATGATGATGCAGTAACTCTATTTCTGATTTAAAATAATTCCATAAAATGCTAAAACTTTGGAAATTCATAGAAAAATAAATATAACTCCAAATTTGACAAATAATATATGCAAATTTATCAGAAAAATTCATTGAACACAATGGTGCTCCTTTCATGCATGACAAACAAAGTTATGAAATAGCATCAGGTCAAATCAATTAAATGAATATGGTAAATGTACTATTTCAATTAATATTTGAATTTGAATTCAAATTAGCATCAACTCAAAGGTTTGATAGCCACACTAGCTAATGCTACATTTCATATCATACCATGATCATGCATCATATTATTGCATATGAATGTTATTGATTGTCGTTATTGTTTCAGTAGGCTCTGCCCTTCCGGGTACGTCCGAATATGCGACTGACGGATTTAATCCCTTTGCTGAGAAACAAGGCAAGCACCCTTTTGATCATCCCGATATAATCCCATGTTCTTCCTCTTGCTCCCACTTATTGCCTTAGGACAAAATATTTCAAATGCTTTACTTCGGTAGCTTAATCTATTCCTTTGCATGACATGTCATTGTCACAGTAAATAGCCAAACCTTGCAACCTAGCATACCTGGTAGTTTCTTGAGCCATGATGTGCCTTTTCCTGCTATGCTTGCTATGCCTAGAGTTGTGTTAGGTTTGTTTCATCTGGGTGATGAACATGAATGGACGAATGTGTTCTAGTGACTAAGTACCTGATTTGGTAAAGGTACCGATGAAAGGTTATGTAGGAGTACATGGCGGGTTGTTTCTTTGAAACCGTCCTTAGGAACTGAGTTCCGTGTATGTAATCCAAGACTAGTTACTACCACATGCTGGGCCCTGAAATATGACCCCGCTCGACTTATTAATCGCCTAGTACTCGGTCCAGGAGTTGCAAGTAGTTTCTGGTGTTTATAGTCATGCTGGAGGCCGTGCATAGTGTTGACCTTAGAGGTGGGCAATGATGCGGTAGGCAGTGGCACGATGTACCAAGTGGCACCCGGATGGTGGGCTTGGGAACCTTGCGCACATCGTTTGGGGCCGTGGCGGAAACCTCGGCCGGACTTCCGTGCGGGTTACTCTCAAATAGGCGATAAACCTGGACTAGGTATTAGTGTGGTTAACGGTCGTGGCCTACTCCCTCACTAGGCTTCCGCTTGAAGGATGCCGAGGTGCATGACGTGCACATGGCGATAAGTGGCGAGAGCGTGTGTGAAGAAGTACACCCCTGCAGGGTTATGATCTATTCGAATAGCCACGTCCGCGGATATGGACTACTTGGAGACACATGTTGTTCATAGACAAATTTAATGGCTACTCATCAAAGTATCAAGATAAGTGTGAGTATCATGTATGGCATTTCCGTAGGGACACGGAAAGGAGTTCATGATAGTGTATTGTTGTGGTGGTAGTGGACTCGTGTACGACTTATCAAAGTTCTTTAAAACTATTTAAATTGTAGATTAGTCTAGCCAAGAGTCAAAGTTGGCTTGCTGCATGAAACACCACAACCCCTTATATTGATACATGTGCATGAGTGGATAGATTTGTTCTAAAGTCTTGCTGAGTACTCTTGTACTCATGTTTGCTTAATAATTGTTGTAGAGGATACCCACGAGCCAACAGGTGGGTTCTATCTAGACATAGATGATGACGAGTAGCTGGTGTCCCAGCTACGACCTGGCCCCTTTCAGAAGGGATCCGTAGATAGTCAGGCTTTATGCCTTTTCCTTTCAACTGTCTGTACTCAGACAGCTTTAATGCTTCCTCTTGGTTTGTATGACTCTGCTTGTATGACTTGAGTGTCGGGTCGTGTGACCCCTACCTGTATGAACATATTTGCAAGACTCTTCCGAGTCTTCTAAATAAATGTTGTGTTGTTGTATGGTTATGTTGTGATGCCATTGTTGTATCTATGCATATTGAGTATGTCATGCGTACGTGTGATGCACTGTGATATATATGGGATTCGACACCTAGTGGTATGCCTTAGTAGCTCTCCATACAGAGAAATGCCCCTTTGTGTTTCCACCGAGCCTTGGTAGTTCGCTACTGCTCTAGACACATTGGTTGACCGGCATGTATCCTTCTTAGTTGTTGTGTCTGTCCCTACGGGGAAATATCACGCATTGTAATGGAGTCGTTGTAGCTTGCTACGACTCGTCTACACTCTGTGATGACCGACACCTGCTTTGCTGGGTTATGTATGCCTGTCTCTGTACAGTCGAGCCACTTGAGTTTATGACTAGTTATGTCGACCCAGGTTCTTTGACATTGTAATGCTAGCGACACTAATGCATACGTGAGTCAAAAGGCGCAAACGTTCCCGGCTAAGGTAAGGTGGAAGTCGTGGGGTTAACCGTGCGTGAGACCGCAAAGGGATGCAATGTGTTACAGGCTGGATTCCTATGGCTTAGGATCAGGGTCCCGACACCTCCACATCTCTCCAAACGGAGATTAGCATCCTCAAGGGTGTGAACTTCGGGATACATCATTGTCTCCGCGTGCCTCGGTTATCTCTTACCCGAGCCCTTTACTTATGCACTTTATTTTGTGATAGTCATATTGTTTCTTGTTATATATCTTGCTATCATTTAGTTGTTTATCTTGCTTAGCATAAGTTATTGGTGCACATAGGTGAGCCTAGTTGTCTTAGGTTTTATGCTCGTCCAATTAAACCTTAGTTTTATTCCGCAGTTTTTCAAGCCTAAATCATAATTATTTTAGAGCGCCTTATCACACCCCCCTCTAGGCGACATCCACGTCCTTCCAACAAGCAAGTTCTTTAAGTGCTTTATCTTGTTGTTAAAACTTTCTGCCAAGTTGTTGTTGATATGATCACACTTGATGGCAGTGTTAAATCCTGACATGTACCATAATAGAGAATGGTAGGTGTTCAACCATGGACCAAACTCACTACATGCTTCCTTCATGTTATCAAGATGATATGAATGTGTTTGTTTGGTGTAAGATCTTGGTGCTGGCCACATTCTCCCAAACTCTTCTCCTCTGAATTTTTTAATCAAATTCATCCACATATCTCTGAAGCACTCCCTCTACTCACAATGGGAAAAAATATTCTTGACTGCATTTTCTAGCCATTTGCATGCATCTGTGTGTTCTGCCAAAGGTGACACTGGCCCTATGCATCTTTTCAACTGCATCATGAACCATGTCCATGAAACCTCTCTCTATGACTGAAAAAACCAATAGCAACAGGGAACATCCAGTTGTGTCCATCTAAAGGATTGCATTCTTCCAATTGACCATTCCATTTGCGAGTCAAAAAAGATGAGTCTTTGCTTAAATATGGACAACACCCTGCCTTGAGGCCATCGATGCAAGGCTTAAAAGCCATAAT
Organism: Hordeum vulgare subsp. vulgare; assembly: GCF_904849725.1. Taxonomy (NCBI): domain Eukaryota; kingdom Viridiplantae; phylum Streptophyta; class Magnoliopsida; order Poales; family Poaceae; genus Hordeum; species Hordeum vulgare. Next base: position 82,866,423 of record NC_058524.1, read on the forward strand.
GAAGTTGGAGAAAAGGACTCTACCATCCACATTTACCTCCGTGTCTATCTACACAACACTGCTAGGTGACCTCTGATACGTCTCCGTCGTATCTATAATTTTTGGTTGTTTCATGCCAATATTCTACAACTTTCATATACTTTTGGCAACTTTTTATACTATTTTTGGGACTAACATATTGATCCAGTGCCCAGTATGAGTTCCTGTTTGTTGCATGTTTTTTGTTTCACAGATTATCCATTCCAAACGAAGTCCAAACGCAATAAAGAACCTATGGAGATTTTTTTGGAATATTTATGATTTTTGGGAAGAAGAATCAACACGAAACGATGCCCGAGGGGGTCACAACCCCCTAGCCGCGGCCTGGGGGTGGGGTCGCGCCTGGCAGCCTTGTGACCATTCCCTAATGCGGTTGGGGCCCTTCTTTCACCGCAGTAAAGATAATATCCGGAAGAAAATTGTGTTAAAATTTCAGCCCAATCGGAGTTACGGATCTCCGGGAATTGAAGAAATGGTGAAAGACAAAATCTGGGAGCGCAGAAACAGAAGGACAAAGAGAGAGAGAGATCCAATCTCGGAGGGGCTCTCGCCCCTCCGCCGCCATGGAGACCATGGACCAGAGGGGAAACCCTTCTCCCATCTAGGGAGGAGGTCAAGGAAGAAGAAGAAGAAGGGGGGCTCTCTCCCCCTCTCTCCCGGCAGCGCCGGAACGCCGCCTGGGACATCTTCGTGTGACGGCGATCTACACCAATACCTCTGTCATCTTCACCAACACCTCCATCACCTTCCCCCATCTATATTCAGCGGTCCACTCTCCCGCATCCCGCTGTACCCTCTACTTGAACATGGTGCTTTATGCTTCATATTATTATCCAATGATGTGTTGCCATGTTATGATGTCTGAGTAGATTTTCGTTGTCCTATCGGTGATTGATGAATTGCTATGATTGGTTTAATTTGCTTGTGGTTATGTTGCTGTCCTTTGGTTCCCATCATATGAGCGCGCGCGTGGATCACACCATAGGGTTAGTAGTATGTTGATAGGAGTGTGTATTGGAGGGCAAGGGTGACATAAGCTTCAGCCTAGCATAGAAATTGATGCATACAGGATTGAAGGGGACCAATATATCTTATTCCTATGGTTGGGTTTTACCTTAATGAATGTTAGTAGTTGCGGATGCTTGCTAATAGTTCCAATCATAAGTGCATAGAATTCCAAGTAAGGGATGACATGCTAGCAATGGCCTCTCCCACATAAAACTTGCTATCGGTCTAGTAACGTAGTCAATTGCTTAGGGACAATCCCGCAACTCCCACCACCACTTTTGCACACTTGTTAAACTAACGTACTTGTTTCTAACCATCCCCTAGTTTTATTTACGTGTTCTTTCTTTTCTTGCAAGCCTATCCTATCATACCTACTAAGTACTTCTAGCTTCATACTTGTTCTAGGTAAAGCGAACGTAAAGTGTGCATAGAGTTGTATCGGTGGTCGATATAACTTGAGGGAATATTTGTCCTACCTTTAGCTCCTCGTTGGTTTCGACACTCTTACTTATCGAGAAAGGCTACAATTGATCCCCTATACTTGTGGGTTATCAAGACCTTTTTCTGGCGCCGTTGCCGGGGAGCAATAGCGTGGGGTGAATATTCTCGTGTGTGCTTGTTTGCTTTATCACTAAGTAGATTTATTTGATGTTCTAAGTTGTTCTCTATCTTTAGTTATGGATATGGAACACGAAATACCAAAAAAATTAGGTGTACTTACTACTCATGGAGATGGGGAACCTCCTAAAACCATCGATGCTCGCTATGTGGAAAATATTATGCACTTCTTTAATAATCCTGAGAAAACCCCATTAAATTATACAATGGGATACACGTTGGATCAACGTGAATAATTTAGGGATTATCGATTGACTCAAAAAGGGAAACTATTATGGGATCAAATTCATTTGTTGAAATGGTATGCTTGGGAGCTATGCTTGAGATATGATATTACTTGTTGCTCTAGGATGAAGGCTCAACACCTTCCCTTTTCTTGTAAATTTAATGCTATTGAAACCTTGGCTTCTTATGCTAATGGTATATATGATTACGATGATGTGGAACAAATAGAAGAGTCTATTGCTTTTATGGGTGTTTATGAAATTGAAGCTCTGTTTAAAAGGTGTGATGATAATGATGATGCTGCTTACCGATCTGAAAATTTGGCCATGCTTCATTATTGTTACACTAATTATGAATATAATGCCCATATTTATCGATTTATGGAGAAATTCTACGCTGCCCAAGAAGAGATTAATATTTTGAAGAAAACTATGGAAGAAGTAAATGTTGAAAGTGTGAGCTCATTAGATGAAAAAAATGACGAGGAGAGCGAAGAACAAAAGGAGGAAGAGCGGACTAGCTACCCGTGCCCACCTTCTAATGAGAGTAACTCTTCAACTCATACATTGTTTAATTCTCCTTCGTTCTTACCGAAGGATGAATGCTATGTTGATTGCTATGATCCCTTGGATTCGTTTGAAATATCCCTTTTTGATGAACTTGATGCTTGCTATGCTTGTGGCCATGTTGCCAATATGAATGATGCTTATGAAGATGAACTTGTTATAGTTCCTTATGTTAAACATGAAATTGTTGCTATCGCACCCACTTATGATAGTCCTATTATCTTTTTGAACTCTCCCAACTACACTATATCGGAGAAGTTTGTTCTTATTAGGGATTACATAGATGGGTTGCCTTCTACTATTACACATGATGATTTTGATGAATATAATATGCATGTGCTTGCTGCTCCTACTTGCAATTATTATGAGAGATGAACTACATCTCCACCTCTCTATGTTTCCAATACGATAAAATTGCAAGAAACTGCTTATGCTATGTATTGGCCTTTACTTGATGTGCATGAATTGTTCTTTTATGACATGACAATGCATATGAAGAGAGTGTCATTGCATGATATATGATACCTTGTTCTCACTACTAAATCACAAATCATTGTCAATTAAAATTGGCTTTGATATACCTTGGGATCCGGGAGGATCCATTACTTGAGTACTTTATGCCTAGCTTAGTGGCTTCAAAGAAAGCGCTGCTTGGGAGACAACTCGGAAGTTTTAGAGAGTCATTTATTTCTGTTGAGTGCTTTTATTTAGTTTAAAAACCAAAAAAAAAATAGAGGGGAACTTAAAAAATTTCAAAAAGAGAAGCGATTAAAAGGTGATGCATTGCGGAAGTGAGGGTCGACCTTGAACACTTGTGTTCATGCTCATGGAAATAATGTAGAATTTTTCATGGAAGTTTCTCGCAAAAATAATTATCCCCTTGTACAATTCCATTGTATGATAAAAATAATGTGCCAAGTAAAGCCTTTATGATTAGTTTGGGTGATAGTTGTTTGATCATGCTGAAAAAGACAGAAACTTTGTGCTCACAAAATTATTTTTAATTCCTATCCAGAAAGTGCTATTGAGTTGATTCTTTTTGTTTCTGATTGATATAAAAATGGCCTTAATGATCATAACTGTTCAGAATTTTTGGACTATGAGAAGTATGGTAAATGTTCAGATTACTACACACTATTCTGTTTTTGACACATTCTGTTTTCTTTGCATTGTTCTCTTGTTGTGAGGAATCTATGGGTATTATTGGGGGATATGAACCATGGTGAAGTTGAATTACAGTAGATATAATGCTAATATGAATTTGGAATGAGTTCACAACAGTACTTAAAGTGGTGATTTACTTTATTATACTAATGGATCTCACGAAGGTTTTGTTGAGTTTTGTGTGATTGAAGTTTTCAAGTTTTGGGTGAGACCACGATGGAGGAAGGAGTAAGGAGAGGCAAGAGCCTAAGCTTGGGGATGCCCGAGGAACCCCAAGGTAATATTCAAGGAAGACTCAAGCGTCTAAGCTTGGGGATGCCTCGGAAGGCATCCCCTCTTTCGTCTACAATCTATCGGTAATTTTACTCGGAGCTATATTTTTATTCGTCACATGATATGTGCAAGTGCTTGGAGCGTCTTTTGTGTTTATTTTTCCTTTTATTTTATGCACCATTCTGGTATGAGATAGTCCTTGGTTGATTTATATAATGCTCTTTGCACTTCACTTATATCTTTTGAGTATGGCTTTATAGGATGCTTCATGTGCTTCACTTATATCATTTGAAGTTTGGATTGCCTGTTTCCCTACACATAGAAAACAACCATTTGTAGAATGCTCTTTTGCTTCACTTATATTTGTTAGAGCGGGGCATATCTTTTGTAGAAAGAATTAAACTGTCACGCTTCACTTATACCTATCTAGAGAGTTAACAGGAGTTGGTCATTGACATGGTTAGTCATAAAATCCTACATAAAACTTGTAGATCACTGAATATGATATGTTTGATTCCTTGCAATAGTTTTGTGACATGAAGATGTGATATTAGAGTCATGCTAGTGAGTAATTGTGTATTCATAGATATACTTGTGTTAAGGTTTGTGATTCCCATAGCATGCACGTATGGTGAACCGTTATGTGACGAAGTCGGTGCATGATTTATTTATTGATTGTCATCCTTTGTGTGGAAGTCGGGATCGCGAGCATGCATGTAGTACCTTGTTTCGATGACTAATAGACTTTTGCAATAAGTATGTGAGTTCTTTATGACTAATCTTGAGTCCATGGATTATACGCACTCTCACCCTTCCACCATTGCTAGACTCTCTAGTACCGCGCAACTTTCGCCGGTGCATTACAACCACCATATACCCTTCCTCAAAACAGCCACCATACCTACCTATTATGGCATTTCCATAACCATTCCGAGATATATTGTCATACAACTTCCATCGTTCCATCTATTATGACACGCGCCATCATTGTCATATTGCTTTGCATGATCGTAAGATAGCTAGCATGATGTTTTCATGGCTTGTCCGTTTTTTGATGTCATTGCTACGCTAGATCATTGCACATCCCGGTACACCGCCAGAGGCATTCATATAGAGTCATATTTTCTTCTAAATATCGAGTTGTAAGTAAATAAAACTATGATGTTCATCATTATTAGAGCATTGTCCCATGTGAGGAAGTAATAAAAGAGGCGAATGAAGCCCAAATAAAAAAAAGAGGCCAATGAAGCCCACCAAAAAAAGAGAAAAAAAATAAAAAAAATGAGAGAAAAGAGAGAAGGGACAACGCTACTATCCTTTACCACACTTGTGCTTCAAAGTAGCACGATGATCTTCATGATAGAGAGTCTCCTATGTTGCCACTTTCATATACTAGTGGGAAATTTTCATTATAGAACTTGGCTTGTATATTACAATGATGGGCTTCCTCAAATTTTCCTAGGTCTTCGTGAGCAACCGAGTTGGGTGCACACCCACTAGTTTATTTTTGAGCCTTCATACACTTATAGCTCTTGTGCATCTGTTGCATGGCAATCCCTATTCACTCACATTGATATCTATTGATGGGCATCTCCATAGCCCGTTGATACGCCTAATTGATGTGATACTATCTCCTCCTTTTGTCTTCTCCACAACCACCATATTCTATTCCACCTATAATGCTATGTCCATGGCTCACGCTCATGTATTGCGTGGAAGTTGAAAAAGTTTGAGAACACTAAAGTATGAAACAATTGCTTGGCTAAAACCGGGGTTGTGCATGATTGTGTGGGGAAGATGGAGCATAGCCAGACTATATGATTTTGTAGGGATAACTTCCTTTGGCCATGATATTTTCAGAAGACATGATTTCTTTGTTAGTATGCTTGAAATATTATTGTCTTTATGTCAAATGATAGACTATTCCTTCGAATCACTCGTGTTTTAGTATTCATGCCATCATTAGATTATATGATCAAGATTATGCTAGGGAGCATTCCACATCAAAAATTATCTTTTTTAATCATTTACCTACTCGAGGACGAGCAGGAATTAAGCTTGGGGATGCTGATACGTCTCCGTCGTATCTATAATTTTTTATTGCTTCATGCCAATATTCTACAACTTTCATATACTTTTGGCAACTTTTTATACTATTTTTGGGACTAACATATTGATCCAGTGCCCAGTGCCAGTTCCTGTTTGTTGCATGTTTTTTTTTGCAGATTATCCATACCAAACGAAGTCCAAACGCAATAAAAAAACGTACGGGGATTTTTTTGGAATATTTATGATTTTTGGGAAGAAGAATCAACACGAAACGATGCCCGAGGGGTCACAACCCCTTAGCCGCGGCCTGGGGGTGGGGCCGCGCCTGGCAGGCTCGTGACCAATCCCTAAGGCGATTACGGCCCTTCCTTAGCTGCCATAAATATAATATCCGGAAGAAAATCGTGTTAAAATTTCAGCCCAATCAGAGTTACGGATCTCCGGGAATTTAAGAAACGGTGAAAGGAAAAATCTGGGAGCGCAGAAACAGAAAGACACAGAGAGAGAGATCCAATCTCGGAGGGGTTCTCGCCCCTCCGCCGCCATGGAGACCATGGACCAGAGGGGAAACCCTTGTCCCATCTAGGGAGGAGGTCAAGGAAGAAGAAGAAGGGGGTTCTCTCCCCCTCTCTCCCGGTGGCGCCGGAACGCCGCCCGGGACATCGTCGTGTGACGGCGATCTACACCAACACCTCCGTCATCTTCACCAACACCTCCATCACCTTCCCCCATCTATATTCAGCGGTCCACTCTCCCGCATCCCGCTGTACCCTCTACTTGAACATGGTGCTTTATGCTTCATATTATTATCCAATGATGTGTTGCCATCCTATGATGTCTCAGTAGATTTTTGTTGTCCTATCGGTGATTGATGAATTGCTATGATTGGTTTAATTTGCTTGTGGTTATGTTGCTGTCCTTTGGTGCCCATCATATGAGCGCGCGCGTGGATCACACCATAGGGTTAGTAGTATGTTGATAGGACTATGTATTGGAGGGCAAAGGTGACAGAAGCTTCAGCCTAGCATAGAAATTGATGCATACGGGATTGAAGGGGGACCAATATATCTTATTGCTATGGTTGGGTTTTACCTTAATGAATGTTAGTAGTTGCGGTTGCTTGCTAATAGTTGCAATCATAAGTGCATAGAATTGAAAGTAAGGTATGACATGCTAGTAGTGGCCTCTCCCACATAAAACTTGCTATCGGTCTAGTAACGTAGTCAATTGCTTAGGGACAATCCCGCAACTCCCACCACCACTTTTCCACACTCGTTAAACTAACGTACTTGTTTCTAACCAGCCCATAGTTTTTATTTACGTTTTCTTTCTTTTCTTGCAAGCCTATCCTATCACACCTACTAAGTACTTCTAGCTACATACTTGTTCTAGGTAAAGCGAACGTAAAGTGTGCGTAGATTTGTATCGGTGGTCGATAGAACTTGAGGGAATGTTTGTCCTACCTTTAGCTCCTCGTTGGGTTTGACACTCTTACTTATCGAGAAAGGCTATAATTGATCCCCTATACTTGTGGGTTATCAACCTCTTGTCCACCTCTGCTTTGCAGTTATAAAGCATCATAAATGTATTTTCCCAATCACCATATAATTATTTCACTGCCCTTTGTTTTGCCTTCCACACTGTGGTATACTTCACGTTTATTGGGTACTGCTTTTCCAAGTATACTTTAAGTTTCTTTGCAGTGGTGTTTGGTTTTTTGGCTAAAACAAGAGTGATATTTTCTGCAATCCAAAGCTGTGATGTCAGGGTTGATACTCCGTGTGAACTTGTAATACAAGTATGTTGATGTGGGATTTGATTAACACTGATAGTACTTCCATCAGGTTGAAGTCTAGCAGATATGTACCACTTGCAAGGCTTGACGCTTCCATCAAAACTTGCGCCCTTCGCATAAAACTTCTTCCTATCAGTCCACACAGTCTTGGCATCAAACTAATGTTTGACTGCATAAGTCTTAAAACACATTCTAAACTCAATCATGTTTGGGAACATCTTACCTTCTTCAATAACATGATTTTATTTATCACAGACATTTAGAAGCCCATCATCATGGGCATCTTCTACATCATGTGCAACATCTTTCATCAGTTGTTGATCCACATCTTCACATGCATCTCGTTAGCATCACTAGGCAAACTCGATTTAGCCCTCTCTTCCTTATCTTGATCATCTACTCGAAGGTCAACATTTTTGGCCATCTCAATATCAGCCATTGGTGCAATGACCAAATCAGTAGTGTCTTCTAATTCCATTTAATTCCAATAAACCAAAATAACCCTTGCAGCACTATCACATCCTTCTTGTGCATCTGCATCACCCTCTCTATCATTGCCACTTCACCCATACACATGGACATTATATGTCTCTTTGAATCCCAATCATCATCTACCATCTCTGAAGCCAATTTTGATGGCACATATCCAACCATAGAATCTGATTTTAGCTCATCGAGCTCCGCATGAAATGTAGTCTGTTTGATTACCTAGCCATCTAGCCAATCGATTTCATCAACCATCTCTTCACCATTCTCAATTCTCACATATGCACCCTTCCAACTATCAAACCGTAACAATGCTACCTCTTGCTTTGGACCCCAAAAAAATACTCTCCCCAATTTTCTTGACCACATTCTTAACAACCCTCTCTTCCATGCTATCCATTTCTTGTGAATCAATCTCTGCAAATTCAACCTCCCATTACACAATTGTATCTCTTTCTATGTCCCACACACTACCATCAACTAGCTTCTCCTTAGATGAAAAAAATCAATAGTGATTTCGAATGTCCGAGCACCATCACACCTGTTTGTCAATGGCGCGCAATGTGAGGCAGCGGAAATAGATGAGTCACACATCACATAGGTTGGAGAGGGTGCACATTTCCTAGTCTCCGGTGGCTCCATCTAATTCACTAGTCCAACACTGCCACCACCACCCTCCCCCAATTCGGATCTCATCGAAAATAGAGGCCACCCCACTTGGTCAGATCTAATTCAAGACGGAGGGTAATGTAGGGTGCCGAATACACTCACCACATACGCCATCGTGACACTGTATGAAAGCTCCACCGACAACGTAGCCTTGAACGAAAGCTCCGACACCGCCGCCACCGCCGAGAACAAAGAAGGGAGCGCAAGATGGATTCAGTCACCAAGAAACGTTAACTTCGACTGCCAAGTAGGACCCATCATCAGTTTCACTGATCAGTTTAACCCCTCTTTTATAATAACCGCACTCAGTGTTGACGACCGCTCCCCTTGTTTTAAGCACCTGGTCTCGTTGGGGCTATTATTGCCATAAAAACAAAGCACGTGAGCTATTCTCATGAACAACGTCGCTTTCTTTCTAATTCACGTCAAATGTGATGCACAAGAGCTATTCATCCCTGAATGTTCCGTGGTGGTGATCTTCTGTAGTTTGTCAGAACAGTAACTGTTTGTGTTTGTGGTTTTATGGTTGTTGTGTGAACAACTTTATACTCATTCTCTCGCAAAATAAGTGTTTTAAACTTATTTCAACTTTGTATTAGAGCTAGTATAAAGTTGAGACACTTATTTTGAGACGGAGGGAGTATGACATAACATGACAAAAGGAACAGAATTTCAGCATGCATGACGAAATTGGGGACTCTAATGATTTCCTCATTTCGACTTGATGAGCTGATTTAGTGGTCAATTGGCAGTTACTAGTGATAGTTTTGAATTGCTCGAGAGAGCCTAAGATGTGCTAATTCAGTGTAGGACTTGCAAATTAATACATATTAGAAGGGTTAGGCATGCTTTGCGGCGTTGTTGTGTTCTTGGGTTTGCTTTTTTTACTCCTGTTGGGACCATTGGACAAGGGGTATCCGGGCCCGTCTACGTGCAGGCCCAGGCGCAACTCATGCCAAGGACCGAACGTGATCCGTCTTCGGACCTCATGACCAATGCCCTTGCGAGCCCCCCTGCCTCATGAGATGGATTCTTGCGGACATCGTCGGGCGCTGCGTCAAGCCCCGCCTCATGAGGAGGCCTCCTGGGGTTACCCTTGGGGCTCTCGTGAGGCGGACTAATCAAGGGTGGCTCGGCGCTTTAAAATAATTATGGTATAGGCTTGAAAAAATGCGGAACAAAACTAACGTTTAATTTGTCAAGCACAAAACATAAAACAACTAGGCTCACCTATGTGCACCAACAACTTATGCTAAGCAAGATAAACAACTAAGTGATAGCAAGATAGATGACAAGAAACAATATGACTATCACATAGTAAAGTGCAGAAGTAAAGGGTTCGGGTAAGAGATAACCGAGGCACGCGGAGACGACGATGTATCCTGAAGTTCACACCCTTGCGGATGCTAATCTCCGTTTGGAGCGGTGTGGAGGCACAATGCTCCCCAAGATGCCACTAAGGCCACCGTAATCTCCTCACGCCCTCACACAATGCAAGATGTCGTGATTCCACTAAGGGACCCTTGAGGGCGGTCAACGAACCCGTACAAACAAGGTTGGGGCAATCTCCACAACTTAATTGGAGGCTCCCAACAACACCACGAAGCTTCATCACAATGGCATATGGCTTCGAGGTGACCACAAATGCTCGGGGCAATCTCCGCAACTTAATTGGAGACCCCGACGCTTGCGTGGAGCTTTACACCACAATGATTGAGCTTCGAGGCACCCCCAAGCTTCTAGGGGTACCAAGTTCCCAAGGGTAATAAGCTTCTCAAATTCTCACATCCACGTATCACCGTGGATAACTCAAACTGATGCAACTAATGCAATGGCCATAACACACGAAGTGGTCAAGTACCTCACAGTCAAATCCCTCCACAACAACAAAAGCTATGGAGAAATATGAGAGGAAGAGCAAGGAGCTCAAAAAGAACTCCAAGATCAAGATCCAAGGGGTTCCCCTCACACACAGGAGAAAGTGATTGGAGGAGATGTGGATCTAGATCTCCTCTCTCTTTTCCCTCAAGAACTAGCAAGAATCATTGGATGGATTGAGATTTAGCAAGCTCTAAGAAGGTCAACAATGGGGGAAGAACACGAGCTCAACGGATAGATAAGGTCCAATGGGGAAGAAGACCTCCTTTATATAGTGGCGGAACGAATGCAACCGTTACCCTCACTCACAGCCTAACTGGAGCGGTACTACTGCTCCGAGAACGTCTAAGGGAGCGGTAGTAAAAAATTACTACCACTCCGGGGGCGGTACTACCGCTCCGGGGCGGTACTACCACTCGCACCATGAGCGGTACTACTGTTGGATACTGAAACTGCTCTAACTTTTGCGTACGAACTCCGAGTCAAGCAAACTCAAGCTTGTTGAATTCACAACGACAAGAGCTATCCAACAGCGACAAAAAATGTTAAGAACGTTAAGTTATAAAATGCCAATGATATAGAGAAGTGAGACATCTATGAATGAAGAACCGGTAAAAACTTCCAACATCGAAAACATCATAGAAGATGCATATGGACTCCGTTTTCGATGAACTCGAGCTTGTCATGAAGATGACCATAAGCTCTGTAACTCACAAAGAGAAACACCAAACAAGAACCAAGAAATATCATGGAAGGATACAAATGGTTTGAGCTCTCAACGAACGATACAATGAAGCTACTCACTTGAGAGCCCCCCTTGACAGTACGACATTCTATCCTAAAATAGAAAACCTATCAAGGGAAAACCTATACCTTGCACCTAGTCCTCTTGAGCTAGATGATGTGATCTTGGCTTCCTCAAGATGGACAACCTTTCTTGGTTGCCTTGGTTTGACGAAGACTAGTTGATTGCTCCCCCATACTCCCTATGGGTGAGCTACTCTTCAGCACATCTTCACAAGTCCATTGCCACCACAATGGACGACAAATTCAAGCATGATATCTTCGTGATGGTCCACTTGAACTTGCACACCACAATCTTGATGACGATCACCACTTGATGTCATCCTTCATAGGTTGAATGAGATCTTCCTCTTGACGCAAACCCATGGAGACACACCTAACCCCACATAGAACTCTCACAAGGACCATGGGTTAGTAAAGAAAAGCGTTTTGGACAATGCTTACCATACCATGGCATCACTTGATCCCTCTCGGTACATCTTGTCACTTTGTGTGTTGATCATCTTGATTTACTCTTTGCTTAGTCTTGATCAACCTTGCGTATTTATGACCAATCTTTGGATAATACCTTGAATGCCACCTTGGTCGTCATATAAACTCGTTGAGACCAACAGATGCACTTCAAGAAGTGCCTATGGACAAATCCTTCAAATATAACTTAAGGCAACCATTAGTCCATAGGGACTGTCATCAATTACCAAAACCACATATGGAGAAATATGCTCTAACAATCTCCCCCATTTTGGTAATTGATGACGATCAATACAAGAGAGTTTATATAAGGAAATAAGCATAACCAAGCGCACACATACAAAGCTAGAATGCATGCGTACAAGATGTAAATGCTTAAGTAATAAAAGAAAAACCCTCTATGCATCACCAAACTAAACTCTCTAAACTTCTTCCCCATTGGCATCGATTGCCAAAATGGACAAAAAGTTTAGAAAGCCACTATAGTAGGTGGTCCTCCAAAAAGTGTGTACTTCTCAACAATAGTGCAAATAAATACACAAATACAATGATAAACGTTGGAGGAAAACGAACTATATCGAGGAACCCAAAGATTGCAAGAAGGATTGTATGTCACAAATACATACAAACGAGAGAAGCACACAATCAAAAGATACCAATAGGAACAAGCTATCATATGGTCCTTCAAACCACATGAATAAAATATATTATGATAAGGACAAAGTGTGTTTTATCAAAAATAGAGAAGTTCCCCATGATTTGTGCACTAATAAGATTTTTTTTGTATTTGATACAAGTGCAAAAATAGGATCGTTGCTCCACCAACATTAATAAAAGGACAAAACAAGTGCAAGAAAATAGATGAGACAATAAGTATATCACTTGCACAAAACATATGGTTGAGCAACCTGTAAAAGAGGCAACTTAAGAGTAGGCTCAACCCATGGTGAAGAAAGGAAATAATAACCTTGTCAAGAGAAAGGATACCAACCAAAATGTCAACACCCTTGTCAACACAGGTATACCAACGAGTGCATCAAGATGCAAGGATAAAAGATCTACACTCAAGACAAATCCTTTCACGAAGCCAACAAAAACTGAAAAAGGAAATGCAACGGTGGACGTGAAAGAAAAGAGGATATCAACTAGAGATGTAACTTCTCTCATGTGTAAAAGATTCTAGGTAGAAGAAAATCATGATGATATATATCTGCAAAGAAATATGTACACACGAAATGGTTACAAGAAGGAACAAACAAGGTATCCAGAAGGAAGTCATAAATATACCAATAAGATCTTTGCTTGAAAGCGTAGTACATGGCCTAATATTTTCTTATTGTACAATATGAACTTCCAACTTATGAACATCAAATACATCCCAACTGGCAATAAGTCATCATCGTTCGGATGCTTTGTCGAAGGAAACAAGTACCCCAAGAACGAACCAAGAAATTCATGCCATGATGCAACCTACAAAAGGTTGAATGCAAGAAATTTATGCATAAAGTGATACTTGTTACCGAGATAGCACTGGATTGATGTAGTAGATAGTTGTTCGTTGATCATGCTAACTTGGCTCCAATAAGCACATGGTGTTAACACCTTCCTTGTAGGTGAGCCGAGCATCCAGTGCCTCTCCAATTGTTCCTAGAACAACAAAACAAACAAAATGGTGCCCAAAGTCATTTGGACCAAAGAGTTAGAAAACCAACAATACATAGGACAAACTCCACATAAATATGTGCATATAGATATGAAATTGAATTTCATGTACACTTTATCCAATTTATGACAAGGTGGAGTTTCCCCTATATATCGGGTCAAGGAAAGAAAGCATGCAAAAGAAACTATATGTATATATTAAATATGCATGCTCAAGGCATTCAAAAATCAAATCAACACGTAGTTGATAAGACACCATAAGACAAGGTATCAAGTGAAAATAAAATACCAAACAAAAAATTATAACTTGAAGGATACCAATTAAAAGATACATCAAAGAATGATATCCATTGACACATGCCACACAAAAGGAAACAAGATACCAATTGAAGGAAAACAAACACGAGGTATCTAGTTTCCAAAAGAGCTAGGTTCCAAACAAACCAAACCCTCTACAAATTTTCATGATGGCACAAAGCATCATAAAAAGCAAGACTTCCCTCCCATCAACACACACTTGATGGGGATCAAAAGATTTTATGATAGACGTATAAAGAGCGTGTTCCAAAGAAAATAGGATGGCTCCCCCAAGGTATGTGCATTATATAGAATTTTCATTTGAATAAAAAATGCAAAAGATGGTATCATCACTTTCTCTATATCTGTAGAAACACAAGACATGTTCAAACCAATCCACGAGAGGCAAGGAAGACACACGATACATAAAATCCAATGTAAAGATGATTAGCTATTTCTACCACATGAAGGGAATACCAATTGTCAAAGGACATGAAGTATTTGGAAACAATTTCCATTGGTAGATTGCAAAATATCCAACATCATCTTTACTCCTAAAATGCAAGCAAATGGCACTTGTAGAGCTAACATGCCACCTAGGAACAAGATAATTTACAATATCAACACTAAGTGGAAATACCTCAAATATACACATTTTCTAGGCTTGTAATATGCACATAGCATATTACTCCCCTATAATGTGATAACCTAATATTATTAACAAGTGGCAAATGAAACCCAACAATAGATAATTAATGGACCATTTAGAATCTGAATTTCTCATGAGCAGGACATACCAGCTATAGACTAGATAAACTTGTAATATCAATACTAAGCGGTATTACTCATGTATACACATTTATAGGATTGTGAGGTGCGCAAAGCACATCACTCCCTCACAATGGGATAATCCATTAATCTCTCAAAAGAGCCAACAAAGATACAAACAAGATGCAAAGAGGCTCAATACAAGACTCACATGTACATGATGTGCAAACCGATATACACATACTTGATTACAAAAGATAAGCAAGTTGTAAGCACAACATATACAAACAGATGGCTAATTTTTTTTAAATATTGTATTTTTTATTATTTTTGAAAAATATTGCGGAAATTTCACAATTTTCAAAAATATTGTGGCGTCGGCTTAGGCGTGGCCGACTGGGATTAATCGGCCTAGCCAAGACCAATAAGTCCCAATCGGCCCTTGCTAGGCCGACATGCGTGTTAGCCTTGCATTTGGGGGACTAATCAGCCTTGCCTAGGCCAATTAGTTCGTATCGGCCTAGCCAAGATCAATAAGTCCCTATCAGCCTTACTTTACGCAATAAGGACTAATTGGTGTTGGCTAAGCCAATAGATGCATGAGATTTTTTTTTCATCTTAGCTATTTTCAAGGCTCCATTTCCCGCCCATATTCCCCCAAACTTTCCCGCCATTTCGTTCCCTCCTCCGTTCCCGCCAATATTTCCACGTCTAATGTACGCGTAATGTTCTGCGTCCAACCAAACAATGGGTCAAAATTAGTTTCCTCATATAGCTAACCTATACGCGGGTCATCAAACAATGTGCATATGGTAGTTTAGAGCTAGTTTTTTCCGAACCAAGCCCATATGACTAGTCTATGCAAATACCCCAAAATCGATGCAGGCAACCAAATACACCATAATTATTTTGGTACGTCCGACTTTGGCTCGGAACCAAACACACTCAATAGGAACAAGCACAATAGTATTTTGGGATTATTTCATTTTCGTAAGATGACTTATACACCGAGACAGAGATAGTATGTGAGTTTATAGTATTTTTTCGCAAGATCCAAACATGCATTACATCCGTCTAGTTTATTAGACCTCTTTATATTTTATGCTAAATTTTGATTTGAAATTTAACTAAAAAATATTAATGCATGACATCAAAAATAACATCATTGAAAACTTTATACAAATATGAATCACAAGATATAAGTTTGGTGACATGCATTTATATTTTATTAGCTAAATTTTTAATTAAAATTTAACATAAAATACAAAAGGAACCAATAAACTAACCGATACGGAGATATTATATGCTGATTTTATATAAGGCATGTACCAATGCATGATTTTTTATTACATTATCATAGAAACATTAATAATTTAAGATACTCCATTCGTCTCAGTTACTAGCTTGACATATGTACCTAGGGGAAAAATTAGCTGAAAGGTGGCGGGAAAAATTTGGTGGGAATGGAGACGTGGAAATATTGGCGAGAACAGAGGAGGGAACGAAATGGCGGGAAAGTTTGGGGGAATATGGGCGGGAAATGGAGCCTGGAAAATAACTAAGATGAAAAATAATAATTTCCATGCACCTATTGGCTTAGCCAACACCAGTTAGTCCTTATTGGCCTAAGGTAAGGCTGATAGGGACTTATTGGTCTTGGCTAGGCCGATTGGAACTAATTGGCCTAGCCAAGGCCGATTATTCCCAGGCCTATCGGCCTAGCCAAGGCCGATTGGGACTTATTGGTCTTGGCTAGGCCGATTAGTCCGAGTCGGCCACGCCTAAGTCGAGGCCATAATATTTTTGAAGTTTCTGAAATTTCCGCAATATTTTTCAAAAAGAATAAAAAAATGCAATATTTAAAAAAAATTAGCCAACATATGCATGGTAGAAAACCACATTACGCAAAGGGGAAAGTAACTAACAACGTAACCAATTTGAGTACAAGTTACCGTAAGGAGGCACATTGGATATAAGATAGAAACTCGATAATGCAAAAGACTTGACTTGAGATAATATGAATTATGAAGGTCCCTTATTTCTTCAAGATGAAACCAACTCTCCAATGTCCTCCACGATCACCTATTGATCAAGTTTGAGCTTGTTGGTCCCCAACCACGTTGGGTCCTAAGAGGTTAGTCACAATAGGCTTGGCTACCCAAATGGTTCTTTTCTTGACACCACTTTGAGTACCAACAAACTTGGCAAATACATTTCCAACCTTATCCTTCCCAAGAGAATAGATATCATCAATAATGATTGGGTTGGATAAATTACCTCTCATGCAAGAAGAAGTGAAGTGACCCTTCTCATGACATAAGTAGCAACATCTACCCTTTACTTTCTTCCCAATTGATTTCTCAACTTGAGGAATGTTGGCTTGGGTCTTCTTGGGAAGAGGCCTTTCTTCAACTTGAAGTTGAGTATGTGCTTGAACTTGTGGCCGCTTCCCTTGTTGCTTGTGACTTTGGGGCTTCTTCTTTAATGGGCAAGATCTAACATGGTGCCCTTTAATTTTGCACTTGAAGCAAACAATCTTGGCATAATTCTTGACTTGTTCTTGGCCCTTCTTCTTGAAGCTTTTGGACTTGTTCTTCTTGTTACAGTTGAACCCAAGTCCACCTTTGTGAATTGGGTATTTTTGCCCACACAAGACATTGTTGAGTGTGGACATCCCTTCATGACTCTTTTCCAAATCTTTCTTCAATGAAGTGACTTGGGCCTTGAGCTCTTCGATTTCCTCTACATGGTTAGTATAAGCACAAGTACTAGAGGAAGTATAAGCTTCATTGTTAGAGCAACAAGGAAAGGAAAGTAATTCATCACAAGATGTAGCAACATTATGAGTAGATGAATTACGAGGACTAGCACATGGCAATATAGCATTTTGACTATAAGTAGTGCTAATGTCCACATGAGGCTTACTTGATGTTACCTTGGTAGTAGTAGCCTCATGAGCTAATTTTAGCACATTATGGGATACTAGAAGATCATTGATACGTCCATTTTGCATCATGCTTTCATCTTGATATTTATCGCTTTTTGGGCTGTTATTACACTTCACGGTACAATACTTATGCCTTTTCTCTCTTATTTTGCAAGGTTTACATGAAGAGGGAGAATGCCCGCAGCTGGAATTCTAGCCTGAACAAGGATCAAGTTTGAGATACCTATTCTGCGCAACTCCAAAAGCCGTAAAAATCAGGAGGCGCCAAAGGGGCGCCAACAGGAGGCCACAAGCCTGCTAGGCGCGGCCACCCCCTGGCCGCGCCTAGGGGGCTTGTGAGCTCCCTGCTGGCCCACTGGACCCCCTCTTTTGCTACAAGAAGGGTTTCGATTTGGAAAAAATCAAGAGGAGGCTTTTCGGAGGATTCGCCGCCGCCACGAGGCGGAACTTGAGCAGAACCAATCTAGAGCTCGGGCAGGACGATACTGCCTGGGAAACTTCCCTCCCGGAGGGGGAAATCGTCGCCATCGTCATCACCAACACTCCTCTCATCGAAGGGGACTCATCACCATCAATATCTTCATCAGCACCATCTCATCTCCAAATCCTAGTTCATCTCTTGTAACCAATCTCTGTCTCGCGACTCCGATTGGTACTTGTAAGGTTGCTAGTAGTGTTAATTAATCTTTGTAGTTGATGCTAGTTGGATTACTTGGTGGAAGAGTTTATGTTCAGATCTTTGATGCTACTGATTACCTCTCTGGTCATGATTACGATTATGCTTTGTGAGTAGTTACTTTTGTTCCTGAGGACATTGGATAAGTCTTGCTATAAGTAGTGATGGGGAACGTCGCATGGGAAACAAAAATTTTCCTACGCGCACGAAGACCTATCATGGTGATGTCCATCTACGAGAGGGGATGAGTGATCTACGTACCCTTGTAGATCGTACAGCAGAAGCGTTAGAGAATGCGGTTGATGTAGTGGAACTTCCTCACGTCCCTCGATCCGCCCCGCGAACAATCCCGCGATCAGTCCCACGATCTAGTACCGAACGGACGGCATCTCCGCGTTCAGCACACGTACAGCTCGACGATGATCTCGGCCTTCTTGATCCAGCAAGAGAGACGGAGAGGTAGAAGAGTTCTACGGCAGCGTGACGGTGCTCCGGAGGTTGGTGATGATCTTGTCTCAGCAGGGCTCCGCCCGAGCTCCGCAGAAACGCGATCTAGAGGAAAAACTATGGAGGTATGTGGTCGGGCAGCCGTGAGAAAGTCGTCTCAAATCAGCCCTAATTGCTCCATATATATAGGAGGAGGGAGGGGGACCTTGCCTTGGGGTCCAAGGGACCCTCAAGGGGTCGGCCGAGCCAAGGGGGGGAGGACTCCCCCCCCAAACCGAGTTGGACTTGGTTTGGTGGGAGGAGTCCCCCTCCCTTCCCACTTCCTCCCTCTTTTTTTTTCTTTTCCTTTGATTTCTTTTTCTTGGCACATAGGCCTCCTTGGGGCTGTCCCACCAGCCCACTAAGGGCTGGTGTGTCTCCCCAAAGCCTATGGGCTTCCCCGGGGTGGGTTGCCCCCCCCCCCCGGTGAACTCCCGGAACCCATTCGTCATTCCCGGTACATTCCCGGTAACTCCGAAAACCTTCCGGTAATCAAATGAGGTCATCCTATATATCAATCTTCGTTTCCGGACCATTCCGGAAACCCTCGTGACGTCCGTGATCTCATCCGGGACTCCGAACAACATTCGGTAACCAACCATATAACTCAAATACGCATAAAACAACGTCGAACCTTAAGTGTGCAGACCCTGCGGGTTTGAGAACTATGTAGACATGACCTGAGAGACTCCTCGGTCAATATCCAATAGCGGGACCTGGATGCCCATATTGGATCCTACATATTCTACGAAGATCTTATCGTTTGAACCTCAGTGCCAAGGATTCATATAATCCCGTATGTCATTCCCTTTGTCCTTCGGTATGTTACTTTCCCTAGATTCGATCGTCAGTATCCGTATACCTATTTCAATCTCGTTTACCGGCAAGTCTCTTTACTCGTTCCGTAATACAAGATCCCGCAACTTACACTAAGTTACATTGCTTGCAAGGCTTGTGTGTGATGTTGTATTACCGAGTGGGCCCCGAGATACCTCTCCGTCACACGGAGTGACAAATCCCAGTCTTGATCCATACTAACTCAACTAACACCTTCGGAGATACCTGTAGAGCATCTTTATAGTCACCCAGTTACGTTGCGACGTTTGATACACACAAAGCATTCCTCCGGTGTCAGTGAGTTATATGATCTCATGGTCATAGGAATAAATACTTGACACACAGAAAATAGTAGCAACAAAATGACACGATCAACATGCTACGTCTATTAGTTTGGGTCTAGTCCATCACGTGATTCTCCCAATGACATGATCGAGTTATCAAGCAACAACACCTTGTTCATAATCAGAAGACACTGACTATCATCGATCAACTGGCTAGCCAACTAGAGGCATGCTAGGGACGGTGTTTTGTCTATGTATCCACACATGTAAATGAGTCTTCATTCAATACAATTATAGCATGGATAATAAACTATTATCTTGATACAGGAATTATAATAATAACTATACATTTATTATTGCCTCTAGGGCATAATTCCAACAGTCTCCCACTTGCACTAGAGTCAATAATCTAGCCTTCACATCACCATGTGAATTTACATTGTAATAAATCTAACACCCATATAGTTCTGGTGTCGATCATGTTTTGGCCGTGGAAGAGGTTTAGTCAGCGGGTCTGCTACATTCAGATCCGTGTGCACCTTGCATATATTTACGTCCTCCTCCTCGACGTAGTCGCGGATGAGGTTGAAGCGTCGTTTGATGTGTCTGGTCTTCTTGTGAAACCTTGGTTCCTTTGCCAGGGCAATGGCACCAGTGTTGTCACAGAACAAGGTTATTGGATCCAGTGCACTTGGCACCACTCCAAGATCCGTCATGAACTGCTTCATCCAGACACCCTCCTTAGCCGCCTCCGAGGCAGCCATGTACTCTCCTTCACATGTAGAATCTGCTACGACGCTTTGCTTGGAACTGCACCAGCTTACTGCACCCCCATTAAGAATAAATACGTATCCGGTTTGCGACTTAGAGTCGTCCGGATCTGTGTCAAAGCTTGCATCGACGTAACCTTTTACGGCGAGCTCTTCGTCACCTCCATACACGAGAAACATCTCCTTAGTCCTTTTCAGGTACTTCAGGATATTCTTGACCGCTGTCCAGTGATCCACTCCTGGATTACTCTGGAACCTACCTGCCATACTTATGGCCAGGCTAACATCCGGTCTAGTGCCCAGCATCGCATACATGATAGAACCTATGGCTGAAGCATAGGGGACGGAGCGCATATGCTCTCTATCTTCATCAGTTGCTGGGCACTGAGTCTTACTCAATCTCGTACCTTGTAACACTGGCAAGAACCCTTTCTTGGATTGTTCCATTTTGAACCTCTTCAAAACTTTATCAAGGTATGTGCTTTGTGAAAGTCTTATCACGCGTTTTGATCTATCCCTATAGATCTTAATGCCTAGAAAGTAAGGAGCTTCTCCTAGGTCCTTCATAGAGAAACTTTTATTCAAGTAACCTTTTATGCTCTCCAAACGCTCTACGTTGTTTCCAATCAGTAATATGTCATCCACATATAATATTAGAAACGCCACAGAGCTCCCACTCACTTTCTTGTAAATACAAGATTCTCCAACCACTTGTATAAACCCAAATGCTTTGATCACCTCATCAAAGCGTTTGTTCCAACTCCGAGATGCTTGCACCAGTCCATAAATGGATCGCTGGAGCTTGCACACCTTGTCAGCATTTTTAGGATCGACAAAACCTTCGGGTTGCATCATATACAACTCTTCCTTAAGGAAACCGTTAAGGAACGCCGTTTTGACATCCATCTGCCAGATTTCATAATCGAAAAATGCAGCTATTGCTAACATGATTCTGACGGACTTAAGCATCGCTACGGGTGAGAAGGTCTCATCGTAGTCAACTCCTGGAACTTGTGAAAAACCCTTTGCCACAAGTCGAGCTTTATAAACGGTCACATTACCGTCAGCGTCCGTCTTCTTCTTAAAGATCCATTTGTTCTTAATAGCCTTGCGGCCCTCAGGTAGTATCTCCAAAGTCCACACTTTGTTCTCATACATTGATCCTATCTCGGATTTCATGGCTTCTAGCCATTTGTTGGAATCTGGGCCCACCATTGCTTCTTCATAATTTGTGGGTTCATTGTTGTCCAACAACATGATTGATAAGACGGGATTACCGTACCACTCTGGAGCAGCGCGTGATCTCGTCGACCTGCGTGGTTCAACAGAAACTTGAACTGGAGTTTCATGATCATCATCATTAACTTCCTCCTCAACCGGCGTCGCAACGACAGAGGTTTCCCCTTGCCCTGCGCCACCATCCAGAGGGATGAGAGGTTCGACAACCTCGTCAAGTTCTATCTTCCTCCCACTCAGTTCTCTCGAGAGAAACTCCTTCTCGAGAAAAGTTCCGTTCTTAGCAACAAACACTTTGCCCTCAGACTTGAGATAGAAGGTGTACCCAACTGTCTCTTTTGGGTAACCTATGAAGACGCATTTTTCCGCTTTGGGTTCCAGCTTTTCAGGCTGGAGCTTTTTGACATAAGCATCACATCCCCAAACTTTAAGAAACGACAACTTTGGCCTTTTGCCATACCACAGTTCGTATGGTTTCGTCTCAACGGATTTTGATGGTGCCCTATTTAAAGTGAATGCAGCTGTTTCTAATGCATAACCCCAAAATGATAACGGCAAATCAGTAAGAGACATCATAGATCGCACCATCTCTAACAAAGTACGATTACGACGTTCGGACACACCATTACGCTGTGGTGTTCCAGGTGGTGTTAACTGCGAAACAATTCCACATTGTCTTAAGTGAGTACCAAACTCGAAACTCAGATATTCACCCCCACGATTAGACCGTAGGAACTTGATCTTCTTGTTACGATGATTTTCCACTTCACTCTGAAATTGCTTGAACTTTTCAAATGTTTCAGACTTGTGCTTCATCAAGTAGACATAACCATATCTACTTAAATCGTCAGTGAATGTGAGAAAATAACGATATCCGCCGCGTGCCTCCACGCTCATTGGACCACACACATCGGTATGTATGATTTCCAACAAGTCACTTGCATGCTCCATTGTTCCGGAGAACGGAGTCTCAGTCATCTTGCCCATGAGGCATGGTTCGCACGTGTCAAGTGAATCAAAGTCAAGTGACTCCAAAAGTCCATCAGCATGGAGTTTCTTCATGCGCTTTACACCAATATGACCCAAGCGGCAGTGCCACAAAAATATGGCGCTATCATTGTTTACTCTAACTCTTTTGGTCTCAATGTTATGTATATGTGTATCGCTATCAAGATTCAATATGAACAATCCTCTCACATTCGGTGCATGACCATAAAAGATGTTACTCATAGAAATAGAACAACCATTATTCTCAGACTTAAAAGAGTAACCGTCTCGCAATAAACAAGATCCAGATATAATGTTCATGCTCAACGCAGGCACTAAATAACAATGATTTAAGTTCATCACTAATCCCGATGGTAACTGAAGTGACACTGTGCCGACGGCGATTGCATCAACCTTGGAACCATTTCCTACGCGCATCGTCACTTCGTCTTTCGCCAGCCTTCGTCTATTCCGCAGTTCCTGTTTCGAGTTGCAAATGTGAGCAACAGAACCGGTATCGAATACCCAGGCACTACTACGAGAGCCGGTTAAGTACACATCAATAACATGTATATCAAATATACCTGATTTTTCTTTGCCCGCCTTCTTATCTGCCAGATACTTGGGGCAATTGCGCTTCCAGTGACCCATACCCTTGCAATAGAAGCACTCTGTTTCAGGCTTAGGTCCAGCCTTGGGTTTCTTCGGCGGATTGGCAACAGGCTTGCCGCTCTTCTTCGAATTGCCCTTCTTGCCTTTGCCGTTTCTCTTGAAACTAGTGGTCTTGCTCACCATCAACACTTGATGCTCTTTACGGAGTTCAGACTCTGCGAGTTTCAGCATCGCAAACAACTCGCCGGGAGACTTGTTCATCCCTTGCATGTTGTAGTTCAACACAAAGCCTTTATAGCTTGGCGGCAGTGATTGAAGGATTCTCTCAGTGATAGCCTCTTGAGGGAGTTCAATCCCCAGCTCAGCTAGACGGTTTGAGTACCCAGACATTTTGAGCACATGTTCACTGACAGACGAGTTTTCCTCCATCTTGCAAGCATAGAATTTACGGAGGTCTCATACCTCTCGATCCGGGCGTTCTTCTGAAAGATAAACTTCAACTCCTGGAACATCTCAAATGCTCCATGACGCTCAAAGCGACGTTGAAGTCCCGGTTCTAAGCCATACAAGACTGCACATTGAACTATTGAGTAGTCCTCCTTACGCGCTAACCAAGCGTTCTTAACATCCTGATCAGCCGTAGCGGGTGGTTCATCTCCTAGCGCAGCATTAAGGACATAATCCTTCTTCCCAGCTTGTAAGATTAGCTTAAGATTACGAGCCCAGTCTACAAAGTTTCTTCCATCATCTTTCAACTTAGCTTTCTCTAGGAACGTATTAAAATTCAGGATGACACTCGCGTGAGCCATGATCTACAACACAAATATATTCAAAGTGGACTTTAGACTATGTTCAAGATAATCAGAGTTTAACTTAATCAAATTATATGCTAAACTCCCACTCAAAAAGTACATCTCTCTAGTCATTTGAGTGGTTCATGATCCACTTACACTATCCCAAGTCCGATCATCACGTGAGTTGAGTATAGTTTCAGTGGTAAGCATCCCTATGCTAATCATATCAACTATATGATTCATGATCGACCTTTCGGTCTCACGTGTTCCGAGGCCATGTCTGCACATGCTAGGCTCGTCAAGCTTAACCCGAGTGTTCCGCGTGCGCAACTGTTTTGCACCAGTTGTATGTGAACGTTGAGTCTATCACACCCGATCATCACGTGGTGTCTCGAAACGACGAACTGTAGCAACGGTGCACAGTCGGGGAGAACACAATTTCGTCTTGAAATTTTAGTGAGAGATCACCTCATAATGCTACCGTCGTTCTAAGCAAAATAAGGTGCATAAAAGGATTAACATCACATGCAATTCATAAGTGACATGATATGGCCATCATCACGTGCTTCTTGATCTCCATCACCAAAGCACTGGCATGATCTTCTTGTCACCGGCGCCACACCATGATCATCCATGAAGGTGTTGCCATCGGGGTTGTCGTGCTACTCATGCTATTACTACTAAAGCTACATCCTAGCAAAATAGTGAACGCATCTGCAAGCACATATGTTAGTATAAAGACAACCCTATGGCTCCTGCCGGTTGCCGTACCATCGACGTGCAAGTCGATATTTCTATTACAACATGATCATCTCATACATCCAATATATCACATCACATCGTTGGCCATATCACATCATAATCATACCCTGCAAAAACAAGTTAGACGTCCTCTAATTTTGTTGTTGCATGTTTTACGTGGTGACCAAGGGTATCTAGTAGGATCGCATCTTACTTACGCAAACACCACAACGGAGATATATGAGTTGCTATTTAACCTCATCCAAGGACCTCCTCGGTCAAATCCGATTCAACTAAAGTTGGAGAAACCGTCACTTCCAGTCATCTTTGAGCAAAGGGGGTTACTCGTAACGATGAAACCAGTCTCTCGTAAGCGTACGAGTAATGTCGGTCCAAGCCGCTTCAATCCAACAATACCGCGGAATCAGGAAAAGACTAAGGAGGGCAGCAAAACGCACATCACCGCCCACAAAACCTTTTGTGTTCTACTCGAGAAGACATCTACGCATGAACCTAGCTCATGATGCCACTGATGGGTAACGTCGCATGGGAAACAAAAATTTTCCTACGCGCATGAAGACCTATCATGGTGATGTCCATCTACGAGAGGGGATGAGTGATCTACGTACCCTTGTAGATCGTACAGCAGAAGCATTAGAGAACGCGGTTGATGTAGTGGAACGTCCTCACGTCCCTCGATCCGCCCCGCGAACAATCCCGCGATCAGTCCCACGATCTAGTACCGAACGGACGGCACCTCCACGTTCAGCACACGTACAGCTCGACGATGATCTCGGCCTTCTTGATCCAGCAAGAGAGACGGAGAGGTAGAAGAGTTCTCCGGCAGCATGACGGCGCTCCGGAGGTTGGTGATGATCTTGTCTCAGCAGGGCTCCGCCCGAGCTCCGCAGAAACGCGATCTAGAGGAAAAACTATGGAGGTATGTGGTCGGGCAGCCGTGAGAAAGTCGTCTCAAATCAGCCCTAATTGCTCCATATATATAGGAGGAGGGAGGGGGACCTTGCCTTGGGGTCCAAGGGACCCTCAAGGGATCGGCCGAGCCAAGGGGGGAGGACTCCCCCCCCCAAACCGAGTTGGACTTGGTTTGGTGGGAGGAGTCCCCCTCCCTTCCCACTTCCTCCCTCCTTTTTTTTCTTTTCCTTTGATTTCTTTTTCTTGGCACATAGGCCTCCTTGGGGCTGTCCCACCAGCCCACTAAGGGCTGGTGTGTCTCCCCAAAGCCTATGGGCTTCCCCGGGGTGGGTTGCCCCCCCCCCCCCCCCGGTGAACTCCCGGAACCCATTCGTCATTCCCGGTACATTCCCGGTAACTCCGAAAACCTTCCGGTAATCAAATGAGGTCATCCTATATATCAATCTTCATTTCTGTACCATTCCGGAAACCCTCGTGACGTCCGTGATCTCATCCGGGACTCCGAACAACATTCGGTAACCAACCATATAACTCAAATACGCATAAAACAACGTCGAACCTTAAGTGTGCAGACCCTGCGGGTTCGAGAACTATGTAGACATGACCCGAGAGACTCCTCGGTCAATATCCAATAGCGGGACCTGGATGCCCATATTGGATCCTACATATTCTACGAAGATCTTATCGTTTGAACCTTAGTGCCAAGGATTCATATAATCCCGTATGTCATTCCCTTTGTCCTTCGGTATGTTACTTGCCCGAGATTCGATCGTCAGTATCCGTATACCTATTTCAATCTCGTTTACCGGCAAGTCTCTTTACTCGTTCCGTAATACAAGATCCCGCAACTTACACTAAGTTACATTGCTTGCAAGGCTTGTGTGTGATGTTGTATTACCGAGTGGGCCCCGAGATACCTCTCCGTCACACGGAGTGACAAATCCCAGTCTTGATCCATACTAACTCAACTAACACCTTCGGAGATACCTGTAGAGCATCTTTATAGTCACCCAGTTACGTTGCAACGTTTGATACACACAAAGCATTCCTCCGGTGTCTGTGAGTTATATGATCTCATGGTCATAGGAATAAATACTTGACACGCAGAAAACAGTAGCAACAAAATGACACGATCAACATGCTACGTCTATTAGTTTGTGTCTAGTCCATCACGTGATTCTCCCAATGACGTGATCCAGTTATCAAGCAACAACACCTTGTTCATAATCAGAAGACACTGACTATCATCGAGGCATGCTAGGGACGGTGTTTTGTCTATGTATCCACACATGTAAATGAGTCTTCATTCAATACAATTATAGCACGGATAATAAACTATTATCTTGATACAGGAATTATAATAATAACTATACATTTATTATTGCCTCTAGGGCATAATTCCAACAAGTAGTCATGTGAATTTGGTATTCATTCGATATTTTGATGTGTTGTATGTTGTTTTTCCTCTAGTGGTGTTATGTGAACGTCGACTACATAACACTTCACCATTATTTGGGCCTAGAGGAAGGCATTGGGAAGTAGTAAGTAGATGATGGGTTGCAAGAGTGACAGAATCTTAAACCCTAGTTTATGCGTTGCTTCATAAGGGGCTGATTTGGATCCACTAGTTTAATGCTATGGTTAGACTTTGTCTTAATTCTTCTTTCGTAGTTGCTGATGCTTGCGAGAGGGGTTAATCATAAGTGGGCTGCTTGTCCAAGTAAGGGTAGTACCCAAGCGCCGGTCCACCCACATATCAAACTATCAAAGTAACAAAGGCGAATCATATGAACATGATGAAAACTAGCTTGACAGAAATTCCCATGTGTCCTCGGGAGCATTTTACTTCCTATAAGTCTTTGTCCAGGCTTGTCCCTTGCTACAAAAGGGATTGGGACACTTTGCTGCACCGTTGTTACTTTTGCTAATTGTTGCTTGCTACGAATCACCTTGCCACACAACTACTTGTTACCGATAATTTCAGTGCTTGCAGATATTACCTTGCTCAAAACCACTTGTCAGATCCTTCTGCTCCTCGTTGGGTTCGACACTCTTACCTATCGAAAGGACTATGATAGATCCCCAATACTTGTGGGTCATCAAGACTCTTTTCTGGTGCCGTCGTCGGGGAGTGAAGCGCCTTTGGTAAGTGGAACTTGGTAAGGAAACATTTATATAGTGTGCTGAAATTTATTGTCACTTTTCACTATGGAAACTAATCCTTTGAGGGGCTTGTTCGGAGTATCTTCACCTCAAACGGGAGCACAAAGAGTTGCTCCTCAACCTCCTGCACCTACTGAAAATATTTGCTTTGAATTTCCTTCGGGTATGCTTGAGAAACTGCTGGCTAATCCTTTTACAGGAGATGGAACATCACATCCAGACTTGCATCTAATCTATGTAGATGAAGTTTGTGGTTTATTTAAGCTTGCAGGTTTGCCCGAGGATGAGGTCAATAAGAAGGTATTTCCCTTATCTTTAAGGGATAAGGCGTTGACATGGTATAGGCTATGTGATGATATTGGATCATGGAACTACAATCGGTTGAAATTGGAATTTCATCCAAAGTTTTATCCTATGCATTTTGTACATCGTGATCGGAAATATATTTATAATTTATGGCCTCGTGAAAGAGAAAGAATCGCTCAAGCTTTTGGGAGGCTTAAATCAATGTTATATTCATGCCCCAACCATGAGCTCTCGAGAGAAATTATCATTCAGAACTTCTATGCTCGGCTTTCTCATGATGATCGCACCATGCTTGACACTTCTTGTACCGGTTCTTTTATGAAGAGAGATATTGACTTCAGATGAAATTTATTGGAAAGAATTAAATGCAACTCTGATGATTGGGAGCTTGATGAAGGTAAGGAGTCAGGTATGAATTTCAAGTTTGATTGCGTTAAATCCTTTGTTGAAACAAATACTTTTTGTGATTTTAGCGCTAACTATGGACTTGACTCTGAGATAGTAGCTTCATTGTGTGAATCATTTGCTGCTCTTATTGATCTCCCCAAAGAGAAGTGGTTTAAATATCATCCTCCCTTAGAAGTCAATGTAGTTAAACCCAATCCAGTTGTAGAGAAAATCATTGCCTATAATGATCCTATTGTTCCCAGTGCTTACATTGAGAAACCACCTTTCCCTCTTAGGATAAAGGATCATTCCAAAGCTTCAACTGTGATACGTAGATGCTACATTAGAACACCTACACCCCCTGATCAAATTAGAGTTGAACCTAGCATTTCTATTACCAAAGATCTCCTGTCCGACAATGTTGATGGCCATGATATTCACTTCTGTGAAGATGCTGCTAGAATTGCTAAACCACACGCTAGAGACAAACATAGGCATGTTGTTGGCACGCCTGTTGTTTCTGTTAAGATAGTAGATCATTGTTATCATGGATTATGTGACGTGGGTGCTAGTGTTAGTGCAATACCTCAATCCTTATATGATGAAATTAAAGACGAGATTGCACCTGTCGAGATAGAACCTATTGATGTCACTATTCAGCTTGCCAATAGAGATACTATCTGCCGTGTGGGAATTTTTAGGGATGTTGAAGTCTTGTGTGGTAAAACGAAGTATCCTGGTGAGTTCCTCGTTCTTGCTACCACCCAAGATAGCTTTTGTCCCATCATATTTGGCAGACCCTTCCTCAATACCGTCAATGCTCATATTGACTGTGAGAAGCAAACTGTCACTGTTGGCTTTGAAGGTGTGTCACATGAGTTCAATTTCTCCAAGTTTGGTAGACAGCCTCATGAAAAAGAGTTGCCTAGTAAGGATGAAACTATTGCCCTAGCTTCTATTGTCGTGCCTCCTACTGATCCTTTAGATCAATACTTGCTTGAGCATGAGAATGATATGCATATGGATGAAAGGGATGAGATAGATAGAGTTGTCTTAGAACAATATCCTATCCTTAAGAATAATTTGCATGTTGAACTGCTTGGGGATACACCCCCACCAAAAGGTGATCCTGTGTTCGAGCTTAAACAGTTGCCTGGTACTCTTAAGTATGCTTATCTTGATGAAAAATAGATATATCCTGTTATTATTAGTGCTAGCCTCTCAGAGCTTGAACAAAAGAAGTTACTAAAAACTCTGAGGAAGCACCGTGTTGCTATTGGATATACTCTTGATGATCTTAAAGGCATTAGTCCCACTCTATGCCAGCACAAGATTAAAACTGATCCTAATTCCAAACCATTTGCTGATCATCAAAGGAGATTAAATCCTAAGATGAAAGAGGTAGTAAGAAAAGAAATACTAAAGCTCCTGGAAGCAGGTATTATCTATCATGTTGCCCATAGTGATTGGGTGAGTCTGGTGCATTGCGTCCCTAAGAAGGGAGGTATTACCGTTGTCCCTAATGATAAGGATGAATTGATCCCACGAAGGATTATTACTGGCTATAGGATGGTGATCGACTTTAGGAAATTGAATAAGGCCACTAGGAAAGGTCATTACCCTTTGCCTTTTATCGACCAAATGCTAGAAAGACTGTCTAAACACACACACTTCTGCTTTCTAGACGGTTATTCTGGTTTCTTCCAAATACCAGTTGCACAAGCTGATCAGGAGAAAACCACTTTCACCTGCCCTTTCGGTACCTTTGCCTATAGACGTATGCCTTATCGCTTATGTAATGCACCTGCCACCTTTCAAAGATGTATGATGGCTATATTCTCCGACTTTTGTGAAAAGATTGTTGAGGTTTTCATGGATGACTTCTCTGTTTACGGGTCTTCTTTTGATGATTGCCTCAGCAACCTTGATCGAGTCTTGCAGAGATGTAAAGACACCAACCTTGTCTTGAATTAGGAGAAGTGCCACTTTATGGTTAATGAAGGCATCGTCTTAGGACATAAAATTTCTGAAAGAGGTATTGAAGTCGATAAGGCTAAGGTTGATGCAATCGAGAAAATTCCATACCCCACAGATATCAAAGGTATAAGAAGTTTCCTTGGTCATGCTGGTTTCTATAGGAGGTTCATTAAAGACTTCTCTAAGATTTCTAGGCCTCTTACCAATCTCTTGCAAAGGTATATTCCTTTTGTTTTTGACAATGATTGTGAGGAAGCCTTCGAAATACTTAAGAAGGCTTTGATAACTGCACCTATTGTTCAACCACCTGATTGGAACTTACCTTTTGAAATCATGTGTGATGCTACTGATTATGTTGTTGGTGCTGTCCTAGGGCAACGAGTTGATAAGAAGTTGAATGTTATTCACTATGCTAGTAAAACTCTAGACAGTGCCCAAAGAAACTATGCTACTACGGAAAACGAATTTTTTGCAGTCGTGTTTGCATGTGAAAAGTTCAGGTCTTACATAGTTGATTCCAAAGTCACTATTCACACTGATCACGCTGCTATTAAGTACCTCATGGAGAATAAAGACGCAAAACCTAGACTTATTAGATGGGTTCTCTTGCTGCAAGAATTTGATTTGCATGTTGTCGACAGAAAGGGTGCTGATAACCCAGTAGCAGATAACTTGTCTAGGTTGGAGAATGTTCTTGATGACCCACAACCTATTGATGATAGCTTTCCCGATGAGCAAGTGAATGTCATCAATACTTCACGTAGTGCATCGTGGTATGCTGATTATGCAAACTATATCGTTGCCAAATATATACCACCTAGTTTCACATACCAGCAAAAGAAGAAATTCTTCTTTGACTTGAGACATTACTTTTGGGATGATCCTCACCTTTATAAGGAAGGAGTAGATGGTATTATTAGATGTTGTGTACCTGAACATGAACAGGGACATATCCTACAGAAGTGTCACTCCGAGGCCTACGGAGGACACCATGCGGGAGATAGAATTGCACACAAGGTATTGCAATTAGGTTTCTATTGGCCCACTCTCTTCAAGGATGCCCGTAAGTTTGTCTTGTCTTGTGACGAATGTCAAAGAATAGGTAATATCGTTAAACGTCAGGAAATTCCTATGAACTATTCACTTGTCATTGAACCATTTGATGTTTGGGGCTTTGATTATATGGGACCTTTTCCAAAATCCAACGGGTATACTCATATACTAGTTGATGTTGATTACGTCACTAAGTGGGTAGAAGCTATCCCCAATAGTAGTGCTGATCACAACACCTCTATTAGGATGCTTAAATAAGTTATTTTCCCTCAATTTGGAGTCCCTAGATATCTAATCACCGACGATGGTTCACATTTCATTCATGGTACTTTCTGTAAAGCGCTTGCTAAGTACAATGTCAACCATAGAATTGTGTCTCCCTATCACCCTCAGTCCAGTGGTCAAGTAGATCTAGGCAATAGAGAGATTAAACTAATTCTGCAAAAGACTGTCAACAGGTCTAGAAAGAATTGGTCTAAGAAGCTCGATGATGCACTGTGGGCTTATAGAACTGCCTATAAGAATCCCATGGGCATGTCTCCATACAAAATGGTGTACGGTAAAGCATTTCATTTGCCTCTTGAGCTAGAGCATAAAGCTTATTGGGCAATCAAAGAGCTCAACTTTGATTTCAAACTTGCTGGTGAGAAGAGGTTATTTGATATTAGCTCGCTTGATGAATGGAGAACTCAGGCATATGAAAATACCAAGTTGTTCAAAGAAAAGGTTAAGAGGTGGCATGATAAAAGGATACAAAAACGTGAGTTTAGTGTAGGTGATTATGTCTTGCCATATAATTCTCGTTTAAAATTTTTTGCAGGCAAGCTTCTCTCTAAATGGGAAGGTCCTTACATTGTTGAGGAAGTATATCGTTTCGGTGCTATCAAGATCAACAACACGTAAGGTAATTGTTTGAGAGTGGTAAATGGGCATAGAATCAAGCATTATATCTCAGGTACTCCCATAAATGTTGAAAGCAATATTATCAATACCATAACTCCGGAGGAATACCTAAGGGATATTTTGTCAGCCTGTTTCAGACTCCGAAAACGAAGAGGTATGTGATTCGGTAAGTAAACAAACTCCAAAACTTTTCTAGTAGGAATTTTTCTCCATTTTGGAATATTTAGAAAAATAGAAAAATTTGAATTAGTCCGGAAAGCGCACGAGGAGGCGAAAAGCTTGCCAGGCGTGGGCCACCCCCCTGGCCGTGCCTGGGGGGCTTGTGGCGACCTCGTGTGCCTCTTGTACTCTGTTTTCTTGTGGAGTAATCCTTCTGGTCGGAAAAAAATCATTATATATTCTCCCGGAAGGTCTGATCCTCGTATCACGCAAATTTCCTCTGTTTTCGTTTCGAGCTTGTTTTCTGCAGCAGATTTAGGGCAAGATGCCTTCTCAAGATTCGGAGGGCAAGAGCTATGTGGCCGATTACCTTGCTAACCCCAAGGTCTATGGGGACAAGGATCCTTATGGCTGGACCACTGATGAGGAAGAAGATTATGATCCCAAGGGGAAGGAACAAACAAGTTCCGATGAGGAGGAGGCTCCTCTACCTCAACTTGGAGACACCCATGTGGAGTTCAAGAAGTCGAGCCTCCCTGACTCAAGGAACAAGCCTAAGACTTTGTTTATCCCTTCTCGTTTCTTGCAGGAGAGTAAGCAGGAATTATGCCAAAGGGTGTTAAGGCTTGAAGAGGAAAATGATGATCCGAGGGAGCATAATTTTATGCTCAAGTGGAAATTAAACTAGTTCAAGACCTCTGCAACAACTCCACCACAATCACCTCCAAAGGAAGACAACTAAGCATGGGTATGGGAAATCCCCTTGGCTTGTGCGAAGATTGGGGGAGTTTCCCCGGTATCGTATCACCATCACATCTTTTGCCTTTACATTTGTTTTAGTTTGTTCCTTTCAGTTTTCTCTTTCTCTAGTAGATTAAAGGTCTTAGTGTTTTAGGCTTGAGTTTTGCCTCGTGTCACCCCCGATGTATTCGAGCTCGTGAGCCATATAATAAAGAGTGTCTTAGTTAAGGGCCTTGCCTCATGCGTTGATCAAGAGAATGAGAAAAGAACAAAAGCATGAAAGATCATGCAATGATCTTATGGGAAGTGATGGTTTCACATATAAAAAGAATGATGATTGAAACTTGTTGAGGGTAGACAAACGTAGACCTTGGTCATTCTTGCAATTAATAGGAAGTGATAAAGAAGGAGAGGTTCACATACAAATATATCATCTTTAACACCATCTATGATTGTGAACACTCACTAAACTATTGCATGCTTAGAAGTAGATGTTGGACAAGGAAGACAACATACACTAGTAGAAAACAGGGCTTTGGTTTGGGCTCGAAAAACACATTAGTCCCGGTTCCTTTATGAACCGAGACTAATGTTAGTATTAGTCCCGGTTCGAGCGGCAAAGGCGCGGGTCGGGAATTAGTCCCGGTTCAAATGGGACCTTTAGTCTCGGTTCGTGTCTCGAACCGGGACTAAAGGGTTTGGAGGATTTAGTCCCGGTTCGTGTCTTGGACCTTTAGTCCCGGTTCGTGTCTCGAACCGGGACTAAAGGGTTTGGAGGATTTAGTCCCGGTTGCTGTCTTGATCCGGGACTAAAGGGTAGACCTTTAGTCCCGGTTCGTGACACGAACCGGGACTAAAGGTGTTCAGATTTTTTTTCTGTTTTTAAATTCTTGTTTGTAGTTTCTGTTTTAAATTTCTTATATCTTTTAGGATATTTGATGTTTTTGATTGATTCTTTTTGCATTGGATTCAAAAAAAATTCTAGTTTCTGTTTGTGTCATTAGTTTTCAATTTTCAATGGTTTAAATTTGAATTTGTTTAAATTTGCTTCAAACCCAGTTTTTGAATAACTTGAGTTTACAAATAGTTTTTAATTTAATTCTTTTTGCTCCCACTCATGTGTTAGATTGTTGTCACAGTAAGATTTATTTGGTTATTTTTAGAATAATTTAAATTAGGATTTTAATTAAAGAAATATTGTTTTGCTTATATAGTTGTTTTAGTCATTTAATTGGTGTTTTTTATTATTTTTAGTTAGTTCTTTCTGTAGATTTTAACATGTTGTAGTATGGTGCATATTAAATGCACAAAAAAATCTACAGTTCAATTAAATTTAAAAAAATGCCTTTGTAGCACATGGGTTTTGGTCTCAAACCTTGATACTTTGAGTTTTGTAGAAAATAAACAAAAATGATAAAATCTTCAAAAAATAAAAAAAAATGATAAAATCTTCAAAAAATAAACAAAAATGATAAAATCTTCAAAAAATAAAATCCTTTGAGATGTTGTTAGGTTTTAGTGTCTAGTCGGTATAGAAATTCTGAGATATGAATTTTGTCCATTTTTGCAAAAAAAAGGAAAAAAAATAAACGGCCATAACTTTTGCATACGACGTCCAAAAAAATTTAATATATCAAAAAAAACTAGAAAAAATTAGTACTCGATTTCACCCGGGCTTGCCCGGTGAAGTTTTCTCACATGCTCAAAATTCCAAATGGAAAAAAAGTTATTTCAAAAAGAAGTTTTTTCCAAAAAAAAAGAAAAATAATTTTATTTAAAAATATTAGGTTGTTTTCATTGAAATTCACTATTATTGTTACTTATTAAGTTTATTTTAATAATTGTTTGTAATTCAAAAAATTAAATCATGTGACATGACATCAAGACCCAAGTTGTTTAGGATTGATAGCTTACTATTGTCAGGAAAACAACAAGTGCACACTTGGCAACTAGGGGCGATAGAACCAGAAAGTTAAGCGTGCTCGGGCTGAAGCAGTGAAAGGATGGGTGATCAGCCGGGAAGTTAGACGATTTGAAATGAGTGATCCACGCTAGAGCAGTGAGGATGTGTGATTAGAGATTAAATTGTCAAATAATTCAGAGATTAGAAAATTGGAATAAAACATAAAAAATATTCAAAAATAAAATCTGAAAAAAATTTAAAAAAAAGTTTACCTTTTCGGGTCAAACAAACAAAAAAAAACAGACGGATCCTTTAGTCCCGGTTCGTAAGTAGAACCGGGACTAAAGGTACTCCCTCCGAGGCGGCCACGTGGAGCACCTTTGGTCCCGGCTTGGTACAGGGCCGGGACTAAAGGTTAGGCCTTTAGTCCCGCCCCTTTAGTCCCGGTTGGTGAACCGGGACTAAAGCATCTTACGGGCCGGGACTAAAGGCCATGTCCCCACTAGTGATAATGAATTGTGTTTGCTTGGTTCCAAACAATGTTATATGACTAGAGATCCCTTAGCATGTGACGATTGCTTCCACCTCATATTAGCCAAAACTCCCGCACCAAGTAGAGATACTACTTGTGCATCCATAAACCTTGAACCCAGTTTTGCCATGAGTGTCCACCATACCTACCTATGGATTGAATAAGATCCTGATGACCCTCAAGTATAGGGGATCGCAACAGTTTTCGAGGGTAGAGTGTTCGATAGGGGAAGCGAAAGAATATTCTCGAGTATTAGCAACTAAGTTTGTCAGATTCAACCACACCTGAAAGATTAGTGTCTGCAAGCAAAGTATCAGTAGCAAAGTGGTATGATAGCAACGGTGTCAGAAACAGAACTATTGACGGCACACTATTCCTAACTGTTGTATCAATGGCTCCAGTAGGTTGCACGTGAGCGAGTAACTATTCTTCCCCGACAACAGTGTCGGAAAAGATCTTGCAACAAGTAACAACGAAGTAGCAAGGAACAGTAGTAGCAGCAGCAGCAGAGTAACAACAGCAGCAACAAAGTAACAACGGTAGCAAAAGTAGTAGCAAAGTGGCCCAATCCCTTTTGTAGCAAGGGACAAGCCTAGACAAAGTAACGTAGCAAGGACCAGTAGTAAAAGACTCGTAGGCAGTGGATCGGTGATGGATGAGTGTGCCGGATGTGATTCATCATGTAACAGCTATAACACGGAGAGATAAGTAACTAGCTCCCGTTCGTGAATCTAATGTAGGCATGTATTCCGTATGTAGTCATACGTGCTTAGGGAAAAGAACTTGTATGACATTTATTGTCCATCCCTCCCGTGGCAGCGGCGTCCTAATGGTAACTACGGGATATTAAGGTTCTCCTTTTAATAAAGAACCAGACCAATGCATTAACACGTGGTGAATACATGAACTCCTCATACTATGGTCATCTCCGGGAGTGGTTCCGGCTATTGTCACTCCGGGGTTGCCGGGTCATAACACATAGTAGGTGACTACAACTTGCAAGATAGGATCTAAAACACACATATATTGGCGACAACATAATAGGTTCCGATCTAAAATCATGGCACTCGGGCCCTAGTGACAAGCATTAAGCATAGCCAAGTAGTAGCAACATCAATCTAGAACATAGTGGATACTAGGGATCAATCCCCGTCAAAACTAACTCGATTACATGATAGATCTCATCCAACTCATCACCGTCCAGCAAGCCTACGATGAGATTACTCACGAACGGTGAAGAGCATCATGGAATTGTCGATGGAGGAAGCTTGATGATGATGGTGGCAATGATTTCCCCTCTCCGAAGCCCGGAACGGACTCCAGATCTGCCCTCCAAATGAAGAACAGGAGGTGGCGGGGCCTCCGTATCGTAAAACGCGATGAAACCTTCTCTCTGATTTTTTTTTCGGGCGAGACGGGATAAATCGAGCTGAGTTTGGGGGCGGTGGTGCCACGTGGGCCCCACAAGCCCTCACGGCGCGGCCTAGGGGGTGGCCGCGGCCTGTGGGCTTGTGGCCCACTGGCACGACCCCTCCGGTGGATCTTTGCGCAAATATTTTTCTTTTATTCCAGAAAAAATCTCCGTAAATTTTCAGGACATTCCGAGAAATTTTATTTCTGCACAAAAACAACACCATGGCAATTCTGCTGAAAACAGCGTTAGTCCGGGTTAGTTCCATTCAAATCATGCAAGTTAGGAGACCAAAACAAGGGCAAAAGAGTTCAGAAAATTAGATACGTTGGAGACGTATCAGATCCCTCAAGTAAGTTGTCATCGGTGCAAGCAATAAAAATTGCTCCCTAATATGTATGATATTAGTGTGTGGAAAATAAGCTTTGTACGAACCTGTGATGAGGAAGACATAAAAGCGACAGACTGCATAATAAAGTTCTTTATCACGGGAGGAAATATAAAGTGGCGTTCCTCCGCACTAAGAGGACACACATCCAAACCTCA
Organism: Hordeum vulgare subsp. vulgare; assembly: GCF_904849725.1. Taxonomy (NCBI): domain Eukaryota; kingdom Viridiplantae; phylum Streptophyta; class Magnoliopsida; order Poales; family Poaceae; genus Hordeum; species Hordeum vulgare. The sequence continues at coordinate 82,904,579 of NC_058524.1, forward strand.
AAAGCGCATGACAACCTCTGCTTCCCTCTGTGAAGGGCCTATCTTGTACCTTTAATTTTTGCCCTTGAAAGAGTCATGGTGATCTACACCAATTCCTTATCTCGCCTTTATCTTGGCTAACGTCATATGCTAGGGAAAGATCTATATTCATATGTCGACTTGGAAGTAAGTATTCATGAATTATTCTTGTTGACATTACCATTGAGGTAAATGGTTGGCAGGCGAAACTATAAGCCCCTATCTTTCTTTGTGTCCAACTGAAACTTTGATCTCATGAGTACCACGTGAGTTGTAGCAATTGTAGAGAACGAAAGGATGATTGAGTATGTGGATTTTCTTTACAAGATCTTATTTGACTCTTTCCGATGTTGCGATAAATTGCAATTGCTTCAATGACTAAAGGCTATCGGTTGTTAATTCTCGGTAAGGTTCTTGATCCATGCTTTACTTTGTGAAGGAATTGTCACTTTAGCATAAGAGTTGATATGATGGTATTGTTGTTCTGATCATGATCATGATGCCTGCATGTTCGTATCTTGTTTTGTCGACACATCTCTCCCTAAACATGTGGGCATATTTATTGATCTAGGATTTCGCTTGAGGACAAGCGAGGTCTAAGCTTGGGGGAGTTGATACGTCCATTTTGCATCATGCTTTCATGTTGATATTTATCGCTTTTTGGGTTGTTATTACACTTCACGGTACAATACTTATGCCTTTTCTCTCTTATTTTGCAAGGTTTACATGAAGAGGGAGAATTCCGGCACCTGAAATTCTGGCCTGAAAAAGGAGCAAGTTTGAGATACCTATTCTGCGCAACTCCAAAAGCCGTAAAAATCAACGTGGATTTTTTTTGGGATTTATAAAAAATACTAGGCCGAAGAAGTGCCAGAGGGGCACGAGCAGGAGGCCACAAGGCTGCTAGGCGCAGCCACCCCCTGGCCACGCCTAGGAGGATTGTGAGCTCCCTGCTGGCCCACTGGCCCCCCTCTTTTGCTACACGAAGGGTTTCGGTCTCGAAAAAATCAAGAGGAGGCTTTTCGAAGGATTCACTGCCGCGACGAGGCGGAACTTGAGCAGAACCAATCTAGAGCTCCGGCAAGACGATCCTGCCAGGGAAACTTCCCTCCCGGAGGGGGAAATCGTCGCCATCGTCATCACCAACACTCCTCTCATCGGAGGGGACTCATCACCATCAACACCTTCGTCAGCACCATCTCATCTCTAAACCCTAGTTCATCTCTTGTAACCAATCTCCGTCTCACGACTCCGATTGGTACTTGTAAGGTTGCTAGTAGTGTTAATTACTCTTTGTAATTGATGCTAGTTGGATGACTTGGTGGAAGAGTTTATGTTCAGATCTTTGATGCTACTCATTACCTCTATGGTCATGATTATGATTATGCTTTGTGAGTAGTTACTTTTGTTCCTAAGGACATGGGATAAGTCTTGCTATAAGTAGTCATGTGAATTTGGTATTCGTTCGATATTTTGATGTGTTGTATGTTGTTTTTCCTCTAGTGGTGTTATGTGTTCGTCGACTACATAACACTTCACCATTATTTGGGCCTAGAGGAAGGCATTGGGAAGTAGTAAGTAGATGATGTGTTGCTAGAATGAGAGAAGCTTAAACCCTAGTTTATGTGTTGCTTCGTAAGGGGCTGATTTGGATCCACTAGTTTAATGTTGTTGTTAGACTTTGTCTTAATTCTTCTTTCGTAGTTGCGGATGCTTGCGAGAGGGGTTAATCATAAGTGGGATGCTTGTCCAAGTAATGGCAGTACCCGAGCACCGGTCCACCCACATATCAAACTATCAAAGTAACGAACGCGAATCATATGAACATGATGAAAACTAGCTTGACAGAAATTCCCATGTGTCCTCGGGAGCGTTTTACCTCCCATAAGACTTTGTCCAGGCTTGTCCCTTGCTACAAAAGGGATTGGGCCACTTTGCTGCATCGTTGTTACTTTTGCTATTTTTTGCTTGCTACAAATCACCTTGCCACACAACTACTTGTTACCGATAATTTCAGTGCTTGCAGATATTACCTTGCTGAAAACCACTTGTCAGATCCTTCTGCTCCTCGTTGGGTTCGACGCTCTTACTTGTTGAAAGGACTATGATAGATCCCCAATACTTGTGGGTCATCACTCATCATGAGAGCTTGTGAGCATTACATGACCTTCTTCCAATTTCCCATGATTGCTAGATAGCAACTCAAGTTGAGCCCTTAGCTCAACATTCTCCTTTAAAATGGATGCTTCACAAGAAATAGAGTTAGTAGCACAAGTATCATTATTAACAATAAGAGGAGAAGGCAACTTGGCAATATCTTTAGCATATGCCACTTCAAGTTGAGCATGAGACCCGATGAGTTTGATGAGCGAACTCTTAATAGCCCTTGAGCCATTTTCGAGGTGCTCATAGTCCTCAAGGAGTTTAGCATGTGCAACTTCAAGCTTATCATTTTCAGTTCTAAAATCATTAGCCACCTAGAGAGCTCTATCATGAGATTCCTTTAATCTAGATAATTCTAGAGCAAAGGTCTCCTCAAGAGATTCCTTGGTGGTTTGTTCATTTTCAAGATCTTGAGATAGCTCTGTGATCTCATTAGCGTAATCACGCTCATGACCTTCCATTCTCTCAATGGTGGCCTCATGCTCCTTGAAATGAGCTTCCAACTCCTCAATATATTTCTTGCCCTCAGTGCCAATAGACATGATTTACATGAAGTTGGAACAAGCAAGTTTATTCTTATAAACATATTTGAAAATCATTTCACCCTTAATTTTGAAGGATGCAATATCATCACTCTCTTCATCTTTATCCTCATCCTCATTATCATCAACATCATCATCATGAGATATATTGGGATTGAAAGTAGGAGATACCTTTGAAGCCTTAGTCATAAGGCAAAAGTGATAAAAAATAGATGATGATGCGGGATCCCTTGAAGCATCATTTAAAGGCCACATCTTGTTCCAAGGAGTGATGGATTTCCTCTAGATTGTTAGCACAACAACTCGAGGAAATAGATACATTTTTATAAGGACAACAAGATATAGAAAGCATATCCTCATGAGATTTAGTCAAGCAGTTTTTACATGATATGCACGGACTATCAACACAAGCATGTAAAACATTTAGAGTGCTCAAAGTGTTAAAGCAAAAAAGATGAAGCACTGCAATAATATAGTGATGAAGGATCATTAACAATAAGCCCACTATCATCATTGCAAAGATCTCCACTACTCACCTTATCATTACCTTGTGGCAATCCACATGTAGGTGAAGTAGATGAAGTTGAGAAGACCACACAATCGGAGGTGGAGGGAGAACAATCACTCCCACAAATCTTGAACGTACCATATTTATCTTGAAGCTAAGTCCACAACTCATGAGCATCCCGGAATGGCATGAGTTGAAATATAACTACATTGCTCAAAGCATCAAAAAGCACATTAGAAGCTTGAGCATTGAGATAAGAGTTTTTCTCATCCTCTAAAGATATATGTTGAGAATCCTTTGGAGGATAAAAACCCATATCTACAATTCGCTCCAAATTTGGGTCCATGACCCTAAAGTGATTAAGCATGTGAATTACCCAAACATCAAAATTTGTGCCATCAAAACTAAGTATCAGAGAATCCTAAACCCCTAGTCGACACCCTTACTCTCTAGGTGGTTAAACCTAATAAAGAGAGACCTATATCTGATACCAATTGAAAGGACGTGGATGTCGCCTAGAGGGGGGGGTGAAGAGGCGCTTTAAAATAATTACGGTTTAGGCTTGAACAAATGCAGAACAAAACTAACCTTTAATTTGTCAAGCACAAAACCTAAAGCTACTAGGCTCACCTATGTGCACCAACAACTTATGATAAGAAAGATAAACAACTAAGTGATAGCAAGATATATGACAAGAAACAATATGTCTATCGCAATGTGAAGTGCATAATTAAAGGGTTTGGAGCGCGGAGATGATGATGTATTCTGAAGTTCACACCCTTGCAGATGCGAATCTCTGTTTGGAGCGATGTGGAGGTACAATGCTCCCCAAGATGCCACTAAGGCCACCGTAATCTCCACACGCCCTCACACAATGCAAGATGTCGTGATTCCACTAAGGGACCCTTGAGGGGGGTCACCGAACCCGTACAAACAAGGTTGGGGCAATCTCCACAAATTAATTGGAGGCTCCCAACAACACCACAAAGCTTCACCACAATGGCATATGGCTTTGAGGTGACCAAAAATGCTCGGCGCAATCTCCATAACTTAATTGGAGACCCGACGCTTGCCCGGAGCTTCACACCACAATGATTGAGCTCCAAGGCACCACCAAGCTTCTAGGGGTACCAAGTACCCAAGGGTAATAAGCTTCTCAACTTCTCACTTCCACGTATCACTGTGGAGAACTCAAACCGATGCAACTAATGCAATGGCAAGAACACACGAATTGGTCAAGTCCCTCACACTCGAATCCCTCCACAACAACAAAAGGTATGGAGAAATATGAGAGGAAGAACAAGGAGCTCACAAAGAACTCCAAGATCAAGATCCAAGGGGTTCCCCTGACATGGAGGAGAAAGTGATTGGTAGAGATGTGGATCTAGATCTCCTCTCTCTTTTCCCTCAAGAACTAGCAAGAATAATTGGCTGGATTGAGAGTGAGCAAGCTCTAAGAAGGTCAACAATGAGGGAAGAACACGAGCTCAACGGATAGATAAGGTCCAATGGGGAAGAAGACCTCCTTTATATAGTGCGGGAAGAAATCCAACCGTTACCCCACTCACAACCCAACTGGAGCGGTACTACCGCTGCTCGGTGCGGTACTACCGCTGCTCGGTGCGGTACTACCGCTCCCAGAACTTCTGAGGGAGCGGTACTACCGCTCTAGGAGCAGTACTACCGCTGGCGCCATTAGCGGTACTATCGCTGGATACTGAAACTGCTCTAACTTTTGCGTACGAACTCCGAATTGAGCAAACTCAAGCTTGTTGAATTCACAACGACAAGACCTATCCAACAGCGACATAAAATATTAAGAACATTAAGTTATAAAATGCCAATGATATAGAGAAGTGAGACCTCTATGAATGAAGAACCGACAAAAACTTCCAATATCGAAAACATCATAGAAGATGCCTATGGACTCCATTTTCGATGAACTCAGGCTTGTCATGAAGATGACCATAAGCTCTATAACTCACAAAGAGAAACAGCAAACAAGAACCAAGAAATATGATGCAAGGATGCAAATGGTTTGAGCTCTCAACGAACGATATGATCAAGCTACTCACTTGAGAGCCCCTCTTGATAGTACGACAATCTTTATGGACAAATCTTTGGATAATACCTTGTGTCTTTATGACCAATCTTTGGATAATAGCTTGAATACCACCGTGGTCATCATATAGACTCCTTGACACCAACAGATGGACTTCAAGAAGTGCCTATGGACAAATCCTTCGAATATAACTTAAGGCAACCATTAGTCCATAGGGACTGTCATCAATTACAAAAACCACATATGGAGAAATATGCTCTAAGAGCATGGGTGACACGTGGTGCTAGGAGGCATGCGACAGGGCCTAGATGAGGGGGTTTTCCCTTTTGGTGCTAAGGGTTCAGGGCCACCGCCAGTTCCCAAAGTGATCCCTAAAGTTTTTCCTCTACAGTGCAAGGAGACCAAAACGGGACGATCGCCAAAGCAGGGGGCTACCCCAAGCCCACCAATGCATCACAACAGGGGATTTTGCAGGCGGAGACCGCTTTAGCTAGGATAGGCTGTGATCATGCCCCCCTTCAAACTAACCGTTGTGCCAACCCTTCCCAGCGGGTTTTTGGGGGAAGAGGACCGGTACCAGTATAAAGGAGGACATGCGCCACCATAGAGGGGGGGGAGGCACTCTTGTAATCTCTTTCGCATCCAGCCAATCGAGATAAGCACAAGTAGGGTCTTACACCACGAGGTGGCCCAAACCTGTGTAAACTGTCGTGTCCACTATCCCACTTCCTGAGCTCAATCGCGTCGGAGCATCATCGTGAGGTAGCACGGTAGAGTAGAGTAGAAGAACTTGCGCACTCTAGAGTTCGAACCTCTTCGGGTCCCCGGAGCCCCGATTCCGACATTTGGCATGCCAGGTAGGGGTGCACTGCGATTCTTTGGCTTCATATTGGCTCTAGCTCCGCCCACTCGATGGTTGATGCCCGTCGTGTTCATGTCGACCGCCGGGCGGCCCGCATCGCCGAGACCGCCCCGGCTGGCCAGAACAGTGACGATCGCCACTCCGTCGGCGAAGCGAGTGGCGCTGGCCCTGTTGGCCACAAACAACAAGATTCCTCCTTCCACCCTTCGGTGCAGCAGGACGACCGCACCGCCACGGCTTCCTCCCCCACGCCGCCTTGAGCACGTGAACGCGAAAGCTGCGCTGCTCATGGCGCGCGAGCTGCTTTGCTACCGCTTGGCGAACACCGGCTACAACGCTTGGCTTGGCCACATCACCGTGCTTCTCACGGCCGCTAGAGAGGCCTCGACACCCTCCCGCTCGCTTTGACCTCATCCGTCTCACGCTGGGGACATGACCCATGGAGCACCTCTGCCACCTCCCTTGCGCATCGACCCGGTCGAGGCCCGGTGCGACGCGCGCCCGCTCGACCAACATGATGGAGCCCCTTTGCGGGCCCAAGATGAGGCCTGCTACTAGGTCGTTTCCCGCGCGCTGCTAGATGCACAACAGATCCTTGAGCAGCAACGTGAGCGTCAGGACCAGATCATCCAAGATGTCACAGCGACCGGGCACCAGAATCGGGTTGACCTCGCTCGTGGTGTCCCCTCAAGCAGCATGGGTTGTGGGCCTTCACCCGCGAGGTGCGCCGGGTGGTTTGGCCTGTCAAGTTCAAGCGTGAGCTGCCCCCGCGTTGCGATGGCTTCCCCGACCCCACGGAGTTCCTCCAGTTCTACGCCCTTAGCATCGAGGAGGTGAGTGGCGAGAACAAGGTTATGGCGAACTGGTTCCCCATGGCCCTCAAGGATAGCGCACAGTCGTGGTTCTATGTGTCGATGCCTCAAAAGACTGGACACGTTATCCTGCTGGACGCGACGTCTTACAACCCGCACCACGAGGCTCCTCAAGCTCCTGGTCACAGTTCCCATCTACACCCTCAGTCATGTCCACATCTGTAATCGCAGCATTATCCTCAACATAGGGGTGATCCTCAATGTCAACCTCCAAGTCATAAACCACGCCATCATAAGCCCATGGCACCTTATGTGGCACATAATCCAAGTGTAGCACACTCACCAGCAACCTCGCAATACCATGTGTACGTGTAAAGGGCATGTCCACCTTCATAGTCTTACCTATTATAGACCCCAAACTCGAGACCATGAGAAAATAATTAAGGAATCCTCTTGAAACCCTGTGAGCCTAATCTAGGTATGTTTGAGTGTTCTCCCCTTTGGCTCTGGTTTTTTTGCATTCATCAAACTCAACAAGACACTTACTACCAGGGACCTTACTAAAGCCAAACGTCAGAAGTCGACCAAGACCCTCCCTCCTAGGGAACTCTAAACGGTATACCTGATCCTCCACTCACACTTGAGACTAGTGGAAAGAGTCTGATACAAGCCATCCGAGCTGCTAATCCACCTGCTCTACTGTCAAAGTCCCATGTGAAACCTTCACCAATCCATTTCTCGAACTCTCCAAGTGAGGCCTCTCTCAGACCACACGTGGAGTCTCGAAAAACATGAGCCTAATATCATTGACTCCGTATGTCGTCACACTCGGTTTAGGCACCAACAACAGCGGGCACCCGTGTGCCGGGTGGCCTGGTTTCATACAATTGTTGGAAAGCTCTATCGTGTAGTCAATCGCAAAGTGTCCTCGCTCCCCTCACCTATAGCAACACATCTTTACTTTCTTTCATGCCACCTTATTAGGGCGCACATTATGAGATTTGTCACTTTGTTTGTCGCTCGCCGTGTCCCTGAGCTCCTCAGAACCGGCAACATGAACACTGACTGCCGCCAAAGCCGTAACAACCGATGCCGCTGCCTCGAATAGCGGTGTTGAAGTGTCGGTCGTATCCCGTGAAGAACCCGTCGACGTGTTGTCCACTACGGCAACAACCGCCCCCATCGGAATCGCTGCTTTGGGGTTTGACGACCTCCTTAGAGGGAGCGTACGGCCAAAGTTACGCCCTCCCTCACCACGTCTGCCGCCACCACCATAGAATTTGTACTGCGGCCCGGATGCTCCTTCGACAAAGTTTTCGCGGAAGGGAATAAACCCACGATCAGCTCGGCCCTCCCACCGGTTCCCCTCCAATCCTCGGCCCCGATAGCTGGACGAACCGTGCTCAAAACACTAATTTCCGCCGAACCAATAGTCGAAAACCCGTCCATCATTAACGGACGCTCCACCACGACGAGCAACGGTGCCGCCCCGGCCAGCTCCGAAATCGCCGCGACCCGCAGTGTCGCCGTAGCGAGCCGCACCTTCGCCGGCACGACCGTCGACCAAAAACAAAATATTTTCTCATACTGAAAAAGCATAGACAACATAATTGATAAAATGCAAAAAATGCCATGGTAGCCTACCAATAAAGTAGTTACATGGCAAAAATGCCAAAGTAAATGTAAAATAATAAACCAACAAAAAAATTATATTCCAAATGTTAGAAAAAAGAAGATCGTGCATGGCAAGTTTGCATACTAATTAAAAAAAGACATACAAGGAATTTGCCTTGCTTTATATTTTCAATTTCATAAACACATAGAAATCACACACTGGAAGTTGGCATGATTCAAAAGATAAATAATATTTCCATGCTCTCATAATAATAAAATTTCCATCCTCTTAGTAAAAAAAATTGCCATGTGTGAAGGTATTTTTTTCCTTCCAAAATTGCTATGAAAATAATTGATAAAAAATCCCAAAGCTTGCCATGGTAGCATTACAAAAAAGACTAAATTTGCCTGTTTGATGAAACTAAAAAAAGTTATGATTTGTCATGGTAGCATTACAAAAACTAGTAAAAAGAATATTTTACTAGTAAAAGTTTCAACCTGTACAAACAAACATGACAATTTGACATATATAACCTGACATAACAAATGCAGCTGTCTTTGGCTTCCGTGTGAGTGTACCAAAATATATGGCCGAGGGAATCAAGTCCACCAAACGTACGATAGGAATTCTTTGCAAATGTAGTCCAACTTTGAAAAGAAATCATTCGTGCCCGACGTAGCTGAGCATCACCCTGATCGTGTATTCGTATATCAAGCAGCACGAATCATAAAGCTCCGATCTCCGGATCCTTGCTCGAGAGCCCATCCGATCTCTCGGAAAGCTTCTAAACCCAGTTCACCATCCCCTCCCCCAAGAAATCTCTCCCGCCCCTCCTTTACAAAACCCCCTCCATTTCGCACCCCCTCACAAGAATCCAAAACAATCACAGCAGAGAGAGAGAGAAAGAAGAGGGAGAGAGAAGAGAGAGAGACCATGGCTTCCGCCGTCGCTTGCAAGGGTCCCACGCCGGCCAGCTTCCTCAAGTCCGGCGCTCCCGTGGCCTTCTGCCCCCACAACACCGCCGCCGTCATCGCCGACTGCCGCCCGTACAACACCCTGGTCATCCCCAGCTTCATCTCGCAGGGTATGTCTACCTCGCCTGTGACCTCGTCATCCACAGCTCTGCCGTTTCTTTGCGGTCGTTCTTAACATCGCATGGCAGGGTTCTGATCTGCTTTTGCCGTCCTCGATGTTGATCCTGCAGACGTGCTTGACCCGCTCGGCGCGCCGACCAGCATGGCCCGTCTGCTGTCCCGGGTGGACGACGTCGCAACTCAGACCGGCCTCTCCTCCACTACTGGGGCTACGCGGCTCGGACGCTGGGTGGCCAAGGAGGACGACGGCGCGGTGTACCTCAAGCTGCCGATGCCGGGGCTGACCAAGGAGCACGTCCAGGTGCGCGCGGACAAGAACATCCTGGTGATCAAGGGCGAGGGCGAGAAGCAGCCCTGGGACGGCGACGACAACTCCGCGGTGCGGAGGTACAACCACCGCATCGAGATACCCGCTGACGCCTACAAGATGGACAAGATCAAGGCCGAGATGAAGAATGGCGTGCTCTGGGTCACCCTGATCAAGCTGAAGGAGGAGGAGCGCAAGGACGTCTTCCACGTCAAGGTCGAGTAGTCCTAGTGGTGGTACTGCTCATGGAGGAGAGTCTGAGAGAGGCCTTGTTGATGTGGTCATGTTTTGGTGTCTTTCTTCCTTGTTTTGTTTGGTTGAGCGTCTTGGATCGAGTTTGAGTAGGTAGTGGTCTGGCGGTAAAGTCTGTCATGAACTCTGTTAGTTTCCTCTATGTTCCGCATGTGATGAACTTGCTTTGGTGGTGAAATTGGTCATGAAATTCTGTTGATTTCCCCAAGTTTGGCGTATCATGAACTGATTTGGTGCTAAAAATTGTCATCAAACCTTGTTGATCTGATCTCCTTAAGTTACTAGTATCGCCTGTCTATCTTCAGCTACTAGTATCGCCTGTCTATCCTTTCTCGTCCTTGATCTGCATTGCTTTTGCTTTAAGCTTTCTGTAAAAAGCTGGGCAGTTAGACGTCATGGAGTTACAGCTTTTGCTTTAAGCTCTCTATCTGAAAAATTGACTGATCCCCTCCAGTTTGACGTCATGGAGTTGGTGAAAGGGCAGTTAGCCAGTTACTGATTGATGATTTTTTGCTGGCTGTTCCTTGAATTTTGTGTGCTTATCCATGAGTTTAACTTTTTGCAAGAACAGTAATTCTTACGTGAACAATCAAAGGAGATAGCCGTTTGTTTGTTTACTAGCAAAATGGCCCGTGCGTTGCCATGGAAGAAAAAAAAACATAATCTCCAATGATGATGAACATATTATGTTCACATATCATCGCTTGATTTAGAAATTTTGTACACAAATGCAAGAAAATGTTTCTTCTTTTAAATTTATTCACAAGTTGAAGCAATCTTTACATTTTCAAAAATCTTGGTAACTCAAAGATTTATTCTGAATTTCAAGATTTTTTTTAAAAAACATACAATAATAATCCGATGCATCCAACAGTTAATTCTTCAAAATTCACACAGGTATATTGTCACATAGACTTAGAAGCATTAATGTTTAACTACATACATTAGATCTTTCCTGAACAATTTTAGAAATACGGGAACAATTTTAAAATCGAGAACATTTTTTACAATTTACAAACATTTACTAAAAATCATGAATATTTTTCATATTTTGAACGGGTGTAAATATTTTCTTTTGAATTGGCGACCAATTCGAGAAAAGACGAACATAATTTTTTATGTTGGAGGATTTTATTTTAAATTCACAAACATTTTTTGAAACGCATGAAGTTTTCTGAATAAACAAACATTTTTATAAATCAGTAATATATTTATTAAATTCATGCACATTGTTTTGGAATTTGCAAAAAAAAATATAAAAATCCGGCGCTTTTTTTTATTCCTATTTTTAATTCAAAATAAAAGTTCGTCAGCATTTTAATTGAAAATTCCTATTTTTTAGTATGCAAAATTTTTGTAATTCTAAATTATTTAAATTATAAATAAACAAAAATGGAACGGAAAATTTTAAATAAAAAAAAGAAACTATCAAAACAGGCATTAGCTATTTTGAAAATATTAGGACATCTTTTAAATGCATTAACATATTTTGAATTAGAAAGCATTTTGTTAAATGCCTTTAATAATTTTTAATACATGGAATTGTATTTGAGATCATGGACTTTTCTTATTGTACAAATATTTTTCTAAAATTGCAAACATTTTATTGTATATGCGAGCATTTTTTACAAAACTCCGAGCAGTTTTTGAAGTCACAAACATTTTAATTTTTGAAATGTGTTGATTTATAATTTCCAGTTTATTAAAATTTTAAAGATTATTTGAAGTTCTATATTATTTAAAATAAAAAAATAAAACGAAACTGAAAATAAATAAATAAATGGAACTAAAAGCAGCCGCCTGTGCATGGGCCGGCCCATATGGTGTGTTGGATATTCTCGCAGCATGCAGAGCGTAATATAGGACGTTTTTACATGGGCCGGCCCAGTCCAAGATTTTTTGCTTTATGAAACGTTTTCTATTACTTACCGGTGGCATGGTGGGTAATTTATGCAAACTTTAGGGATAATTTTCAAGACGGACGACCAGAAACCGTATTTGCTTTATTATTAGGAAGAGATTATGTTCTCTCTTGCTTCGTTGATTTTCTCAAGTTTAATGTGATGAACTGACTTGGTGTTTCCGTGACTCTATTTACTTCTTGTACAAAGAGTAACAGCAACTCCAACTCGCTTACCCCCATATCATCTGTTTGTATCTGTTCGGATTAAAACTGACGCAAAAGTCGGTCGAGCGCGACCACTCAAACGGACACGCGTCTTCTTTTTGTCCGCCTGCTGATCCATTCCTGACTTAGATTTGATTCTTATTATCGTCGACGCGGACATGAGGCGGACCCATGCGCCGCGCGCTTACTTCTCCCCTAGCCCGCCTGTCAGTGGTACATAGGCCATTGTCCACCCCCCCCCCCCAATCGATAGCAAGCCCCCTGCCCACTCCGTCGCCGCCTCCACCTAGTTTTGGTGCCCAAGCGAGCAGTCTGCGCCAACATACCTCCCCGCATCACGTCACCTTCCCATGCCGCTACCACTACCAACTCATCGCTGGGCCACCGCAACTTCTTCCCCGACGTCGCCGCAAGCACCACCTCGGCCCCGCGCCCTCGGCCAGCTCCTTTGACAACGCGGCGACGCTCGTCGGACGCAGTTAGGCCATCTACCTAGTCTAGGTCAAGCATCCGACAATGAGGAGATGGTGGGTGATGTGTTGGTCGTCCATGACCACCTTAGTAGGAAGCGGCCATTGTTCCACGGCTCGATCCCTGGGCACACTCCTCCGTTGAATCACAAACAAGAGAGTGGCCATTTCCTTCTTTGGAAGGACTACTTTGAGACACCCAACCCACTCTTCAAACAACACCACCCAACCCACTCTTCAAACAACACCAACTCTGGCGTCGTTTCCGTATAGCTAGGCATGTTCTCAACCGTATTCGGGAGGGGGTGGTCGGATACGATAAGTATTTCGACCGCAAGGAGCATGTCCTTGGAAAGATTGGCTTCTCCTCTTGTCAGATATGCACCGCAGCTATCCGGGTGCTTGCATATGTTGTTCCTCGTGATCTCATTGATGAGTATGTTTCTATGAGCAAGTCCACATAACTAGAATCAAAGTATAGGTTCTGCAAGGTTGCGATTGTGGTGTTTGATCCTGAGTACTTGAGAGAGCCAGATGTTGCGGACACTACACGGGTGTTGGCGATGAATGGCAGCATGGGCTTCCCGGGGATGCTTGGTAGCATAGATTGTCTGCACTGGCAACCAAGAACTCCCCTTCTAATTGGGAGGGAAAGCATAGGGGCCATGTCCAAGCTTGCACAAACATACTCGAGGCCGTGGCATCACAAGATCTTTGGATTTGGCACTTTTCTTCGGCATGGCCGGATCTGACAATGGTATCAACGTGCTTGAATGATCTCCGGTTTTTTGAAGACTTGCAGAAGGCAACATTCCGAAGGTCAATGCTGAAATCAAAGGCCACATGTATGAAGATTAATACTACCTAGCTGATTGTGTCTATCCTCAGTGGACTACTACTGTGAAGACAATCCCCGACCCTGTAGGAGAGAAAAGGAAGAGATTTACCCTCGAACAAGAGAGTGTTAGGAAGGATGTGGAGCATTATGGGGATATGTACCTAGGGTAGGGTCATAGGCCTGACCTATATGTCCTACCCAAGGGCACCTCATTATTAGGACAAATGCCAGACAGAAGACTCCGACTGGATGAAGATGGTATTTAAATCTCACTCGGTACGAAGCCACTCGGATTAAATTTACATCCACTCGACAACCCAAAGGCACTCGGAAAGATTCAAGTCGGTACTGAAGATCAGAAGTCACCCACGACTGTCAACGGACACACGTTCAACCAATGGTCTTTAGTAGCATTTATTACCCACTTACGTTATCAGTAACGTATATCTTTAACTCATACTGATCGAGCCCTTAGATGCTGAGGTATTTATGAGAGGTGGCGCACTCTATATAAGCCATCCCTCACCTCTCGCACAAGGGTTCGCACCCCCTGTATTATACAAAAACCACTCTGCAAGAGCTCCTGAGCACCCGAGACATAGGGATATTACCTCCAAGAGAGGGGCCTGAACTCATACATCTTGCGTACAATCTTGTCATAGCTAGGACTCTGCCCTATCCATTCGTACACTACACCTCTACTGTCAGGTTTATTCCCACGACAGTTGGCGCTCACCTTGGGGCAGATGTCTAAGCGACTTCTGGCAAGTTTGGATTTTTCACTCTTCATCATGTCTTGTGGCGACAGTTCGTTCATGGGCGGCGAGATCCATTTCGGCGCCCTCATCTTCGTCGTCGACGACTCGGCATGGCTCCTAGAAGGGCCACTCAACGTCAGGACGCTTCCAGTCCATGGAGGGACGCACTTCCGTGCAAACTCCTTCAGCGTTCTCCTTCTACAACCGTTCACCCCGCTGTTGGCTCTTCACTCTGATGTACGTCACCGCAAGCGATTCGGTCACTCTCGATTCCAGCGGTGGGTGAAGCACGTGGTGGCTCGTCACGCGTTGTCTCCGTCGACCCTTCAAGTTGCAGCCATTGAGCCCAATATACCCCTGCAGAGCCCGAACCACTCGGTGTCAGTCCAGTCGGAAGTTCCTTCCGAGTGCGAGAGTTGCAACCCAGCAGCGGAGGTCTTCATGGCGGGATCCAAGGAGAGCCCACCCGGGTTCGGTTGCGGCGAGCACGAGGTTAGCGAACCGTCTTCTGGACGCGGTCGACGCCGTGATCAAACTTCCAGTCGGCGTCAGCGGCAACTCTTCTCAGGCGACCATCGCGCCAATACTGAGGTATATCGTACTCCGGTACTTAATGTTACAGCCACAGCCAAAATAGAAGATTCAATCCAGCCTTCAGATTCAGAGGCAGACAGAGGTTTAGAATAGATTCGCGCTTTGCTTCAAGCAGCACAACAGCAGAATTTGGTTGTTTCAGAGTCGATCAATAGATTGCATAGACAGTCCGGTCAGTATACAGTCCAGGTTCGCCCCAGCATCATGGAGACGGGGGTCACCGAGAGTATCAACACAGAGACCAGGGTCGAAATCAGTTCCCCCTCGTCATCACCGTGATGACCGCCGTCGAGAGCATTCTCCTCCGGGGAGCGGCTCGTATGTGCCCCAGCACTATGATGACCGGCGCCCGTTCGGTGATGAGAGGAACCCCGGGTTTGATGCAAGAGAGGTGCTTGCACAGAGAAGGATTAAGAGTGGCAGAGCTCATCGGGAAGGTCTTTACAGAGATCCACCGAGTGCAAGTGGAACCGCATTCTCTGGTCCCAAGTGTTTCAGTAGAGCAATACGCTCTGCTGATATCCCTTGTAACTTAAGGTTGGCGACTGGAGTCAGTAAGTTCACAGGCAAGTCCAAGCCTGAGACTTGGTTAGATGATTACCGAGTTGCAGTTCAGATTGGTGGCGGCAACGACAATGTTGCAATGAAGCATTTGCCCCTGATGCTGGATGGCTCAGCCCGTACATGGTTGAATCAATTGGCTCCTTCAAGTATATACTGTTGGGCAGATGTGGCCCGAGTGTTCATCAAGACCTTCGAGGGCATGTGAAAGCATCCTGCTGGCCTTTCTGAGCTACAACACTGCGTACAGAAGTCGAGTGAGTCTTTGTGTGATTACATTTAGCGCTGGACCACCCTTCACCACAAGGTGGAGAATGTTACCGAGCACCAAGCAGTCTATGCCATCAAGGCAGGTGTCAGATATCGTGAGTTGTGTATGAAGTTTGTCGCTCAGGCGACATGTAAATGAGTAAAATGATGGAGATAGCCACCGGTTATGCAAACGAAGAAGAAAAAGACCGCCTCTGTACGCTGATGCTAATTCCAATCAGAAGCAGAAGCGGAAGGTTGAAACTGCAACCCCAGCAGAAGTAGCCGCTCTTGCGGCATCAAAATTTAAGGGAAAGGCCAAGGCACCATTTCCACCAAAGAAATCCAAGATGCAGTCAGATATTTTGGATCAGCCGTGTGTGTTTCACATGAAGAGGATGATGAAGGCAACCTGATCTTGCCAAAGCATTCCACCCGACAGTGTCGATTCTTGCTCCAAGAGTTCAAGGGTCAGTCGGGTGGAAAAGAGCCTGAAGAAGGAGAGGATACTGAGGACAAGGAAGGTTTCCCCAAGGTCAATGCAACCTTGATGATTTTTGCTGATGTAGAAAGCAAAAGTCGATTGAAAGTCATAAACAGGGAGGTCAACATGGCAGTACCAACAACCCCATGGTACCTGAAATGGTCGCAGACTCCCATCACGTTTGCTTAGTCGGACCATCTAGCTGTTGTTCCAACTCCAGGTCGCCAGGCTCTGGTTGTCGACCCAATTGTCGAAGGTGTTCGGCTCCGCAAAGTGTTGATGGATGGAGGGAGTGGGCTCAATATCTTATATGCAGAAACCCTCAAGGGGATGGGCATTCTGATGTCCCGACACAGCGAGAGTTCCATGTCCTTTCATGGAGTAATCCCAGGGAAGAAGGCCAATTCACTCGGTCAGATCGGACTGGATGTTGTTTTTGGCTCCGACTGAAATTTTCGCAAAGAGAAGCTAACATTTGAGGTGGTGGACTTGCAGAGTGCATATCATGCTATTCTGGGCCGTCCTGCTTATGCACGTTTCATGCCCAGACCATGTTACGTGTACATGAAGATGAAAATGCCAGGCCCTAAGGGTGTTATCACTGTTTCCGGTAATCGGCAGAGGGCCGAAGAGTGTTTGCAGCAAGGGTCGAAGATTGCAGACCAGCAGATGGCCGTGGAAGAATTGGAAGAATACCGGAAGACCGCCGACCTAGCTGACTTGATGCCTGCCAAGAAGCCAGCTTCAGAGTCCGCCTTTCAGTCGACAGGAGAGGTCAAGCCAGTTAACGTTAACCCGACTGATCCCAATGCGGCTCCAACCAACATATCAACGACACTCGATAGCAAATAGGAAGCCGAGCTCACCTAGTTCCTCCGTGAGAACTGGGCCATCTTCGCATGGAAGCCTGCTGACATGCCGGGTGTACCCAGGGAGCTGGCTAAGCACCATCTACGAGTGGACCCGATGGCGAAGCCAGTCAGAGAGCGCCTACGACGATCTGCGTCTCAGAAGAGGAAGGCAATCAGCAAGGAGGTAGCGAAGCTCTTGGAAGCCAAATTCATTCGGGAGATTTACCACTCCGAGTGGCTCTCGAATGTTTTCATGGTTCCCAACAAGGATAATTCACTTCACATGTGTATCGACTTCAAAAACATTAATAAGGTATGTCTGAAGGACCACATTCCGCTCCCCCGCATTGATCAGATTGTCGATTCAACTGCAGGATGCGAGTGTTTGTCTTTTTTGGATGCTTACTCTGGTTACCATCAAATCCGTCTGTTTGGTTCAGATGAAATAAAAACAGCCTTCATCACCCCTTTCTGGTGTTACTGTTACATCACTATGCCTTTCAGTCTGAAGAATGATGGTGTAACCTTCATGCGTATGATCCAGAAGTGTCTGCTCAACTAGATTGGTCGAAATATTGAAGCTTACATGGATGATATAGTTGTCAAGTCGCGCAAATGTTCCGACCTACTGACTGACTTGGGAGAAACATTTGCCAATTTAAGAAAATATGACATCAAGCTCAATCCAGCTAAGTGCACTTTTGGTGTTCTTTGGGGAAAGTTACTCGGTTTTATCGTTTCTGAACGAGGGATCGACGTTCACCCTGAGAAGATTGGCGCCATCGTCAAAATGCAGAGCCCTGTGCGTGTGCATGATGTGCAGAAACTTATAGGATGTCTGGCAACATTGAGTCGGTTTATATCTCGTCTCGGTGAGAAGGCACTACCTTTGTACCGATTGATGAAGAAGTCGGATGTATTCGAGTGGAATGATGTAGCCAAAGCAGCGTTTGTGGAGCTCAAAGCTCTGCTTTTCACCCAGCGGGTGCTTGTTGCTCCGCACAGCAAAGAGCCACTGCTCCTATACATCGTAGCCACCAATCAAGTCGTCAGTACAGTCCTGACAGTCGAGGGAGAAGAAGATGGCAAAGCCTACAAGGTTCAACGTCTAGTCTATTATATTTCAGAAGTATTGACTCCTTCGAAGAAAAGGTATCCCCATTGCCTGAAGCTTCTTTATGGAATATATTGATAGCAAAGAAAGTGGCACATTATTTTCAAGATCACTCCATAGCAGTCGTCAGTGACGCTCCCCTATTAGAGATCCTTCACAATCGGGATGCAACGGGCCGAGTGGCCAAATGGGCTACGGAGCTGTTGTATTTGGATATCAAGTTTGAAGCAAAGAAGGCCATCAAGTCAGAGGCCTTGGCTGATTTTATGGCAGAGTGGGTGGAACAACAACATCCTGCATAGATTCACTCGTCGCATTCGACTATGTTCTTTCATGGATCCAAGATGTTAAATGGGTCCGGTGCTGGTGTGGTATTAGTATCTCCAAAGGGCGACAAGATTAATTATGTCCTTCAGATCCACTTTGATTCATCCAACAATGAGGCTGAGTATGAAGCTCTCCTTTACAGGTTGCGTATGGCCATCTCACTCGGCGTCCGGCGCCTGATGGTCTACGACGACTCAGACTTAGTGGTCAATCAGGTGATGAAGGAGGGGGCGTCCGGAACCCTGCCATGACAGGTTATTGTAATGCAATGAGGAAGCTGGAGAAGAAGTTTGAAGGTTTAGAACTCCATCATGTTCCTCGATTGAAGAACCAGACAGCTGATGAATTGGAACATTTGTGCACTCCGTCTGTGCAAGAGGATCCCTTCGCTGAAGAGCCCCCACAGCCAACAAGTACTTCTGATCCAACTGAAGTCGATGTTCCCGCAGTCATTGACCTTATCATGGAAGTTCTGGTGATTACTCCCGACTAGAATGTACCATATATTGCATACATTTTAAGGCGAGAGTTGCGAGAAGACGAAGATGAAGCCCGACAGATTGTCCGTAGGTCAAAGGCCTTCACAGTAATGGGTGATCAACTTTACAGAGAAGTGTGACCGGCGTAGCTCAACGATGTATCTCCCCTGAGGAGGGCCAACTGATTCTGGAAGAAATCCACTCGGGGACCTGTGGTCACCATGCATCCTCTCGGACCATAGTTGCCAAAGCATACCGATCTGGATTCTTCTGGCCTCGTGCTAACGAAATGGCGAAAGATCTCGTCGATCGCTGTGAATGTTGTCAGTTCTACTCCAACTTGTCTCACAAACCCGTATCATCCTTGAAGACAATTCCTCTCATTTGGCCGTTTGCCGTTTGGGGTTTGGACATGGTCGGACCTTTCCGGACAGACCAGAGTGGTTTCACACACTTTCTCATCGTAGTCTACAAGTTTACCAAATGGATGGAAGCCAAGCCAATCAAGAAGCTGGATGCCCGCACATCCATCAAGTTTGTGAGGGAAATTACATTCCGGTATGGAATCCCGCATAGCATCATTACAGATAATGGGTCGAACTTCGACTCAGACGAATTCAGACGTTTCTGCACCAACCAAGGGACCCGAGTGGATTATGCATCCGTTGCTCATCCGCAAACCAACGGTCAAGCACAACGAGCAAATGGTCTGATCCTGCAAGGATTAAAGCTACGCCTCATGCGAGACCTTGAGTATGCCGTAGGTGCTTGGGTGACTGAGCTACCCTCTATCCTCTGGGGTTTGAGGACAACACCGAACCGGTCGACATGGCGAACTCCTTTCTTCTTGGTCCATGGAGCCGAAGCGGTTCTGTCGAGTGACTTGATTCACAGTTCCCCCCGAGTGGATTTATATTCAGAAGATGAAGCCGAGCAAGCACGTCAAGATGTAGTAGATCTTCTGGAGGAGGAAAGCGAGATGGCGCTGGTTCGATCCACAGTTTATCAACAGGACTTGCGGCGTTTTCATTCAAGGCATGTAAGGAGTCGGGCATTCCATGAGGGAGATCTGGTGCTCTGAGTGGATCAGCAACGGCCTCATAAGTTAGCCCCTGCTTGGGAAGGACCCTTGATCATTACAAAGGTGTTAAACGATGGAGCTTACCGACTCTACAATCTTTAGAAAAGGACAGACGAACCGCATGCATGGAATGCGGATCTACTGAAGCGTTTTTTACTTGATTACTGATACGTCTCCATTGTATCTACTTTTCCAAACTCTTTTGCCCTTGTTTTGGACTCTAATTTGCATGATTTGAATGGAACTAACCCGGACTGACGCTGTTTTCAGCAGAATTGCCATGGTGTTGTTTTTGTGCAGAAATGAAAGATCTCGGAACGTCCTGAAAATTTACGGAGAATATTTTTGGAAAATATGAAAAATACCTGCGCAAAGATCCACCGGAGGGGGTGAGCTAGTGGGCCACAAGCCATGTGGCCGCGGCCACCCCCCAGGTCGCGCCGTCAGGGCTTGTGGGGCCCACGTGGCTCTGCCGCCCCCAATTCCAGCGCTATATATTCCCTTTCGTCCCGGAAAAAATCAAGAGAGAAGATTTCATCGCGTTTCACGATCCAGAGGCGCCACCACATCCCGTTCTTGCCCTGGAGGGCAGATCTGGAGTCCGTTTTGGGCTCCAAATCAAGGAGATCGTCGCCATAGTCATCATCAACCTTCTTCCCTCTCCAATTCCATGAAGCTCTTCATCGTTCGTGAGTAATCTATTCGTAGGCTCGCTGGGCAGTCATGAGTAGGATGAGATCTATCATGTAATCGAGTTAGTTTTGACGGGGATTGATCCCTAGTATCCACTATGTTCTGAGATTGATGTTGCTACTACTTTTCCATGCTTAATGCTTGTCACTAGGGCCCGAGTGCCATGAATTCAGATCTCAAATTATTATGTTGTCACCAATATATGTGTGTTTTAGATCCGATCTTGCAAGTTGTAGTTACCTACTATGTGTTATGATTCGGCAACCCCGGAGTGACAATAACCGGAATCACTCCCGATGATGACCATAGTTTGAGGAGTTCATGTGTTCACCAAGTGCTAATGCGTTGGTCCGGTTCTTTATCAAAAGGAGAACCTTAGTATCCCGTAGTATCCATTTGGACCCCGCTGCCACGGGATGGATGGACAATAGATGTCATGCAAGTTCTTTTCCCTAAGCACGTATGACTACACACGGAATGCATGCCTACATCACATTAACGAACGGGAGCTAGTCACATATCTCTCCGTTTTATAACTGTTGCATGATGAATGTCATCCGACAAATCACCGATCCATTGCCTACGAGTTTGTCCCACTGCTGTTGTTACTTGCTTTGCTCTGCCGTTACTACTGTTGCTGCTACTGTTACTTGCTTTGCACTGCTGTTGTTACTACTGTTGCTACTACTGTTACTTGCTGTTGCTGTTACTTGCTACTGCTGCTACTTGCTACTGCTGTCACTACTGTTGTT
The DNA here is from genome assembly GCF_904849725.1 of Hordeum vulgare subsp. vulgare. Classification (NCBI taxonomy): domain Eukaryota; kingdom Viridiplantae; phylum Streptophyta; class Magnoliopsida; order Poales; family Poaceae; genus Hordeum; species Hordeum vulgare. Next base: position 82,926,193 of record NC_058524.1, read on the forward strand.
CCTTTCCACTGTTGTTACTCGTTACACTGCTGCTAACTGCTACAATACTTTTCTGGCGCTGTTGATACAACCGTTAGGAATAGTCTGCCTTGTCACCAGATCATTTCTGGCACCGTTGCTATCATACTGCCTTGCTTGCAGACACTAATCTTTCAAGTGTGGTTGAATCTGACACATTCAGCTCCTAATACTCGAGAATATTCTTTCGCTTCCCGTCGTGTCAAAGCAACAAATTTGGGTTGAATACTCTACCCTCGAAAACTGCCGCGATCCCACACGCTAGTGGGCCATTGCAAGACAATTGCTAATTGTTGAGCAACTAGAAGCAACTCTTTTGTGGCGCCGTTGCCGGGGAGGCATCAAGTCAGAAATAGTTACACGTCAACAACATTTTTCTGGCGCCGTTGCTGGGGAGGCATCAAGTCAGGAATAGTTGCACGTCAACAACATTTTTCTGGCGCCGTTGCCGGGGAAGGATAGCTATATTCTCTGAGTCACTTGGGATTTATATCTGTTGATCACTATGAAGAATCTGAAAGATCCAAGAACCAAAGTCTTGCCCTCAACTATGAGGGGAGGTAAGGAACTGCCATCTAGCTCTACACTTGATTCACCTTCAGTTATGAGTAATTTTGCGACACCACCTCCTACTAGAAATCTTGATATGTCGCCTATGCCTGATACTGGTAGAGATGCTATGCCTGATACTGCTAGAGATGCTATGTGTGATACTGCTAGAGATTATATGCCTGATACTGCTAGAGATGTTATGCCTGATACTGCTAGACATGCTATGCCTCATACTGCTAGAGATGCTATGCCTGATACTCCTAGAGATGCTATGCCTGATACTGCTTTGCGTGATGATGCTAGAGATGCTATTTTGCCTGTTGATGCTATGCTTGATGCTGCTAGAGATACTACTTTGCCTGATATGACACTAGGGGTATTCCTTGATGCTCATATTGCTAGAGTTACTGCCAATGCTCGTGATGCTTCTGAAACTAACGATACTATTGAGATAGAACCTGCTTTTCCTCCTGCTAGATCTAGCTCTCCGAGATATGAATTGCCTGATATACCTGAGGGTTATGTTATGGAGGGAGAGATAGCTGAGGATTTTCTTGCGTGTAAGGATGCCTATGACGCTGAGAAATTACTTCTCAAGTGGAAGGAAAAATCTCTAAAAGCTAGGATGAAACACGACCCGAAGTTGGCCACTTCACCTATCTTTATCACCGATGAGGATTATGAATTCTGTGTCGACCCTGAGATAATCTCTCTAGTCGAATCTGATCCTTTCCATGGTTATGAGTCTGAGATGTTCGTAGCCCATCTTACCAAATTACACGATATAGCCACCCTTTTCACTAGTGAGGAGAAGATCCGCTACTACTATATCCTTAAGCTATTTCCTTTCTCTCTAAAGGATGACGCTAAAGCCTGGTTCACTTCTCTTGCTCCTGGATGTGTGAGTAGTCCCCAAGATATGGTCTATTACTTCTGTGAGAAATATTTTCCTGCCCATAAGAAGCAAGCTGCCTTGCAGGAAATATACAACTTTGCTCAACTCAAAGAAGAGAGCCTCCCACAAGCTTGGGGGAGGCTCATCTAGCTACAGAATACTTTGCCACATCACCCTCTTAAGAAGAACGAGATACTTGATATCTTCTATAACGGACTTACCGATGCTTTTAGTGACCACCTAGATAGTTGTGCCGGTTGTGTTTTTAGGGAACGAACTATAGAACAAGTTGAGATTCTACTGAATAACATCTTGATCAACGATAATGCTTGGACTATTCCCGAACCACCTCCTAAGCCAACTCCTAAGAAAAGAGGTATTCTATTCCTCAGTCCCGAAGATATGCAATAAGCCAAGAAATCTATGCAAGACAAAGGCATTAGATCTGAAGAAGTCAAAAATCTACCACCTATCGAATAGATCCATGGTCTCGATAACCCGATACAGGTAGTAGAAGTAAATTCTCTGCGTAGGTTTGATGAGAGTGATGTTCCTTTTGACAAACCTGCTAGCCTATGCTTTTATGAATTTGACAACTTTGTTGCCAAACAACAGAGTTTCAATGATTATGTTAGCAGGCAATTGGAACAAAGTACCCGTATGCTTAGTCATTTAAGTGCTTGTGTAGAGAGAAATGTCAATGATCTGAAGCTTCTGAGTAAACATGCATCTATGATTACTACTCAGGTAGAACAAGTATTTAAAGCTCAGAATGACTTGCTCAATGAATTAAATGACAACTCTGTCAAAGTCATTACTAGAGGAGGCAAAATGACTCAGGAACGTTTGTATCCTCAAGGCCATCCTAAGAGAATTGATCAAGATTCTCAAGGAACTAATGCTGATACACCCAGTCATCCTAAGAAGAAGAAGAAGGATGATAGAAAACTACATGTCAGTTCACCAAATACTGTCACACCTGAAGAACCAAATGATATTTCCGCGTCTGATGCAGAAACACAATCTGGTGATGAACATGAACCTGGTGACAATATGGACAGCGATGTTCATAATAATGCTCAACCTAGCAATGATAAGGATGTGGAGATTGAACCTACGGTTAATCCTGATAACCCACAACCTAAGAGATACAATAAGAATGACTTCACTGCTAGGAAACATGGTAAAGAAAGGGAGCCATGGGTTCACAGACCTATGCCCTTCCTCCTAAGCCATCCAAGAAAAAGGATGATGAGGATTTTGAGCGCTTTATTGAAATGTTGAGACCCGTCTTTCTGCAGATGCGGTTAATTGATATGCTCAAAATGTCTCCATATGCCAAGTACATGAAAGATATCATGACCAATAAACGGAAGATACTAGATCTTGAGGTCTCCACCATGCTTGCCAATTACACTTTCAAAGGTGGAACTCCTAAGAAACTTGGTGATCCCGGAGTGCCCACTATACCTTGCTCCATTAAAGGAAACTACGTAAGAACTGCCTTATGTGACCTTGGAGCCGGTGTTAGTGTTATGCCTCTCTCTCTCTTTATCGTAGACTTGAACTGGATAAGTTGACACCCACTGAAATGTCTCTGCAAATGGCCGACAAATCAACTGCTTTCCCTGTCGACATTTGCGAGGATGTGCCTGTTGTGGTTGCTAACACCACTATCTTAACAGACTTTGTTATCTTTGATATTTTCGAGGACGATGCCATGGCTGCCATCCTCGGAAGACCCTTTTTAAACACTGCAGGGGCTATTATAGAGTGCAACAAAGGCAATGTCACTTTCCATGTCAACGGTAATGAGCATACAGTGCACTTTCCGAAGAAATGATATCAAGTACATTGCATCAATGCTATCGAAAAAACTTCATCGATTCTTACTGGGAGCTTTGAATGCCCTATTCCTCGTGTTAAGATGAAGTATGATTTGCTTGTTGGGGAGATACATATCCCCATTGAGGCGACCTAGTGACTATTCGAAAATTCTCCGTTTCCTTTTTGCGATTTGAATTTTTTTTGTCATGAGGATTTGATCAACCCCATTGATGGATTTCTTTCGATGACCATGAAATGGATGAATCAAGGAGTCACATACCTCTGTTTTAAGCTTTCACTTTTGGTTGCTTAGAAGAAAAATGATAGATTTAGTTTAGTTTTCCCTGTTTCCTGTTTTAGCGTCCCGGAGATAAGTACCCCGAAAATAAAAGTTCCCCGATGGTCCTGAAAATCAAATATGATTTTTTCTGGATTTTTTTTGTAAAATACTGGGACCGAGAGCTGGCCTGGGGGCCACACCAGTGGGCCACAAGCCCTGTAGCTGCGGCCTCCCCTTGGCCGCGGCCACCAAGCTTGTGGGGCCCACAGGGACCCCCTCCACTCATTCCAGCTCCCATCCTCTTCTTCTACCTCTAGAAAAAATCGTTTCGCAGCTCAAACTCGTGTTCTTGCTCATTTGGCTGTGATTTTCGATCTCCTTGCTCAAAGCACCATTCTCCGAACCATTTTGGGGAAATTACTCCTTGGTAAGTGACTCCTCCATTGGTCCAATTAGTTTCTACTCTAGTGCTTTATCCTTCGCGTATTCTTGCTACCTTGGTGACCCTGTTCTTGAGCTTGAAATGTTGATTTTAGCTGGTCCCAAGTAGTTTTAGCGCGGGATACGGTCTCTAGGCACTGGTAGGAGTAGTTGCTACAAGGTGTGGTTGGTCTTTATTCACTTTTCTCTTGAACTTCTAAAATTTCAGCAAAAAGAAATTATGTTCAGGAGGAAGACCATGTGAATGGCCTTCCGATGAGTTCATGATCGAAGCAGGCTTCAAGGATGAGTTTGATACACTTGTCCGCAATGCCGGGTTAGAAGAATTCCTCTCAGATAAATGTGAATAGTATGCTATGCTCACTGCCTCTTTCGTGAGTAGATTTAAATTTTCAGTTGGTCGTGACTCATCCATACTGTTTGATCTGTATGATAAATCCTACACCATGGATTTGGAGGATTTCAATAGGATTTGCAAGATACCCGATGGGGGTAGTCTTAATGATCCTACTAAGTCTTCAATTAGAGATTTTGTCTCTAGTATAACTGTTGGAGAAACTCGAGACATCACGCAAGCTACCATAGGAAGCATTCATTTCCCTGCCTTGCACTACTTTGCCCTCTTCATAGGTAGATGCATTAACGGCAAGGTTGAACATTGTCACCTATGCGCATCCGACCTTAGTATCCTTAAGAGCGCAGTGACGGGTGACAAAAGCTTCAACATGGGAGCTATTATAGCAAGGAGGCTGAATAAGAATGCTATTGATGGGGATTTCTTGGCAGGATCTATGCCACTCGCATAACAAATTTTCTTGGAGTACTCATCCGCGCAGGAGATCCCCCGCTCCATACAGCTTTCCTTGAACGCGTTGCTATGACACGCTACGAGTTCCTTGAGAGGGATGATGAATCCCTCCTATACCAATTGATATTTAACGGGCAGCGTGTTTTCAATATTACCCTTCCTGCTCCTGCTTTCTTTGACTTTTAGGTAAAACAGAGATATTACATAACCAGAGGAGAGGCGGGGGAGTATGAGAGGGAGGCGATGGCTGCTCGTCTCCGTGAGGCAGCTATTCAAGCAGTGGCTGCAGCGCTCCCGTATAACCCTGATTATGATTTTGGTTTTCGCCAGCACCGTCCTTGGGAGTAGACCAAGCAAGGCCGAAAGTCTAAGCTTGGGGGAGTATGTGTTCTCACCGACTTTACATTCTTGCTTCTGCTTTCACTTTGTTAGCCGGTGTTCACACTTTGCCACTGTATTATCCATGCTAGTTTATTTTCGTTTTCTTGTTTTGTGTCCTTTTGAGAAAACCCAAAAATATTTTCCTTTCTTCTTTTGCTTGTTGGGAGCTTTCCCCTGTAGATAGTTTTCTTTTTCTTTGGGTCAAGGTAGAAGATATTGGTTACAATGTTTAGCGGCTCTTGCATGCATACCTGTTTAGCTTTCAAAGAGCCATATTACTTTGTCTTCTCCTTTGTGTTTGCCTGCAGATTCATCTTAGTCCAATGCACGAGCACTCTTATTATTGTTCACATCGTTCGATCGTGCAAGTGAAAGGCAATAATGATGATATATGATGAAGTGACTGAGACTGGAAAAGCTGGTATGAACTCTATCTATTTTGTTTTTGTAAATATGACTAGCGTGTCGTCCCAGATCCAGCTTTGTTGAGAGAGAACCATGTTTGCAATGACAACTTAGAGATCATAGTTTCTGATGCCATGCTTAATTAGCTAGAACTTATAATGGTTTGTCTTGAATGCCAACATAGATTTTGAGATGACTATGATGTAGTATGATAGGATGGTATTCTCCTTTGAATGATTCAAGTGGCTTGACTTGGAGCATGTTCATGCATGTAGTTGAAACAAAATCAACATAGCCTCTATGATGTTCATGTTCATGGTGATTTATATCCTACTCATGCTTGCACTCAATGTTAGTCAAACTCATTGCATCTTGATGACAGTTGTCGCTCTCTAGTTGGTCGCTTCCCAGTTTTTGCTAGCCTTCACTTGTACTAAGCGGAATACTGCTTGTGCATCCACTTCCATAAACCCAAAAGATTTTCCATGAGAGTCCACCATACCTACCTATTTGCGGTATCTACCTGCCGTTCCAAGTAAATTTTGTTGTGCCATTTTCTAAACCTTCAAGAAATAATCTGTTTTGCTTGCCCGAACCGCTCATGTGGTGACAGGGGGCTATTGGTATCTTCCATGTTAGGCGTGTTATCCTCGACATGTGTTTATTCACTGTCATTCACGAGAAAGGGGTCGGTAATTGGAATGCCCAGTTGTCGTGGTTTTGTCACGGTAGATGTCTTCGTGAAAGGACTTAGTGATGGAGCCATCGCACCTTGGTGGCGACTCAAAGGGGTTATGTGGGAGCGAGACAGAGATTTACCCAGGTTTGGCCCCTCGTGAAGAGGTAAAAGCCTATGTCCTGCTTGGAGTTTGTATTGATGATGTTTCGATTACAAGGGGGCGTAACTCGCCTGACCTAGCACTCGATGATTTCTAACCTGCCCTCTCCTTCCCTGGGACTCGCCTTTATATACAGGTCGAGTCCTTAGGGTTTACAAGGGTCCTTTCCTTTACACAAATCGTGACTCTTCCGATCTCTAAGTCGTCATCTTTCCAAGACTTGGAGACCTTCTTTACTATGGACTCCTCCCGAAGGTCCTGAACCGCCATACAACTTCCGGCCTCGCTGGGCCAAAGCCAAAACCACTTGGAGATGAGTCGCCAGCTTTGGTGACCCGACCCAACTAGGGCGGGTTACCCAACAGATAATATCCCCAACATTAGGCCCCAGATTGACTTGAATGTCTTTCACGCCAATATCCTCACTCGGTTAGGGGCGACTCATCTCACTCTTCTTATGCACCATACACTTAAACCGCCATCTGCTGCGGAAAAACTCAAGTCGCCAAACCACTTCTTGTTGGCGCCGTCTTATCCCTTGAATCTCGGAAGAGATGATGACGTAATCTCCAACGGATCCTTCGGTATCGCTATCCCGAAAATATCGGGGCGCCATCATGGCGAACCCTTATCTTTTGGCAGTTCCCGCTCGTGGCACCTCGATCCTAGCGCCTGACCTGATAAATAGGTGGGAGGAAGGGACAGGGCACATTTCACCTACCCATCTTGTCGCCCTTCTCTTCCTCGCCGTCGCACCGAGAGCCTCATCGCCACCCGAGAGCTCCGCCGCCACCCAAAGACTTCGACGTCGTCCGAAAGCTTCGACGCTGCCCGAAAACTTCATCGCCGCCGAGCACCTCGTCGTGGCCGAGCATTTCGTTGCCGTCGAACGCCTCGCCGCAGTCGAGCACCTCGTCGCCGCCTGAGATCTTCATCACCGTCCGAGATCTTTGCCGCCGTCCGGAAGCTGCTGAACGTGCAACGCTCGCGGTGAATCCTTCTTCGTACGCCTCCAGTCGCATTTACCAGGTCAGCATCCCGCCATTGAAGGCAAATCTAGGTTTCTCGAGGTTCATGCCCATTGTGTTTTTGGAACATCTCGAACGGCTTCGTAATTACCGACTAGTTGGCGGTGATGGTAGCGAATACAGCAATGTTTTCCATACCTTTAGTTGTTCGGCCTTGATTTGCATACTTAGGAAAGATTTCACCATATCAACAGTACTGTTCCCACCTTAGTCACAAGCCGTTTTATCCAGACCTTTTCACATTCATTTCTGTATGTCCAGTAGATCCATAATTTATCGCTTGTCGAGTGAAACCTGTTTATAATTTCATACTTCACCAACTTGGCAAATACTACTGAAGCTCTGAAACACCTCTCCTTTAAGTAGTAAAAGTTTCATAAGTCGCCCTGGCATCCTGACCCGGACCTTTATCGGCGGGTCAAAAAACTCCCTCAGCCATCAGGCAAATTGTTTCGCGAGTCAAATGAACTTGTTTCACCATTTTTAGTAGATGATTGGCGTGTTAATTTACCCGTAATTTTATCCCTTTGTAGCATGGGCACTGTTTTCAAAAGTGATTGGCTCCCAACCAAGGTTGACGATGCTCTCCTTAACAACTATGTAAAAACGGGGAATCTGGACGCTCAAGAGGTTATCGGTTGGCGTTCCGGGTTAGGAGAGGAAATCCCCAACCCGAAGGAAGGGGAGATAGTTGTTTTTGTTGAACACCTTGAACGGGGTTTTAAGCCGCCTGGATCGAAATTCCTCTGAGATGCCATAACCTTTATGAATGTCCGCCTCCATGATTTAGGGCCCAACTCGATAAGCAATTTATACCAGTTCCAAGTGTTCTGTGAGGCCTACTTGCGGATGGAACCCTCAGTTCCTTTATTCTGGTACTTCTTCCATTTGAATCGCCAAACAGAATTTTCCAATGGTCCTAGCTTGGAGCTTGGAGGTGTCAATGTTCAACGCCGTACGGATAGTTCATTGCCTTCACTTGCCATGCCAAGCCATCCCAAAGGCTGGGGCGAGTCTTGGTTTTACTGCCAGGAGACTTCGCCTGAGGGCGAGAACAAGCTTCTCGGTTATAGGGAAGATCGCCTTCCAACAAATTTGAAACTCCCAGACAAGCTCACCGAAGAAGAGGAGTCAGAATTTATCCCAGTACTGTCTGAGTTAAGATCTCTGACAAACAACGGTCTTACTGGGGTTGACTTGATCCGCTGCTGGGTTGAATGGTGTATCCTCCCCTTAAGTCGCTGGGACGGATTAATGTGTGATTTTGACGGCACCCCGAATCACCCCTAGTGCTACTTCCACACGACTCTGACAGAAAGTGATATTGTAACCATCATCAAGAAGTTGACCGGCGAACCCGCGGAAAAATGCGGCCAAATAGGTCTTAAGCCGTTCTGCAAGATCAACCCGGCACCAAAGGTAAATAACTTAACCCGTTTTTGCTTTATTCCTTCCGTCTTACTTGAACTATGACCTCTTATAAAATATGCCATTTCAGAAAGGTGATAAATTCTGGTCCAAGAGGCCAAAAAAGATGGCCATGAAGCAAGCTAAGCCGCCTCCAAAGAAGAAGTCCAAGGGCAAGGGCAAAGCCGCCGTCACTGAGCCATCTGAAGCCGACGAATCCCAAGTCGGCGACGTACTTTCAGAGGTAAAAAATCCATCCTCTTTAACTCGCCATCCATTACTGATAATTTTGTGTTTATGCCTCTGTATCTCTTGTGTAGAATGAGGACAATGAAAGCCAGGAAGACTCCGTAGAGGTAATTTCTGTTTCCTCCGACTCATCTTCTCCTCCACCTAAGCCGGCCAGGCGAATTTGTGGGAAAGTTCCCTTCTCACACCCAAATGCTTGTTTGGATCCAAATTTCCTTTTGAAGAAAGCGCAACATACTTCAAATCGTAAAACTCGGAGTCATTCTGGAGACTTGGTGTCCGGGTTACCAACAAGAACCAAGAAAAGGCAAAATGAGGTATCTTTTTGATAACACTTCTTCATGTCCTTTTGGATCGCATTTGTATCTCACTCACATCTTTGAAGTATTATTTTGCAGAGTTCTCGTCCCATATCCGGCGACTCAGTGATGTCGGCACTTCCACTGATGATCCGTGTCCCTGGGTAAGCCTTTGACAAGATTTACCTTTGTTCTAATGGTGGTAATATCTGTTCTTTTAAACGCACGCCCTTCTCCTCTTAGGGCACAGGCGAAGAAAAGGAAAACTGGCGGGTCAACTCCCATTACAGCTTCGGAGCCTATTGAAAAATCGGCGCCGATCCAGGATAACCCGGACCAAGACAAACCTGAAGATCAAGTGGATCTCCCAAGCTTGCCCAAGGAAACCATGGAAACGCCTAACCTGCCAAGTCCATTGAAAACAGTAGAAGACCCAGACGCTGTAGTCATCACCGGCACTCGCTTCTCTAAGCCGGCCACATCAGTTTTATCGAAGCATGTATCATCATCAGCTCAACCTGCTTTTGAGCATGAACTTTCCAAGTTAAGCTCTCCCATTATGAGAATCTTGAATTCAAAGAACTTTGGTCTGGCTTTGCAAGTCGGCTGGAGGCGAATTATGAGATGGAAAAAAGTCTGCTTCTTATGCTAAAGAACAAACATGAGGTACGTCTTGTTGCACACTGTATTATCCTCATTAACCCCCAAGGGTCGGGTCATCAGTAAAAAGATGAGTCGGGTCTCGATAGTAAAAATGAATCTGTCGACCTGTAACCCCAAGGGCCGGGTCATCTGTAAAAAGATGAGTCGGGTCTTGTTAATTGAAGAAAAACTTTCGACCTGTAACCCCCAAGGGCCGGGTCATCTGTAAAAAGATGAGCCGGGTCTTGATAATTGAAGAAAACTTTCGACCTGTAACCCCCAAGGGCCGGGTCATCTGCAAAAAGATGAGTCGAGTCTTGATAATTGAAGAAAACTTTCGACCTGTAATCCCCAAGGGCCGGGTCATCTATAAAAAGATGAACCGGGTCTTGATACTGTATAATTTGTCTAAAATATTATACATTAGCCCCCAAGTGTCAGGGATGTTGCTTGCAATAATTCTGAGACTTGCCCCTTGACTATATATTTCGACATGAATCACTTACCCAAACTGAATCAGCATTTGGCGACTTGAAGAAAAACTTAACCGATCAGCAGGATGCCCGGGCAAAATCAGAAGAGAAGTGTCAACTGATCTTATCTGAGATGCAGAAGCTAAGGCCAACTTAAAAAAGGCTCAAGCTGATCAAGATGCCTTAATAAAGCGAGCAGAAAAAGTTGAAGCTAAATTGGATACTGTGCAACAAGAGCGGGCCGGCTTAAAGCGACATATCTCCAACATGGCGCAAGCCGTCTTTGTAAAAACCAACCCTTGGCCTTGCACTTTGTAAATAAATAGCTTGTGAAAATCGCCGACCATCATTACCTCTTACACAGGTCCGAGAGCCGCCAATCTTCAGAATGATTGTGTCCTGATGCTGAAGGCGATTTATACGTTGACGGAGAAACTGTATACCGATAGTGTGCTGACCGTGAAAGCAGTGATGGGTGCCAAGGAACCCATAACATCAATAAAGAAGATGCTTGGCAGCTTATCTACTCTTCCTCCTCAAATTGGAGAGCTAACTCGGTCTGCCGCCCAAAAAGGAGCACTGACTACGCTGAGTCGGTGCTTGGCGTATGCTCCAGAAATAAACCCGGAAGAAGTAGCGGTGGGCTGTCCCCAGCTCAAGGATGACGGGTCAGAATTTGCTGAAGAAGATTACCAGCGTGTTGTCAAAGAATCCCGTTTGGCAGCGACTCAGCTTGCTGCAAGCTTGGATTTATCAAAATACCAAGCCGCCTATGACAACAAGAACAAGAAAGTTAACCCGCCAACCTTTGTAACGAGCAGCCTAACTCCACATCGACCCAAGAATCCTTTTGACTTGGAGGTGGATCTCTCATCAGTGCTGAACGATGAAGATGAGTTCGCCGCGCTATCCAAGTGTAACTGGGTACTGGGCAACTCGCAAATTGAAGTCGGCCAGAGCTCGCAGCAGGCTGATCCAAGGACATCAGCAGAATAAACCTTCATAGATTTGGCCATAAGAGCCATGTAATAAGTCTTTTTAGAGATCAAACTGCTTCTGTGATGTCTTGAAAAACCCTTATGTCGCCCTTAAGGCGCTTGAAAATGCTTGACCCATCGTCGAAGCATTTTTATGATGCTTGACCCGCCATGGCTAGAATGATTTCGATCATCAACCTGTTAGGCTTCAAAACATATATCAAACCATCTCGGTGAGTAATGGATGATATTAAATAATAATCGACCCAAGATATTTGAGGCGAGTCAGAAAAAAGTCTGAAAGACCTTGTGGCAGTGCCAGGAAGGTAAAAAATTGCAATTTCGTCGGCTCATCAGGTCGCGACAAGATATGACGAGTTAAATAAACTCAAGTGCTACCCGAGGGAGACTTTTGTATCAAAAGCTCAAGTATTTAGACCGGCTGATCAGACACGAGTCAAGCTTCTATGAAGCGGGTTCAATGAACCAATGGTTTCTCTATTTTCCATGTGAGGCGCTAGCCGGTACCAAACATGTTTTAACCAAGGCGAGTTCAGGGTCCATGAGCGGAATAACTCGCCAAGAGTTCACGGGTCCATATGGCGATTCGGCCAACACATAGTCCAGTATAACCATTTGTAATGCGGTAATTTTTCGCAGGCCAAATGGGTAGTAAGGCTGATCTCAGTGAGAGGAAGCCCCCAAGTGACCTATGATTAAGGGAAAGACTGTCATAGGATTGTAGAAGCGTATACGCTATTACCACAAAACGACTTGAGAACAAACTGCCTCAAGTAAGTCGGCCTAATCCACAGAATCATATAAGGCGCCTATGTTTGAATCGCGCGCTTGTGGCGACTTCGATCCTCTTTGGCTTACCGATACCCAGTTTTGTAATAAGCGGATCGTGGCGACTTAAGCTCTTTGGTATGGATAGCGTCCATGCTTGGGCGACTTGTTGATGAATAAAAATAAAGATCCATACCTTTCAATAAGATGAATCAGCAGGAAAGCCCCCAAGCTGGGAGGCGTTAATTTTATTGCTTTATAAGAAATGAAAAACTTACAAAATGTAGAGCTAATAGCTCAAGTGTAATAAGGCCGGAAGTGGACTATGTTCCAGGGGTGGGTTGACTCAGCCTCCGTGGTTGGCCGATCAGGCCGTAGATCCACTAGATAGTAGGACCCGACGTTAAGGTTTTTGCTGATGACGAACGGTCCTTCCCATGGCGGTGATAACTTATGCATGCCAGTACGATCTTCTATCAGTCGAAGCACTAAGTCGCCCTCCTGAAAAGTTCGGCTCTTGACCCGGCGGTTGTGATAACGCCGTAAGTCCTGCTGATCAATGCCCGATCAGGCTGCAGCCAAATCACGCTTCCTCCAGGGTGTCCAAAGAGTCTTGACGCGCCAACTCGTTGTCCTGTTCCACATAAGCAGCGACTCTGGGCGAGTCATGCCTAATGACAGTGGGAAGAACGGCTTCTACTCCATATACCAGAAAGAAGGGAGTAAAACCCGTAGAACGGTTCGGGGTGGTCCGGATGCTCCATAGTACTGAAGGCAACTCCTCAACCCAACACCTCGGTGTACGTTCCAAGGGAACCATGAGTCGGGGTTTAATTCCTCGCAAAACTTCCTGATTCGCCCGCTCCGCGTGTCCATTAGATTGCGGGGGAGCTACCGCAGAAACATCAAGCCGGATGTGCTCACGATGGCAAAACTCCTGCATCGCTCCTTGAGACAGATTAGTGCCATTATCAGTAATAATGATGTGTGGATATCCGAACCGGAAGATCAATTTTTTCAAGAATTTGACTGATGTCTCCGCATCGCAAGCTCCTACAGGTTCTGCTTCAACCCACTTGGTGAACTTATCGACCGCCACCACCAGATGAGTTTTCTTGTTGGACGACATTTTAAAGGGGCCAACCATGTCCAACCCCTAGACCGCGAAAGGCCAAGTGATGGGTATCATCCTTAGTTCTTGAGCCGGCACATGGGCCTGTCGTCCATAACGCTGGCATCCATCACATTGATGAACTATCTCCTCTGCATCTGCATGGGCCTTCAACCAGAAGAAACCATGACGGAACGCTTTTGAAACCAAGGAGCGTTACCCACAATCTCCGGAATGAATGTCATTTAGAATTATGCACCCTTCTTCGGAGGAAACACATCTTTGGAAAACTCCAGAAGTGCTTCGTTTATATAATTCGCCATTGATGATCACCATGGATTTGCTTCGCCGAACGATTTGGCGAGCCAATACTTCATCCGTAGGTAACTCACCTCGGGCGAGATAGGCCAGATACGGAAGAACCCAATCCGGCGTAACATGGAGAGCCACCACGAACTGAGACTCAGGGTCTGGTATCGCCAACTCCTCCTCCGAGGGCAACCTTACGGAAGGATTATGCAGAGTATCTAGAAAAACATTGGGGGGAACCGGCTTACGCTGGGAACCGAGACGTGAAAGGGCATCAGCTGCTTCGTTAAGGCGCCGGTCGATGTGATCGACCTAATAGCCATGGAAGTGACCCGCCACATCAGACACAGCCCTCCTGTAAGCCGCCATCAAGGGGTCCCAAGAATCCCAAGTACCTGAAACTTGCTGAGCCACCAAATCAGAATCGCCAAAACATCTGACCCGCGTAAGGTTCATCTCCTTGGCGAGTCGCAAGCCATGAAGCAAAGCTTCGTATTCCGCAGCGTTATTGATACATGGAAACATGAGTCGGAGGACATAGCAGAATTTGTCTCCTTGAGGCGATATCAGCACCACGGCAGCCCCCGAGCCTTCCAACTGTCTAGATCCGTCAAAATAAATAGTCCAGTATGTAAGGTCAGGCCTGTCTTCCGGGATCTGTAACTTGGTCCAATCATTGACGAAATCAACCAAGGCATGAGACTTGATAGCTGTACGAGGGGTGTATCGCACGTGGTGCAGCCCAAGTTCGATCGCCCACTTGGCGATTCGCCCTGTCGCCTCCCGATTCTGGATGATGTCCCCGAGGGGAGCGGAGCTAACCACCGTGATGGGATGCTCTTGGAAATAATGTTTGAGCTTTCGGCTTCCATAAAGACCCCATAAACTAATTTTTGCCAGTGTGGGTACCGCTGTTTGGAAAGAGTTAGCACCTCGCTGATGAAATACACCGGGCGCTGCACAGGATATTCCTTCCCTTCCTCCTTCCTTTCGACGACCACCGCCACACTCACCGCTTTGGAGTTTGCCTCAATATATAAAAGCCTGGGCTCTTTCTCAGTTGGGGCGGCCAAGACCGGCGGGTTGACCAGCTGCCGTTTTAAAGCTTTGAACGCTTCATTGGATTCGTTTGTCCAAACAAAATGGTCAGATTTCCTAAGCAATTGATAAAGGGGATAGCTTTTTCTCCCAGACGGCTTATGAAGCGACTTAAGGCTGCAATACGACCCGCCATCCGTTGGACTTGATTAATATTCGCTGGTTTCCCAAGGGAAGTAACCGCCTCGATCTTGTCCGGGTCAGCTTCAATGCCACGCTCAGACACCAAAAAACTCAACAATTTCCCTGCAGGAACACCAAACACACACTTGGTGGGATTAAGCTTCATCTGATATACCCACAGATTATCAAAAGTTTCCTCGAGATCTCCTAGTAGCGTTTCCTTCCTGTGAGTTTTAACCACAATGTCATCAACATAGGAATGGACGTTGCGTCCGATTTGGCCATGGAGGCAATTTTGGATGCAGCGCTCATAAGTCGCCCCTGCACTCTTGAGTCCAAATGGCATGGACACATAGCAAAAAGCCCCAAAGGGGGTTATAAAATCTATTTTCTCCTGATCTTCCATGGCCATCTAGATTTGGTGATATCCAGAATAAGCGTCCAGGAAGCACAAACGTTCGCATCCCGCCACTGAATGAATAATTTGATCGATGCGGGGAAGGGCGAAAGGATCCTTTGGACAAGCTCTGTTAAGATCCGTGTAATCAATGCACATACGGAAGGTACCGTTCTTCTTGAGCACCAGGACCGGGTTAGCCAACCATTTGGGGTGGAAGACCTCTACGATGAATCCGGCGGCCAAGAGGCGGGCAACTTCCTCCCCGATTGCCTTGCGTCGTTCCTCATTGAACCTATAAAGATATTGCTGAATCGGTTTTGCTTTTGGGTCAACATTAAGATGGTGCTCAGCGAATTCTCTCGGCACACCAGGCATGTCAGAAGGTTTCCATGCGAAGATGCCCTGATTCTCACGGATGAATTCGATGAGCGCGCTTTCCTATTTGGGGTCCAGACCCGTCCCAATAGTGAACTGCTTGGTTGAGTCGTCAGGGACGAAATCCACTGTCTTAGTGTCATCTGTTGGCTTGAACTTGAGGGGCGGCTCAGCTTCTGTCGTTGGCTTCTTTAAAGGTGACATATCAGCCGGATCAACATTGGCCTGGTGATATTTAAGCTCTTCCGCAGCACAGGCGTCTTCTGCGTAAGCCGCATCCCCTTATTCACACTCTCTTACAATCCTCCTATCACCATCAACCGTGATGGGTCCTTTAGGACCAGGCATCTTGAGTTTAAGGTAAACATAGCAAGGGCTAGCCATGAACCGGGCGTAAGCCGGTCGCCCAAACAGCCCACGATAGGGGCTCTTTAACTTGACCACCTCAAACATAAGAGACTCACTTATGTAGTTAGACGCTGTCCCAAACGCAACTGTGAGCCTAACTCGGCCTATGGGATACGCCAATTTACCTGGGACGATCCCGTGGAATACCGTGGTTGAGGGCATCAAATCTTTCTCCAACAGGTTCATCCTTTGGAAGGTGTCGAAGTATAATATGTTTATGCTGCTGCCACCATCCATCAGTACCTTCGATAAGGTATATCCTCCAACTTGGGGTGCCACGACCAACGCTAATTCACCGGGATTGTCAACTCTTGGCGGGTGATCCTCCCTACTCCATGATATAGTCTGCTCGGACCAGTGGAGGTATCTGGGGACTGCCGGCTCAGATACACTATACGCTCGGTGACTCACCTTTTTATCATGCCAGCAAGTATTGGTTCTGAAAACGTGGTACTGCCCATTGCTTAACTGCTTGAGGTTGTTGCGGAAGCGGCCATTGTCGTCTAGCCCCTGCGAAGTCCCCTGTGGGGGTGGTTGTTGAAAAACTCCAGGCGGGTTATACCGTCGCTCGTGATGCACCAAATACTGGCCACTGCTTGGCTGCGAGCCACCCTGAGACCCGGGTTCAGGGAAGCCGCCGAAGGGGTTCTGGCGTTGATTAGGTGCGCCAAACTGTTCCTGCCGTTGGTCCGGGTCACCGCCTTGCCCTTTTTTGATCGCCTCCGCCCGAAACTCCCGCATCACGTAACAGTCCTCCCAGGAATGAGTCGTCGGTCCGTCTGCCATGGCGTGGTGCGGGCAAGGGCCCTTGAGTAACTCATTAGTTGCGCGGCTTTTTGCCACTATAACCCCTATTCTTTTTCTCGCGCTGGTTGCCATTATTGGTGTTGGTGTTGGTGACTAAGTCCGAAGACTCTTCCTGCTGCCTTCTCTTGCCATTCGCTCCATGATTATGGCAGGCGCGTCCCTGGAACCGGGTATGATTTTTGGATGACTCGCCTTTCCTTGATGAATTGGCTTTACCACCATCCTCTCCGGGATCTTTGGTGCCGTCCGCCTCAGCATACCTAGTGAGGGTGTCCATTAGGTCTCCCATGTCTTGGACCTTTCGCTTGAGTCGCCCCAACTTCTGCACCAAGGGCTCGTAGTGGCAATTCTTCTCTAGGATCAGCACAGCCTGAGCTGCCGTAATACCGTCCGACGAGTCAATGATTTCCGCGACCCGCCGCGACCAGTGGTGGGTCGACTCGTCCGGGCGTTGAACGCAATGGTGTAAATCGACTATTGTCATCGGGCGTTTGCAGGTTCCTCGGAAGTTTTTGATGAAACACTCTTTTAATTCAGCCCAAGTCTGGATGGAGTTGGGGAGCAAGTTCTTTAACCAAGTACGCGCTGTCCCTTCGAGCATCATTGTGAAGTATCTGGCGCAGACTGCTTCGCTTACATCGAGCATGTCCATAGCGATTTCGTAACTCTCGACCCACGATGCCGGCTCAAGGTCCGAAGTGTAGTTAGGCAACTTTCTTGGCCATTTAAAATCCTTGGGCATTCGCTCGTTGCGAAGGGCGGGGGCCAAACACGGCACCCCCACTTGTCTGCCGCTTCCAACAAGAGGCGCTGGGGCGACTTGGGTGTCCGGGTGATCCCGACCTGGCGGGTCTCGATGATCAGGCGAGTTGACCTGGGGAAAGGGTCGCGGTCCGCTGGTTATAGCGGGCTGGTCCTCTAGCCGACTCTTGATGCGGCTTAGCTGGGGAGTGGAGTGCAGCCGATCTAGGCTGTGTGAGAACTGGGCGTTTTGAACCACCACCGTCTTCAACATCTCAATGGCGTTCCTTGCCTCTATCTCGGCTGGAGTGTTGCCGTGAATCGGAAGGGATTCTAAATGGCGAGTTGCGGCAAGGACGTTGTCCACCGGGTTGGAAAAGTGACCTTGAGGTGTCTGGAATCGGGGAACGCGATCCACAGCTGGTTGAAACGACGGGTTCAGTGGCTGGCCCGGCCCTCCCCCCGGGGCGGCTCCTGCCCCGGGAGTTCGTGGAGTGTCGAACAGGCAGGTCGGGTTGAGATCAGGGGGCAAACGACCCTGATGCCTCCGCTGATGGACAGCGTCAGATGCGTGCTGATGCCTTTCGAGCCGCGAGTTTTCGGTATTCAAGCGAGCTACCTCAGCGGTAACTTGAGCCTGCCGGGTCTCGATCCTGGCGGCCTCCACCTCAGCGTCCCGCTGAGCCTTTGCCACCCCTTCTCTTAGCTTCGTCAGTTCCGTGTTTACCGCGTCCTAGTTTTCTAGTGTTATGGGGGTCGCCATGAGCCTTGTTATTTCCGCTGCTAAATCCACCAAGATCGCGGTCGGGCTTCTAGACGTTTCGCCAGTTCCATCTCCGCCTGCCGGGTTTGGCGAGGGCTGAGTCACCCCCGCCATGTAAATGGCAATCTGACGGCGAGTCCGGTCAAGAACTTCGGGGTCCATAGCCAGTGACAAGCCCCAAGGCAGCCCCCGTGTAGAGACTGGATTGAATCTGAATCGCCATGGACGATTCGTCATCAGTGTTGACCGGTGTGGTCTCCTGGGTCGCTGATTGTTCTGGTTCCTCAGATCCCTGCGTGAACCCAACAAAGACCGGACGGGTTAGGTTTGGCGTCACGACAGGGTGGAGGAGGTGTCCAGCTCAGGCATGGGCGATCCAATCATGCCGCCGAAGATGCTGATCTTGCCGAAGGGGACCCTGTAACTAGATTCGATCGAATCAGCCTCGGGCCCCCATAGCAAGTTGTTGACGTAGTACTTCCCGCGACGGCTCCAAGTCATGAGCCCCGCTGCATAGCTCCCGGACCCTGTTAGGGATCCCTTTGAGAACTCAACTCCACCGTGCACAGGCCCCACGGTGGGCGCCAACTGTCGTGGTTTTGTCACGGCAGATGTCCTCGTGAAAGGACTTAGTGTTGGAGCCATCGCACCTTGCTGGCGACTCAAAGGGGTTATGTGGGAGCGAGACAGAGATTTACCCAGGTTCGGCCCCTCGTGAAGAGGTAAAAGCCTACGTCCTGCTTGGAGTTTGTATTTATGATGTTTCGATTACATGGGGGCGTAACTCACCTGACCTAGCACTCGATGATTTCTAACCCGCCCTCTCCTTCCCTGGGCCTCACCTTTATATACAGGTCGAGTCCTTAGGGTTTACAAGGGTCCTTTCCTTTACACAAATCGTGACTCTTCCGATCTCTAAGTCGCCCTCTTTCTAAGACTTGGAGACCTTCTCTACTATGGACTCCTCCCAAAGGTCCTGAACCGCCATACAACTTCCGGCCTCGCTGGGCCAAAGCCAAAACCGCTTGGAGATGAGTCGCCAGCTTTGGTGACCCGGCCCAACTAGGGCGGGTTACCCAACAGATAATATCCCCAACACTAGTTCCACGCTTAAATCGAAAACATAACTGTAAAACAAGACTCCCCCCGGATTGATGTTAGTATGGACGGTACGCGAGTATTTGTCTAGCCGTGGATTGTGATTGATTGGTGGTGGGGGAGTTAAAACTTTACTTTTCTGTTTGGGAACCGCCTATAGCATGAGTAGCATGGAAGATATTGAGAACTCTTGGTCATTGCGTTGACAATGAAAGCATGCCACCCAAAATTATTATCTCTGTTTTTAAAGCTTGAGCTCTGACACCTCTGCAAATCAATGCTTCCCTCTGGGAATGGCATGTCTAATTATTTTCCTCTTGAGTCATCCTCTTCTTATATAAGCACCAATTAGAGAGCACCTCTGTCATTTTTATGCTTTGCTTTTGATTGATGTTGAGTATGAATATGACTGGATCTTCGTTGCTATGAATTACAATGTTTAGTCGGCCCTTGATCTTTGAAAGTGCTCTGCATTTATGTTTTGCGGTCTCAGAAAGAGCTAGCAAGATACCACCTATTCATATTGCATCATGCTTGTTTCGATTGAATTGTTGGTATCTGAAACTCATTATTATTTGCTCGCTAGCTGATTATGCCATTGATATTAGTTTACCGTGAGACCTTTGTGTCACTTGCTTATGTTGTTAACTTGTGATCTTGCTGAAATTTTGGTTATGAGTTAGACATAGTTGCAACAACAAGATCAAACAGAGTTCGTCAAAGTTTTTCTTTCTCTTTCAGTTTGTCAACTGACTTGCTTGAGGACAAGCATGGTTTTAAGCTTGGGGGAGTTGATACGTCTCCATCGTATCTACTTTTCCAAACTCTTTTGTCCTTGTTTTGGACTCTAATTTGCATGATTTGAATGGAACTAACCCAGACTGATGTTGTTTTCAGCAGAATTGCCATGGTGTTGTTTTTGTGCAGAAATGGAAGTTCTCGGAACGTCCTGAAAATTTACGCAGAATATTTCTAGAAAATATGAAAAATACCTGCGCAAAGATCCACCGGAGGGGGGGAGCCAGTGGGCCACAAGCCCTGTGGCCGCGGCCACCCCCCAGGCCGCGCCGTCAAGTCTTGTGGGGCCCACGTGGCTTTGTCGCCCCTAATTCCAGCGCTATATATTCCCTTTCGTCCCGGAAAAAATCAAGAGAGAAGATTTCATCGCGTTTCACGATCCAGATGCGCCGCCACATCCCGTTCTTGCCCTGGAGGGCAGATCTGGAGTCTGTTTTGGGCTCCGGATCAAGGAGATCGTCGCCATCGTCATCATCAACCTTCTTCCCTCTCCAATTCCATGAAGCTCTTCATCGTTCGTGAGTAATCTATTTGTAGGCTCGCTGGGCGGTGATGAGTAGGATGAGATCTATCATGTAATCGAGTTAGTTTTGACAAGGATTGATCCCTAGTATCCACTATGTTCTGAGATTGATGTTGCTACTACTTTGCCATGCTTAATGCTTGTCACTAGGGCCCGAGTGCCATGAATTCAGATCTGAAATTATTATGTTGTCACCAATATATGTGTGTTTTAGATCCGATCTTGCAAGTTGTAGTTACCTACTATGTGTTATGATCCGGCAACCCCGGAGTGACAATAACCGGAACCACTCCCGGTGATGACCATAGTTTGAGGAGTTCATGTGTTCACCAAGTGCTAATGCGTTGGCCGGTTCTTTATTAAAAGGAGAACCTTAATATCCCGTAGTATCCAGTTGGACCCCGCTGCCACGGGAGGGATGTACAATAGATGTCATGCAAGTTCTTTTCCCTAAGCACGTATGACTACACACGGAATGCATGCCTACATCACATTAACGAACGGGAGCTAGTCACATATCTCTCCGTGTTATAACTGTTGCATGATGAATGTCATCCGACAAATCACCGATCCATTGGCTACGAGTTTGTCCCACTGCTGGTGTTACTTACTTTGCTCTACCGTTACTACTGTTGCTGCTACTATTACTTGTTGCTACTATTACTTGCTTTGCTCTGCTGCTGTTACCACTACTGTTGCTACTTGTTGTTGTTGTTACTTGCTACTGCTGCTACTTGCTACTGCTGTCACTACTGTTGTTCCTTTCCACTGTTGTTACTCGTTACACTGCTGCTACCTGCTACAATACTTTTCTGGCGCCGTTGATACAACCGTTAGGAATAGTCTGCCTTGTCACCAGATCGTTTCTGGCACCGTTGCTATCATACTACTTTGCTTGCAGACACTAATCTTTCAGGTGTGGTTGAATCTGACACATTCAGCTGCTAATACTTGAGAATATTCTTTCGCTTCCCGTCGTGTCGAACTAACAAATTTGGGTTCAATACTCTACCCTCGAAAACTGCAGCGATCCCACACGCTGGTAGGCCATTGCAAGACAATTGCTAATTATTGAGCAACTGGAAGCAACTCTTTTCTGGCGTCGTTGCCAGGGAGGCATCAAGTCATAAATAGTTGCACGTCAACAGCATTTTTCTGGCACCATTGCCGGGGAGGCATCAAGTCAGGAATAGTTGCACGTCAACAATTATCGGTTTATTCGATGTAACAAACAAAGTTTGCTAAATAAAGTTGCTTGTCCATGTCATAACGTCCTCAGTTTTAGTCGATTCTGGTCGAGTGGCTACGCGCCCAAAAAATGTACTCCGAGTGAAGAGCGATCCTCACACTCGGGGGCTTAGCTGCGAACAAGATTCGCCTAAGTTAACAAACTCTTCTGAGTGGATAAAGATTATCCACTTGGACGATTAGCGGCGAACAAGTCTTCGCCTAAGTGTAAACGTACTCCGAGTGGAGAGCGATCCTCACACTCGGGGGCTTAGCTGCAACAAAATTCGCCTAAGTTAACAAACTCTTCCGGGTGGATAAATATTATCCACTCGGATGCTAAGTTGCGAACTAGTATTGGCCTAAGTGTAAACGTACTCCGAGTGGAGAGTGATCCTCACACTCGGGAGCTTAGCTGCGAACAAGATTCACCTAAGTTAACAAACTCTTCCGAGTGGATAAAAATTATCCACTCGGACGCTTAGCTGCACCAGTCTTCGCCTAAGTGTAAATGTAGTCCGAGTGGAGAGGGATCCTCACACTTGGGGGCTTAGGTGCGAACAAGATTCGCCTAAGTTAACAAACTCTTCCGAGTGGATAAAAATTATCCACTCGGATGCTTAGCTGCGAACCAGTCTTCGCCTAAGTGTAAACATACTCCGAGTGGAGAGCGATCCTCACACTTGGGGGCTTAGCTGCGAACAAGATCCGCCTAAGTTAACAAACTCTTCCGAGTGGGTAAAAATTATCCACTCGAACGCTTAGCTGTGAACCAATCTTCGCCTAAGTACGAAACATACTCCGAGTGAAAAGAAATTCTTACACTCGGGGGCTTAGCTGGACATGATTCACCTAAGTAAACAACTTTGTTGCGAATGAATAGCAATCAATTCACTCAAAGGAAACCCAGAAAATCTGGCAAATATCAAACGCAGATAAATTCAAAAGAGCTCAACACGGATCAAAGTTATCTGTGCAGCCATAAAGTACTCGGGATCAGCACCCGAACGAAGTTTAAGCGATACATCAACCACTCGGCATACCGAGGCAAATATAAAGTTTTTGAGAATAACAACAGTTTTTCTCTTCAAGGACCTCCGGGACTTGCGGGCTTGAAAAAGGTATCGAGATCGATTCCATCAGCGATGCGAGTCGCAGCACTAATGAAAGTCTACATAAAATCTTCGAACTGGAGCTTCTTGGTATTTGCTACCTAGAGCGTCTTCAGTTTTTTTTCTCCCTCGCCTCCTTACGGTGGACCCGGACGAGAGAAAGAGTAACATCATTCCCACACCGAGCGGCTAATTTCTTCCATGCTTGGATTCTCTCAGGAACCCGACCCAGGCGCTCCATCACAGCATCCAGATCGACGAGGAACGTGTCTTCGGGCCATAGCTCTTTGTCGATTCTTCCTGTAGCAGCTCGCAGTCGAGTGAAGTATCCTTGGACTTTCACGAGGCGGCAGTTGAGGCGATACATGCTCACGGCCAAGTCATGGGAACAAGAAACTTGACGGGATCCAAGTATGGCTCCACCTCGAAGGTCTCTTTTTCGAAATCAGCACAGAATTCTGTGGAAGAAGAAAAATGAAATATCAGATGCATGTCACTCGACGAAAAAGGCTAAGATGCATTCGGCAAAGAGAATATACCAATGAGAGAATCAAGCAACTTCGCTAGGAAATCTTTTACAGAACTTTCTTGGGCATTTCCCCTTTTTGTCATGGAGTTGAGCCTCTTCGCCAACTCGTCTCTTTCTTTCTTCATATTTTCATTTTTTTGCCATCAACTTATTAAGATCCGCAAGCTTCAGTTCATCAGCTTCGGACTCCTCCTTCAGCTTGGCAAGGACTAGATCCTTGTCCTCCAGTACCTTTTTCATCGCATCACACTCCAGCTTCAGTTTGTTCTCCTCAGATTCCATCTGGGTGTACTGCGACCCAATCTCGCAAACCTTCTGAAAAAATATCCGAGTGGAAAAGTCAATTTCATTCGGTACAAGTATTTTTCTACTTCTGAGTGGAGAAATACAAGTCATTTGACACAATTATTTTTCTACTCCCGAGCGAAAAAATAAAAGTCATTCGACATTAGCGGCCCGCCACACCCACCCAAGTTCTTCAGACTACTGCCCTTCGTAAACGATCGATACTAGTCTCGAGGACTACACCTAGTGGGTGCACTTGGCGTGCCTCCACTAGATACAAACTTACTCGGCCAGACCAGTTTACCCGAGTCCTACATTTGCTAATTCTCAATAAGACCATTACAGAGGCAAGCACTCGACAATGGTCTCGGGGACTACACCTAGTGGGTGCACTAAGAGTGCCCCCACTGGAAGACAAAAACACTCGACCAGGTCCGACCTGGCCAAGTAACAAAAAGAGTATACATCTTAAAATTTAGACTACTAATGATGCAAGCATTCAACAGCAGTCTCGGGGACTACACCAAGTGGGTTCACTAAGCGTGCCCCCACTGGAGTAATGAGAATCTACTACATGGAAAACCCCTAGTGGGTGTAAAGTAATAAAGCAAGATCGACAACATTCCAATTGGATTGACAAACGAAACTCAATCGGAACATAACTTACGATGCAACTTACTCGGATGTTTGCTTCAAGTGCCGAGCTGGCGTCATACGCTAGTTTGCTGGCCTCGAACACCTCTTTTGTATGTTGCATCATCAGATTGGCCTAGATCATCACCTCTTTGGCAGCGCCAGTTTGGTCCTCTGGGACGCGATGCATAGGAAATGCAACTGATCAAGAAGTGGGCATCACGACAGGGGTAGCTTGGGTTACCTGAGGAGCACTCAGCACAGTCGTCACAACAATTGACCCAATCGGAGGAGTCGTCGCCATAGCACCCGAACCGACTGGAGGAGCAGTCGACGCAGGCGTCACAGGCATCCCCAATACAGTCGTAATTGGCTCAGCAGGAGTGTGTTCCATAGCTGTATGTTGAGGCTCTGGATCCTCATCCAAGAAAACGACACCCGAAGCTAAAATGGTGATGGACAAATCAGTCTTGATCTGATATATATAATGGAGTGAGGCTAAGGTTGATCATACCTGGTCGAGGCGCGGGCTGATCCACTGCATCCAGGTCCATATGGTCCTCTCCCATCTCGGCAGGAGTCGACACCGAGTTAGCAGCACTGACATATGAATTGCACTCAGTCAATAGAAGTTTGAAAAGACACCATGGCAAGATAAAAAAGACAAGCACTTACACTGAGGTAACCGGCACGACGATTCTCATTCGCGGTAAAGACTTCCGGAGTTTCAGCGTATCAGGCTTCGGCTGTTTTGCGGTCTTCACCGCAGAGTCAGGCGCAACGGCTCCGTCCCGCTTCATGCTTGTGATGCTGGAGGCGACTGTTTTACTTGGTGCAGCTGATGGGTCATGGTGTTGCTTGGTTCGTGGTTCTTGGCGAGGAGGAGATTGTTCTTCTTCCTAACTGTCTTCTGAAGCGTCTTCGCTCTCTTCGCTATCATCTGCATATTCACTATCAGCACTCTCACCTTCAGTTTCTCCTCCAAGGTCGAACTGATCACCGTTGGGCACAGGAGAGTGCAGGTGGGTCTATTCCTGGAAAGTTCGAAGGTAACAAAGTCAGTCGGACGAATACAAATTCACTCGACAAAGACATAAATACAATCAAAAAAGAGGCAACATACTAGCTTCCATGGCTTGTTCTCGGCATAATAGGGCGCGACTCGCCTAGATCCCATGGGGTTGTTGCAAGGACCAGTGATGCTTCTGATCCACTGTCCTACCGTCTCCTCGTCGACTTCCTCTGAGTGCGACTGAGAGTGGAGTCTTCGTAACCAGTGTAATGCCACATGGCATGGTCCCTTTCTTGAAGAGGTTGGATGCATCGACTAAGAAATGTCTCCAGCAGATCCAAACCAGTCAACTCGTTTCTGACCAAGTTGATCACTTCCCCGGCTAACATCTCCACTTCTGCCTTTTCTTCCTTGAATACGGTTAATATCCTAGGGGCAGTCGGACCATCTAAGGTAAAGGGATGAAGGCCAGTCGACATGTTTGGGGATGCAATGTCATTGAAGTAGAACCATGATGCATGCCAGTTCCAAACCGATTCAGGGAGAATCATCGGACGATAGGTACTCCTATTCCTCTTCTAAATTCCAAGGCTACCGCACAACTCGATAACATTGGTCAGAGTGTCCCCAGGGTTCGCTTTTTTCTCCGTATGAGACCGGGCAGTAAATATCTTCTTGAACAAACCCAAATGAGGGGGGCAGCCCAAGAAGCACTCACACAAGGTGATGAATGCAGATATATATATGCGACAGTGTTGGGATGGAGATGATGGAGTTGAATCCTTAAATAGAAGAGGAAACCACGAAAGAAAGGATACGGAGGAAGAGAGAAACCTCGCTCGACGTGAGTGGTCAGGAGGACCCGTTCCCCCTCGCGAGGTGCGGGCTCAAGCTCCCCCTCGGGCAGTCTCCAAGAGTTCCCCGCCACCATCCCGTGTTCCACGAGATCCAAAACATCTTCCCTCATCACATTGCACGGGAGAAAATCTCCCTGTATCCACCCCGACGGCAATGCGATACGACCGGCTTTCTTTGCCTTGCCGCCCTTCTTGGCACGCTCGAGCTTGGAGGTCTTGGCTTTCATCATGGCTGTGGCGGCGAGGAGAAGATTGAGCAAGTATGGTGAAGCTAAGGAGGAAGAAGAGAAAGGAAAGATCAAGGCGCAACCGTAACCCTAGCCATGGTTATATTTATATAAGCAACCGACTAAGTCACCGATTGGTGGGACCTCCAAATCTCAACGTATCCCGATATCAGTGGAGACGTGACGCGTGGCGATGATGACGGTGCAGTAATCGAGGCGTTGTTGCTCAACTTGCCTGAAGGTTTCGTCATCACTACGAGGCGAGCGGAAACCGAAATTTCGAATCCCAGAAAATCCGGACCTCCCGCAGTGATCAGTCATATCAAAAGATACCCGTAGTCACTCGGAATAAGCCCAAGCATCCGAAGCCACTCGAGCAAACTTCAAAACAGAATCGATCAAGGCGAATGACGAAGATTTCAGTCGACCCGAAGTTGTGTCAATCTCAGGAAAAGGACCAAGATCGGAGCGACTCGACAATAACTCATGTCGACCCCTTCCTCACTCGAACCCCGATCCATTCGGGGGATAATGATGGGGATATGTACCTAGGGTAGGGTCATAGGCCGGGCCTATATGTCCTACCCAAGGGCACCTTATTATTAGGACAAAGGCTAGGCAGAAGACTCCGACTGGATAAAGATGGTATTTAAAAGTCACTCGGTACGAAGCTACTCGGATTAAATTTACATCCACTCGACAACCCAAAGGCCCTCGGAAAGATTCCAGTCGGTACTGAAGATTAGAAGTCACCCACGACTGTCAACGGAGACACGTTCAACC
This sequence comes from Hordeum vulgare subsp. vulgare, assembly GCF_904849725.1. Lineage (NCBI taxonomy): Eukaryota > Viridiplantae > Streptophyta > Magnoliopsida > Poales > Poaceae > Hordeum > Hordeum vulgare. The sequence goes on from NC_058524.1 coordinate 82,953,722, forward strand.
AATGGTATTTAGTAGCATATATTACCCACTTACGTTATGAGTAACGTATATCTTTAACTCATATTGATCGAGCCCTTAGATGCTGAGGCATTGATGAGAGGTGGCGCACTCTATATAAGCCACCCCTCCCCTCTCGCACAAGGGTTCGCACCCCCTGTATTACACAAAAACCACTCTGCAAGAGCTCCTGAGCACCTGAGACGTAGGTCTATTACCTCCAAGAGAGGGGCCTGAACTCATACATCTTGCGTACAATCCTGTCGTAGCTAGGACTCTGCCCTCTCCATTCGTACCCTACACCTCTACTATCAGGTTTATTCCCACGACAGAGCGTGTCTTTGATGTTCTTCAATCTTGATGGGGCATCATCCTGTACCCTGCTAGAACTTGGAGTGCCAAGACATTGTGGAAGATGGTGACAACTTGTGTGATCATGATCATAGAGGTTGAGCACCGAGAACGTATCCATGACCAATGGTTTCAGTTTCAGTGATAGAATGTTGTGCATGACATGGAGGAGCGGCAACGCTTGTGCCGTTCACCGATTTTCAACATCAAATGCGTGATTGAGAAACTCACGTTCAGCTGCAAGATGATTTTTTTAAGCATATGTGGGCTCATATTGGCAACCAATAGATTTATTGGTCTATTTCATTTGAGACAATTTAATTTCTATTTGGCTTCTAAACCGGGGCAATTGATGCTACCGGTGCATGAGACCCCCGTTGCACAATTTAAAATGTTTGAATAAATCCAACAAAAAAAATATTGTATTCACACAATATCAATATGTGTTATCACAAAAATTCAAATTAAAATTCAAAACATTGATTAAGGTATAACAGTGAGAAATTCGACACTAATTAGTACATAACACAAGTTGGGCTTCACATTTGGCCTATTAACAAATTGATGCCGAATTTATCATTTTTATATCGTATGCAATGTTTCGAATTTTGATTAGATTTTTGTGAAAATATAAATTGGTGTTGTGTCAATGCATTTAATTTTTCTTGGATTTTTTGGAACATTTTAAAGAGTATAACGGGATTCAGGTGCACCGGTAGCACAAATTGCCCCGGTGCACCGGATATATCCCCCTTTCTTCATCGTGCTCTCCTAGCATGGTGAGCACGTCGCCTCTACCATGACCCTCCTTTCTCTCTCCACCTTGCTCACTCGTATCGGAATCTGTGCTCGACCCTCTTGTCCAAACGAGTGTCGAGAGCCACATAACCTGATGACTCTTCATCCGATCCTCGAGGAGGTGAAGCAACAACACGAAGCGAACCCCAAGAGTGTGACCCCCGTGGTAGCTTGCCCTGGCGATTAGTCCATACCCGAAAGAGAGATCATGACTCTAGAAGGGAAAGAGGTGTGTTTTGTTGTCTACCTTTGTCGTTGCCACCGCCGCAATGGAAAGATAGACAAGCCGTACATTAGATGTTGGAGGTAGTGTGTTTCCTAGTGGCTCTCCAGCCAAGGCGGTCGGCAAATGCACAAGTCCCCGAGATGGACTTTAGTATAACTTCTCACCCACACACAGACGAAGACTGAATTAGATTCTCGAATACAAGCTTTGAGCCTACATCCTCTCCTACAGACCAGGCTGGGAAAATGGCCTTCTATACTCAAGAGTCCTCCTACAACAATAGCTACCAACAAAGCATGTAGATGACCCCCTTAATTTCAAGCTTTGTATGGAAGGAACTGGAGGATACCTCTCAGCTAGTCCCAAACAAAAGGGACAGTTGTATTTTGGTCCTCGGATTCTACAAGTAGCAAGACAAAATCGGAATGATTCATAACAAACTCATCACTCATCGGTCCAGGTACAAAAGTTACTATGAGCAAATGCATCGTGAGTTTAACTTTGAACCAGGGGAATATGTTTACCTCTGAGTAACGCCCCTCAAATAATTGCAACAGTTTCAACTAAAAGGAAAACTTGCCCCAAGATTTATTGGTCCCTTCCAAGTCATAGCAAGGTGTATAAATTTAGCATATCACCTACACTTACCAAAAGACCTAGCAGAAGTACACCACTAGTGGAAAACGGGCCTTTGGCCTGGACCCTTTAGTCCCGGCCTCCATCTGGGCCGGGACTAAAGGCCCGGCCACGTCGCCCCAAATCGCAATGCCGCCCACGAGGCTTTGGTCCCGGCCCGTAAGGAGCCTTTAGTCCCGGTTTGTGTCTCAAACCGGGACTAAAGGGCTATGCGGTGTGTAGCCCGCATGTGCGCCACCTTTAGTCCCGGTTTGTGTCTCAAACCGGGACTAAAGTCCTCTGCCTATATATATTGGCCACAACCCCCCTCTCCCCTCTTCCTTGCATTTTTCTTGGATGGAAGAGTGTGGGTGTGTGCTAGCTCTCCATTTTTCTTGGATGCACTAGAGGTGTTTGTTGAAATGTGTGTTAGAGTGATGCCGCTTCAGTTCACCGAACACAACTACGATATGAGATGCCCGAGCCACGCTTAAACCTCTTCCTCTTTATTTCTACTTATTCTAAAAGGTTAGCAACTCTATTTCCTCGTTTAGACCGTGCGGTACTAATTTTTAGGATCGTGATTGTATTTGATATACTGTCGTATAACGCAGATGAGCCATCCATGGATGTACGGTGATCGACGCACAGCCGCTTACAGAGAAGGCGTGCATTCTTTTTGAGATGCAGCCGATGCGAACAACCATGGTGGTGGCTATATATTTTGTCCATGTGTTGAATGTCGGAATGAGAAGGATTACACTTCCTCAAGAGTCATTCAGAGCCACCTGCTTCGGTTCGGTTTTATGTCGGGCTATAATGTTTGGACCAAGAACGGAGAAAGAGGGGTTATGATGGAAGACAACGATGAAGAAGAAGAGAACGATGATAACAACTACCGATCTATGTTCCCTGAGTATGTTGATACCGCAATGGAAGACAATGAAGAAGAAGATCACGATGATGAACGGGAACCAGATGAGCCCGCTGATGATCTTGGCCGGGTCATTTCTGATGCACGGCGAGGTTGCGACACGGAAAAGGAGAGGTTGCAGTTCGAGCAGATGTTACAGGACCACAACAAATTGTTGTACCCAACTTGTGAAGATGGCCAGAAGAAGCTGAGTAGCACACTGGAATTGCTGAAGTGGAAGGCGGAGACCGGTGTGACTGACTCGTCATTCGAATAGTTGCTGGTACTGATGAAGAAGATGCTTCCAAGAAAGAATGAATTGCCCGCCAGCACGTACGAAGCAAAGAAGCTTGTCTGCCCTCTAGGATTAGACGTGCAGAAGATACATGCATGCCCTAATGACTGCATCCACTACCGCGGTTAGAAGTACGAGAATATGGATAAATGCCTAGTATGCACTGCATTGCGGTATAAGATCAGAAAAGATAACCCTGGTGATATTGAGGACGAGCCACCCAGGAAGAGGGTTCCTGCCAAGGTGATGTGGTATGCTCCTATAATACCACGGTTGAAACGTCTGTTTAGAAATAAAGATCATGCGAAGTTGTTGCGATGGCACATGGAAGATCGTATGAAAGACGATAAGTTGAGGCACACCGTTGATGGTCCGCAGTGGAGAAAAATCGAGAGAGAGTTCCCGAGATTTGCAGGTGACGCAAGGAACTTATGGTTTGGTCTGAGTATAGATGGCATGAATCCTTTTGGGGAGCAGAGTTGCAGTCATAGCACCTGGCCCGTTACTCTATGTATCTACAACCTTCCTCCTTGGTTGTGCATGAAGCGGAAGTTCATTATGATGCTAGTGCTTATCCAAGGTCCAAAGCAACCCGACAACGATATTGATGTGTACCTAAGGCCATTAGTTGATGAACTTTTACAGTTGTGGGCCGAACCAGGTGTACGTGTGTGGGATGAGCACAAACAAGAGGAATTTGACCTTCGAGCGTTGCTTTTTGTAACCATCAATGATTGGCCTGCTCTTAGTAACATTTCAGGAAAGTCAAACAAGGGATACAATGCATGCACGCACTGTTTGGATCAGACAGAAAGTATATATCTGGACAAATGTAGGAAGAATGTGTACCCGTACAATCATCGTTTTCTTCCGCCCAAACATCCCTTAAAGAAAAAAGGCAAGCATTTCAATGGCAAGGCAAAACCCCGGGGGAAGCCTGTCATCCGTACTGGTGCTGAAGTATTTGATATGGTCAAATATTTAAAAGTAATCTTTGGAAAGGGTCCTGGCAGCCAACCTGTTCCTAACGGCCCTGATAAGCGCGTACCCATGTGGAAGAAGACATCTATATTTTGGGAGCTACCCTACTGGGAAGTCCATGAGGTCCGCTCGGCAATCAACATGATGCACCTGACGAAGAATCTCTGCGTGAATATTCTAGGCTTCCTGGGCTTGTATGGGAAGTCAAAAGATACACCGGAAGCACGGGAGGACCAGGAACGTCATAAAGGAAGAGATGGCATGCATCCAGGGCAGTTTCAAGGGCGTGCCAGCTACGCTCTTACTAAGGAAGAGAAGGAAATCTTCTTTGAAGTCCTTTTCAGTATCAAGGTCCCGACTGGCTTCTCGTCGAATATAAAGGGAATCGTAAATATGAAAGACAAAAAAAATCCAAAACCTAAAGTCGCATGACTGCCACGTGCTTATGACGCAATTGCTTCCAGTTGCATTGAGGGGAATTCGACCGGAAAATGTTCGCCTGGCAATTGTTAAGGTATGTGCATTCCTCAATGCAATTTCTCAGAAGGTAATCGATCGAGAAAGTCTATCAGGGTTACAGATTGATGTGGTCCAATGTCTGGTCAGCTTTGAGTTGTTGTTCCCGCCATCCTTCTTCAATATAATGACACACCTCCTAGTTCACCTAGTCGAAGAGATTAGAATTCTCGGTCCTGTGTTTCTACACAATATGTTCCCCTTCGAGAGGTTCATGGGAGTCTTAAAGAAATATGTTCGTAACTGTGATAGGCCAGAAGGAAGCATCTCCAAGTGCTATGGAACAGAGGAGGTCATTGAGTTTTGTGTGGACTTTCTTCATGACCTTAAGCCGATTGGTGTTCCTGAATCTCGGTATGAGGGTAGGCTGACAGGAAAAGGCACACTAGGAAGGAAAGCAAAAGTATGTATGGACGGGCATTCTTTCTCTCAAGCACACTACACAGTTCTACACAATTCCACCGTGGTGGCTCCGTATATCGTGAGACACAAGAATATTCTACGCTCCGAAAACCCGGGGAAGGCCGACTCTTGGATTAAAGGAGAACATGAGAAGACTTTCGGCAGTTGGTTGCAGACACATCTCATGAATGACGACACCGTTGGAGATCAGCTGTACTGTTTGGCTAGGCCACCATCTTCGACTATATGTACTTTCCAAGGGTATGAGATAAATGGGAATACATTTTACACGGTTGCCCAAGATAAAAAGAGCACCAACCAAAATAGTGGTGTCCGCTTTGATGCAACAGACGAGAATGGGCACTGTTTGGAAACATATTATGGGTACATAGAGGAGATATGGGAACTTGACTATGGACCTACTTTTAAGATCGCTTTGTTTCGGTGCAAATGGGTGAAGCTGACAGGAGGCGGGGTAGTTGTAGACCAAAAGTACGGCATGACAACAGTGGATCTCAACAATCTTGCGTACATGGACGAACCATTTATCCTAGCCAATGACGTCGCTCAGGTTTTCTATGTGAAGGACATGTCTACAAAAACGAGAAAAAGAAATCGGCAAAAGAAGATATCGTCCGATGAGCCAAAACGCCACATAGTTCTTTCAGGGAAACGAAACATCGTGGGAGTAGATGACAAGACAAACATGTTAGTAGATTATAATAAGTTTCATGAAATTCCGCCCTTCAAAGTGAAAACTGACCCGAAGCATCCACCTGAATGATGAAGATTCTCCATGGCTACGACCCAGAAGAAAACAGAAATAATAGATAGGAATATTGGTGCAACAATGTAATAATGTATTAAACCTTTTATATAATGCATGTATGGAATGTACTAAACATTTTAGTTTTGAATTATTTATTCAATTTCAAACACTTTTCATTTTCATAGTTTTGTCAAATTCTCAAATATGCAAAAAGAATTTTAATAAACCTTTGTAAGAGATGAGTTCTCGTTCAAAACCCTGATACTTCGAGAGAGATTGTCCGTTTTGTACACGAAGTGCATCCAGTTTTTGTCGTAGCCCTCTCAAGTTTTTAACACATGCTATGTGGGTGAAATGATGATAGCATGCCAACTTCCAACATTTTGAGAGTTCATTTGTAGTGCTTTTCAATTTTAGGGTCAACTAGCCCAAAAAAACAAAAGTAAATGCACGAAGAATACCAAATTAAGTCAGAAATTGTTGAAAACTTGTGATGTGCCTTTGAATGGTGCATTTTAAACACAAAAAAAGTATGGAGTTCAAATAAGTTCAAAAAATGAAATCCCTTTGTAATAGATGAGTTCTCGTTCGAAACCCTCATACTTCGAGAGAGATTGTCTGTTTTGTACACGAAGTGCATCCAGTTTTTGTCGTAACCGTCTCCACTTTTTAGCACATGCTATGTGGGTGAAATGATGATACCATGCCAAATTTCAACATTTTCAGAGTTCATTTGTAGTGCATTTCAATTTTAGGGTCAACTAGCTCAAAAAAAAAGTAAATGCACGAAAAATACCAAATGAAGTCAGAAATTGTTGAAATTTTGTGATGTGCCTTTGAATGGTGCATTTTGAACACACAAAAAGTATGGAGTTTAAATAAGTTCAAAAAAATGAAATCCCTTTGTAAGAGATGAGTTCTCGTTCGAAACCCTGATACTTCGAGAGAGATTGTCCGTTTTGTACACGAAGTGCATCCAGTTTTTGTCGTAGCACTCTCAACTTTTTAACACATGCTATGTGGGTGAAATGATGAGAGCATGCCAACTTTCAACATTTTCAGAGTTCATTTTTAGTGCTTTTCAATTTCAGGGTCAACTAGCCCAAAAAAACAAAAGTAAATGCACGAAGAACACCAAATTAAGTCAGAAATTGTTGAAAATTTGTGATGTGCCATTGAATGGTGCATTTTAAACACACAAAAAGTATGGTGTTCAAATAAGTTCAAAAAATGAAATCCCTTTGTAATAGATGAGTTCTCGTTCGAAACCCTCATACTTCGAGAGAGATTGTCTGTTTTGTACACGAAGTGCATCCAGTTTTTGTCGTAACCCCCTCCACTTTTTAGCACATGCTATGTGGGTGAAATGATGATACCATGCCAACTTTCAACATTTTCAGAGTTCATTTGTAGTGCTTTTCAATTTTAGGGTCTACTAGCTCAAAAAAAAGTAAATGCACGAAAAATACCAAATGAAGTCAGAAATTGTTGAAATTTTGTGATGTGCCTTTGAATGGTGCATTTTGAACACACAAAAAGTATGGAGTTTAAATAAGTTCAAAAAAATGAAATCCCTTTGTAAGAGATGAGTTCTCGTTCGGAACCTTGATACTTCGAGAGAGATTGTCCGTTTTGTACACGAAGTGCATCCAGTTTTTGTCGTAGCCCTCTCAACTTTTTAACACATGCTATGTGGGTGAAATGATGATAGCATGCCAACTTTCAACATTTTCAGAGTTCATTTGTAGTGCTTTTCAATTTCAGGGTCAACTAGCCCAAAAAACAAAAGTAAATGCACGAAAAATACCAAATTAAGTCAGAAATTGTTGAAAATTTGTGATGTGCCTTTGAATGTGCATTTTTAAACACACAAAAAGTATGGAGTTCAAATAAGTTCAAAAAATGAAATCCCTTTGTAACAGATGAGTTCTCGTTCGAAACCCTCATACTTCGAGAGAGATTGTCCGTTTTGTACACGAAGTGCATCCAGTTTTTGCCGTAACCCTCTCAACTTTCTAGCACATGCTATGTGGGTGAAAATGATGATACCATGCCAACTTTCAACATTTTTAGAGTTCATTTGTAGTGCTTTTCAATTTCAGGGTCAACTAGCTCAAAAAAAATCAGTAAATTCACGAAAAATATCAAATGAAATCAGAAATTTCATAAAGTTTTTTTTGTTAAAATACTTAATAGAAAACAAAAAAAAGAGTCAACTAAAAAGAATCAACTAAAATATTAACTAAAATGAATGAATTAAAAATAATTAACTAAAATTATCAAAGTGCTTATTTGTTGGAAAGAATCAAGTAAAACATTAACTAAAAAGAAACAAAAAAAGACCAACTCAATAGAAAACTAAAATAGAAGAGAAAAAATAAATAAAGCAAAGAACAAAACAAAAATAATGGAAAAAATTGAAACTATATGAGAATCTATAGAGAAAATTCAACCTAAATTCAAAGTGACCTCACTTTGAATTTAGGTAGAATTTTGTCCATAATTTCAAATATATTTTCAATTTTTAAATTTACAGTCTGTTTAGGCTCGTAAGCCTGCTTTAGAGAGGAGCTCGACACGGTTGGGACAACGGGGTTTATAAACCAGTGACGGCTCCTCTCGACAAGCGAGGTGGGACTAAACTTTGGAATGCCGCCAGCCCAAGCCTTTAGTCCCGGTTCGTGGCACGACCCGGGACTAAAGCCCCTCGTTTCCCGCCTCCTCGCCTGCCGAAAAGGGGTCTTTAGTCCCGGTTCGTGGCTCGAACCGGGACTAAAGACCACCTTTAGTCCCGGGTGGAGCCACGACCCGGGACTAAAGCCCCTCGTTTCCCGCCTCCTCGCCTGTCGAAAAGGGGTCTTTAGCCTCGGGTCACGGCTAGACCCGGGACTAAAGGGTGTCTTTAGTCCCGGTTCTAGCCCCGACCCGGGACTAAAGCTCCACCTATATAAGCGGGAGTTAGAAATTTCCAACCCATCCTCGTTTTCTTCCTCCTCTCGCTCTCGCCTGCGCACCAGGCGACAACGCGATCGACGCCGCCAGGCTGCCGGACCTCCGCCTTGCTCTCGCCGTCGTCGACGCCCGCCGTCCTCCCCCCCCCCCCCTCCAAGCACCGCCGGTCGACCCCCTCCCCTCCCACTCCGGTAAGCCCCCCGCCCCCTCTTCCCCATGCCTCCGCCGGACGAGACCCAAAGGACGAGCCGCCTCCCCTCCTCCCCTCGTCGTGGCTAGACCCGAAGGACGAGCCGCCGGCGCCCGCCGGCGGGGACGCCACCCCCGCCGTCGTGCCGGTGAGGAGGAGAAGTAGAAGAAGAGGAGGAGGAGAAGTAGAAGAAGAGGAGGAGGAGTAGAAGAATATGAGAAGAAAAGGAAGAAGAAGAGGAGGAGAACAAGATTTTTTTGTCATTTAATTCCTATTGTTATTAGGTTTGTGCTAGATTATTAGGGTTAGTAATATTTAGAATTAGGTTAGGGTTACAAGAAGAAGAAATATGAACAAAAATAAGAAAATAAGATTAGGAAAAAGGAAAATAAGAAGAGGAGGAGAAGAAAAGAAGAAAAAGGAGAATAAGAAGAGGAGGAGAGGAGAAGAAGAGGAGAAGTAGAAGAAGAGAAGTTGAAGAAAAATAGGAGAAGAAGATGCGGAGAAGAAAATAAGAAAGAAGAAGAAGAAGAAGAAGTAGAAGAAGAAGACATTTCTACGTATATAGATGCTTAATTAGTGTTTTTTAGATTATTGCTTAATTTTGCTATTGTATATGCTTAAGTGTTATTTGTAGAATATTTGGTGAATTTATGGTTAGGTAGGTTAGTGTTGAATAGGTTATTTGTGTTATTTTTGTGTTATTTAAATTTGTGTTATTAGGGTTAGGTAGTTAGTGTTAATTAATAGGTTATTGTTAGTTTAGGGTTATGTAAATTTCAGTAAGTTAGTTTAGGGCCTTTTAGTTTAGGTCATAGTTAGTGTTTAAGCATATACAAATCTACAATCTAGAAATATCACTTAAATCACTACAAAAATCACTTAAGCATATAAATTAGTGTTAATTAGGTTAGTGTTAGCTAGTTTAGGGCTATGTAAATTTAAGTAAGTTAGTTTAGGGTCGGTCCATGGCTTCATCATTACCTGGTAGTAACAGACGCATGACGCTATCACGCTCTCGAAAGTTGTTTTGGAAAGGAGTTCCTGATAGAATAATTCTTTTTTGGTACAAAGTTCAACAAAGTCCTTCCAAATAGCGATATTCGGAAGGCTCTTTTTGAACTGCGTACCAAAAAGCTAATTATCCTATTCGGGATTCCGTTACAAAACAACTTTATAAAGCTTCATAGCATCATGCTTCTATTTTTTTTAAACAATACAGTTGCAGATGCTTACATACACGAATTTTTACACACACTTAAAACTTTTGTCAATATATAGTTGAACTAGTTGATTTAATAAAACTACTTTATTTTACTATATATACAATTAGTTTATTTTTAGCAAGAAAATTAATAGAACTAGTTTATTTTTTTAGTTCATTTTACGATGCCTATCCCGCATCCTCGTCGTCGACTCGGCGGAGGACACCTGCTTGATCAGAGGGGCCATGTCCGGGATTGGGCTCCGCCCGGCTGGTATTGGGAGGTGCTACCTTCCGAGGGGCATAGGTTGGTGAGGAGCCAGCCCGTTGTTGACCCGATCCTTGTTTGGTGGCGGTCGCGTGGGCCAGTGACGGTGCCGAGGCTTCCGGACACCGCGGAGGTGGTACGTCACCGTGTCAGCGAGGAGGATGAGCACGTCCATCGCTACATGGTTGCGTTGGAGGGCAGGTTCAACCATACCTGGCAGGTTCTTCAGGGATCTCACTGGAGCTATGATCCTGTGATGGTTCCTTCTCTTTGGGTGTCCACCGCCCGCGACGATACCCGTCGGGCGCTACGGTTCTAGCTGTATTAGTGATGCTATATGTGTGATAGTATTCGAGGAGTATTAGTGATAATATTCGACGATGTACGGACACAAGAGATGATGTAGTTTTGCTTATAATTGAATGCATGCTAATTTGAATACTACTTTATTTTACGATTTGGTTTTTCTTATTGAATGCTCAAATTGGAAAAGTACTCCTATTTTGAATACTATGCAGAAATCTAGGAGTCCCGGGTGGAGCCACCACCCGGGACTAAAGTTGTTTTGGAACGGAGTTCCTGATAGAACAATTCTTTTTTGGTACAAAGTTCAACAAAGTCCTTTGACACTAGACAATGTGACATATAGAAGGGTAGATGAGATCAGGAAAAATAGGATCATTTTCTACACATCTAGAATGTCGCCATTTTATTAATTCCTTAAAGGTTAAGAGAATCCTTTAGACATATTTTAGAGTTTAGGTTCTAGCCAAGACCCGGGACTAAAGGTCCTCCTATATAAAACGACACTTCGAAGTTTCCAACCCCTCTTATATAGTTTGTTAGTTTATTAGTTAATCAAATGTCCATTTTTTGCAGAACTATGGATCCACATATCAGGAACCTCGAAGAGGAAGAACTTCTCGAAGATATAATCAAAGACGGCCCCGACGTTGAACCAGCTGAATCTCCGTCGTCATATCTAAACCCCTCCGGATATGGAATGGAGGTCGACCGACACGAAGATGAAGCCGATGGGGCAGGAGATAGCTCCAATAACGGAGAAGGTGATAGCTCCACTGATGGAGAAGCCGGTGGAGTAATAATAAAGTCCGGCGAGGTATACATATGAAGTTCGACAATCACTTGTAATATGTGAAAAATATTGGAGATAGCTCTATATTGTATACATATACATTCATTTGACGAAGGTTTCTACCTCTTAGGCCTCCACATCGAGCAAAGCTACGAAACGAGGCCCGACTAAAAAGTTTGATGCACGGACGCATTACACCTTTGAGGTGATATTGCCTACGGGCGAACCCAAGCTTCCTAAGAATGTTGCTGACACATTCAAGAAGCAATGCGGAGTTCTCATTAGGGATCACGTCCCGATCAGCGTTCGGGAGTGGAACAAGCGTAAAGGGGCAGCCGATAGTGACTATGTCGCCGAAAGGTACAAAGATAATCTTTGGAATGATCTCATGTCACATTTCAACCTGCCAGAATGTGAGAATGAATACGCCGCAAAAAAACTGAGGGACAAAGTCAAGCAGTGGACTCTAAAGAAGATGGTCGAACTGTTCCGTAGCTGGAAGAAGAAGCTATGGAAAAACTATTGGAAGACAAAGAAAGTGCGAGTATTCGAGGGGTATCTAGCCAAGCAGGCGAATCACTGCAATACATTTCAAGAGTACAAGGAGTCAGAAGATGCCAAGGCATTATCAGAAAAGAACAAGAAAAATGCCGACAAGAAGAAATATCACCACACGCTGGGGCCAGGGGGCTATGAGACTGCCATCCCAAAGTGGGATAAGAAAGAGCAAGATCTGCTAGCTAAAGGCATCATACCTGAACCCATCCGTGATGAGTGGGAATTGAGAGCAAGATATTGGTTCCTTGCGCATGGTGGTTCGTATGACGAAGAAACATGGGAACTCATCTGGAGTGACGGTCTTAGGATACCCAAGGAGAATTGGAAAAAGATAGTGAAAGAAATTAAGGAGGGAAAAAGACAGTTCACTGTAGATAGAGAGAAAGATTTGCTCACACTGGTCCTCGACAATGACGAACATGGAGGACGAACGTGAGGCTTCGGTCCTTCTTACCCGTGGTGGCTTGGGTTTGCCAGAGACCAAGACACTTACAGAAGCCGAGCGAGAGCAAAGAAGCGACAATAGGATGAGGACAATGACAAGTTCAACCAGTTGCTTGCCAGGCTTAACGAGCAACAGAAGCAGATTGATGAGCTTAGAGGAGTAGCGCGCCAGGAAGATCCTGCACTCGATATTACCGGTGCCCCATCTAAGTGGAAAAGCAGCGTGGGTGAATCTGAGGCCCCGCCCGACGATGCACGAAGAATGATAGAGGGCGGTCCCGGCTACCCCGTGGATGGAATCAAGGAGTCAACATCATGTGAACTCCATCATAAATTCAAGAATATATCCATGAAGGTGGCCTTCGGACAAGCTTTACCTTCTGGCCCTGATGCACGCTCGCATGGCCGTGAGATTCCAGCTGGCTTTGCTAAAGTCGGGGTGGATGTAATCATGGCGGGGTTTCATGATATGGAGCTCGACATAGCTGGACCCGAAGATGAGGGGACACTCGGAGAAGTACTGGGTGGAGTCATCCTATGGGACAAGAACTACATCAAGCTTCCAGGCTCGGCCCCGAGGACAACACCGCCTCCGAGTCGTCGCGGGTCACCTACACCTCCATCACCTCCAAGCCCTCCACATGATGATGGCCAGCACAACACGAGTCCATCTCGATCACCGCCGCCGGACTTGGGTCGTCCGTCTCCGCCGCCGCCTGCTAAGGATACTAAGCGGAAGCGTGCCAGCAAGAATGCTCCGTCGATGATTTCTAAGCGACAGAGCTCCCCAAAGCGCAAACTGTCGCCCCTCCCAAAGGTACCTCATGCTAATCTTCCTATCAGACCTTATGATCGTACCGACGAGGAAAACGCCAGGATAGCAAAGGAACATTATGATGCGCAGATGAAAAAGAAGGAACGCGAGACCCGCCCGGAATACACCGAGAAGCAAATAGCATATGCAAAATACTTCACGACCCTTCCATCACAGTATGACTTACACCATAAGCCTGATGACTATACATGCACATTGCAGAAGGAAGGGAAAAAGAGCAGATCACGTGCAAGTGTAAGTGGGAGCAAATCAAGTTCAACTACAAGCAAAAAAAGATCAGACGTTCCTCAACTTGGACAACAGGCCAAACAGTCGATCCCACCCCTCAGGGTGTTACCCGAGAATGTTCCCTCTCTGGTGCAGGGGCAAGATTTGGAATTAGCAAAGAAGTGGGCGGATGAATGGGGTATCCCAGTTGAAGACGTTCTGGCTTCCCAAGACGACAGGTTACCCAAGGCTGTGGTAGCCCCTAAGCCACAGTTTGTCATGGGAGCGCCTTTGGTCAGCAAAGATGATCTCCCAACAAATATGCGTTACTTGCATACATGGTACTTAAGTGAATAAAAGAATGGGAGAACGATGATCGTGGCGCGTGTCCCACGGGAGTACTACGGCCGCCCCGAAGAAATCCATATCGACTTTGATGAACTCTTCCAGATGTACAATGCCGACGCCCTCGACAAATCGCTTATGAGTTGCTATTGTCTGTAAGTTTTTCAATTCGTTGTCTACATATAACTTGTTTAGTTATTTCAATTCATTGTCTACATATAACTTGTACTCTATTATGCACAATGAAGATTCTGGAATGTAAAAGTAGGAACATCCTAAATATTGGGTTTATTGACCCAGATAAAATACATATAGCGACGCTAACTGATAAACCCAAGGAGACGGAGGAAAGCCTTCTAAGGTTTCTAACAGATCAAAATTTCTGTGACCACATACTGTTTCCATACAACTTCGGGTGAGGGTCTTTACTTTGTTGTGTCCATTCACTTATAAGTGTAATTGATAAGTTACTGACACATATATATATATATATATACAACTACCATTGGATTCTGTTGGACATTCAAATTGATAAGGGAAGAGTTGATGCCTTCGACCCATTATCGAGACCCTTGGGACAGTTCCAAAGCCTGCAGGACATGCTCCAAGGGTAATTTCAATCATTCTTGCGCTCTATCGGTCTCTTTCTGATATATCAATTAATGAAAAACTTAGCAAATCATTTTCCTTGTCGGGCAGGGTTTGGAAGCGGTTCAAGTGCGTGACTCCCGGTATCGAGCATGAGAAGCTGGCCTTTAGAGCGGCTCAGGTAAGTAGTAGTATGATATAATTCTATTTTCAATACATTTATGATGCTATATTATTATTTTGATTATATATATTCTATTCTCGTAAAGTGCGACCAGCAATCACGGGGGACGCATCTATGCGGATACTATGTTTGCGAGACCATTCGCACGTTTACCTCTGAGCACAAGGATTACAGATACGACGTAAGCAATGAACATTCACACCTCTATTTTTATCCGTCATTCTTTGTTACCATGATTGATATTCATATTCATCTCCTCTTCTTATATAGTACACGGCCATGAGGGAGAAGTACCTACCAGAGCAACGCGCGATTGCTGTTGCAGAGGAGCTTGCGACCTTTCTGAGGACGGAAGCTATAGATGACAAAGGACGATTTAGTGTAGCTAGGGGCCATTACTGATGTTGGTCCATGTAATCGAATAGACGGGCTCTAGTCCCGATAATTCAGATCTCCATATAATTGCATATATGCTCGCTTGTAAGATAAGTTAATCTTATATATATGCATAAACATGTATATTTAGAATTATATGAAAACTAATTCCCGAACACCAAACGAGGCATCGCGTTAATCTCCCGAACACCTAAACCCTAAAATAAACAAAATCTGCAGAAACTCTTTAGTTCTGGTCCGTGTTAAGACCCGGGACTAAAGGGCCTGCCCCTGAGGGCGCTCCGAGGCGCCCACGTGGAGCACCTTTGGTCCCGGCTTGGAACAGGGCCGGGACTAAAGGTTAGGCCTTTAGTCCCGCCCCTTTGGTCCCGGTTGGTGAACCGGGACTAAAGCCCCTTACGGGCCGGGACTATAGGCCCTGTCCCCACTAGTGCACGATGTGTTTATCATATCACAACTCGGGAAATGTTTGTTGTGCAAGCAAAGCACGCCCAATACAAAGAAGTACCATCGGTTCAGATCTCACGTATGAAGAAAAGCGTGTAAATTTTTGCGCATAGCAAAGTGATGGACTCATAGTAAGGTCTCCTAATCTTTAGACACATAGCACAGTGAGCAATAGGCAACATGGGAAAGAGATGATTATTTCTGGTAAGACAATCCTCACCTATTTTCATAACAACCTTAATATCGAGGAAAAGATTCATCCAAAGGGAGATTGTTTTTTCACAGACCAAAACTATCAAATTTGACCTCCTAGCTTTTTTCTGGGATTTATTTGCTTTGTGTTTCCTTCCCAAATTTAATTCAAGAAACTGGCCGCACCATTTTCGACGAGCCTAATGAGCATGATCCCAAGTAGTCAAATATTCTCCTACATATTTCCCCTCACATAATATTCTCCCAACCCCACGATAGTCGAGAAGGTATTTACGTTTGAATTTAATGAAATCACCAATTTAAATCTCTTTAAGAAGGAACCCCATTTTGGCAACTTGTTTTCTGCCAAGAAATATATGGTAGTTTATCTCGATCATGTATGTTTCAAATGTACAAAAACCGATCATGTATGTTTCAAATGTTAAAAACAAGAAACACTTAAGTTCAATAATTTTCCATGAAAAATCATTGACTTCCTCTCGAGAATCTCACTTTTAAATTTTATGTGCTATTTTAGAAAATCCCATGCCAAGGGTTTCCCCGTGGACGCAGCCTCACCAACGGTTTCCTGTTACTCCCCTACTGATTGCAGTACATGAGTAAAACATGATTTTACATGCACCTGGGATTACCTCAATATTCTAACCTAAAACAGCGGCAACAATATACTTCACGACCAGTCAAGGCACACATGCGAATGAGTGCTTTGAGCATTTATGAAGGCTATTAACTCGAACAGAAACATAATATATTAGATGACTTGGAAATGAACTCTAATCATAAAGAGTTTATCCATATCCCGAAGAACAAGTACAACTACTCAAACATAAAGGTGGAAAACAAAAATAAGGGGGTCAAGTTACAAGAGGGCATCAGTACGGGGAAGGGAGAATATATGGCATCATTGTTGCATACGATGGTGATGAATGTGGTATGATAACCCACAAGTGTAGGTGATCGTTTGTAGCCTTTTTTGATAAGTAGGAGTATCGAAACCAACAAGGAGCTAATGGTAGAATTAATATTTTCTCAAACTCTATCGATCACCCATACAGCTCTACGCATGCTAACGCTTACTTTACCTAGAACAAGTATGAAACTACTTTACGAGAATAAAACTAGAAGTACTTATTAGGCGTAATTAGATAGTTTTGCAAGAAAATAAAGAACAAGTAAGTAAAAGTTAGGAGTTGCTTAGATAAAGATTAATTAAGATAGTTGTTTAGTAGAAAGCTTTTTGTAACATAAGAGAAAGATTTTTCCCTAGGCAATCAATAACTAGATCGGTAATCATTATTGCAGTTCTATAAGAGGGAGAGGCATACGCTAACATACGTTCACTACTTGGATCATATGAACTTATGATTGGACTTCTAGCAAACATCCACAACTACAACATATCATTAAGGTAAACCCAACCATAACATTACCACTTCAAGTCCCCTTTACTCCCATACGCAACAACCCCCTTACTTGAGTGTAAGCTTCTGTTACTCTATCCTTCCACTATAAACGATTCATGAACATATTGCAACACCCTACAGTGGTAATCCTCCATGTGTGCACGACATGGAAGGCACTATAGGTCAACACCAAAATAAAACATACAACTCAAACCAATCACAATCATAAATCAACTCATGGGACAAAAGAAATCTACTCAAACATCATAGGATATCCATACATCATTGGATAATAATATATAGCATGAAACACCATGTTTAAGTAGAGATTACAGCGGGGAAAAGAGGAGTTACACTGCTGCACAGAGGGGGAGAGGGTTGGTGATGACAACGGCGAACTTATTGGCGTAGATCGTTGCCACGATGGTTGCCCCAGTGGCGCTTTGGCGCCCCTGGTAGAGAGGGCGAGAGAGCCCCCTCCTTATTATTCCTTGCAGCGAAAGGAGGGCTCCAACCGACTTACGAGGTGGCCCCAAGCCATTAGGGCGCTGCCACCCCCTGGCCGCGCCCTGTTGGCTTGGGAGCACCTCGGGCACCGCGTAGCATTGATTCTTTTTCCCAAAATTCACATATATTACAAAAAAAATCTCTGTAAATTTTTATTGTGTTTGGACTCCGTTTGATCTGGATTTTTTGCGTAACAAAGAACACACAAAAAGTAGAACTAACACTCGGAACTGGAGAAGTAAGTTAGTCCTAAAAATAGAATAAAAGGTTGTCAAAAGTATATGAAAGTTGTAGAATATTGGCATGAAACAATCAAAAATTATATATAGGATGGAGACATATCAGCATCCCCAAGCTTAATTCCTGCTCGTACCCGAGTAGGTAAATGTTAAAAAGATAATTTTTGATGTGGAATGCTACCTAACATAATCTTGAACAAATGTCTAATCATGCCATGAATATCAAGATACAAGTGATTCAAAGAAATAATCTATCATTTGACAGAAAGACGTCAATACTCAGGTTTACTCACAAACGATCATGTCCTTTCAAAATTAAAATGCTAAAGAACGTTATCCCTACAATATCATATAGCCTATCATGCTTAGTCCTCCTAGAATAAAGTATAAATCATGAGCACCCTAGTGTCAAACCAAGAAATTGGATCGTAATTTTTAACGCGCTTTAGCTTTTATACCTCACTCAATACATGAGCGTGAACCATGGACATAGCATATAGGTGGAATAGAGTATGGTCGTAGGTTTCAACGGAGTAAAAGTGGAGAAGAACGTCTCGCATCAACTAGGCCGATCAACTAGCTATGGAGATGCCCATCAATCAATATCAATGCAAGGAGTAAGATTTCCATTCAATGGATGCTTTAGAGCTATAAGTGTATGAAATCTCAACTGAAGCAAAGTGGGTATGCATCCAACTTGTTTTCTTATGAAGACCTCGGGCATTTGAGGAAGCCCACCATTGGAATATACAAGCCAAGTTCTATAGTGAAAAAATCTCACTAGGATATGAAAATGACAAAACATAAGACTCTCTATATGAAAAACATGGTGTTACTTTGAAGCATAATTGTGGAAAAAGAGGTAATAGCACTATCCCTTCTCTTTTTTATCTCATCATTTATTTTTTCTCTTTTTTAATTTTTTTGTCCGGAGTCTCATCCTGACTTGTGGACGAATCATTGTCTCCATCATTCTTTACTCACTAAGACAGTGCCCTAATAATGAAAAAGATCACACTTCTAATTGTTATTTAGTACCATCTTTGAGCATGGACATTGTATCAGGGTCTTATTTAATGCGAGATGGCTACTCACTTAAGTCAGAGAATAATGGTTGTTTTATTTATATGAGTGATATGTTTTATGGTCATGCTCCGCTGGTGAATGGTTTATTCTTGATGAATCTCGATCGTGATGTTACACATATTCATAGTGTGAATGCCAAAAGATGTAAAGTTGATAATGATAGTCCCACATAATTGTGGCACTCCCGCCTTGGTCATATCGGTATTAAGCGCATGAAGAAACTCCATACCGATGGACTGTTAGAGTCTCTTGACTTTGAATCATTTGACACATGTGAACCGTGCCTCATGGGCAAGATGACTAAGACTCCATTCTCAGGAATAATGGAGAGCGCAACCGAATTATTGGAAATAATACATATTGATGTGTGTGGTCCAATGAACGTTGAAGCTCGTGGTGGCTATCGTTATGTTCTCACTCTCACCGATGATTTGAGTAGGTATGGGTATATCTACTTGATGAATCACAAATCTGAGACGTTTGAAAGGTTCAAGGAATTTCAGAGTGAGGTTGAGAATCAACGTGACAAGAAAATAAAGTGTCTACGATCTGATCGTGGAGGAGAATATTTGTGTCACGAGTTTGGCACACACCTAAGAAAATGTGGAATTGTTTCGCAACTGACGCCGCCTGGCACACGGCAACGTAACGGAGTGTCTGAACATCGTAATCGCACTCTATTAGATATGGTACGATCTATGATGTCTCTTACCGACTTACCGCTATCATTTTGGGGATACGGATTGGAAATTGTAGCATTCACTTTAAATAGGGCACCGTTTAAATCCGTTGAGACGACACCGTATGAATTATGCTTTTACAAGAAACCTAAGCTGTCGTTTCTAAAAGTTTGGGGCTGCGATGCTTATGTGAAGAAACTTCAACCAGAAAAGCTCGAACCCAAAGCGGAGAAATGCGTATTCATAGGATACCCTAAAGAAACTATTGGGTATACCTTCTATCTTAGATCCGAAGGTAAAACATTTGTTGCCAAGAACGCATCCTTTCTAGAGAAAGAGTTTCTCTCGAAAGAAGTAAGTGGGAGGAAAGTAGAACTTGATGAGGTAATTGCACCCCTTCTCAAACCGGAGAGTAGCGCAGCACGGGAAATTGTTCCTGTGGCACCTACGCCAACTGAAGAGGAAGTTAATGATGATGATCATGAAGCTTTGGATCAAGTTGCTACTGAACCACGAAGGTCTACAAGGTTACGTTCCGCACCAGAGTGGTACGGCAACCCTGTGATGGAAATCATGTTGTTAGACAACGGTGAACCTTCAAACTACGAAGAAGCAATGGCGGGCCCAGATTCCAACAAATGGCTTGAGGCCATGAAATACGAGATAGGATCCATGTATGAGAACAAAGTATGGACTTTGGTGGACTTGCCCGATGATCGGCGAGCCATAGAAAATAAATGGATCTTCAAGAAGAAGACTGGCACAAAACGGTAATGTGACCGTTTATAAAGCTCGACTCGTCGCAAAGGGTTTTCGACAAATTCAAGGAATTGACTACGATGAGACTTTCTCTCCCGTAGCGAAGCTGAAGTCAGTCCGAATCATGTTAGAAATTTCCGTTTTTCATGTTTATGGAATTTGGCAACTAGAAATCAAAACAGTGTTCCTTAACGGGTATCTTAAGGAAGAATTGTATATGATGCAACCAGAAGGTTTTGTTGATCCTAAGAGTGCTAGCAAAGTATGCAAGCTCCAGCACTCCATCTATGGGCTGGTGCAAGCATCTCAGAGTTGGGACATTCGCTCTAATGAGGTGATTAAAGCATTTGGGTTCATAGATGTTTATGGAGAAGCCTGTTTGTACAAGAAAGTGAGTGGGAGCTCTGTAGCTTTTCCCATACTATATGTGGATGACATATTATTGACGGGGAATGATATAGAATTATTGGAGGGCATAAAGGCCTACTTGAATAAGAGTTTTTCAATGAAGGACCTTGGAGAAGCTGCATACATATTAGGCATCAAGATCTATGGAGATAGATCGAGACGCCTCATAGGTCTTTCACAAAGTACATACCTTGACAAGATATTGAAGAAGTTCAATATAGAAAACTCAAAGAAGGGGTTCTTGCCAGTTTTGCAAGGTATGAGATTGAGTAAGACTCAGTCACCGACCACAGCAGCAGATATAGAGAAGATGAGTATTGTCCCCTGGTTGGCACTCTCTCGCAATGGCTAGACGAATGCTATTCTCGATTGCTCAACAATTAGAAATTGTCTTGCAATAACCCACGAGCGCGTGGGATCGAGGCAGTTTTCGAGGGTAGAGTATTCAACCCAAATTTGTTAATTCGTCGGACAGGAAGTGAGAGTATACTCTCAAGTATTAGCAGCTGAATGTGTCAGATTCAACCACACCTGAAAGATTAGTATCTGCAAGCAAAGTATCAATAGCAAAGTAATATGATAACAACGGTGTCACAAACGATCTATTGACGACAGACTATTCCTAACGATTGTAT
This sequence comes from Hordeum vulgare subsp. vulgare, assembly GCF_904849725.1. NCBI lineage: Eukaryota > Viridiplantae > Streptophyta > Magnoliopsida > Poales > Poaceae > Hordeum > Hordeum vulgare. Next base: position 82,975,229 of record NC_058524.1, read on the forward strand.
CAATGGCGCCAGCCGTTGCCGGTAGACAGGAAATATTCTTTCCCATCGTGCGAACAAGTATTGTAGCAGGTAGCAGCAGTTAACGAGTAGTGACAGCAGTAGCAAGTAGCAACAGTAGCAAGTAACAGCAGTAGCAAGTAGCAACAGTAGCAAGTAACAGCAGCAGTGGGACAAACTCATAGGCAATGGGTCGGTGATTTGTTTGGATGATATTCATCATGCAATAGTTATAACACGGAGAGATATGTGGCTAGCTCCCGTTCATCAATGTGATGTAGGCATGCATTCCGTGTGTCGTCATTCGTGCTTAGGGAAAAGAAATTGCATGACATCTGTTGTCCATCCCTCCCGTGGCAGCAGGGTCCAAAAGGAAACTACGGGATATTAAGGTTCTCCTTTTAATAAAGAACCGGACCAATGCATTAGCACTTGGTGAACACATGAACTCCTCAAACTATGGTCATCACCGGGAGTGGTTCCGGTTATTGTCACTCCGGGGTTGCCGGGTCATAACACATAGTAGGTAACTACAACTTGCAAGATCGGATCTAAAACACACATATATTGGTGACAACATAATAATTTCAAATCTGGAATCATGGCACTCGGGCCCTAGTGACAATCATTAAGCATGGCAAAGTAGTAGCAACATCAATCTCAGAACATAGTGGATACTAGGGATCAATCCCCGTCAAAACTAACTCGATTACATGATAGATCTCATCCTACTCATCACCTCCCAGCGAGCCTACGAATAGATTACTCACGAACGACGAAGAGCTTGATGGAATTGGAGAGGGAAGAAGGTTGATGATGACGATGGCGACGATTTCCCCTCTCCGGAGCCCAAAACGGACTCCAGATTTGCCCTCCAGATGAAGAAAAGGATGTGACGGCGCCTCCGTATCGCAAACGCGACGAAATCTTCTCTCTTTATTTTTTTCTGGGAAGAAAGTGAATTTATAGACCTGAGTTTGGGGGTGGCAGAGCCACGTGGGTCCCACAAGCTTGCTAGCCGCCACCAGGGGGTGGCGGCTACAGGTCTTGTGGCCCACTGGCCCATCCCCTCCGGTGGAACTTTGCGCAGGTATTTTTCATATTTTCCAGAAATATTGTCCGTAAATTTTCAGGACATTTTGAGAACTTTCATTTCTGCACAAAAACAACATCAAGGCAATTCTGCTGAAAACAGCGTCAGTCCAGGTTAGTTCCATTCAAATCATGCAAATTAGAGTCCAAAACAAGGGCAAAAGAGTTTGGAAAAGTAGATACGATGGAGACCTATCAACTCCCCCAAGCTTAAAACCTTGCTTGTCCTCAAGCAACTCAGTTGACAAACTGAGAGAGAAAGAAAAACTTTGACAAACTCTGTTTGATCTTGTTGTTGCAACTATGTCTAACTCATAACCAGAATTTCAGCAAGATCACAAGTTAACCACATAAGCAAGTGACACAAGCTAACGAGCAAATAATAATGAGTTTCGAATACCAACACTTCAATCAAAACAAGCATGAAGCAATATGAATAGGTGGTATCTCGCTAGCTCTTTCTGAGACCGCAAAACATAAATGCAGAGCACTTTCAAAGATCAAGGGCTGACTAAACTTTGTAATTCATAGCAACGAAGATCCAGTCATAGTCATACTCAATATCAATCAAAAGCAAAGCATAAAAATGACAGAGGTGATCTCTAATTGGTGCTTATATAAGAGGAGGATGACTCAACAGGAAAATAAATAGACGGGCCCTTCGCAGAAGGAAGCATTGATTTGCAGAGGTGCCACAGCTCAAGCTTTGAAAACAGAGATAATAATTTTGGGTGGCATGCTTTCATTGTCAACGCAATGACCAAGAGTTCTCAATATCTTCCATGCTACTCATGCTATAGGCGGTTCCCAAACAAAAAAGTAAAGTTTTAAATCCCCCACCACCAATCAATCACACTCCACGGCTAGCCGAATCCTCGGGTACCGTCCATACTAACATCAATCCGGGGGGAGTCTTGTTTTATAGTTATGTTTTCGATTTAAGCGTGGAACTGGGCATTCCAATTACCGGCCCCTTTCTCGTGAATGATAGTGAATAAACACATGTCGAGGATAACACTCCTAGCATGGAAGATACCAATAGCCCCCTGTCACCACATGACCGGTTCAGGCATGCAAAACAGATTATTTCTTGAAGGTTTAAAGAGTGGCACATGCAAATTTACTTGGAACGGCAAGTAGATACCACAAATAGGTAGGTATGGTGGACTCTCATGGAAACACTTTTGGGTTTATGGAAGTGGATGCACAAGCAGTATTACGCTTAGTACAAGTGAAGGCTAGCAAAAGACTCGGAAGCGACCAACTAGAGAGCGATGAACACGAACATCATAGAGGCTATGTTGATTTTGACTAACATTAAATGCAAGCATGAACAAGATATAAATCACCATGAACACGAACATCATAGAGGCTATGTTGATTTTGTTTCAACTACATGCGTGAACATGCACCAAGTCAAGCCACTTGAACATTCAAAGGAGAATACCATCCTATCATACTACATCATAGTCATCTCAAAATCTATGTTGGCATTCAAGACAAACCATTATAAGCTCTCAGCTAGTTTAGCATGGCATCAGAAACTATGATCTCTAAGTTGTCATTGCAAACATGGTTCTCTCACAACAAAGGTGAATCTAGGATGACAAGCGAGTCATATTTACAAAAACAAAATAGATAGAGTTCATACCAGCTTTTCCAGTCTCAGTCACTTCATCATATATCATCATTATTGCCTTTCATTTGCACGATCGAACGATGTGAACAATAACAAGAGTGCTCGTGCATTGGACTAAGCTGAATCTGCAGGCAAACACAAAGGAGAAGACAAAGTAATATGGCTCTTTGAAAGCTAAATAGGTATGCATGCAAGAACCACTAAACATTGTAACCAATATCTTCTACCTTGACCCAAAGAAAAGAAAACTATTTACACGGGAAAGCTCCCAACAAGCAAAAGAAGAAAGGAAAATCTGTTTGGGTTTTCTCAAAAGGACACAAAACAAGAAAACCAAAATAAACTAGCATGGATAATACAGTGGCAAAGTGTAAACACCGACTAACAAAGTGAAAGCATCATGAATGTAAGGTTGGTGAGAACACGTACTCCCCCAAGCTTAGGCTTTTGGCCTAGCTTGGTCTACTCCCAAGGTGGGAAATAACCAGCTCCGGGATACTCCAGAGCAGACTGTGGATGCCACTGTTGGGTGAGCTCCTCTGGCTCCCACTGATAAACTAGCGTCTGGTACTCGACTGGCGGCTCGGGCACGGGCACCTGTGGTTGGGCCAAGCCTCAATATGCATAGATGTCCGAGGGCATAATAGTGTACCTGCCTGCATGAAGATCGAAAAAAGAAGGAGCAGGCAAAGTAATAATCTCTCGAGTACCCTGACTAAATACCAGGTTATAAATCATCCGTCTACTAGCATCTCTATCCAGAAAATCATGGCGAACCATGCTGTCATAATCCAGATATTTCTCAGGGAGAAGCATCTCTCCTTGCTCTCCCAGTCTAATGGGTATCTCAAGGTGTCTGGCAAGACGGGTAGCATAGATACCTCCATAGACGACACCCTTGGAACGGTTGGTGTTCAACCACTCGGCTACTATAGCACCTAGGCTATAAGTCTTATCGTTATAAAGGCCTTCGCGCAAAACCGCAAGGTCTGGAGAACTAAGTGATCCAGCCTCCCCACGGCCAATCAAACATTTTCCCACAAATAATGAGAAGTACCGAAGCACAGGAAAATGTATGCTAGCAATTCTGGCGCGAGACACTCCTCTCTCCTCTCCAACAGCAATAGTACCAATGAATTCCTCCAAGTCCCGTGGACGAGGGTCACGGATATCCCCAACATAAGGTAATTTGCATACACTTCAAAAATCCTGTAGCGTCATGCACTGGGGGACATTGTATATCATGAAATCAACCATGGGAGGATTCTTCCTCGGATAAAATTTGAAGCTTTGAACGAAAATATTGGTGAGGAGGAGGTATTGCGAGCACTTATCTTCAACGAACGCAGTAAGACCTGCGTTCTCCACCAAGTAATAAAAGTCTTCATAAAGCCCAGCGACGCGCAAAAATTCATCACTTGGCCACTGGCACGCTCGAACTTCTGTGACTCGAGGGACTACGTACTTGGGGTGGTTCTTCTCATCCTCCTTGGGTTTACGGCTTGAAGAGCCTCTCAAGAACCTCCTCATCTTTTCCTTTTTCTAGTTGTGAAAAATTCTGAAATTTTTAGAGACTTCGAAAGAAAAGTGAATAAAGATTAACCCAACTCGTAGCAACCACTCCTACTAGTGCCTAGAGACCGTATCACACGCTAATACTACTTGGGACCAGCTAAAATCAACATTTCTAGGTCAAGAACAGGGTCACCAAGGTAGCAAGAATACGCGAAGGATAAAGCACTAGAGCAAAAACTAATTGGACCAATGGAGGAGTCACTTACCAAGGAGTAATTTCCCCAAAATGGTTCGGAGAATGGTGCTTTGAGCAAGGAGATCGAAAATCACAGCAAAATGAGCAAGAACACGGGTTTGAGCTGCGAAACAATTTTTCTGGAGGTGGAAGAAGAGGATGGGAGCTGGAATCAATGGAGGGGGTCCCTGTGGGCCCCACAAGCTTGCTAGCCGCCACCAGGGGGTGGCGGCTGCAGGGCTTGTGGCCCACTGGTCTGGCCCCCAGGCCAGCTCTCATGCCGAGTATTTTTCAAATATTCCAGAAAAAATCATACTAGATTTTCAGGACCATCGGAGAACTTTTACTTTTGGGGTATTTTTCTCCGGGACGCTAAAACAGAAAACAGGAAAAACTAAACTAAATCTATCATTTTTCTTCTAAGCAACAGAAAATTAAAGCTCAAAACAGAGGTATGTGACTCTTTGATTCATCCATTTCATGGTCATCGAAAGAAATCCGTCAATGGGGTTGATCAAGTCCTCATGACAAAACCTTCTCGAATCGCAAGAGAGAACGGAGAATTTTCGAATAGCCACTAAGTCACCTCAATGGGGATATGTATCTCCCCAACAAGCAAATCATACTTTATCTTGACACGAGGAATAGGGCATTCAAAGCTCCCAATAAGAATCGAAGAAGTCTTTTCAATAGCATTGATGCAATGTACTTGATATCGTTTCTTAGGAAAGTGCACTGTATGCTCATTACCGTTGACATGGAAAGTGACATTGCCTTTGTTGAAATCTATAACAGCCCCAGAGTGTTTAAAAAGGGTCTTCCGAGGATGACAGCCATGGCATCGTCCTCGGGAATATCCAAGATAACAAAGTCTGTTAAGATAGTGGTGTTAGCAACCACAACAGGCACATCCTCGCAGATGCCGATAGGGAAAGCAGTTGATTTGTCAGCCATTTGCAAAGAAATTTCAGTGGGTGTCAACTTATCCAATTCAAGTCTACGATAAAGAGAGAGCGGCATAAGACTAACATCGGCTCCAAGGTCACATAAGGCAGTTCTTACGTAGTTTCCTTTAATGGAGCAAGGTATAGTGGGCACTCCGGTATCACCAAGTTTCTTAGGAGTTCCACCTTTGAAAGTGTAATTGGCAAGCATGGTGGAGATCTCAAGATCTGGTATCTTCCGTTTATTGGTCACGATATGTTTCATGTACTTGGCATACGGAGACATTTTGAGCATATCAGTTAACCGCATCTGCACAAAGATGGGTCTTATCATCTCGACGAAGCGCTCAAAATCCTCATCATCCTTTTTCTTGGATGGCTTAGGAGGAAAGGGCTTAGATCTCTGAACCCATGCCTCCCTTTCTTTACCATGCTTCCTCGCAGTGAAGTCATTCTTATCGTATCTCTTAGGTTGTGGGTTATCAGGATTAACCGTAGGTTCAATCTCCACATCCTCATCATTGCTAGGTTGAGCATTATTATGAACATCACTGTCCATATTGTCACCAGGTTCATGTTCATCACCAGATTGTGTTTCTGCATCAGACGCAGAAATATCATTAGGTTCTTCAGGTGTGACAGTATTTGGTGAACTGGCATGTAGGTTTCTATCATCCTTCTTCTTCTCCTTAGGATGACTGGGTGTATCAGCATTAATTCCTTGAGAATCTTGATCAATTCTCTTAGGATGACCTTCAGGATACAAAGGTTCCCGAGTCATTTTGCCTCCTCTAGTAATGACTCTAACAGAGTTTTCATTTAATTCATTGAGCAAGTCATTCTGCGCTTTAAGTACTTGTTCTACCTGAGTAGTAATCATAGAGGCATGTTACTCAGTAGCTTCAGATCATTGACATTTCTGTCTACACAAGCACTTAAATGGCTAAGCATACGAGTACTTTGTTCCAAATGTCTGCTAACATAATCATTCAAACTCTCTTGTTTGGCAACAAAGTTGTCAAATTCCTCAAAGCATAGGCTAGCAGGTTTGTCAAAAGGAATATCACTCTCATCAAACCTACGCAGAGAATTCACTTCTACTACTTGTATCGGGTTATCGAGACCATGGATCTCTTCGATAGGTGGTAGATTTTTGACATCTTCAGATCTAATGCCTTTCTCTTGCATTGATTTCTTGGCTTCTTGCATATCTTCGGGACTGAGGAATAGAATACCTCTTTTCTTCGGAGTTGGCTTAGGAGGTGGTTCGGGAATAGTCCAAGCATTATCATTGATCAAGATGTTATTCAGTAGGGTATCAGCTTGTTCTATAGTTCGTTCCCTAAAAACACAACCAGCACAACTATCTAGGTGGTCTCTAGAGGCATCGGTAAGTCCGTTATAGAAGATATCCAGTATCTCGTTCTTCTAAAGAGGGTGATCAGGAAAAGCATTTTGTAGCTGGACGAGCCTCCCCCAAGCTTGTGGGAGACTCTCTTCTTGGAGTTGAGCAAAGTTGTATATTTCCTGCAAGGCAGCTTACTTCTTATGGGCAGGGAAATATTTCTCACAGAAGTAATAGACCATATCCTGGGGACTACTCACACATCTAGGAGCAAGAGAGGTGAACCATGCTTTAGTGTCATCCTTTAGAGAGAAAGGAAACAGCTTAAGGATGTAGTAGCGGCGGATCTTCTCCTCACTAGTGAAAAGGGTGGCTATATCGTGTAGTTTGGTAAGATGGGCTACGACCGTCTCAAACTCATAACCGTGGAAAGGATTAGATTTGACTAGAGAGATTATCTCAGGATCGACAGAGAATTCATAATCCTTATCGGTGATAAAGATAGGTGAAGTGGCAAACTTCGGGTCATATTTCATCCTAGCTTTCAGAGATTTTTCCTTCCACTTGAGAAGTAATTTCTCAGCGTCATAGGCATCCTTACACGGAAGAAAATCCTCAGCTATCTCTCCCTCCATAACGTAACCCTCAGGTATATCAGGCAATTCATATCTAGGAGAGCTAGATCTAGCAGGAGCAAAAGCAGGTTCTATCTCAATAGTATCGGCAGTTTCATAAGCATCACGAGCATTGGCAGTGACTCTAGCAATATGAGCATCAAGGAATACCCCTAGTGGAACATCAGGCAAAGTAGTGTCTCTAGTATCATCAAGCATAGCATCATCAGGCAAAATAGCATCTCTAGCATCATCAGGCAAAGCAGTATCAAGCATAGCATCATCAGGCATAGCATCTCTAGCAGTACCAGGCATAACAGCATCACAAGCATCATCAAGCACAGGCGACATATCAAGATTTCTAGCAGGAGGTGATGTCGCAAACTTACTCATAACTGAAGGTGAATCAAGTGCAGAGCTAGATGGCAATTCCTTACCTCCCCTCGTAGTTGAGGGCAAGACTTTGGTTTTTGGATCCTTCAGATTCTTCATAGTGATCAGCAGATATAAATCCCAAGTGACTCAGAGAACATAGCAATCGCCTCCCCTGCAACGGCGCCAGAAAAATGCTGGTTGGCACTCTCTAGCAATGGCTAGAGGAATGCTATTCTCGATTGCTCAACCATTAGAAATTGTCTTGCAATAACCCACCAGCGCGTGGGATCAAGGCAGTTTTCGAGGGTAGAGTATTCAACCCAAATTTGTTGATTCGCCGGACAGGAAGTGAGAGCATACTCTCAAGTATTAGCAGTTGAATGTGTCAGATTCAACCACACCTGAAAGATTAGTATCTGCAAGCAAAGTATCAGTAGCAAAGTAATATGATAACAACGGTGTCAGAAACGATTTGTTGACGGCAGACTATTCCTAACGATTGTATCAATGGCGCCAGCCGTTGCCGGTAGACGGGAAATATTCTTTCCTGTCGTGCGAACAAGTATTGTAGCAGGTAGCAGCAGTGTAACGAGTAGCAGCAGTGGCAAGGAACAGCAGTAGTGACAGCAGTAGCAAGTAGCAACAGTAGCAAGTTACAGCAGTAGCAAGTAGCAACAGTAGCAAGTAACAGCAGCAGAGCAAAACAAGTAACAGCAGTAGTGGGACAAACTCGTAGGCAATGGGTCAGTGATTTGTTTGGATGATATTCATCATGCAACAGTTATAACACAGAGAGATATGTGGCTAGCTCCCATTCGTCAATGTGATGTAGGCATGCATTCCGTGTGTCGTCATACGTGCTTAGGGAAAAGAACTTGCATGACATCTATTGTGCATCCCTCCCGTGGCAGCGGGGTCCAAAAGGAAACTATGGGATATTAAGGTTCTCCTTTTAATAAAGAACCGGACCAACGCATTAGCAGTTGGTGAACACATGAACTCCTCAAACTATGGTCATCACTGGGAGTGGTTCCGGTTATTGTCACTCCAGGGTTGTCGGGTCATAACACATAGTAGGTAACTACAACTTGCAAGATCGGATCTAAAACACACATATATTGGTGACAACATAATAATTTCAGATCTGAAATCATGGCACTCGGGCCCTAGTGACAAGCATTAAGCATGGCAAAGTAGTAGCAACATCAATCTCAGAACATAGTGGATACTAGGGATCAATCCCCGTCAAAACTAACTCGATTACATGATAGATCTCATCCTACTCATCACCGCCGAGCGAGCCTACGAATAGATTACTCACGAACGACGAAGAGCTTCATGGAATTGGAGAGGGAAGAAGGTTGATGATGACGATGGCGACGATTTCCCCTCTCCGGAGCCCAAAACGGACTCCAGATCTGCCATCCAGATGAAGAACAGGATGTGGCGGCGCCTCCGTATCGCAAACGCGACGAAATCTTCTCTCTTTATTTTTTCTGGGACGAAAGTGAATTTATAGACCTGAGTTTGGGGGCGGCAGAGCCACATGTGCCCCACAAGCTTGCTAGCCGCCACCGGGGGGGGTGGCGGCTACAGGGCTTGTGGCCCACTGGCCCATCCCCTCCGGTGGATCTTTGCGTAGGTATTTTTCATATTTTCCAGAAATATTCTCCGTAAATTTTCAGGACGTTTTGAGAACTTTCATTTCTGCACAAAAACAACACCAAGGCAATTCTGCTGAAAACAGCGTCAGTCCAGGTTAGTTCCATTCAAATCATGCAAATTAGAGTCCAAAACAAGGTCACAAGAGTTTGGAAAAGTAGATACGATGGAGACGTATCATCCCCTACGCTTCAGCCGTGGGCTCTCTAATGTATGGCATGCTGTGTACCAGACCTGATATAAACCTTGCCATAAGTTTGGTAGGGAGGTACCAAAGTGATCCCGATATGGAACACTGGACAGCGGTCAAGAATATCCTTAAGTACCTGAAAAGGACTAAGGAGATGTTTCTCGTTTATGGAGGTGACGAAGAGCTCGTCGTAAAGGGTTACGCTGATGCTAGCTTCGACACAGATCCGGATGACTCTAAGTCACAAACCGGATACTTGTATGTTTTGAATGATGGGGCAGTGAGTTGGTGCAGCAGCAAGCAAGATGTCGTGGCAGCATCTACATGCGAAGCGGAGTACATAGCTTCTTCGGAAGCAACTCATGAAGGGATCTGGATGAATGAGTTCATCACCGACCTTCGAGTGGTTCCAAGCGCGTCAGGTCCGATGACACTCTTCTGTGATAACACTAGATCCATTGCCATAGCCAAGGAGCCCAGATTTCACCGGAAGACCAAGCACATCCAACGCCACTACAACTCCATCCAGGACCAGGTCCAGAGAGGAGTCATAGATATTTGTAAAGTACACATGGATCTGAACATTGCAGACCCATTGACTAAACCTCTTCCACGAGCAAAACATGATCAACACCACAATGCTATGGGTGTTCGATTCATCACAATGTAACTAGATTATTGACTCTAGTGCAAGTGGGAGACTCTTGGAAATATGCCCTAGAGGCAATAATAAAATGGTTATTATCATATTTCCTTGTTCATGATAATCGTTTATTGTTCATGCTATAATTGTATTAACAGGAAAAAGTAATACATGTGTGAATAAATAGATCACAATGTGTCCCTAGCAAGCCTCTAGTTGGCTAGCTCGTTGATCAATAGACGATCATGGTTTCCTGATCATGGACATTGGATGTCATTGATGACGGGATCACATCATTAGGAGAATGATGTGATGGACAAGACCCAATCCTAAGCATAGCACTAGATCGTGTTGTTCGTATGCTAAAGCTTTTCTAATGTCAAGTGTCTTTTCCTTCAGCCGGGAGATTGCGCAACTCCCGGATACCGTAGGAGTCCTTTGGGTGTATCAAACGTCACAATGTAACTCGGTGACTATAAAGGTGCACTACCGGTATCTCCGAAAGTGTCTGTTGGGTTGGCACGAATCGATATCGGGATTTGTCACTCCGTGTGACGGAGAGGTATCTCTGGGCCCACTCGGTAGAACATCATCATAATGAGTTCAGTGTGACTAAGGAGTTAGTCACGGGATGATGTGCTACGGAACGAGTAAAGAGACTTACCGGCAACGATATTGAACAAGGTATAGGAATACCGACGGTCGAATCTCGGGCAAGTTCTATACCGACAGACAAAGGGAATTGTATACGGGATTGTTTGAATCCTTGACATCGTGGTTCATCCGATGAGATCATCGTGGAACATGTGGGAGCCACCATGGGTATCCACACCCCGCTGATGGTTATTGGTCGGAGAGGTGTCTCGGTCATATCTGCATGCCTCCCGAACCCGTAGGGTCTACACACTTAAGGTTCGATGACGCTAGGGTTATAGGGAATTGTTGTACGAGGTTATCGAAGGTTGTTCGTAGTCCCGGATGAGATCCCAGATGTCATGAGGAGCTCCGGAATGGTCCGGAGGTAAAGATTGATATATAGGGTGGATGGGTTTGGACGCCGGAAATGTTTCGGGCACCACTGGCAACGTGTCGGGACCACCGAAAGGGTTTCGGAAGCCCACCAGGAGGGGCCACTAGCCCCGGAAGGCTACATGGGCCAAGTGTGAGAGGGAACCAGCCCCTGGGTGGGCTGGTGCGCCCCCCACACCGAGCCCAAGGCGCCTAAGAGAGGGAAGGGGGGAAACCCTAGCGCAGGTGGGCCTAAGGCCCACCACGGGGTGCGCCGCCCCCTCCTCCCCTCTTGGCCGCCACCCTGGCCTCCCATCTAGGGCTGCCTCACCCCTTAGGGGTGGGAACCCTAAGGGGGGCACCACCCTCCCCTTCCCCCTATATATAGTGGGGTTTTTGGCCATTGGAGACACACAATTTTATCTCTCTCTCGGCGCAGCCCTGCTTCTCTTCTTCCTCGTCTCCCACCGTTCTTGGCGAAGCCCTGCCGGGAGACCTCGTCGCTCCACCGCCACCACGCCGTCGTGCTTCCGGAGCTCTTCCCCAACCTCTCGCTCCTCCTTGTTGGATCAAGGTGCGGGAGACGTCATCGGGCTGCACGTGTGCTGAACGTGGAGGTGTCGTAGTTCGGCACTAGATCAGAATCACATCGTGATTTGAATCGCCGCAAGTACGAATCCATCAACCGCGTTCTGGCAACGCTTCCGCTTAGCGATCTTCAAAGTTATGAAGATGCTCTCACCCGTCTCTCGTTGTTGGTCTCTCCATAGGAAGATCTGAATATGGCGTAGGAAAATTTTGAATTTTTGCAACGTTACCCAACAAACTTAGCCTATCTGCCATAGAGACTCGCCTTTATATACAAGTCGAGGCCCTAGGGATTACAAAGTCCTGGCCAAATCACAAATCGTGGCTTTCCATATCTGTAAGTCATCGTGTCTTCCAAGATAAGAAACCTCCTTCGCGGATTATCTTCTCCATTAGTCTTGAACCGCCATCTGGTCCTGTGGGCCCTGGCCTGCTCTTCGTCGAGGCTCTCCTGGCGCATCTCAGACCCTCGGCCAAGGATTATCTTGATCATGAATGTAGAATCGCCGTTTACCTGACCCGGCCCAAGAGGGCGGGTCATACCGTAGGTAATATCCCCAACAGTGCCTATACACAGTGCTACTCCAGATTCCTAAGCACTTTACATGTTTCTTTTTGTGGGCGAAGCCGATACATATACGTGTATACATGTGGCATCTTCGTAATACATACGCCACCACTGTTCTTCCCCATTCCGGTTATCAAACAATGATTAAGGGATGAGAAGCCCCCGTCGACGCAACCAAAGTGGTCTATGTTTTACCACGAGGTGCAATGATCCGCTATGAAGGGAAATGAGGCCTCTTACGTCACCCACCTCCGCAACCATAGGGTTAGCAAACAGTAATAACCTTTCGTCCAAAATTGGTATACATTGCGTGGTCGACTTCATCCAACATCAAAAAGATTACTAACATAAGCATGTAAAGAGGATATAAAATCCTACTGTCAAACGATCTATTACACATTAGGGTTCATCCATACCCTTAGAACAAAAGGGATTACTCACACATGAAGGCAACGAACATCATCTCGCCAATGATGGAGAACATGAACGAATCACACATGTAATACACAAGTTATATTATTCTAGGGTTCTTGATATTACAATGGAGAAAATGAGATGGTGGTGATGAAGATGATGTTGAAGCCCTCTTGATGGAGATGGTGGAGCCATCACCTCCCTTGACCGGTTCCTCCCTCCGGATCATTCCGGCGGCTAGGTTTCCTGCTTGTGGCGAGTATTTGGTGTCTCCAGGTCACTAATCCACGATCCATCTTCACGGGGTGAATATAATGGATGAGGTGGCGGTGGCAATTCTCCATACGAACGCTCATACGAGCGCACGCGGTCGTATAGAACGTCGTCTTCTGCTCTGGTTACCCTGCGACGACTGTTCCTTTGCCCATTTTCTTTTTTTCTTTTATGGTAGGTGAGAATCACCTTAATTGCATGATTCCACTGTCATTTTCTGAGATTTCTTCCCTAAACCAATATTTGACAGTTTCTAAGAAAAACAAGAAAATGAGTGCGCGAATAAGGTAAAATTCTACAACGCCTACATAGTAGGCGTCAAAATATTAGTGAAATAGTCACATAATTTGAACTCATCAGGTCCTCTAAGCTTAGAGATTTGCTCGTCGCCGAGCAAATACCACTGCTTGTAATAAAGAGGTCCTCTTGGTTATGAGATGCGAATGAATCAAAAATGAATGCACCCATAATTAAATTTAGAATTTACATCATATGGTCAGCTATATCGTGCACCATATCCTAGTTCGGTCCTCTTGAAGAGCTATAAAACTCCACGTCTTGCTTGATTGATTTGATGGGGTATCAAGTGCAAGATGAGGATGTACCTCAAGATCTGGTGTGTAAGCTCTAAACCCCAAGGCAAGTAATTGTTCTCCACGGACTAAAACCCTCGGCTTATATAGAATCCCGGGGTACCTAGGTTACACATTGGGTCAGTCACCGATGTGTAGAATACAAGGTTGTCCCTGGATTATCTATCAAGTCTTCAACATCTTCCAACTTGCTCACGAGTAAGTCTTTTGGCTTCGGTTGTCCTCCAGGCGGTGGCTTAGTGGACCCTAGTTTGGTCAATGAGCATAAAACACCTCGGGCTGGTACCCCCTAGTCCGGGACACCCTCATCAGGGTTGGACACGGAAGAAACCATCTATAAAAACATCATGCCTCGCCAAAACCTCACCGGAAAATAGAGTTTTTCATCTTATGCCAAAAGATACACCTTAAGACTCACAACATTAAATCACCTTGTAATTGTGTGAGCAGTGAGGCCATTATCAACAAGGTGAAAAGGAGGATAAGTGGCAACACAAGTGAATGGCCATGTGTTGAAAGAAAGGACATGGACCTATTGCTGTCTTAACTCATGGTTATTCTTTTAGATCAGTGTGTTAATTTTTTTTCTTCCATTAAAACACACGTGCTCTTTGCTAGTGAAAACGAATAAAAATTGACAAAGAAAACAAGATAAACTAGGAAAACGTGACCCAAACAGTGAATTCCAAACAAAGAAATCTAACATAGCAAAAAACCCAGACAAAGAAATCTAACATAGCAAAAAAACCAGACAAGACGTACAGTAAAAAACAGAGAAAACAGAGAAGTCGTAGAAAAAAAATGCACGTAATGCTACAGTCCGCTGGTTGGCTACCATGCTCGCTGCTGCAGCCCATCCAAAGAGCCGATTTTTCTCAACAACAAAACAAAACAAGTCCATAGAGCCGATGGACACCAGAAAGTTCGATGTGATCCCCAGGAGACCAGCATCGGCGAATCCCCTCCTGCCTGGGATCCCCAGGAGACCAGCTGGTTGGCTACCATGCTGGCTACTGCAGCAGCAGCATGGGATCCCCAGGAGACCAGCATCGGCGAATCCTCTCCTGCCTCGTTGCAATGTGGGAGAAAAAGGGTAGCAGGGGAGGCAGCCAAAAGGCCGCGACGGCACCGAACTGCCCACCAATCCCACGTTGTCGCGTTGCTGCAGAGAGGAGAGGCCACCAATCCCTGCACCGCTTGGCTCGCCGTGGACCGGGCAGACTTTTTTTTTCTTTTGGACCGGGCGAGACAAAGGCAGACACATGCCTCCTTGTCTACGGCTCAACCGAACTTTCCGCAACGGCCGGAACGCTTTGCATGAGGCTGGTTGTAATGTAGAGTATCATATACTCCCTCCGTTCCTAAATATAAGACCTTTTAGAGATTGCATTATGAATTACATACAAATGTACATAGACATGTTCTTAAATATAAGACCTTTTAAAGATTGCATTATGAACTACATACAAATGTATATAGACATATTTTAGAGTATAGATTCACTCATTTTGCTCCGTATGTAGTCTTCTAGTGAAATCTCTAAGGGCTCCTTTGATACAAAGGAATTTCATTGGATTTTTGGAGGATTTGGATCCTTAGGATTTTTTCCTACGATGGTCGTTTGATTCGTAGGATTGAAATCCTTTGGAATTTTTCCATAGGATTCGTTTGTACTACATTTTGGAGGAAAATTTTCATCCACTCAAACCTCTTTGTAGAATTCCATTGTTTTTCCTGTGCTATCAAACACACTTTCAAATCCTGTAGTGTAGAAAAGAACATGCCACTCTATTCCTACGTTTTTCCTATTCCTGCATTTTGACAATCCTACGAATCAAAGAGGCCCTAAAAGGTCTTATATTTTGGAACGGAGGAAGTATTAATAGAGGCTTGCTACGGATCAACCGACTAATTTTCCGAAGAAATCATTCGGGTCCTGGGCCATCAGATCCGGCGCTTGTCGCTCGTTTGATGTGGTCAACGGAATCTCGCGGGTCATTCCTTTCCTCTCATCGCAGCTGCAGCGGAAGCACAAAACGAAACGTGTCACCGTTTGGAGCAACGCCGCCCCGGGTTGCAGCAGGAGCCGCACCGTCACCGGCGTGGCCGCGCTCCATCGGTGCTCCATCGCAGCAACCGAAGACGCCAGCGATGTTTGACTGCAGCACGCAGCCATCACGACGAGTTCCATCGCAGCAATCGAAAGACGTCGGCGATGTTTCACTGCAGCGCGCAGCCGGCGCGGCAAGATCCATCGCAGCAGCCGACGACCGCCGGCGATGCTTCACTGCAGCGTGCAGTCGGCGCGACGGATTCCATCGCAGCACCCCGACAGCCTCCGATGAAGCTTCACTGCAGCGCCACCGTCGCGCAGTGGTGCTCCATTGCATCGCGGCGGCGTGCTGCGACGAAGCACGCGTCGGCGGTGTCGAATTGCTGCGACTCAGCACGATGACGTGGGGGTGCCAGGGGATCTCGGCGTGGTGAAGCATGCGGCGGCGATTCCAGATGTGACGACGCAACACGGCGGCGACGGCGGCAAACAACAAATCTCAGTGTGGTGGCTGCTGCCATGGCATGTGGTGCTTGGGGATAAGAGAAAGGAAAACGATGGGGAAGAAGTGTGAGCAGAGGAAGAAGATAAGGTTGGGAGGAAAAGCGGTGGGTGGACCATGCCACGCGTCAGGTGAGAGAGGAGGCTTACGTGAGTTTCAAATCAACCGGTTGATTCTAATGCTTTTCCTATATTAATACTATCATGCATATGATACTAGTGTATGATACTACACCCGTAATGCATAGTATCATATGTTAATATCATAGAATATGTCATTTATTGTCATGCATGACACATAGTAGCGTAACAGTTAATATGATACGGTATCATGATATGATACTCAACCCTCTTTTTCTTTATTTAATTGTATGACACGTAATCAGAATTGCTCAGTTGACATGCATGATATTAGCCATGGTACTCCCATTACGACCAGCCTAAGCATGACGTGGGGTTCCACCCGGCCTGCTGCAGAGCGCTCAGGCGCCTCTCTTTCTCTTTCCACGGGAGAAATGGAGGTGTGTGTGTGTGTGCGGGCGCAAAGATTTAAGCGGTCGATGGGCGATTTCAAACAAAAAAGACGACCGATGAGTTTCAAGATGCCGTTTTTACCTCGTGTAAGTGTAACCATCGTGTGGGTGTTGGTGGCTGGTGTGGTGCGAGAGGCTGCGTGAGGTGTAGCCGGCTCGGGTAATCAGGTTACACAGAGGTGTGGCATGGACAAGTTGCCTAGTTGCTGACACGGCCGATGCACTAGCGGGATCGGTAGCCAGGCGCGCGCGCATAGGGGGGAAGCCAGGATGCTCTACGGCGCTAAATTTCGTGTTTTGACCATTTTGATTTTGTTAAACTGAATCTGATCCTTTTCGTATCGTCACAGGGCCCTGCGATATGGTTACATAGCCTACCAAAATGGTCCTGAGCGGTAGGTTAACGGGAGCAGCCGTTTTGTTTAACGGCAACGACCTGATGTTAACCTGACACCTTACTTACCGTTAGAGACGGCGGCGGTAATAACCTACCACCAGTATCTCCGGCGGTAGGTTTTCTATTTACCAGTTCCATGTACTGGTATCTCGAATCGCTAACAGTCAGCGAGTGGCGGACCTAGCCGAGTGGTTCACGATGGGCCAACACTGCTACTATACACACATACACACACACACACACACACACACACACACACACACACATATATATATATATATATATATATATATATATATATATATTCTTTAGCCTTTCTTGTGTGTGGTATAAAATCTATTTTCAAAACTCAGGATGGGTCGTGGCCCACCCTGGCCACCCTTTGCCTCCGCCACTGCAGTCAGCGGTAGGGTTACAAACCCTATCGTCGGGGTCCTTGACGGTTGGGTATCTCACAGTGTAATTTTTTGCACAAACCTTGTGTGTTTCAGTTAAAAAACACAGCAATTATATACTATTAAAAGCAGAAAATATGCAGATCTCACACATTCTAACAGGCATCACACATCGATATGAATAATAGTTCAACAACTAAACTTATCAAATAGTAGCAAACGGTTCCACAATTCATATAGCAAATAGTTCCACAAATACCAAATCGTTTCACAAAACCAACATAAATAGTTTAACTAGTTCAACTCCAACAACTTCACTTGTTCCTTCCCCTCTTGGAGGTACGATCCTCGTTGTTCTTTGAAAGGATCTCACTCGCCTTCTTCTTGTGCTCAAGAGGACGCGCTCTGTGAAACGGGGATGGACTTTCCCAATCCTTCTTCGATGCTTTCCTCTTCTCAAGCTGGGTTGTCTGAGTTGGTGGAGGTCCGTCATCATCGTTGTGCTCCTGCTCATCATCACTATGTTCCTCTTCTTCCTCTTCATCTTCTTCCTCATCCTTCTCCTTCTCACCCTCCTCAACCACCATAGACAACGAGGCAGCATGACTTAATGAAGCGAGGCTACGCATAGCGTCTATTCGAGCATAAGCATCAGCAGAGCTAGCGCACCCAAGCAGGCCCACCAGTTTGCGCCAACGGGTCACGAAGTTATGCAATAAGAATGAAAAAAGAATGTAAGTCTCTCAATATGGATCAAGTTCATGATTACAAACGAACATGAACATAAGGAAGAATGTAAGTGTAGGAGGATCGATGTTACCTTCACCGTTTCCCTTAACATCTTCTCAGTATCTCGTGACCCGGGGGCAGAACTTAGTGCATTCGAGCCATCAAAAGTGCTTTTGTTCAGCTCCGAAGATCACAAAAGAATAAATGAGTCACACTCACAAAAGTAGATTTCATCCCACCGCCGGTTCAAAAAAAGATAAACACAAATTACTACTCTATTCATGAGGGGTCCATGATGGAAATATTCCCTATAGGCAATAATAAAGTTGTTATTATCACATTTCTCTCGTAATGATAATCGTTCATTGTCCATGCTAGAATTGTATTGACCGGAAAATTAAATACATGTGTGGATATATGAACAACACCGTGTCCCTAGTGAGCCTCTACTAGACAAGCTCGTTGACCAAAGATGTTTGAGGTTTCCTAACCATAGACATGAGTTGTCATTTGATAATGGAATCACATCATTAGGAGAATGATGTGATGGACAAGACCCAACCGTAGGCATAGAATTTGATCGTATCACTTAGTTTGTTGCTACTGCTTTCTTCACGTCAAGTATCTGTTCCTAAGACCATGAGATCATGCAACTCCTTGACACCAGAGGAATGCCTTGTGTGTATCAAATGTCACTTCGTAACTGGATGATCATAAAGGTGCTCTACATGTATCTTTGAGGGTATTTATTGGGTTGACATGGATTGAGACTGGGATTTTTCACTCGGTATGACAGAGAGGTATCTCTGGGCCCTCTCATCAATACAACATCACAAGAAAATTACAAGCAATGTGACTAAGGAGTTAGTCACGAGATCTTGTATTACGGAACGAGTAAAGATACATGCCGATAAACAGATTGAACTAGGTATGGAGATACCGACAATCGAATCTTGGGCAAGTAACATACCGATAGACAAAGGGAACTAAATACGGGATTGATTGAATCCTTGACATCGTGGTTCGACCGATAATGATCTTTGTGGAATACGTGGGAATGAATATGGGCATACAGGTCCTGCTATTGGTTATTGATCGAAGAGGTGTCTCGGTCAGGTCTACATGATTCTCGAATCCAAAGGGTCCGCACGCTTAACGTCCCGTGAGGCTAGAGTAGTATTGTAATATTCATGTTGGTGATAGAATGTTGTTCAGTGTCCCGGATGAGATCGTGGGCATCAAGAAGAGTTCTAGAATGGTCCAGAGATAAAGATTTATATATGGGAAGTCCTATTTTGGTCGCCGGAAAACTTTTGGGCATTACAGGTTACGTACTAGGGTGCCGGAAGGGTTCAGGGGGTCCACCAGCCCCGTGGGCCCACGTGGCCTATAGGGGTGGCGC
Source organism: Hordeum vulgare subsp. vulgare (assembly GCF_904849725.1). NCBI lineage: Eukaryota > Viridiplantae > Streptophyta > Magnoliopsida > Poales > Poaceae > Hordeum > Hordeum vulgare. The sequence goes on from NC_058524.1 coordinate 82,994,934, forward strand.
CCTAGCCAACCTAGGCCATGTGCACCAGCCCCTAGAGGTTCATGGAGCTTGGGGCTAAGAGTCCCAAAGGAACAAGGCACCCCGGAGTTGCCTCGGGGGAGGGGGATTGTTCCCTTCTTTGTGGAGGGAGGACTTGTAACGACTAAGATGCGGTCCTTTCCGATTTTGGGAACGAGGCCCCAAAATGGAAAGAAGCGCATCTAAGCGTTTCGCAAGCACGATAACATAGCACATACATAATAATAGAATGACAAATAGGGAATCGTTTTCCATCTCATAGAATATCAAAGTTTACATCACACATTTATTCAGACAAGGTAGTTCCGCTACGGACTACATAACATGAGAAAAAGGCTATGCTACCCTGCATGCTTGCCCACGGTCACGACCATGCCTCGGTCTTCTGGATAGTTCACGTACAAGCGGGCGTACTCCTCATCGTACTGCCATGCCAGCTGCGTGCCATCAGGATCACCTGTGTCGGGCGTACCTGTACATGTTGGTGTGTTGAAGTAATCTGTAGCCACAGGGACTCAGCAATCTATGACCTCGGTGCCAGACCTAGTCAAGTTATTAGGTAAGGAAGGTTCAGTGTTTAGGTTGCAGCATCCTAAGCATTTATGGTGGCTAACTTACGTAGAACAAGTTATTGATGGTGGTCTATATTAGCGGGCGAAGACTAGCTGATCAATAAGTGATCCTGAACACCTACTTACGTCAATCATAACCCCACCGTGTTCTCGTTCGAAGAGAGGTCTTCGAAGGGGACAGTCACGGTTACACGCATAGTTGGCAATTTTATTAGATTAGGTTCAAGTTATCTAAAATCGGATGTTAACAAATATTACAAGTTGCCACATAACCGCGGGCACGACTTTCCGAAAGATTTCACCCTGCAGGGGTGCTCCAACTAGTCCATCACAAACGGTCATGGGCCGCAAAGTAATCCTCTATCACGAAACTCGTGATCTCGTCGGATTCCTTAGAGGAAAACCTCAACTCTGGGGAGAACCAAAGCTTCACCGGGATTCCTATACGCAAGATATATCGCTAAGGTAAGACAAGACTAGCAGGACCTCCCGTCGTGTCGACGACCCCGATAAGAGCCGCGTATCTCATTCTCAGGACACGATGGATGGAACTAGCTATGAGAACCAAACTTCAAGTTTCCTTGTGGTGGCCCCGCAGGCAGACCAGGTTGGACCAACACTCATGAGGAGCACTGGCCCGGGTTGTTGATTAATTCCTCGGGGTAGCTATTCCCTATGCAGATTATTATTAAGTGATTAGCAAATTAACACCAATGTTGGGTCCTAACGGACAAGTCTTAACACTACACGATTTATCAAGGGGGTCCCCATAACAACCCCGAACGTGTTAGGAGCGATTAGTTATGGAATCAAACACCGGTAGCCGGAAACTAAGGCAGCAATAACGGAACAAAACACCCGGCAAAAGGCTAGTCCTTCCGTTATTTACCAAGTATACAGGTGCATTAATTAAATAACAGATTTAACATAATGATATCAAACTCATGTTATCACATGAGACAAAGCACCTGCAACTAGCAACCCTAACATTAGTAGCTGAGCAAGCCTACTTAGCCATTCAGTATTTTCTAGGAGGGAAAAGTGTTTGGGTTTCATGGCAACATCAGGAGGCAATTATTTCAGTGGTCGGCAGCGAGCATATAACGAAGGAAACGTGAATCTAGCATAACAAGACTAGAGATGGTATCAAGCTCACGTCATCTTGCTTGTGATGTCTTCAGCTTGGAACTGCTCTTGTTCGTCCTGCACGTACTCTCCCGAACCCACGAAATCTCTCTCCGATCCCGGTGCTACCCAACATAAAAATAGCATCCAATGAACAACATCACAACAAGATGCAACAAGCACATGATGCATGAGATGAAAATGTAGCCTGCATCTCTATTCTAGTCACTTGCACATGCATGAGAAGAAAATACAAACTACTGGACAGAACTGCACTCTAAGCTATCTTGACATGCATGAAGATGAAATGAACAGATTCTTCACGCAAAAACGATGCAAAAAACATATAAAGAACGTTACGAACGGAGCTACGGATCAACCGGAAACTACGAAACAAGGTACGGAGTCCTACGGATCAAATCCAACACAAATGCACTCCCATGGCATACTTCTGGTATTCCCAGGTTGCCACATCATAAAACAAACAAGTATAGATGGGGTGGTGCAAAGAAACTCACCACACCATCAATTATGCACTCACAAGCATCAAAACAACAAAACTATACATTCTATCACAAACAACATCCTAGCATTTTGAGAGCTACATGCAAAGCACCTACAGCCACCCAAATGTGCCAAATACGATATGTGGCAGAAGCTATTCAAAAGCTCTACAAGCATGAGCAAAAAGATAATACAAAGTAGTTTCACACAGAAAGTTCTACAGCTGCTAACTTGGACAAAACTATCAGTTTTCAGGGACTTAGTGAAATTCTCATATTCTCACTAGCTATTTATGCTGTGAAGCATTTTGACAGCACCCAAAACAATATCTACAGGAAGCCAAATGGAATGAAAATTTACAGAGAGCTAGACAATCACAAAATCTACAAATTTCCAGTTGATTGCAAGGGCTGATTCCCAGCACATGAACTTTTGCAAGCATAACTACAAGGGAAGAAAATCACAGCAGTTTCTCAAAGTTAGTGAAAATCACAGATTTTCACTAAGCTGAAATTTCAGCCACATGCCTACTTTGACTACACACAACTTGCACATGTAAACTCCTAAGCAAGAAACAACACCACCATGCTGTAGAGGGGTTCACCCTCTACTGCCACAACAAGGAATCATCCTCTTGGGCTCATCACATCACATGGAACCAAGCTCTAAACATTGAACAAAACAAAAATATGACATTCCCAGAAAGTGTTCCAAAGTGGAATCTGATTCTACCAATGGATTCCTGGGATGATTCTACCCCAAAAACATATATAATACCTAGGTACTTGCATAGAACAAATGGGCACAAAGCTAAGATGAAATTCTACATGGAATCACACAAAGATAAATAGTGCTATATCACATGTGTTCCCACTAGCTCATCACCTACACCATCACTTGCACATACTCACAAATCCAATGGTGCACATGATGGGTAGACCTCATGTTCATGTGCCTTAGCACACCACCACACACGCACATACATCAAGCACACATATATCAAGCACCTACACATGCTAGTTAAAGCACACACACTAACTTACACTCACAACATGCATTCCTACACCTACACATACAAGCTTGCACATAAGTGCTTATCAAGGCAAACCATGTCTTGGGCATGTGTGTGACACACACAAAAGCACACACACACACAACTCCACATGGATATCTCACACTCACATGCACATGTTGGCATACACCTACACACTCCTTGGGTGCTTGCACCACACAAGCACACATGCATATAGATGCTTGCACACACAAATGCTAGCATCACCCACACACACACCCATCAACTCTAACTCCTACACATGCTATCACACAAGCTTGCACCACATATACACCTTACGCACAAGCACTAGCTCACTAACATAAGCATACCAAAACACTCATGCACCTAACTAGAGCGAGGGAAAATATACTGGTTGTGAGGCAAAAAATAAAACCACACTAGCTATCCTAGTACACCACAGCAACTACATAGCAAACAAAAGAAAAACAGCAAAAGAAATAAGCAAAGAAAAATAAAAGGCTTGGGAGGGAATCGAACCCAGGAGCCCGTGTTCACCACCAGCAACTAATACCACTCGGCTAGCAGCCCTTCTTCGACAAAGAAGGGGGAACAGCGCGAGAAGGCCTTCCCTGTCGAGCTACTGCCCAAAACCAAGAATTAAAAAGGGGTGCCGCACCGGGACTTGAACCCACGACGTGTTAGGAGCAACATCGCCTGCTGCCAATCTGTTGTACTGTTGATCTTGCACTAGTAGAAAACAGGGCTTTGGTTCGGGCCTGGCCGGCCCATTAGTCCCGGTTCTTCACGAACCGGGACCCATGGGGGCATTAGTCCCGGTTCATGACCCCAGTGGGCCGGCCGGGGCTTCGTGGGCATTGGTCCCGGTTCTTGTGGACCCATTTGTCCCGGTTCTAGGACAGAACCGGGACCAATGGGCCGCGCTCCTCGCCCACATCCATTGGTACCGGTTCGTGCCTTAAACCGGTTTAGAAGGGGGGCTTTAGCCCCGGTTTATGCCACGAACTGGGAGAAATAATTTGGCTATATATACCCATCGCCGCGGCAGAGCACTCTGTTTTTTCTGGCCGACGAGGGGAGGGCATTTGGGTGCTCTAGCTCACCTCCTATGCACATGAGGTGTTCGATGAAATGCCCGAGCCACACTAGTTAAGCTTTCTCCTCTCGAAGCTCGACCTCGGAGCTCCATTTTTCCCGAGATTTGACTAGATTTAGCAGTCTGTCATGCCCCGTCCCCGTTTTCACCGATGGGGCACGTCCATGTGTACGTACGCAATGTTGTCTGCAAGCTCCTTCGCAGACAGTGAGGTAAGTCGATTTGGATTTTCTGTTGACATTTGATTTGGGGATTTCTCATCTAGGGTTTTGCGAGATGGGCCGTAATATGCGCCTTTCTAGCTCATAGGTGGATGGCTGCAGGATTTTGTAGTTCCAATCCGAGTTTTTCATTCCCAATCCAAGTTTCTACGGCCTTGAGGAGCGCTCGAATCACCGTTGCCCGGGGCATGGGCTAATTCCTGCTCGCCGTCTTTCTTGGGGTGGAGCAAGCACGGGAACAAGGTTTTTGGGTTGACCACTCGATGTAATTCCTCAAAACATCATTTGGTACTCTGTTTTCATCGATTTATTGGAAAGTTATGAATTTCACCTAATTATGTGAACTCTGATTTAACAGCTTCCCGATGAGTGTGATTGGGTTGTTTGGATTGACCCCCTCCCACTGAGCTAGTGGGGCAAGCTTTTGAGGAGCTCCATGGTGGCCTTGAACGTAGTTGGATCAAAGCTAGTAGGATGGAGAAGAAGGTTATGGATCTGAACAATGAAAACAAGAAAATGCAATTTAAGTTGAAGAAAAGGAATGAGCTCATGGAAACAATGGGTTTTCTCTTTGTTCTTGGCATCAGCATTGTGGCTAGTTTAGTTTCTATTTGGTCTAAGCAAGCCAATTAAGTGGGAGTGTGTGTGTTATGTTCAAGGCCATCATCGTGTAATGGATATCATGTATTGTGTTAAATTGTCACCAGTGCCAACTTGGAACCTTTTCAGAGTTCATTTCAAATGCTTTTCAATTTCATGGTCTTATGGCTCAAAATAATCAATAAATGCATGAAAAATAACAAATGAAGTCAGAAAGGGTTGTAAATTGATGATGTGGCTTTGAATGGTGCATTTTGAACACAGAAAAACTATGGAGTTCAAATAAGTTCAAAAAAATGAAATCCCTTTGTAAGAGACGAGTTTCCGTATGAAACCCTGATACTTCGAAAGAGATTGTCCGTTTTGTACACGAAGTGCATCCAATTTTTGCCGTAACCCTCTCAACTTTCTCGCACATGCTATGTGGGTGAAATGATGATACCATGCCAACTTGGAACCTTTTCAGAGTTCATTTTAAATGATTTTCAATTTCATGGTCTTATAGCTCAAAATAATCAGTAAATGCATGAAAAATAACAAATGAAGTCAGAAAGGGTTGTAAATTGATGATGTGGCTTTGAATGGTGCATTTTGAACACAGAAAAACTATGGAGTTCAAATAAGTTCAAAAAAATGAAATCCGTTTGTAACAGACGAGTTTCCGTATGAAACCGTGATACTTCGATAGAGATTGTCCGTTTTGTACACGAAGTGCATCCAGTTTTTGCCGTAACCCTCTCAACTTTCTCGCACATGCTATGTGGGTGAAATTATGATACCATGCCAACTTGGAACCTTTTAGAGTTCATTTTAAATGATTTTCAATTTCATGGTCTTATAGCTCAAAATAATCAGTAAATGCATGAAAAATAACAAATGAAGTCAGAAAGGGTTGTAAATTGATGATGTGGCTTTGAATGGTGCATTTTGAACACAGAAAATCTATGGAGTTCCAATAAGTTCAAAAAAATGAAATCCGTTTGTAACAGACGAGTTTCCGTATGAAACCGTGATACTTTGAAAGAGATTGTCCGTTTTGTACACGAAGTGCATCCAGTTTTTGCCGTAGCCCTCTCAACTTTCTCGCACATGCTATGTGGGTGAAATGATGATACCATGCCAACTTGGAACCTTTTCAGAGTTCATTTCAAATGCTTTTCAATTTCATGGTCTTATAGCTCAAAATAATCACTAAATGCATGAAAAATAACAAATGAAGTCAGAAAGGGTTGTAAATTGATGATGTGGCTTCTAATGGTGCATTTTGAACACAGAAAAACTATGGAGTTCAAATAAGTTCAAAAAAATGAAATCCCTTTGTAACAGACGAGTTTTCGTATGAAACCCTGATACTTCGGAAGAGATTGTCCGTTTTGTACACGAAGTGCATCCAGTTTTTTTCGTAACCCTCTCAACTTTCTCGCACATGCTATGTGGGTGAAATTATGATACCATGCCAACTTGGAACCTTTTCAGAGTTCATTTCAAATGCTTTTCAATTTCATGGTCTTTCAACTAAAATTATATAGAATTTATGCAACTAAAATTATCAAAGTATTTTCTGTTCAAAACATTAAAAGCAAAAAGAATTATCATAAAATAAAATATATATAAGTAATTAGAATTTTGTTATAAACTTTAATAGCAAAAAGAATTATTATAAAAGAAAATGAATAAGTAATTAGAAACAAAAAAAGCAAAAAGAACATGTACCTGTAAGAGCCATAGAACTGGTACTAAAGGAATCAACTAAAAAGCATTTATAAACCTCTAGAATTATTGAAACTAAAATTATATAGAATTTATGCAGCTAAAATTTTCAAAGTATTTTTTGTTCAAAACATTAAAAGCAAAAAGAATTGTCATAAAAGAAAATAAATAAGTAATTAGAATTTTGCTACAAACTTTAATAGAAAAAAGAATTATCATAAAAGAAAATAAATAAGTAATTAGAAACAAAAAAGAAAGCAAAAAAACTGGATTCTGTTTTAAAAAAAGTGCCACCTACAGGGCCACCACGGCGTGCATACGACTAGAAACACATTACTAGGGCCAGGATGCAGGCCCACAGTAGGCCCAATAGGCCCACAAGCACACATAATGATTTTAGACCCATAAGCGTGCAGTAGAGAGGAGCTCGAAGTGGTTGGTTCGACAGGGCTTATAAACCACTCCGAGCCCCTCTCGGCTAGCGAGGTGGGACTAAACATAGCACCGCACCATGCAAGGCCTTTGGTACCGGTTGATACCACCAACCGGGACCAAAGGCCTGTGCTTCCCGCCCTTCGGGTGCTGAAAAGAGACCTTTGGTCCCGGTTGGTGACACCAACCGGTACCAATGCCCCCCTTTAGTCCCGGTTGGTGCCACCAACCGGGACCAAATGCCTCTGCTTCCCGCCCTTCGGGCGTCTGAAAAGAGACATTTAGTCCTGGTTGGTGACACCAACCGGGACTAAAGGGGGGCATTGGTACCGGTTGGTGGCACCAACCGGTACCAATGCTTTTCTATATAAGCCAACACTTGTGAAAATTTCGTCAGTTCTTTGATCCCTCCGACGATGACGCTAGGCTGCCCGAGCTCGTCGTCGTCGCCCCTGCCCCCAACCACGCCGCCGTTGCCCGGCCCGACCACGTCGTCGTCGCCCCTACCCCCAGACCACGCCGCGCGCCCTCGCCGTGCCTTTGTCGCGCCCCCGACCCGCCCCGTCGACGTGGTCGCCGCCCTCTGCCCCGTCGATCGCCATCGGCTCTGCCCCGACCACGCTGTCGTCGCCGCCCTCTACAGCAACGCCGGCGCCGTGCCTCTGCCGCTGCCCCGACCATATCGCACCTCTCCTTGGTCAGGTCAGCGACGCCCACCCTGTCCTCTCCTTTGTTTTTTTAGATTATATGATGTTTTTTCCACATTATGTGTATATGTGTGAGTATATGTATGTGTGTATATCTGATTATATGTCTTTTTTTGATTTTTTGTTCATATATATGATGATTTTTTTTGCATTTTTACAAAAATGTATATATGTATGTATGTTCTCTGTGCATATAAAAGTTAGATTTTTAATACATTTGGGTACATTTTAGGTTAGTTTTATCTATATATGTTCTCTGATTTAGTACATTTTAGGTTAGTTTCATTTTTTGAAAAGTTCTATATATTTAGGAAAAGAAGGAAGAGAAGGAAGAAGGAAGAAGGAAGAAGAAGAAGAAAAAGTTTTATATATGCAAAAGTTACATTTTTAGAAAAGTATTATATATAGCTAGGAAGATAAGGAAGAAGAAGAAAAAGAATGAGAGGAAAAAGGAAAATAAGAAGAGGAAGAAAGGAGAAGAAGAGAAGAAATTAATAAGAAGAGGAAAAAAAGAAGAAAAAGAAGAGGAAAAGAAGAAAGGAATAGAGAAGAAGAAGAAAAAAATGTATTTTTTCTTCTTCTTCTCTATTCCTTTCTTCTTCTCCTTTTTTTTCTTCTTTTTTTTCTTCGATCGCTTCTCTTCTATTCCTTTCTTCTTCTCCTCTTTTTATTTCTTCTTTTGTCTTCTCATTTTTTATCGGGTATGTCGTTGTCGATATACCCCCTCCCGATAACTTATAAACGAGGGGGGTCGATATACCCCCTCCCCGATAATATTATTTTCCCATGTATGTATGTCGTCGTTGTCGATATAACCCCCTCCCGGATAACTTCGACATGAGGGGAGGTCGATATATATACCCCCTCTCGACCGTGATAACTTATACCACGGGAGCACCCCCCCCCCCCCCGGCCCTCTCGCTCTACCAAAACTCTCGAGGACACCCAAACCCTAGAAAAAACGATGTTGGTCTCCTACCCCCTCCCGTTGTGCCCCTACCCGACAGACTCTCTCGAGGCCACCCAAATTTACCAAGTTAAAAGAGCGTTGTCGTCGAGGCCACCCCAAACCCTTGAAGCGTTGTCGAGGCCACCCCAAACCCTTGAAGCGTTGCCGAGGCCACCCCAAACCCTAGAGAAGCAGCGTCGAGGCCACTAATATGATTCCTTATTGTGATTAGCTAGCTAGTTCTACGTTTGCCACTAATATATCCGTCTATCATGTTTGAATAATAATTTCCATGTTGTAAATATTTGCAGAAACTATGGAGCACCCCCGAGACGAAGAAACAGAAGAGATTTTGGGGGAAATAATCGCAAAAGGAAGTGATGTCGTCTTGTCGTATCTCAATGACACCGATGGTCTGGAAGGACGGGGTGAAGAAGAAGGCTATGCTTATGATGGCTCCGGTGACCCATTAATGCCCATACAAGAAGAAGGCTATGATTATGATGGCTCCGGTGACCGAACCGAGTCTGGCCACGTATATATATTAGTTAAGCCTGTGCTGACTAGCTAATTGATGCATTCATTGTTTTCGTATGTGCACATATTAATTAACTCTCGTCTTTCTTCTTTTTCTAGCCCTCCGGATCGAGCACAACTTCGTTAAAGAGACGAGGCCCGAAGAAAAAGTTGCGCTCGGGTGAAAAGTTTGAGATCACAGCAATCGCACGCGATGGCAAGTCGATTGAACCGTACCGGACAAAGGAAGCATTTGCTAATCAGTGCGGGGTTCTTGTTAGGGACAATATCCCGATCAGTATCCAGCAATGGTTAAAGCCTAAGAAGGAAGACCCTGAGGTGTCTTATGTCTCCGATATGCAGAAAGAAGATCTTTGGACAACGCTTAAGGCAAATTTCACCCTACCGCCAGAGGAGGATCCGGAGAAGCCAGTAATAGAGCAATTGATCAAGTCTCATGCTCTTAAGAAGATGGAAGAACTATTCAGGAGGTGGAAGAATGAGCTGAAAACGTTTGTCGACAAAGAAATTACACCAGAATTCACCGGCCGGTTTGAGAAGATCAGATATCACTGGCCCGCATTTGTGGCCCACAAGACATCGGAAAAGATTAAGAAGATGTCAACGACAAACAAGGAAAATGCTGCGAAGAAGAAGCATCACCATCGCACGGGGTCAGGTGGCTACCTCAAAGCCCGACCTTTGTGGGACAAGGCTCAGAATGACCTGATTGCTAAAGGGGTCGAAGCAGAGACATTGAACTGGCCAGACCGTTCCCGGACTTGGTTCTTCAGGATTGGTGGAACCATGGACCCTGTATCAGGGAAGTGAATTTGGACGGAAGAGCAACTGCGAATACCCGTCATGAGGCTTAAGGAGTATATCGAGAAAGCGCAGCAAGGGACGTTCGTTCCAGACAGAGAGAAGGACGAGCTCACAATGGCCCTCGGGAATCGTGAGCACCCTGGACGGACACGAGGCACGCCAGGCTCCGTTCCGTGGAAGGTTGGGTTTTCGGAGCCATGGGGTTACAAATGCCAGGAGAGGAGGAAGAAAGTGGAGCATAGCCAACTGCAGGCGCTGCATGAAAGGGTACAAGGGTTAGAGGAACGAGAAGCAGATCGCAGCAAACGACCTGCCGAAGCTTCCCTTGAAGCTACCCCGCCATCTGAGCGGAGAAGCAGCGTGGCTTCCACCGAGCAGACTCAACACCTAGACCTTGTCTTCACGGCTCCTGCTAGCTACCCCGTGGATGCTATCACAGAGTCTCAACATTGCCACCTTATGACGCGATGGATGACATTCAAAGTCAAGGTGGCTGTTGGAGTTGTTTTACCTACTGAACCTAGCACAACCTACCACGGCCGATCGATTCCAGAAGGATATGCTAGGGTGATGGTGGATCAAATAACGGACGAATTTTAGGACCTTGAGCTTGACCACCCTACGGGTGAAGGGGAGATTCGGCTGGGTTCTTCTCTGAAGACTACATGCCTATGGCGGAAGGAGCTCATCAACCTTCCGAACTGGACGCCTCCGCCTCCTCCTCCTCCTCCGGCGAGTCAGGGCACTCCACCTCCTCCTCCGCCTCCTCCTCTGGCGAATGATCAGGGCACTCAGTCTCCTCCTCCTCCGCCTCCTCCTCTGGCGAGTGATCAGAGCACTCAGTCTCCTTCTCCTCCTCCGCCTCCTCCTCCGGCGAGTGATCAGGGCACTCAGTCTCCTTCTCCGGCGCATGGTGGCACTCCGCCTCCTTCTCCGCCTGCCCTGGCGTGCCCGAGCAGCCAACCTCCTCCTTCTCCGCCTCGTCAACAAGGGAGGAAGAGAACCGCCGCCACTCCGGCTGCTCCGGCGCGTCGTCCTTCTACTCCGCCTCGTAAGAAAGGAAAGACAGCCGCAGCCGTGCCGTCTGCTTCGGCGTCTAGCAGTACAGCCAGAGGCAGGCAATACAAATACGGTCCTTCTCTGAAGACTCCAGAGAAGTTACCATACGAGAGGAGCCAGGAGGAAAACGCGAAGATCGTGCAAGCCGAAGTGAAAAACTTCTTTGAAGGGGTGAAAACAAAGAATCATCCACCTCCGGAGGAGAAGATAGATCCGATAAAAGCGAAGCGTACCCTGGCTGCCCTAAAGAAACCACCAAAGTCTCCGACGAAAGGCAACTATGAGCGCATTATTAGAAAGTCATTTATCAAAGCGGAGCGGTCGGGAAGTATTGTCAGTGATCAAAGGTTAGCAGAACGATGAGCTGGGAAAAAAGTTGCCCAGCTCGGCGAACAAGCGAATCAATCGTTCCCCCCGCTCAAGGTGTCTAGCGATATACGTGTACGGGAACATATCGTCGCTAATCATCCGGGGATCTTGTTGCCCGGTACCAATCCTGCAGATTACTTGGCCGACGATGCACATTTTGATTCATTGGAGGTGGACGAACACAAATACGTGTACGGGAAGCCTCTCGTCAAAGATGAAAGATCTCTAACAACGATGATGCGAAGATTCCATGATTGACACATGAAAACCTGCAAAGAGTCTGGGGGAGTAATATTTTGACGCTGAGAGTTAGAAAGGAGCATGACCTCGTTGGACTTGAACTGTTGATGGTTCCATTTGAGGAGTTCTTCCCGTTTTTCAATCTCATGGTTGCTACTGCCTGTAAGTAGTACTACTTCTGTCATTAAGTCTCTCTATATAGGTCAGCTCTTTCATTGCATGTATTTTTAATTATCCTTACTATATTATATGCAGATTGAAGATCGTCGAATTGAAGAAAAGACAAATCGGTGACATTGGGTTCATTAACACAAATCTCGTAGATGCATTTATGATTAAATGTGAGGCCAAAGATACCGAGGCCAACCTGCTACAATCATTTGTATTGAATCAAAACAAAGCTATAATACTCTTCCCTTACGAATTCCAGTGAGTGTTACTGTCTTGTGCATATTCGGTTTCCCTTATTAGTCAAGGTTATAGTAATGTAATTGATGAGTTATGCATGCGTGCGCAGCTTCCACTATATTCTCGTAGAGATTAAGCTTGAGCAGGGACTAGTAACCATCTTAGACTCGAGAAGAAAAGATCCCAACGAGTATGCGGACATGACTGAAATTCTACAGAAGTAAGTTAAATCGATCATTATCGCACCATATCGGCAACTTTGTTCATTTTCTGGTATCAAGTAATTGTTTTCTTTGTCTGGCAAGGTTTGGAAAAAATTCACCTCAAAAACTTCGGGACTGCCGAAGAAGCTGCAATTTAGACACCCGAAAGTAAGTATTATAGTAGCATGTTCCACGCATCTCCTAGTGATTCAAGCGCTAGTTTCATCAATACCATTTAGCATGCTTGCTAACTATCAGTTTGATTGACCTCTGTTTCTTGTAAAGTGGTTGTGGCAGGAACCAGGGAATGATTACTCTGGATACTACATTTGCGAGTCCATCCGCCACAGAACCTGTGAGCGGGGCTACTCTGACAAAGAATATGACGTGCGTAAATAATAATATTCACAATTTTATTTTATTACCATCATTTGTGTTCAGTTTCATTTATTCATATATATGTATTGACCCCCTTCTTCAAATTAGATATATCGGATGCGGAATGAACTCCTACCAGCAGATCGTATGCGAGGAATTCAAGAGGAATTGGCGGCATTCTTTCTTGACCACGTGATCGCTGAAGACGGTGAATACCATGTGAACCGTAATCAGTTGAATTTTAATTAGGAGATTATATTGTAAGAGATAATTATATTATATATATGTAGCCAGTAGCGTCGGATAGATATACGAGAACTTGTTGTTCGACCAATCTCTCAGAGAAGGAGAGGTGGTCGATATCACTTCTCTTTGTATGCATATGTTCATGACGATCTTCTGTTTCCTTCATTTGCTTACTAGCTAGCGTGTCTATTCCTCTCTATACGTATAGTATGTAGTGTCGACCAAGCACGGAGATAAGAGAGCACACTTCTCTCTATTCATTAGCTAGCTAACACAATATATGAAACACCTAAATTAACCCCCCAAAACCCCCTAACCCCCCCCCCTTTCAAAAAAAACAAAAACCCCAGCACGTCAAATGCTGACGGGTGGATGCCTTTTGGTCCCGGTTGGTGTCACGAACCGGGACTAAAGGCCCCCCTGCCTGGGCTCGCCGCACCGGCCGCGTGGAGGCCCATCTGTCCCGGTTCGTGTAAGAACCGGGACTAAAGGCCAAGGGCATTAGTAACGACCTTTTAGTCCCGGTTCCGAAACCGGGACGGAAGGCCCTTACGAACCGGGACAAAAGGCCCTTTTTCTACTAGTGTTGGCCTAACAGAGGGATCTTTCTAGGTAACACAAACAAGGACCGACTGGTCTACTCTGCACAGAGACGCCGGCAGCAACGCTCACTGGAGCGTGGCCTTCTACCACACTGTTGCGCCTGCGGGGATCCTATCGTTACTACTCCTGTCGCGTGGGAAGTCGCTGCCCTCAGCATCGGGACGAGCAGAGCACACAGACACACACAACCACACATGATCGGCCGATATCATCTCCGATCAGAGAAGCACGACAACGAGCCCCTGGACCGCATTTAAAGAGGGGGAAGGGAGGAAGGAGCACGAATCACCGAGGGGAAGGAGTAGAGAAGGTCCCTGGGCTATAGGCCACGCACGCCGAGGATATAAGGGCCGTGGATGGGACGCACGTCATCAATCTCTTACTCGCTCTCTCTGCAGCAACAGACGGAAAGCATGCACGGGGACGACGCCATCAGGAGGAAGGAGATGCTGCGCGCGGTGGGCTGCCGTTGGGGAAAGCACAGAGGAGAGATGGGCCTCGGGAGGGGAAAGGAGGCCCATGCTGTAGACTGGTAAGGGAGAAAATACCCTTGGGGTTTTCTATTTAGAACAACATCAGCAAAACAATAAGCTCCGAGGGAAACCTATGGCACCAAAAATTAAACTAAAAATGCCCCTGGTCATAAGAAATTATGACCTATTTGAATAAAATGAAAAAGGAATTTTTGGATCATCTAAATATTTACAAAACAGAAATAATCACACTGTTTTGTGAATATTTGCACCACTCAATCAAAGTATCAAGACACTATAACCCTAGTATTACATCCATCACAAAACACTTAGAATTATGGACATTTTTGAAACAAGGATGGAGCAAGAGAAACTAGTGCTTAAGATAAATAGAGAAGGGGGGAGTTTTTGAATCCTATTACAATCCACATAGTTGCTCCTTACTTTCAAATGCACCACTCCACATCACTTCTCAAATCAACACACATCATCACACAACCTCACACATCACATCACATGCATGGATTCACAATAACAACAACACAAAAAAGCATACAATGAAATGGATGCATGCATGCAAAGGAAGAAAGACATGAGCACATGAAATACCACATGGAAATAACTCTCATTGCAATGACAAGATGGACCCACATACAGAAGGTTCCAAATATGGCAAGTCACACTCTTGGGGCATTACAGGACTCCTCCCTAGTCGTCGGCCCTCCTTGGAGGAGGGGCCAAGGGCTGCGCCCCAACCCTACCCCTTGCCTCCTATATATAGTAGAGGAGAGGGGGAGGGCTGGACACAACAATTGCATGCCATGTCAGCAGTACTCCCCTCCCGTTACCCTGTTCCTCCGGAGATCTATTTTTCAATAGTGCTTGGAGAAGCCCTGCTGAAACCTGCACCACCACCATCACCAGCACGTGAGCGTCCTGGTTGTGATCACATCTACTCCTCCTCCCTTGCTTCCTGGATCAAGAAGGAGGAGATTTGAATGCGGAGGTTCTGTCTGTTCGGTGCTGGATACATTTGGATCGCGATTGGATCGTGAAGAATAAGACTACATCAACCACGTTTTTAACACTTCCGCTTAACGGTATACGTGGGTACGTATACACACTATCCCCTCTCATTGCTATCTATCTCCATAGATAGATATTGGGTGTTCGTAGGAAAATTTGTGTTTCCCATGCAACGTTCCCCGAAAGTGGTATAAGAGCTAGGTCTAGGCATAGATGATATGCACGAGTAGAACACAAAATGTTGTGGGCGTTGATATTCAGATTGCTTGCCTCCTTTGTCTTATTTAATTTCGGCGGTATTGTGGGATGACGCGGCTCGGACCAACCTTACTTGTCAACGCACAAGGTACTGGTTCCACCAATTGACATGCAACTTGTTTTTCATAAAGGTGGTTGGCGGGTGTCTGTGTCTCCCACTTTAGTTGAATCAGTTTAGATAGAGACGATCCTTGTAGCAGCCACGTAAAACTTGCAACAATAAAGTAGAGGACGTTAAACTTGTTTTTGCAGGTCATGTTGTGATGTTATATGGCCAAGACGTGATATGATGTATGTGATGTATGGGATGATCATGTTTTTAATAAGTTATCACGACTTGCACGTCGATGAGTACGGCAACTGGCATGAGCCATAAGGTTGTATTTAATTTATTTCATGTCATTTGCTTTAGTTTATCACTATGAGTTAGCAATAGTTGTAGAAGAAATAGTTGGCGCGACAACCACATGATGATACGATGATGGAGATCATGATGATGGAGATCATTGTGTCATGCCGGTGACGATGGAGATCATGCCAGAGCTTTGGAGATGCAGATCAAAAGCACAAGATGATCATAGCCATATCATGTCACTCATATGATTTGCATGTGATGTTTAATATTTTATGCATCTTATTTTGCTTAGGACGTTGGTAGCATTATAAGATGATCCCTCAGTAAATTTCAAGATAAAATTGTGTTCTCCCCAAGTATGCACCATTGTGAAATTTCGTCGTTTCGAAGCACCCCGTGATGATCGGGTGTGATAGACTCTTCGTACGCATACAACAGGTGTAAGCTAATTTTGCACATGCAAAATACTTGGGTTAAACTTGACGAGCCTAGCATGTCGATACATAGCCTCGGAACAGGAGAGACCGAAAGGTCGAACATGAGTCATATAGTAGATATGATCAACATGGGGATGTTCACCATTGAAACCACCTCATCTCACATGATGATCAGACTTGGCTTTGTGGATTTGGATCATGTCACACTTAGACAACCTGAGGGATGTTGATCTGAGTGGGAGTTCATTAGCAATTTGATTAACAAAACTAATTATCATGAACATAGTCAGAATGTCTTTGCAAATTATGTTGTAGATCAAAGCTCGCGCTATAGCTCCTTGTATTTTGATACGTTCCTAGAGAAAACTAACTTGAAAGATGATGGTAGCATTTATGCAGACTGAGTCCATGATTTGAGTATCGTCCTCCTTTCTGCACAGAAAGCTTATGTCCTTGATGCACCGCTCGGTGGGCCACCCCCTCAAGTGTCGTTTGTGGATGATGTGAACGTCTGACAGGCATGTTATGATGACTACTCGATAGTTTAGTGCACCATGTTTTATTGATTAGAACTGGGGCTCCAAAGACATTTTGAATGCCACAGAGCATACGAGATGTTTCAAGAGCTGAAATTGGTATTTCACGCTCATGCCTATGTTGAGAGGTATGAGACCGGTGTGGTGGCGAGCCGAGCAACCGGCGAGACCAAGGCAGCCGGGAGGTCCTACAACCGGCACGCCTAAGGTAGCCGACGTTCCCAAGGCGGCCCACGAGTGGCGATGAAGACGGAAGGTGGGTGATGCAGGCGTCCTATTTAGCGCGGGGCGGCGACGTCGACGTAAAGTGACGGGCGGGTAGATGCGTGGACGACGGCCATGATAGGCCGCCGCGTCGCCCAAGGCCGCCAGGTCGAAGTAGAGGCCGGCTGGTCATGCCTAGGTCGGAGTAGAGGCACACAGTTGCCGACGGCGGCGGCGGGCAACGCAACCCGATCTTAGATCGGAAAACGAAAAAGGAACTATGATGATCAAGAGACCGGCAAAAGAGAGAAAACCCAGATGAAGAGATCGGGAAAAAGACTCTCTAGGGCAGCCGGTCAACAAGACCGGCGGACGAACCCTAGATACGGGCGATGCGCCCGCCAGCGGCGGTCATGAAGGCCGCCCGCCCCGGGGGCGGCGCGCGGGGCGGAGGCGGTGGCGGCGACTAGGTGAAGGAACTTGCGGCAGATACCATGTTGAACAGGAATAAAGGGATTGGTGGAATAGTTGTTTATTGCTTGAGCCTCATGGACATATATATAAGAGTACAATGATTAATTTGAAGTACAAGGCAAGGTAGGACGAATCCTAGTATATCTTATATTTCCTAATAATCAATATACTCAACAGGCGCGGCTATGGAGCTCGCGGGCGGCTGCGGAGAGGGAGGGGCGAGAGGGAGTAGAGCAGGGTTAGGGTTGGGGCTGCGACATCGGCTTTGTAGGCCGGGGGCGCGGGATGGCTGCCACGGCGCCATCGCCGACCATGGTGCCGATGAATGGCCGCCATGCCTCTGCCCATCCATTGTAGCGAGGAGGGACTTGGGAGGGGGTGTGGGTGGGCCTCCCTCTCCCACTCTTTTTATTCCGTTTTCTTTTCAGAGTTTCTGTTTTCTAATTATTTCATCACCAAATGACTTTTTTAATAAGTGGGATCTGGTCCAATAATTACAATGCAATATTTATCACTATCAAAAAAAGTTTTGGGGCATTTGATTTTTTTTGGATTTTCATAAATTAGAAAAGGCATTATAATTAATGTTTGGCCTGTGTTTTCAATATTTTAGGTCACTTAAATACCTTTTAAAAAGTTGGTTCATATTTAATATTTACTAGGTGAATATTTACAACTCAACCATGATTTTAAGTGTTAGGAAAGTTAAATTTCTTATATTTTGATCAACTTCAAAGCAAAAAATATCAACATTCACAATACTATCTCTGTGACTTATTGTAAGACTTTTTAACATACACAATGTCAAAAAATATCTTATATTAAGTTATGGAGGGTATACTAAACAAATAAAACATGAAAAATTATTTCATGGTGAATTCAATGATACCGAGTTGAATATTGATATATTTTTCTACATATTTAATCAAATTTAAAAGAGTTTTACTTTTCGAAAAATAAATACGACATGTATTTTAAAACAAAGGGAGTAAAAAAAAAAGCAAACCCAACAACATCAACAACGCGGCAAAGCGCACCTAACCCTTCTAATATGTATTAATTCGCAAGTCCTACACTGAATTAGCAGATCTCAGGCTCTCTTGAACAATTGAAAACTGACACTAGTAACTGCCAATTGACCACTAAATCAGCTCATCACGTCGAACTGAGGAAATCAACAGAGTCCCCAATTTCGTAATGCATACTGAAATTCTGTTCTGTTTGTCATATTCGGTATAAGGTTATTCACACAACAACCATACAACCACAAAGAAAAACAGTTACTATTCTGACAAAGTACAGAAGATCAACACCACGGAACACACATTCAACACAAATCAAGTAATCACGTCAAACTTCAGGAAATAAACAACTTCAGACTAGAGGAAATCTATAAAGTTTAACCAGTTCATTACCGCGAAACACACAAACACACAAAAAAGAGTTCATGACCAGTTTCACTACCAAATCAGTTCATTACCTCGGACTAGAGGAAATCTATAAAGTTTAACGACGAATTTTCACAAGCAAAGTAGTTCATCACACGTTTTTTTTTTTTTTTGGAAAATCAACAGAGTTCAGGATCAACTTCTCCACCAAAGTACAGTTGATAATGTCACACATAGGATAAACACAGAACATTCAGGGAACCACCAAATAGGTTCATCACATTATACGTGCGTGAGTACATCAACTAAGCAGGACATAAACAAACAAACGCCCATCTGATGTGATTGTTCAGGTAAGAAGTTACAGTTCTTACAATAAGTTAAACTCAAGGATAAGCACACAAAATTCACGGAACAGCAAGCAAAAATCATCAATCGGTAACTGGCTAACTGCCCGTTCACCAACTCCATCACGTCAAACTGGAGGGGATCGGTCAATTTTTCAGAGAGCTTAAAGCAAAAGCAGTAACTGGCTAACTGCCCAGCTTTTTACAGAAAGCTTAAAGCAAAAGCAATACGCTCAAGGACGATAAAGGATAGACATGCGAGACTAGGTTAAGACAATCAAAGTAGTTCATCAGGCCAAACTAAATTAGACCAGCACGCTAAAGTTAAGGAGATCAACAAGGTTTCATGACAA
Organism: Hordeum vulgare subsp. vulgare; assembly: GCF_904849725.1. Classification (NCBI taxonomy): domain Eukaryota; kingdom Viridiplantae; phylum Streptophyta; class Magnoliopsida; order Poales; family Poaceae; genus Hordeum; species Hordeum vulgare. Next base: position 83,014,599 of record NC_058524.1, read on the forward strand.
ATTTTAGCACCAAATCAGTTCATGATATGCCCAGCTTGAGGAAATCAACAGAATTTCATGACCAATTTCACCACCAAAGCAAGTTCGTCCCATGCCGAACATAGAAGAAACTAACAGAGTTAATGACAGACTTCACCGCCAGACCAGAGACCACTACTAGTCGAACTCGATCCAAGACGCTCAACGAAGCAAAACAAGGAAGAAAGACACCAAAACATGACCACATCAACAAGGCGTCCTCCATGAGCAGTGGAACAAGGAGGACTACTCGACCTTGACGTGGAAGACGTCCTTGCGCTCCTCCTCCTTCAGCTTGAGCAGGGTGACCCAGAGCACGCCGTTCTTCATCTCGGCCTTGATCTTGTCCATCTTGTAGGCGTCGGCGGGCAACTCGATGCGGCGGTTGTACCTCGGCACCGCGGAGTCGTCGTCGCCGTCCAAGGGCTGCTTCTCGCCCTCGCCCTTGATCACCAGGATGTTCTTGTCCGCGCGCACCTGGACGTGCTCCTTGGTCAGACCCGGCATCGGCATCTCGAGGTACACCGCGCCGTCGTCCTCCTTGGCCACCCAGCGCCCGAGCCGCGACGCCCCAGCAGTGGAGGAGAGGCCGGTCTCAGTTGCGACGCCCTCCATCAGAGACGGTAGACGGGCCATGCTGGTCGGCGCGCCGAGCGGGTCGAGCACGTCTGCAGAATGGGCAATAGCTCGTGTGCGACGTCTTTACTGAGAATTGAAAGAAGTGCGACATCTTTCGATGAAATAGCTCTCGTGCGACGGTTTGCAGGGAAAAAATAGCTCACGGCCACACATGCGATAAAAACTTAGTCAATTAGTCCAATTTGCGTTAAGTCATGTCTTACCTAATTTGGGCCCAAATTAATTAGCACCGCATCTCGTGAAACTGCCCGACTAGAACTGTCCGAAACTACCCAACATCTTCAGCTCCGGCGGCGGCTACGACGGAGGAGCCCTTTTTCTCAGCGTAGCCCCTTTCGGCGCCGGCGCCGGCCATGGTGGTGAGTAAATTCGATACTCTAGTCCCAATCCCTTCCGCCTTGTAGATCTGAGCTCTCTGTTTTGCTTGGTGAAATCGATAGAAAGTGAGAGGGGGCGGCGGGGTGAGAGGAGCCCGTGGTCAGGTCGAGAAGGAGCCGCCAGATTCAGCTTCGAACAGGTAATGTGCCTCCCTTCCGCCCATTTTGTGAGTGCGATTGAAGGCAATCTTTGATCTGTCTGACGCTGCCCGCCCGCCTATAACAGAGGGAATGTTGCTGAAACATTTGAATTTGCAATCAATTTCTTTCCATCGACGGCAAAATTAGTTGATGGTAGCATTGAGAACATCCAGAGAGACACAATTGTGAAATGGGAGGTTTATTGTGCAAAAATTGATCCCAATGAGATACAGTCGATGGAAGAGAAGGCAGTGAGGAAATTGGTGGAGAAAATTGGGGAAACTGTGCTTTGGGGTCCAGAGCAAGAGGTTTCACTATTGCGGTATGATGATTTCAAAGAAGAGTATGTCAGAATTGAAGATGGTGAAGATATTGTTGTTGAAATCGATAGGCAAGACGGCTCGGCAAGCCTCAGGGCTGAATTTTTTGCTGAGCTCGTTGATCTGAATATTGACTTGAAGGTAGATTATGTGCCGTCACACTTGGCTATGCAGAAGGCAGATGATGATTGGGCTTCGCAGAGGCATATCGTTCCCATTATTACGGATCTAACAGTAATAGTCGATGGGGCTAATGCACATGCAGAAGAGGGAAATGTTAATGTTGTTGATTGGAATGCAGTTGAGTTGGAGGAGCCTACTGATTTGGTCATTGCACCAATTGCTGACACTGAGATGGCCAAACTATTTGGCATTCCAGTCGATGACAGAGATGAGGAGGAGAGGGATGAAGCTAATACAAGTGATAATGGTGACAGAGAATTGAGTGATGTAGATGAACAGTTGATGAAAGATGCTGCAGATGATGTAGATGATGCACATGATGAAGAGCTAGTGCATGTGTATGACAAAGAAAACCCTGTCATTCAAGTGGGGAAGTTGTGGCCAAACATGGATGAGTTCAGGTTGTCTTTCAAGACTTATGCAGTCAGACATCAGTTTGATGCCAAGACAGTTTGGACTGATAGAAAGAAGGTTTATGCTAAGTGCAGAGGTTTTGATGGTAGTGGTAGGAGGGCTTGCAAGTGGTACATATCTGCTAGACTGCAGCCTGATGGAAGTACTGTCAGGGTTAACCAAATCCCTAATAAACATACTTGTCTCACAAGTTCACAGAAAACATCAAGCATGACATCACAGATTTGGGTTGCAGAAAAGATAACTCCAATTTTGGCCAAAACACCCAACACTACTGCAAAAAGACTCCAAGTAGACTTGGAAAAGTTGTACCCCATTAAACTGCATTATACCACAGTGTGTAAGGCTAAACAAAGGGCAATGAAGAATTTGTATGGTGATTGGGCAAACACATTTAGGCTGCTTTTCAATTTCAAAGCAGAGGTGGAGAAAAGGTCACCTAGCAGTGTTGTCGAGATAGATAGTGAGGTATCAGAGGATGGCAAGGTTTATTTCTCCAAAAAATTTATGGCTTTAAAGCCTTGCATCGATGGCTTCAAAGCAGGATGTCGTCCATATTTGAGCATAGACTCATCATTTTTTACAAGCAAGTGGAATGGTCAGTTGGCAGCATGTAATGCTCTAGATGGACATAACTGGATGTTTCGAGTTGCTATTGGCTTGTTTCAGTCAAAGACAGAGGCTTCATGGACATGGTTCATGATGTAGTTGAAAAGATGCTTAGGGCCAGTGTCACCTTTGGCAATACACACAGATGCATGCAAAGGTCTAGAAAATACAGTTAAAATGTGTTCCCACATGCTAAGCAAAGGGAGTGCTTCGGCCATTTGTGGATGAATTTGATCAAAAAATTCAGAGGAGATGAATTTGGGAGAATGTGGCCAGCAGCAAGATCTTACACTAAACAGACACATTCATATCATCTTAGTAAGGTAATGGCAACATGTGAGGAGTTTGGTACATGGTTGAACACCTACCATTCTTTATTATGGTACAGGTCAGGATTCAACACTGCCATCAAGTGTGACCATATCAACAACAATTTAGCAGAAAGTTTCAACAACAAGGTGAAGCAGCTAAAAGATTTGTATGTGCATGACATGGTTGATCAAATCAGGATCATGCTCATGCGGCTGTGGGAATTGAGAAAAAAGATTGATGATTGTCTGCAAGGTGATAAACTTCCAGCAGTGGTCAACAGAAGCAGAGGTCTTACACATTTGTCTGTTGAAAAATCATCACTGTGGGGTGCTGAAGTTAGAGATAACAAGACTGGAAGGAGGCATGTTGTTAACACTGAATTGCATGATTGCAGTTGCCTCGAATGACAGGCCACTGGTAAACCATGTGATCATGTCATTCTATTCTTAGCCGGCCAACCAAAGATAAATATGCATCCATATCTGCATGAGTATTATTCGGTAGCAAAATTCAGAGCTGCATATGCAACTCCAATTCCACCTCTTACAGATCACGAACAGTGGCCAGAAGTGCCGCTTGAATATTCCATGTGTCCTCCTCTAACAAAAAAAAAGGCAGACAGACCTAAACAGAGTAGATTCAAAGCATGGTTTGAAAAAGGTGGGAGTAGTAAGAAGGGCAAGAAGGACAAGAAAGATGCAAAGCCAAAAAGGGCTCAAAAGGGTAACAAAAACAGATGCAAAAGGTGCCAAATACTTGGGCACAGAGAGGGATCCAGACTATGCATTTTCTCTCCTCCTAATCCGAAAAAGTATGTGTTTGTTTATTTGTGTTTGTTCATATTCTGATTTTGTTTAAATTATAAATATGTGGCATGCTTTGTTGTTTTCAGGAGGAAGCTTCCAAGTCAGCCTATTGTTGTTGAACAGTGTTGGCCAACAAAAAGAGCAAGAGTGAGTGGCAGCAGAAGGCAAACAAGTTAGTGGATGGAACAGTTTCGTGCTGCAAGTGACGAAATTAAAGCTGTGCACACTGTCGAAACTGAAGCTGTGCACACTGTCGAAACTAAAGTTGTGCACACTGTCGAAACTGAAACTGAAGCTGTGCACACTGTCGAAACTGTCGAAACCGAAGCTGATATCGAGTTTCATGAGGCGCTAGCATCGAGTCCAGTGAAGAAAACCAGTGAACTTGTGTGTGTGTGCAGTACAACCAAAAACAAGAAATGCCAAGGCGAAGAAGGGTACACGACGTGGTCGGAAGAGATAGAACTGTTGATCATTTGAAATTTATGGCATGTAATAAAATTTGTTGGGCACTATGTACCCACATGTTTCCATCAAAACTTGTTTGTTTATTATTGTTTCCAAACTGAATTTCAAATTTGATGAAAAATAAAAATTTCGGTTTAAATTCAAATTTGGAGTAAGTTGAACTTTTGACTCGGGTATGATGTTTCAATGCTACCACAACAACTCAAATATGGTTGTTATGTCATCATTCTGAGCTCTTTTGTTAAGTTAGAGCCATAGTCATGAAAAATGTGTGACAAACAACCTCATAAGGTAGGGTAAACGTCATCTTCTTAAAGGAATTTTCCTGCAAATGTATATAAACCATGTTTATATATATTTTTGGTTGATATGCAACATAATAGGACTATGGGCACAAGTTTTGATTTTTTTTATTTTTTTGAATTATTTGTGCTCATTTGAAAAATAGTCAACTTTTTCACAAAAACGTTGACCGACTCAAAATCAAAGTTTATATTTTGTTTAAAGTTTATATTTTGTTTGCTAAGTATGTGATGTAAAATGACAATGTGTGCTGGTTTTATATTTTTTTGATTTTTTTGAATTAATTATGTTCAACCCTAGCTCATTTCGTCGATATCGTGAACGTGTGAATTTTGGTTTTAAACTTTGCATATAACAAGTTTCCATTCATGGTTCTGTGTTTATCTTGTCACCATTCACCAGGGACTAATCTCTCGTTTGGTTGACCCAGGAGTAGCAAGGCAGCAATGGAGGGGGGCCAATGGAGCGCAGCCACAACGACCAAGGGGCGGGCCAGAAAAGAAGCAGCCAGAACCTGTTCCAGCCGGGCCCGTTCCAGCCAGAACAGGCGATTCTGCAGCGAGTAAGGGCCAGAAAAGAAGCAGCCAGAACCTGTTCCAGCCACTGTTCCACACATCACAGGCGATTCTGTAGCGAGTAAGCCCCAAAAAAGGAGCAGTCAGAAGACGTGCCCGACGTTCCTCACGTGTAGTTGCCCCGTGTAGTACTAGCTCTGTAGATTTTAAACTTGTATCTTGTAGGCCGCTTAGGCCATGTTTGTAAATAATACAGATCGGATTAGATGTTCAACCCTATTAAGATAAATGAACTTGGATTGTTGTACATAATCCGTCGTTTTTATTTCCTATTGAAAATCATACATGACCAGTCAAAGAATTTTGGGCCTGGTTATTCCTATTGAAATCAGTAGTACCTTTTGTAAATTACACCTTTGGGACGGGTTATAATCCGTCCTTTTTATTTTGGGCCCAACATCTATTCGTCAGCCCATGAATAATTTTTTTATACTGAAACTGAACTTTGTTTGGTCTCGCACTCGGCAGCCCAATTTTGTTTTTTTTTACTGCAAACTGAATTTGGGTGTGTACTCTGTTAACTGAAGAACAAAAAACAGAGGAAACACAACATGAAAACTGAATAATTTGTGTTCCAAACTGCTGATTCATTTAAGATACATGAACTTGTCATGGCGCACAGATCACATCATCTACACTGGACAGATCTAAATACCCCCTCTAATGACGATGAATAGCAAGTAAAACATAAACAGAGCAATGACACAGCAATAAAAAAACACTGCCATGATATTTGCTTGCTTCTGCAAATCGATCATCTCCCTTTGATTTTTCTTTATCTTCTTCAGTTCATCGGTCAGTTCAGACTCCAAGTACCTCGCCATCGGCAGAACTCTGCCCGCCCTCTGTCCGAGCTCCCCCAATTCTCCATCTGCGGCACCCCGCCCAAATTGAGCTCCCAGGTTGCGGCCACGCTAGAATCAATGTAGCCCTCAGATTTAATCCTCTGAACATATTCATCAATCCACTCGAAATGTGTGCATTTCTTCAGGATCCGCAAACCACAAAATAAACCCTAAATCTCAAATTCGAGGAGAAAAAACAGAATATGGAGAAATCAAAGCAAACAACAGCGAAAGAACGGGCTTAGAACCGAGATCTAACCTTGCCATCCCTTCCTGCCATTGGTTTGCTCAAGCATTTCACAAACTCCCGCCCAAAATTGCCATTCTCATCCGTCTTAGTCACCAACCGTTTGAGAGGCTCTGGGCGTGGGCAGTTAGGGCACCTTGTGAGCATCACTGGACCATACTGACGCCAGTTTGATTGCGTGGCGGAGGAGGTGGACATCTGCACTAGGTCGCCGGAGACCCGAGGAAGAAGAAGAATGGGGAAAGGGGAAAGCAATGGGCGGCGGCGGACGGACGGGCACGGATGGAATCGCTTCTAGCCGCGACGAGGTAGGTCCCGCGCTTACTGGACAAGTGGTGGGTCCCGCGCTTACGTGGATACGTTGTGGGTCCAACCCATAACAGCTAATGAGGATATCAGTTCAGCTTAAGGACCATGTCGCATAGGAGCTATTTACTCGCTCAAAAGTGTCGCTGCCGAGCCATTCTGTCGAACAACGTCTCATTCCATCCAATTTCCACGAAAGACGTCGCACAGGAGCTATTGGGCCTGCAGAATCAACATCGAGGACGGCAAAAACAGATCAGAACCCTGCCTCGCGGTATGAAGAACGAACGCAAAAGAACGGCAGAGGAGAGGTCACAAGCAAGGAAGACATACCGTGCGAGAAGAAGCTGGGGAGGACGAGGTTGCGGTCGTCGTCGTCGTAGCAGATGGCCTCCTTGATCAGGGTGTTGTACGGGCGGTGGTCGGAGGTGACGGCGGTGGTGTTGTGGGGGTAGAAGGCCACAGGAGCGCCGGACTTCAGGAGGCTGGCCGGCGTGGCACCCTTGCAAGCGATGGGGGAAGCCATGGTCTCTCTCTCTCTCTTCTCTCTTTTCTCTTTCTCTCTCTTCTTTCTCTTCTCTCTCTGTGCTGTGATGACTTTGGATTCTTATGGTGAGCGAGACGGGGTGCGAAATGGACGGGGTCTTGTAAAGGAGGGGCGGGAGAGGTTTCCTGGGGGAGGGGATGGTGAACTGGGTTTAGAAGCTTCCAGAGAGATCAGGTGAGCTCTTGAGCCTTCCGGAAAGATCGCGTGGCCCCAGCTTTATGATTCGTCCTGCTTGATACGGAGTATACGAATACACGATTAGGGCGACATGGGTCGGGCACGAATTGATTTGCTTTTCAAAGTTGGACTACATTTGCAAAGAAGTCCTATCGTACGCTTTGGTGGACTTGATTCCCTCGGCCATATATTTTGGTAGACTCACACGGAAGCCAAAGACAGCTGTATTTGTTATGTCAGGTTATACATGTCAAATTGTCAAGTTTGTTTGTACAGATCGAAACTTTTACTAGTAAAATATTCTTATGGTCCCATTACAAATCATAACATTTTTTAGTTTCAAACAGGCAAATTTAGTCTTTTTTGTAATGCTACCATGGCAAGCTTTGGGATTTTTTATCAAATATTTTCATACCAATTTTGCAAAAAAAAAAAAATACCTTCACACATGGCAATTTTATTACTACGAGGATGGAAATTTTATTATTATGAGAGCATGGAAATATTGTTTATTTTTTGAATTATGCCAACTTCCAGTGTGTGATTTCTATGTGTTTATGAAATTGAAAATATAAAAGCAAGGCAAAATTCTTCAATGTCTTTTTTTAATTAATATGCAAACTTGCCATGCACGATCTTCTTTTTTCTACCATTTGGACCATAATTTTTTTGTTGGTTTATTATTTTACATTTACTTTGGCTTTGGCATTTTTGCCATGTAACTACTTTATTGGTAGGCTACCATGGCATTTTTTGCATTTTATCAATTATGTTGTCTATGCCTTTTTCAGTATGAGAAAATATTTTGTTTTTGGTCGACGGTCGTGCCGGCGAAGGTGCGGCTCGCTACGGCGACAGTGCGGGTCGCGGCGATCTCGGAGCTGGCCGGGGCAGCACCGTTGTTGGTCGCGGTGGAGCGTCCGTTAATTATGGACGGCTTTTCGACTATCGGTTCGACGGAAATCAGCACTGCTCACATCATTGTTCATGTGAGGCCTGATTTACAAGGGATGAACAATATTCTTGAAAAAGAAATTCAAAAATAGCAGAAGAATTAAAGGAAACTGAATTTTTTTTAGGAGCTAAGATGATCGAGTGTTCTAGCTGGGTGCAAAATTTCAGATTTTTTTTTTTTTTTTTTTTTGCTATTTTCTGATTTTCTTTAAAAATACTGTTCATTTTTGGATGAACAGTAGTGTCGTCGTATCCGACTGATCAGTGTTGTTGTCTTTGGGCGTGGCGGCAGGTGCGACGTTTCGGCTGGCGCGTCTGCCCCCACGGCCGATGAGGACTTTTTTGTCAATTTTATGAAAAGGGGGTTTTTTCTAGCAATTTCATTGTGCATTTAGTCTTTTTAACAAAAACTCGATCAATTTCACTACCAAATCAGTTCATTACCACGGACTACCAACAAAGTTTAATGACGAATTTTCACCAGCAAAATAGTTCCCATACGGTTTTTTTTTTTTTGGAAAAATCAACAGAGTTCAGGATCAACTTCTCCACCAAAGTACAGTTGATAATGTCACACTTAGGATAAACAAAAAACATCCAGGGAACCACCAAATGAGTTCATCACATTATACGTACATGAGTAAATCAACGACAGTTCTTACAAAAACAAACAAACGGCCATCTGATGGAATTGTTCAAGTAGAAGTTACTGTTCTTGCAAGAAGTTAAACTCAAGGATAAGCACACAAAATTCACGGAACAGCAAGCAAATATCATAGATCAGTAACTGGCTAACTGCCCGTTCACCAACTCCATGACGTCAAACTGGAGGGGATCAATCAATTTTTCAGAGAGCTTAAAGCAATAGCTGTAACTCCATGACGTCTAACTGCCCAGCTTTTTACAGAAAGCTTAAAGCAAAAGCAATGCAGATCAAGGACGAGAAAGGAGATCAATCAAAGTAGTTCATCAGGCCAAACTTGAGACAATCAACGAAGTTCACCATTAAATTAGTCCAGCACACCAAACTTAAGGAGATCAATAAGGATACACCAATCAATTTCACTACTAAATTAGGCCAGCATTGCCGAACTTAATGAGATCAACAAGGTTTCATGACAAATTTTAGCACCAGATCAGTTCATGATATGCCAAACTTGAGGAAATCAACAGAATTTCACCACCAAAGCAAGTTCGTCCCATGCCGAACATAGACCAAACTAACAGAGTTCATGACAGACTTCACCGCCAGACCACTACCTAGTCGAACTTCGATCCAAGACGCTAAGGAAGCAAAACAAGGAAGAAAGACACCAAACATGACCACATCAACACGGCGCCTCTCAGAAACTCGCGCACCGGCCATCCTCCATGAGCAGTACCACGTGGAACAAGGAGGATTACTCGACCTTGACGTGGAAGACGTCCTTGCGCTCCTCCTCCTTCAGCTTGAGCAGGGTGACCCAGAGCACGCCGTTCTTCATCTCGGCCTTGATCTTGTCCATCTTGTAGGCGTCGGCGGGCAACTCGATGCGGCGGTTGTACCTCGGCACCGCGGAGTCGTCGTCGCCGTCCCAGGGCTGCTTCTGGCCCTCGCCCTTGATCACCAGGATGTTCTTGTCCGCGCACACCTGGACGTGGTCCTTGGTCAGCCCCGGCATCGGCACCTTGAGGTACACCGCGCCGTCGTCCTCCTTGGTCACCCAGCGTCCGAGCCGCGACGCCCCAGCAGTGGAGGACAGGCCGGTCTGAGGCGCGCCGAGCGGGTCGAGCACGTCTGCAGAATCAACATCGAGGACGGCAAAAACAGATTAGAACCCTGCCTCGCGATGTGAAGAACGAACGCAAAAGAGCGGCAGAGGAGAGGTCACAGGCAAGGAAGACATACCCTGCGAGAAGAAGCTGGGGAGGACGAGGTGGCGGCCGCTGTAGTCGTCGTCGTCGTCGTAGCGGATGGCCTCCTTGACCAGGGTGTTGTACAGGCGGTGGTCGGCGGTGACGGCGGTGGTGTTGGGGAGGCAGAAGGCCACGGGAGCGCCGGACTTGAGGAAGCTGGCCGGCGTGGCACCCTTGCAAGCGACGGCGGAAGCCATGGTCTCTCTCTCTTCTCTCTCCCTCTTCTTTCTCTCTCTCTGCTGTGATTGTTTTGGATTCTTGTGAGGGGGTGCGAAATGTGTGGGGGGGGGGGGGGGGGGGGGGGTTGTAAAGGAGGGGCGGGAGAGATTTCTTGGGGGAGGGGATGGTGAACTGGGTTTAGAAGCTTCCCGAGAGATCGGTTGGGGCCTCGAGCCTTCCATAATCATCGAGAGACCGCAGCCTTATGATTCGTGCTGCTTGATACGGAGTATACGAATACATTTGATCTGCTCAGCTACGTCGGGCACGAATGATTTGCTTTTCAAACTTGGACTACATTTGCAAAGAATTCCTATCGTACGCTTTGGTGGACTTGATTCCCTCGGCCATATATTTTGGTATATAGCTGCATTTCATATGCCAATACAGTGTCAACCTAATAACACGGTTTGGTTTGCTAAATTCTGCATGTTCAGTTTACACAAGGCTCCTAGCTAGGTCCGAAATGACCACATGAAAATAAATATGAAGTAATCATACTATAAAACCGTGTTAAATCTACACAATGTATCTTTGTATAATGACCCACAAAATCAAATGTTACACTCCTTTTTCGAAAATAATATCGGGCAAACGTCAGATTTGTAGCAAGTTTCAGCGAATATTCTACTATGCCATCAGATCAGACGCATGAATCTTAGCCCAGGAACTCTTACCACAGTAGATTCAAAACTCGTAAGATGGACATAAAAACGACGTGAACACTATCCTAATCAGGGAGAGCCGTTGGGCCCACCGAACTGGCTAGTATATAAAGCATCCAAGTGGGAGACATGTGATTGAATCCCAAACCCTCTTTTATTTTCTTTTTTATTTTTACAAGGTGCCAAAAATAATAAATCCGGTAGATTTAGAAAAGAGTTAACTTATCATGTGGCAAATTTTAACCATTTCTTTTGTAAAGTTTCACATGTCAAGTTTTTTAGTACGTGCGGAAAAAAATAGTAAAAATTATCATGGTCCCATGACAAATCGTACCATTTTTTAATTCCAGACATGGAAAAATTAGTCTTTTTGTAGTGCTACCATGGCAAACTTTGGGAATTTTTATCAATTATTTTCATGAAAATTTTGGAATTTATTTTCCACTTTCGCACATGGCATTTTATTACTAAGAGAGCATTGTAATATTGTTTATTTTTTGGATCATGCCAACTTCCAGTGTGTGATTTCTATGTGTTTATGAAATTGAAAATATAAAGCAATGTAAATTCCTTGTATGTCTTTTTTAACTAATATGCAAATTTGACATGCACGATCTTCTTTTGTCTGCAATTTGGACCATGGTTTTCTGTTTTTGTTGGTTTATTTTTTTACATTTACATGAGAAAATATTTCGTTTTTGGTTGATGGCATTTTATTTTCAGTTTCAGAAGTTACATTTCACTTGCACTAACATTTTTTCACAAAAATCAGATTTATTTGAATTGCACATTTTTTAAATAACACCATTCACTCCTTTGAAATAAACCGTTAAACATTTTCAAATAATCCGTTTCACATGTTGACATTACATTTCACTTTTCGCTCGATTGTTTCACAACAATCACATATATTTCGATTGCACATTTTTGCGCAAACATATTTCACTCTTTTGAAATAAATTGTTACATATTTTTTAAATAAATTTCACGTGTTGATATTACATTCACTTTCCGTTGACTTTAAAAAAAAATCACAAGTATTTCAGTTTCTAAAAATTGAAATAACTTATTGCACTCATTTGAAATAAACTGTTACACATTATCATATATATAAGTAGTTTCACATGTTGACTATGATTGCACTTTTCACTCGCGTGTTTCACAAAATCAAATCTATTTCAATTGCACATTTTTGTAAAAACTTGTTTCACTATTTTCAATAAACTGTTACACATTTTCAAAAAATCAATTTCACATGTTCACTTTCCACTGGCTTGTTTCAAAAAAGATATATCATTTCAATTATGCATTTTTGAAATAACGAATTTCACTCTGTTGAAATAAACTCTTCCACCTTTCCAAATATCAATTTCATAATTTGACATTTCAGAATAACAAATTTCACTTTTTCAAACTAGTCAAAATGTATCCAAGGTTGATCTTATTCTAAAGGTCTTTGCGCTAGCAATTTAAATATATAAAAACTTTTTAAAACAAGTTTATAGTTTAGAAGATATGAGCAATTTAAATTGTCTACGATAAGAAAAGGGTCTATGGATTTGCTGGGGAGAGAGATAATTACTATATTGACAAAAAGTAGTACTATGGGATCCATCAAACTAAAGACTGAAAAAGAATACCAGATAGTAAGAAAGCAATACAAAAAATATACATGTTTGTGAGCCATAGCTAGCATGAATCATAGAAAAAAGCCAGCGGTGTGCGGTGTACCAGCAGGTATCATTAACGCGCAAAGTGACTTTCGCGTAGCAAGCTATCGCAAGATCACGCTCTATGGGGCTTGCTTCGTGTTGTCGTTCCACCTCCTCGGGAGGCGGATGAAGAGTCATCTGGTCGTGTGGTCATAAACACTTGTTTAGACGACAGGGTCCAACATAGACTCCGAGATGGATGGGCAAGGTTGTGACGCACCCCATCTGATCATACGCTAATCATACACGCAAATGCGTATGATCAAGATTAGGTATTCACGGAAAGATATCATAACACAACTCTAGACATAAATAAAACTCATACAAACTTCATATTACTAGCCATGGGCCTCGAGGGCTCGAATACAAAATCTCAGGAACACACAAGTCAGCGGAAGCAATAATATCTGAGTACACACATAGAAACAAGTTTTGCCTTAGAGAAGGCTAGCACAAAAGATACATCGATCGAAAGAGGCGAGGCCTCCTGCCTCGGAACCTCCTAAACTACTCCTGGTCGTCAGCGGCTGATAACCCACAAGTATAGGGGATCGCAACAGTTTACGAGGGTAGAGTATTCAACCCAAATTTATTGATTCGACTCAAGGGGAAGCCAAAGAATATTCTCAAGTATTAGCAGTTGAGTTGTCAATTTAACCACACCTGAAAGATTTATTATCTGCAACAAAGTATCAGTAGCAAGGTAGTATGATAGCAGCAGTAGCAACAGTAACCAATAGCAGCAAAGTGATAGTAGTAGCAACAAAGTAAGAGTAGCAGCAGTGACAGCAATAGCAGCAAAGTAACGTAGCAAGGACCAGTAGGAAAAGACTCATAGGCATTGGATCGGTGATGGATGATTATGCCGGATGTTATTCATCATGCAACAGTTATAACACGGAGAGATATGTAACTAGCTCCAGTTCGTCAATGTAATGTAGGCATGTATTCCATATGTAGTCATACGTGCTTAGGGAAAAGAACTTGCATGGCATCTATTGTCCATCTCTCCCGTGGCAGCGGGGTCCTAATGGAAACTACGGGATATTAAGGTTCTCCTTTTAATAAAGAACCGGACCAACGCATTAACACTAGGTGAATACATGAACTCCTCATACTATGGTCATCTCCGGGAGTGGTTCCGGCTATTGTCACTCTGGGGTTGCCGGGTCATAACACATAGTAGGTGACTACAACTTGCAAGATAGAATCAAGAACACACATATATTGGCGACAACATAATAGGTTCAGATCTGAAATCATGGCACTCGGGCCCTAGTGACAAGCATTAAGCATGGCAAAGTAGTAGCAACATCAATCTCAGAACATAGTGGATACTAGGGATCAATCCCCGTCAAAACTAACTCGATTACATGATAGATCCCATCCAACCCATCACCGTCCAGCAAGCCTACGATGAGATTACTCGCGAACGGTGAAGAGCATCATGGAATCGGCGATGAAGGAAGATTGATGATGACGATGGAGATGATCTCCCCTCTCCGGAGCCTAAAACGGACTCCAGATATGCCCTCCAGATGAAGAACAAGAGGTGGCGGCGCCTCCGTATTGTAAAACGCGATGAACTCTTCTCCTTGATTTTTTCCCGGGCGAGATGGACTAAATAGAGCTGGATTTGGAGGCGGTGGAGCGTCGTGGGCTCCACAAGCCTACCAAGCACGACCAGGGGGGCCCGCGCCTGGTGGGCTTGTGGGCTCACGGCTCCACTTCCTTCGCTGATTCTTACGCCAGTATTTTTCATAAATTCCAGAAAAATTCTCCGTAAATTTTCAGGTCATTCCGAGAACTTTTATTTCTGCGCAAAAACAACACCATGGCAATTCTGCTAAAAACAACGTTAGTCGAGGTTGGTTCCATTCAAATCATGCAAATTAGAGTCCAAAACAAGGGCAAAAGAGTTCGGAAAAGTAGATACGACGGAGACGTATCAACTCCCCCAAGCTTAAAGCCTTGCTTGTCCTCAAGCAATTCAGTTGACAAACTGAAAGAGACAAAATAAAAACTTTTACGAACTCTGTTTGATCTTGTTGTTGCAACTATGTCTAACTCATATCCAGAATTTCAGCAAGATCATAAGCTAACCACAACAGGCACATCCTCGCAAATGCCGATAGGGAAAGCAGTTGATTTGTCGGCTCCAAGATCGCATAAAGCAGTTCTAACATAGTTACCTTTAATGGAGCAAGGTATAGTGGGCACACCGGGACCACCTAGTTTCTTAGGAGTTCCACCCTTGAAGGTATAATTAGCAAGCATGGTGGAAATCTCAAGCTCAGGTATCCTCCTCTTATTAGTCACAATATCCTTCATGTCCTTAGCATACGGAGATATTTTGAGCATATCTGTCAAACACATTTGCAGAAAGACAGGTCTAATCATTTCAACAAATCGCTCAAAATCCTCATCATCCTTTTTCTTGGATGGTTTGGGAGGAAAGGGCATGGGTTTCTGAACCCATGGTTCCCTTTCTTTACCATGCTTCCTAGCAGTGAAGTCATTCTTATCGTATCTTCTATTCTTAGGCTGTGGGTTATCAAGATCAACAGGTTCAATCTCCACATCCTTATCATTGCTAGGTTGATCATCAACATGAACATCACTATTGATATTATCATTAGGCTCATGTTCATCACCATATTGTGTCTCGGCATCAGAAACAGAGACATCTTTTGGACTCTCAGGTGTAGCAGCAACAGGGTTGCTAGCGTGCAAATCCCTATCATCTTTCTTCTTCTTCCTAGGATGACTAGGTGCATTAGCGCTAACTCCTTGAGAATCTTGTTCAACCCTTAGGATACAAAGGTTCCTGGGTCATTCTACCGCCTCTAGTGACGACTCTGACAGAATTGTCATTCAACTCATTGAGCAAGTCATTTTGGGCTTTAAGTACTTGTTCTACCTGAGTAGTAACCATAGAGGCATGTTTACTCAGAAGTTTAAGATCATTGACATTTCTGTCCACACAAGCACTTAAATGACTAAGCATACGAGCATTCTGTTCCAATTGTCTGCTAACATAATCATTGAAACTTTGTGTTGTTTTGCAACAAAGTTATCAAATTCATCCAGGCATAAGCTAGCAGGTTTATCAAAAGGAATATCACTCTCACCAAATCTCTGAAGAGAATTTACTTCTACTACCTGTATCGGGTTATCAAGACCATAGATCTCTTCGATAGGTGGTAGATTTTTGACATCTTCAGATTTAATGCCTTTCTATTTCATAGATTTCTTAGCTTCTTGCATATCTTCAGGACTGAGGAATAGAATACCTCTTTTCTTCGGAGTTGGCTTCAGAGGTGGTTCGGGAATAGTCCAAGCATTCTCATTGCACAAGATGTTATTCAATAGGATCTCAGCTTGTTCTACGGTTTGTTCCCTAAAAACACAACCGGCACAACTATCTAGGTGGTCTTTGGAAGCATCGGTAAGTCCATTATAGATGATATCAAGTATTTCATTCTTCTCAAGAGGGTGATCAGGCAAAGCATTCAGCAGCTGGACGAGCCTCCCCCAAGCTTGTGGGAAACTCTCTTGTTCAACTTGTGCAAAGTTGTATATTTCCTCCAAGGCAACTTGCTTCTTATGGGCAGGGAAATATTTTTTAGAGAAGTAGTAGACCATATCCTGGGGGCTACGCACACAACCAGGAGCAAGAGAAGTGAACCAGGTCTTAGCATCATCCTTTAGCGAGAAAGGAAACAACTTAAGGATATAGTAGTGGCGGATCTTTTCCTCACTAGTGAATAGGGTGGCTATATCGTGCAGTTTGGTAAGATGGGCTATAACCGTTTCAGACTCATAACCGTGAAAAGGATCAGATTCGACCAGAGTGATTAACTCAGGGTCGACACAGAATTCATAATCCTTATCGGTCACAAAGATAGGCGAAGTAGCAAACTTCGGGTCGTATTTCATCCTAGCGTTCAAAGATTTTTCTTTCCACTTGTGCAGTAATTTCTCAACATCATAGCTATCCTTACAAGCAAGAAAGTCCTCAGCTATCTCTCCCTCCATAACATAACACTCAGGCATACCAGGCAATTCATATCTAGAAGAGCTAGTTCTAGCAGGCAAAATAGCAGGTTCTACTTCAATAATCTCAGTAGTTTCAGAAGTATCATCACATCTAGCAGCAACTCTAGCAATTTGTGCATCAAGGAATGCACCTAGTGGTAAAGCAGTATCAAGCATAGCATCATCAGGCAAAGCGGTATCAAGCATAGCATCATCATAAGCATCATGGGCAGAAGAAGTAGCATCATCAAGCACATGCGACATATCAAGATTTCTAGCTCGAGATGGTGCCGCAAACTTACTCATAACTAAAGGTGAATCAAGTGCAGAGCTAGATGGCAGTTGCTTACCTGTCCTCGTAGTTGAGGGTAAGACTTTAGTTCTTGGATCTATTGGATTCCTCATAGTGACCAGCAGACATAAATCCCAAGTGACTCAGAGAATATAGCTGTGCCTCCCCGGCAACGGCGCCAGAAAATGGTCTTGATAACCCACAAGTATAGGGGATCGCAACAGTTTTCGAGGGTAGAGTATTCAACCCAAATTTATTGATTCGACTCAAGGGGAAGCCAAAGAATATTCTCAAGTATTAGCAGTTGAGTTGTCAATTCAACCACACCTGAAAGATTTAGTATCTGCAACAAAGAATCAGTAGCAAGGTAGTATGATACCAGAAATAGCAACAGTAACCAGTAGCAGCAAAGTGACAGCAGTAGCAGCAAAGTAACAGTAGCATCAGAGTAACGTTTTAAGGACCAGTAGGAAAAGACTCGTAGGCATTGGATCGGTGATGGATGATTATGCCGGATGTTATTCATCATCCAACAGTTATAACACGGAGAGATATGTAACTAGCTCCAGTTCGTCAATCTAATGTAGGCATGTATTCCGTATGTAGTCATACGTGCTTAGGGAAAAGAACTTGCATGACATCTATTGTCCATCCCTCCCGTGGCAGCGGGGTCCTAATGGAAACTACGGGATATTAAGGTTCTCCTTTTAATAAAGAACCGGACCAACACATTAACACTTGGTGAATACATGAACTCCTCATACTATGGTCATCTCCGGGAGTGGTTCCGGCTATTGTCACTTCGGGGTTGCCGGGTCATAACACATAGTAGGTGACTACAACTTGCAAGATAAGATCAAGAACACACATCTATTGGCGACAACATAATAGGTTCAAATCTGAAATCATGGCACTCGGGCCCTAGTGACAAGCATTAATCATGGCAAAGTAGTAGCAACATCAATCTCAGAACATAGTGGATACTAGGGATCAATCCCCGTCAAAACTAACTCGATTACATGATAGATATCATCCAACCCATCACCGTCTAGCAAGCCTACGATGAGATTACTCACGAACGATGAAGAGCATCATGGAATTGGCGATGAAGGAAGGTTGATGATGAGGATGGCGACGATTTCCCCTCTCCGGAGCCCAAAACGGACTCCGGATCTGCCCTCCAGATGAAGAACAGGAGGTGGCGGTGCCTCCGTATCGTAAAACGCGATGAAATCTTCTCCTTGATTTTTTTTTCCGGGCGAGACGGACTAAATAGAGCTGGATTTGGAGGCGGTGGAGCGTCGTGGGCTCCACAAG
Source organism: Hordeum vulgare subsp. vulgare (assembly GCF_904849725.1). Lineage (NCBI taxonomy): Eukaryota > Viridiplantae > Streptophyta > Magnoliopsida > Poales > Poaceae > Hordeum > Hordeum vulgare. The sequence goes on from NC_058524.1 coordinate 83,032,979, forward strand.
CCTGCCAGGAGCGGCCAGGGGAACTCGCGCCTGGTGGGCTTGTGGGCTCACGGCTCCACTTCCTCTGTTGATTCTTGCGCTAGTATTTTTCATAAATTCCAGAAAATTCTCCGTAAATTTTCAGGTCATTCCGAGAACTTTTATTTCTGCGCAAAAACAGCACCATGGCAATTCTGCTGAAAACAGCGTTAGTCCGGGTTAGTTTCATTCAAATCATGCAAATTAGAGTCCAAAACAAGGACAAAAGAGTTCGGAAAAGTAGATACGATGGAGACGTATCAGCGGCCTCGACGTAGTAGTAGGTGTTAGAAGTATAACTGAGTTTAAGTTAGAGATAAGAAGATAGAGATAGAATTAGTTTAAACCACATGTAACTTGTCTTGTACTCCAAGCCTCTATCCCTCGTGTACTCCTATATATACCCTACAAGGGTTAGAACAACACAACAACAACAAACATTAGCCATCATACAGTTTTCACATGGCATCAGAGCGGTTAGTCTCACGACGCCGATCCTAAGCCTTCCCACCACTTTTGCAGCGCGCCGCCCCCGGGGAGATCAATCTCCTCTCCTCGGGGGTGCGGCACCCGATCGATCAAAGATTTGATTGGTTCCTTAGACTAATTTAGATCCAATTTTCGAAATTCTAGTACATTAGGTTTCCTTTAGCCACCAAATAAACTCGATAAATCCCCAAAATCCGGTGAAAACCAGCACAAAAAAATCGCAGCGGCATCAAGATCTTCATCTAGTCTTACCTGCCGAGGCGTCGGCTCCGTGGGCGTGCACCTCCAGCCCCACGCACGGATGCATCAACACTGGGAGGGCGCACGACTATAGCAACGTACGGGGCACAAGGCTGCACCGACGTGGGACGATGACGCGTTCTGGCTCGCGACAATGACCAGAGCCATTTGCGCACGGGCTCTACATCAACAATCTGCCCAGCCATGTGCGGGACGGTCAACGCCGGACGCAAGATCGCCTCACGCCCTCTAGCGGGTGCATATGATCTGCACCGATGCGCCTCCATCCACCCATGCAAGCAGCGGCTCTTCTCATGCATCTCCGGCGGCGTGTACAAGCAGATCGACGCCGCAACGGGGTGACTGATCCGATCTACGGATGCAAACGATCGACGCACCAGCGCGTGCCCTTGACGGGGCGATTGCATGCACTCGACGCGTGTTCGATCGGGCGGATCTACGCACGCGAGATGCACACACGCAATGACCATATCGACGCATACAAGCAGGCCTGGAGCAGGGTTCTCGTTCCTCATCTAGGAGTAGCTATCTACACGAGTGCGTCATCTTCATATGATACAATCATGCGCATGTGGACTGCATGCATGAGCACCTAAACATGGGTAACCTATCCATGCACATGCTCGTGAGGACGGTGGCTCGCAGTTTCGCCGCACAGCCGATCTTCGTCGACTGCATGCAAGCCGACGTGATCTTCTGCAGCAAGCTACAAGCCGCCTGCACCGACGCACGCCAAGTCCTCTTCATCATGTGCATGCATGACTTGAATGACGGTAGGACAGACTCCTGAACTTCGTCGACTCCAGCTCCACGTATGACGTCGACCCGCGACAGCGAGCCGACCAGTATCGAACATCTCCATCAGCCACGAGCCATCTACACCGAGTTGCTGACGTGCACCGACATCTCCACCGAGCCAACGACCCTGACAACCTAGCTGCATGATCAACATCTTCATTGATCCGGCTCACAGCAGGCACACCGGGAGGGTCACCTGCACCGAGTGCTCTCCACCGACCTTGTGCCGCCGCGACACCGAGCTGTACGACTACATCGCGTCTTTGTCGAGTACATCTTTGAGAAGCGACATCAACACGCATCATCCACATGCCAGGCCGGTGTGGAAAGTGATGCAATTCTTCATCGATTTCCCCGGCGCGACACGACATCGACACTTGGTCGCCACAAGGGACGCCTTCAAGCGACACATTATCGTCGACACGCTGCTGCGACGCCACCGCCGACGCTTCATAGCCAAGGTCTTCATCAACATGGTCTTCACCAACATCTTCGTCAACATGACGCCGCCCCTCGTCCACAAGATGGACAACTAGCGTCCTCTGACAGATTTTTCTGCAAGGCGCAACTCCGACGACGGCATCGACCGCGTCATCCACGATGGCACGGCTGCATCGACACGGCGTCACAATAGTGACAACCCCTACACGGCCTCACGGTTCTGGCAAAACCAATGTGTGCTCGATGGGTTTCCTCCGGTCCTTGCAAAACCGGCGGACTCATCGCCGGCGGCACCCTCTAACATCCACAAGGTGCATCGTCCACGTCTGCAGCTCCATCATAGCGCATTTTTTTGCGCATCCGGCTTTGTGCGGCTTCATCATCCACGACGATCACACATCGACCATGACTACCTTGACCACAACTACATCACCATGATCGGCTACCTCGACATCGACATTCATGGCTACGTCTACAGCAACTCATCGACAATAACTCCAGTCAACAGCGTCCGCGTAGTTATTAGGCACCGTTGGGGTAGTAGTCATCGTCGACATGATATGCCATCTCCTGGGCTCCATCATATAGTCGCGACAATCGAATCAAGGGGAAAAGAGGGAGAAAAGCAACGGTGAGTACTCATCCAAAGTATTCGCAAGACTAACATCAAAACTATGCTAAGTATGCATCAGTATCAAAGGCATGGGGTTATATCTGGACTGACTACAACAAAGCGAGAATAGAGAGAAGGGGCTAGTCCTATCAAGACTAGCATCTTCGGTGTCTTGCAGCATTACAAGAGTGTATAACAATAACGCATATATAGTCATATTCTTGCAGCAAATCTAATTAAGTCACGCCTAGAGATTCTTCCTCGACTCCCTGCGAGAAAACAAATACCCATCTAAGAGCATCTCTAGCAGACCCCTTAAAACGCGAAACTGAAAATACGGTTTTCAGTTTGCGGAAAACGCGTTTTAAGGGTTGGTCTCAGCTGCGGCCGAACAGACCCCTTAAACTTAAACTCTAAAATCGAATATTCTCTTTTTTTCCACACATCTTCTTCTTCCTCTCGCACGTGCCCATGATCGACTAAATTCGCACCTATAAAATCGATGAAGAGAAGACGGAGCAGCCAAACATGGAACCGCCAGCGTCTAGAACGACTCGCACGAAGCACTCGTTGCGGAATCCATCCAGGAGATAAGCTATCTCCTCCATCGCGAATCCATCTAGGAGCTGGCTAGCTCCTCCGTCACGGAATCCATCTAGGAGCTAGCTAGCTAGCTAGCTAGCCCCGATCCCAGAATCCATACAGGAGCTAGCTAGCTAGTTCGTGTCGTCGTTGCCGAATCTAGTCAAGACGGACAAGGCGTGCGTCGGTCAGGACGGGCGTGCGACGGCTAGGATGGACGGGTGGCGGTCGGGGATGGACGGGTGACTGTCGGGGATAGACGGCCGACGGACGGGAACGAACAGGGTGGCGACCGGGACCAAGTCACGAGGGTTCCGATGGCAGTTGGACTCCCGCCAACGGTCTTTTGTATATGCGGGGCGCTCTCGGGTTGGCTTCGAAATTCTTATTTTCACGGGTTCGCTAGGAATGTTTACCGTACCCCTTAAAAAGAACTACAGATCGGAATCATTTACTGGTCTATTCCACAGTTTTATTTTGTGTGGACCCATATTTTGATGTTTATTTTACGAAGGGCATGCTGAAACGGTGTCTGTTAGAGATGCTTTAATATGGCTGTTCACACGATAACGCTGCAACTACAAACTGAAACGGTTACTGTTCATACAAGAAGTAAACAGAGTCACGGAACCACCAAATCAGTTCATCACATTAAACTTGAGAAAATCAACGAAGCAGGACAGGACATAATAAACAAACAAACGGCTATCTCCTTTGACTGTTCACGTAAGAATTACAAAATTCACGGAACAGCCAGCAAAAAATCATATCAATCTGTAACTGGCTAACTGCCCGTTCACCAACTCCATGACGTCAAACTGGAGGGGATCAGTCGATGTTTCAGAGAGCTTAAAGGAATAGCAGTAACTGGCTAACTGCCCAGCTTTTTACAGAAAGCTTAAAGCAAAAGCAATACAGATCAAGGACGAGAAAGGATAGACATGCGACTAGCTTAAGATAATCAAAGTAGTTCATCAGGCCAAACTTGAGACAATCAACAAAGATCAAGACCAATTTCATCACTAAATTAGTCCAGCACGCTAAAGTTAAGGAGATCAACAAGGTTTCATGACAAATTTTAGCACCAAATCAGTTCATGATATGCCCAACTTGAGGAAATCAACAGAATGTCATGACCAATTTCACCACCAAAGCAAGTTCGTCCCATGCCGAACATAGAAGAAACTATCAGAGTTCATGACAGACTTCACCGCCAGACCAGAGACCACTACTAGTCGAACTCGATCCAAGACGCTCAACGAAGCAAAACAAGGAAGAAAGACACCAAAACATGACCACATCAACAAGGCGTCCTCCATGAGCAGTGGAACAAGGAGGACTACTCGACCTTGACGTGGAAGACGTCCTTGCGCTCCTCCTCCTTCAGCTTGAGCAGGGTGACCCAGAGCATGCCATTCTTCATCTCGGCCTTGATCTTGTCCATCTTTTAGGCGTCAGCGGGGATCTCGATGCGGTGGTTGTACCTCGACACCGCGAAGTCGTCGTCGCCGTCCCAGGGCCGCTTCTCGCCCTCGCCCTTGATCACCAGGATGTTCTTGCCCGCGCGCACCTGGACGTGCTCCTTGGTCAGCCCCGGCATCGGCACCTCGAGGTACACCGCGCCGTCCTCCTCCTTGGCCACCCAGCGCCCGAGCCGCGACGCCCCAGCAGTGGAGGAGAGGCCGGTCTGAGTTGCGACGCCCTCCATCAGAGACAGTAGACGGGCCATGCTGGTCGGCGCGCCGAGCGGGTCAAGCACGTCTGCAGAATCAACATCGAGGACGGCAAAAACAGATCAGAACCCTGCCTCGCGATATGAAGAACGAACGCAAAAGAACGGCAGAGGAGAGGTCACAGGCAAGGAAGACATACCCTGCGCGAAGAAGCTGGGGAGGACGAGGTTGCGGTCGTCGTCGTCGTAGCGGATGGCCTCCTTGACCAGGGTGTTGTACGGGCGGTGGTCGGCGGTGACGGCGGTGGTGTTGAGGGGGCAGAAGGCCACGGGAGCGCCGGACTTGAGGAGGCTGGCCGGCGTGGCACCCTTGCAAGCGACGGCGGAAGCCATGGTCTCTCTCTCTATGTCTGTCTTCTCTCTTTTCTCTTTCTCTCTCTCTCTGCTGTGATGACTTTGGATGCGAAATGGAGGGGGTTTTGTAAAGGAGGGGCGGGAGAGATTTCTTGGGGGAGGGGATGGTGAACTGGGTTTAGAAGCTTCCAGAGAGATCAGGTGAGCTCTCGAGCCTTTCGGAAAATTCGCGTGGCCCCAGTTTTATGATTCGTGCTGCTTGATATACGAATACACGATTAGGGCGACATGGGTGATGCTAACTTTTGATGTGCTCAGCTACGTCGGGCACGAATGATTTCCTTTTCAAAGTTGGACTACATTTGCAAAGAATTCCTGTCGTACATATATTTTGGTAGACTCACGCGGGAGCCATAGACAGCTGCATTTGTTATGTCAGGTTATACATGTCAAATTGTCAAGTTTTTTTATACAGATGGAAACTTTTACTAGTAAAATATTCTTAGGAAAACTCTGTCCTCCAGTCGGCGGATCGCATGCAGGCATCTGCCGCCTTGTGCATGCGATACGTGTTACATACGGACTTATCTGATTATGATTTCTGTAACTTACCATTTGTTGGGCTTCACGCACCGCAACAGCTCTTATGTTGCAGGATCTGAATCTGGATCCCTTAGAGCAGTAGCCTCTCGACGGTGGCAGGCGGCGCCGCCGGCCGTCCCCTTTCTCCATCCTCCCTCACCCCCGCGCCACCAGCCGCTCGACCCGACGCCGACGACCTTCCACAGTCGCTGCCAGCCGCGCCGCCGCCCCCGATGCCGGGGCCCTCCCCCCACCCTCTTGCGCCGCCAGCCGCGCCGTCGCCCTCGATGCCGGGGCCCTCCACCCCCCCCCCCCCGCACCCTCTCACGCCGCCAGTCGCTCGGCCCCGACGCCGGCTGGCCATCCGGTCGCCACCAGTCGCATCATGAAACATTGCAAAAATTTCTGCAACCTAACCTTTGTTGCAAAAATTCCTGAAACATGACCTTTGTTACAAAAAATTCTTCCGCAAAAGTACCTATGTTGCAGAAAGACGAAGAAAAAATAATCCTGCAACAAGCAAATTGTTTCTGAAACTCGGTCGTTGTTTCAGGAGTTAACGGGTCCAAAGTTTATTTCTTGCAACAAAGCGAAAGTTTCTGCAACTCAACCGTCGTTTCAGGAATTATGGGGTGCCAGGCCGGAGCGGATCGGACGGCTGCGCATAGATCGGACGGCCCTTCAGGTGGGAGATGTTTACTAAAACATCCGTCGGTGGATGCGTAGCAGCTCCCATATTCTTATGGTCCCATGACAAATCATAACATTTTTCAGTTTCAAACAGGCAAATTTAGTCTTTTTTGTAATGCTACCATGGCAAGCTTTGGGATAGTTTATCAATTATTTTCATAGCAATTTTGGAAGAAAAAAATACCTTCACATATGGCAATTCTATTACTATAAGAGGATGGAAATTTAATTATTATGAGAGCATGGCAATATTGTTTATTGTTTGGATCATGCCAACTTCCAGTGTGTGATTTCTATGAGTTTATGAAATTGAAAATGTAAAGCAAGGCAAATTCCTTGTATGAATTTTTTAACTAATATGCAAATTTGACATGCACGATCTTCTTTTGTCTACAATTTGGACCATGGTTTTCTCTTTTTGTTGGTTTATTTTTTTACATTTACATTGGCCTTTTTGCCAAGTCACTGTTTTTTCGTAGGCTACCATGACATTTTGTTTGCACTTTTTCTATATTATTGTCTATGCCTTTCTCAACATGAGAAAATATTTCGCTTTTGGTTGATGGCATTTTATTTTCAGTTTCAGAAGTTACATTTCACTTGCACTAACTTTTTTCACAAAAATCACATTTATTTGAATTGCACATTTTTGAAATAACACCATTCACTCCTTTGAAATGAACCGTTAAATATTTTCAAATAATCCGTTTCATAGGTTGACTTTACATTTCAGTTTTCACTCGCTTGTTTCACAAGAATCACATATATTTCGATTGCACATTTTTGCAAAAACATATTTCACTCTTTTCAAATAAATTTTTACACATTTTTTAAATAAGTTTCACGTGTTGACATTACATTCACTTTCTGTTGACTTTTTTTCAAAAAAATAACAAGTATTTCAATTTTTAAAAATTGAAATAACTTATTGCACTCATTTAAAATAAACTGTTACACATTATCATATATATAATTAGTTTCACATGTTGACTATGATTGCACTTTTCACTCGCGTGTTTCACAATATCAAATCTATTTCAATTGCACATTTTTGTAAAAACATGTTTCATGATAAAATTATGTTCTCCCCGACTGTGCACCGTTGCGACAGTTCGTCGTTTCGAGACACCACGTGATGATCGGGTGTGATATACTTAATGTTCACATACAACGGGTGCAAAACAGTTACATACGTGGTGTTGGGGCATAGTTTATGCCTAAGTAATTTTGGTGATTGATGACAGTACCGTAAAGGACTAACCGTGTTTGTTAAGGTTTCAGATAACACACGTCAACGGCACAAGACGACTCGTCTCCTCATTCATGGAACGGAAGCACGACGCTCTCTACGATTCTCTTTATTTGAGTCATAGGAAAGCTGTACTATTAAGAGGGGATCCGTAGTGGAAACGTTTGGGTGGAATCTATCTTTGCACGCGCGCACTTCACATATTCTCCCTTACCTTCATTTTTGAAGCGGCCCCCGCCACTGTGTTTCTTTCCTCCTTGCAAATTGGTCCCCAGCGGTAGTACCGCTGGACCTAGCGGTAGTACCGCCCCTGGTCAGCGGTAGTTCCGCTCCAGGAGCTCAGTACCGCCTGCCTAGCGGTAGTTCATGGACGGACCTTTTTGCGAAGACTTTCTTGGCGGTGGTAGTACTTTTGTACTACCAGGGGCCCAGCGGTAGTACCGCTGGAGTTCCAGCGGTAGTACCGCTGCATCCAGCGGTAGTACCGCCCCTGGTTAGCGGTATTACCGCTGGAGTGCCAGCGGTAGTACCGCTGCAGACAACGGTAGTACCGCTGGAGCTCGGGCGGAGAGTGGGAAAACGGTCTGATTTTCCCCCCCACTATATAAAGGGTTCTTCTAGCTGTGGAACCTCATCTCTTACCCTCTCAAGCTCCATTGTTGCTCCCTAAGCTCAAAAGTACCCGATCTCTCTCCCTAGTCGATGAACCTTGTTGATTCTTTAGGGATTGGTTGAGAAGGCCTAGATCCACACTTCCACCAAGAGAAAACTTGATTCCCCCACCAATCCCTTGCGGATCTTGTTACTCTTGGGTGTTTGAGCATCCTAGATGGTTGAGGTCACCTCGAAGCCATATTCCATTGTGGTGAAGCTTCGTGGTCTAGTTGGGAGCCTCCAAGCTTTGTGTGGAGTTGCCCTAACCTTGTTTGTAAAGGTTCGGTCGCCGCCTTCAAGGGCACCTATAGTGGAATCACGGTACCTTGCATCGTGCGAGGGCGTGAGGAGAATACGGTGGCCTTAGTGGCTTTTTGGGGAGCATTGTGCCTCCACACCGCTCCAACGGAGACGTACTTCCTGTCAAAGGGAAGGAACTTCGGTAACACATCCTCGTCTCCATCGGTTCCACTTGTGGTTATCTCTATCCTTTACTTTGTATTTGCTTATGCTTGTGACTATATCTTACTTGTTTTAATAGCTCTCGTTGTTAGCTTCTTTAGGGTTCACCTCATTGTCGTATTATTTGTGAACCCGTATGTTGTTTACCTTAACTTGCTAAGATTAATTAAAAAGTGGTCGTTGTATATTCACCCCCCCCCTCTAGCCAACCATATCGATCCTTTCAATTGGTATCAGAGCCACGTCTCTTTATTAAGGGTTTAACCACCCGAAGAGTATGGAAGGCGAAGAGGGAATTAACCATGGGCAACCCGAGGCCATGGACTTGACTTCGGTCACAAGGGACGACTTGAATACGACTATGGCCGCTCTCAAGACGTCCTTGACGAACGAGGTCAAGACCATGCTTAAAGAGTTAATTGAGGGATTTAAAAGTTCACCCGAACCGGCTATAGTGGTTAAACCCACCGTTTCCGATTCGGAGGCCAACTCCTCTAAGGAAGCGACTAAAGGTATGCAACCTCCCTCATCTCACGAAAAGGATGGGACTGGAACATATGCCTCAGTTCCACCCCCATGGTCTATGGAGGATCCGTTCCCGCACCACGTCTTAATCCTGTTGGTCCTCCTCCTAAGCTTGTGAAAGGTGACTTTGCTAACTGGGTATTTTCTATTAGGTCTCATTTGAATCACAGCTCAACAAATTTGTGGAGAATCATTGCGCAAGGATATTATCCCCATGATCCAAGCAACCTCACTCCGAGAGAAGATGCAGACAATCAATACAATCACTCTGCTTTGTTTATTCTCCAATCTGCAGTGCCACCTGAAGATCTTCCTCACTTGCGTCCCTTCACTTTGGCCAAGGATTGTTGGGAGCATATTATGGTGTTGTACAAGGGAAGCTCAAGCATTCAACGATCCAACTATGAAGTGATACTTGATAAGGCCGATGAGTTTGTGATGAAGGAAGACGAGGACCCTCGTGATCTCTATCGGAGGGTGACTGCTATTGCTGTGGCACTCAAGGATCATGGGAGCAAGGATGTGGATGACACATGGGTCAAACGCAAGTTCCTTAAAGCCATCATGCCTTTCAACAAAGCTATGTCATCAGTCATTCGTCAGCGGCCAGACTTTCACTCCTTGTCTTCCAGTGAGGTGTTGGATGAATTCATTGGAATCTCAATCATGAACGAAACAGCCGATAATGCACTTTCTCGTGTTCGATCAAAGACAACTTCACCCAACCAGGCGTTGAAAGCAAAAGCAATGCTTGAAGAAGAAGAAGAAGATGAGGAAGAGGAGGGCTGCCCTGAGGACACAAAGTATGCCTATCATGAGCACATGGCTCTTGCATCAAGGCAATTCTGGGGCAACAAGAGGAACTCAAGACCCACTTTCACCAAGAACAACTCAAGTGGATTCAAACCCAAACAACGAGTAAGGACATGCTATAACTGTGGTAACGTGAGTCACTTCGTGGCCGAATGTCCCTATGAGAAAAGGGAATACAACGGAGGCAAGCTCATTCGCAAAGACAAAACCAAATCATTTCCAATCAAGAACAACTTTGTGAAGAAACCTCACCCAAAAGGGATGGTGGCCCTTGAAGAGTATCCTTCAGATGATGATGATGATACAGTGGCAATGGCAACTGTTGCTATTGCCACTACCTCTCCCCAGAAGGTGTCTCTCTTCAACGCCCCCAACGAGAACCACATCACCAAGTGCCTCATGGCAAAAGGTATCAATCAGGTAACTCCCATCATTAAGACCAACATTGCTTCTGCTCCTTCATTGTTAAATTGTGTTGAAGATAGTGATGTTGAGGAACTTAATGAGCATGATCTTGACAAGTTTCTGTGCACTATTAAGGGAGAATCCAAGAAGCACTTTGTTGCTCTCGTGGAACAACTAGGTGAGGCCACTGACCTCATTGAGTCTCATGAGGAGACCATCTCCGAGCTTCAGGGACACAGTCGTGACTATGCCGATGAAATTGCCGAATTATCTAATGCTCTAGAAGAGGAGCACACTCTTCGTTTGGCTCTTGAGGAGTCATATAACGATGACTGCGCTAAAATGCAAAAGAAACTAGATCACGATGTTGTTCTTATTCGCATGCTTAAGTCTGAACAGTATGCTCTTGGGGTTGGCCATGACAGACTCAAAGAGGAGTTTGACACACTTGACAAGGCCCACAAGGCCTTGAAAGGTGCTCATTTCTCTCTGAAAGAGTCTCATGATCAACTCCAAGCAAAACTTACCAAGGAGATCTCTACGTGCCCTCCCTTTGTGTTAATTGATAATGCTTGTGTAACTAACCCCTGTTGTGAGCATGTACATCTTGTGGAGGAAAATGCCAAGTTAAAGGAGAAACTTGAGAAGGGCCTTGTGGCATGCATACAAGGTGAGAAGAGTCTGAACGACCTCTTGAGCACTCAAAAGGGTGTTGTAGGAAAGGAGGGACTTGGACTTACCTCCAAATCAAAAGGTAAAAGAAGGAACAGGAACAAACGATCTCCCACCCTCATGGACATCTTTGTCAAAGAGGGTGAGGGGACTCAGAAGGTGAACAGGAACAAGGTGGACTATGGAAACCTCAAGAATGGCAAAACCATTCCTACTAACACAGCCGACAAATTCAATTCTTCTTATGACTTATGTTGTGCTAGTGATGGGCATGTTTATGCCAGATTTGTTGGTTCCTACGATGAGGATATTGAATGGGCTATCTGGGTTCCTAAGACCCTTGTCTCTAACATGAAAGGACCCATTAAAAAATGGGTACCTAAAACCAAGCCTTGATCTATTGCAGGAGTTTGCTTCCGGTAGGGTGTCATGGTTGCTCGATAGTGGAGCAACAAATCATATGACCGGAAGCAAGGACTTAGTGGTGGATGTGCATCCTTCTCCATCTATGCCCACCCATGTCCAATTCGCCGATGCATCCTCTTCAAAGGTATTGGGATTTGGTAAGGTGGTCGTCTCTCAAGATTTATCTATTGAGAAGGTCATGCTTGTTGAGTCACTTGCCTACAATTTACTTTCGGTTCGTCAACTCGCAATCATGGGTTTTTTCCACATTCTTTAATATTGACACTGTGGTCCTCCTGAGAAGCAAGACTCTTAAAGTAGCCTATGTTGGACATGTCGAAAATGGTCTTTACGTGGTGAACTTCTCAAAGCGACCCACTAAGACTGCGACATGTTTAATGGCTAAAGTTGACGTGGGCTGGCTTTGGCATCGCCGTTTAGCTCATGTCAATATGAGATCTTTACAAAGCCTTCTGACAGGGGACCATGTTCGTGGACCAACAAATGTGAGCTTTGCTAAAGATCGTGTTTGCAGTGCCTGCATTGAAGGAAAGATTCATGAAACTGCTCATCGTCCAACGACTATTATCTACACATGGATCTGTTTGGTCCTCCATCATTTGATAGTCTTGGAGGCAGAAAGTATTGCTTTGTGATTGTTGACGACTACTCAAGATATACCTGGGTATATTTCTTTAAAAAGAAGAGTGAAACTCAACAAACGGTCATCAACTTTGCTAATGAAGCGCAACGTCAACATGAAGCAAAGATCTTGACGATTAGGAGTGACAACGATGAGTTTCTAGGTGATGAGGGAATAAAACACCAATATTCTGCACCATATACCCCTCAGCAAAACGGCGTGGCAGAAAGGAAGAATCGGACCTTGATAGACGCTGCAAGGACAATGATGGCAGAATTCAAATCTCCATATAACTTCTGGGCAGAGGCCATCAACACAGCATGTCATGCATCCAATCGGCTTTACATCCGCAAAGGCTTGAACAAGACTCCGTATGAGATTCTAACTGGAAACAAACCCAATCTCAAGTACTTCCGGGTATTCGGTTGTAAGTGTTTCATTCTCAAGAAAGGAGCACGGTTAGCTAAATTTGATTCTAGAGCACATGAGGGTATCTTTGTTGGTTATGCTACAAACTCTCATGCTTACCGTGTCCTCAACAAGTCCACCGGACTAATTGAGGAGACGTGTAACGTAGAGTTTGATGAAAATAATGGCTCCCAAGTGGAGCAAAGTGGTCTTTGTGATGTAGGTGATGAAATTCCTCCCCAAGCCATAAGAAGAATGGGGATTGGTCAAATACTCCCCATTGAGGAACCCCTTGTGGCTGAAGGAGAAGGACAATGCTCTACTCAAGTGGAGCCATCACCTTCACAAGCCCCACATGCTTCCGATGAACAAAGAGAAGACTCTCAACAAAATAAACAAGCTCCAGGTCAAGATAAATTGCCCAACAATGATGATGTGTCTCAGGATATTCAAGCACTACCCCGAGACACCGAACCGGCTCATGATCAAGATCAAGTGCAACCCCGAGATCCAGACCAAGAAGAAGCACAAGATCAAGATCAAGAGCAACCACAAATACAAGAACAAACTAGTGAACCTGCTCAAGTCGAAGGACAAGATGATCAGGAGACTGTCTCACAGTTCCCTTCTGGAGCACCAACAGCCGGCTCAAGACGCAAGGGCAAGCAAAGGAAACAAGTTGATGCTCCCCCGTTATCTAATGAAGAACTCTTGGAGCGTCGAGCAGCCAAGATTGCGAACAAGCTGAGAGTCAAGTCACATCTTATGAAGGATGTACTTGGCAGTATAAAAAGGGGAGTATCCACCCGACAACAGATTTGGAATTATTGTGAGCATCACACGTTTGTTTCGTATTGTGAACCTCAACAGGTACAGGAAGCGCTCGATGATGAGGATTGGCTTATGGCCATGCACGAAGAACATAACAACTTCGAGCGCAACCAAGTCTGGGATTTAGTGCCTAGGCCAACGGAGGAACATAATGTCATCGGGACCAAATGGATATTCAAGAACAAGCAAGATGCCAATGGAATTGTGATTCGAAACAAGGCAAGATTGGTGGCTCAAGGCTACTCCCAAGTCGAGGGTATCTACTACGGTGAAACCTTTGCCCCTGTTGCTCGTCTAGAATCTATTCGCATGTTGCTTGCATTTGCTTCTCATCATAACTTCAAGTTACAACAAATGGATGTGAAAAGTGCCTTTCTTAATGGTCCTTTGAATGAGTTGGTCTATGTCAAACAACCCCCGGGATTCGAACATCCCAAGCTCCCCAATCATGTGTACAAACTCAATAAGGCACTCTATGGCCTTAAACAAGCCCCACGCGTGTGGTATGAGTATCTTACTGAGTTGTTATAAGATCGTGGGTTTGAAATTGGGAAGATAGATCCCACTCTTTTTACTAAGAGGGTTAAAGGGGATTTGTTCATATGCCAACTATATGTTGATGATATTATCTTTGGCTCTCCTAACATTTCCTTCAATGAAGAATTTGCTGCACTAATGACTGAGAAGTTTGATATGTCCATGATGGGAGAGTTGAAGTTCTTCCTCGGGTTCGAGATTGCACAAGGTCTAGAAGGGACATTCATCAAACAAGCCAAGTACACTCAAGACATGCTCAAACGGTTCGAGCTCGAAGATGTCAAACCGATCAAGTTCCCCATGCCAACAAGATGCAAGCTTGACAGTGATCCCAATGGTAAAGCAGTGGATCAAAAGGTATATTGCTCCATGGTTGGATCCCTCCTTTACCTTTGTGCATCTAGACCGGATAATATGTTGAGTGTAGGGATATGTGCACGGTTTCAATCCGCACCAAAAGAAAGCCATTACATGGCCGTTAAGCGAATCTTTCGATATTTGGCTCATACCCCAAACTTTGGCCTCTGGTATCCCAAAGGAGCAAACTTCAATCTAGTTGGCTATTCTGACTCAGATTGGGCAGGAGATTGTGTGGAGAGGAAGTCAACGTCTGGAGGATGCCAATTCCTTGGTCGCGCATTGGTAAGTTGGTCGTCTACGAAGCAGAATTGTGTCTCCTTATCATCCACCGAAGCTGAGTATGTGGCAGCTGCAAGTTGTTGTGCACAATTGCTATGGATGAGGCAAACTTTAAAGGATTACGGTGTCACTTGTGACAAAGTGCCTCTTCTATGTGACAATCAAAGCGCTATCAAGATATCCCTCAACCCAGTGCAACATAGCAAAACCAAACATATTGATATTCGTCATCACTTCATTCGTGAACATATCAAGCTAGGTGATATTGAGGTTCACTTCATCCACACTGAAGAGCAACTTGCAGATATTTTCACTAAGCCTCTAGATGAAGCAAGGTTCCGGGAGTTAAGGCATGAGCTAAATATCATTGATTCAAGTAATGTGGATTGAAACTAGGCATGTTGCATCTCACTACGCATCCCATTTTGGTCTAGATGTAGGCATGGACATAGGGGGAGTGTTGTTCTCTCAATGAACTGTCCCTCCCCCCATTATGCATAAATCAATCTAGTCTTTCACTTTAGCCATTGTCAAATGGCACTTGTGCTTCAAAGACGAGCATTGGTCATGAACCCAAGGATAATTCTTCGCGGTGTCATACCATTGTCTCAAACATAGGTGGCCTCGGCCACCGCCCCTCCCACCTTTCTTTTGTATAGAAGAAAGGATATACAATGACAAGTCAGTACATTTTTCTAGGTGTTATCTCGTTTTTACTTACTTGTCATTTGCCCAAGTTCTTCTCTTATCCTAGGCCGCGTTGTGACATTTGCAGCGGTACTACCGCCAGCACCCCAGTGGTACTACCGCCAGGGGTAGCGGTACTACCGCCAGGACCCCAGCGGTACTACCGCCAGGGATAGCGGTACTACCGCCAGAATTCCCATCTAACACGACCGGCTAGGAAATTTTTAGGGCTGTCTCAAGGGGGAGCGGTACTACCGCCAGGACCTCAGCGGTACTACCGCTGCATCCAGCGGTACTACCGCCAGGCAGCGGTACTACCGCTAGGTCCTCAGCGGTACTGCCGCTGGCCCGTACCCCTTGGGCTATATAAAGGAGGGGGAGCCCGTTTTTCTCAGGCTCTTTCTTCTTTCTTGCGGCTCCTCCCTCCCCTAGCCCAAAATCCCCCTGTTTTGATCTCGTTTCGTGGAGCTCCTTCTCTCCGTTGGATTGGAAGGGTTGATCCACCTCTCCTTCCTCCTCCAAGGGCCATGAATCCCGGTAGTTCTCGCCGGTCGAACCCCCCAAGGGAGACGCAGTCAAAGTAGTTTCGCAACCAAGAAGCTCCCGAGGGGTCTGCCACCTCAGGTCTGCAACCCAAAAAGCAGTCCTTCAAGAAGACCGCACACAAGGATAAGGGGATCAATGTCCGAACAATGCCCCCAAGGGCTTTCTGCAGTTTCACACTCAGAACCATTATCTCAAAGAGAAGGCTGTGATCAAGAATGTTGACCATGTTTGGGCAAAGGATCAGTGCAGGATCTACCGTGATATTGTCGCGCAGTTCAAGAAGAACTATGTCCCCGTTCAGTGGATTGACCTTGCTCATCTTCAGCGGAACCTGGACTATTTTGGTGATGCCCTCTCTTTGATTGACAAACTGGGCATCAAGGACATCATCACTTTCAAGACAAAATTTGACCCCACTGCTGTTGCTCAGTTCTATGTCACGGTCCACTTCTCTCCTGATGAAGAGCGCTCTATGGTGTGGATGACAGGATCTCAGAAGATGACCGGTTCCTGGCGTGAATTCATGCAGCTCCTCAAGGTTGACTTCCAAGGAGCTGACACTCCACTTGGGTTGCGTCCTCGTGCTGCCGCCCCCACCGATAGGCCCCCCGCAAAGGACAGATTGCAGAAACTCTATGTGAGGAAGGGTGTGCTCCCCAAACATTTGGACATCATGCATCGGATCCTTCGCAACACCCTCTTCCCTCGCATTGGTAACTTTGACGAGGTTCATGGCTCTTTGGCTGAGATGCTGCTGCTTTGTGAGGAGGCTATGACTAAGGAGTCTGCCCTCTTGATATTTCTGATGTGATGTTCACGGAACTCTGGAACTGCATCATCATGCATAAGGTTCCCATCTACGGGCCCTATCTGTTCGCTTATATTTGTCAGAAGTGGCAAGAAACTTTTCCAGAGGAGGTGCTCTATGCTCAGTGTGACTACATTGTGCACGACCCAATCAAGCTTCGCATCAAGGAGAAATGGGCCAACCCATCAACTTCCTCTCAGCACATGGATACTGACACAGAGACTGCTGCTGACAGAGGAACCGCCTCTCAGTCCCGCCCTTCTGCCATGCCATCTTGGGACATCAAACCGCAGGATACGATGAAGACTCTATTCTGTATGCAGGCTAAGGGTCAGCACCAGACGCACGTGGCTCAGAAGGAGAGCCGCCAGAGGCACAAGCGTGTTCTCAGGTCTCTTGATGTGGACATCTCCAGCGGATCAGAGGACGATATCACTCCACAGGCTACTTGGATGCAGGCTCAAGGTTACCAGTGGTCTGGCGATGAGGAGGAAGAGGAGGAGCAGGATGATCAGGAGGGTACCGACGAGTCTGGCGATGCTGAGGATGAGGAGTAACTACCTCTGGCGTTAGGTGTGCCCCTTTTTGGTGTCTTATGCCAAAGGGGGAGAGAGTCTAGGAGCTGGATTTGCTTTCATAGTCGAACTTTGTTTTGCTTTCCTTTCATTCGTGGTTTGCTTCGAACTTGGTTTGCTTCTAGTTTGCTATCGTTTGTGAGACATGAACTTATGTGAGATTTATTTCCATCATATGCTGTGAGTCATATGCCCCGTATTGTCATATATCTCTATCTTTTTGTTCTCATATTTTTCTCTGTGCAAATCCGGTATTGTCATCAATCCACCAAAAAGGGGGAGATTATTGGGGCATAGTTTATGCCTAAGTAGCCTAAGTAATTTTGGTGATTGATGACAGTACCGTAAAGGACTAACCGTGTGTGTTAAGGTTTCAGATAACACACGTCAACGACACAAGACGACTCGTCTCCTCATTCATGGAACGGAAGCACGGTGCTCTCTGCGATTCTCTTTATTTGAGTCATAGGAAAGTCGTACTATTAAGAGGGGATCCGTAGTGGAAAGGTTTGGGTGGAATCTATCTTTGCACGCGCACACTTCACATATTCTCCCTTACCTTCATTTTTGGAGCGGCCCCCGCCACTGTGTTTCTTTCCTCCTTGCAAATTGGTCCCCAGCGGTAGTACCGCTGGACCTAGCGGTAGTACTGGTGCAGCCAGCGGTAGTACCGCTGGCTGGCGGTAGTACCGCCCCTGGTCAGCGGTAGTACCGCTCCAGGAGCTCAGTACCGCCTGCCTAGCGGTAGTTCGTTGACGGACCTTTTTGCGAAGACTTTCTTGGCGGTGGTAGTACTTTTGTACTACCAGGGGCCCAGCGGTAGTATCGCTGGGGCCAGCGGTAGTACCGCTGGAGTTCCAGCGATAGTACCGCTGCATCCAGCGGTAGTACCGCCCCTGGTTAGCGGTAGTACCGCTGGAGTGCTAGCGGTAGTACCGCTGCAGACAGCGGTAGTACCGCTGGAGCTCGGGCAGAGAGTGGGAAAACGGTCTGATTTCCCCCCCACTATATAAAGGGTTCTTCTAGCTGTGGAACCTCATCTCTTACCCTCTCAAGCTCCATTGTTGCTCCCTAAGCTCAAAAGTGCCCGATCTCTCTCCCTAGCCAATCAAACTTGTTGATTCTTTAGGGATTGGTTGAGAAGGCCTAGATCCACACTTCCACCAAGAGAAAAGCTGATTCCCCCACCAATCCCTTGCGGATCTTGTTACTCTTGGGTGTTTGAGCATCCTAGACGGTTGAGGTCACCTCGAAGCCATATTCCATTGTGGTGAAGCTTCGTGGTCTAGTTGGGAGCCGCCAAGCTTTGTGTGGAGTTGCCCCAACCTTGTTTGTAAAGGTTTGGTCGCCGCCTTCAAGGGCACCTATAGTGGAATCACGGTACGTTGCATCGTGCGAGGGCGTGAGGAGAATACGGTGGCCTTAGTGGCTTTTTGGGGAGCATTGTGCCTCCACAACGCTCCAACGGAGACGTACTTCCTGTCAAAGGGAAGGAACTTCGGTAACACATCCTCGTCTCCATCAGTTCCACATGTGGTTATCTCTATCCTTTACTTTGTTGGGGAACGTCGCATGGGAAACAAAAAATTTCCTACGCGCACGAAGACCTATCATGGTGATGTCCATCTACGAGAGGGGATGAGTGATCTACGTACCCTTGTAGATCGTACAGCAGAAGCGTTAGTGAACGCGGTTGATGTAGTGGAACGTCCTCACGTCCCTCGATCCGCCCCGCGATCAGTCCCACGATCTAGTACCGAACGGACGGCACCTCCGCGTTCAGCACACGTACAGCTCGACCATGATCTCGGCCTTCTTGATCCAGCAAGAGAGACGGAGAGGTAGAAGAGTTCTCCGGCAGCATGACGGTGCTCCAGAGGTTGGTGATGACCTTGTCTCAGCAGGGCTCCGCCCGAGCTCCGCAGAAACGCGATCTAGAGGAAAAACCGTGGAGGTATGTGGTCGGGCTGCCGTGGAAAAGTCGTCTCAAATCAGCCCTAAAACCTCCGTATATATAGGTGGGAGGGAGGGGAGGAGGCAGCCTCAAAACCTAAAGGTTTGGCCGAAATTGGAGGTGGAGGAGTCCTACTCCAGTCCTACTTGGAGTAGGATTCCACCTTCCCACTTGGAAACTCTTTCCACCTTGTGTTTTTTTCTTCTCAAACCTTATGGGCCTTAGTCGGAACTTATTCCAGCCCACTAGGGGCTGGTTTATCTCTTCCCATAGCCCATGAGACCCCTTGGGGGCGTGACACCCCTCCCGATGGTCCCCGGCACCCCTCTCGGCACTCCCGGTACACTACCGATGAGCCCGAAACTTTTTCGGTAATGCATGAAAACCTTCCGGTAACCAAATGAGGTCATCCTATATATCAATCTTCGTTTCCGGACTATTCCGGAAACCCTCGTGACGTCCGTGATCTCATCCGGGACTCCGAACAACATTCGGTAACCAACCATATAACTCAAATACGCATAAAACAACGTCGAACCTTAAGTGTGCAGACCCTGCGGGTTCGAGAACTATGTAGACATGACCCGAGAGACTCCTCGGTCAATATCCAATAGCGGGACCTGGATGCCCATATTGGATCCTACATATTCTACGAAGATCTTATCGTTTGAACCTCAGTGCCAAGGATTCATATAATCCCGTATGTCATTCCCTTTGTCCTTCGGTATGTTACTTGCCCGAGATTCGATCGTTAGTATCCGCATACCTATTTCAATCTCGTTTACCGGCAAGCCTCTTTACTCGTTCCGTAATACAAGATCCCGCAACTTACATTAAGTTACATTGCTTGCAAGGCTTGTGTGTGATGTTGTATTACCGAGTGGGCCCCGAGATACCTCTCCGTCACACGGAGTGACAAATCCCAGTCTCGATCTATACTAACTCAACGAACACCTTCGGAGATACCTGTAGAGCATCTTTATAGTCACCCAGTTACGTTGCGACGTTTGATACACACAAAGCATTCCTCCGGTGTCCGTGATTTATATGATCTCATGGTCATAGGAACAAATACTTGACACGCAGAAAACAGTAGCAACAAAATGACACGATCAACATGCTACGTCTATTAGTTTGGGTCTAGTCCATCACATGATTCTCCTAATGATGTGATCCCGTTATCAAGTGACAACACTTGCCTATGGCCAGGAAACCTTGACCATCTTTGATCAATGAGCTAGTCAACTAGAGGCTTACTAGGGACAGTGTTTTGTCTATGTATCCACACAAGTATTGTGTTTCCAATCAATACAATTATAGCATGGATAATAAACGATTATCATGAACTAAGAAATATAATAATAACTAATTTATTATTGCCTCTAGGGCATATTTCCAACATACTTTGTATTTGCTTATGCTTGTGACTATATCTTACTTGTTTTAATAGCTCTCGTTGTTAGCTTCTTTAGGGTTCACCTCATTGTCGTATTATTTGTGAACCCGTATGTTGTTTACCTTAACTTGCTAAGATTAATTAAAAAGTGGTCGTTGTCTATTCACCCCCCGCCTCTAGCCAACCATATCGATCCTTTCACACGGACCACTCGGGTTAAACTTGAAGAGCCTAGCATGTACAAACATGGCCTCAGAACACAAGAGACCAAAAGGTCGAGCATGAATCATATAGTTGATATGATCAACATGAAGATGTTCACCACTGAAACTATACTCAACTCACGTGATGATCAGACTTGAGTTAGTGAATTTGGATCATGTGACACTCGAATAACTAGAGGAATGTCTATTTAAGTGGGAGTTTATTAGTAATATGATTAGCTAAGCTCATTATCATGAATATAGTCATAAGGTCTTTGCAAATTATGTTGTAGCTTGCGTAGTAGCTCTACTGTTTTTGATATGTTCCTAGAGAAAATCTATCTATCTATTCTATCTATCTTCTATTATATACTAAAAGCAAAATACGGGTAAAAAATAGAAGAATTAGCTAGAAAATCCCACATTAATCAGAAAACAATAGCCCTTCATCTAATGGACCATCATATTTTAAGGGACATTAGCCATACGATCTTCTTAACATGAAATAATTAGTGTCCCACATGATTTACCGTTCCACTTAAATCAATCTCGACGTGACAACAGATGTAATTAGCTTAACCACGGTTTAATAATGGACTTAAATCAAACTGCATGTGCTAGATCATGTACATGTCTACCGAAAACCACGCCAATAACCCAGCTATGCAGGCCCAATGCTTCAGGTCCATGATCAATCACTCCATATTCTAATTCGGGTAAATAGCTCCTCTGTGACAACGTTGAGGGGCAATTGATGGACAACGACATCGTCGGCTGAAATGGCTCACGTGCGATGTTTTTTAGAGCACAAATAGCCCAGGTGCGACATGCTGATTAAACGCAACTGATGTATGATCTTAGGATTATGTGAGACCACCGAATGTTGGACCCACCACCACTTATCCACGTTAGCGCGGGACATATCCAACTAACCGCGTTGGACCCACCTCACCGCAGCTAGACCCACCTGTCAGCGCGGGACCCACCTCACCGCAGCTAGACCGACCACTTATCCATGTCAGCATGGGACCCACCTCACCACAGCTATGCCTGAACCGCGCCCGTGCCCGCCCGCCCGCCCCCGTGCAATTTCTTCCCCCTTTCCCCTATCTTCCTCTTCTCCAGCGACGAAGCGCGACAACGAGAGAGAGATGCCTACCTCCTCCTCTGCCTCGCAGTCAAGATGGCAACGGGATGGGAAGGTTAGATTTCACTTATTTGGCAGCGATTTGCTCTAGTTTCTCCTCATTTCGGCTTTAGTAGTCGAATTTGGGATTTAGGGTTCGTGTTGCTTTTTCCAGATCCTGAAGAAATGTGACCATTTCGAGTGGATGGATGCGTAGAGGCTTCAATTTGAGGGCTACATTGATCCGAATGGGCGGCAACCTGGGAGCTCAATTTGGGCTTGTCGCCGAATGTTGTGGAGAATTGGGGGGACAGAGCCGTGACGACGACTTGGAATGCGCGCAATGCTAAAGCAGATCAAGAAACATCTCAAGCAGATGGTCGATTTGTAGAAGCAAGCAAATGCAATGACATGAGGATTTTATGGCTGTATCATTGCTCTATTTTTTTACTTGTTGTTCATCCGTCGCTAGAAGGGCGTGGATAGAATTTGTAGTCACCTTGGGGCCCGTCAGCTTGAGGGCAGAGGACGTGATCTATGCACCATGCCAAGTTCGTGGATTCCGATTTGCTATCGCAATTTCTTCAGTCAACTTGTTGTTGTCAGTCTTAAGTCCAACACTTGTATACACTGTTACTTATTCAGTTAATGGGCAAGACGACAAAAATTCAGCTCATGTTAAAAAAAACTCAATGGGCTACCCAATAGATTGTTGGGCCGTGACAATGACGTTGAGTAAATGTCCCCTGAGTAAATAACCCAAAAAATCCCACAAGCGTAGGGGCACCAATATATCCCTGCTTATTTAACAATTAACCCGTAACCATGTAAAGAGACTAAGCCATACAACCCTTCTAAACTTGGCCCAATTACCACTTCCATGGGCTTTTGGGGCATATGCCTTAGGCCTTCTACAAAGAAGAAAAATATTGGCACGACTGTTTTTTTTAGCGGGAAATATTGGCAAATCATCCCGCGTCGCTTTTTGAACGCGGTGACGTTGTCATCCAGAAGGAAAAAAGAAAACCCCAAAGGTACCGAATGGAATTCTACATATATAGTAGGTCGAACATATATAGTAGGTGGACGCACAATACATAGATGGGTACCCATATATAGATATATATTACACGATACATAGATAGTAGGACGAACATAGTTTTTCATATATTACACGATACATAGATAGTACAACGAAAATAAAATGGGGGAACGCCGCCCCTAAAGCCTAAACCCCGACCACCATCGCCTTCTCCGGGCGCCCCACCTTCTCCTTCTCCGGCATATTCACTGCTCGTCGAAGTTGTAGGGGAGGGAGTGCGTCTGGTTGGGAGCGGGGAAGATGCTCTCGTAGTACGTGAAGATGTTGTAGGCTGTGAATGCGATGAACTCGCATCCACACCAGAAGGCTCACCCGAGGAGCGCATGCGCATCGCACCCGTTCCTGGAGGTGACGGTGAGCATCACCAGGGGGATGCCACCATCGTCCGGATTGATGTTGAGACGGAACATCGGGCGTGTGCCGGGTGGGAGGTTGAGGTGGGCGTAGCTGAGGTTGAGGAAATCGCGGGTGAGTTCCACCGGGCCCCTCCACCTCGATATGGCCCAGACGCGGAGGGTGTCCTCCTCGATCACGCCATCCGGGAAGCGCCTCTCTGGCACGACGGGCAGCGGGTTGAGGGTGACTCCGACGAACTCCATCACGACTAGAGAGAGAGGAGGGGAACGGGAACTGGAGGGGCGAGAGGGGGCGCTAGAACTGGATATGTGGTTTCGGTGGAGAGAGGTGGTGGTTATATAGCCGGTTGGAGAAGATGAAGGCAAAGAGAGACATGCGAGTAAACGGCCAACGCTGTGTTCTTGAAGTTGAATCGAGCGTGCTTGTGCCCTGTTTTTGCCGCCCGTTGCAACCGAGTCTGAACAACGACGTTAATTGCTCTGGTCCGACGTGATGTCTGAGACGAGTTAGCGATGTGGTTTAATTGTTGTGGTGCGACGTCCGAATCGATGCATGCAAAAGCGGGCACCCTGCGAAAGACTACACGAAACACAACGGGCCAACGGGTGTCTTGCTGACCAACCAATCCGAGCGCAGAACGAGCGTCTCGGGAATCGTTGTGGCTGAGGGGCCGATCGCAACCGTCCGATGCAAGATTTATTCTACAAGGCCTCGATCCAATAGCCGAGGTCAAATCTTGGTTAACATGATTTTGGTTGACCAAGTTTGAAATGATCATACATAATTAAAAAAATCGAAAAAATATATAACCGACGCACATAGTACTGTTATGTCATATAGTAACGAGAAAAAAAATATCAACCTCTCTTATAAACAATGGAACGAAAAATCCTTCACCAATATGTGATATCTCGAACATAGTAGTCCAGATTTTCAAAACTTTGAAAATGAAAATACTCAAAACCTCACAAAAGCTTCATTTTGGAGTGACTAAGAAGGATCCAGGCTTGGTTTGTCATTTTCATGTTTGAAACTTTTTTAAATGTTTGTCAATCTTAGGTTTGACCAAGTTTGAAATGAGCATAAAAAATAAAATAGAAATTTAAAATATTGAAAACCAACGCACATATTCTTACTTTGTCATATACTAACAACTCAAATTGATTTGGCTGTTTTAGACATGGTGGTCAAAAAACCTGTTTTGAAATGGGGTATTTACCCCCTTTGGAGCTAATTTGAATCTCATGTGTGAAGACAAGTGGTTTTGCGTGTTGAACTTTGAACTTTCAAAAACATCACAAAAGCTTCATTTTGGAGTGATTAAGAAGGATCCAGGCTTGGTTTGTCATTTTTATGTTTGAAACTTGTTTAAATGTTTGTCAAACTTAGGTTTGAGCAAGTTTGAAATGAGCATAAAAAAATAAAAAAAATATTGGAAAACCATTGCACATATTCTTACTTTTCATATACTAACAGCTCAAACTGATTTGGCTATTTTAGACATGGTGGACAAAAAACATGTTTAGAAATGGGGTATTTACCCCTTTGGAGCTAATTTGAAACTCATGTGTGAAGACAAGTGGTTTTGTGTGTTGAACTTCAAACTTTCAAAAACATCACAAAAGCTTCATTTTGAAGTGACTAAGAAGGATCCAGGCTTGGTTTGTCATTTTCATGTTTGAAACTTGTTTAAATGTTTGTCAAACTTAGGTTTGACCAAGTTTGGAATGAGCATAAAAAATAAAATAAAAAAGAAAAATATTGGAAAAGCAGTGCACATATTCTTACTTTATCATATACTAACAACTCAAATTGATTTGGCTGCTTTATACATGGTGGACAAAAACCTGTTTAGAAATGGGGTATCTACCCCATTTGGAGCTCATTTGAAACTCATGTGTGAAGACAAGTGGTTTTGGGTGTTAAACTTCAAACTTTCAAAAACATCACAAAAGCTTCATTTTGGAGTGACTAAGAAGGATCCACGCTTGGTTTGTCATTTTCATGTTTGAAACTTGTTTAAATGTTTGTGAAACTTAGGTTTGACCAAGTTTGAAATGAGCATACAAAATAAAATAAAAAATAAAAATATTGGAAAACGAGTGCACATATTCTTACTTTGTCATATACTAACAACTCAAATTGATTTTGCTGTTTCAGACATGGTGGACAAAAAACTGTTTAGAAAAGGGGTATTTACCCCCTTTGGAGTTAATTTGAAACTCATATGTGAAGACAAGTGGTTTTGGGTGTTGAACTTCAAACATTCAAAAACATCACAAATGCTTCATTTTGGAGTGACTAAGAAGGATCCAGGCTTGGTTTGTTATTTTCATGTTTGAAACTTGTTTAAATGTTTGTCAAACTTAGGTTTGGCCAAATTTTAAATGAGCATAAAAAATTAAAAAAAAATATTGGAAAACGAGTACACATGTTCTTACTTTGTCATATACTAACAACTTAAATTGATCGGCACCAGTTTTCTATTTTTGATTTTTTTAATTACTTATGCTCAACCCTAACGTTTGAAAACCGTACAACCTCGTTCGTGATAGCCAAGTTTGTGAAGGTTTTTTCATGAAAAACTGCATAGTCCAGATTTCTTATTTTTCCTATGGAGTTAGTCACATAGAATGATGATTGTCACAAGTTTCCAATTTTTTTGATTTTTTTGAATTACTTATGCTCAACCCTAACGTTTGAAAACCGTACAAAACCTCGTTCGTGATAGCCAAGTTTGTGAAGGTTTTTTCATGAAAAACTCTATAGTCCAGATTTCTTATTTTTCCTATGGAGTTAGTCACATAGAATGATGATTGCCACAAGTTTTCTATTTTTTTGATTTTTTTGAATTACTTATGCTCAACCCTAACGTTTGAAAACCTCTCAAAACCCCATCAAAACCCTGCACCTGTCCCGACCATTGGATCGCCGTGAATGGACGGTCTGGATCAGGAAGTAGGGCTACGTCAGCAATCCACGGGGTGCGCTTTCATTGGTCGGCCCAGCTCCGCCAAAACGTACGCTCCTCCACATCGATTAACTGAAGAATTGTTGCACTTTGTTAACTGAAGAATTGATGCGCTACCAGAGAGTGCAGTGTTGCCGTGGCCAAGGTCGCGGACGAGGGGATTTGAAAACTTTGAAAATGAAAATAGTCAAAACCCCACCAAAGCATTGCAAATAGCATCATTAAAACAACACATCATTACAAATAGCATCACATCATTATTCCAAATGTTGGTTCAACTTTCAAGTTTTGAATTCAAATGACAAGTCTTCACTTCAGAACACAATTGCCAATCACATCATTATTACAAATTTTGGATTCAAATAACAAGTCTTCACATCAGAACACAATTGCCAAATCTATTTATTTTGCCTCTTATTACCACTCGATTTCTTCGAATTCTCAATTTCTACGGTGGACAACTTGTTGATGCTCCTGGTTTTCTTGCCATGACCAGTAGGCCTCCCCACGACACGGCCAAGCACCTCAGCATGGTTCACCTGATGCACCTCCTCAACTTCAGCAACAATTTCACTTTGCACAGCAAGCTCCAGAACAGGTTCACTTTGCACAAGAAGCTCCAGAACAGGTTCAGTTTGCACAACAAGCTCCAGAACAGGTTCAGTTTACAGAATTGGTTCATGTGCATCGAAAACAGGTTCACACTGCTCTGGTGTATCGAAAACAGGTTCAGTTTGCTCTGCTGCATCTAGAACATGTTCAGTTTGCTCCGGTGCATCCAAAATAGGTTCAGTTATTGGATTAAACCTTCTTTTCTTTGTACATCCATTGAGTCTTGCCTTTTTCACTGGCCAACACTGTTCAACAACAAGAGGTGGCATTTTTTCTGCACGCTTTCTCGTGAAAAATAAATCATATCACTTGGTTAGAGACTGAAAAAGCATAAACAACAAGAAACATCATAAACAGTAACAGTAACATACTTTGGTCTTTTTGGAGTGTAACGACATTTTGGTGAACCAATTCTATGCCCAAGTTCCTCACACAACTTGCATGTGTTTTTGTTACCTTCTTGATCCCTTTTTGGCTTCACATCCTTATCATTTTTCCCTTTCTTACTACTCCCACCTTTCTCAAACCATGCTTTGAATTTGCTCTGTTTGGGCCTTCCAGCCTTTCTTCTAGTGATGGGTGGACACATGAAAAATTCAAAGTCCACCTCAGGCCACTGTGATTGGTCTGTCAGTGCTGGAATTGGAGTAGCATATGCATCCCTGAATCTCTGTACTGAGTAGTAGTCATGCAAGTATGGGTGCATATTTAACTTGGGTCTAGATGCTAAAAAGAGTATGGCGTGCTCACATGGTTTCCCAGTGTGTTGCCACTCTTGGCAAGTGCATTCATGCAAATCAGTGTTGACAACATGCCTCTTGCTAGTCTTTGTATCTCTAACTTCAGCACCCCACAATGACGATTTCTCAACAGCTAGATGTGAAAGCTTTCGACTCATGTTGACCACCTGTTGTACCACTGCTGGTAGCTTATCCCATTGTAAAAGCTCACCATTTCTTCTTCTCAACTCCCACATACGCATCATCATGATCCTGATTTGGTCCACCATGTCATGCACACGCAAATCTTTCAACTCCTTCACCTTGTTGTTGAAACTTTCTGCCAAGTTATTGTTGATATGATCACACTTGATGGCAGTATTAAAACCTGACCTATACCATAAAAGAGAATGCTATGTGTTCAACCATGTAGAAAAATCATTCTCACCACATGCTGCCATTATCTTACCAAGGTGATAGGAATAGGTCTGTGTGGTGTAGGATCTTGCGGCTAGCCACATGTGCCCAAATTCTTCCCTTCTGAATTTTTTGATCAAATTCATCCACATATGGCCAAAGCACCCCTCTGCTCAACATGGGGGAAAACAATCTTGACTGCATTTTCTAGCCCTTTGCATGCATCCGTGTGGATGGCCAAAGGTGATACTGGCCATATGCATCTTTTCAACTGCATCATGAACCATGTCCACGATGCCTCTGTCTCTGATTGGTACATTCCAATGGCAACAGGAAACATCCAGTTGTGTCCATCTAGAGCATTGCATGCTGCCAGCTGACCATTCCACTTTCCAGTCAAAAAAGATGAGTCTATGCTCAAATATGGACGGCACCCCGCTTTAAATCCATCGATGCAAGGCTTTAGACACATAAAAAACTTGTTGAAATAAACCTTGCCATCCTCTTTGACCTCAGTATCTATCTCCACCACACTTAGAGGTGACCTCTTCTCCACCTCTGCTTTAAAGTTATACAACATCCTAAATGTATTTGCCCAATCACCGTATAATGCTTTCATTGCCCTTTGTTTTGCCTTCCACACTATGGTATATTTCAGCACAATAGGGTATTGCTTTTCCAAGTCAACTTTAAGTCTCTTTGCTGTAGTGTTTGGTGTCTTGGATAAAATAGGAGTAATCTTTTCTGTAATCCAAAGTTGTGATGTCATCCTTGAAACTCTGTGTGAACTGGTAATACAAGTATGCTGATTTGGGATTTGATTTACCATGATTGTACTTCCAACAGGTTATCGTCTAGCAGATATGTACCACTTACAAGGATTGGCACCTCCATCATAACCTTGGCACCTAGCATAAAATTTCTTTCGATCAGTCTACAAAGTCTTGGCCTCAAACTCATGATTCACTGCATAGGTCTAGAAACACATCCTAAACTCATCCATGTTTGGCCACAACTTTCCCACTTCAATAACAGGGTTCTCTTTATCATACAAATTTACCATCTCATTGTCATCTGCATCATCCACATCATCTGCACCCATTTCCATCACATGCTCGAGGATATCAGCATCATCTTGAGGGTTTGAATTTCGGGGGTTAGCACCAGCAGGCACACTAGTGTCATCTTTCTCCTTATCTCTGTCATCAACTGGAATGCCAAATAATTTGGCCATCTTAATGTCAGCTATAGGTGCAATGACCAAATATGTACGTTCCTCTAAATCTACATCATTCCAATCAATAGAAACAATTGTTCCAGCACCATTGTGGCCCTCTTCTTCATCAGCATCATCCCTTCTTTCTGCACCTATTACTGTCAGTTCAGAAATCATCGGCAACAACATCTGCTTTTGTGCAACCCACTCAGCATCTGCCATCTGTGAAGCAATTTTTGATTGCACATAACCAACTTTGGAATCAGATTTTAGATCAATTAACTCTGCATAAAAAGTTGCAGCTTTGCTTGTCCAACCTTCTTGTCGATCAATTTGAGCTACCATATCTTCCCCATGCTCGATTCTCACATAACAACCCTTCCAATTGTCGAACCGTAGCAGTGATACCTCTTGATCTGGATCCCAAACAATACTCTCCCCAATTCTCTCGACCAAATTTTGCACGGCCTTCTCCTCCATGCTCTGCAACTCCTGTGGATCAATATCTCTACAATCGACATCCCACCAAACAAATGTATCTCTATGAATGTCTTGGACGCTACCATCAACTAGCATGGCTTTACAACGAAAGAATTCTACTGTAATTGCGAAGGTAGGCGCAGAATCTCCCCTGCCCCTGTTTGTCAATGGCGGGAAGGGGGGAAGCGGTAGTTGAGTGAAGTACTTCACGGGACGACGCACAAATGGAGTTCAAGAACAGCTAAAGAAGGGGGGTTGGGTGCATTACCGATTAGAAGTATTCTCTCCTCCCTCCATCTAATTCAATCCGTCCACAACACACGAATCTACATTCCAAATTGACGGGGGAAACAGAGCGTGAGGCAACAAATCCTTGCAAAATTGTGGGGAATGGTTCTAGGTTGCGAAATTACTCACGAGAGATAGCTTCTGTGCCGCCGAGGAAGGCTATCCATTGCCCCCAAAAGAAAATCACTGCTGCCGCCGGACAAGAGGCACAGGGCGGCGGGAGCCGTCGAGCAGGGGAGAATTAAGTGGAAGGGGTCAACTCGCGGGCGGCGTAACAACTAAAGTAGGTCCCACCTGGCGGAGCACATAACCCATGTCCTAAACGGGTTGTCCTAACCTAACCGCGTCGCCCGTTAACAGCCAGACGACCGTTTTATCACTTATTCCTTTCTGAGCTATTGCCACTCGTTAAAACGTCGCACGTGAGCCATTTCAGCCAACAATGTCGTTGTCCATCAAATTCGCCTCAAAGATGTCGCACATGAGCTATTTGCCCATTCTAATTCCTACATATATACGCCCAAGTGTGTTTAGACTCAAAAAAATACATTCAAGGTAAGTTTAAAAAAGAAGAACGTACATCATGGACACACGGGACAAGCGCTTCTCTGATCCAAACTATACATTTTTATAAGGAAATGTTTCCCTTCGGCGTGTCGGCCGAAGCAACACGCCGGTCGCTCACTAACCACGCGTCTCACGTGCGACCCGCACGTATGGCCATCACTAGTAGAAAAAAGGGCTTTCGTCCCAACTCGATTTACACATTAGTCCCGGTTCCATTACAAACCGGGACTGATGTTAGCATTAGTCCCGGTTAGAGCAGCAAGGGCGCCGGTCGGGCATTAGTCCCGGTTCAAATGGGACTAGGCTTTAGTCCCAGTATGTGTCTTGAACCGGGACTAAAGGACAGACCTTTAGTCCCGGTTCGAGACACGAACCGGGACTAAAGGGGGTTTGATTTTTTTTTTTCTGTTTTTAATTTTTTTTTCTGTTTGTAGTTTTTGTTTTAAATTGCTTATATCTTTTAGTTTTCAAATTTGAATGGTTTAAATTTGAATTTGTTCAAATTTGCTTCAAACCCAAATTGTGAATAACTTGAGTTTACAAATAGTTTTTAATATAATTCTTTTTGCTCCTAGTCATGTGTTAGATTGTTGTCACAGTAAGATTTATTTGGTTATTTTTAGAATAATTTAAAATAGGATTTTAATTAAAACAAAATTGTTTTGCTTATATAGTTGTTTTAGTCATTTAACTGTGTTTTTTATTATTTTTAATTAGTTCTTTCAGTAGATTTTAACATGTTGTAGTATGGTGCATATTGAATGCACAAAAAGTCCGGAGTTGAAATAATTTTAATAAAATGCCTTTGTAGGAGATGGGTTTTCGTGTGAAACCTTGATACTTCGGAGGAGATGGTCTAGTTTGTACACGAAGTGCATCCAGTTTTTGCCATAACCCTCTCAACTTTTTAGGACAAACTATGTGGGTGAAATGATTATACCATGCCAATTTCAACATTTTCAGAGTTCATTATACTCCTTCTCAATTTCAGGGTCATTTAGCTCAAAAAATCATTAAATGCATGAAAAATAGCAAATAAAGTTAGAAAGGGTTAATTCTGGCTTGGTTAACCTTAGTTGTGACTCTCGCGGGAATGATGCTAGCAGATGTAGTCGACGGGTATGATTGGACTCTTGGCTAAAGGGGGATTCTCAAATTTCCAAACTCTACCCTCCCTTGGACCGTTTTTTTTAGTTTTGTAGAAAATAAACAAAAATGATGAAATCTTCAAAAAATAAAATCCTTTGAAATGTAGTTAGGTTTTAGTGTCTAGTTGATATAGAAATTTTGAGATATGAATTTTGACCGTTTTTGAAAAAAAACAAATGTAAAACAACCATAAATTTTGCATACGACGTAAAAAAAGTTATTTCAAAAAGAAGTTTTTTTTCTAGAAAAATAAGAAAAAATAATTTTATTTAAAAATATTAGGTTGTTTTCATTGAAATTCACTATTATTATTACTTATTTTGTTTATTTTAATAATTGTTTGAATTCAAAAAATTGAATCATGTGACATGATATCAAGACCCCACGTTGTTTAGGATTGATAGCTTACTATTGTGAGGAAAACAACAAGTGCAGACTTGGCAATTAGGGGCGGTAGAACCAGAAAGTTAAGCGTGCTCGGGCTGAAGTGTGACAACCCGAGACCGACGTTCCAGAAGATTCCCCTTTTATTACGTTTTCGTCGTGTGGCTTATTTGTCTGTCGCTCTCATCATCGCATCATGCGCATCATCTGCATTGCATCGGCATCCCGTTGCCGCGAGTTTTCAAAACTTGCATCCGTTATTAGTTGTCGGTTCTCTCCGTGTTCGTCGTTGCCCATGTTGAGCCCGACCACACTCGCACGCGCCCGCGGCATCGTAAAACCTTGTTTTTAAAAGTGTGTATAAAACTTTCTCTGATTGGGTTGAAACTTGGCGTGCGGTCTTGTTTAGTTGTAGGTAGGCCGCGTGCCAATTTTCGTCGCAATCAGAGTCCGTCTGGTACCCGAACGGTCGACCGTAGCGGCACCATCTTCGGTTATTCGTCGGACGTTTTTTCGGTGTTTTAAAATACGTTGCCAGGTGCCCGTTTTCCCTCTCTTCTATGGCTAGCCTACTCTACACGGCCACTTAACCCGTCCTTGCGTGCGAGACCGTTCGATTCCGATCGCGCGGTTGAAACCCGGGCGAAAAACTTCTAAAACTAGCGCCCCCATTGTTATAAATAGACCTCCCATGCCATTTTTAGACAGCAAACCCTAATCCCCTCAAAATCCGGGCCCCACCTACCCTCCAGCCGCCAGTCTCCTCCTCCCAGCCGTCGCGGGCCTGCCCGAGCCCATTTGAGGCCCGTCGGGCCCAGAACCGCCGTCGCGTGCCCGAGCCGCGCCTCCCGCTCCCTGGCGCGGCGCCTCTCCTCGCGGTGTTGCCGCACAGCCAAGCGACCCCGCGCCGAAGCTCCGCCCTCGCGCTGCTGCAGGTGACCGGAGCCGCGGCCGCCAGCGACCAGCCCGGTGCCTCCTTGCCGCCTCGCAACCCGAGCTCTGCCATCTCGCCATGGACGTCGCCGTCGGCCGAGCTCTCCGCGCCTCCTCTCCAGATCCGGCACCCCGTGGCCAGATCCGCCGCCGCCCCCTCGGATACCGTCGCCGGAGCCCTGCCTCGCCGGGGCCAAATCTCGTCTACACCTCTGCCCATGCGGGAACGAGAGGGCACGACGAGCACGCCCGCCCGCTCGCTCGCTATCGCGTGGGTCGGCCTCCCATGCCGGTGCCTCGGCCCAGCGACCAGCTCGCCCAACCAGGTCGGCCTCCTCCAGGCGCGCCCCAAGCCGAGTGCCCTGAGGCCCATCTCCAGTGCCAGGCCGGCCTCGCACTCGGCCTGCCTCTTCTCCTTCACCTGGGCCACGGCCCACCAAGGTGAGCTCCCGAGCGCCCTATCCCATGCCCACGGGCGTCAATTAGCTATTATGCTCTATCAGATCAGTCCCGAGTAGTGTATTTAGGTTTTTCTGCGAATTAGATTTTTCAGAATAATGCTAGATATTAAAACGCCCGTAACTTTTATTTCGTGTATCGGATCGGAACGAATTATATATGTAAATTGAATAGTTTTTCGCGTAGATTCATATTTTGCAAATTGCATGCATATTTGAAATGGTTTGGCTTGCCGTATGCCTAGTTTTGCGTGCTGTCCCAATAGGGGATTGTCCCGTATTTATTTTCGTGCGTGTCCGGATTGCTCAAATCCCGTAGGTTAAATGCTCATGTTATTAGGGACCTTTTGCCATGTATTTTAGAGTAGTTGTTTGCATTTTTGTATGTAGGTTCCATCGCTAGTACATTATATCATGTTTAGGACATATTCTCGCATATACGTGTGGCGTTAGTTTTATTTTGCAACCCCACATATTATACATGTTTTCGGGGTAGAAAAATCCATAAAATTTAACTGTGCATTTAGTTTTAGCTTTTGAGCAAGTTAGTGCATGTGATATTTTGCCATGTTGCCCTTTTGTTTATTTTGTGGGATTTAATCCGTGCATGGTATGAATGACTTGTCAACTAGAGATATGCCCTTGGATGTGTAGGCTAGCCTCTCGTAATTTTGGTTGCAATAGAAATCCATGTTTAGGTGTTGTTTGCTTGTTGCCAACATGCTAGAAAATACTGCTGATTTGGAGATGATGAAATATTTTTAAGCCTGAAATCTGTTATATTTTATTGTTGTCTTTTCATGAGTTTATCTGGTGTTATGTAGCTCTTTTGAGGTTGGTGCAATGGAGTTAGTTGTAGTCCTTAAGATTCTATAGTATGCTGTAAATTTTTATGCCATTTGGTGCCCTGTAGCATATAGTTTTGCTGCTGTCAATATGCCTTCATATCGTAAACTGCACTGTCAAAACTGATATTTTCACTAAGTCTGAAACTGTGTGTGAGATGCCATTTTGTGAGTTCTTTTCCTAGTGATCCATGCTTCCATGTTAGATGTAGTTAGTAGTATCTTGTAGTGCATCTTTCCCTCTACTGTCTCATGCCTTGTTTCAGCATTTTGCATTTGTGTAGCTTGTTGTTCGGGGTGTAGAAAATGACATGTTGTTGTTTTGGGCAGATTGTAGCTAATTCTTGTTTAGCTTGTAGTTGTTGAACCGTTGCTCTATTTTGACCGTGTCCTATATGAAACTTGCTTAGAATCTCGTGGAGTTTCATATTATCTTGCTAGTTGTATGTTTTGAAATGCTTGTGACTGTCGTTGCACACATATTGCATTCATGCCATCATATCTTGCATTGATCATATCTTTTGAACTGTAGCTCCGTTGGAGATGTTCTCTAACTATAAATTGATTGATACGACGTGTAGTATCATGTGACCTAT
The DNA here is from genome assembly GCF_904849725.1 of Hordeum vulgare subsp. vulgare. Classification (NCBI taxonomy): domain Eukaryota; kingdom Viridiplantae; phylum Streptophyta; class Magnoliopsida; order Poales; family Poaceae; genus Hordeum; species Hordeum vulgare. The sequence goes on from NC_058524.1 coordinate 83,068,111, forward strand.
TTAATTTGTTGTTTCATAAATATTTAAAATTGTTAGTTCAGATCTGGACAGACTTATAAATTAACATATGAGGTCGTCTCGGAGATGCTATATGTCGTTTCCAACATTATTTAAAATGCCTAGATAGGTAGATTAATAATGCTTAACCTCTTGCCATGTTTAATAACATTTCATATTGCCGTGTACCTAATCGGGATAGAACTAAATAATTCGTATGTGGAGTTTTGTCAATATGCAACTCGTTGCATATCGAACTTCACTTAACGTGTAGTGTTGATTGTTGTGAATTGCCAAGCCATGTCTTGCATATGTTCAACCGATCATGCATCATATGTGTATTGCATCTTGTCATGCATGTGTCGTGGTGAATATCGTGTGTTTAAACCAGTTTTTTCTGGTTTGCATCGTCTCGATAGAGTTCCGCAAGCGTGTCGGAAAGTGAGGACCCGTTCGACCACATCGGTTCGTCTGCTTCACGGAGTCGTTCTTCTTCCAAGCGGGATCTCAGGCAAGATGACCATTTCCCTAGATACCATTACTATCATTGCCATGCTAGTTTTATCATTTATATCGCTATGTCTCGCTGACTACCACCTGTTAAATATAAGCCTCTCAACATTGCCATGAAAACCTTCAACCTGTTCACAACCTAGCAAACCACTAATTGGCCATGTTACCGCTTGCTTAACCATCTGTTAGCGTTGCTAGTTGCAGGTGCGGTTGCTTCCATGTGATAACATGGGTTCCTTGTTATATCACCATATTAATGCTATTTAATTTAATGCACCTATATACTTGGTAAAAGGTGGAAGGCTCGGCCTTTCTAGCCTGGTGTTTTGTTCCACCTTTGCCCCCTTAGTTTCGGCTATCGGTGTTATGTTCCATAATTGAGCGCTCCTAACACGATCGGGGTTGTTATGGGGACCGCCTTGATAATTCGTCTTAGATTAAAGCTGGTCTGACAAGGCCCATCTTTGGTTTTACATTTTCCTATAACTAATAAAATTGCATAGGGACCCGCCGGCACCCGCGGAGTAATCAATCAACCCCCGGGCCAGTGCTCCGCATGAGTGTTGGTCCACCCACCTAGTAGTCGGCGGTGGCACCTCGGGGCAACTCAAGCGTTTGGATACCGTCCACTATGCATAGACGGTTGTGTCCTGAGAACGAGATACGTGGCTCCTATCGGGTTCGTCGACACACCGGGTGGCCTTGCTAGATTAGTTTTACCTTTTACGAAATATCTTGTGCATCGGGATTCCAGTGAAACTTTGGGTAATCTCAGAGTTGAGGTTTTCCACTAAGGAATCCGACGAAGTCACGAGTTTCGTGATCGAGGATTTCTATGCGGCTTGTGGTAATTTGTGATGGACTAGTTGGAGCACCCCTGTCGGGTTAAATCTTTTCGAAAGCCGTGCCCGCGGTTATGAGGCAACGTGGAAACTTTGTTTAACACTGGTTCTAGACAACTTAAAGTTAACTTAATTAAAACTTGCCAACTGAGTGCATAACCGTGACTGTCTCTTTCGTGAGCTCCTTCTCCGATCGAGGACACGGTGAGGTTATGTGTGACGTAAGTAGGTGTTCAGGATCATTAATTTGATCATTAATCGTTGACGTCCGTTATGCGTAGATCAACCCCCTCTTTATTCTTGTACTCCTAAGTTAGCCACCTCAAATGAATGCTTAGTCATTGCTGCAACCTCACCACTTAACCATACCTCACCTATTAAGCTTTGCTAGTCTTGATACCTTTAGAAATGATATTGCTGAGTCCCCTGTGGCTCACAGATTACTACAACACCAGTTGCAGGTACAGGTAAAGGTTATTTGACGCGAGCGCGTTGATTGTTCATTTGGAGTTTCTTCTTCTTCTTCATCATCGATCTAGGATGGGTTCCAGGCCGGTAGCCTGGGATAGCAAGGATGGACGTCGTTCTTTTCTCGTTTGTTTTCGTCCGTAGTCGGACCCCGCTCTTCTTCATGATATTTATGTATTGTACTGATATGACTCTGATGTACCTTGTGGCGAGTGTAAGCCAATTCCATATATCTCATCTTTTCAGTACATGTACTTGTAACGATATCCATTCTTGCGAAACGACGAGATGCGCTTCTATCCCTGTCGAGGCCCTCGCGCCAAAATAAGGATAGGATCGCATTTTGGGCGTTACATGAAGGAGTGAGAGGATGGGTGATTGGTCGAGAAGTTAGACGATTTAGAATAAGTCCTCGGTGGGGATGGGTGATTAGAGATTAAATTGTCAAATAATTCAAAGATTTGAAAATTGGAATAAAACATTAAAAAATCAAAAATAAAATCAAAAATAAAATTTGAAAAAAATTCAAAAACAAATCTACCTTTTCGGGTGAAACAAAAATAAACAGGTGGAGCCTTTAGTCCCGGTTCGTAATAAGAACCGTGACTAATACCCCTCCCCCCTCGCTCCAGGCCCCGCCACGTGCAGGACCATTAGCCCTAGTTCGGGGCCGAACCGGGGCTAGCATTAGTCCCAGTTGTTTAGTCCCGGTTCATGAACCAGGACTAATGGCCAAACCAAACCGGGGCTATAGGCCCTTTTCCTACTAGTGCATGCAACATTTCCCCTCCCCCCCTCGCTCCAAGCCCCGCCACATGGAGGACCATTAGCCCCGGTTCGTGGCCGAACCGGGGCTACCATTAGTCCGAGTTGTTTAGTCCCGGTTCGTGAACCGGGACTAATGGCCCAACCGAACCGGGGCTATAGGCCCTTTTCCTACTAGTGCATGCAACATTTTTCCCTGTGGTGATCGTTTAAATTTGCTACAATCGGTGTCCAAATTTGCTATATTTGTCCACTAAAAAAGCTGCATATACGTTTGGTTGCAACCTTAGTTCGTCGGATTTTTTTGCTACAACCGTGTTAATTTTTGCTACAACCGGCATCATTTTTTGCTGCAACCGTTCACTAAAAAAGTTGCATACACGTTCGTTAGAGTTGCAACCCGAGTTCACCGGATTGTTTTGCTACAACTCTTATTTTATTTTGCTACCACGCTTCATCAGCTTTGTTTTTTTTGTTACGACCACGTTGATATTTTTTTGCTACAACTATACTTTTGTTGCAATAGTGGACAAAAATTGCTGCATCATGGACGAAATTTGTTGCATCGAGAAATTTTACTGCATGGAGATCTAACGGTGCGGCCCGCGTGCAGCTAGCGGATCGGGCGGTCCGCGCGCGGCCGGCCGAAAGTTTTGACCGACGCGCCGGTGGAGAGCACTGCCATGGCAAATTAAGGCCCTGCTTGGTTCATAAGTCCTAGGACATTTTTTAGTCCCAACTTATATGTCCTAAGTCCCTAAAAAGTTCCTACATGTTTGGTTCCTAGAACTTAACATGGACTAAAAGATCATATTACAACTATAAGTCCCTATAAGACTCTCCTCGAGAGTCTTTATTTCTTAAGTCCCAAATACCCATTTTAAGTCTTTATAAGTCCCTCCTGTTTGGTTTAGATGGGCCTTAAAGGGACTTATAAGTTCTAAGTCCCTAATAAGTTGATGTAACCAAACACCACCTAATTAGTCCATATCATTGAAATAAGTCTGATTATGAGATCTGTAATTTACGTCTATATTTAATGGAGGTAGTTGGATCCGAACTGTGTAAATACGTAACACATTTGCCGTGGCAAATAACGAGCCGTGTGATTGATGGACTATGTGCAATACGTGGCTGATAAATATGTGGAGCAATCGACCAAAAAAAACAAGACGTCTGATTGATGGACTGTGTGTCCAACACGGTGTTCATTCATATGATGATATCCTTTTTTGTATGTTCATCGTTTCTAATAGAACACGTACGTTGTCAGGGGAACCACACAAGGATATGCATGACGTAAAACAAAACAAAAAAGAAGTATAAACATAGTACGTGGCAGGGAAAATACATTCAAGATTAGCTAAGTGTAAGGTTATTTATATGGGGGGGTGATCTGGGCCGGCCCAGATTTTCGGCCGGCCGCGCGCGGGCCGCAGGATCCACCAACCCCGCGCCGTCCGCACAGTTGGATCCGCATGCAACATTTTCCTCCCTATGCAGCAAAATTTTGATGCCATGCAATAATTTTTTTAACGGTTGCAACAAAAAACAAAATTTGTAGCAAAAAATTTATCTACGTGATCGTAACAAAAAAACGAAGCTGATGGTACGTGGTAGCAAAAGTCAAACACCGGTTGTAACAAAAATTTACGTGACGTGTATGCAACTTTTTAGTGAACGGTTGCAGCAAAACATGATGACGGTTGTAGCAAAATTTAACACGGTTGTAGCAAAAAGTAAAAAACATCGATTGTAGCAAAAAATCCGACGAACTAGAGTTGCAACCAAACGTATATGCAGCTTTTTTACTAAGACAAAATATAGTAAAAAAACGATTGCAGCAAAAATGACGCAGATTGCAACATATTTAGACGAAAAATGTTGCATCCATTGACCGAAGAAGCGCGGATGGGAAAAATGTTGCAAGGGCCCGCGCGCGCCAGGGGGCGACCGGCGCGTCGGTTCGGCCGGCGCGCGGGTGGGAAACGATTCCCTATTTATATTCATATACATCAATGAGTATAAATATATAAAATAGTAGAACTTATTTTACTATTTCCAATCAAAATAAGCATAAAATATACAAACATTTTGAAAAAATTATTTCTTAGATGATTCATCTCAATATTGTATGCCAAGGCTCAATTAGCTTCTAAAGGGTATATATGGACTTGTGTTGAAAAATATACCATTTTATTGAATTTCTAAGCAACATCTTTGTATGTACAAAATAACATTCAGTGTTACATTCTAAAGAATGTCCATGTGTAATATGTCATTTATTCACAACAGAGGGACAAACATATTTTGCGCCAATAATTTAAATAAGATGAATAAGGATTTTCACAAATTATAAAATACATTTTAGTTGGCTTGCCTACTAATGAAGATATTTTTTGTTTGGCATAAAATAATAAAACAGTTCTTCATACCATTAGAAAGATGGTCTAAACATCATCTAGCCATTTGTCAAGTGGACCCGGATAACTATTTGGACCATAAAATATTGAATTTCCTTGCAACTACAAACAGTCAATGCAAAAATTGTTACTACACAATAACCAAACATCACACACAATTTGCGCGATAGCTCATGGTGTGATTTTATATAAGGAGGAAACCGGAGCAAGAAAAACTTGGGACGTTGTAACTTAAGAACAAAACTCTAGTGTTTTCAATCAATAATCCAAACTCTATGATCGAAGCAAAACCAGATAGACGGGGCTCCATTTTTATAATCTATATTAGCTTATAAAATTCAGCTTCTCAAGAATTTAAGAGTCAATGGCATGTGTCTTACGTTAATTAGATTTCACTTCGACCTACTAATCAACTTGATTGCGTGTTATTCTTACTACTTATCTCTATAGTCCCCGTGGTTAAAAATATGCTTACAATTATGGTTTATAGTTCAAGCGGCCCAAAAGTTATATCTTGCTACAATTTCTTGTGCTATGGACATGGATGGAATTCCAATCATTCACTCACAAACTAAAAATAATGAGGCAATGGCAATATATTATTAGCATAGTATTTTTGGTGGCAATAGATAATCATTAGTTACTAATATATGATCTAAATATATGCAATACCATATATTTACTTCTCGGTTAATTTTGATACACTAAATAGGATGCCTTCGCATTTGCGAGGGCCGCCCTGCTCGTTTAGTTGAAAGATGATAGTAGGTCTGGGTCCGTAAACTGGGATTGTCCTCATTGATGCGCATAAGGCTTATGTCCTTAATGCACTGCTCGGTGTGCTGAACCTCGAGCGTCGTTTGTGGATGTTGCGAACATATGACATACACGTTTTTAATGACTATGTGATAGTCCAGTGCGTAATTCTTAACGACTTAGAATTGAGGCGCCAAAGACGTTTTGAACGTCACGGAACATATGAGATGTTCCAAGAGATGAAATTGGGATTTAATGCTCGTGTCCTTGTTGAGAGGTATGAGACCTCCGACAAGATTCTTTGTCTACAAAGTAAGGAAGAAAAGCTCAATCGTTGAGCATGTGCTCAGATTGTCTGGATGCTACAATCGCTTGAATCGAGTAGGAGTTGATCTTCCAGATAAGATAGGGATTGACATAGTTCTCCAAAGTCACTACCACCAAGCTACAGAGCTTCGTGATGAACTATAACATATCAGGGATAGAGTTGATGATCCTTGAGCTATTTGCGAATCAAGTACGAGCATCAACTGTTGATTGTTAGTAGAACAACTAGTTTTGAGAATGGTAAGGATTAAAAGGGATGCTTTATGAAATGGCAAACCAGTTGCCACTCTAGTAAAGAAAACCAAGGTTGAACCCAAACCCGAGACTAAGTGCTTCTGTTATTAGGGGAACGGTCACTAAGGCAGAACTACCCTAGATACTTGGTAGATGAGTAGGCTGGCAAAGTCAACAAAAGTATATTGGATATACGTGATATTGATGTGTAGCTTACTAGTACTCCTAGTAGCACCAGGGTATTAGATACCGGTTCAGTTACTAAGTGTTACTAACTCGAAATTATAGCTATGAATTAAACGGATACTAGCAAGGGTGAGGTGACGATGTGTGTTGGAAGTAATTCCAAGGTTGATGTGATCAACATCGCACGCTCCCTCTACCATCGGGATTAGTGTTAAACCTAAATAATTGTTATCTGGTGTTTGCGTTGAGCATAGACATGATTAGATTGTGTTTATCGCAATACGGTTATTCATTTAAAGAGAATAAGGGCTACTCTGTTTATTTGAATAATACCTTCAATGGTCTTGCACATAAAATGAATGGTTTATTGAATCTCGATCGTAGTGATACACATGTTCATAATATTGATGCCAAAAGATAAAAAGTAGTAATGATAGTACCACTTACTTGTGGCACTGCCGCTTGAGTCATATTGGTATAAAATGCATGAAGAATCTCCATGCTGATGGATCTTTGTACTCACTCATTTTTGAAACGTTTGAGACATGCAAACCATACCTATTGGTATAAATGCATGAAGAAACTCCATGCAGATGGATCGTTTGGACTCACTTGATTTTGAATCACTTGAGACATGCAAATCATATCACATGGGCAAGATGACTGAAGGCCTCGTTTCCACTGAGATGGAACAAGAAAGTAACTTGTTGGAAATAATACATTTTGATGTGTGCAGTCCTATGAGCGTTGAGGCACGCAGTGGATATCGTTATGTTCTTACTTCACAGATGATTTGAATAGATACTAGTAGTTTACTTAATGAAACACACGCCTGAATTATTGAAAGGTTCAAGTAATTTCAGAGTGAAGTTGAAAATCGTCGTGACAAGAGGATAAAATGTCTACGATATGATCATAGAGATGAATATCTGAGTTGCGAGTTTGGTACACAATTGAGACAATGTGAAAATTGTTTCACATCTCATGCCACCTGGAACACCATATTGTGATGGTGTGTCCAAACGTCATAGCCGCGCCCTATTTGATATGGTGCATACTATGATGTCTCTTATCAAATTACCACTATCGCTTATGGGTTAGGCATTAGAGACAACCGCATTTAATTTAAATAGGTCACCATGTAATTCCGTTGAGATGACACCGTATGAACTATGGTTTGGAGAAACCTAAGTTGTCCTTTCTTAAAAGTTTGGGGCTGCGATGCTTATGTGAAAAAGTTTTAGCATGATAAGCTCGAACCCAAAGTGGATAAATCCATCTTCATAGGACACCCAAAACAGTTGGGTATTCCTCCTATCTCAGATCCAAAAGCAAAGTGTTTGTTTCTAGAAACGAGTCCTTTCTCGAGGAAAAGTTATTCTCGAAAGAATTGAGTGGGAGGATGGTGGAACTTGATGAGGTTATTGAATCGTCACTTCAACCAGTATGTAGCAGGGCGAAGGAAGTTGTTCCTGTGGCGCCTATACCAATTGAAGTGGAAGCTAATGATAGTGATCATGAAACTTCGGATCAAGTTACTACAAACCTCGTAGGTCGACAGGGTCACGTACTGGTACATAGTGGTACGGTAACCTTGTCTTGAAGGTCATGTTGTTGGACAACAATGAACCTACGAGCTGTGGAGAAGCGATGGTGGGCCCGGATTTCGGCAAATGGTTGGACGCCATGAAATCCGAGAGAGAATCCATGTATGAATACAAAGTGTAGACTTTGGAAGAACTACTTGATGATCGTAATACTATTAAGTAGAGATGGATCTTTAAAAGGAAGAGAGACGATGATGGTGAAAATCACCATTAAGAAAACTCGACTTGCCGCAAAGATGTTTCCGACAAGTTCAAAGAGTTGACTATGATGAGACTTTCTCACTCGTAGTGATGCTAAAAGTTTGTTGGAATTATGTTAGCAGTTGTTGTATAATTTATGAAATCTTGTAGATAGGATGTCAAAAACATTGTTTTCTCGACGGTTTTCTTGAAGAAAGGTTGTATGTGATACAACTAGAAGGGTTTTTCGATCCTAAGGATGCTAGCAAGTATACAAGCTCCAACGATCCTTCTATGGACTGGAGCAAGCATCTCGGAGTTGGAATATACGCTTTGATGAGTTGATCAAAGTTTTGGTTTTATACAAAGTTTAGGAGAAACTTGTATTTCCAAACAAGTGAGTGGGAGCACTATAGAATTTCTGATGAGTATATGTGGTTGACATATTGTTGATCGGAAATAATGTAGAATCTATGGAAAGCATAAAGGGTTGTTTGAAAGGAGTTTTTCATAGGAAAGCCTGGATTAAGCTACTTGAACATTGAGCATCAAGATATATGGAGATAGATCAAAGAGCTTAATAGAACTTTCCGCAAAATGCATGCCTTGACAAGTTTTGAAGGAGTTCAAAATAGATCGGCAAAGAAGGAGTTCTTGGATGTGTTGTAAGGTGTGAATTTGAGTAAGACTCAAAGCCCGACCATGGCAGAAGAAAGAGAAAGGACAAAGGTTGTCCCCTATCCTTTAACCATAGGCTCTATAGTATGCTATGCTGTGTACCGCACCTGATGTGTGCCTTGCCGTGAATCTATCAAGGGGTACAAAAGTGATCCAGTAATGGATTACTGGACAGCGGTCAAAAGTTATCCTTAGTAACTAGTGGACTAAGGAATTTTTCTTGATTATGCAGGTGATAAAAGAGTTCGCCGTAAAGGGTTACGTTGATGCAATCTTTGACACTAATCCGGATAACTCTGAGTAGTAAACCGGATTCGTATTGTGGAGCAGTGATTTGGAATAGTTCCAAATGGCGCATGGTAGCAGCATCAATAGGATGGTATAGATATTTGTAAAGCACACACGGATCTGAAAGGTTTAGACATGTTGACTAAAACCTCTCTCACAAGCAAGACATCATCGAACCCCAGAACTATATGGGTGTTAGATTCATTACTCTCACATAGTGATGTGAAGTAGATTATTGACTCTCGTGCAAGTGGGAGACTGTTGGAAATATGCCCTAGAGGCAATAATAAGTTGGTTATTATTATATTTCCGTGTTCATGATAATCGTATATTATCCATGATAGAATTGTATTGCTTGGAAACTCAAATACATGTGTGGATACATAGACAACACACTGTCCCTAGTGAATCTCTAGTTGACTAGCTCGTTGATCAAAGATGGTCAAGGTTTCCTGGCCAAAGACAAGTGTTGTCACTTGATAACGGGATCACATCATTAGGAGAATTATGTGATGGACAAGACCCAAACTATGAATGTAGCATATGATCGTGTCACTTTGTTGCTACTGTTTTCTGCATGTCAAGTATACATACTTATGACCATCAGATCATGCAACTCGCTGACACCGGAGGAATGCCTTGTGTGTATCAAACATCGCAACGTTACTGGGTGACTATAAAGGTACTCTACAGGCATCTCTGAAGGTGTCCGTTGAGTTAGCATGGATCAAGACTCGGATTTGTCACTCCGTGTGACACAGAGGTATCTCGGGGCCCACTCGGTAATACAACATCACAAACAAGCCTTGCAAGCAATGTGACTAAAGATTTGGTCACAAGATCTTTTATTACGGAACGAGTAAAGAGACTTGCCGGTAACGAGATTGAAATAGGTATGGAGATACCGACGATCGAATCTCGGGCAAGTAACATACCAAAGGACAAAGGGAATGATATACGGGATTGTGTGAATCCTTGACATAGAGGTTCAACCGATAAGATCTTTGTAGTATACGTAGGATCCAATATGGACGTCCAGGTACTGCTATTGGATATTGATCGGAGAGTGTCTCGTTCATGTCTACATAGTTGTCGAACCCGCAGGGTGTGGACACTTAAGGTTCGGTGACATTTTCGGTATAGTTGAATTACTGATGTTGGTCACCGAATGTTGTTCGGAGTCCCGAATGAGATCAAGGACGTCACGAGGAGTTCTAGAATGGTCCGGAAACAAAGATTGATATATAGGAAGTCTGTTTTTGGATTCCAGAAAGGTTTCGGGCATTGCGGGCAGTGTGCTGGGAGTGACGAATGGGTTCTGGGGGTCCACCTAGTGGGCCCACCATTCCCTCAGAGGGCCACATAGACTTTGGGGTGGCGCAACAGCCCCTATTGGGAAGTCCAATCAACCAAATAAGGCCCATGAGGAAAAAGGTGGAAAATCCAAAAGAGGCGGACAAGTGGGAGAGGAGTCCTCCACCAAGTGGAATTGGAGGAGGACTCTTCCCTCCTTGCTTCGGCCGAACCAAGGGAGGCTTCCCTTGGTGGGCAAGCCTCCTCCCTCCTTCCTACTATATATACTAGAGGTTTTGAGGGTTTTTATACACAATTTTCAGCCAAGTGGTGCCCTCTCCTCTAGATCGTAGTTCTTCCTCTAGATCGTTTTTTAGCAGCACTTAGGCGAAGCCGTGCTGGAATAGATCCACCACCATCGTCGGCACGCCCGCACGCCGCCGGAGAACTCATCCACCTCTCCGCCCCTCTTGCTGGATCAAGAACGCAAGGATTGTCATCGAGTTGTACGTGTGCTGAATGTGGAGGTGTCGTCCGTTCGGCACTAGATCAGGATGGATCGCGATGGGATCGCGGGACGGATCGTGATGAGATCGCGGGACGGACTGCGATTTGGATCACGAAGATGTTCCACTACATCAATCGCGTTATATACGCTTGCGCTTAGCAATCTACAATGGTATGTAGATTCACTCTCCCTCTCGTAGATGATCATCACCATGGATAGGTATTGCGTGTGCGTAGGAAAATTTTAGTTTCCCATGCAATGTTCCCCAACAGCATGCCCGCCGAGTTGCTCCGCCCCCGCGCCTGCCAGCAGCCCCCATCACCATACCGCCTTGCACTACAAAGCCAAGGCATGCCGCCTCCCTGGCCCCGGTGACCTCGCCTCATGGCCGGCTCGCCCTGCCGCCGCCGCCCTCTGGTCGGACGTGAGCAGAGGGACGATGGGAGTCGCTCACTTGCTGTGGGCCACCCCTCCCGCGCGCCTGGGCCAACCTCGCTCGTGCATGGGCCGCGTCAAGCCCACCTGCACCTACTTCTCCAAGTCCAGCCAACATGAGCCTCTGCGCCAGCCTACCTCCTCGTCGGGCTATGGCCCATGGTGAGCCTCCAGTTCCACCTCTCTTTGACGCCCGAGTGTGTAATAGCTACCCAATGCCTAGTTCCTGTTTCAAATTTGGCACATGCATGTGTTTTTTCGTATTCCTGGACATGCATAAATTTCAGGAAATGCATAATTTTAAAAATGCCTATGACTAATTATCATTGCATCACACGTAAATATCATAGATATGCAAAATGCTTATAATTTTGTGTATATTACCAAAATGCCTTTTTCAACCATGTTAAAATGTTTAAACTTGTTGTTTAGTTACATTTCCATAGATATCATATTAAAACAGGTTGTCTCGTAATTAATTAACCGTGGCTCCGATTAAAATTATCACCATATGTAACTTGACCAGAAAAATGTGTAGAACAACATGGTAACATTTATTTTGGTGTTTAACAACTATAAAGTTTTGTTATAGGCAGAACAATTCCAAATCTTCATTTGCATACGGGGTTTTTCCGGAATTGTTATTTGTTGTTCCGACCTCATATAAACTTGCCTAGAATTTTATGTAGTCTCGTATTATCTTAGTGCATCCATTATTAACATGTTGCGGCTCTCATTTGTGTAAATTTTGCATTCATGGCACATCATCTTGTGTTGCTCATATCTTTCAGACCGTAACTCTTTTTTAAATGATCTATATATGTAAGTCGACTAGAATGCCGTGTAGAATCACATGGACCACTTTATTTTTCTGTTTAATGAATATAAAATATGTTTAGTTTAGATCTGGAGTAATTTCGAAATTAACATGTGGGGTCATTTCGAAAATGATATATGTTGTTTCCGACCTCCAGGGTGAAATCTTTGTGAGAGTCGTGCCCGCGATTATGTGGCAACTTCGAAACTTTGTTGTAGGATCAAAAGTATGTCTAGAGGAGGCGTGATTAGACTACTTGACAAGGTCAAAAATCAGCCTTTCCCCAATTTTAGTTGAGGGGCAGATTTGGCAGTTAAGGCAAGTCAAGTACACCCTACACATGCAGTTCTAAGAGTGTAGCAGCGGAATGTAAAACATGCAAGTGTAAACTATAGGAGTAAGGTAGGAAGATCAAACTCATGAGGTTGGCACAACGATTTTTGGCATGGTTCCGATAGGTGACACTATCGTTCGTCCATGTTAGTGGAGACTTGAACCCATGGAGGGTAAAGACTGCGAGAGTCCACGGAGGGCTCCACCCATGAAAGGTCCACAAAGAAGCGGCCTTGTATATTCCACCACGGCTTCTGTCCACGGAGGACTAGCCTTACTCATAGTAGATCTTCACGAAGTAGGCAATCTTCTTGCCCTTACAAACATCTTGGTTCAACTCCATAGCACGAAGTAGGAGGCTCCCAAGCGACACCTAACCAATCTAGGAGGCACCACCCTCCAAAAGGTAATAGATGTGGTAGAACAATGAACTCCTTGCTCTTGTGCTTCTAAAGATAGTCTCCTCAATAGAAAATCACTCTTTCACAGAATAGGCATGGGTAGGAGAGATTTACTTGGTGGAAAGCAGTTTAGGGAGGCTAGAGATCAAGTTTCAAATGATTCGATTGGAATATCTTGGTCTCAACACATGAGTAGGTGGTTCTGTCTCAGAATATGCATCTGGATATGAAGTGTGTGCTTTGAGTGCTTCTCCCACGAATGAGAGGTGGGTGAACGGGTATATATAAGCAGCACACAAAATCCAACTGTTACACCAAAAGTGGCAAACTCGGTGACACTGAAGTGGCAAACTCGGTGGTACCGACATGCACTAAAGGCAACAACTTTTAAATCTCCGTGAGACTGATATATGAAACTCGGAGGGCCCAGAAAAGTGACTAATGGTCACATGAGCAAACTCGGTGACACCGCTACTCAAACTCGGAAATTTCGATTTTGTGTATCGAAGCAACCGAAAATTGGTCACCCAAATTCGGTAGCACCAATATGATTTTCGGTTGCATCGATTTGGTGGAAGTGGCTAGGGTTTCTGTCTCAGGTCAAACTCGGTGGGTCCAAAATATGAAAGTTGGTGGCACCGAATTTGAGTATGTGGTTTTGGACACAGTGGTTATGTGGGAAAATGACTGAGTATTTTGGTGGCTAACTTTGAGCACTTGAGCAACCAGTTTGTTTTAATACATCGTTCCCTTTTAATAGTATTGGCTTTCCTATGGACTCAAAAGTGATTTCTGACAAATATAAAATGAATAGTCTTCTAGCTTGAAGCTTGAGCCAATCCTAATCCTTTCTTGCATCAAGGGGCATCTCCACATAAGCCTTTAGCCAAAGCATCTTTTGAACTTTTCTGAAATATACTTGGATAAACATATTCGTCCAGTGATGCATATGTTGTGATAATTTATCAAAACCACCCTAGGGAGCAATTGTGCTTTCATTTGTTTAACACTCGGTCATAGCAAACTTGAAGTAAACTTAATTAATATATGTCAACTGTGTGCGTAACCATGATTGTCTCTTCTCATGAGTTCTGCATCTACAAGAGGACATGATGGGGTTTTGTTTGGCGTAAGTAGGTGTTCATGATCACTTTAAGATCATTATTAGTTCACGTCCATTTATGCGTAGATCATCCCCCTCTTATTCTTGTACTCATAAGTTAGCCACCTCAAATAAATGCTTAGTTCCTTGCTACAACGTCACCACTTAACCATAACTCACCCATTAAGCTTTGCTAGTCTTGATACATTTGGAAAATGAGATTGTTGAGTCCCTATGGCTTACAGATTACTATAACAATAGTTGTAGGTAAAGGTAAAGCAATACTTTGATGTGAGCGCGATGATTGTTCTATTTGGAGTTTCTTCTTCTTCATCATCGATCTAGAATGGCTTCTAGACCGGCAGGATAGCAAGGATGGACGTCGTTCTTTATTGTTTGATTTCGTCTGTAGTCGGACCATGCTCTTCTACATGATGATTGAATGTATTGCTATATTGTATTGTTCATGTTGTAGCTTGTGGCAAGTCTAAGCCAATTCCATATATTCATATCTTTTGTATATGTACCTGTAATGATATCCATTCTTGTGAAACGATGAGATGCGCTTCTATCGCCTTCGAGGCCCTCATGCCAAAATAAGGATATGATCGCATCTTAGAAGTTACATACACGTCATGGACATAGCGGTAAAATATGTGATGATATTTTCCGGGTATTTGGCTACTACCGCAAAGATGAAATCGATAGAAAAGTTCCATGTTCGCTATGCTAGGGGCACGTGATAGACGAACGGACAACTTATCCGGGTTCGTCTCGTTTTTATGAGCAACTTTCATGTACAAAGTATTTTCATCGAATTACAGATTATTTTATATTATTTTTTAAAGTTCTATTATTATTCTGAAATTAAACATATTTATTTTAATTACGAAATGCTATTATGACATCAGCCTCACATCATGCTGACATCATCAGTCAACAGCCCTTGTTTGATTGCTCAAACTAACCAGTGGATCCCACATGCCATACTCTCAGGGTTTAAGAGGTTTTAAATTAAAAATATTAGTTTTAATTAATCTAATTAATTACCATAATTAACTATTCTACTCCGTGTGTTCTAAATACTTGTTGGGGGAGAACTAGACCAACAACAAGTATTGTGGTAGCCGGTCAAAAAAACAAGTATTGTGGTACACTCGGAGTAATTACTTAGACAAAACAATCATAGGTTAATTAAGTTAACTAATTAACTTATTAATTAATTAATTAATTATATTATTTTTAATATATTTTATTTGTTCTAACAGCGGTGTGCCCCATTTGTAATTGTGTGTGGGGGAGGGGGATTAGCCCTTGTGTGGGGGGGGTATCCCAAAAGATCTCACGGGGGCGGCCGGGTCCAGCCGAGCCATGGCCATGGCTGGAGGGACATCGAGGCCGAGCAAAGGCCAGGAGGGAAGCAGCCTCCATAGCCACCGGTCGCGGGGTGAGCCGCAGCCGGAGCAGTGGCGACGTCGGGCACGGGCGAGCGGGGGCATGGCCACGCGAGGCCGGGGTGCGGGGCGTGCGCCGCGGGAACAGAGGCGCGCCACGGCGAGCGGGGGCGGTGCAGCGCGAGGGGGGCTGCGTGGTGAGTGGGTGGCCGACGCCGGGGGTTCGTTGGAGCGGCTGGGAGGTGCAGTATGATGTCGGGAGGGGCGACCGGAGGGATGGAAGAGAGGTGGTGTGCTCACTGCTTTTGGTGAGTAGAGGGGGTGGCGAGGCCCAGGGAGGCCAACGGGGGAGAGGGGACGGGGAAGATCCGATGGTGGCCGGTGCCGGTGGTTGACGGTGTCCGAAGTGGCACGGGGCTTCGGCCGTTTGAGGGGGCACGACATGGAGAGTTGCCGCCGAACTCGGGTGGTGAGGAGAAGGAGGGAGTGGAGAAAGGTTTAGGGTTAGGAGGGGGAGTGGCTTATATAGGCTTGGGGTGAGTGACCGGCTGGGTGGGATTGGCTGGGTTGGTCGTGGGGGTGGCTAGGCCATGGCCGCGGGGGGAGGTTTTCCCTTTTTCTTTCTTTTTTCTTTTTTTATTTTTTTAGTGAGAAAACACTTTTCTAAAAATATGTCACTTTGACAAATATTAAAGTTATAATATTTGACAGTGCCACAAAATGTTATGGGTCCTTTTGAATTAATTTGAATACTTCATAATTTAAAAAGGAGATTTAATAATTGATTTTATCATTGTTTTGTTTATTTTGAGGCACGAGAAGACTTGATAAAATATGGTGTCATACTTTATAATTACCTTGTGAAATTTTGCAATCCAACCATGATTTTAGTTTTGAGGTTTGCAAAAAATTTAAATCCATATTTCAAAAGAATTTGACTTGCAAAGGAAAATGAATTAGAATTTGATTCCCAAAGTGATCAGACATGGATTAGCAAAATAAATTAGCTTAACCATCAAAATATTGTGCTAGCCGAGAAGGAGGACAGCAGCCGTTTTCCATTTTTTTTCTCTTTTAGGTGGATCCCACTTGTGACATGTTCATAAGTCACCATGCAAGGGTCACTCCAGCGAAAAAAGTTTTTTCCTCCATTCCTAAATATAAGGCTTTTTAGTGTTTTCACTAATGGACTACATACGATGTAAAATGAGTAAATCTACACTTTAAAATATATCTATATACATCCGTATGTAATTTTCTAGTGCAAACTCTAAAAAACTTGTATTAGGAACACAGGGAGTAGAATGTATGTAAGACACACAGCCAAAGCGTAGTGATTTAATAGAAGAAAGGAAGAAATGAACACCATCAAAAACGTTTTTGATGTAAAACTGAAAACCAATTAATGAAATAGAAGTGTAAAAATCCAAATTTCGTTGTATGCATTTCCAAGTTGCCTTTTCCGACTCCATACCAAAATTATGTTTGGTTTATCATCAAGAAAACCACAAAACAAAAAAAATTCACAAAGCACGAGATAAACAAACAAATTCCCATCTCATATGGTTGTTCGCACATAGAACGTTGCAACAACAAAATGAAACGGTTACTATTCTTAAGGCCTTTTTCGGTTAAGCCACTCCCTAGGTGGACTGGAGGGGATTTGTGGGGAATTTGATCTAGATGGGATTTAATCCCTCCAAATACGTGTCAATCCCACCCATATGTGATGGAACCAAACAAGGCCTAAAAGAAGTAAACAGAAAACATTCACTGAACCATCAAATCAGTTCATCACATTAAACATGAGAAATGTCGAATCATGAGAAATCAAGTCACACATGTGGATGTTCACGCAAAACCGTACAACTACAAGTTGAACAGAATATTCAAGGAACAACAAGCAAAAAACAACTAATCAGTAACTGCTCATTCACCAACTCGCTTCATGACGTCAAGCTTCGAGATCAATCGTTTTTTATTTAGAGAATATGCATGAAAGCAGTGCATCAGGCCAAACTAGAGACAACAACAAAGTTCACCACTAAATTAGGATACATGACCAAATTCACCACCAAATCAGTTCATCATACGCCAAACTTAAGGAGATCACCAAGGTTTCATGACCAAATTCACAACCAAATCAGTTCATCATAGGCAAACTTGAGGAAATCAACAGAATTTCATGACCAATTTCACCACCAAAGAAAGTTCATCACATGCCGAACTTGAGGAAATCAACAAGTTATTGACCCCCCCCCCCCCCAGAAAGAGAGTTCAACTCTAACGATTTCTAGTGATTTATGAACATCAAGTAAAAGAAAACCATAGCAACGATAAAACAATAACATGTTCCACCATCATATTTGCTTGCTGCTTCAAATCGATCATCTGCTTTAGTTTCTTGTTTATTTTCTTCAGTTCCCCATTCAGGTCCATCGTTGGATCGGTTGTGTCGGCCAAATGAGGGGCGGGTTCCATAGCAAGTGGCTTCCATCAAAATTGAGCTCTTGGGTTGATCCCTCCAATTTTAACCTCTCAACGTATTCATTGAGCCACTGAAATGCCCACATTTCTTCTGAACCTGAAAAGCGGGGCTCGGCAGCGCATCAACCATAGATTCACCGCCCAAAATTAACGAAAAAAAGAAAGAAATCGGAAGAAATTAGAACATACGATTGGTGAAGTACACAGATCTAACATGTCCCGGTTGTGGCCTCCTCAAGCATTTCACGAACTCGTGCCCACGGTTGCCATTTTCTTCCTTCACACAAGTCAAACGCTTCAGAGGTTCCATGCGCGGGCAATTGGGCCATCTTGTCAACCGTAGTGGACCATACTACCACCATGATTGGTGGGAGGTCGATATCGAGCTAGACATTACTTATGGGCCGATGTTGCCATGCTTCGTCTCCGGAAACGAGGAAGAAGAGGGTGGGGGAAAGGAAAGGGTAAGGGCAGGCAGAAAAGGGCCGACTCGGGCTCGTGGCTGGCTCGGGCATGCTGATAAGCACGGGCATGCTGATGTGGATAAGTTGTGGGTCCCGCAGGCATCTGAGTAATTTGTGGGTCCCGCGTTGATGTGGATAACCTGTGGGTCCGTGTCATAGCACAAATCGCTAATCCCTTGTGTCTTCCGTTTTACAGTTAAAGAGGATCATGTCGCATAGGAGCTATACTTGCCAACAAAAACGTTGCACGGGAGCTATTTTCATACACTATGTTGAATAATTTTCAATTTACATCAAAAACGTCGCACATGAGCTATTGACCCCGGCAAAGTATGAGATAAACAAATGTCCATCTCATTTACCTGAAACGGCTATTGTTCTTATAGGTAAACATGCAGGATAAACACAAATATTTCACGCAATAGCAAACAATAACCATGCATTAGTAACTGCCAATTGACCGCTAAATCAGCTCATCACGTCTTATTGAGGAAATCAACAAAGTCCCTAGGTCCGTCATGCATACTCAAATTCCCTTCCGTTTGTCTTGTCATGCCATATAACATTGTTCACACAACAACCGTCCAACAACAAACACGAACAGTTACTGTTCTGACAAACAAAGTACAGAAGATCAATACCACGTAATATTGAGGAACATACACAAATTCAACATAAATCAAGTAATCACGTAAAACTTCAGGTAAACAAGTTATTGACGCCCCTCCCCCCCCCCCCCCCCCCCAAAAAAAGAATTCATGAGCAGTTTGATTTTTTGTCCAAAAGAACCACTTGCTCAATCGAATTGCTAAAAAAGACGAGTTCCGATTGAAATTAATAGAAAAGACACTCGGATCGTGACGACACATGCGCCAACCGACATGTGGCACCTGCCGCCACGGACGGAGGCAGCAGCACTGCTCACATCATTGTTCATGTGAGGCCCGGTTTACAAGGGATGAAGAGTATTCTTAAAAAAAAGCAGAAAAATTAAAGAAAACTGAATTTCTTTTAGCAGCAAAGATGATCGAGTGTTCTAGCTGGGTGCAAAATTTCAGATTATTTGGTGTATTTTTTTCTGTTTTTTGGTTTTCTTCGAAAATACTGTTCATTTTTGGATGAATAGTAATGTCGACGTATCCGACTGATCAGTGTTGTCACCTCTAGGCGTGGCGTCAGGTGCCACGTTTCAGCTGACGCCTACCAACACGGTCGAGGAGGTCTTTTTTTATCAATTTCATATAAGGAGGGTCTTTTCTAGCAATTCGATTGTGCATGTGGTCTTTTTAACAAAAACTCGACCAATTTCACTACCAAATCAGTTCATTACCTCAGGTTAGAGAAAATTAATAAAGTTTAATGACGAATTTTCACCAGCAAAGTAGTTCACCATACGGTTTTTTTTTTTTAAATCAACAGAGTTCAGGATCAGCTTCTCCACCAAAGTACAGTTGATAATGTCACAAATAGGATAAACACAAAACATTCAGGGAACCACCAAATCAGTTCATCACATTATACGTACATGAGTAAATCAACGAAGTTACAGTTCTTAGAAAAACAAACAAACAGCCATCTGATGGGATTGTTCACGTAGAAGTTACTGTTCTTGCAAGAAGTTAAACTCCAGTTGTAACATCAATAGGATAAGCACACAAAATTCTTCAGAAACTCCATGACGTGATGAAATAGGATAAGCACACAAAATTCTTACTGTGGTGAAATAGGATAAGCACACAAAATTCACGGAACAGCAAGCAAAAATCATCAATCAGTAACTGGCTAACTGCCCGTTCACCAACTCCATGACGTCAAACTGGAGGGGATCAGTCAATTTTTCAGAGAGCTTAAAGCAAAAGCTGTAACTCCATGACGTCTAACTGTCCAGCTTTTTACAGAGAGCTTAAAGCAAAAGCAATGCAGATCAAGGACGAGAAAGGATAGACATGCGAGACTAACTTGAGACAATCAACAAAGATCATAACCAATTTCACTACTAGATTAGGCCAAACTTAAGGAGATCAACAAGGTTTCGTGACAAATTTTAGCACCAAATCAGTTCATGATATGCCAAACTTGAGGAAATCACCAGAATTTCATGACCAATTTCACCACCAAAGCAAGTTCATCACAAGCCGAACATAGAGGAAACTAACAGAGTTCATGACAGACTTCACCGCCAGACCACTACCTAGTCGAACTCGATCCAAGACGCTCAACGAAGCAAAACAAGGAAGAAAGACACCAAAACATGACCACATCAACAAGGCGTCCTCTATGAGCAGTGGAACAAGGAGGACTACTCGACCTTGACGTGGAAGACGTCCTTGCGCTCCTCCTCCAGCTTGAGCAGGGTGACCCAGAGCATGCCATTCTTCATCTCGGCCTTGATCTTGTCCATCTTGTAGGCGTCAGCGGGGATCTCGATGCGGTGGTTGTACCTCGGCACCGCGGAGTCGTTGTCGCCGTCCCAGGGCTGCTTCTCGCCCTCGCCCTTGATCACCAGGATGTTCTTGTCCGCGCGCACCTGGACGTGCTCCTTGGTCAGCCCCGGCATCGGCACCTTGAGGTACACCGCGCCGTCGTCCTCCTTGGCCACCCAGCGTCCGAGCCGCGACGCCCCAGCAGTGGAGGAGAGGCCGGTCTGAGAAAGCAGACGGGCGATGCCGGTCGGCGCGCCGAGCGGGTCGAACACGTCTGCAGAATCGACATCGAGGACGGCAAAAACAGATCAGAACCCTGCCTCGCGATGTGAAGAACGAACGCAAAAGGACGGCAGAGGAGAGGTCACAGGCGGGGAAGACATACCCTGCGAGAATAAGCTGGGGAGGACGAGGTTGCGGTCGTCGTCGTCGTCGTAGCGGATGGCCTCCTTGATTAGGGTGTTGTACGGGCGGCGGTCGGCGGTGATGGCGGTGGTGCTGAGGGGGCAGAAGGCCACGGGAGCACCGGACTTGAGGAGGCTGGCCGGCGCGGCATCCTTGCAAGCGACGGCGGAAGCCATGGTCTCTCTCTCTCTCTCTCTCTTCCCTCTCTTCTCTCTCCCTCTGCTTTCTCTCTCTCTCTCTCTCTCTCTCTCTGCGGTGATGAATTTGGATTCCTGTGGTGACTGGTGAGCGAGACGGGGTGCGAAATGGAGGGGGGTTTTGTAACGGAGGAGCGGGAGAGATTTCTTGGGGGAGGGGATGGTGAACTGGGTTTAGAAGCTTCTCGAGAGATCGGTTGGCGCCTCGAGCATTCCAGAAAGATCGGGAGGCCACTGCTGTACGATTCGTGCTGCTTGATGTACTACGATTAGGGTCACATGGGTGGTTCTAACTTTTGATCTGCTCAGCCATATGTTTTGCTTTTCAAAGTTGGACTACTTTTGCAATGAATTCCTGCCGTTTGGTGGACTTGATTCCTTCGGCCATATGTTTTGCTAGGCTCGCATTGAAGCAAAAGACAGCTGCATTTCATATGCCAATACATTGCCAACCTAATAACACTGTTTGGTTTGCTAAATTCTGCAAGTTCAGATTACACAAGGCTCCTAGGTCCGAAATGACAACATGAAAATAAATATGAAGTAATCGTACTATAAAACCGTGTTAAGTCTACACAATCTATCCTTGTATAATGAACCACTAAATCCAATGTTACACTCTTTTTCGAAAATAATATTGGGCAAACGTCATATTTGTAGCAAGTTCGAGCGAACATTCTACTATGCCATCAGATCAGACGCATGAATCTTAGCCCAGGAAGTATTACCACAGTAGATTCAAAACTCGTAAAATGGACATAAAAAATGGCGTGAACGCTATCCTAACCAAGCAGAGCCGATGGGCCCATCGGACTGGCCACTGGGTAAAGCATCCAAGTGGGAGATATAAGATTGAATCCCAAACCCTCCTTTTATTCTATTTTTAGTTATACAAGGTGCCAAAAATAATAAATATGGCAGATTCAATTAAAAAGTTAACTTACCATATGGCAAATTTTAACCATTTCTTTTGTAATATTCCACATGTCAAGTTTTTTTGTACACATGGAAAAAAGTATTACTTCTCATGGTTCCATAACAAATCATAATATTTTTTTAATTCCAAACATGGCAAACTTAGTCTTTTTGTAATGCTACCATGGCAAGCTTTGGGAATTTTTATCAATTATTTTCATGGTAATTTTGGAATTTGTTTTCTACTTTCGCACATGGCATTTTATTACTAAGAGGATGGCAATTTTATTATTATGTGGGCATGGGAATTTTATTATTGAGAGCAAGGCAATATTATTTATTTTTTTAGATCATACTAACTTCATGGGTGAGATTTCTATGTGTTTTGAAAATGAAAATATAGAGCAAGGCAAACTCCTTGTATGAATCTTTTGACTAATATGCAGACTTGACATGCACAATCTTATTTTCTGTTTTTGTTGGTTTATTTTTTTACATTTATATTGGCCTTTTTGCCATGTCACTATTTTTTTTGGTAGGCTACCATGGCATTTTGTTTGCACTTTTTCAATATTGTTGTCTATGCCTTTTTCAACATGAGAAAATATTTCGTTTTTAGTTGATGGCGTTTTTTTTTAAATTTCAGCTATTTGGGCCAAGCTCTTTTTTCCTCTGCACCATAATTATCTCGGCCAGGTTGGGGGTCACGCAAAAACACGCTTGTAGCAACTAAAAAGGTTTACTCGATCGTCCCTGTCCCAACACACGATTTGTTTCCTGGTGGGTTCCTGACGTCCGCGAGATATTGCGGTTCCTTTTCTAAGAAACACCAAGTGTGTTTACTTCGATCCCCCGGCTGCAATGGCATCTAGCTCGGTCAGGCTAGCGTCAGACTCTTCATCTTTTCCATGTTAGCAGTCGGTGGTCTCTGGTCTAGGCCTCTCACAGTCACGTGGCTCCTCTTGCTCCTCCTTGGGAGGCATTGCGCCACCTAGGGCGGAGGAGCCAACTCAATGGATGGCACACATGGAGGGCTAGAGGAAGCTTGGCAAAAGGGTCGATACATTCGACTAGAGGGGGTGAATAGGAGACTAGACATTTTAATCTCAGATGTTGATTTTAGGAAAAAGACGAATAAATAGAGTTCTCTAGATATATAATTAACTAGATGAACAATCCTATATGGCAAGCAAGCTCAAAGCAAAGTAAGCTAGGGAACAATATAATTGGCAAGCCTAAGAGCATACAAGCCAATGTAAAGTGCGGGAAAGGATTAACCACAAATGAGCCGAAGACATGAATTTTATCCCCGTGTTCACATTTCTTTTGGGAAGTGCTAATTTTCGTTGGAGCCATGCCCGAGCCATGACTTCTAGAACGCCACAAGAGACTCGTTGTATTCTCCTCGGGTCACCCCCTCTCTCCCTTCTGGAACACACCCTTCTCCTTTCTGGAACACACCTCTCTCCTTTTTGTTGATGATGGAGTCATGATCTCTCCTACACACCTAGACTCATCGATGTGACAATAAAATGAAATATTGTGCGGTAACGCTATATACCGGCAGATCCATAGTGACTCGTTGCCATTTGGAGATTAGTGCAACACGGTTTTGTATAAAAATCAAGTCATTTTGCTTAGGAAATACACAACAATACAAAAGGGACAGGGGTCCAGAACATCAACCTTTTATCAGGTGACAACGTGAAGCGTGAGAGAGGCGCACTGCATGCGCAAAGCATTGTCTCCCAACTAAAGACTTCGTTTATTTTTTCTCATATCAGTTTGAGTGACTCATAACTTCATAACCGATGTTCCAATTTTAAAATTTATATATTTGAACTCATGTTGCAAAGACCTTCCAAACAAGACCGATTTTTGATACTTTTTAAATGAGTTTGAAATTGATAAAACATATTTCATATATTTCACTCTATTGAAAACTTGTGAATAAAATGATTTCAATCAGTTTCACAAGCTGACATTTCAATTTTTGTATTTTATTTTCAATTTCAGAAGCTACATTTGACTTGCACTAACTTATTTCAAAGAAAATCACATTTATTTCAATTGCACATTTTTGAAATAACACAATTGACTCCTTTGAAATAAGCCATTAATCATTTTCAAATAATTAGTATCACATGCTGACGTTACATTTCACTCTTCACTAACTTGTTTCACAACAATCACAAATATTTGAACTGCACATTCTTGCAAAAACATATTTCACTCTTTTGAAATAAATTGTTACACATTTGTTAAATCAATTTCACGTGTTGACATTACATTCAATTTCCATTGGCTTTTTTCAAAACATTCACATCTACTTCAATTTATAAAAAAACATATTCCACTCTTTTGAAATAAACTATTACACGTTATCATATATAATCAGTTTCACATATTTGCTATGATTGCGCTCTTCACTCGCGTGATTCACAAAATCAAATCTATTTCAATTGCACATTTTTGTAAAAACATGTCTCACTCTTTTGAAATAAACTGTTACACATTTTCAAAAACTAAATTTCACATGTTCACTTTTCACTGGCTTGTTTCAAAAAAGACAAATCTATTTCAATTATGCATTTTTGAAATATAAACATAATTCTTTTGAAATAAACTGTTACACCTTTCTAAATATCAATTTCACAATTTGACATTTCAGAGTAACACATTTCACTTTTTCAAATTAGTCAAAATGTATCCAAGGTTGATCTTGTTCTAAAGGTCTTTGCGCAAGCAGTTTAAATATAAAAAACTTTTAAAAACAATCTTAAAGTTTAGAAGATACGAGTTATTTTAATTGTATACGATAAAAAAAGTCTACGGATTTGTTTGGGAGAGAGAGAATAACTATATTGACAAAAAGTAGTTGATGAGTACATGGCTACCTTGGATACGACAAAAAATATTAAATATTTGCATATTTGTGAGGTGATTTCTTATAATAATTATTTAATAATTTATTTATATTATCCGGAACAAAAATAGTTCACCTACTTTTACTCCATGCCTAAATGCAGAATTGTCGAACACTTGCACGAACCACATGTGAAGATAAAGAAAGAGGAAATAATTAGATGTTGTTCAAGAAATCATATCACATCAAAGAAAATGATTATGTGTTGTTCAAGAAGTTTTATCACGTCACTTTTAGCTCAAGAGAAGATAAAGTCCAAGTCTCTCATATTCTGGATTGAGATTCACACTGCACACACACCTGTCTCAAAACGTTAACAACGTTTGTATACGAACTCTGAATTGGGTTATTATTTTTTGTTTGAAAGTAGATTTTATCTACATTCCAACCCAACTGAAATCATTTTAAAATTAGTATGCAACATGGAGATAATGACGAAACAATCTGAGATTGCACCAGAATCCAAGTCAAACTATAACTTCAAAGGTGTTGCATCACCTCCACTTGGGTCCATGGGCCTTGTACGACCTAGGATTGGTCTTAGGCTGCCTTGGGATGTCCTCCCTCCTCCTTGCACGTCATCCTTTGCTCCTATATAAGTATATCAACCTATTAGCTTTTTGCTTGAGATTTGTTTAGTTAAAAGTTAGTCATTGCAACTATGTGTACTTCGTTTGTGTTCAACGACCAGACCAAAACCGCTTTTGAATCCCCATTCTTATCAATACTTCATATATATTCGCAATTTTCAGATTGTTTTTATCATATTCTTGCTTGTTCTTCGATTGCTAGCAGAAGAGACCTTCGTGGTCAGGTTGATCGTGCTCCGACGTGGTCAGTAACTTCTTGGAGTTGGTATAGCGATTGCTAAAGCGCAACATCATGCACGTTTGTAGTCGGATCGACAAAGTCGTCTCCACAAAATCGATAGCCACCATCTCATCGAAAGATCGGGACCCTCGCCTCTATCAAGTGGTATCAGTTTTCAGGTTGCTCGATGAGAATTTCCAGTTATACCTAGATTAGGTTTATTTTTCTTACCTATTGCCCAAGAAAAAGCCACAAAATAAGAGTTAAATCTATTCATCCTTTGTCCAAGCCAATCTGAGCCCTTACACTTTTCTTTTTAGTGCTTGCATAGTTGAATTATCGGTTGCATTGTCGTGTCAAGTTGTTGGTCTTAGTGTCTAGTTCCTTTAGAGTTTTGAGTTCAATTCACATTAGTCACACCACCGCTACATCGTCATCCCTCCCGTTCTCCCCCACCACCATACATCAATTTCATCACGTGCACCAATTGTTCATTGTCATTATCATACTTGAGGTCGTTCACATCTGTGCTTGATCCAATCTGCATCTTATTTGGTTGTTAGAGAGAAGAAAAAAAATAAGATAAAAAGAGAGACGAAAAAAATTAAAAAGTGAGAGAAAAAAGGGAGAAGAAAAAAAACAAATTTCAGATCTATCTAGACTCAATCCCGTATTTGAATTCGGATTGGAAACTCTTTTATGCAGTGTTCAGTAAAACAGGTGTTTCTTCCTCATCCGAAGCCTGTTTTGGCTCCACGAGTGCTCAAATTCGAGCTATCGACGAGCCGAATCTGAATAGTTCATCAAGCTAGTACATTATGTCACCTCCAAATCGGCTTCTAAATAGGACTTTTTGCACTTCAAAGGTCGCGAACACAGTTTGTCAATTATTTTTAGGTTCGTTCCCGAATTTTTTGACTCCTGATACGAAATCAAAATTGAGTGATTCTTTTTGTAGTGATAAGTTTGGGTCAGTGGAAATCTTGAGAAAAAATATCACAAAACATTTTTGAAGTAAAACCAAAAACCAATAACTGAAACAGAAGTGTAAAAGTCCAAATTTCGTTGTGTGCACACTCCCAAGTTGCCTTTTCGGACTGCATACCAAAATTATGGTTGGTTTATCATCAAGAAAATCACAAAAAAAATGAAATCACAAAGCACGCGAGATAAACAAGCAAATGCCCATCTCATATGGTTGTTCACACATAAACGCTACAACAACAAAATGAAACAGTTACTATTCTTACAAGAAGTAAACAGAAAACATTCACTGAACCATCAAATCAGTTCATCACATTAAACATGAGAAATATCGAAGCATGAGAAAGTCTGTTCACGCAAAACCGTACAACTACAAACTGAACAGAATATTCAGGGAACAGCAAGCAAAAAAACAATCAGTCAGTAACTGCCCATTCACCAACTCACTTCATGACGTCAAGCTAGGAGATCAATCATTTTATATTTAGAGAATAAGTATGAATGTTTAAAACAATATAGATCAAGAACGAGAAAAGATAGACTAGCTAGACTAGCTTAAGACAATCAAAACAGTTCATCAGGCAAAACTAGAGACAAGCAGCAAATTTTTTTTTTTTTGAAATGAGGCAAAAGACTTGCCATTCTCATTGTTTTTTTTAAATTGCCCCATTCAATAATGGAAAACGGGCCAAAAACGATACAATCCAACCCAAATGACATGGGTACCATCGGCTAACCTGGCCACCAACATGGAACAGAGAGCTGCAAAGAAGAGAAACATCCGCTGAAGAGTCGCAAATGTCATCGTCATCACCGGTTGCCCTTGAACGGACGACTCCGACTTCACTGTAGAGCTCCATCATTGAAGCCAACCCATAAACAGTTGCATAGAAGCCGAGACGGCACATACCAACACAAGGCCACACGCGCGAGCGACCGACAACTCCGATTTTGATGACGAGCCTCACAAGGGAAATATGCAAGACTTGCGCCGATCGTGCCCTCCGCCTCCGACCACTGAGTCTATGTCAACATCGCCGCATGGACCCGCTCCACCGCAGCTTCGACTTCAGAGGAACCAACAAACCCACGAAAGAGCACCATGAACATGTCGGGAAGAACCGACTACCAAAGTCCATGCCGCGACCCAAGCTCCTCCCGACGCCATCATCGTTGCCACAACAGGAACAAGCGCCCCGCCTCAGCAAACCACGCGGCCAAGATGCTGCCATCCACCGGTCTCCCCGTCGTGGCCGGCTCCGAGACGATGCCCAAGGAGGAGAAAGACGAGAAGACGCCTCATCATCCGATCCAGCAGATCTGAGCTATCCCTCCCGAGCCAACGTCATGGGAAGAGGGGCACACTCCAAGACGACGCTTCCAAGAAAGGTCGCGGCACCCGCGGGCGTCGCTGTCGTCGGCTCCGATGAGGATCAGACGAGAATTTCTCCTGGAGATGCACCAACCACCTAGCACCAACGACCAATGTCCACCAACCACCATCCCTGCTGAGAGCAAACTCACTCTCGACGCGGGATCCCTTGATCCACCACACCCGGACGCGCACCACCACCCCGGCCGTAGCCGCCGTCCACCACCACAGCATCAACATGACCACCACCACCGTAGCAACCAACTCTGCGTCGAAGGGGAAAAGCACCTAGGTCGAAGACCAGATCCAGATCGGAGTCACCCAAGCAAGCAGCATAAAAGCTAGCACTAGTAGAAAATAGGGCTTTGGTTCGGGCCTGGCCAGCCCATTAGTCCCGGTTCTTCACGAACCGGGACCCATGGGGGGCATTAGTCCCGGTTCATGAGCCCAAGGGGGCGGCCGGGGCATCGTGGGCATTGGTCCCGGTTCGTGTGGACCCATTTGTCCCGGTTCTAGGCACGAACCGGGACCAATGGGCCGTGCTCCTGGCCCACATCCATTGGTACCGGTTCATGCCTTGAACCGGTTTAGAAGGGGGGCTTTAGCCCCGGTTTATGCCACGAACCGGGACAAATAATTTGCCTATATATACCCATCGCCGCGGCAGAGCACTCTGTTTTTTTCTCGTCGGCGAGGGGAGGGCATTTGGGTGCTCTAGCTTACCTCCTATGCACATGAGGTGTTCGATGAAATGTCCGAGCCACACTAGTTAAGCTTTCTCCTCTCGAAGCTCGACCTCGGAGCTCCATTTTTCCCGAGATTTGTCTAGATTTAGCGGTCCGTCAAGCCCCGGCCCCGTTTTCACCGCTGGGGCACGTCCATGTGTACGTCCGCAATGTCGTGTGCAAGCTCCTCCGCAGACAGTGAGGTAAGTCGATTTGGATTTTCGGTTGACATTGGATTTGGGGATTTCTCATCTAGGGTTTCGCGGGATGGGCTGTAATATGCGCCTTTCTGGCTCGTAGGTGGATGGCTGCGGGATTGTGCAGTTCCAATCCGAATTTTTCATTCCCAATCCAAGTTTCTACGGCCTTGAGGAGCGCTCGAATCACCATTGCCCGGGGCATGGGCTAATTCCTGCTCGTCGTGTTTCTTGGGGTGGAGCAAGCACGGGAAGAAGGTTTTTGGGTTGTCCACTCGATGTAATTCCTCAAAACATCATTTGGTACTCTGTTTTCATCGATTTATTGCAAAGTTATGAATTTCACCTAATTATGTGAACTCTGATTTAATAGCTTCCTCATGAGTGTGATTGGGTTGTTTGGATTGACCCCCCTCCCACTGAGCTAGTGGGGCAAGCTTTTGAGGAGCTCCATGGTGGCCTTGAACGTAGTTGGATCAAAGCTAGTAGGATGGAGAAGAAGGTTATGGATCTGAACAATGAAAACAAGAAAATGCAATTGAAGTTGCAGAAAAGGAATGAGCTCATGGGGACAATGGGTTTTCTCTTTGTTCTTGGCATCATCATTGTGGCTAGTTTAGTTTCTATTTGATCTAAGCAAACCAATTAAGTGGAGTGTGTGTGTTATGTTTCTGCTAGTGTGTTGTGCCCTAGATGTAATTCTATCATTTGTGCACTGTTGTGAACTTGAACAAATGTAATGTTGTGCCCTAGATGTAATGGATATCATGTGTTGTGTTAAAATTGTCACCACTGCCAACTTGGAACCTTTTCAGAGTTCATTTCAAATGCTTTTCAATTTTATGGTCTTATAGCTCAAAATAATCAGTAAATGCATGAAAAATAACAAATGATGTCAGGAAGGGTTGTAAATTGTTGATGTGGCTTTGAATGGTGCATTTTGAACACAGAAAAATATGGAGTTCAAATAAGTTCAAAAAAATGAAATCCCTTTGTAACAGACGAGTTTCTGTATGAAAACAGTGGATCTGAATAATCTTGGGTACACTGACGAACCGTTCGTCCTAGCCAATGATGTGGCACTGGTTATCTATGTGAAGGACATGTCTACCATACCGAGAAAAAGAAAAAAATAAGGAAGCGAATACATCATACGATGAGCCAAAGCGTCACATAGTTCTTTCAGGAAAAAAGGACATCGTGGGAGTGGAGGGCAAGACAGACATGTCCGAAGATTATGAAAAGTTTTATGAAATTCCTCCCTTCAAAGTCAAGGCTGACCCAAGCATCCTGATAAATGATGAAGATTATCCATGGTTACGGCGCAATAAGGAAAGGACACAAGCGAAGAAAAAGTGAAGACTTTTTCCACAACTATTATGATGATACCATGCCAACTTTCAACCTTTTTGTAGTTCATTTGAAATGCATGTTGTAACAGACAAGTTTCCGTATGAAATCCTGATACTTCGAAAGAGATTGTTCGTTTTGTACACGAAGTGCATCCAATTTTTGCCGTAACCCTCTCAACTTTATTGCGTATGCTATGTGGATGAAATGATGATACCATGCCAAAATAAAAGATAGGCGCAATGCTCACCTGCACGTTGCTTAGCTTCAAGCCAACGTGTAGGTGAGCACTGCGCTTCTCCCTTCATCGTCTCTACGCTCAAGGCTTATAAACCGCTGTGAGTGCCTCTCGCTTGGCGAGGTGGGACTAAAAAACAGCTGCAGAAAGAATCAACTAAAAAACTCTTTTACCGGTTCATGCCACGAATCGGTACTAAAAGGTGCTCGTGGGGCCCCAGCCTTAAAACATGTACCAAATAAAATGCCTTTGTAACAGCCTTAGAACCGGTACTAAAGGAATCAACTAAAAAGCTTTTATAAACCTCTAGTATTATTGAAACTAAAATTATATAGAATTTTGTTACAAACTTTAATAGCAAAAAGAATTATCATAAAAGAAAATAAATAAGTAATTAGAATTTTCTTCAAAACATTAAAAGCAAAAAGAATTATCATAAAAGAAAATAAATAAGTAATTAGAATTTTGTTACGAACTTTAATAGCAAAAAGAATTATCGTAAAAGAAAATAAATAAGTAATTAGAAACAAAAAACAAAGCAAAAAATAGGAAAAAAAATTAAAAACAGTGCCACCACGGCCTGCATGTTGGGGAACGCCGCAAGGGAAACAAAAATTTTCCTACGCGCACGAAGACCTATCATGGTGATGTCCATCTACGAGAGGGGATGTGTGATCTACGTACCCTTGTAGACCGTACAGCAGAAGCGTTAGTGAACGCGGTTGATGTAGTGGAACGTCCTCACGTCCCTCGATCCGCCCCGCGATCAGTCCCACGATCTAGTGCCGAACGGACGGCACCTCCGCGTTCACCACACGTACAGCTCGACGATGATCTCGGCCTTCTTGATCCAGCAAGAGAGACGGAGAGGTAGAAGAGTTCTCCGGCAGCGTGACGGCGCTCCGGAGGTTGGTGATGATCTCGTCTCAGCAGGGCTCCACCCGAGCTCCGCAGAAACGCGATCTAGAGGAAAAACCGTGGAGGTATGTGGTCGGGCTGCCGTGGAAAAGTTGTCTCAAATCAGCCCTAAAACCTCCGTATATATAGGTGGGAGAGGGGGGACCTTGCCTTGGGGCTCAAGGAGCCCCAAGGGGGTCGACCGAGCCAAAGGGGGGAAGGACTCCCCCCCAAACCGAGTCCTACTTGGTTTGGTGGGTGGAGTCCTTCTTTCCTTTCCCACCTCCTCCTTTTTTTCTCTTTGATTTTTCTTCCAATGCGCATAGGAGCCTTTTGGGCTGTCCCACCAGCCCACTAAGGGCTGGTGCGCCACCCTCCAGGCCTATGGGCTTCCCCGGGGTGGGTTGCCCCCCCCCCCCGGTGAACTCCCGGAACCCATTCGTCATTCCCGGTACATTCCCGGTAACTCGAAAACCTTCCGGTAATCAAATGAGGTCATCCTATAAATCAATCTTCGTTTCCGGACCATTCCGGAAACCCTCGTGACATCCGTGATCTCATCCGGGACTCCGAACAACATTCGGTAACCAACCATATAACTCAAATACGCATAAAACAACGTCGAACCTTAAGTGTGCAGACCCTGCAGGTTCGAGAACTATGTAGACATGACCCGAGAGACTCCTCGGTCAATATCCAATAGCGGGACCTGGATGCCCATATTGGATCCTACATATTCTACGAAGATCTTATCGTTTGAACCTCAGTGCCAAGGATTCGTATAATCCCGTATGTCATTCCTTTGTCCTTCGGTATGTTACTTGCTCGAGATTCGATCGTCAGTATCCGCATACCTATTTCAATCTCGTTTACCGGCAAGTCTCTTTACTCGTTCCGTAATACAAGATCCCGCAACTTACACTAAGTTACATTGCTTGCAAGGCTTGTGTGTGATGTTGTATTACCGAGTGGGCCCCGAGATACCTCTCCGTCACACGGAGTGACAAATCCCAGTCTTGATCCATACTAACTCAACTAACACCTTCGGAGATACCTGTAGAGCATCTTTATAGTCACCCAGTTACGTTGCGACCTTTGATACACACAAAGCATTCCTCCGGTGTCAGTGAGTTATATGATATCATGGTCATAGGAATAAATACTTGACACGCAGAAAACAGTAGCAACAAAATGACACGATCAACATGCTACGTCTATTTGTTTGGGTCTAGTCCATCACGTGATTCTCCCAATGACGTGATCCTGTTATCAAGCAACAACACCTTGTTCATAATAAGAAGACACTGACTATCATCGATCAACTGGCTAGCCAACTAGAGGCATGCTAGGGACGGTGTTTTGTCTATGTATCCACACATGTAAATGAGTCTTCATTCAATACAATTATAGCATGGATAATAAACTATTATCTTGATACAGGAATTATAATAATAACTATATTTATTATTGCCTCTAGGGCATAATTCCAACAGTCTCCCACTTGCACTAGAGTCAATAATCTAGCCCTCACATCATCATGCGAATTACATTGTAATAAATCTAACACCCATACAGTTCTGGTGTTGATCATGCTTTGGCCGTGGAAGAGGTTTAGTCAGCAAGTCTGCTACATTCAGATCCGTGTGCACTTTGCATATATTTACGTCCTCTCCTTCGACGTAGTCGCGGATGAGGTTGAAGCGTCGTTTGATGTGTCTGGACTTCTTGTGAAACCGTGGTTCCTTTGCTAAGGCAATGGCACCCGTGTTGTCACAGAACAAGGTTATTGGATTCAGTGCGCTTGGCACCACTCCAAGATCCGTCATGAACTGCTTCATCCAGACACCCTCCTTAGCCGCCTCCGAGGCAGCCATGTACTCCGCTTCACATGTAGAATCTGCTACGACGCTTTGCTTGGAACTACACCAGCTTACCGCACCCCCATTAAGAATAAATATGTATCCGGTTTGCGACTTAGCGTCGTCCGGATCTGTGTCAAAGCTTGCATCAACGTAACCTTTTACGGCGAGCTCTTCGTCACCTCCATACACGAGAAACATCTCCTTAGACCTTTTCATGTACTTCAGGATATTCTTGACCGTTGTCCAGTGATCCACTCCTGGATTACTCTGGAACCTACCTGCCATACTTATGGCCAGGCTAACGTCCGGTCTAATGCACAACATTGCATACATGATAGAACCTATGGCTGAAGCATAGGGGATGGAGCGCATATGCTCTCTATCTTCATCAGTTGTTGGGCACTGAGTCTTACTCAATCTCGTACCTTGTAAAACTGGCAAGAACCCCTTCTTGGACTGTTCCATTTTGAACCTCTTCAAAACTTTATCAAGGTATGTGCTTTGTGAAAGTCCTATAAGGCGTTTTGATCTATCCCTATAGATCTTAATGCCTAGAATGTAAGCAGCTTCTCCTAGGTCCTTCATAGAGAAACTTTTATTCAAGTAATCCTTTATGCTCTCCAAAAACTCTACGTTGTTTCCAATCAGCAATATGTCATCCACATATAATATTAGAAACGCCACAGAGCTCCCACTCACTTTCTTGTAAATACAAGATTCTCCAACCACTTGTATAAACCAAATGCTTTCATCACCTCATCAAAGCGTTTGTTCCAACTCCGAGATGCTTGCACCAGTCCATAAATGGATCGTTGGAGCTTGCACACCTTGTTAGCATTCTTAGGATCGACAAAACCTTCGGGTTGCATCATATACAATTCTTCCTTAAGGAAACCGTTAAGGAACGCCGTTTTGACATCCATCTGCCAGATTTCATAACCGAAAAATGCAGCTATTGCTAACATGATTCTGACGGACTTAAGCATCGCTACGGGTGAGAATGTCTCATCGTAGTCAACTCCTTGAACTTGTGAAAAACCCTTTGCCACAAGTCGAGCTTTATAAACGGTCACATTGCCGTCAGCGTCCGTCTTCCTCTTAAAGATCCATTTGTTCTGAATAGCCTTGCGGCCCTCAGGCAGTACCTCCAAAGTCCACACTTTGTTCTCATACATGGATCCTATCTCGGACTTCATGGCTTCTAGCCATTTGTTGGAATCTGGGCCCACCATTGCTTCTTCATAATTTGCAGGTTCATTGTTGTCCAACAACATGATTGATAAGACGGGATTACTGTACCACTCTGGAGCAGCACGTGGTCTAGTCGACCTGCGTGGTTCGACAGAAACTTGAACCGGAGTTTCATGATCATCATCATTAACTTCCTCCTCAACCGGCGTCGCAACGACAGAGGTTTGCCCTTGCCCTGCGCCACCATCCAGAGGGATGAGAAATTCGACAACCTCGTCAAGTTCTATCTTCCTCCCACTCAATTCTCTCGAGAGAAACTCCTTCTCGAGAAAAGCTCCGTTTTTAGCAACAAACACTTTGCCCTCGGATTTGAGATAGAAGGTGTACCCAACTGTCTCTTTTGGGTAACCTATGAAGATGCACTTTTCCTCTTTGGGTTCCAGCTTTTCACGCTGAAGCTTTTTGACATAAGCATCACATCCCCAAACTTTAAGAAACGACAACTTTGGCCTTT
Organism: Hordeum vulgare subsp. vulgare; assembly: GCF_904849725.1. Classification (NCBI taxonomy): domain Eukaryota; kingdom Viridiplantae; phylum Streptophyta; class Magnoliopsida; order Poales; family Poaceae; genus Hordeum; species Hordeum vulgare. The sequence goes on from NC_058524.1 coordinate 83,103,615, forward strand.
TTCCATACCACAGTTCGTATGGTGTCGTCTCAACGGATTTTGATGGTGCCCTATTTAAAGTGAATGCAGTTGTTTCTAATGCATAACCCCAAAACGATAACGGCAAATCGGTAAGAGACATCATAGATCGCACCATCTCTAATAAAGTACGATTACGAAGTTCGGACACACCATTACGCTGTGGTGTTCCAGGCGGTGTCAGCTGTGAAACAATTCCACATTGTCTTAAGTGAGCACCAAACTCGAAACTCAGATATTGATCCCCACGATCAGACCGTAGGAACTTGATCTTCTTGTTACGATGATTTTCAACTTCACTCTGAAATTGCTTGAACTTTTCAAATGCTTCAGACTTGTGCTTCATTAAGTAGACATAACCATATCTACTCAAATCGTCAGTGAAGGTGAGAAAATAACAATATCCGCCGCGTGCCTCTACGCTCATCGGACCACACACATCGGTATGTATGATTTCCAACAAGTCACTTGCACGCTCCATTGTTCCGGAGAACGGAGTTTTAGTCATCTTGCCCATGAGGCATGGTTCGCACGTGTCAAGTGAATCAAAGTCAAGTGACTCCAAAAGTCCATCGGCATGGAGTTTCTTCATGCGCTTTACACCAATATGACCTAAGCGGCAGTGCCACAAAAATATGGCGCTATCATTGTTAACTCTAACTCTTTTGGTCTCAATGTTATGTATGTGTGTATTGCTATCAAGATTCAATATGAACAATCCTCTCACATTGGGTGCATGACCATAAAAGATGTTACTCATAGAAATAGAACAACCATTATTCTCTGACTTAAAAGAGTAACCGTCTCGCAATAAACAAGATCCAGATATAAAGTTCATGCTCAACGCAGGCACTAAATAACAATGATTCAAGTTCATAACTAATCCTGATGGTAACTGAAGTGAAACTGTGCCGACGGCGATTGCATCAACCTTGGAACCATTTCCTACGCGCATCGTCACTTCATCTTTCGCCAGCCTTCGTCTATTCCGCAGTTCCTATTTCGAGTTGCAAATATGAGCAACATAACCGGTATCGAATACCCAGGCACTACTACGAGAGCCGGTTAAGTACACATCAATAACATGTATATCAAATATACCTGATTTTTCTTTGGCCGCCTTCTTATCTGCCAGATACTTGGGGCAATTGCGCCTCCAGTGACCCATACCCTTGCAATAGTAACACTCTGTTTCAGGCTTAGGTACAGCTTTGGGTTTCTTCGTCGGATTGGCAACAGGCTTGCCGCTCTTCTTTGAATTACCCTTCTTGCCTTTGTCGTTTCTCTTGAAACTAGTGGTCTTATTCACCATCAACACTTGATGCTCTTTACGAAGTTCAGACTCTGCGACTTTCAGCATCGCAAACAACTCGCGGGGTGATTTGTTCATCCCTTGCATGTTGTAGTTCAACACAAAGCCTTTATAGCTTGGCGGCAATGATTGAAGGATTCTGTCAGTGATAGCCTCTTGCGGGAGTTCAATCCCCATCTCAGCTAGACGGTTTGAGTACCCAGACATTTTGAGCACATGTTCACTAACAGACGAGTTCTCCTCCATCTTGCAAGCATAGAATTTATCGGAGGTCTCATACCTCTCGATCCGTGCGTTCTTCTGAAAGATAAACTTCAACTCCTGGAACATCTCAAATGCTCCATGACGCTCAAAGCGACGTTGAAGTCCCGGTTCTAAGCCATACAAGACTGCACATTGAACTACGGAGTAGTCCTCCTTACGTGCTAACCAAGCGTTCTTAACATCCTGATCAGCCGTAGCGGGTGGTTCATCTCCTAGCGCAGCATTAAGGACATAATCCTTCTTCCCAGCTTGTAAGATTAGCTTAAGATTACGAGCCCAGTCTACAAAGTTGCTTCCATCATCTTTCAACTTAGCTTTCTCTAGGAACGTATTAAAATTCAGGGTGACTGTCGCGTGAGCCATGATCTACAACACAAATATATTCAAAGTGGACTTAGACTATGTTCAAGATAATTAGAGTTTAACTTAATCAAATTATTCGCTAAACTCCCACTCAAAAAGTACATCTCTCTAGTCATTTGAGTGGTTCATGATCCACTTACACTAGCTCAAGTCCGATCATCACGTGAGTTGAGTATAGTTTCAGTGGTAAGCATCCATATGCTAATCATATCATCTATATGATTCATGATCGACCTTTCGGTCTCATGTGTTCCGAGGCCATGTCTGCACATGCTAGGCTCGTCAAGCTTAACCCGAGTGTTCCGCGTGCGCAACTGTTTTGCACCCGTTGTATGTGAACGTTGAGTCTATCACACCCGATCATCACGTGGTGTCTCGAAACGACGAACTGTAGCAACGGTGCACAGTCGGGGAGAACACAAGTTCGTCTTGAAATTTTAGTGAGAGATCACCTCATAATGCTACCGTCGTTCTAAGCAAAATAAGGTGCATAAAAGGATTAACATCACATGCAATTCATAAGTGACATGATATGGCCATCATCACGTGCTTCTTGATCTCCATCACCAAAGCACCGGCACGATCTTCTTGTCACCGGCGCCACACCATGATCTCCATCAACGTGTCGCCATCGGGGTTGTCGTGGTACTCATGCTATTGCTACTAAAGCTACATCCTAGCAAAATAGTAAACGCATCTGCAAGCACAAACATTAGTATAAAGACAACCATGTGGCTCCTGCCGGTTGCCGTACCATCGACGTGCAAGTCGATATTATCTATTACAACATGATCATCTCATACATCCAATATATCACATCACATCGTTGGCCATATCACATCACAAGCATACCCTGCAAAAATAAGTTAGACGTCCTCTAATTTTGTTGTTGCATGTTTTACGTGGTGACCATGGGTATCTAGTAGGATCGCATCTTACTTACGCAAACACCACAACGGAGATATATGAGTTGCTATTTAACCTCATCCAAGGACCTCCTCGGTCAAATCCGATTCAACTAAAGTTGGATAAACCGACACTTGCCAGTCATCTTTGAGCAACGGGGTTACTCGTAGCGATGAAACCAGTCTCTCGTAAGCGTACGAGTAATGTCGGTCCAAGCCGCTTCAATCCAAAAATACCGCGGAATCAAGAAAAGACTAAGGAGGGCAGCAAAACGCACATCACCGCCCACAAAAACTTTTGTGTTCTACTCGAGAAGACATCTACGCATGAACCTAGCTCATGATGCCACTGTTGGGGAACGCCGCATGGGAAACAAAAATTTTCCTACTCGCACGAAGACCTATCATGGTGATGTCCATCTACGAGAGGGGATGTGTGATCTACGTACCCTAGTAGACCGTACCGCAGAAGCGTTAGTGAACGCGGTTGATGTAGTGGAACGCCCTCACGTCCCTCGATCCGCCCCGCGAACCGTCCCGCGATCAGTCCCACGATCTAGTGCCGAACGGACGGCACCTCCGCGTTCAGCACACGTACAGCTCGGCGATGATCTCGGCCTTCTTGATCCAGCAAGAAAGACGGAGAGGTAGAAGAGTTCTCCGGCAGCGTGACGGCGCTCCGGAGGTTGGTGATGATCTCGTCTCAGTAGGGCTCCGCCCAAGCTCCGCAGAAACGCGATCTAGAGGAAAAACCGTGGAGGTATGTGGTCAGGCTGCCGTGGAAAAGTCGTCTCAAATCAGCCCTAAAACCTCCGTATATATAGGTGGGAGAGGGGGGACCTTGCCTTGGGTCTCAAGGAGCCCCAAGGGGGTCGGCCGAGCCAAAGGGGGGAAGGACTCCCCCCCAAACCGAGTCCTACTTGGTTTGGTGGGTGGAGTCCTTCTTTCCTTTCCCACCTCCTCCTTTTTTTTTCTTTTCTCTTTGATTTTTCTTCCAATGCGCATAGGGCCCTTTTGGGCTGCCCCACCAGCCCACTAAGGGCTGGTGCGCCACCCTCAAGGCCTATGGGCTTCCCCGGGGTGGGTTGCCCCCCCCCCCCCCGGTGAACTCCCGAAACCCATTCGTCATTCCCGGTAACTCCGAAAACGGACTCCGAACAACATTCGGTAACCAACCATATAACTCAAATACGCATAAAACAACGTCGAACCTTAAGTGTGCAGACCCTGCGGGTTCGAGAACTATGTAGACATGACCCGAGAGACTCCTCGGTCAATATCCAATAGCGGGACCTGGATGCCCATATTGGATCCTACATATTCTACGAAGATCTTATCGTTTGAACCTCAGTGCCAAGGATTCATATAATCCCGTATGTCATTCCCTTTGTCCTTCGGTATGTTACTTGCCCGAGATTCGATCGTCAGTATCCGCATACCTATTTCAATCTCGTTTACCGGCAAGTCTCTTTACTCGTTCCGTAATACAAGATCCCGCAACTTACACTAAGTTACATTGTTTACAAGGCTTGTGTGTGATGCTGTATTACCGAGTGGGCCCCGAGATACCTCGCCGTCACACGGAGTGACAAATCCCAGTCTTGATCCATACTAACTCAACTAACACCTTCGGAGATACCTGTAGAGCATCTTTATAGTCACCGAGTTACGTTGCGACGTTTGATACACACAAAGTATTCCTCCGGTGTTAGTGAGTTATATGATCTCATGGTCATAGGAACAAATACTTGACACGCAGAAAACAGTAGCAACAAAATGACACGATCAACATGCTACGTCTATTAGTTTGGGTCTAGTCCATCACGTGATTCTCCTAATGACGTGATCCAGTTATCAAGCAACAACACCTTGTTCATAATCAGAAGACACTGACTATCTTTGATCAACTGGCTAGCCAACTAGAGGCTTGCTAGGGACAGTGTTTTGTCTATGCATCCACACATGTAAATGAGTCTTCATTCAATACAATTATAGCATGGATAATAAACGATTATCATGATACAGGAATTATAATAATAACTATATTTATTATTGCCTCTAGGGCATAATTCCAATACTGCATACGACTAGAAACCGATTACTAGCGCCAGGATGCAGGCCCGCAGTAGGCCCAATAGGCCCACAAGCATATAGAGTGATTTTAGGTCCGTAAGCCTGGAGTAGAGAGGAGCTCAAAGTGGTTGGTTCGGCAGGGCTTATAAACCACTCCGAGCCCCTCTCGGCTTGCGAGGTGGGACTAAACATAGCACCGCACCGCGCCAGCACACGCCTTTTGGTCCCGGTTGGTGCCACCAACCGGGACTAAAGGGGTGCATTGGTACCGGTTTGAGGCACCAACCGGGACCAAAGGTCTCTGTTTCCCGCCCTTTGGGCTGCTGAAAAGAGGCCTTTGGTCCTGGTTTGTGGCACCAACCGGGACCAAAGGTCTCTGTTTCCCGCCCTTTGGGCTGCTGAAAAGAGGCCTTTGGTCCCGGTTTGTGGCACCAACCGGGACTGAAGGGGTGCATTGGTCCCGGTTGGTGCCATGAACCGGGACCAATGCTGTGTCTATATAAGCAGCACTCGCGAAAATTTGGTTCAGTTCGTTCTTCCCCGCCGCCCGACGCCGCCAAGCTGCCCGTCCGTCTCCGCCTCATCGTCGCCGTCGTCGCCCCGCGCCGTCCCGCGCCGCCCCGATGTCGTCGCCGCCCCCCACCCCGTGCCCCGCGACGCCGCCGTCCCCTGCCCGTCGCCGCCCCGCCCCGGCCCGCGCTGCACCTCACCGTCGACCGTCGCCGCGCCGCCCCACCCCGCGCCGCACCTCGCCCTCGCCGTCGCCGTCCCCGACACCGTCGCCGTGAGCAAAGATTTTTTTTTCTGTTAAAAGATTTTTTTTTGATGATGTTATTGTTGAATATGCATGTTTGTATGTTCATATATATGCAAAGATCGAATATTTCAATTTTTTATGATTTTTTTCTGTTCATAGAATTTTTATGATTTTTTTCTCCTGTAATTTTGTTCATAGAATTTTAATGATTTTTTTTTCATAGTATTTTCTTTGTCAATTTATGTATATGTTCATATTGTGTATGTATAGGAAAATTGTGCATGATCAAAGTCACTTATGAATATGTTCATATTTAGGATAGAGGAAAAAGGAAAAAATAAGAAGAGAAAGTGTTAAATATAATTAGTTAGAAAAATAATAGAACTATAGTTAAACTAGTTTATTTTTAGTAAGTACTACTTTATTTTATTTATAGTAAGTGCTTCATATATAGTTGAACTAGCTAGTTGATTTAATAAACTACTTTATTTTACTATATATAGAAGTAGATTGTTTTTAGTAAGTACTACTTTATTTATTTATAGTAAGTGCTTAGTAGTTGAACTAGTTGATTTAATTAATAAAACTATTTTATTTAACTATATATAGAAGTAGTTCCCGCATCGACGTCGACTTGTTGTTATATATAATCGTGACACACTTTATTTAACTATGTATGATGATGATTAATTAGTAGGACTTGTTGTTATATATGATGATGCATGATGCGAGCATGAAGAGTTATTATATATATATGTTCAATTCTTTCGATATATATAGTGTGTCACGATTATATTGTTGTTTACACACATTTACCACATTAAAACAGGAAATGTCTGACGATGGATATTGCGAATGTGAATATTGCGGCGACTCTCGGGGTATGTGCGACATGCCTCACCTGCGAGACGATAGGTTCTTCAACATGAAGCTTGACGAGAACGGCGACATGTACCTCCCTTGCCATGCAAGAAGATATGTGTTGGAGAGGCTCGGTTTCGAAGACCACGAGAGAATTGAGACGATGAGCGCTAAGCTGAGGACTATACATGGTCACACATTTGTTATCCAAGTATTTAATTCAGTTTTTCAAACAGAATTTGGGTGCCCAAAGTGGGAAGCTCTTTGCAAGGCATATGGATTTCAGAAGGGAATGGAAATCACCTTCGATCTTCGTCCTGAAGATAATATGCCAGACAACATCGACATTTGGGTGGTTGTCGATGATATGCTTCCTGTTTTACCTCCATGTGAGTTTCTCAACCATATTTGTCAAGTAATTTGCATTTATATTTATAAATAGTTGGTGTAGTCAACCTGTTTTCCTCTCGCAATTTACATGTCATGTGGTGTTCATCGTCTATTAAAACTTTGGCCACACGTTGCAGGTTCCTAGTTATTGGGTCATAGTTATAATTATATCATGTTACATGTTGTACAAACAACAGCAACAACCCAAATTGTCCTTTGAATGATCGTAGCACATGTGGTCGTTTTGAATGGTTTATATAATGCCCACATTTTGTGGACAATTACAAATTTCTAAGTATCTTTGAAACATTAAATTATTACAAAATTTGGGTGGTTGTCGATGATATGTTTCCTGTTTTACCTCCATGTGAAGTAATTTGCATTTATATTTAGAAATAGTTGGTGTTCATCTATATACTAAATTTGTTAAATTATAATTTACAGCTTATTTCGTTGCTTCGACTGAATTACGAAAATTAATTGACACGACACACTACACGTATGGATCACATCTAACTTGGGAGGAGAAGGATGATCTTCTCCACTTTCTTGTTGCTGGTGTTCTGGCTTCTAGGGATACCTTCCCGTATCATTTTGGAATTGGCCAAAATTATTCATTTTACATGCCACTAGTGCATAGGTTGAGTCCAGATGACATTCGCCGAAATGTCTTGGTAAGAGTTTCCTAATTAAGTACGCTCCACTATTGCATAAATGGTGTTGATTACATTGCTAACTAGGTTATTATTATGTTCTTCAACAACAACTGCCACATGATGTAGTGCCTCCGTTAATGGACCCAGAAGGTCAAATGAGAATTAGAAGCCCGCTGAGGGCTGAGTTCTATGCTCCATACTTGATTAACTTCAAATCAAGATAAAAAAAGACTCCAAATTGAAGCATGGAAAGAAATAAAGAAGGTTCGCAAGCCACAAGTTGGAGACCGTTGGATCTCTGTGATTCATCATGGAGCCATAGGTCTTATTCTGTTTTATGACATTATATCTAAGAGCGAGGACTAGGTCTTATGAGAGACAAGTTATTATAGTTTATATTATTACTTGACATGATCGATTAATTAGGATGCATGATGCATACGATGACTATATATATATTATGATGTTTCTGTGTTTTATTTTATGTGTATCATATGATAACTTGATATATGATTAAGTTGATGATGAGTTGTTAGATGATCGATTAGAATACTATTGGCATTCGACGAAAATGATATGAAATGATATAGTGTAAAAAAGATGCATATATGTGCATGTAACTCGTGTCTACATTTTGTAAATATGTTCGACAAAGCACGACGGATGACCAAGCACGGAGATATATAAGAGAGGACATTTTTCTCTATTAGCTAGCTAATAACAACCTAAATTAACACCTAAACCAGCCCCTTTAAAAAAAACATCAGCTCCAGCCAGGTGCTGACGCATGGATGCCTTTTGGTCCCGGTTGGTGTCGTCAACCGGGACTAAAGGCCCCCCTGCCTGGCCTGGCCGCAGCGGCCACGTGGAGGCCCATCTGTCCTGGTTCGTGTAAGAACCGACACTAAAGGCAAAGGGCATTAGTAACGACCTTTTTGTCCCGGTTCCGAAACCGGGACAGAAGGTCCTTATGAACCGGGACAAAAGGCCCTTTTTCTACTAGTGTAGCAGGGCTGACACCCGCACACGCCGCGCGCGCCAGAGTCGTCGCGCCCATCATGCCCAGCCAGTTGTCGCGCCCGACTTGCGCCAGCCGCCGTCGCGCCCGACCATCGATCTGCGCCCCACGCGCACATCTGAAGCTTAGTGCCGCCGCACGCAGCTCATGACGCACGCCGTCCATGCCTAGGCCATGCGGGAGCTAGGACCGAGGCCGCCGCCCCGGCGCCCCACCGCACCACACCGCTCCCGAGAGCATGCGCACCGCCGCTTCCAGACGACCGAACATCCCCACCCACCCCACCCCCCTTTGGGAGCGAGGCCCGCCGCCACCGCGGCAGGGGCCAGCGGCAATGGCGGAGGGAGGAGAGGACGGGGGAGGGCCGGCGACGGGTGGCTAGATTTCCGTCGAGCCGCCCGAGCTAGGCGACGCAGGGTCGGGGAAGAATGCATGGTTCCTTTGAAATAGTGATAATCAAGAAAGTTCACCACTAAATTAGGATACATGACCAAATTCACCACCAAATCAGTTCATCATACGCCAAACTTAAGGAGATCACCAAGGTTTCATGACCGAATTCACAACCAAATCAGTTCATCATAGGCCAAACTTGAGGAAATCAACAGAATTTCATGACCAATTTCACCACCAAATAAAGTTCATCACATGCCGAACTTGAGGAAATCAACAAGTTATTGACCCCCCAAAAAAAGAGTTCATGACCAGTTTCACTATCAAATCAGTTAATTACCTCAAACTAGAGGAAATCAACAAAGTTTAATGACGAATTTTCACCAGCAAAGTAGTTCATGATGCTTTTTTTTTTTGGAAAATCAACAGAGTTCAGGATCAACTTCTCCACCAAAGTACAGTTGATAATGTCACAAATAGGATAAACACAAAACATTCAGGGAACCACCAAATCAGTTCATCACATTATACGTACATGAGTAAATCAACGAAGTTACAGTTCTTACAAAAACAAACAAACGGCCATCTGATGGGATTGTTCACGTAGAAGTTACTGTTCTTGCAAGAAGTTAAACTCAAGGATAAGCACACAAAATTCACGTAACAGCAAGCAAAAATCATCAGTTCACCAACTCCATGACGTCAAACTGGAGGGGATCAGTCAATTTTTCAGAGAGCTTAAAGCAAAAGCTGTAACTCCATGACGTCTAACTGCCCAGCTTTTTACAGAGAGCTTAAAGCAAAAGCAATGCAGATCAAGGACGAGAAAAGGTAAACATGCGAGACTAACTTGAGACAATCAACAAAGATCATGACCAAATTCACTACTAGATTAGGCCAGCATGCCAAACTGAAGATCAACAAGGTTTCATGACAAATTTTAGCACCAAATCAGTTCATGATATGCCAAACTTGAGGAAATCACCAGAATTTCATGACCAATTTCACCACCAAAGCAAGTTCATCACATGCCGAACATAGAGGAAACTAACAGAGTTCATGACAGACTTCACCGCCAGACCACTACCTAGTCGAACTCGATCCAAGACGCTCAACGAAACAAAACAAGGAAGAAAGACACCAAAACATGACCAAGGCGTCTCTCAGACTCTCCTCCATGAGCAGTACCACCACCAGGACTACTCGACCTTGACGTGGAAGACGTCCTTGCGCTCCTCCTCCTTCAGCTTGAGCAGGGTGACCCAGAGCATGCCATTCTTCATCTCGGCCTTGATCTTGTCCATCTTGTAGGCGTCAGCGGGGATCTCGATGCGGTGGTTGTACCTCGGCACCGCGAAGTCGTCGTCGCCGTCCCAGGGCCGCTTCTCGCCCTCGCCCTTGATCACCAGGATGTTCTTGTCCGCGCGCACCTGGACGTGCTCCTTGGTCAGCCCCGGCATCGGCACCTCGAGGTACACTGCGCCGTCGTCCTCCTTGGCCACCCAGCGCCTGAGCCGCGACGCCCCAGCAGTGGAGGAGAGGCCGGTCTGAGTTGCGACGCCCTCCATCAGAGACAGCAGACGGGCCATGCTGGTCGGCGCGCCGAGCGGGTCGAGCACGTCTGCAGAATCAACATCGAGGAGGGCAAAAGCAGATGAGAACACTGCCTCGCGATGTTTAAGAACGAACGCAAAGAAACGGCAGAGCAGAGGTCACAGGCGAGGAAGACATACCCTGCGAGAAGAAGCTGGGGATGACGAGGTCGCGGCCGCTGTAGTCGTCGGCGGCGGCGTAGCGGCTAAGCTCCTTGCCCTGGGTGCCGTACGGGCGGTGGTCAGCGGTGACGGCGGGGAATGGGAGCGCGCAGAAGGCCACGGGAGCGCCGGACTTGAGGAGGCTGGCCGGCGTGGCACCCTTGCAAGCGACTGCGGAAGCCATGGTCTCTCTCTTTGCTCTCTTCTCTCTCCCTCTTCTTTCTCTCTCTGCTGTGATGATTTTGGATTCTTGTGGTTGGCGAGACGGGGTGCGAAATGGAGGGGGTTTTGTAAGGGAGGAGCGGGAGAGATTTCTTGGGAGAGGGGATGGTCAAGTGGGTTTAGAAGGTTCCAGGGAGATCGGATGGGGCCTCGAGCCTTCCAGAAAGATCGGCAGGCCACTGCTTTACGATTCGTGCTGCCTGATGTACTACGATCGGAGGCTATGGATGAAGGTGATTATTGATCTGCTGTGGTACGCAACGCAAGAGAAGTTCCCGCGAGATCGGTTGAGTGATTTGCTTTCTAAAGCCGGGGGTGTGCGGTGTGCTTGGCGCTTGGCAATAAAGCAATCAACGCCAAAAAAAAAAGGTGCAATAATTCTTGTATTAATCAGGGATTACAATCACAGTTTTTGAATACTTTGAACTGCTTACCACATGTTCCATGTGGTGGGATTACAATCACTGTTGACAGCGTCCCAAACATCCTCCGGGACAAACGCAAACCAGCATACCGCAGTTCGGACATGAGACCTATCAAAACCAACGGATGACGAGAAGAATTCTGAATCAACACAGTTTTCTTCATAATTAAAAAAGGGCAAATGTACGCATTGTGAAAATTCAGGCAATTAACCGAACTTTCTTTGATGTCAAGACATACATGGCTTTATTTTATCCGCTGTTATTTAATACAATTTCCGTTAAAATGATATATTTTGTGTGTTTAAAGTGTAGAGTTTATGACCATTATCCCACAACTTGATGACATCTAACATCACACATTTTGGTGGATTCGCTACTCATAATTTAAGAAATAATAAAATAGAGTGAGGTAGGAACAACCACACATCTCTTCGGTTAATCGGACCAAAAAGATGTGAACAAGGCCTCCCATTCTTGGCCTGGTTGATTTATGTGCTTGCTTGGAATGGACACTAAACTGAACCGTTTTCACCTCTAAATAGATTTTGTGCTAAACACTTGGCTAGAAGAAAAACAAAACATACGCATGCGCACTTAAAAAAACATATGCATGCAGAATTCCGTGGCTCCGTGCACGCACAACGAAACAAAAGGCGTTGGTCAACGTAGTCACAAACGAAGTACCGCTGACGGTTACCAAGGGCTCCTTCGATCTTGCTAGCGATGGCGGCGCATCCCTAGTTTCCTCTGCTACGTTTGAGGACGGCGATCCCCACGATCCCGTTCCTCCTTTTTCTCCGCCGCTCCCGCACTCTGCTCTCTCCGACATCTACGCGCAGTCGTGTGTGGTCGTCCCCAAGATGGCGGAGGAGGAGGCGAACTATGGAGTTATTGTTCCTCGTGGTGCTTCGGCGCCAAGAGGAGATTTGTCGATCCGCGTTTTGGATCAGGCTGGCAAGGGTAAAGCGTTTGTTGCGAAGGAACCTGCATCATCTTCTGCAGGGGACAACGCTGCGGCGATGTTTGGTCGTCTCAACCTCACAACTCAGGAGTCTACGGCGTTTGTTCTCAACGAGGATGATGAAGATTACCCTGGCTGTCCGACATGGGTGCTAGTTGGAAAGGTTTTGGATCCTAACACTCTTCATATTTCAACGATCAAGGCTGCTCTTAGACCTGCGTGGGGTAACCCTAGGGGTCTGGAATTTCAACCGTTGGGAGCAAACAGATTTCTGGCTGAATTTGGGAGCAAGGCAGACAAGGATCGGGTGAGTGAGGGATCGCCATGGACGATTAGCAAGCACCGTATTTTGTTGAAGGAATTTGATCCGTCCCTCAAACCCAGTGATGTCTGCTTTGATACTATCATGATATGGGTTTGTATTCTGAATCTCCCTTTTGTACTAGTGAATGATGATCGTGGCAAAGCTTTGGCATCCACGTTCGGCAAAGTGGAGAGGATGGATGTCGATGACAGAGGGCGTGCATGGGGTGACTACCTGCGTGTAAGGATCTCTACAGATGTCAATCAACCATTGATGCGATGTGTATCAGTGTTTTCTCAGAAGCGGAGAGTGACTGATGTTTACCAGGTGAAGTATGAGCGACTGCCGTTATTTTGCTTTTCCTGTGGCTGTGTGGGGCACTCGTCTATTGTGTGTCCAACGCCAGGGGAACGTGATGCTGAGGGTCTCCTTCCGTATCATAGCTCCAGAATTTGTGTCCCTGATGACAAGAAGAAGAAATATTCAGGGGCTAATTTGGGCCAGCATTCGTATTCTAAGAATACCAAACTAGGGTCAAGTGATGGTGTTAAGGCACCAAATAATGCGCCATCTAGGGCGCGTGGTAAGGAGACTTTGGGTGAGGGTTTTCCAAATCCGAAACAAAGGAAAGCAAGGGGCCAATCGTGCAAAGATCATTGCATCTCCGGATGTGCATACGCTGGTAGATGGCTCGGCACGTGCCACGGGTTTAGGGAAGCTAGCTCAAATTACTGGGCAGAAACAAAAGGTGTATCAGCCGAAAGTGCAGGTGCAGTAAGAAGTGCAGGATACTTCCCCGCTACCCATGATTCTGGTCAGTAACAAGGGGACACCGATTGCGTTTCAGACAGACACGGCTGCGGATGACCAGATTTCAGCGGTAGAGAAGAATAAGAAATAGAGAACTTCAACAACATCCCGATCGGCGGATCAGGCAGAGGCTGCGGTGCAGCCCTGCCAGATGCAATGAATCTATTACGCTGGAACTGTCGAGGGCTTGGGTCGGACTCGACAGTTGGTGAGCTTCGCTGGTTAGTGAGGTTCTTCCGACCTTCCTTCATCTTCCTCTTCGAAACGAAGATGAAGGATTCCAGGGTTCAAAATTCCATGTGGTCTCTCGGATATTCTGGTAGCTTTGATGTTAGCAGTGTTGGTCTCAGTGGTGGATTAGCTTTGTTTTGGCAACAACCATATATTGTATCTCTTAAGGGTTTTAACTCTCATTGCATTGATGTGGTTATATCTACGGAAGAGTGCATTCCCTGGCGTGCAATGTTTGTGTATGGTGAGCCTGATCGTGATTTGTGTCATGACTTTTGGAAGTTGTTATCTCGGCTGCGTTCAGAATGGAGGGATCCGTGGATTTGTTGCGAAGATTTTAACGAGGTTCTATGCAGTGACGAACATCTTGGGGCCACCGAACGATTAGATGATCAAATGTCTTTGTTCCGTGATTGTTTGGATGAATGCACACTCTGGATCTGGGTTTTACTGGCCCAAAATTTACATGGAATAATAGACAGGTTGAAGATGGTGGTGAGAGTCAGGCTTGACACAGCTCTGGCGAATGGCGAATTTATGGAATTGTTTAACAACTACAGGGTGGAAAATGTAATCACTACCACGTCTGACCATTTTACCATTGTAGTCAAGCTTTCTACACTGGCTGAGGAGATGCGGGCAATGCCGGTGCAACAACAATTTCGGTTTGAAGCGGCTTGGCTTAGAGCATGATGACCCACAAGTATAGGGGATCAATTGTAGTCCTTTCGATAAGTAAGAGTGTTGAACCCAACGAGGAGCAGAAGGATCTGACAAGTGGTTTTCAGCAAGGAAAAATCTGCAGGCACTGAAATTGTCGGTAACAAGTGATTGTGTGGTGAGATGATTCGTAGCAAGCAACAAGTAACAAAAGTAGAAACGGTGTAGAAAAGTGGCCCAATCCCTTTTGTAGCAAGGGACAAGCCTGGACAAAATCTTATAGGAGGAAAAACGCTCCCGAGGACACACGGGAATTTCTGTCATGCTAGTTTCATCATGTTCATATGACTCGCGTTCGTTACTTTGATAGTTTGATATGTGGGTGGACCGGCGCTTGGGTACTTTCCTTACTTGGACAAGCATCCCACTTATGATTAACCCCTCTCGCAAGCATCCGCAACTACGAAAGAAGAATTAAGACACAGTCTAACCATAGCATTAAACTAGTGGATCCAAATCAGCCCCTCACGAAGCAACGCATAAACTAGGGTTTAAGCTTCTGTCACTCTAGCAACCCATCATCTACTTACTACTTCCCAATGCCTTCCTCTAGGCCCAAATAATGGTGAAGTGTTATGTAGTCGACGTTCACATAACACCACTAGAGGAAAACAACATACAACATATCAAACTACCGAACGAATACCAAATTCACATGACTACTATTAGCATGACTTATCCCATGTCCTCAGGAACAAAAGTAACTACTCACAAAGCATAATCATAATCATGATCAGAGAGGTAATGAGTAGCATCAAGGATCTGAACATAAACTCTTCCACCAAATAATCCAACTAGCATCAACTACAAAGAGTAATCAACACTACTAGCAACCTTACAAGTACCAATCGGAGTCGCAAGACGGAGATTGGTTACAAGTGATGAACTAGGGTTTGGAGATGAGATGGTGCTGATGAAGATGTTGATGGTGACGAGTCCCCTCTGATGAGAGGAGTGTTGGTGATGACGATGGTGACGATTTCCCCCTCCGGGAGTGAAGTTTCCCCGACAGGATCGTCCTGCCGGAGCTCTAGATTGGTTCTGCTCAAGTTCCGCCTCGTGGCGGCGGTGAAACCACGAAAAAGCTCCTATGTGATTTTTTTCTGGATGAAACCCTCCATATAGCAAAAGAGGGGGGCAGTGGGCTAGTAGGCTGCCCACAAGCCCCCATGGCGCGGCCTGGGGGGGTGGCCGCGCCGTGCAGGCTTGTGGGCACCCCCTGGTGCCCCTCTCGCACTTCTTCGGCCCAGTATTTTTGATAAATTGGGAAAAAATTCTCGTTGATTTTCACGGCATTTGGAGTTGCGCAGAATAGGTATCTCAACTTTGCTCCACTTTCAGGCCAGAATTCCAGTTGCCGGTATTCTCCCTCTTCATGTAAACCTTGCAAAATAAGAGAGAAAAGGCATAAGAATAGTACCGTGAAGTGAAATAACAGCCAAAGAAGCGATAAATATCAACATGAAAACATGATGCAAAATGGACGTATCAACTCCCCCAAGCTTAGACCTCGCTTGTCCTCAAGCGAAAGCCTAGCTCACTAAATATGTCCACAAGTTTAGGGAGAGAGGTGTCGACAAAACAAGATACGAACATGCATGCATCATGATCAAGATCAGAACAGCAATACCAACATATAATCTCTCATGCTAAAGTGATAATTCCTTCACAAAGTAAAGCATGGATCAAGAACCTTACCGAGAAGTAACAACCGATAGCCTTTAGTCATTGAAGCAATTGCAATTTATCACAACATGAGAAAGAGTCAAATAAGAGATGTAAAGCAAATCCACATACTCAATCATTCTTTCATTTTCTACAATTGCTACAACTCACGTGGTACTCATGAGATCAAAGTTTTAGTTGAACACAGAGAAAGATAGGGGCTTATAGTTTTGCCTCCCAAGTGCTTACCTCAAGGGTAATGTCAACAATAGTAATTAATGAATGCCTACCTCCAAGTTGACATATGAATATAGATCTTTCCCAAGCATATGACGCTAGCCAAGATAAGGCGAAATAAGGAATTGGTGAAGATCACCATGACTCTTTCAAGGGAAAAAAGTAAAGGTACAAGATAGGCCCTTCGCAGAGGGAAGCAGAGGTTGTCATGCGCTTTTGAGGTTTGGATGCGTGTCCTCTTAGTGCGGAGGAACGTCACTTTATATTGCCTCCTATGATAAAGAACTTTATTATGAAGTCTATCGCTTTTATGTCTTCCTCATCACAGGTTCGTATAAAGCTTATTTTCCACGCACTAATAGATCATACATATTAGAGAGAAATTTTTATTGCTTGCACCGACAACTTACTTGAGGGATATTATTCAATCCATAGGTAGGTATGGTGGACACTCATGGCAAAACTGGGGTTGATGGTTTATGGATGCACAAGTAGTATCTCTACTTGGTGCGGGAGTTTTGGCTACTATGAGGTGGAAGCAATCGTCACATGCTAAGGGATCTCTAATCATATAACATTGTTCAGAGCCAAGCAAACACAATTCATTATGTTGTCTTCCTTGTCCAATATCTACTTTTAGGCATGTAATAGCTTAGTGAGTGTTCACAATCATAGATGGTGTCAGAGATGATATATTTATATGTGAACCTCTCCTTCTTTATCACTTCCTATTAATTGCAACAATGACCAAGGTCTACGTTTGCCTACCCTCAACAAGTTTCAATCCTCATTCTTTTTATATGTGAAGCCATCACTTCCCATAAGATCATTACATGATCTTTCATGCTTTTGTTCTATTCTCACTCTTTTGATCATGGCAAGAGGCAAAGCCTTTCAACTAAGACACTGGCTCACGAGAAAGAATACATCGGGGGTGACACAAAGCAAAACTCAAGACTAAAACACTAAGACTTTTAAACTACTAGAGAAAAAGAAAACTGAAAAGGAAAACTAAAACAAAGGTAAAGGCAAAAGATGTGATGGTGATACGATACCGGGGCAACTCCCCCAAGCTTGGCACAAGCCAAGGGGATTGCCCATACCAATGCTCAGTTGTCTTACTTTGGTGGTGATGGTGGTGTTGTTGCAACATGAGTTTGATCCTCCGTCTTCCAAGGCATAGGTGCTCCATCATGGAAAGATGAACGAGTCTCCGGAAACCTCAAATCTGCAGCCAACCGTATTGATTTAAATCTATACTCATACTCACAGTTTTGGTTCCGCAGGTCATAGATCTGGCCCTGGAGTTGATCAATCATGTCATAGAGCCTGCAGAGATGCTTCCCAATGTCATTGGCATCAATCATGTGCTTGTTGGTGAACTCCGTGATCATCATGTGGTTGGCGTTGAGTCGACGCTCCACCATCCCTTGGCACTTGAAGACTTGTTGCTCCATTACTTCGAGCCTCGTCTCCATGCTTCCGGTCTTCTTAGGCCCCTCAACATCATGGATGTGCAACATCCTCTCACGCATCTCGATAGATTGAGGGTGTTGCAGCACTTCCGTGAGGTAGGGATTGATGACCTTCTCGAAGATCTTGTCCTTCGGAGCTTTTGGGGAAGTCATAGCGATCTAGATCTGCAACAGAAGCAGGCTCGAAACAAAAAACAGAGGAAATCTGCGTGATGCAGGGGTCAGACCAAACGGGAGTATATATAATGATTTTTTCCAGACCAGAAGGAGTACCCCGCATGAAAACGGAGTCCGGGAGGCGCACGAGGTGGCCACAAGCCCTCACGGCGCGGCCAGGGGGTGGGCCCGCGCCGTGCAGGCTTGTTGCCTCCTCGCGCACTTTCCGGACTACTTCCAATTTTTGTATTTTTTCAAATATTCCAAACGGAGAAAATTTCCTATTGGAAAAGTTTTGGACTCTGTTTTCCTACCGAATCACATACCTCTTCGTTTTCGGAGTCTGAAACAGGCTGATAAATATCCCTTAGGTATTCTTCCGGTGTTATGGTATTGATAATATTGCTTTCAACATTTATGGGAGTACCTGAGATATAATGCTTGATTCTCTGCCCATTTACCACTCTCGGACAATTACCTTCCGTTTTGTTGATCTTGATAGCACCGGAACGATATACTTCCTCAACAACATTGGGACCTTCCCATTTAGAGAGAAGCTTGCCTGCAAAGAATCTTAAACGAGAGTTATATAGCAAGACATAATCACCTACATTGAACTCACGCTTTTGTATCCTCTTATCATGCCACCTCTTAACCTTCTCTTTGAACAACTTGGCATTCTCATATGCCTGAGTTCTCCACTCATCAAGCGAGCTAATATCAAATAACCTCTTCTCACCGGCAAGTTTGAAATCAAAGTTGAGCTCTTTTATTGCCTAATAAGCTTTATGCTCTAGCTCAAGAGGTAAGTGACATGCTTTCCCGTACACCATTTTGTACGGAGACATGCCCATGGGATTCTTATAGGTAGTTCTATAAGCCCACAGTGCATCATCGAGCTTCCTAGACCAATTCTTTCTAGACCTGTTTACAGTCTTTCGCAGAATTAGCTTAATCTCTCTATTGCTTAGCTCTACTTGACCACTGGAGTGAGGGTGATAGGGAGACGCAATTCTATGGTTGACATCGTACTTAGCGAGCGTTTTACGGAAAGCACCATGAATGAAGTGTGAACCACCGTCGGTCATTAGATATCTAGGGACTCCAAATCTAGGGAAGATAACTTCTTTCAGCATCTTGATAGAGGTGTTGTGATCAGCACTACTAGTGGGGATAGCTTCTACCCACTTAGTGACATAATCAACAGCAACTAAGATGTGAGTATACCCATTGGATTTTGGAAAAGGTCCCATATAATCAAAGCCCCAGACATCAAATGGTTCTATGACAAGTGAATAGTTCATAGCCATTTCCTGACGCTTGCTAATATTACCTATTCCTTGACATTCGTCGCAAGACAAGACAAACTTACGGGCATCCTTGAAGAGAGTGGGCCAATAGAAACCTGATTGCAATACCTTGTGTGCACTTCTATCTCCCGCATGGTGTCCTCCGTAGGCCTCGGAGTGACACTTCTATAGGATCTGTCCATGTTCATGTTCACGTACACAACGTCTAATAACACCATCTACTCCTTCCTTATAAAGGTGAGGATAATCCCAAAAGTAATGTCTCAAGTCAAAGAAGAATTTCTTCTTTTGCTGGTACGTGAAACTAGGTGGTATGTATTTGGCAACGATATAGTTTGCATAATCGGCATACCACGATGCACTAGGTGAAGCATTGATGACATTCAGTTGCTCATCAGGAAAGCTGTCATCAATAGGTTGTGGTCATCAAGAACGTTCTCCAACCTAGACAAGTTATCTGCTACTGGGTTATCGGCACCCTTTCTGTCGACAATGTGCAAATCAAATTCTTGTAGCAAGAGAACCCATCTGATAAGTCTAGGTTTAGCGTCCTTATTCTCCATGAGGTACTTAATAGCAGCATGATCAGTGTGAATAATGACTTTGGAATCAACTATGTAAGACCTGAACTTTTCACATGCAAACACGACTGCTAAAAATTCCTTCTCCGTAGTGGCATAGTTTCTTTGGGCACTGTCTAGAGTTTTACTAGCATAGTGAATAACATTCAACTTCTTATCAACTCTTTGCCCTAGAACAACACCAACAGCATAATCACTAGCGTCACACATGATCTCAAAAGGTAAGTTCCAATCAGGTGGTTGAACAATAGGTGCAGTTATCAAAGCCCTCTTAAGTATTTCGAAGGCTTCCTCATAATCATCGTCAAAAACAAAAGGAATATCCTTTTGTAAGAGATTGGTAAGAGGCCTAGAAATCTTAGAGAAGTCTTTAATGAACCTTCTATAGAAACCAGCATGATCGAGGAAACTTCTTATACCTTTGATATCTGTGGGGTATGGCATTTTCTAGATTGCATCAACCTTAGCCTTATCGACTTAAATACCTCTTTCAGAAATTTTATGTCCTAAGACGATGCCTTCATTAACCATAAAGTGGCACTTCTCCCAATTCAATACAAGATTGGTGTCTTTACATCTTTGCAAGACTCGATCAAGGTTGCTGAGACAATCATCAAAGGAAGACACGTAAACGGAAAAGTCATCCATGAAAACCTCGACAATCTTTTCACAAAAGTCAGAGAATATAGCCATCATACATCTTTGAAAGGTGGCATGTTCATTACATAAGCCACAAGGCATACGTCTATAAGCAAAGTTACCGAAAGGACAGGTGAAAGTGGTTTTCTCCTGATCAGATTGTGCAACTCGTATTTGGGAGAAACCAGAATAACCGTCTAGAAAGCAGAAGTGTGTGTGTTTGGACAGCCTTTCGAGCATTTGGTCGATAAAAGGCACAGGGTAATGATCTTTCCTAGTGGCCTTATTCAATTTCCTAAAATCAATCACCATCCTATAGCCAGTAATAATCCTGCGTGGGATCAATTCATCCTTATCATTAGGGACAACGGTAATGCCTCCCTTCTTAGGGACGCAATGCACCGGACTCACCCAATCGCTATGAGCAACAGGATAGATAATGCCTGCTTCCAGGAGCTTTAGTATTTCTTTTCTTACTACCTCTTTCATCTTAGGATTCAATCTCCTCTGATGATCAGCAACTAGTTTGAAGTCAGGATCAGTTTTAATCTTGTGTTAGCATAGGGTAGGACTAATGCCCTTAAGATCATCAAGAGTATATCCAATAGCAGCACGGTGCTTTCTCAGAGTTTTTAGTAACTTCTTTTCTTCCCGCTTTGAGAGGCTAGCACTAATAATGACAGGATATATCCCTTTTTCATCAAGAGAGGCATACTTAAGTGTATCAGGCAACTATTTAAGCTCGAACACAGGACCCTTTGGTGGGGGTGGATCCCCAAGCAGTTCAACAGGCAAGTTATTCTTAAGGATAGGATATTGTTCTAAGAGAACTCTATCTATCTCATCCCTTTCATCCATATGCATATCATTTTCATGCTCAAGCAAGTATTGCTCTAAGGGATTAGTAGGAGGCACGACAATAGAGGCTAGGGCAATAGTTTCATCCTTACTAGGCAACTCCTTTTCATGAGGTTGTCTACCAAACTTAGAGAAATTGAACTCATGTGACACACCTTCAAAGCCAACTGTGGCAGTTTGCTTCTCACAATCAATATGAGCATTGACGGTATTGAGAAAAGGTCTACCAAATATGATGGGACAAAAGCTATCTTGTGCGGTAGCAAGAACGAGGAAATCAGCAGGATACTTCGTTTTACCGCACAAGACTTCAACATCCCTAACAATTCCCACAGGGCAGATAGTATCTCTATTGGCAAGCTGAATAGTGACATCAATGGGTTCTATCTCAACAGGTGCAATCTCATCTTTGATTTCATCGTATAAGGATTGAGGTATTGCACTAACACTAGCACCCACGTCACATAAGACATGATAACAATGATCTCCTATCTTAACAGAAACCACAGGCATGCCAACAACAGGCCTGTGTTTATCTCTAGCGTGAGGTTTAGCAATTCTAGCAGCATCTTCACAGAAGTGAATATTACGTCCCTCAACTTCTTCAGACAGAAGATCTTTGATAATAGCAATGCTAGGTTCAACTCTAATTTGCTCAGCGGGCGTAGGTGTTCTAATGTAGCCTCTACGTATGACAGTTGAAGCTTTAGAATGATCCTTTATCCTAACAGGGAAAGGTGGTTTCTCAATGTAAGCACTAGGA
Organism: Hordeum vulgare subsp. vulgare; assembly: GCF_904849725.1. NCBI lineage: Eukaryota > Viridiplantae > Streptophyta > Magnoliopsida > Poales > Poaceae > Hordeum > Hordeum vulgare. The sequence continues at coordinate 83,125,736 of NC_058524.1, forward strand.
ACCACATGATCATTATAGGCAATGACTTTCTCTGCAACTGGAGTGGGTTTAACTACATTGACTTCTAAAGGAGGATGAAATTTAAACCACTTCTCTTTGGGGAGATCAATATGGGCAGCAAAGGATTCACACAATGAAGCTACTATCTCAGAGTCAAGTCCATACTTAGCGCTAAAGTCACAAAAAGTATTTGTCTCAACAAAGGATTTAACGCAATCAAAAGTGAAATTCATACCTGACTCCCTACCTTCTTCAAGCTCCCAATCTTCAGAGTTGCGTTTAATTCTCTCCAATAAATTCCATTTGAAGTCAATATCTCTCTTCATAAAAGAACCGGTACAAGAAGTGTCAAGCATGGTGCGATCATCATGAGAAAGCCGAGCATAGAAGTTCTGAATGATAACTTCTCTCGAGAGCTCATGATTGGGGCATGAATATAGCATTGATTTAAGCCTCCCCAGAGCTTGATCCATGCTTTCTCTGTCACGAGGCCAAAAATTGTAAATATAATTCTGATCACGATGTACTAAATCCATAGGATAAAACTTTTGATGAAATTCCAATTTCAACCGATTGTAGTCCCATGATCCAGTATCATCACATAGCCTATACCATGTCAACGCCTTATCCTTCAAAGATAAAGGAAAGACCTTCTTCTTGACCTCATCCTCGGGCACACCCTCAAGCTTAAATAAACCACAAACTTCATCTACATATATTAGATGCAAGTCTGGATGTGATGTTCCATCTCCTGTAAAAGGATTAGCCAGCAGTTTCTCAAGCATACCCGAAGGAAGTTCAAAGCAAATATTTTCAGTAGGTGCAGCAGGTTGAGGAGCAACTCTCTGTGCTTCCGTTCGAGGTGAAGATACCCCCGAACAATCCCCTCAAAGGATTAATATCCATAGTGACAAGTGACAACAAATTTCAGTACACTATATGAATGTTTCCTTACCAAGTTCCACTTACCAAAGGCGCTTCACTCCCTGGCAACGGCGCCAGAAAAGAATCTTGATGACCCACAAGTATAGGGGATCAATTGTAGTCCTTTCGATAAGTAAGAGTGTCGAACCCAACGAGGAGCAGAAGGATCTGACAAGTGGTTTTCAGCAAGGAAAAATCTGCACGCACTGAAATTGTCGGTAACAAGTGATTGTGTGATGAGATGATTCGTAGCAAGCAAAAAAGTAACAAAAGTAGCAACGGTGCAGCAAAGTGGCCCAATCCCTTTTGTAGCAAGGGACAAGCCTGGACAAAGTCTTATAGGAGGAAAAACGCTCCCGAGGACACACGGGAATTTCTGTCATGCTAGTTTCATCATGTTCATATGATTCGCGTTCGTTACTTTGATAGTTTAATATGTGGGTGGACCGGCGCTTGGGTACTGCCCTTACTTGGACAAGCATCCCACTTATGATAAATTAGGAATTTTCACGGCATTTGGAGTTGCGCAGAATAGGTATTTCAACTTTGGCCCAGTACCAGGCCAGAATTCCAGTTGCCGGTATTCTCCCTCTGCATGTAAACCTTGCAAAATAAGAGATAAAAGGCATAAGAATAGTACCGTGAAGTGAAATAACGGCCAAAGAAGCGATAAATATCAACATGAAAACATGATGCAAAATGGACGTATCAGAGCACCAAATTATCGGGAAGTAATGGAAAAGGCTTGGGTAGAAGGGCAGGACAGCTCTATGTCTCTGTAGTCCAGATGTGATAAACTACGGCGTCTCTCCGGTTCTCTTAAGAGGTGGAGTCATGATTCTTTTGGTTCTGTTCATAAAGGAATTCTCAAATTACAGCGGAAGTTGAAGGTGCTATGGGGGTCAACGCAGGCTAATATTAATGAGATACGAATGATAGAACAATCCCTATGTGAACTTTTCGAGAGGGAAGAGGTAATGGCATGTCAACGTTCAAGGATAGACTGGCTTCATGAGGGCGACAGGAACACTGCGTTCTTTCATGCACGGGCTTCGGCGAGGAGGCGCACTAATAGAATTACTAGCCTTTCACGTGATGATGGATCTATGTGTGATAATATGTCCGAAATCAAAGGTATGGTCCATAATTTTTATGCTCAATTATTCAGTTCGGAACCATGTCCATTGGCTGCTTCTGTCCTTGATGCTATTCTTCGCAAGATCACTAATGAGATGAATGACGCTCTTTGTAAAGAGTATACAGATGACGAAATAAAAACTGCTTTGTTTCAAATGTGCTCCACGAAGCCACCTGGACCAGATGGTTTCCCGACTCTTTTTTCTCAAACACATTGGAATTTCCTGCAGATGGAAATTTGTAGCGATGTCCGAAGTTTCTTGACTGGAGGAACCATCCCCACTGGTTTTTGTGATTCAGTGATTGTGCTCATTCCAAAGATTAATAACCCACAACATCTCAAGAACTTTCGGCCAATTAGTCTGTGTAATGTCCTTTATAAACTCGCCTCGAAGGTACTCTCAAACCGACTTAAAGTTTTTCTGTCAAAGGTGATTTCTGAGAATCAAAGTACTTTCATTCCTGGTCGTCTTATCACGGATAATGCCCTTATTGCTTTTGAAAGTTTACATACGATAAGATCTCAAAGAGTGAAGAAGCCTTACTTTGCTCTCAAGATTGATATGATGAAAGCATATGACCGTGTTGAGTGGAATTTTCTTCGTGGCTGCCTCTCTCGTTTGGCTTTTGCTGATTCTTGGATACACTCGGTGATGAAGTGTGTTACTTCTACTCGTTATGTTGTCCGGGTCAACGGAGATCTCACAGAGCCTGTGGTGCCAACCCGGGGTATTCGTCAAGGTGATCCAATCAGCCCCTATCTCTTTCTTCTTTGTACTGAAGGACTGTTATGTTTGCTCAAACAGCAGGAGGACCAAGGTGTGCTACATGGCATTAAAAATGGTCGACTTGGTCCTACTATTTCCCATTTACTGTTTGCAGATGACAGCATTTTCTTTGCAAGAAGTGACAGGAGGAATGTGGAAGCTTTGAAACATACCCTTTATCTCTATTGTCAGGGTTCTGGACAAAAGATTAATTTGGAAAAGTCATCTATTTTCTTTGGTAATGGTTGCCCGGAGGTGATCAAGAATGAGGTTAAACATATCCTTGGCTTTTTCAATGAGTCACTCCAAGATTCTTATCTTGGCATGCCAACAGAAGTGGGGCGATCAACTACTCCGACTTCCAAATATTTGTATGATCGGATGTGGAAGCGTATCAATGGTATGTCTGATCGACCTTTGTCTAGGAAAGGAATAGAGATTCTTTTAAAATCTGTGATTCGGGCGATTCCAACATACGTTATGAGTTGTTTCCATCTACCTATTGGTACTTGCGAGCAAATGAGGAGAGTCATTGTTGATCAGTGGTGGGGTTTTGCTGATGGTAAAAGAAAGATGCATTGGCGATCATGGGACTGGTTGACATGTCCAAAAGCTATGAGAGGTCTTGGTTTCAGATATATGAGTATGTTTAATCAAGCTATGTTAGGCAAACAATGTTGGCGGTTACTCACAGAACCAAATTCCCTAAGTGCTCGTGTTCTTAAGGGGCGTTATTTCCCAAATACAGATTTCTGGGATGCTAAATGTCCACGGCCTGCTTCCTATACTTGGCGGAGTATACTTCATGGCATGGAACTTGTCAATAGAGGAGTCCGATGGGGGTGTGGGTAACGGTGCTACCATTAAGATTCAGGAGGATCATTGGATCCTTGGTGTGAATCCTCAGTGTTTGCAGTTGTTGTCTCCTCTCTCGGCTGGCCAGAGGGTGAATTCGCTCTTTGCTGATGATGGCTTTACTTGGAACATTCAACTAGTCCGATCAGTCTTTGAGGAATCGATTGCGGATCAAGTACTACAACTTCCCATCAGTCGTTTTGGGGACACTAACTTTGTATCGTGGCCGCATACCCGTTCTGGTACATACTCGGTCCGGTCTGCCTATCATTTGGCCAGGATGACAAAGATGATCGCATCGCACAGCAATTCAGGTCATGGTATGTCTTCTAATCTCCAAAGTGATGATATATCGTGGAACAAAATATGGGCGATCAAGGCGCCGGGGAAGATGTTGATAACTATATGGAGATTCGCTCATGATTGCTTGCCAATAGGAATGCAACTACACCGGCGACATATTCCTGCATCTAAGGTTTGTGTCCATTGTTTTGTTGATGAGCACGTAGAACATGCATTGCTATTTTGCCCTTATGCACAAGTGGTTTGGTCTGATGTTAAAGATTACTTCAACTTGCATCTTTGTCGGAAAGGATTCACAAATTGCAAAACATGGATCTTTGATTTTTTGGCTCGTTGTGATGATCTTGCTCCTACAGTTCTTGCAGTCACGTGTTGGCATATTTGGGATGCTCGAAATAAACTCCGAGAAGAAGATATTACTCAACATCCTTCTAGTCTTGCTCTGAAAATTAAAGCTTATGTTGACATGATAGTGGAGCATTTGTTCATTACCACAACCAACCATAGGTGTGAACCCTCTACAACAGCATCCTGGGTTCCGCCGCCGGCAGGTAAGGTGATGATAAACGCTGATGCTGCCCTTTTTACACATGACAGGAGCATGGGGGCAGGAGTGGTGATGCGAGAGCATTCAGGTTCTTGCATTGTTTGTTGTGGTATTGGTGTTCCTGATGTGATCCTTCCTGAGCTAGCGGAGGCCATTGCAATTCAGAGAGGCTTGCAATTTGCATTGTGTGAAGGTATTCAGGAGGTCTTACTTGGTTCTGATTGTTTGACGGTTGTCCAGCGTATCAATTCGCTCAGCCAGGATCGATCTATTTGTGGTCCTGTGATTCATGATATCAAGCAATTTAGAGCTTCGTTCACTAGTTGTTCTATATTTCATGTGCGTCGGGAACAAAATGTTGTTGCACATTTGTTGGCTCGATCATGTAATCAGCTAGAGTGTCTTGTTTGGCGTGGTGTGTCCCCGGAATGCATCCGGGAAACTATTTGTATGGACATTATGCCATGATCTATAAAATGGGTGTGTTATCAAAAAAAACATATGCATGCAGACCTTTTCTAAAAAACAAGAGAACAGGTTGTACAATTTCCTATCATTCTAGGAGAGTAGATATAAAACATAGTTGACACATTTGCATTTTTAATAACTATAATTGAACCATATAGAACGGGAAAATCATATATCTATTCCTTGTTGTATTATATGCTTCTAAAATATTAGATAAATGAATCAAATATGGATGGCGCGGCAACATGTGCCACCAGGATCTCGTGTAGTATTATTACTAGAAGGATTGAGCACACTTCGCTGCATCGGTTGTGTTGTTAGGATTTCATACATAAAATTATTTGGTTTGGTGTGTGGGGGGGGTATTGAATTGTTTTTTTTATAATATGATATTTTGATTACCTCTTTCCGGAGGTACAATGATGTGTTATCTGCAAATTAACCCACATGTAACGTGGGATGTTTCTTGCAGTCGTGATCACATTTATTATATTGGTGATATAATGCCGCATGTTGGTATATATATTTTTGTGAGGTGATAAGAAGGTGTGATACTAATGTACATTTATAAGTTGGTTATCACAGATTGATTGGAGAAATCATTGACTAATCAAACTCGTGAATCAAATTGAAAACTGAACTGACTTTTTTGAGCCCCTGTAGCGACCCGACTCAACGAGTCAAGCCTCTGGTGTTTCTGTACCATCCCAAGATCATGCTGGTACACACACAGTACATAATGTATATATTCAAGAGTGCAATCACACAGCTTTATTAATCGAAATCTCATAAAGAGTACTTTATTACAATAAAGGAGTACAATAAAGTGGCTGAAGGCCAACTCATGAGATTATCTAACGAAGACTAAGCGGAAGCATCAGGTAGACGAGTCCATCCGACTCCAAGGGCATGTCGCTGAGCGTAGAACGTAGCCTCACTCCTGGTCGGAAAAGTACTCTGCAACATTCTACGCTCTACTTTTCCGACCAGGAGTGAGGCTACGTTCTACGCTCAGCGACATGCCCTTGGAGTCGGATGGACTCGTCTACCTGATGCTTCCGCTTAGTCTTCGTTAGATAATCTCATGAGTTGGCCTTCAGCCACTTTATTGTACTCCTTTATTGTAATAAAGTACTCTTTATGAGATTTCGATTAATAAAGCTGTGTGATTGCACTCTTGAATATATACATTATGTACTGTGTGTGTACCAGCATGATCTTGGGATGGTACAGAAACACCAGAGGCTTGACTCGTTGAGTTGGGTCGCTACAGAGATGGTATCAGAGCACATGTTGACTGTAGGACGTGACCCTAGAAACTGGAAATTTCTTAGGAAAGGATCTCTCAAAATTTCTATTTTTCAAGAACACCTTTTACTTCTCATCTCTTCTGATTTCATCAAACGTTCTCTCTCACCTCAAATAGTTAGACAATACCCTTACCCCTTTGACCACGTGAAGGATTAACCGACTTCTACTTCAAAGTAAAGAGGATTTCACCACGCGTTTGAAGAATTGAAGCTACACCCATTGAAGACTCTCAACACCCGAAGAACTCAAAGACCCTGAAGTGTCCGAATAATTATATGACCATTAGAAGTCCAAACCCCTTTTATATACCCACGTTAGATACAATGATTTGTGAACCGTCTTTGGTGTGTGTTTTCCGACGGCCACAACAAAAACCCATTCTCAAAAATATTGCTTGTATTGTGTGTATCTCTCTCTCTTACCCGTCTCATCCCCAAAACCTCAACCCTACCAGATGGAGTATGAAGCTGGACTTGTAGTCTCTGGACCAATGACCCAGCTGGAAGCTGATATATGGATTCAAAACATGGAGAACCACTTCGGGAGCAACTTAATCTCAAGGAAGTATGAAGTGGAACACGCTCTTCAGTACTTTACCCAAAGTGCTGCTATCTGGTGGAAAATGCACCATGCCATACAAGGATTTAGCGGAGCAGAAACTTGGGACGAATTCAAGAAGACTCTGTTAAGATCCCGTCTCATTCGAAGTGCTATGATAATCCGAAGGAGAAGACTTGTGCATGCAAGATCTGTGGAGCAATAGGACACACCCAGGAAGAACACAAGGATGGATGCACTCATTGTGAAGAAAATCACCCAGCTGAGGAATGCCCAACTAGTCAGGTGACTTGTTTCTTGTGTAAAGGAACCACCCACTACCCAGCTCAGTGTCACATTTACCCCAAGGTGCAACAAGTTGTCAAGCTGCAGAAAGATGCAGTGAAGGAAACACTCAGGAAGAAGATTCTAGAAGAGGCGGTGATGAACGAATATATTGAAGACCCTGATGGACAAGATCTGACCAGATTTTTCTCCAATGCATGCTACTCATGTGGAGAAGAAGGACATTATTCACAGGACTGCACGAAGAGAAGCCAAGAGTATCTGGGATACTTCCCGACGGAAGAAGTGGAGTTTGATCCACTTGAAATAGAAGAACTGGCCAAAGTAAAGGAGTCCGGAAAGAAGAAAAAGTACCCTCGGAAGAGCCAAATCTCTGTGGATATAGACCTGAGTCATGTCAGATGTTACAAGTGTATGAAATTTGGCCACCACAAATACATGTGCTCAGGAAGGAAGCCGGGAACCCAAGGAGCAAAAGCAGAAGCTAAGAAGCCTCGAGACTGGTCAGAACTCATTTGTTTTTGTTGCAAGGAAGCAGGACATTTTGCTAGCAATTGTCCACAAAGGAAGAAAGCTAAGAAGGAGTAGTTAAGTTTTGACCGCGGCAATTAGTGTAATATGAAGAACTCTTGTTTTTCATGAGATCATGGAGTGAAAATTTTTGTAACAGAAGTCCCTGAGATTGTAATAACATCATGAATAAATGGAATTTATTGTCTCATGATTGCCTATGTTGAAAATGTATGCATTGTTTCTCTATGAGCAAAGATCTCTGAACAATTATGAGGATATGAGAAAATATGGTCTATGCAGACATGAGTATAATTCATTTAAGTGTGGTAGTAATCAGTAAAACCCACAGGATCCATTGAGTAGGAGTGTACCATGATTACCAAGGAGACACATACATTCCTCTGAGTACCTATTTACTGACACCTGCAGATGACAACTCTCTACGAGTCATTCCTCAAGGGCCCAGAAACGATCATGACCCTGACCAGTGAGCATGATTACCCGAAAATCCTGAAGGACATGATGAAGCACATTCACCTTGAAGGAGATGCAGTCTACAAAGGCTACCCATTTGTGGAAAATGGAGTGGAACTTTGGTATGTGGAAGTACACCTCCACCATGTGAAAGGAGTTTGTCCAAAGACTATGGGGGAACAATTTTTCATTTCACGTTTACCACAAGCAACCTTCTTTGATGCTGTTCGTGAAGCTGCCATGGAAGCCATACGTCAGATTGGAGAAATACTTGAAGCAAGACTCCGTCATACCCAGGAATACCTGAGTGAAGTATGTGCAGAGATGATGGAGATGAAGCTCATGACCACCATGATGAAGGAAAAGATGGATGATTCCAAGGAGCACCTCGGAAAGTTCGAGTGGAACTAAAGTACCTCCAAGAGAGGCAGATGAATAAAGTTGGCAGAAATGCTCGACCATACCGAACCATGTGGATGGCAGCATTTGTAATAGAGTACTTTTGAATTGGAGTTTTTGAAAAGAAATTAAGGATGAAATAAAGGATTGATTATGAAATGAATATGATGGATCAGCAAACGTTTTCTTAGGAGCATACGAAAACCTGAGAGTTGTCAAGATACGATAGATGTTTCATTCAGCTTGCAGAACCAATGGATTATCCGAACTTCGTTCGTGGACAAGAGAAATTCTGCAACGCTTGTGAGGATGCCCAAGTGTTAGAATGCGAGATTTGCTAAACCTTGTACAGAGAAATGATTTGGGTGCGGAATGGATTGATCACCATGACGACTTACTCTTATCATTTATCTTGCTATTCGGAATGGTAAATCTGAGAGACTTACCCATATAGAGAGACGACGTTCTTTGAAGCTTTTGTTTAAGCCTTAGAATGGTATGATGAAAGCCCCCTGTACATGGCATTTGTTGTCACGCGTAGGAATTTTTACGGTGAGTATGAAACCAAGACCCCTTTCTCCGCAGGATAACCACAAATGGTAGACCACCATGAGAACCATCGATATGTTATTTAGAATTGACCACGAGACTGACAGTTAAGAAGACCCAGTAACGGAAGAAGCTTATATCAACGAGAGAGCATCACCAAAGGATTTAATATGAAGACTGTGCGATGTCAGTTGCCAAAACCCACAGGATCATTAAAGCATTTATAGGGACCAGTATCTCTCATTTTAAGTGTGGTAGCATCCCACCTTGCCGGAGATTGGAATTGTTAGAAGACCCCCGAACCCTAACCTTTCTTTCTAGCCTCTTCGAATCTCGAGGACGAGATTCATTTTAAGTGTGGTAGTTTGTAACATCCCAAAATTATAAATTTTGGAATGTTAATATAATTATTAGATTGATTGTTTGTTTGTTTGCTGAGTGACTGAAACTTGTGTGAAATTTGAAACTTTTCGAAACTTTTGAACGAGAGGGAATAAAATGACTTTCCCCTTCTCCGGTGAATTCAAATTAAAGCTTTTAAAAGCAACGAGAGAAGATGACATGACTTCTTCAATTATACAGAATTTGAACGGAGATATTTGCGTTGAATTCTTTTGCTTTTCCATCGCGCGAGAAATGTCCGGAGAAAACTCTCTTGCACGCAAGAGAGAGAGCGGAGGAAAATGACACTCCAAAAGTGCGGGCAAATCTATGAAATAATTGAGCAAAGAAAACCAAAAGTTCTTTTGCAAAAATAATTGCAAAAACAAATAAAGCAAATTGGGAATTTCTGAAAAAAAAACATTTTTAAAAAGTTTTTATTTTGGCTTTAAAAAATTGTTATTCGGGTAGAGATTCTTTTTCTGAATTTTTTGATATATAATGCCATATATAAATATATTGATTTATTTTCTTTCTTTGGCTTTTATATTTTTCTGTTTGAAAAGGCTTAAAAAAAGGAAAATTTTCTTTTTTTTCTTTTTTTTTCTTTAACCGCCACTGGCCCGAGCCCCTTTTTCCCTGGGATCGAATCCCTTGAAACCTGCTGCCGCCCCCTGCCTTTTCCCTCCCTCCTCCTCACTGCCAAGTGGCCCCCCACCACCCGAGCATCTCCCTCCCCACGTCGGCCCTTTCCTTCTCCTCTCCCCTCGTCTCTTTCCTTTTCCCTTCTGCCCGAGACCGAGGCTTCCCCCACCTCACGATCTCCTTCCCCAGCGCCCTCCCTCTCCTTCCTTAACACCCCGCCCCCATGGCCTATATAACCCCAGCACCTCGGCCACCCCGTTCCCAACCCTAGCCGCCCCGCCGCCGCCTCCCCTCTCCCGTGCCGCCGCTGCACCCCTCCACCACCCCACCTTCGGCTGCACCACCGCCGCCAACACCCCGTCACACCACCCCGTCGCTGCACCCCTCCGCCACCCCACCTACGGCCCACTCCACCGCCGCCCCCCTTGCCACCCCGCCACCCCCTGCTGCACCCCCTCCACGAGCTGCAGCCACTGCCCACCTTCGGCACCCCACAGGAGCAGCACCCTCTCTCCAGGAGCCTCGCCCGAGCTGCCCCGAGTCCCCCGAGCGCCTCCCCGAGGAGGAGCACCCCCGTCGCCGCTGCCCCATCCTCTCCACGCCCCGGAGCTCCCCCTCTCCCTCGCCGGCGACGCCATCTTCCTCCCTCGCTGGTGCAAGCTACAGCCAGCAGGTAGTCTTCTCCCTCCTCTTTATGTTTTTCCTTTGATTACTTAGTAGCCCTTAGATCCCATGCAACGGCTGAGATTAGATCCTAACGTACCCCTTCGGTCTAACTCAGAAAGCCAACGGTTTTTATTCCCACTTAAGAATTAGCCAGTAGCTTTTGCTAGCCATAGGAAGTTTGCTCCAAACCAAGAAACAAACAGCAACCGCAGCTTGCCACGTGTACCCTTGTTAGTACTAGCTAGCTGCAGTTTTTCTGTCAAAAATAGCAAAAAAACAGAAACTTTCAATCTTGTTTTGGCCACAACTTTTGATCCCGAAGTCCAATGACATTGATTCTTTTTCCAGTAGCTCACAAATTTACTTTAGTTTTTAAAAACATATAATTTGTCTCTGTTTGAAATTTGCAAATACCAGTTAGATCAGATTTAGTTTAAACCTTGTTCTGCCTATTCCAGGAGTTTAAAAATAGATTTTAATTTGATTCCTTTTGGTACTGATCACTAGTGATATTATGTATCAGTGGTAAAAATTTCAGATTTGTTTGAGTATTTTAACTCATTATTTCATGTGAAACAATTTCTGTTTCACCGTTTTTAGGATTTCGGCTAATTCATTTTCTACTTTTGTTTTGAAATATTTTCTTTATTATTTCAGAAAGATTATTATTGTTTGTTTATGTAGTTAATAGTAGTTTTGCAACAAGTTTTTATCTTAGTTTTATTTGTTTTAATGAAATCAATTCTAGCTCCGTAGTAACGTGCAATTGTTTTCACCGTTGTTTCAAATCCCGTTTGGGAATGCTTTCAAAAAGTTTTGTGAAAAATAATTTATTTTATCTTAGTTAAACTTATAACTTAGTTATTTGTTATTTTTTTCTGTTAGACAAAACTATTTAGTGTTTGTCGTAGTAGAAGACTCCCTAGTCTTATTTGAAGTTTCTTTCGGAATTCCTATTCGCTCTCTCTTTTGTTTTGATTGCTAGAATGATTGCTAGTATGAGTGCTTATGTGGATGATATGTTTGTTATATAGATTTCATCGGAGAGTGACGAGTAGTTTATCAAGTTATTTTCTCGAGGAATTCTTCTTCGTCAACATCACCAGGCAAGTCACTTTGATCATACTATCACCTATATTTTATGCATCGTAGTTCTACCATCCTATGCCCAATTGCATGCTGCCTAGGTACTTGGAAACTTTAGTGTAAGTTGTAGTATCATGTGGTAGGAACACAACATCCCCGATACTTGGCCCGGGACGACAATGTTATATTTGCCATGCTTAGGTAGACGGGTTATCGGTTGAGTGAATATCACGAGTGATGCGAGGTTGATATAATAATCAAGACCGGACTAAGACAAGATTTTCAAGACCTCGAACGCAATGCAACACTGGGTGAAGGACGGTTGATCGGCTCCCTGGAAAACCCAGTGGATGCCCGGGATGCTGGAGAGGCCATGTCATCCTGCGGAAAGCTTCACCCAGGCTCGAAGAGACGGACGGAGACTTCAAGACTCAAGGCTTACCTGCACAACACAAGTCATTATGGGCTCTGGCTTGGTTGGACAACGTGGCGACTCTGGACAGGCGGTGCTAGCAGATGTAGAAGAACGGTAGGAATGGATGGGCACCGACAGGGATTCAGAGGGACCCGTTGAAAGACCATGTTTTGATCATTCGGTCTTCAAACACCCTGAAGTGCGAGGACATACTCGGAGGCGATCAAATCTTGTGGGGAACGTGTGCAAAACTCTGCAGAGTACTCAAACCTAATCGATTAGCCGTGTCCACGGTCATGGACAACTTGAGCCAAAGAACTGAAGTTATCTGGATTTCTCAACACCATTATATATATTTGAAGAGGGTAATTATTGACAACTCGGGTACGAGAACTGGTTGGCGGAACCATCTCGTTAACAACCAACAATGTAGTAACATTTTGCTTTTAGCCTCTCTTGATGTAGGAGAAAACTTGCTTTTCGCTAAAAACTTATAGCCCCACCTGCCATATATGCATATAGTATAGATGATTACTTTTCACCCCTCTCTTATGTGACTTGCCGGCATATTCAATATGCTGACCTACACGGCTGCAACGTCTTATGTTGCAGATATTTTTCTTTGACGAGTAAGAGTATGATTCAGGGTTACGGTCTACACTCAACTTGCCGTTGGTGTTTATTGGGACTCCACTCCCTTGACTGCTTCCGCTGAAATAATTAAGGTATATATCAGTTTTACGCTATTTACATGTGATTGCACTTTGATATATACATTGATGTACTGTGTGTGCCAGCATACTGATCCAGGGATGGCACAGAAACACAGAGGCTTGACTCGTCTTGAGTCGGGTCGCTACAGCCCCAAACCATAGAACAATTGTTCTACGTGTTTTTTTCATTAATAAAAAAGAGAGATACGTTACAGAAATAGAAAAAGCTAAAATCTAAGAAAGACTAGAGCTATCCAATTCGAACTTTTGGGAAAAGAAACATAATATCATAATCTATTCTCTATCCACTAAGAAAAAGCTTGAGCATGCTTCTCTTTTATTTTGAATTTCATCAATTTAAGGTCTTTCTTAAGATAGAATCTCCAAGATTGAATTGATTGTTGTTGTGCTATGAAAATTTTCCCATTCCTTCAGATCCAAATATTCCAGCAAGCCAGTATAACAATTTCTGCAGCAAATGCTTTGGGCAGCATGTCCATAGCCAACATGATTTCTTCATAGGCAGATGTACCTCTGTTTTTGCGTGGCAGCAAATTATTCCAACATCCCCTTGCAAAGTTGCACTCAAAGAGCAGATGTAATAGTGTTTCTTCAGCTTGCTACAGTTAGGGTAATGAGGGTCATCTAGTTGCATCCCTTTCCTTGCTAACAGTTCTCTTGTGTTAACTCTATAGTAGAAAAATGTGTACTTTAATCTCCTAGAGTTGATCCAATTGAGTTTAAAAGTTGGATATCGTTCCTTTTCTTCCATCAACAGTTTGTACATTTGCATAGGTGAATAGATTCTTCCAGATCCCTTACAAGACTAATTGTCATTTTCATTTGGGACTAGTTGAGGCATGTTATCTCTGAAAATGTTTAGCTGTTAAAAAGCTTCCACAGACAGGGGCAAATGAAAATGTTATGTTACATCTTGAGTATGAAAGTACTCCTGGACTGAAATATTGTCATTGATAGCATAAGAGTGTAATTATGGGTATTTGTGTTGCAATGGTTGTTCTTCCCAAGTATCTTTTCAAAGAAGGATTGTTTTTCGAGACTTTGCTTTGGAGGTAGAGTGCTCTTTGAATTCATTCCACAAGGATAGATGTGCTTTCCACCAAAATGATCCTTCTAGCTTACCAGTGGGGATATTGTTCTAGTAGAATTTTTGCCAACCCAACTTTATCCATGGGAGTTTTGTCCTATTGAGGAATTTTGAGATGTTTTTCATGAGCAAAGCTTTATTATGTATTGCAATGTCTAGAATTCCCAACCCTCCTTGCTCTTTTGGTTTGCAAACCTTATACCATGCTATCAAGGAAGTTCCTCTGTCCTCCATTCCAAATTTTCTCCATAGGAAATTTCTTAGATATTTGTTGAGCTGTTCAATCACTCCAAATGGCAATGCCAAAGTGCACATGAAGAAATTTGGTAGGGCAAAGAAGGCTGATTTAATTAGCAAAATTCTTCCATCATAAAACAGTAGGGTGGAACAACCAGTTAGTCTTCTTTCAACTATTTGCATGATTGGATTGAAATCATCAATTTTCAGTTTGTTTGTGCTCTTTGGCACCCCGACCCAAGTAAGTGAAAGGAAAAGAATCTTGTTTGCACCCAGATGTGGTAAGAAAATGTTGGACCTGATCTTGTTGCATATTAATTGGCACCATCATAGATTTTTAATAGTTAACCTTGAGTCCAGTAAAACCAGTATAGCGCATGAGTAAGTTTTTGACATGTGCTAGTTGAACTAGGCATGCAGGTAGCACCAAAATCGTATCATGTGCATACTGAACAACATGGAATCGAGGGCATGCTTGACTGTGTACTAGCAGTTTGATGATCTTATTGAGCATTGCTTCATTTAATATTGATTGAAGGATGTCTGCTACGAGCACAAAAAGTAATGGGAAGAGGGGGTCTCCTTGTATAATGATACGTCCATTTTGCATCATGCTTTCATGTTGATATTTATTGCTTTTTGGGCTATTATATTACTTGTGGTACTATATTTATGCCTTTTCTCTCTTATTTTGCAAGGATTAGTTGAAGAGGGACAATTCAGGCAGCTCGAATTCTGGACTGGAAAAGGAGAAAATCCTAGTCCACTATTCTGCACATCTCCAAATGCCCTGAAAATTTACGTGGATTTTTTCTGGAATATATTAAAAATAATGGGCGAAAGAACTACCGGAGGGGGCCACCAGGGCCCCACAAGCCCCCACTCCGCCACCACCCCCTGGTGGCGGTGGGCAAGCTTGTGGGCTGCCTGAAGGCCCACTAGCCCCCCTCTTTTGCTATATGAAGCGTCCTGGTCTGGAAAAAATCAAGAGGGGGGTTTTGTGGTTTCGGCGCCGCCACGAGGCGGAACTTAAGCAGATCCAATCTAGAGCTCCGGCAGGACGATCCTGCCGGGGAAACTTCCCTCCCGGAGGGGGAAATTGTCGCCATCGTCATCACCAACACTCCTGTCGTCGGAGGGGAGGCATATTCATCAACATCTTCATCAACACCATCTCCTCTCCAATCCCTAGTTCATCTCTTGTAACCAATCTTCATCTCGCGACTCCGATTGGTACTTGTAAGGTTGCTAGTAGTATTGATTACTCTTTGTAGTTGATGCTAGTTGGATTACTTGGTGGAAGAGTTTATGTTCAGATCCTTGATGCTATTCATTACACCTTTGGTCATGATTATGATTATGTCTTGTGAGTAGTTACTTTTGTTCCTGAGGACATGGGATAAGTCATGTTAATAATAGTCATGTGAATTTGATATTCGTTCGGTATTTTATGATGTATGTTGTTTTTCCTCTAGTGGTGTTATGTGAACGTCGACTACATAACACTTCACCATATTTGGGCCTAGAGGAAGACATTGGGAAGTAGTAAGTAGATGATGGGTTGCTCGAGTGACAGAAGCTTAAACCCCAGTCTATGTGTTGCTTCGTGAGGGGCTGATTTGGATCCAGTAGTTTAATGCTATGGTTAGACTTTGTCTTAATTCTTCTTTTGTAGTTGCGGATGCTTGCGAGAGAGGTTAATCATAAGTGGGATGCTTGGCCAAGTAAGGGCAGTACCCAAGCGCCAGTCCACCCACATATCAAACTATCAAAGTAACGAACGCGAATCATATGAACATGATGAAACTAGCATGACAGAAATTCCCGTGTGTCCTCGGGAGCATTTTTCCTGCTGTAAGACTTTTTTCAGGCTTGTCCCTTGCTACAAAAGGGATTGGGCCACTTGCTGCACCATTGCTACTACTTGTTACTTGTTACTCTTTGCTTCCTATGGTCCACCTCACTACACAGTCACTTGTTACCGACAATTTCAGTGCCTGCCGATTTTTCCTTGCTGAAAACCACTTGTCAGATCCTTCTGCTCCTCGTTGGGTTCGACACTCTTACTTATCGAAAGGACTACGATTGATCCCCTATACTTGTGGGTCATCAAGACTCTTTTCTGGCACCGTTGCCGGGGAGTGAAGCGCCTTTGGTAAGTGGAAATTGGTAAGGAAACATTTATATACTGTGCTAAAATTTATTGTCACTTGTCACTATGGAAACTGTTCCTTTGAGGAGTTTGTTCGGGGTATCTTCACCATGAATGGAAGCACGAGGAGTTGCTCCTCAACCTGAGGTATCTACTGAAAATATATTTTATGAAATTCCTTTGGATATGCTTGAGAAACGGTTGGCTAGTCCTTTTACAGGAGATGGATCTTCACATCCAGACTTTCATCTAATCTATGTAGATGAAGTTTGTGGTTTATTTAAGCTTGCAGGTTTGCCCGAGGATGAGGTAAAGAAGAAAGTCTTTCCTTTATCTTTGAAGGATAAGGCGTTGACATGGTATAGGCTATGTGATGATGCTAGATCATGGGGCTACAATCGGTTGAAATTGGAATTTCATCAAAAGTTCTATCATATGCATTTAGTACATCGTGATCGGAACTTTATTTATAACTTTTGGCCTCGTGACAGGGAAAGCATAGCTCAAGCTTGGGGGAGGCTTAAATCAATGCTATATTCATGCCCCAAGCATGAGCTCTTGATAGAAATCATCACTCAAAACTTTTATGCCCGGCTTTCTCATGAAGATTGTACCATGTTTGACACCTCTTGTGCCGGTTCTTTTATAAAGAAGGATATTGATCACAAGTGGAATTTATTGGAGAGAATCAAACGCAACTCTGAAGATTGGGAGCTGGAGGAAGGTAAGGAGTCAGGTATGAATTTCCAGTTTGATTGCGTTAAATCTTTTGTTGAGACAAACACTTCTAGAGATTTTAGCGCTAAGTATGGACTTGACTCTGAGATAGTAGCTTCTCTATGTGAATCTTTTGCTGCTCATGTTGATCTTACCAAAGAGAAGTGGTTTAAATATCATCCTCCTGTAGAAAGCAACATAGCCAAAACCAATCTAGTTGAGGAGAAAATCATAGCTTTTAGTGATCCTGTTGTTCCTTGTGCTTACACTGAGAAACCACCATACCCTGCTAGGATAAAGGATTATTCTAAAGCTCCAAGTGTGATACGTAGGGGTTACATTAGACCACTTGCACCCCCTGAGGAGATTAGAGTTGAACCTAGTGTTGCTATTATCAAAGATCCCTTAGCCGAAGACATAGACGGGCATGTTATTAAATTCTGTGGGGACTCCACTAGAATTGCTAAACCTCACGTGAAAGACAAACACAGACCTGTAGTTGGCTTGCCTGTTGTTTCTGTTAAGATAGGAGATCACTGTTACCATGGTTTATGTGATATGGGAGCTAGTGTTAGTGCAATACCCCGTTCTCTATATGATGAAATCAAAGATGAGATTGCACCTGCTGAGTTAGAACCCATTGATGTCACTATTACGCTAGCTAATAGAGACACTATCTGCCCTCTGGGAATTGTGAGAGACGTAGAAGTCCTGTGTGGTAAGACGAAGTATCCTACTGATTTCCTCGTCCTTGGTACTCCACAAGATAGCTTTTGTCCCATCATATTTGGTAGACCCTTTTCTCAACACTGTCAATGCTCACATTGATTGCATTAAGCAGACTGTCACAGTAAGTTTCGAGGGTGTGTCTCATGAATTTAACTTCTCCAAGTTTGGAAGACGACCCCATGAAAGAGAGTCGTCTGGTAGAGATGAAATCATTACTCTTGCCTCTATTGACGTACCTCCTACGGATCCTTTAGAGCAATATCTGCTTGAGCATGAAAATGATATGCATATGGAGGAGAGAGATGAGATAGATAAAATTGTCTTAGAACAATATCCTATTCTCAAGAATAATCTGCTTGTTGAACTGCTTGGGGATCCTCCCCCACCAAAGGGTGATCCTGTGTTCGAGCTTAAATAGTTGCATGATACTCTTAAGTATGCCTATCTTGATGAGAAGGAGATATATCATGTCATTATTAGTGCTCTCCTCTCAGAGCGTGAAGAGAAGAAGTTACTAAAAACTCTGAGGAAGCACCGTGCTGCTATTGGATATACTCTTGATGATCTTAAGGGTATTAGTCCTACTCTATGTCAGCACAAGATTAAAACCGACCCTGACTTTAAACCAGTTGTTGATCATCAAAGGAGATTAAATCCTAAGATGAAAGAGGTCATTAGAAAATAAATATTAAAGCTTCTGGAAGCAGGAATCATTTATCCTGTCGCTCATAGTGATTGGGTAAGTCCAGTACATTGCGTACATAAGAAGGGAGGTATCACCGTCGTTCCTAATGATAAGGATGAACTAATCCCACAAAGGATTATTACCGGCTATAGAATGGTGATAGACTTCCGGAAACTGAACAAGGAAACCAGGAAAGATCATTATCCTTTGTCGTTCATCGACCAAATGCTAGAAAGGCTATCAAAACACACACACTTTTGCTTTCTAGACGGTTATTCAGGTTTCTCGCAAATACCCGTGGCACAATTTGATCAAGAGAAAACCACTTTCACCTGCCCTTTCGGTACCTTTGCCTATAGACGTATGCCTTTTGGCTTATGTAATGCACCTGCCACCTTCCAAAGATGTATGATGGCTATATTCTCTGACTTTTGTGAAAAGATCGTCGAGGTTTTCATGGATGACTTTTCCGTTTACGGGTCTTCCTTTGATGATTGCCTCAGCAACCTTGATCGTGTCTTACAAAGATGCGAAGAAAGCAACCTCGTCTTGAATTGGGACAAGTGCCACTTTATGGTTAATGAAGGTATCGTCTTAGGACACAAAATCTCTGAAAGAGGCATTGAAGTTGATAAGGCTAAGGTTGATGCAATTGAGAAAATGCCTTGCCCCACAGATATCAGAGGTATACGAAGTTTCTTAGGTCATGTTGGTTTCTATGGAAGGTTCATTAAAGACTTCTCTAAGATTTCTAGGCCTCTTACCAACCTCTTGCAGAAGGATGTTCCTTTTATTTTTGATGAAGATTGTGAGGAAGCCTTTGAAATACTTAAGAAGGCTTTGATAACCGCACCTATTGTTCAACCACCTGACTAGAACTTGCCCTTTGAAATCATGTGCGACGCTAGTGATTACGCTGTTGGTGTTGTTCTAGGAAAAAGAGTTGACAAGAAATTGAATGTCATTCACTATGCTAGTAAAACTCTAGACAGTGCCCAAAGAAACTATGCCACTACGGAGAAGGAATTTTTAGTAGTCGTGTTTGCATGTGAAAAGTTCAGATCTTACGCAGTTGACTCCAAAGTCACTATTCACTCTAATCATGCTGCTATTAAGTACCTCATGGAGAAGAAGGACGCTAAGCCTAGGCTGATCAGATGGGTTCTCCTGCTACAGGAATTTGATTTGCACGTCGTTGGCCGAAAGGGTGCTGATAACCCTATAGCAGATAACTTGTCTAGGCTAGAGAATGTCCTTGATGACCCACTACCTATTGATGACAACTTTCCTGATGAGCAATTAAATGTCATTCGCACTTCACATAGTGCACCGTGGTATGCCGATTATGCAAACTATATCGTAGCCAAATACATACCACTGAGCTTCACCTATCAACAAAAGAAGAAATTCTTCTTTGATTTGTGACACTACTTTTGGGATGATCCTCACCTTTATAAGGAAGGAGTAGATGGTTTTATTAGACGTTGTGTGCCTGAACATGAACAAGGACAGATTCTGCAGAAGTGTCATTCTGAAGCCTACGGAGGACACCATGCTGGAGATAGAACTGCCCATAAGGTATTGCAATCAGGTTTCTATTGGCCCACTCTCTTCAAGGATGCCCGTAAGTTTGTCTTGTCTTGTGACAAATGCCAAAGGATAGGGAACATCAGTAAGCGTCAAGAGATGCCTATGAACTATTCACTTGTCATTGAACTATTTGATGTCTGGGGCTTTGATTATATGGGACCCTTCCCGAGTTCCAATGGGTACACTCACATCTTAGTTGCTATGGATTACGTTACTAAGTGGGTAGAAGCTATCCCCACTAAAAATGCTGATCACCACACCTCTATTAAGATGCTTAAAGAAGTCATATTCCCAAGATTTGGAGTCCCTAGATGCTTGATGACTGATGGCGGTTCACACTTCATTCATGGTGTTTTCCGCAAGATGCTAGCTAAGTATGATGTCAACCATAGAGTTGCATCTCCTTATCATCCTCAGTCTAGTGGTCAAGTGGAGTTGAGTAATAGGGAGATCAAGTTGATCCTACAGAAGACCGTCAATAGATCTCGATAAAACTGGTCTAGCAAACTTGACGATGCACTATGGGCTTATAGGACTGCTTATAAGAATCCCATGGGCATGTCACCGTATAAAATGGTTTACGGTAAGGCCTGTCATTTACCTCTTGAGCTGGAACACAAAGCTTATTGGGCAATCAAAGAGCTCAGCTTTGATTTCAAACTTGCCAGTGAGAAGCGGTTGTTTGATATCAGCTCGTTAGATGAATGGAGAGCCCAGGCATATGAGAATGCCAGCTTGTTCAAGGAAAAGGTTAAGAGATGGCACGACAAACGAATACAGAAACGAGAGTTCAATGTAGGTGATTATGTCTTGCTATACAATTATCGTTTGAGATTCTTTGCAGGCAAGCTTCTCTCTAAATGGGAAAGTCCCTATGTTGTCGAGGAAGTAAATCGTTGTGGTGCCATCAAAATCAATAACACGGAAGGAAATTTTCCTAGAGTGGTAAATGGGCAAAGAATCAAGCATTACATCTCTGGTACTCCCATAAATGTTGAGACCAATATCATCAATGTCATAACTCCAGAGGAGTACATAAGGGATGTTTATCAGCCTGTTTCAGACCTTGAAAACGAAGATGTATCTGTTTCGGCAAGAAATTGGACTCTGATACTTTTCCAATAGGAAATTTCCTCAGTTTTGGAATTTTTGGAAAATTAGAAAAATAAAAAGCAGTCCGAAGAGCGAGCGAGGCAGCCACAAGGGCCCACACCGCCACCACCCCCTGGTGGCGGTGGGCAAGCTTGTGGGCACCTCGTGTGCCTCTCGGACTCCGTTTTCTTGTGGAGGACTCCTTCTGGACTAGAAAAAATCAATATATAGTCGCTCGAAGGTTTTGATCTCCGTATCTCGTAGTTTTCCTCTGTATTCGTTTCGAACTTGTTTCTGCCACAGATCTAGATCATCATGACTTCCCCAAACGCTCCTAAGGACAAGATCTTCGAGAAGGTCATCAATCCCTACCTCACGGAAGTGCTGAAACACCCTCAATCTATCAAGATGAGTGAGGGGATGTTGCACATCCATGATGTTGAGGGGCCTAAGAAGACCGGAAGCATGGATACGAGGCTCGAAGCAATGGAGCAACAAGTCTTCAAGTGCCAAGGGATGGTGGAGCGTGGACTTAACACCAACCACATGATGATCACTGATGACGGGAAAATGGGGTGATAGAAAAATACTAACTACGCGTCCACGTCATAGAGACAGATAGAATATAGTATTTAAAGTGCGCGAATGTAAACGAGAAAAATATCAAGTATTGCGGGTACTTTATTTCCAGCACTCTTACATTTATATAAAAGAACTGTTAATTACATCTGCGAAGAGAAAACCCCTGATTAAGAATTCCAACATTTCTAATACAAAGGATTACATCACATATGACTATTACAAACTATAAAAAAATAAAATGGAAGATCCTCCTCGCTGTCATCAATGTCGGCATGCTCGGGGGAGCTTTGAACTTTGTTTATGTTATCACATGTAATACCTTTCATTTTATATTTTTCTTCGAATTATACTGATATTGGCAGTACATGTATGCATGCTTGAATGGCTTTATCAATTTATTTGGATTTATCTTACTTGTATTACTACTAACACCACGTAATACTCATACCGTGTCCGTGTGTAGCGTAACCAAGTAAAATGGGTTTGTGACATGTGATTTTTGTGATGCTAATAGTTTAGGCTTTTATAGCATTGGAGCAATTTATAAATATATTTTTATATGACAATGGCCAGAGTTTATGGCTTTAACATTTTATTTGGATTTATCTTACTTGTATTACTACTAACACCACGTAACATTCATACTGTGTCCGTGTATAGCGAACCAAGTAAAATCAGTTTTTATATGATGTACAATTTGATGATGCTAATAGTTTAGGCTCTTATAGCATTGGAGCAATTTATAAATATATTTTTATATGACAATGGCCAGAGTTTATGGCTTTAACATTTTATTTGGATTTATCTTACTTGTATTACTACTAACACCACGTAACATTCATACTGTGTCCGTGTATAGCGAACCAAGTAAAATCAGTTTTTATATGATGTACAATTTGATGATGCTAATAGTTTAGGCTCTTATAGCATTGGAGCATTTTATAAATAATACTTATATGACGTTGACGCCGGATGTTGGAAGGAGCAGTTAATCTTCTTCAAATAATCATGATGTTTGGTAATATATACATGACATATTTTAACCATCATATTTACTTGATTTTACTCACATTAGTTTGATCATGCGAAATATTCCTAAGTGCATGCATGGGTTATTTAATATGCCCGATCAATTAATCAACCTTTATGTTTGTTTTATCATAAGCGGATTGTACTTTTGATTATACTATACGATTTCCTTAATGATTAATTGTCGCATGCACTAAAGGGCTATAGGATCATATGCGTGGTATTTCCTACATGCACGAGAATTTAAGCAATGCATAGTATGCTTGTCATGCAATATTTTATTTGAGTTAACACATTTACGTGGCGAGCTTCATTTATTTTACTACCAAAATATTTGGTGTGATAACATAGTTTTGGTTTAGTTAGGCATACTATTTAATTTCATCTTACTTTGCATCATAGGATAAATGATACATATGGAGGGTGCAACATGATTTAGTGATCTACATTTGAAGTAACTTGGCTTATGTCAATATGACCAAACCAAGCACAATATTTATCTCTAGATACATTTAGAGTACACCTTGGTTTGTGTCAATATGACCAAACCAAAGACATGATTTTATCAAGTTAAATAGTTTTAGTGCAACTTGGTTCATGTCAATGTGACCAAACCAAGAGGCCCAATTTAATGATATGTAAATTTAGAGATATTTAGATAATACCATCATGAACCAATAAATGTCAAATTTTAGGAATATATGTTTCTTAGTGCCACTTGGTTTGTGTCAATATAACCAAACCAAGGGCCAATATTTTATCAAGATGTCAATTTTTAATAACAACTTGGTTTGTGTCAATGTAACCAAACCAAGAGTTATGAGGAGAAAACTCCATGGTTGTGTCAATATAACCAACCAAGAAGTAAGAACACATCTGGCAAATATGAAGAAAGATTCCCTAGTTTGTGTCAATGTAACCAAACTCGAGAATTATGAAATAAAACTCCATGGTTGTGTCAATATAACCAACCAAGAAGTAAAAAATCATGTAGCAAATATGAAGAAATATTTTCTAGTTTGTGTCAATATAACCAAACTAGAGAATAGGAAGAGGAAGCTCTATGGTTGTGTCAATATAACCAACCAAAGAGCAAGAAAAGAACTACAATCCCATCTTCTTCGAGTCTTTTTTCTCTTTCACGTATGGAGTAGTGCAAGGGCAATATGAGTTCAATTTGCTTTGTTTCTCACCTTGACGGTAGAGTCGGACGAGCGGCCGACGGTAGCGACGACCACGACGAGACGAACAGCCGGCGACGACGACGAGCGTATGATGACGACGGCGGCAAGCGAACGGCCGGTGGCGACGATGGCGAGCGGACGGCCGGCGGCGATGAAGCGATGGTGTGTACGTATGGAAGCAATGGCTGGCTAGATGATGGGCAGCAATGGCTTGAATGAATGACCGATCGCTGGATGGATAATGTGCCTGACGATGAATCCAACCTCATGCACCCTGGGCGAGCGTGTATTTATAAGGGGCAGCAGCGGAGCGCTGTGGCCTGTGGCTGGTTGCCTGCGCGTGCCCACGTCCAGTGATCGTGGGATCGTGTGATGAAGGGAGTGGGGGCTGCTCCTTTCTTTCTTTCTATTTCTTTATTGCTAATCAATCGGCAACTTCTAATTAGTCTGGGATTAGGCCACGCTCTCTCAGCATCTGGACCTGCACACTAACATTGCATACGTGAGTGACTGATGGATGAGACTATGCATGCTCATGTACGTAGCCAACTTATTTGAATGAGCTAAGCCTTATTAGTTGAAATGGCTAACCAAGTCTTGTTTTCTTCATATGAAAAGATATTCTTTCTATCAGTATTATACGCCAATATTTTGATAATGGTCTGACACATTTTAATTTAAGTATGTCATCATATCTGACATTTTTTTCTTTTACATGGGTAGTGTGACATTTCATGAACAGTGCCGGCATATGTGCCCATTTAGTATGTAATCCAATACTTTAGTAATATTAATGCTGCCTATGATAATTTGAATTTGTGTCAATCTTAGATTTCCATCGTCGGTGACACATATGTGTGTATGCTCATATTTTATAATTTCTTGGCACTTTTCAGTATCCTCGGCAATATATCATATGCCTAGTTTTTACACGGTTGATTACATATTCCTTTTGATTTTTCATTTTTGTCGTAAACGGATTTTGGCCGATTTGCATTTATATTTTATGTGTTTTATTTTATCTTGGTCAAAATCCATGTCAACAGATGCCCCTCGAGGTTTGGGTCCGAATATATACTTTGATTCGGGTCCAGAGCTCGAAACTTGACAATCTCTTTTGTTCATGAAGTATTATCATGCATATGTGGCATCATGTATTTTTTTATAATATTCCCATTTTTAAGTGTCTGATTTTATAATATGCCAGTTATACATGGCTATGTAGTTTTTTTTGTATCTACACAATGCATTTTTTTAATTTCAATTTAAGCTTGGATTTTTTAGTGCAGTTGTACTTGACATCTCGGAGTTTAAACTTATGAGTGTTGTTTTAGTTTTAACATTCTAGAGCATGCCTATAGTTTAGGCTCATATTGGAGCAGTTTGTACGTACTGGTTTTGCCTCTTGAAGTATTAGAGCATTTATAGACATATGTTTATTCATTTGATGTTAGGAGTATTTACTCCTATATGCATAAGTGTGAACTTCATTTTCTCGATGAATATTTAATTTCCATCGGTTTGTTGCACCACAGTTTATACTCTTAAGCTATTGGAGTATCATTTTATGCTCTCCCGTTTATACTCATGAGGGTTATGGTAATTGCTTTTCATATATATCACATAGTTTAGACCCGTAGTTATTGTAGTGATTTTTGTATTGTACATCCGTTTATACTCATGAGGGTGTGGAATATATCTTCCTTTTTTGGTTGCCTCACTTTAGACTTGTGAGGCTATGGAATATATTTTCTTTAGGTGTGCTCAGTTTATACTCGTGAGGGTATGAAGTATATTTTCTTTGGGTGCCCCAGTTTATACTCGTTAGGGTATGGAGTATATTTGCTTTTCTTTACGCATCATAATTTAGACTCGTAACTTATTGGAGTATATTTTCTTTGAGTGCCCCAGTTTAGACTCGTGAGGGTATGGAGTACATAATGTTTTTTTTGGTGCCTCAGTTTAGACTCGTGAGATTTTGGAGTATATATTTGTGTATGTGCACCAATTTATATTCATAAGGGAATCACACATCTTAGACTCGTAAGATTTTGGAGTATATATTTGTGTATGTGCACCAATTTATACTCATAAGGGTGCTGAGATTTTTTTTCTAGTCACAGTTTAGACTCGTAAGTTTATTGGAGTAACATTTTATGTGCTCCTATTTATACTCGTGGGAACATGGAGTATATTTTTTTTGGTGCCTCAGTTTAGACTCGTGAGGGTATGGAGTGCTTTTCCTTTTGCATCACAGTTTATACTCGTAAGTATATTGGAGTAACATTTTATGTACCCCAGTTTATACTCGTGAGGGTATGGAGTATTCTCTTTTGCTTCACAGTTTATACTCTTAAGTTTATTGGAGTAACATTTTATGTGCCTAAGTTTATACTCGTGCGGACAAGGAGTAATTTTTTTTGGTGCCCCAGTTTAGACTCGTGAGGGTATGGAGTAATTTTTTTTTTATGCCCCAGTTTATACTCGTGAGGGTATGGAGTAATATTTTTTTGTGCCCCAGTTTATACTCGTGAGGGTATAGAGTAATTTTTTTTTATGCCCCAGTTTATACTCGTGAGGGTATGGAGTAATTTTTTGTGCCCCAGTTTATACTCGTGAGGGTATGGAGTAATTTTCTTTTTTATGCCCCAGTTTATACTCGTGAGGGTATGGAGTATATTTTTGTGTATATATGTGCACCAATTTATAGTCATAAGGGTGCTGAGATTGTTTTTTTTTTAGTCACAGTTTAGACTCGTAAGTTTATTGGAGTAACATTTTATGTACCTCAGTTTATACTCGTGATGGTATGGAGTAATTTTTTTATGCCCCAGTTTATACTCGTGAGGTTGTGGAGTAATTTTTTTTGTGTGCCCCAGTTTATACTCGTGAGGGTATGGAGTACATTTAAGCATAATACCTCTTAAGGAATTTCCCGTTTACCGGCGACGGCGAATATTTCCCATCTAGCGAAATAATTTTGTATGCACCGCTAGAATAAACTTCTTTTACGACGTAAGGACCTTCCCATTTCGGTTCAAATTTTCCTTTCATCCGCCTAGTTATATTCATGGGGCGAATGACAGCGAGAACCAAATCTCCTTGTTTGAAAGACCTACGTTTAACACGTTTGTCGAAAGCTCGAGACATCCTAGCTTGATATGCCTCGAGATTTTGCAAGGCTTGAAGTCGTTTTCCTTCAAGTCTTTCTAATTCATCAAGACGTAGTTGTGTTGATTCTTCCTCTGATAATTTTTCATGAATAGCGACCCTAAGTGAAGTAATTTGTACTTCCAAAGGCAAAACCGCTTCTCCTCCAAACACGAGGGAATAAGGTGTCATCCCTGTCGGTGTGCGTGTTGTGGTTCTATAAGCCCATAAGGCTTCGAGTAGTTTTTCATGCCACTCGCGTTTGTTTTTTGATACAACTTTCTTTAGCAATTTACATAGAGTCTTATTAAAAGCCTCCGCTTGTCCGTTAGCGGCCGGATTATATGCCGTAGAATAAGAATGCACTATCTTAAATTTTGAGCATAACTTGTCTACATGTTTGTTTTTAAAAGGAGTTCCATTATCAGACATGATCCGAGCAGGAACACCAAAGCGATATATGAGTTGTGTTCTTATAAAATGTTCAACATTTTCCGCCTTCTCTTCCTTTAGTGGTGTAAGTTCAGCCCATTTAGAAAAATAATCGGTTGCGGCTAAAATAAATTTATGGCCTTTGGATGATGGCGAGTGAATTGGCCCTACTATATCCATCCCCCACATTTCAAAAGGCCAAGATATATTAGTCGCATGGAGTGGTTCATGCGGTATGTGTATAAAGTCACCATGCACTTGACATTCATGGCATCTCTTTGAAAATTTAGCGGCGTCTTCAAACATAGTGGGCCAATAATAACCCAAACGCCTTAGCTGGTAATGTAATTTAGGACCCGATTGGTGTGCGCCACATATTCCGGCATGCACCTCTTTTAAGGCTTCTATAATTTCATTTCCAGCAAGGCAACGCAATAAGATACTATCATGAAAGCGTCTATAAAGCGTGTCATTTATACATGTATAATGAATTGATCTCTTGCGGATACGAGATCTTTCACTAACATCCAATGGTAAGTAACCATGAAGTAAATATTCTAGGAATGGTGATCTCCAATCCCCCACCTCAATTTCATATACATCGGTAGTCATTGCTGAAGATACCACTGTTTCTTCTTCCTCTTCTTCAACGAGGATCGGAAGAATTCTCCTTTCCTCAACATGAACATCCATTGACTGATGAGAAGTTAGTGCCATGCTAGCAGCTAAACTTGCTAAAGCATCAGCTTTGTCATTTTTGCTCCGAACAATATGTTGAATATTTATATTCGCAAATGTAGCCATGAGCATTTCCGCCCTTCTAAAATATGGCATTAACTCTTCTTTTTTTACCATGTAAACTCCCAACAGCTGGTTAATTATCAATTGGGAATCACCATATACGGTGAGTGAGTCTAACCTCATGTTTAGAGCCAGCTCAAGCCCAATTATCAAAGCTTCATACTCGGCTGCATTATTTGATACTGCTGAGGTTAAAGTGAACGAATACGGGATTATTGCTTCGCTTGGTGTCACGAAGACGACTCCAGCGCCTGCCCCTGATTGTCGACAGGCACCGTCAAAATACATTTCCCATGTCGAGTTAACGATGTCCGTAACAAATACTTCTTCATCTGGAAGGTGGTCATCGATTGGGAAATCATCTGGAATTGGATGTGCGGCTAGAAAATTAGCTAAGGCCTGACCTTTTACAGCCTTTTGTGGCACAAATTTAATATCAAACTGTGACAGGACCATTGCCCATTTAGCCAACCTTCCTGAAAGTACCATTTTATTAAGAATATACCTAAGAGGGTCTGCTCTTGATACGAGGTGTACAGTATGTTCTAACATGTAGTGGCGTAATTTTTGTGCCGCAAATACTAATGCTAAACATATTTTTTCCATGTCTGGATAATTACACTCAGCCCCTGCAAGGGTGCGGCTAAGATAGTATAGTGCCATTTCTTTTCCGTCATCATTATTTTGTGTTAATAAGGCACCTAACGATGCAGGCATGGCTGCTGTATATAAGATTAGTGGTCGATCTTTGACTGGTGCGCCTAAAACTGGTGGATTTATTAAGTATTTTTTAATTTCCAAGAACGCGTTCTGGCATGATTGATCCCATTCAAAAGGGACCCCCTTTTTCATAAGGTGTGAGAAAGGTTTACATCTCCCTGATAAATTAGAGATGAACCTCCTAATATATGCTAAATGCCCTTGGAAGCTTTTCAACTTGTGTAGGTTTATGGGTGGTGGCATTTTAACGATCGCTTGTATTTTACTTGGATCGATCTGAATACCGTTCTTTGTAACCACGAAACCAAGAAATTTTCCGGAGGAAACTCCGAATGCACATTTCATTGGATTCATTTTTAGATTATGTTGTCTGAGGCGTTCGAAAACAGTTTCAAGATGTTTTAAATGATCTTGTTCACGCTTTGACTTTACCACTATGTCATCTATATAACATTTAACAATATCATACAACAATCCGTCTAGGATAATTGTCATGGCTCGCTGGTATGTTGCCCCAGCATTTTTTAATCCGAAGGGCATAACTTTATAGCAATATATACCCTTAGGTGTGCGGAATGCTGTTAACTCTTCATCTTCCGGCGCCATTCTTATTTGATTGTAACCGGAATAACCATCCATGAAAGAAAATATTTCATGCCCCATGGTGACATCAACTAATATTTCAGAAATAGGTATTGGAAAATCATCTTTAGGGCATGCTTTATTTAAGTCCCTAAAATCAACGCATACACGGGTTTGACCATTTTTCTTTTTAACAGGTACAATATTAAAGACCCATGTAGGATATTTGACTTCTCTAATAAAACCTGCAACTATGAGTTTATCCACCTCAGCTTCTATTTTTGGAAGTACTTCGGGTCGATATTTTCTTTGTGCTTGTTTCACCGGCGCAACGTCGTCTTGTACGGCGAGGCGATGGACAGCGACTTCTGGGTCTAGTCCTGGCATTTCTTCATAAGTCCAAGCAAACACGTCTCTATTTGTAGAGAGAAATTTAGTATACTTCTCTTTATTTTGGTTAGACAAATATTTGCTAATAAAAATTGGACGAGGATCATCAGTCGTACCAATATTTATTTCCTCCAAGTCGTCGATGGTAGGTTGATTACCATCTTCCATTTCCTGTGAAGCCTCGGTCATGTCTATTAATTCAGCTGAGGTCATGAAAACCTCATAACCCAGTCCATATCTTTTTTCTACCAGAGTTTGGTCTTCATGCAAAGCCTTGAGCTGCGCCCGGGATAACGCCCTTTCGAATGGCACAAGTTCGCCCCGGCCGTCGCATAAAGACGGTCCAGTGGATATATCATATTTCATGTTCTGCATCATATACAAAACTCTGTTATCATACAAAGAAATTGGTAACGACTTGTCGTCTTTATTCGATAAAGTAATTTGCGCCACATGGCCTTTTTTTATTTTTTTGGTAATGTGACTCCTTTTTAGCTTGTTCAATTTTGTGTTGAACCAAAGGGGGTAGAGGCGTTGGAAATTTTGTACCTCTTTTTGCAGAAGATTTATTCACAATGCGGAATATTGGGTCCCCCTTTTTCCTCTGATTACTTGGTATATATTGATAAACTTTCTTGCTTGACGAAGACTCTACAACATATTGCTTTAAGCTGTTTAATTCAGGTCCGATGACTGCCTTTGGCTTGTACACTTTTTCGACAGGCTCGAAATAAAATTTTGCATCAGCATAGAAGGATTCAGCTATTGTGAATGGCCTTTTGTCTGCGAATATTCTTACTATTTCTCCGGACTGGTCCATGTATTTGATGCACTGATGGAGTGTAGATGGTACAATTTGGTTATCGTGCAACCATGGCCGACCCAACAAGGCATTATACGAAGTGGCTGCATCAATGACATGGAAGGTCACGTGTGTACATAGTGATTCTAACTTTAAAACCAAGGATATAGTTCCCATGGCTTCTTGACCTGATTGATTGAATCCATGGATAACCACGTTAGACCGGCTCAAATCTTCGGTAGAATATCCTGTCTTTTTTAGAGTGCGCAACGGTAACAAATTTATAGCAGACCCACCATCAATCATTATCCGATTTGTAGGTACGTCATCCATCTCACCAAACATTAGCAAAGGTCTATTATGCTTCTTTGAACCTAGTAGCATGTCCTCATCGGTGAATGTAATATTTAGCGCATCAGCCGGCTCAGTTTCAGTATGTGACACTTCCACTCGATAATCTTCCGGGAATAATAATGCTGTAACCAAAGCCTTGCGTAAATCAGAAGAAAGCGACAAAGCATCATACACAGAAAGCATAGCTGGTATTTTCTTCAAGTGTGAGATTACATCATACTTGATCGATACTTTAGCAGTAGGGTCAGTGGTTTCATTTGGAACTACATCTTTGTTCCTAGGCTCCTTTCTAGGTGGAGGATATGGGTCGGCTAGCTGGCGACCTGATCTAAGATGAACTTGATCAACTTCTGGCGCTTCTTCTTCAGGGAAGTGAAGAGACTCGCTATCATCCTCGAAAACACCAATGGCCAGGACATCAAATTTTTGGGGAAGTCCTTTTAAACGCTTCGCCAAGCTCTCTGATATTCCCGGCCTAGAGCGTGGAACATTAATTTCCTTTTTCACTTGATGTTGGACGATGAGTCCAGGTCGCCGTCGTCCTCGATCTTCAGATCTTCGGGGCTCAATGGCGTGTAATCCTCGGGGCTTGACGGCGTGTAGTCCTCCTCTGCGGAGAATGTCTCTTTCGAGTTGACATCTACACCGTCCTCCATATCCGAAGTGCGGTTCAACTCCTGACAATATCATAGGATTAAAATCCGCATCTGATATGAGCATATTTCTATTATAAGTTGGTCTCATATTTGAAGAGGCACAACTCACCATGTCATCCTGAAGGGTGGCCACGTTTGCTGTAGCAACCTTCTTTCCTTTCTTTAGACTTGTAAGGAGATCTGCATCAATGGTTCCTTCATCTATCATTTTCTGAATAATATTCTTGACCACAAAGCAATCTTTGAGAGTATGACCCAAGATACGGTGGTATTCACAGAAGTTTGGATCATTGGACTTGTTAGCTTACTCTGGTCTCTTTGAGCTTGGGCGATCATTAAGTTTCAGCTCAAGAAGACCGACAAACAAATCACGAATCTCATCCATAGGGAAAGAATACTCCCTGTTCTAACGCTCGGCAAGAGTAGGCCCTCTACAAGCTGGTGCACCTGTACGCTCTATATTTCTTGTGCTAGATGCTCCAGCCTGGAATTGTGGTTTCATCGCCGTTGCTTCCATGACTTGCGCCGGTTTAGGCTTAGCGGGTAACTTGTCACTCTACCACTCTTGTCCACCGGCTTGTACACCGTCTTTGTCCGACGTGCAACGAGCTGCATATAATTCTCAATATCTGTGGCTTTTGAGGCCAGCTCTTCAAATGTAACAGGTCGTACACCTTGAAGATACACAGCCATATCAGGACGAAGATTATTCATACACATTCGCACAGCCTCACATTCTGTGATAGGTTGTGGGCAGTGCAGACTTAGGTTTCTCCACCTGTTAATAAAATCTGCAGCTTTCTCGTTAATCCCTTGTTCTGTTTGGGTTAACTCCGTGATGCCGACTGTTCTCTGAGTGCTGTAGAAGCGCTCAAGAAAAGCATCTTGCATTTGTTCCCAAGTCTTGACGGAACTTGGTGGCAACTTGCTGTACCAAGTAAAAGCAGGACCTGACAGTGTTTGCACAAATTGACGTAGCAGGAGTGCACCATTTTGAGCCGTGTCTTGACACGCTGCTAGGAAATGAGCTATGTGCTCATGTGGGGATCCTCCGCCACTAAACTTACTGAACTGAGGTTGCCGGTAATTGGCCGGGAATGGCACAAGATCAACATCCGGCGGGTACGGCTTAACATATCCCGGCCGCATGGAGTAATGAGTTTGCATATATTGGGCCTTGACCCCTTCAGCTATCATTTTCTGAATAGCTTCAAGGTTGATTCCGATCCCTCCTTGGTTAGTATTATGACTACCCGAGGCATTCCTCTCAACTTCAGTATTTGTACTATTAGCTACACGGTTGCGTAAAGCAACCAACTCATCTTCTTTCTGTTGGAGTGCAGCTGTGAGTTGCTTAAGTTGTTCTTCGGCTGACTGACCTGTATTTGCTGTGAGGACCTGCTCCACTCGGCTTACATTATGTTGTTGTTCTTCATGAAATTTCAACTCATTTTCGTAATCAGGCTGAGAATTTTTCAACAGAAGACGAGACTCTACACAATCTAAATCTTGGTCTTCGCTGCTTGCATCTTTTTGACTGCGAGTTACAGGACGATGGCCTGGTACAACATTTTTCTTGGCTTTCTTTCTCTTGAAATGTACTGAAGTTGATGATGTTTCACTATTGCTGTCCGCCACCTCCGTGACACCAATCGGGAGAGAGTTGAACACCTCAAATGAATTGCTTGAAGCTCTCTTACGAGCTGGCCAAGGAGTGAGCATCGTGGCAGCCTTCCTTGATGATTCTTTGCTCACTTGTACTTTACTACCTTCACTTGATGTTGGAGCATCTCTTCCTTGGATCCTGCTATATCCAGAATCAGCACGTACTGCCATTTCTCTTCTCTTAAGGGCAGCACGTCTTGCACTTGCACGACCAGCTTGAGTGACATATCCTTGTCGCTTGGGATTTTCCTTTACAAACTCTTCATACTCCGGCCATTTGGCGAGAGTGTGTGCATGCCGCATGATTGCGCCACCCTCGTCATCTGCTGACATAGAACAACCAGGTAACATTTCTTTCAATGTTTCACATATGCTTTGTGCTAACTTTTTGTGAAAATCATCATGACGCCTTCCACGAATTCTTGCATTGCTCGTCCCAACTCTGTCCCGGATGGGACAAGCGACTTGCTTCCGTTGCTGCCTTGCTTGATTGGAGTCGATTGCCATCGGAACATCAACCCAGGCCCGGTGAGCTTTCTGCCGTCGGCGACGCTGACGAGCTGGGTCATATGAACCTTCAAATGATGGTCGTGGCATCGACACTGATGATGACAAGGGATCTGTAATTGTAGCGGTTGGATCAACGTGACCCGTCCTTATGTCGCTCGGAGTGAGGTATACTCCTTTCCACATGAGCGAGCGTTTGTTTTTTGGTTCCACATATGTGGGGAAGAATTTGGGAGCATCAACCCGAAGTTGTCCACATGGTCGAGGAGACTCCGCCTCCTCTACCATGACAGCTTTGCCCTTATCCGCTGCAGAAGCCTTACGTGCTGCCCCTATCGCGTTTGAAGTAGGCTTATATGAGCCTCCCTCTGACGCCTCATGGACAACTTTCCTAGTGCATGTTGTCGACGACACGCCCACCTTCAGTTTGGAAGGAGTGAGCGGCACCGCGACCTTGGTTGATGTAGATGACGCAGATGGTTCTCGTCGAGCTGGAGTGACTCGAGTTGAAACAGAACGTGTTGGGGAAGCTATCTTTGCAAGTACAGGCCACTCCTCCAGCGATGTACCGTGGAATTTGATCGGAGCTTCCTGGCTTGTAGGCTTAACATGCATTGCCTTAGCAAACCCAGGAGGGACCGAATCAGATGTAGCTTCCTTGCACATACTCATGTGATGGTCATGTGCAACAGCTTTTGAAGCTTTTGCTGCCGCAGCTCGCATCCTTCTCTTGGCTGACTTAGAGAGCACAGGAACAAATCCATCTCTTGGTGCTGAAGAGACCTCTTTTTCTTTCTCAGGTTCACTTGGTGATGCAGCTGTAGTCTTCCAGCTCTCACTAACTGAAGCCACAAGTGGACCGATCGGCACATCCAGCCAGAGGTCACCAAAGCGGAGAGTGACAAACTGCTGAACCTGTCCCTCCATACCTTATATAAATGAAGAAAACCATATATTAGTTTTCTTGCATACATGTTTTCTTATATATATTTATTTTATGAAGTCATATGTTTTAATCCTATGTTGGAATTCAAAGATGAGGGGAAAAATAAGTCCCACCGGGCGTGCCAGAATCTGATGACGGGAAAATGGGGTGATAGAAAAATACTAACTACGCGTCCACGTCATAGAGACAGATAGAATATAGTATTTAAAGTGCGCGAATGTAAACGAGAAAAATATCAAGTATTGCGGGTACTTTATTTCCAGCACTCTTACATTTATATAAAAGAACTGTTAATTACATCTGCGAAGAGAAAACCCCTGATTAAGAATTCCAACATTTCTAATACAAAGGATTACATCACATATGACTATTACAAACTATAAAAAAATAAAATGGAAGATCCTCCTCGCTGTCATCAATGTCGGCATGCTCGGGGGAGCTTTGAACTTTGTTTATGTTATCACATGTAATACCTTTCATTTTATATTTTTCTTCGAATTATACTGATATTGGCAGTACATGTATGCATGCTTGAATGGCTTTATCAATTTATTTGGATTTATCTTACTTGTATTACTACTAACACCACGTAATACTCATACCGTGTCCGTGTGTAGCGTAACCAAGTAAAATGGGTTTGTGACATGTGATTTTTGTGATGCTAATAGTTTAGGCTTTTATAGCATTGGAGCAATTTATAAATATATTTTTATATGACAATGGCCAGAGTTTATGGCTTTAACATTTTATTTGGATTTATCTTACTTGTATTACTACTAACACCACGTAACATTCATACTGTGTCCGTGTATAGCGAACCAAGTAAAATCAGTTTTTATATGATGTACAATTTGATGATGCTAATAGTTTAGGCTCTTATAGCATTGGAGCAATTTATAAATATATTTTTATATGACAATGGCCAGAGTTTATGGCTTTAACATTTTATTTGGATTTATCTTACTTGTATTACTACTAACACCACGTAACATTCATACTGTGTCCGTGTATAGCGAACCAAGTAAAATCAGTTTTTATATGATGTACAATTTGATGATGCTAATAGTTTAGGCTCTTATAGCATTGGAGCATTTTATAAATAATACTTATATGACGTTGACGCCGGATGTTGGAAGGAGCAGTTAATCTTCTTCAAATAATCATGATGTTTGGTAATATATACATGACATATTTTAACCATCATATTTACTTGATTTTACTCACATTAGTTTGATCATGCGAAATATTCCTAAGTGCATGCATGGGTTATTTAATATGCCCGATCAATTAATCAACCTTTATGTTTGTTTTATCATAAGCGGATTGTACTTTTGATTATACTATATGATTTCCTTAATGATTAATTGTCGCATGCACTAAAGGGCTATAGGATCATGTGCGTGGTATTTCCTACATGCACGAGAATTTAAGCAATGCATAGTATGCTTGTCATGCAATATTTTATTTGAGTTAACACATTTACGTGGCGAGCTTCATTTATTTTACTACCAAAATATTTGGTGTGATAACATAGTTTTGGTTTAGTTAGGCATACTATTTAATTTCATCTTACTTTGCATCATAGGATAAATGATACATATGGAGGATGCAACATGATTTAGTGATCTACATTTAAAGTAACTTGGCTTATGTCAATATGACCAAACCAAGCACAATATTTATCTCTAGATACATTTAGAGTACACCTTGGTTTGTGTCAATATGACCAAACCAAAGACATGATTTTATCAAGTTAAATAGTTTTAGTGCAACTTGGTTCATGTCAATGTGACCAAACCAAGAGGCCCAATTTAATGATATGTAAATTTAGAGATATTTAGATAATACCATCATGAACCAATAAATGTCAAATTTTAGGAATATATGTTTCTTAGTGCCACTTGGTTTGTGTCAATATAACCAAACCAAGGGCCAATATTTTATCAAGATGTCAATTTTTAATAACAACTTGGTTTGTGTCAATGTAACCAAACCAAGAGTTATGAGGAGAAAACTCCATGGTTGTGTCAATATAACCAACCAAGAAGTAAGAACACATCTGGCAAATATGAAGAAAGATTCCCTAGTTTGTGTCAATGTAACCAAACTCGAGAATTATGAAATAAAACTCCATGGTTGTGTCAATATAACCAACCAAGAAGTAAAAAATCATGTAGCAAATATGAAGAAATATTTTCTAGTTTGTGTCAATATAACCAAACTAGAGAATAGGAAGAGGAAGCTCTATGGTTGTGTCAATATAACCAACCAAAGAGCAAGAAAAGAACTACAATCCCATCTTCTTCGAGTCTTTTTTCTCTTTCACGTATGGAGTAGTGCAAGGGCAATATGAGTTCAATTTGCTTTGTTTCTCACCTTGACGGTAGAGTCGGACGAGCGGCCGACGGTAGCGACGACCACGACGAGACGAACAGCCGGCGACGACGACGAGCGTATGATGACGACGGCGGCAAGCGAACGGCCGGTGGCGACGATGGCGAGCGGACGGCCGGCGGCGACGAAGCGATGGTGTGTACGTATGGAAGCAATGGCTGGCTAGATGATGGGCAGCAATGGCTTGAATGAATGACCGATCGCTGGATGGATAATGTGCCTGACGATGAATCCAACCTCATGCACCCTGGGCGAGCGTGTATTTATAAGGGGCAGCAGCGGAGCGCTGTGGCCTGTGGCTGGTTGCCTGCGCGTGCCCACGTCCAGTGATCGTGGGATCGTGTGATGAAGGGAGTGGGGGCTGCTCCTTTCTTTCTTTCTATTTCTTTATTGCTAATCAATCGGCAACTTCTAATTAGTCTGGGATTAGGCCACGCTCTCTCAGCATCTGGACCTGCACACTAACATTGCATACGTGAGTGACTGATGGATGAGACTATGCATGCTCATGTACGTAGCCAACTTATTTGAATGAGCTAAGCCTTATTAGTTGAAATGGCTAACCAAGTCTTGTTTTCTTCATATGAAAAGATATTCTTTCTATCAGTATTATACGCCAATATTTTGATAATGGTCTGACACATTTTAATTTAAGTATGTCATCATATCTGACATTTTTTTTCTTTTACATGGGTAGTGTGACATTTCATGAACAGTGCCGGCATATGTGCCCATTTAGTATGTAATCCAATACTTTAGTAATATTAATGCTGCCTATGATAATTTGAATTTGTGTCAATCTTAGATTTCCATCGTCGGTGACACATATGTGTGTATGCTCATATTTTATAATTTCTTGGCACTTTTCAGTATCCTCGGCAATATATCATATGCCTAGTTTTTACACGGTTGATTACATATTCCTTTTGATTTTTCATTTTTGTCGTAAACGGATTTTGGCCGATTTGCATTTATATTTTATGTGTTTTATTTTATCTTGGTCAAAATCCATGTCAACAATCACGGAGTTCACTAGCAATCATAAGATGGATGCCATTGATATTGGGAAACACCTCTCTAGGCTCTACGATAGGGTTGACCAACTTCAGGGCCAGATCTATGACCTGTAGAATCAAAACTGTGAGTATGAGTACAGATTTAAATCAATAAGGTTGGCTGCAGATTTGAGGATTCCGGCGACTCGTTCATCCTGCCATGATGGAGCACCTATGCCTTGGAAGACGGAGGATCAGACTACTCCAACAACACCACCATCACCACCAAAGGAAGACAACTAAGCATTGGTATGGGCAATCCCCTTGGCTTCTGCCAAGCTTGGGGGAGTTGCCCTGGTATCATCTCACCTTTATATCTTTTGCTTTTACCTTTGTTTTAGTTCTTTCCTTTTCAGTTTTTATTTCTTCTCTTAGAGGAATAAGTCTTTAGTTTTTAGTTTGAGTCTTTTGCTTTTGTCTCTCCCTCGATGTATTCGAGCTTACGAGCTATATAATAAAGAGTGTCTTAGTTAAGGGCTTTGCTTTGTGCCATGATCAAAAGTATGAAAAGAACGATAGCATGAAAGATCATGAGACGATCTTATGGAAAGTGATAACTTCACTTATGACACGTATGATGATTGAAACTTGTTGAGAATAAATCAACATAGACCTCAGTCATTGTTGCAATTAATAAGAAGTAATAAGGAAACAGAGGTTCACATATAAATATATCATCTTAGACACTTTTTACAATTGTGAGCACTCACCAAACTATTACATGCCTAGGAGTAGATGTTGGACAAGGAATACAACATAATGAATTGTGTTTACTTGGTTCCAAACAATGTTATATGATTAGAGATCCCTTAGCACGTGACGATTGCTTCCACCTCATATTAGCCAAAACTCCCGCACCAAGTAGAGATACTACTTGTGCATCCATAAACCTCCAACCAGTTTTGCCATGAAAGTCCACCATACCTACCTATGGATTGAATAAGATCCTTCAAGTAAATTGTCATCGGTGCAAGCAATAAAAATTGCTCTCTAATATGTATGATCTATTAGTGTGTGGAAAATAAGCTTTGTACGAACCTGTGATGAGGAAGACATAAAAGCAACAGACTACATAATAAAGTTCTTTGTCACAGGAGGCAATATAAAGTGACGTTCCTCCGCACTAAGAGGACACGCATTCAAACCTCAAAAGCGCATGACAACCTCTGCTTTCCTCTGCGAAGGGCCTATCCTGTACCTTTACTTTTTACCCTTGTAAGAGTCATGGTGATCTTCACCAATTCCCTTTTTGCCTTTGTCTTGGCTACCGTCACATGCTTGGGAAAGATCTATATTCATATATCAACTTGGAGTTGAGTACTCATGCTTTATTGTTGTTGACTTTATCCTTGAGGTAAACCGTTGGGAGGCAAAGCTATAAGCCCCTATCTTCCTCTGTGTCCAGCTGAAACTTTGACACCATGAGTACCACGTGAGTTGTAACAATTGTGGAAAACGAAAGAGATGATTGAGTATGTGGGTTTGCCTTACAAGCTCTTATTTGACTCTTTCTGATGTTGTGATAAATTGCAATTGCTTCAATGACTATGGACTATTGTTGGTTACTTCTCGGTAAGGTTTTTGCTTCATGTTTTGCTTTGTGAAGGAATTGTTACTTTCCCATAAGAATCTTTATGATATATTGTTGTTCTATGTGTGATCATGATGCCCTCATGTCCGTATTATGTTTTATCGACACCTTCGTCCCTCAACATGTGCACATGTTTATGGAACTTGGTTTTCGCTTGAGGACAAGCGAGGTCTAAGCTTGGGGGAGTTGATACGTCCATTTTGCATCATGCTTTCATGTTGATATTTATTGCTTTTTGGGCTGTTATATTACTTGTGGTACCATATTTATGCCTTTTCTCTCTTATTTTGCAAGGATTATTTGAAGAAGGAGAATTCACGCAGTTGGAATTCTGGACTGGAAAAGGAGCAAATCCTAGTCCACTATTCTACACATCTCCAAATGCCCTGAAAATTTACGTGGATTTTTTATGGAATATATTAAAAATACTGGGCGAAAGAACTACCGGAGGGGGGGGCACCAGGGCCCCACAAGCCCCCACTCCGCCACCACCCCCCTGGTGGCGATGGGCAAGCTTGTGGGCTGCCTGAAGGCCCACTAGCCCCCCTCTTTTGCTATATGAATCATCCTAGTCTGGAAAAAAATCAAGAGGGAGCTTTTTCGTGGTTTCGCCGCCGCCACAAGGTGGAACTTGAGCAGATCCAATCTAGAGCTCCGGTAGGACGATCCTGCCGGGGAAACTTCCCTCCCGGAGGGGAAATCGTCGCCATCGTCATCACCAACACTCCTCTCATCGGAGGGGAGGCATCTTCATCAACACCATCTCCTCTCCAATCCCTAGTTCATCTCTTGTAACCAATCTTCGTCTCGCGACTCCGATTGGTACTAGTAAGGTTGCTAGTAGTGTTGATTACTCTTTGTAGTTGATGCTAGTTGGATTACTTGGTGGAAGAGTTTATGTTCAGATCCTTGATGCTATTCATTACACCTCTGGTCATGATTATGGTTATGTCTTGTGAGTAGTTACTTTTGTTCCTGGGGACATGGGATAAGTCATGTTAATAATAGTCATGTGAATTTGATATTCGTTTGGTATTTTGATATGACGTATGTTGTTTTTCCTCTAGTGGTGTTATGTGAACGTCGACTATATAACACTTCACCATATTTGGGCCTAGAGGAAGGCATTGGGAAGTAGTAAGTAGATGATGGGTTGCTGGAGTGACAGAAGCTTAAACCCCAGTATATGTGTTGCTTCGTGAGGGGCTGATTTGGATTCACTAGTTTAATACTATGGTTAGACTTTCTCTTAATTCTTCTTTTGTAGTTGCGGATTCTTGCGAGAGAGGTTAATCATAAGTGGGATGCTTGTCCAAGTAAGGGCAGTACCCAAGCGCCGGTCCACCCACATAGCAAACTATCAAAGTAACGAACGTGAATCATATGAACATGATGAAACTAGCATGACAGAAATTCTCGTGTGTCCTCGGGAGCGTTTTTCCTCATATAAGACTTTGTTCAGGCTTGTCCCTTGCTACAAAAGGGATTCGGCCACTTGCTGCACCATTGCTACTACTTGTTACTTGTTACTCTTTGCTTGCTACGTTTCACCTCACTACACAATCACTTGTTACCGCTACTTTCAGTGCTTGCAGTTATTACCTTGCTAAAATCCGTTTATCAGAGCCTTCTACTCCTCGTTGGGTTCGACAGTCTTACTTATCGAAAGGACTATAATTGATCCCCTATACTTGTGGGTCATCATATAACCCCTCTCTTACAGTAGAAGATTTTCCTAGGTACTCCATTTAGTAGGACTCATGATGTGCTAGATGAAAAAATCATTTCCATCGAATGAATCCACTTTTTTCCAAATACTCTAGCTTCTAGGATAGTAATCATAACTTTATGTTCAATTGTATCAAATACTTTTTCAAAATCTAGTTTAAGCACTACTATTGGTTTCTTTCATTGATGGCGTGAATGTAAGTATTCAAATTCCCAACCCAGATAGTCCTGAATTGTTCTTGATTTTATGAAACCATACTAGTTACCATGGACCATTTTGAGAACAATGCCCTGAAGCCAATTTGCTAAAAGTTTGTTGATAATTTTCATAGTGCAGTTGACTAGGGAAATAGGTCTGAAGTCATTTCCTCAAGTGGGGTTATCCTTTTTGGGAATAAGGGTGATATATGAAGAATTGATGCTCTCGAGGGAAAGATTTCCTTCATGGAAATGTTAAATTAATTTATAGAAATCCTCTACAATTATGTACCAACAAGTTTTAATAAAGTCTCCATTCAATCCATCAGGCCCTGGTGCTTTCTCACTGGGTAGTTGCTTGATAACCTCATCAATTTGTTTCTTTGTGAATGGACTTTCAAGATCCTCTAATCCATCTACTCTTTATATTAAAGATAGAAGATTTAATGGGTCTGAGGCTGGCATTGATTGCCAAAGTATTTCTTTGAAAGAATTCCATAACATCTCACTTGAACGAGGGATCTTCTTGACAAATTGTTAAACAAGTCAAAAATTGGGAACTCAATCCAAAATCATATTGATTCTATAGATTGTTGCATGTTGGCATTTATTCTTTTCGCACGTGATGAGAGCGTGCGTGAGACTGGTATATTCTTATATATTGGTTGTTGCCGATTGATTTGGTAAATAATTGACTAGTCAGAATCATGAACCAAGTTTAAAATTAAACACCACACTTGCATGAAATAGCTCCTTGAAAAAATGTAGACCAAGTCAAAATTGAGAAACAATAAAAAACTAATGCCCTCAATTGAATGAAATGCCATCAACCCTTAGGAAGCTTAGTGATATAGAACATATATTGTATTATTATTAGTTGTTGTAATATGTTTGAGGAAAGACTATGATGGCTAGTTTTATTGATGATCAAATAACAATTGCATCATCCACAAGTTTGGGCAGAAACAATCTCGGGTTTCCTCGATACAAAACAAGTTAAATTTTCAAGGAAAAAATGTTAGCTAGCTCACAAGCCACTTCCTTCACTCTTCTTGGACAACGTGGAATTCAACCTTCCGACTGATACCAACCATCACACGCCATAGTTTGTTTGGGTTGCAGCTAGATGGGAAGCA
Organism: Hordeum vulgare subsp. vulgare; assembly: GCF_904849725.1. Classification (NCBI taxonomy): domain Eukaryota; kingdom Viridiplantae; phylum Streptophyta; class Magnoliopsida; order Poales; family Poaceae; genus Hordeum; species Hordeum vulgare. The sequence goes on from NC_058524.1 coordinate 83,168,944, forward strand.
GTTGGAGCTCGTAAAAGTAGTGAAGACCGAAACAATGTGTTTGATAATTACTTTTAAGACGACCCGTGAGCCTGGAGTTGATGGTGGAAGTCTGAATGCCCCTATAGGCAAACGATAGCATCTAAACACTCATTTGATATGATTTATCTTTTCATAATGTATACAATCTCAAATAAATTGTTTAGAGCCTCATTTATCCCAAAAAATGATTTATTTTCCTTCGAGAAGTCATTATAACTAATAATTTTTGGTAGATTATTTTGTTTAAGGATTTCTTCCATGACCACATAAAAATAGGTGCAATGAGGAATTTGGTATAGTAGATGCACGAAACATATACGATAGTAGATAGTTATTGTTTGCTAACAACAATGAAAAAATTCAATCCTACGCAACAAGTTGCACAAATATTTCGATCTACCATTCACCAACTTAAAAAAAAGAATGACACAAAATAAAATCTTCAAACGAATTAAGTTTAGGGGAATTTGCGAGATCATTCGAAAATCAACATGTAAAAGATCGTTCTCACCAAATATTCATCTCAATTTTTCAACACGAGGTTAGTTAGAACAATGATCTTGGAAATAATATCCCTCTCATCTTTGCCAATACTTTTCACTTCATGCTCGATGGGATCAATGAGTCCTCCCTAACTTGTGGGTCAATTTAATTTTGTTCTAGGACGAGAGGCAAGGCATACCCGCCAATAAGACTCAAAATTTTGCAATAATGAACACTATTCCACCCAAGATCTCCAAGATCCCAAAATATGGAGAGCTGCCCCCATCAAGACCAATATGAAGAATCCAAGTCCATGGTAGAAGGTTCCAAGGATCGACAATTTTTTACCCGCGCTCACAAGTGGTGACTATATTGACTATGGATCTAAGGGACTCCTTTTGTGGGGATAATTAATCCCACCCATGGGTTTCTAAATGGAAAGTCAATAAAATTCCAATGTGTTCAACCCAAGCCTAAGGGGGTCAACCCAAGTCCAAGGCAGATAACGAATCTCTAATAGAAAAAGGACAACATGGATGGCGAAGAGCAAAGGATCCCAACACTAGAAGAGTCCCAAAACTATACAGGCCATCGTGAGCGAGGGATGAGACGGAATGGCTGGCTGGGGGCTCCCTCGTATTTGACTGCTAGATGTGCCCTGCACGTTGCTACGGCCTACAGAACCTTGTTAAAAAATGCATAAATGTTGCCACGAAAACATCTACTACCTCTCTCACGGTTTAGAAGGCACAGTTAAATTTACGTGCATTTCCATAATAGACAAGGTTTAAGGCGCATTGCATTTACTCCTAGCTGCTAATTAGTACTCTGTTGTACTATTTTTATATGCATGCATAGTGTGAATGTTATTTTTTATTCCATCTCACAGTCAATCAATAATCACCTAGGTTTCAGAAATTTTTTAAGCATGTCTTCTAAACCGTGACGGAGGGAGTACTACTAAAGGAAAACAAATGTAAGCTTAATTTCATTTAATATATGCAGCGTATAAAAAGAAAATAATATTAATTTGCAATTAAAAGAATTACCATTCTTAACAAAAATGTGAAAGATGAACCCCAATGCAAAAAATAACTTAAGACTAACATGTATGAATTGATGATGAGGCAGCATTGCACGCATAGAGTAATGCAATAAATATACTCCTATAATTTATTGCTTGCATGCATGATTTTCTTAGGTTGGTCGTAATGAGAGTATTTTAGGTAGTATCATGCATGTCAACTAGGCAATTTTGATGAGGTGACATAAAATTAAATGAAGAAAGAGAGGGTCATATCATGATACCGTATCATATTAAATGTTGTGCTACTATGTGTCATGCATGATCATAAATGACATATCTTATGATATTATGCATTACGGATGTAGTATTATACACTAGCATCAAATGCATGATACTACTATATGATACTTCCCATTACAACCAGCCTTATGTGACAGGACTGCATGGCTAGGAAAAATAGGTAGTGAGTAGTGAGTTGTATCTATTTAAGAATAAAGGATTACAACTAAAATCAGTACTAAATAATTTACTGAAAATATTTCTCGCAAAAAAATAACTGAGAAGATAATTAATACAATTAATGAAGAAAATATTTACTATGATTAATAAAATTAATAAACAAAATGGCTAGTCAATTATTCAGATAAGTTTTTTTTTTTAAAAGGAGGCGAAGCCCCGGCCTAATTGTTCAGATAAGTAAACCTTTCACTATAAAAGGATCCATTGGCATATCATATGTACTCACAATACGGAGATAGAAGACCCCAACATTGTAATACAAGATCAGATCGAAAAAACTTAGTGATACAAGATGAGGGCTACACAAATTCTACTCCTAGTCCTTGTCCTCTTCATGCTAACCCCAGGTAACTACTACTATAAGTCTATAATTACTAGTTTACATTTTTGAAAAGGATAGTGTATTGTTACTATTACTACTGTTGTTTGAGAGGACATAAACGGGTTTTGGTTCTCGTTCGACTGAATTCGCCTTGATTCATCCGGTGTGGGTTTAAAGTTTGTATTAATCCGAAACTGCTCCCTAATTTGTGTTCTTCTCTGTCCGTCTCTCAAAAACATGACCGTGATTTTTATGCATCTGCAGATCTGGCAAAGGCTAAGCTGGAGTGCACGGATTTCATCATAGCCAACCAGTGCGACGTCGACGAGATCACATGCCAACATTACTGCTACAACCAGTTCAACGGAACCGGCAAGTGCATCCACAAGAAAGGATGCCAGTGCCATTTCTGCTATGCAACTCCACGCAAGCCATCGCCTTCTAGCAGCTCCTAGTCGTAGTTTTCTCTTTAATTTTCTGTTTTATCAAGGTCAATGTACAACAGTTGTGAACATGATTTGTTTCTAGTGCAACAACTATGGCACAATTAATTACGTGTACTGTGGCATATGCTGGGAAGTTATATGTTAATGCAATACCTGCTTGTTGTAGTCAAGGAGCGAGAATACATGCCATAATAATCATGTTTATTAAAGGGGGCTGCTACGCATCTATCGGTGAATATTTATTAAACATTCACCGTCTCGAGAGCCGTTAGATCTCACGCGTAGCGTCCGATCCGCTCTTGTACTTAATTCCTGAAACGACGCTCGAGTTGCAGAAACTTTCGCTTTGTTGCAAGAAATAAACTTTGGACCCGTTAATTCCTGAAACAACGGTCGAGTTTCAAAAACAATTTGCTTGTTGCAGGATTTTTTTCTTCGTTTTGCGGGAGAATATTTTGCAACAAAGGTCATGTTTCAGGAATTTTTGCAACAAAGGTCAGTTGCAGAAGCACTACCTAGCGAGCAGGAAAGCTCCCCCGGCGGCGGGATCCGACCACGGGAGGCGGCGTGGTCCCGTTGCTTGCCGGACTGGAGAGAAGGCGCCGACAAGCTCTTGGCGACGGGGCGGCCGGCGAGCTCTTGGCTTGCTTCCAGTCGAAGCCGTCGTCGCCATGTCTGGGTTCCCTCCTTCTGCAACTACTTCCAAGCTGCAGTAACAACGTCCTGAAACAATGGAGTTGTTTCAGAAAAACGGTCACGGCTCGTCTGCCCGGCCACGTGGCAAACAAAGGAGGCGGTGGACGCGAGAGCAGGATCAATCGGTTGAAAGGTAACGTTTCCCTTATTACAAACGTTTTAGTTTATGTAAATGTTTATACATGCCATAATAATAATATTTACTCTCAAGGGCAGAAAGGTATGTCAAGGACAGAGCACTCGCTGAAAATGAATAAACTCATATGTAAATTAACCACAAAAATTGTTTTTTTTTTGTTACTACTGGTTAACTTCAGAATTGTAGCGATAGCAAACATACATTTAGCTGAACTGAACCTGAATACAGTTAGCAGGCCATAATATAAACACTTGATTTTTTACACTGAATAAAGTGGTTTAGTAGCTCGTAATGAATATATATATAATGTATATATTATACGATGCCCCGCGCGTTGCGGCGTGAGCCTTCTTAAAAAATGTATGGATAAATGATAGAAGACTAAAATTAATGCAAAAACAGATATAAAACTTTTTTATATGACTTATTTTCCTAGAAAATAATAATGCATGAGGTGGTATGTTTTGCATTAAGAGATTAATGAAAAAAGTAACTTATGACTTCATGCATGACTTGATGATGTGGCATTGTTGCACGGTGAAGAAAATTAGCTAGTGGATTGTAGCTATTTAAGAATAAAGGATTACTGTGTCAAAATGTCACCATAAAGTATGTAGCGCTTGGTCTTGGACAACAATTTTATTTTCATCGTCTTGGTCTTTCTTCTTGGGGTTTTTTCAAAAACATCTTGAAAAAAAACCAATCTAGGTTTGTTATGACAGATTTAAAATACATTTCACAATTAAGAAGTGACTAGGAATTTAGAGAAATGTGCATAAATTTAAAATGCTCCTAGAAAATTAAAGATGGTTCACAAAATTTTAAATAAAATCAAGAATGTAAAATGCCCGACCAATCCATGGTTGTGGCGCGCGGAATAGGCAAATCCAATGGTCATGATAAAACAACCACCGATGTGTAGATTCCCGACGAGCCGAGGCCCGAGGGCGTGGGGAAGGTCGATCACGGTTACGGGGTCTGGTGTGGCAGCGTTTTCCGCCACGACCTGTATTTTGTTGGTTATTTCGCGGGTTCGGCCCTTTTACGAGGTCTGCTAGAGCTGCTCTTAGTGGTTTCAGCACGTGTGGACTGTTAAGAATAGATTAGTTGCTTATTAATTAAACTGGTTAGGATTAAGTTAATTCTTAGATAGGTTACTTAGTCCTCAAGCTGTTGGGGAATGTCGCATGGAAAACAAAAAAAATCATACGCGCACGAAGACCTATCAGGGTGATGATCATCTATGAGAGGGAGATCAAATCCACATACCCTTATACATAGCTAAGCGGGAAGCGTTAAGAAACGCGGTTGATGTAGTGGAATGTCTTTGTGACCCAACTCGCCGTCGTCCCACGATCCGTCCCGATCTAGCGCCGAACGGACGACACCTCCGCGTTCAGCACACGTACAGCTCGGCGGTGATCTCCGCCTTCTTGATCCAGCAAGAGGGGGCGAAGAGGTAGATGAGTTCTCCGGCAGCGCGATGGCGTGACGGAGATGGTGGTGGATCTAGTCCACCAGGGCTTCGCCTAAGCACCGCTGAAAACTAGACTAGAGGAGAAACAGATCTAGAGAGAGGGTTGCACGTGGCTAATTGTTGTGTCTCAAAAACCCTCAAAAGCTCTAGTACATATAGGAGGAGAGGAGGGAGGCTGCCGGACCTAGAGCTGCCCCTTTGGCTCGGCCAAAGTGGGAGAAGAGGAGGAGTCCTCCTCCAATCCTACTCCTAGTAGGATTCCCCTTTCACTTGGAAACCTTTTTCACCTTTTGTATTTTCTCCTTATCTCCTATTCCAGCCGCATGGGCCCTTGGAGGTGGCTTCGGCCAGCCCACCAGGGGCTGGTTTGCCTCCTCTCTTAGCACATGAAGACCTAGGGTCGTCACACCCCTCCCTGTGGTCCCCCGACACCCTCCCAGCACTCCCGGTACACTATCGATGAGCCCGAAACATTTCCGGTGACCAAAACAGGACTTCCTATATATCAATCTTTACCCCAGGACCATTCCGGAGATCCTCGTGACGTTGATACGTCTCCAACGTATCTATAATTTTTATGGTTCCATGCTATTATCTTGTCAAACTTTGGATGTTTTGTATGCATTTTATATCTTTTTTGGGACTAACTTATTAACTCAGTGCCAAGTGCCAGTTCTTGTTTTTTCGTGTTTTTCACCTTTTTCAGAGGAGAATATCAAACGGAGTCCAAACGGAATAAAACCTCTGAAAAGATTTTTTTTCCGGAACAGAAGATACACAGGGAGCTTGAGAACCAAGGCAAAGGGCACCAGGGGAGGCCACAAGCCCCCTAGCCACGGCCTAGGGGGCACGCCTAACAGGCTTGTGGGCCCCCCGTGGCTCCTTTGCCCTACTTCTGCCGCCTATAAATCCCCGAAAAATCTGAAACCACGGGAGAGAGCCACGAAAATACTTTTTCGCCGCCGCAAGCTTCTGTCTTCGCAAGATCCCATCTGGGCACATTCTGGTGCCCTGCCAGAGGGGGGATTCGGACAAGGAGGGCTTCTTCATCAACACCATTGCCTCTCCGATGATGCGTGAGTAGTTCACCACAGACCTTCGGGTCCATAGCTAATAGCTAGATGGCTTCTTCTCTCTCTTGGATCTTCAATACAAAGTTCTCCATGATCTTCATGGAGATCTATCCGATGTAATCTTCTTTTGCGGTGTGTTTGTCGAAATCCGATGAATTGTGGATTTATGACCAGATTATCTATGAATATTATTTGAGTTTCTTCTGATCTCTTATATGCATGATTTCATGTCCTTGTAATTCTCTTCGAGTTGTGGGTTTCGTTTGGCCAACTTGATCTATAGTTCTTTCAATGGGAGAAGTGCTTGGTTTTGGGTTCATACCGTGCGGTGACGTCACCCAGTGACAGAAGGGGTAGCGAGGCACGCATCGTGTTGTTGCCATCAAGGGTAAAAAGATGGAGTTTATATCTATTGCATGAATTTATCCCTCTACATCATGTCATCTTGCTTAAGGCGTTACTCTGTTTTGTTATGAACTCAATACACTAGATGCATGCTGGATAGCGGTCGATGTGTGGAGTAATAGTAGTAGATGCAGAAAGTATCGGTCTACTTGTCTCAGACGTGATGCATATATGTATGATCATTGCCTTAGATATCGTCATGACTTTGCGCGGTTCTATCAATTGCTCGACAGTTATTTATTCACCCACCGTAATATTTGCTATAATGAGAGAAGACTCTAGTGAACACTATGGCCCTCGGGTCTACTTCACATCATATTTTCAGCCTTACAGTTTACTTTGTTGCACTTTCCGCCTTCAGATCTCACCTTGCAATCAATCATGAAGGGATTGACAACCCCTTTGTAGCGTTGGGTGCAAGTTTGCTGTTTTTGTGTAGGTACTTTGGAGACTTGGCTTGATACTCCTACTGGATTGATACCTTGGTTCTCAAACTGAGGGAAATACTTACTGCTACTGTGCTGCATCACCCTTTCCTCTTCAAGGGAAAAACGAATGCAAGCTCAAGAGGTAGCAAGAAGAATTTCTGGCGCCGTTGCCGGGGAGCATCAAGTCAAGAATAGTCTTCCTCCAACGTGTCAATTTATGGCACCGGAGATTATTCTAAGTGAAGCTTATCCAAGTAACTGTCGCAAACTCATCTCTTGCATTTACTTTTTTGTCTCTTGTTTTCCTCTCCCCCACTTCTGAAAAACAAAAATTTACAAAAATATTTTCCTTTTTCGTTTGCCCCTTTTCTTTCGCTTGCTTTTTGTTCGCTTGTTCGTTTGTCTGCCTGCTAAGACTTGTATGGCCCAACCAAAGGTTTATGGTGCTTACTATAAAAGGTTGGAAGAGATTGAAACTAGTGTTAAAGGCTTCATGTCTACACAATTTGACTATAATAGTTACTTTCGTAGAGAACTAAGGGAGCAAAATTATTTTCTGGCTTTTATGAATAAAGAAGTTGATGATATGCCAAAGAATTCCTTAAAAAATTGGTAGGCCAGATTTCTGATAAACAGGCTACCTTAGTCAATAAAATGGCTGCTAAACCTGAAATTTGTGATGAGAATCACGAAGATCTTAAATTGCTTGGTGTGACTCCCATTGAATCCTTGTTTTCTAGTGTCAAACCTAATGATGATGGGGCTGGATATGAATACACTTTGGTTGAAAAACGCCCCAATGATTCGGAGTCTATCTATCTTGATGCTAAAAGCATTGAAAGTGGAGTAGAGGATATCAAAACTTTAAGTAGTAATGAAACTACTACTTTGGATTTCAAGGAATTCAATTATGATAGTTGCTCTTTGATTGAATGTATTTCCTTCATGCAATCCATGCTAAACTCTCCACACGCTTATAGCCAAAACAAGGCCTTTACCGATCATATTGTCGATGCTATGATGAAATCTCTTGAAGAGAAACTTGAGTTGGAAGTTTCTATTCCTAGAAAACTTCATGATGAGTGGGAACCTACCATCAAAATCAAGATCAAAAACTATGAATGCAATGCTTTGTGTGATTTGGGTGCTAGTGTTTCCGCTATTCCAAAGTCTTTATGTGATGTTCTAGGCTTCAATGAGATTGATGAGTGCTCTCTTAATTTGCATCATGCGGATTCTACTGTTAAGAAACTCATGGGAAGGATCAATGATGTTCTTATTATTGCAAATAGTAACTATGTAATCGTGGATTTCATTGTGCTTGATATTGATTGCAATCTGACATGTCCTATCATTCTTGGTAGACCTTTCCTAAGTACTATTGGTGTTGTCATCGATATGAAGGAAGGGAATATTAGATTTCAATTTCCATTAAAGAAGGGAATGGAACATTTTCCTAGAAAGAAAATAATATTGCCTTATGAATCCATGATGAGGGCTACTTATGATTTGAGCACCAAAGACGACGATACGTGATTCTACCGCCTTATGTCTAGCTAAGGGCGTTAAACAATAGCGCTTGTTGGGAGGCAACCCAATGAATTTATATTTGCTTTTTGCTTTCTTTTTTGTTGTTTCCGCACCATCATAATTCTGTTATGATTGTGTTTTTTGTGTTTCTTTTTGTGTTTCTGCCAAGTAAAACCTTTACGACTAGTTTTGGTGATGGTTGTTTGATCTTGCTGAAAAACACAGAAACTTTTCGCTCACGAAATTATTTTTCATTTTTATCCACAAAGATCTTTTGAGTTGATTCTTTTTGCTGCTGGTTTATATACCAATTGCCCAAATTGTCGTAATTTTTGAGAATTTTTGAGATACCATAAGTATACGAAGTATACAGATTTCTACAGACTGGTCTGTTTTTGATATATTCTGTTTTTGTTCTATTGATTGCTTATTTTGATGAAACTATCGATAGTATCGGGGGTTACTAGCCATGGAAAAGTGAGAATACAGTAATCTAACACCAATATAAATAGAAATCAAGTTTGCTACAGTACCTAAAGAGTTGGTAGTTTGTTTTCTTGTGCTAATGATATCACAAGTTTGTGTTTAAGTTTTGTGTTGTGAAGTTTTCAAGTTTTGGGTGATGTTCTCATGGACAATGGGATAAAGAGTGGAAAGAGCTCAAGCTTGAGGATGCCCAAAGCATCCCAAGCCAAATTCAAGGACACCAAAAAGCCTAAGCTTGGGGATGCCCTGGGAAGGCATCCCCTCTTTCGTCTTCAATCCATCGGTAACGTTACCTGGAGCTATATTTTTATTCACCACATGATATGTGTTTTGCTTGGAGCGTCGTGTATTATAGGAGTATTTTCTTTTTGTTGTGTCACAATCATCCTTGCTGCACACCTTTTTGAGAGAGACACGCACGCATAATGAATTTGCTAGAATACTCTTTGAGCTTCGCTTATATCTTTTGAGTTAGGCAATTTAGCTCACATGTGCTTCACTTATATCTTTTGAGCTAGATAACTTTGCTCTAGTTATTCACTTAGATCTTTTTAGAGCACATCGGTGTTATATTTTGGAGAAATAAGAACTCCCGATCTTCACTTATATCTTTTTGAGAGTGCTCACTTTGAGTAACTTGGTAGTTGGCTTGTGCTATGAAAGTAGTCCTAAAGTTGATAGGCATCCAAAGAGGATACAATAAAAACTTCCATATTCATGTGCATTGATTAGTAAACAGAAGTTTGATTCCTCTCAATTAGTTTTGAGACATGGATATGGTAGTATTAGAGTTATGTTAGTAGGGTGTTGTGAATCTAGAAATACTTGTGTTGAAGTTAGTGATTCCCGTAGCATGCACGTATGGTGAACAGCTATGTTAGGAAGTCGGAGCATAATTGATTTACTGATTATCATCCTTTGTGTGGCGGTCGGGATCGCGCGATGGTTAACACCTACCAACCCTTCCCCTAGGAGTATGCGTTTAGCACTTTGTTTCGATTACAATTAAAAACTTTCGCAATAAGTATATGAGTTCTTCATGACTAATGTGAGTCCATGGTATAGATGCACTTTCACCTTCCACCATTGCTAGCCTCTCTAGTGCCACGCAACTTTCGCCGGTGCACAAACCCACCATATACCTTCCTCAAAACAGCCACCATACCTACCTATTATGGCATTTTGATAGCCATTCCGAGATATATTGCCATGCAACTCCCACCGTTTCGTCTCATGACTTGTGCCATCACTTTCATATTTCCATTGCATGATCGTAAGATAGCTAACGAGATGTTTCAAGGTCATACGCTAAGCTAGATCGTTGCACATCCCGGTACACTGCCGGAGGCATTTCCTATAGAGTCATCATTGCTCTAAGTGTTGAGTTGTGAGTAAATAAAAGTGTGATGATCATTATTAGAGCATTGTCCCATGTGAGAAAATAAAAAAATGAAAAGGGGCCAAAGATGCCCACCAAAAACAATGATGAAAAGAGGCCGAAGAGCCCAAACAAAAAAAAGAGAGAGAAAAAGAGAGAAGGGACAATGCTACTATCTTTTTCCACAATTGTGCTTCAAAATAGCACCATGTTCTTAATGATTGAGAGTCTCTTGTTTTGACACTTCCATATACTAGTGGGAATCTTCATTATATAACTTGGCTTGTATATTCCAATGATGGGCTTCCTCAAAATTGCCCTAGGTCTTCGTGAGCAAGCAAGTTGGGTGCAGACCCACTCGTTCTCCTTTTGAGCTTTCACACGCTTATAGCTCTAAGTGCATCCGTTGCATGGTAATCCCTACTCATTCACATTGATATCTATTGATGGGCATCTCCATAGCCCGTTGATACGCCGAGTCAATGTGACCATCTCCTCCTTTTTGCCTCACAACCTCCACCACACTCTATTCCACCTATAGTGCCATATCCACGGCTCACGCTCATGTATTGTGTGAGAGTTGAAAAAGGTTTGAGAAAGTAAGATTGCGAAAACAATTACTTCGCCAATACCGGGGTTGTGCATGATTTAAATTCGTTGTGTGGGGATGATGGAGCATAGCCAGACTATATGATTTTGTAGGGATAACTTTCTTTGGCCTTGTTATTTCGAAAGTTCATGATTACCTTGCTAGTTTGCTTGAAGTATTATTGTTTTCATGTCAATAGAAAACTATTGTTTTGAATCTTACGGATCTGAACATTCATGCCACATGAACGAAGTTACAAAGGACAAATATGTTAGGTAGCATTCCACATCAAAAATTCAGTCTTTATCACTTCCCTACTCGAGGATGAGCAGGAGTTAAGCTTGGGGATGCTTGATACGTCTCCAACGTATCTATAATTTTTGATGGTTCCATGCTATTATCTTGTCAAACTTTGGATGTTTTGTATGCATTTTATATCTTTTTGGGACTAACTTATTAACTCTGTGCCAAGTGCCATTTCCTATTTTTTCCGTGTTTTTGACCTTTTTCAGAGGAGAATATCAAACGGAGTCCAAACGCAATAAAACCTCCGAAAAGATTTTTTCCGGAATAGAAGATACGCACGGAGCTTGAGAACCAAGGCAAAGGGCACCAGGGGAGGCCACAAGCCCCCTAGCCGCGGCCTGGGGGCGCGCCTAGCAGGCTTGTGGCCCCCCCATGGCTCCTTTGCCCTACTTCTGCCGCCTATAAATCCCCGAAAAATATGAAACCACGGGAGAGAGCCATGAAAATACTTTTCCGCCGCCGCAAACTTCTGTCTCCACAAGATCCCATGTGGGGCACGTTCTGGTGCCCTGTCGGAGGGGGGATTCGGACACGGAGGGCTTCTTCATCAACACCATTGCCTCTCCGATGATGCGTGAGTAGTTCACCACAGACCTTTGGGTCCATAGCTAGTAGCTAGATGGCTTCTTATCTCTCTTGGAACTTCAATACAAAGTTCTTCATGATCTTCATGGAGATCTATCCGATGTAATCTTCTTTTGCGGTGTGTTTGTCGAGATCCGATGAATTCTGGATTTATGATCAGATTATCTATGAATCGTATTTGAGTTTCTTCTGATCTCTTATATGCATGATTTCATATCCTTGTAATTCTCTTCGAGTTGTGGGTTTTGTTTGGCCAACTTGATCTACTGTTCTTGCAATGGGAGAAGTGCTTGGTTTTGGGTTCATACCGTGCGGTGACGTCACCCAGTGACAGAAGGGGTAGCGAGGCACGCATCATGTTGTTGCCATCAAGGGTAAAAAGATGGAGTTTATATCTATTGCATGAATTTATCCCTCTACATCATGACATCTTGCTTAAGGTGTTACTCTGTTTGTTATGAACTCAATACACTAGATGCATGCTGGATAGCGGTCGATGTGTGGAATAATAGTAGTAGATGCAGAAAGTATCGGTCTACTTGTCTCGGACGTGATGCCTATATGTATGATCATTGCCTTAGATATCATCATGACTTTGCGCGGTTCTATCAATTGCTCGACGGTAATTTGTTCACCCACCGTAATATTCACTATCATGAGAGAAGCCTCTAGTGAACACTATGGCCCCCGGGTCTACTTCACATCATATTTTCAGCCTTACACTTTTACTTTGTTGCACTTTCCGCCTTCAAACCTCACCTTGCAATCAATCGTGAAGAGATTGACAACCCCTTTGTAGCGTTGGGTGCAAGTTTGCTGTTTTTGTGTAGGTACTTTGGAGACTTGGCTTGATACTCCTACTGGATTGATACCTTGGTTCTCAAACTGAGGGAAATACTTACTGCTACTGTGCTTCATCACCCTTTCCTCTTCAAGGGAAAAACCAACGCAAGCTCAAGAGGTAGCAGACGTCCAAGATCACATCCGGGACTCCGAACAACCTTTGGTCACCAACACCTATAACTCAACTATACCGAAACGTCATCAAACCTTAAGTGTGCAGACCTTGCGGGTTCGAGAACTATGCAGACATGACCAAGACACTCTCCGATCAATATCCAATAGCGGGACCTAGACGTCCATATTGGATCCTACATATTCTACGAAGATCTTTATCGGTTGAACCTCTATGTCAAGGATTCAGTTAATCCCGTACGCAGTTCCCTTTGTCCTTCGATATGTTACTTGCCCGAGATTCGATCGTCGGTATCTCTATACCTAGTTCAATCTTGTTACCGACAAGTGTCTTTACTCGTTCCGTAATACAAGATCCCATGACTAACTCCTTAATCACATTGCTTGCAAGGCTTATTGTGATGTTGTATTACCGAGTGGGCCCCGAGATACCTTACCGTCACACGGAGTGACAAATCCCAGTCTTGATCCATACCAACCCAAAAGACACCTTCGGAGATACCTGTAGAGCACCTTTATAGTCACCCAGTAACGTTGCGACGTTTGATACACATAAGGTATTCCTCCAGTGTCCGGGAGTTGAATGATCTCATGGTCATAGGAGCAAATACATTGACATGCAGAAAACAGTAGCAACAAACTGACACGATCATATGCTACATTTATAGTTTGGGTCTTGTCCATCACATCATTCTCCCAATGATGTGATCCCGTCATCAAGTGACAACGCTTGTCTATGGCTAGGAAACTTTAACCATCCTTGATCAACGAGCTAGTCAACTAGAGGCTCACTAGGGATATTGTTTTGTCTATATATCCACACATGCATTTATGTTTCCATTCATTACAATTATAGCATGGATAATAAACGATTATCTTGAAACAGGAAATATAATAATAACTATTTTATTATTGCCTCTAGGGAATATTTCCAACACAAGCAACCATGTACTTCCTTGACTCTCAAGTAAACTATGTAATAACTTGGCCCTTAAGTAACCTCAAGTTTACTTGACTCTCAAACAACATGTGTACTTCCGCCCGGATATAAATACCCCATTGCTATCATCAATAATGACTAATGAATCATCTTTATTCATGTCTCTCGTTCTTTACTTTCTCCTTCAAACACGTTATCATGTACTTTGATCTCCATTAGAGAGATAGGCTAAAACAGAGAAGACCATAGGCGAATTATCTCTTGCAACAAAGGCAGCGGCGCCGAACTTGCACACCTGACGGCAGGGCAACAAGGGCATATGGTTGTATCGGGCTTTGCCAAAAAAAAGGACCACGAACTAGCATGAAATGCCTCCAGAGTGTCGTCGGCATGGATATGCGTGCCCCATCCAGGAAGAAATCGATTAGGAACACAAAATTGATTTGGGTTTTGTCCTTTCTAGAGGAACTCACGCTCAGTCATGAACGATTCACCGTTGTTTTGTTTTTCATGGAAGCATACGCAACCAAGGCCCTTCACAGTGAGGGGACGCGTAGGCTCTACAACTTCACGCATACGGGCAACGGCGTTCGCGGGCCACGGCCCTCGACCCAGACGGCCTCACAACGTCTCTACTTCGGCAAGACGTGGCCACGGCAAAGACGAGCATCCATATGTCCATGCATCCGTTGAAGAAATCGATCAGGAGAAGGCCAACTTAACTTTTATTTGTGATTAGCACCAACGATCCACTAACCGTGTCTCTCCAGAACTGAGAGCAAGTTCCTTTTGCGTCACAGGAAGACACGAAGTGCATCACCTGCCTTCCACAACAATGGAATCTTCGACATTCTGATGAGCGTCAGCCGATGAGATGCTGCTCTTCCCAAAGAAATTTCTCCCTCCTGCGCGACCACACTTGGGTCCTCATTGGATTGTCGTTTCCCACAATTCTACACCTATAAAATATACAAACCTCAGTCCATCGTGTTTTTCCAGTTGGAAATCATATAGGGCTGGTGATATACACGTGTAAAAGAAATAAGTAATTTACCCCCATTCCAAGTGGCGTACATCACCAATTGGAATTGGAGAACCAACGCGGTGACATTTTTCTCAGAAAAACTGAGGACGAGTGCAGAACTAACACATTCGTTTTCACATCACCGTCGCAGGCAAGTTTCCTTTTACCTCGCGCCGACGAATCCGCATGATCAGCGGTGCACGACGCAGAGGCGGCGACATGGCAATGACTTCCAACCATGGCAGCGGGTCCTCAGGCACAGCCGTGAAGCCTCCTAGCGCGCAGCGCGTGACAGATGGCATGTTCCAACGGCGTATGTTAGGGCATATTTTGTTCTAAGTAGTAGTTTTGGTGATTGACGACAGCACCTCTGCTGACTAATCGTGTGCATTGAGCATTTCAGGTAATACATCACAGGGCACAAGATGATTCGTCGCCCCTCGGTGTTGTTGGAGCACGGTGTTTCCTACGGTTCTCTTTGGTAGTGTTGAGTAGTAGAAAAGCCGTACTATTAATAGGGGGTCCGCGTCAGAAAGGTTTGGGTTGAATCAACTCACACATGCGCACATTTTCTTTTCACCACCTTCTCTTTGCGTCAATGGAGCACCCGCTCGGTCTTTCACATCATTTGCAAAGGGTCCAGCGATAGTACCGCTCAAGCTGAGCGGTAGTATTGCTAGCTAGCGGTAGTACCGCTCCAGATTAGCGGTAGTACCGCTAGCTAAGCGGTAGTACCATTCGAGTCGAGCGGTAGTACCGCTTGGGGACCGTAGTACCTCCCTCTCTGAGCGGTTGTACTTCGTCGGACTTTTTGCGAATACTTTTCCAGTGTTGGTAGGCTCGGTAGTAGTATTTCTACTACCGTGGCTTTGTGTTAGCCTAGCGGTAGTACCGCTCAGGCCTGGCGGTAGTACCATTGGGGCTTGCGGTAGTACTGCTCCCTCCAGGCGGTAGTACCCCTAGGGACAACGGTAGTACCGCTGCTCCCAAGCGGTAGTACCGCCAGGGGCGTGCTGACAGTGGGGGGTAACGGTTGGACTTGTTCCCCCACCATATAAAGGGTTCACCTACCTCACGAACCCTACCTTTGACCCTCCAAGACTCCATTGTTGCTCCCTAAGCTCATATGTGCCCGATCTATCTCCCTAGCCAATCAAACTTGTTGATTTCCTAGGGATTGGTTGAGAAGGCCAAGATCTACACTTCCACCAAGAGAAAATTGATTCCCCCACTAATCCCTTGCAGATCTTGTTACTCTTGGGTGTTTGAGCATCCTAGACGGTTGAGGTCACCTGGGAGCCACATTCCATTGTGGTGAAGCTCCGTGGTCTTCTTGGGAGCCTCCAAGCTTTGTGTGGAGATAGCCCCAACCTTGTTTGTAAAGGTTCGGTCTCCACCTTCAAGGGCACCTATAGTGGAATCACGGCACCTTGCATTGTGTGAGGGTGTGAGGAGAACACGGTGGCCCTAGTGGCTTCTTGGGGAGCATTGTGCCTCCACACCGCTCCAACGGAGATGTACTTCCTTCCAAAGGGAAGGAACTTCGGTAACACATCCCCGTCTTCATCGGTTCCACTTGTGGTTATCTCTTACCTTTACATTGTGTATGCTATTGTTGTAGAGTATTTCTTACTTGCTTTAGTGGTCATAGTAGGTAGCATCATATAGGTTGCTGATCTAGTTATTATTTTAGAGAACCTTTATGTTGGTAACCCTAACTTGTTAAGAAAAGCTAAAAATTGGTAGTTTCCTATTCACCCCCCCCCCCTCTAGTCAACCATACCGATCCTTTCAGCGTCCTCCGGCGCACGACAGAGGCCGACGCGGCAAGGCCCTCCGGCCGGTGGCGGTGTCTAATCCCTAGCCACGTGGGAGAAATTGGGGATTTCTTATCCCTTTGACCAATTTGTAACTGAACCCTAAGGTTATATGATAATCTCATATAAGTCATTAAGTTCTACGTTCAGCCATCAGGTTAACAAAACTTTGCGGTCTAACCGTCAGTTCATCCTAAATTGCATAAAAAATAATTATACACCATTTTCATGTATAATTTGTCCTTCAGACATTGTATATGTCTTTGCCGCAAACATTTCCTATGGCATACGTTATAGGAGAACGACCATACTTTTTGCAAGTGATTTTTCTCTTGCAAATCCAATTGTAATTCAAACATGAATTATAAATTGTCATTCTCAATGTGACCACCTGTATTTATTTGTGAATCACAAGGTATTGATGGCATCTACTGCATAATTTGCAGATTATCCATCATTACTATGAGGTCTACATTTTATCATTTAGATAAGATGACTACCTTCAATGTGCTCTTTCAAATATTAATATTAATGTGGCTAGCTAAAGATATCATAAGGTAATATTGGCATCTACTACAAAATTTTGCAGAATATCCACTATTACTGCAAGATCTACATCATGTCATTATGATAGACGACTACCTTCAAAGTGATTTTCTTAAATATAGCATAACATAAGGTAATAGAATTATGAATATCTACTGACAAAAGTCAGACTATGTTTTCTATTACTACGAGATCTACATCATATTAGTGATTATCTTCAAAGTGTTATCCTATATAAATTAAGGTTTACACATATGGCTATAAGGCATCAGCCGTACTAGAATTTGCTCCTCCAAAGCATTTATTGTTGTTGTTCACTAAAATATTTTACTCTCATAGTAAATATTATTCTTGCACACTTTGCTTGAATATGCCATAGGAAACTGCGGAAATATTTTCATATACATGTGATTACCTTCTATTCATTTGGTAAAATACATGGCAATGGAGCCTACATCACTATTTCTAATTATAGTGTCATCCATCCATCAAGATGGATATCATAATTTTTACCGAGTGTCTCAAACACTATTGCAAGATCCACATAACATTGTGGTTGTTATTTTCATAGTGACTAGGCAATGTTAAAATTGCAAAGTCTATGTTTTGGTTGTGACTCTAAAGTCACACTTTTTCTCACGAATGAAGCCCAAAACATTAGCAACGATTTCCTCGCATGCACTATATTGAATGTTTACACCCCATGTTCACCAAGCATCACCTCGATGGATTGTGCTCAACATGATCATTTCATCCATATATTTTGTTTTAATCCAAGAAGTAAATTAAATAATGCATGATCATTTCATGTAACACATGGCTATTATATTGATGCACATATGCATTTTATATGTCACCAACTTCACTTGGTTCTCAAACTAAGTACACAATGGATGAATATATATATATTCACCTTGAATATTCCCTTAAGAGAAACATGCTGCCATGAGCACATCACGAATGATCTCCCATTCGTTTTTCAAAGACCTCAAGTCTATCACAGCTCAGAATTTTGTCACTTAGTCAACTTCAAGTTGAGATCACATGATCAAATATTGTCATATGCGGATCCGATTGAAAAGCCCTTGATACACTTTACATCCTCATATGATGGTATTACCATTTTCCTGTTGGAATTATGCCCTAGAGGCAATAATAAATGTATAGTTATTATTATAATTCCTGTATCAAGATAATAGTTTATTATCCATGCTATAATTGTATTGAATGAAGACTCATTTACATGTGTGGATACATAGACAAAACACCATCCCTAGCATGCCTCTAGTTGGCTAGCCAGTTGATCGATGATAGTCAGTGTCTTCTGATTATGAACAAGGTGTTGTTGCTTGATAACTGGATCACGTCATTAGGAGAATCACGTGATGGACTAGACCCAAACTAATAGACGTAGCATGTTGATCGTGTCATTTTGTTGCTACTGTTTTCTGCGTGTCAAGTATTTATTCCTATGACCATGAGATCATATAACTCACTGACACCGGAGGAATGCTTTGTGTGCATCAAACGTCGCAACGTAACTGGGTGACTATAAAGATGCTCTACAGGTATCTCCGAAGGTGTTAGTTGAGTTAGTATGGATCAAGACTGGGATTTGTCACTCCGTGTGACGGAGAGGTATCTCGGGGCCCACTCGGTAATACAACATCACACACAAGCCTTGCAAGCAATGTAACTTAGTGTAAGTTGCGGGATCTTGTATTACGGAACGAGTAAAGAGACTTGCCGGTAAACGAGATTGAAATAGGTATGCGGATGCTGACGATCGAATCTCGGGCAAGTAACATACCGAAGGACAAAGGGAATGACATACGGGATTATACGAATCCTTGGCACTGAGGTTCAAACGATAAGATCTTCGTAGAATATGTAGGATCCAATATGGGCATCCAGGTCCCGCTATTGGATATTGACCGAGGAGTCTCTCGGGTCATGTCTACATAGTTCTCGAACCCGCAGGGTCTGCACACTTAAGGTTCGACGTTGTTTTATGCGTATTTGAGTTATATGGTTGGTTACCGAATGTTGTTCGGAGTCCCGGATGAGATCACGGACATCACGAGGGTTTCCGGAATGGTCCGGAAACGAAGATTGATATATAGGATGACCTCATTTGATTACCGGAAGGTTTTCGGAGTTACCGGGAATGTACCGGGAATGACGAATGGGTTCCGGGGGTTCACCGGAGGGGGGCAACCCACTCCGGGGAAGCCCATAGGTATTTGTGGGGGTCACACCAGCCCTTAGTGGGCTGGTGGGACAGCCCACCAAATCCTATGCGCCAAGGAACAAAAATCAAAGGAAGAAAGAAAAAAAAAAGGAGGAAGTGGGAAGGGGGAAGGACTCCCTCCCACCAAACCAAGTAGGACTCGGTTTGGGGGGGGAGAGTCCTCCCCCCTGGCTCGGCCGACCCCCTTGGAGTCCCTTGGACTCCAAGGCAAGGTTCCCCTCCCTCCTCCTATATATATGGGGCTTTTAGGGCAGATTTGAGACGTTTTTTCTCACGGCTGCCCGACCACATACCTCCATAGTTTTTCCTCTAGATCGTGTTTCTGCGGAGCTCGGGCGGAGCCCTGCTGAGACAAGATCATCACCAACCTCCGGAGCGCCGTCACGCTGCCGGAGAACTCTTCTACCTCTCCGTCTCTCTTGCTGGATCAAGAAGGCCGAGATCATCGTCGAGCTGTACGTGTGCTGAACGCGGAGGTGCCGTCCGTTCGGTACTAGATCGTGGGACTGATCGCGGGATTGTTCGCGGGGCGGATCGAGGGACGTGAGGACGTTCCACTACATCAACCGCGATCTCACATCGCTTCTGCTGTACGATCTACAAGGGTACGTAGATCACTCATCCCCTCTCGTAGATGGACATCACCATGATAGGTCTTCGTGCGCGTAGGAAAATTTTTGTTTCCCATGCGACGTTCCCAACAGTGGCATCATGAGCTAGGTTCATGCGTAGATGTCTTCTCGAGTAGAACACAAAAGGTTTTGTGGGCGGTGATGTGCGTTTTGCTGCCCTCCTTAGTCTTTTCTTGATTCCGCGGTATTGTTGGATTGAAGCGGCTTGGACCGACATTACTCGTACGCTTACGAGAGACTGGTTTCATCGTTACGAGTAACCCCCTTTGCTCAAAGATGACTGGCAAGTGACGGTTTCTCCAACTTTAGTTGAATCGGATTTGACCGAGGAGGTCCTTGGATGAGGTTAAATAGCAACTCATATATCTCCGTTGTGGTGTTTGCGTAAGTAAGATGCGATCCTACTAGATACCCTTGGTTGCCACGTAAAACATGCAACAACAAAATTAGAGGACGTCTAACTTGTTTTTGCAGGGTATGATTGTGATATGATATGGCCAATGATGTGATGTGATATATTGGATGTATGAGATGATCATGTTGTAATAGAAATATCGACTTGCACGTCGATGGTACGGCAACCGGCAGGAGCCATAGGGTTGTCTTTATACTAACATATGTGCTTGCAGATGCGTTTACTATTTTGCTAGGATGTAGCTTTAGTAGTGATAGCATAAGTAGCACGACAACCCCGATGGCGACACGTTGATGGAGATCATGATGATGGAGATCATGGTGTGGCGCCGGTGACAAGAAGATCGTGCCGGTGCTTTGGTGATGGAGATCAAGAAGCACGTGATAATGGCCATATCATGTCACTTATGAATTGCATGTGATGTTAATCCTTTTATGCACCTTATTTTGCTTAGAACGACGGTAGCATTATGAGGTGATCTCTCACTAAAATTTCAAGACGAAATTGTGTTCTCCCCGACTGTGCACCGTTGCTACAGTTCGTCGTTTCGAGACACCACGTGATGATCGGGTGTGATAGACTCAACGTTCACATACAACGGGTGCAAAACAGTTGCGCACGCGGAACACTCGGGTTAAGCTTGAAGAGCCTAGCATGTGCAGACATGGCCTCGGAACACATGAGACCGAAAGGTCGATCATGAATCATATAGTTGATATGATTAGCATAGGGATGCTTACCACTGAAACTACTCTCGACTCACGTGATGATCGGACTTGGGATAGTGTAAGTGGATCATGAACCACTCAAATGACTAGAGAGATGTACTTTTTGAGTGGGAGTTTAGCATATAATTTGATTAAGTTGAACTCTAATTATCTTGAACATAGTCTAAGTCCACTTTGAATATATTTGTGTTGTAGATCATGGCTCACGCAAGTGTCATCCTCAATTTTAATACGTTCCTAGAGAAAGCTAAGTTGAAAGATGATGGAAGCAACTTTGTAGACTGGGCTCGTAATCTTAGGCTAATCTTACAAGCTGGAAAGAAGGATTATGTCCTTAATGCTGCGCTAGGAGATGAACCACCCGCTACGGCTGATCAGGATGTTAAGAACGCTTGGTTGGCGCGTAAGGAGGACTACTCAATAGTTCAATGTGCAGTCTTGTATGGCTTAGAGCCGGGACTTCAACGTCGCTTTGAGCGTCATGGAGCATTTGAGATGTTCCAGGAGTTGAAGTTTATCTTTCAGAAGAACGCCCGGATCGAGAGGTATGAGACCTCCGATAAATTCTATGCTTGCAAGATGGAGGAAAACTCGTCTGTCAGTGAACATGTGCTCAAGATGTCTGGGTACTCAAACCGTCTAGCTGAACTAGGGATTGAACTCCCGCAAGAAGCTATCACTGACAGAATCCTCCAATCACTGCCGCCAAGCTATAAAGGCTTTGTGTTGAACTACAACATGCAAGGGATGAACAAGTCTCCCGGCGAGTTGTTTGCAATGCTGAAAGTCGCAGAGTCTGAACTCCGTAAAGAGCATCAAGTGTTGATGGTCAGCAAGACCACTAGTTTCAAGAGAAACGGCAAAGGCAAGAAGGTCAATTCGAAGAAGAGCGGCAAGCCTGTTGCCAATCCGCCGAAGAAACCCAAGGCTGGACCTAAGCCTGAAACAGAGTGCTTCTATTGCAAGGGTATGGGTCACTGGAAGCGCAATTGCCCCAAGTATCTGGCAGATAAGAAGGCGGGCAAAGAAAAATCAGGTATATTTGATATACATGTTATTTATGTGTACTTAACCAGCTCTCGTAGTAGTGCCTGGGTATTCGATACCGGTTCTGTTGCTCACATTTGCAACTCGAAGCAGGAACTGCGGAATAGACGGAGGCTGGCGAAAGACGAAGTGACGATGCGTGTAGGAAACGGTTCCAAGGTTGATGCAATCGCCGTCGGCACCGTGTCACTTCAACTACCATCGGGATTAGTGATGAACTTAAATCATTGTTATTTAGTGCCTGCGTTGAGCATGAACATTATATATGGATCTTGTTTATTGCGAGACGGTTACTCTTTTAAGTCTGAGAATAATGGTTGTTCTATTTCTATGAGTAACATCTTTTATGGTCATGCACCGAATGTGAGAGGATTGTTCATATTGAATCTTGATAGAGATACGCATATACATAACATTGAGATCAAAAGAGTTAGAGTAAACAATGATAGCGCCATATTTTTGTGGCACTGCCGCTTGGGTCATATTGGTGTAAAGCGCATGAAGAAACTCCATGCTGATGGACTTTTGGAGTCACTTGACTTTGATTCACTTGACACGTGCGAACCATGCCTCATGGGCAAGATGACTAAAACTCCGTTCTCCGGAACAATGGAGCGTGCAAGTGACTTGTTGGAAATCATACATACCGATGTGTGTGGTCCGATGAGCGTGGAGGCACGCGGCGGATATCGTTATTTTCTCACCTTCACTGACGATTTAAGTAGATATGGTTATGTCTACTTGATGAAGCACAAGTCTGAAACATTTGAAAAGTTCAAACAATTTCAGAGTGAAGTGGAAAATCATCGTAACAAGAAGATCAAGTTCCTACGGTCTGATCGTGGGGGTGAGTATCTGAGTTTCGAGTTTGGTGCTCACTTAAGACAATGTGGAATTGTTTCGCAGTTAACACCGCCTGGAACACCACAGCGTAATGGTGTGTCCGAACGTCGTAATCGTACTTTGTTAGAAATGGTGCGATCTATGATGTCTCTTACTGATTTGCCGTTATCGTTTTGGGGTTATGCATTAGAAATAGCTGCATTCACTTTAAATAGGGCACCATCAAAATCCGTTGAGACGACACCATACGAACTGTGGTATGGCAAAAGACCAAAGTTGTGGTTTCTTAAAGTTTGGGGATGTGATGCTTATGTCAAAAAGCTTCAGCCTGAGAAGCTGGAACCCAAAGCGGAAAAGTGCGTCTTCATAGGTTACCCAAAAGAGACAGTTGGGTACACCTTCTATCTCAAATCCGAGGGCAAAGTGTTTGTTGCTAAGAACGGAACTTTTCTCGAGAAGGAGTTTCTCTCGAGAGAATTGAGTGGGAGGAAGATAGAACTTGACGAGGTTGTCGAACCTCTCATCCCTCTGGATGGTGGCGCAGGGCAAGGGGAAACCCCTGTGATTGCGACGCCGGTTGAGGAGGAAGTTAATGATGATGATCATGAAACTCCAGTTCAAGTTTCTGTTGAACCACGCAGGTCGACGAGATCACGCGCTGCTCCAGAGTGGTACGGTAATCCCGTCTTGACAATCATGTTGTTAGACAACAATGAACCTGCAAATTATGAAGAAGCAATGGTGGGCCCAGATTCCAACAAATGGCTAGAAGCCATGAAATCCGAGATAGGATCCATGTATGAGAACAAAGTATGGACTTTGGAGATACTACCTGAGGGCCGCAAGGCAATTCAGAACAAATGGATCTTTAAGAAGAAGACGGACGCTGACGGTAATGTGACCGTTTATAAAGCTCGACTTGTGGCAAAGGGTTTTTCACAAGTTCCAGGAATTGACTACGATGAGACTTTCTCTCCCGTAGCAATGCTTAAGTCCGTCAGAATCATGTTAGCAATAGCTGCATTTTTCGATTATGAAATTTGGCAGATGGATGTCAAAACGGCGTTCCTTAACGGTTTTCTTAAGGAAGAGTTGTATATGATGCAACCCGAAGGTTTTGTCGATCCTAAAAATGCTGACAAGGTGTGCAAGCTCCAGCGATCCATTTATGGACTGGTGCAAGCATCTCGGAGTTGGAACAAACGCTTTGATGAGGTGATCAAAGCATTTGGGTTTATACAAGTGGTTGGAGAATCTTGTATTTACAAGAAAGTGAGTGGGAGCTCTGTGGCGTTTCTAATATTATATGTGGATGACATATTACTGATTGGAAACAACGTAGAGCTTTTGGAGAGCATAAAAGGTTACTTGAATAAAAGTTTCTCTATGAAGGACCTAGGAGAAGCTGCTTACATTCTGGGCATTAAGATCTATAGGGATAGATCAAAACGCCTGATAGGACTTTCACAAAGCACATACCTTGATAAAGTTTTGAAGAGGTTTAAAATGGAACAGTCCAAGAAAGGGTTCTTGCCAGTGTTACAAGGTACGAGATTGAGTAAGACTCAGTGCCCAGCAACTGATGAAGATAGAGAGCATATGCGCTCCGTCCCATATGCTTCAGCCATAGGCTCTATCATGTATGCAATGCTGTGCACTAGACCGGATGTTAGCCTGGCCATAAGTATGGCAGGCAGGTTCCAGAGTAATCCAGGAGTGGATCACTGGACAGCGGTCAAGAATATCCTGAAGTACCTGAAAAGGACTAAGGAGATGTTTCTCGTGTATGGAGGTGACGAAGAGCTCGCCGTAAAAGGTTACGTCGACGCAAGCTTTGACACAGATCCGGACGACTCTAAGTCGCAAACCGGATACGTATTTATTCTTAATGGGGGTGCAGTAAGCTGGTGCAGTTCCAAGCAAAGCGTCGTAGCAGATTCTACATGTGAAGCGGAGTACATGGCTGCCTCGGAGGCGGCTAAGGAGGGTGTCTGGATGAAGCAGTTCATGACGGATCTTGGAGTGGTGCCAAGTGCACTGGATCCAGTAACCTTGTTCTGTGATAACACTGGTGCCATTGCCTTAGCAAAGGAACCAAGGTTTCACAAGTAGACCAGACACATCAAACGACGCTTCAACCTCATCCGCGACTACGTCGAGGAGGAGGACGTAAATATATGCAAAGTGCACACGGATCTGAATGTAGCAGACCCGCTGACTAAACCTCTTCCACGGCCAAAACATGATCGACACCAGAACTGTATGGGTGTTAGATTTATTACAATGTAATTCACATGGTGATGTGAGGGCTAGATTATTGACTCTAGTGCAAGTGGGAGACTGTTGGAATTATGCCCTAGAGGCAATAATAAATGTATAGTTATTATTATAATTCCTGTATCAAGATAATAGTTTATTATCCATGCTATAATTGTATTGAATGAAGACTCATTTACATGTGTGGATACATAGACAAAACACCATCCCTAGCATGCCTCTAGTTGGCTAGCCAGTTGATCGATGATAGTCAGTGTCTTCTGATTATGAACAAGGTGTTGTTGCTTGATAACTGGATCACGTCATTAGGAGAATCACGTGATGGACTAGACCCAAACTAATAGACGTAGCATGTTGATCGTGTCATTTTGTTGCTACTGTTTTCTGCGTGTCAAGTATTTATTCCTATGACCATGAGATCATATAACTCACTGACACCGGAGGAATGCTTTGTGTGCATCAAACGTCGCAACGTAACTGGGTGACTATAAAGATGCTCTACAGGTATCTCCGAAGGTGTTAGTTGAGTTAGTATGGATCAAGACTGGGATTTGTCACTCCGTGTGACGGAGAGGTATCTCGGGGCCCACTCGGTAATACAACATCACACACAAGCCTTGCAAGCAATGTAACTTAGTGTAAGTTGCGGGATCTTGTATTACGGAACGAGTAAAGAGACTTGCTTGTAAACGAGATTGAAATAGGTATGCGGATGCTGACGATCGAATCTCGGGCAAGTAACATACCGAAGGACAAAGGGAATGACATACGGGATTATACGAATCCTTGGCACTGAGGTTCAAACGATAAGATCTTCGTAGAATATGTAGGATCCAATATGGGCATCCGGGTCCCGCTATTGGATATTGACCGAGGAGTCTCTCGGGTCATGTCTACATAGTTCTCGAACCCGCAGGGTCTGCACACTTAAGGTTCGACGTTGTTTTATGCGTATTTGAGTTATATGGTTGGTTACCGAATGTTGTTCGGAGTCCCGGATGAGATCACGGACGTCACGAGGGTTTCCGGAATGGTCCGGAAACGAAGATTGATATATAGGATGACCTCATTTGATTACCGGAAGGTTTTCGGAGTTACCGGGAATGTACCGGGAATGACGAATGGGTTCCGGGGGTTCACCGGAGGGGGGCAACCCACTCCGGGGAAGCCCATAGGTATTTGTGGGGGTCACACCAGCCCTTAGTGGGCTGGTGGGACAGCCCACCAAATCCTATGCGCCAAGGAACAAAAATCAAAGGAAGAAAGAAAAAAAAAGGAGGAAGTGGGAAGGGGGAAGGACTCCCTCCCACCAAACCAAGTAGGACTCGGTTTGGGGGGGGGGGAGAGTCCTCCCCCCTGGCTCGGCCGACCCCCTTGGAGTCCCTTGGACTCCAAGGCAAGGTTCCCCTCCCTCCTCCTATATATATGGGGCTTTTAGGGCAGATTTGAGACGTTTTTTCTCACGGCTGCCCGACCACATACCTCCATAGTTTTTCCTCTAGATCGTGTTTCTGCGGAGCTCGGGCGGAGCCCTGCTGAGACAAGATCATCACCAACCTCCGGAGCGCCGTCACGCTGCCGGAGAACTCTTCTACCTCTCCGTCTCTCTTGCTGGATCAAGAAGGCCGAGATCATCGTCGAGCTGTACGTGTGCTGAACGCGGAGGTGCCGTCCGTTCGGTACTAGATCGTGGGACTGATCGCGGGATTGTTCGCGGGGCGGATCGAGGGACGTGAGGACGTTCCACTACATCAACCGCGATCTCACATCGCTTCTGCTGTACGATCTACAAGGGTACGTAGATCACTCATCCCCTCTCGTAGATGGACATCACCATGATAGGTCTTCGTGCGCGTAGGAAAATTTTTGTTTCCCATGCGACGTTCCCAACATTTCCATGATGAAGAAACATGGAATCTCTTAAAATCGTCAGACTCACCCCACAGGTGCTATACCATCATCTGAAAATCTTGTTGGTACCAAATGCCATGTCAGTGGCGACGAAAAATAGCCATGAGGACTTCAAAGTAAAGTGGCGGGTAAATTACAACCAAACACGGAATTACCTATTAATATGTAATAGATCATTTTCAAACGACCGAAAAGACAACTCTCAAGTTTGTCAAATGTGTGGTTACATAAATATCGTACGTATGACTACCAAACCCTCAAACATATGGTCAAACCACATCACAAATTTATTGAAAAGGCTGATAAATTCAACGGGATAAATTTGAAAATTTATAAATAACAACCAAAATATTCTGGTAGATGCTTGTTCTTAGAATCTTCATTAGAAGGAGAACTAAAGTCTAGGGCAGTAAATGGAGGATGAAGTTATTTGCACTCAATAATAACGGAGACCTGAGGTATTCTCCTAATTATCCCAACATATTATTAGCATATACTTGTACTACTACATGTAGTAAAATGTCTAATATCATATCCTTTGGATACAATATTTGATAAATTCGAATGTATGTTTCAATTTCATATACAATATTGTTGCGTACACAATGACTTTTTAAATATTAATAAGTTAAATATTAGGCTTGGTAGCCTTAGCCATCCTGGTTTGGGGATGATTAAAAACTTATTGACAATTGTGTTGGTCACAACTTAAAAGTTGCAAAATTTTGCAAATCATCGGATTTTGTGTGCACCACATTTGTCATAGGGGAAATTAATTTAAGTCATTCTCATCTTACAATTCTAAATGGGCCACTCATTCTTCGTTGAACACATTCAGAAGATATGTCGATTACTCAACCATTATGTTGTCTTATGTAGATACTTCATGGCACTCATGGAAACATTTACAAAATAGTTTCAAGTGTGTCTCTTGTCACACACAACCATGAATGACCTTACCAAATTAATCGTTCAACTTATCAAAGTAAGAGCAAATTATCCTGGACAACGGATATACCCATTCAAATGGACAATGTTATTGAACCCATTTCATTAGCAATGGTACCTTGTGTACATACCCAGAATGGCTTAATTCAATATATTATCAAAGATAGTGAAATTAATTACATGACCAATCTTAAAGAATTGTAAATTTACCAACATCTTGCTAGACAACTACGACCTTACACACCGTAAGTATGATCTAAATCATACCAACTGCATATCATGCTACTTTCCCCTTGTAGTAATTACGTGGAAAACAACAAAGTATTTCCTATCTGCGATAATTCGGTTACATACCAATATTACCACTCCAGTATGCATCAATGGGCCCTCACAGAAAATTAGGGATCTATGTGAGGAATAACAATTTATCCGTCAATCAAAATTATTCACGGCCTGTATGCTGATTGCATCAACAATAAGGACAACATAAAAATAGGTGTTGGTGTTTTCTTAAGTGCGTGCAATGAGGAATTTGGTATAGTAGATGCACGAAACATATACGATAGTAGATAGTTATTGTTTGCTAACAGCAATGAAAAAACTCAATCATACGCAAGAAGTTACACAAATATTTGGTTCTACCATTCACCAACTTAAGAAATAGAATGATACAAAATAAAATCTTCAAACGAATTAAGTTTAGGGGAATTTGCGAGATCATTCGAAAATCAACAGGGCAAAAGACCGTTCTCACCAAATATTCATCTCAATTTTTCAACATGAGGTTAGCTAGAACAATGATCTTGGAAATAATATCCCCTCTCATCTTTGTCAATACTTTTCACTTCATGCTCGATGGGATCAATGGGTCTTCCCTAACTTGTGGGTCAATTTAATTTTGTTCTAGCACGAGGGGCAAGGCATACCCACCAATAAGACTCAAATTTTTGCAATAAGGAACACTATTCCACCCAAGATCTCCAAGATCCCAAAATATGGAGAGCTGCCCCCATCAAGACCAATATGAAGAATCCAAGGCCATGGTAGAAGGTTCCAAGGATCGACAATTTTTTACCGGCGCTCATAAGTGGTGACTATATTGACTATGGATCTAAGGGTCTCCTTTTGTGGGTTTCTAAATGGCAAGTCAATAAAATTCCAATGTGTTCAACCCAAGCCTAAGGGGGTCAACCCAAGTCCAAGATAGATAACGAAACTCCAATAAAAAAAAGGACAACATGGATGGCGAAAAGCAAAGGATCCCAACACTAGAAGAGTCCCAAAACTATACAGGCCATCATGAGCGAGGGATGCGACGGAATGGCTGGGTGGGGGCTCCCTCATATTTGACTATTACTGTGCCAAAATGTCAGCATAAGGTATGTAGCGCTTGGTCTTGAACAACAATGTTCTTTTCATTGTCTTGGTCTTTTTTCTTGGGGTTTTTTCAAAAGCATCTTGAAAAAAACTAATCTAGGTTTGTTACAACATACTTAAAATACATTTCACAATTAAGAAGTGACTAGGAATTTAGAGAAATGTGCATAAATTTAAAATGTTCCTTGAAAATTAAAGATGGTTCACAAAATTTTAAATACAATCAAGAATGTAAAATGCCCAACCAATCCATGGTTGTGGCGCACAGAATAGGCAAATCCGATGGTCGCGACAAAACAACCACCAATTTGTAGATTTCCGACGATCCGAGGCACTAGGGTGTGGGGGAGGTCGATCTGGGGCCTACGACGACCCACAACCGTGATCCCGGCGGCTGGTGTGGCCAGAATCGAAGGCGGCGCCCGGAGGCAATGGGTGGGGGAAAAGCACGGGTAAAATGTTTCACCAACCAATTGCTTCTAGTAATATATAGTGCACCAACTGGTCGGGAGGGAGAACCCGCGTTTTCGCGCGTTGGTGTGGGCATTTTTCCGTGCCCTGTAATTTTTTTACGGGTCGGACGTGGTTACGGAATCTGGTGTGGCAGCACTTCCCGCCACGACATGTATTTTGTCGGTTATTTTGTGGGTTCAACCCTTTTACGAGGTATGCTAGAGATGCTTTTAGTGGTTCAGTACGTGTGGACCATGCCATGTTTCCTCAGACCAGCCGGTGGCGTCAAGGATGCATGCTTCCTCTCGATCGTGCCTCTTCATCAAAGCACCAAAGAACCGGACCTCCGCCACCTTGTTAACCCACGCGGTGCCCTGCTTAAACTTTATGGGCCAAACACTCTTTGTGTGCTCCATCGTTCACGTATACCACGCCTAACAAATCAGGCCACGTCTTTCTAGATCATGCGCTCGTCTCATCTCAACAGCACCAACATGTCCTACCATGTCTTCTTTCATTGTGCGGTCCAACGCATCGAGCTTCGACGCCTAATTTTGCTTTTTTTACCTTTTTTTTTTTTGTAAGTCCTGGATAAATCTAGTTTGGAGAGGACATGTCAACCTTTTTTACAACGACATGCAAAACTGGACAAAAAACAAGAATCAAGCTAGGGGCTAATTGCATAGATGCACATGTGTCCCATCACGTTGGGCATGTTTTATGTGTCACCCAAACAAAAAGCAACTAACTGCTATTAAACATATATTTTTGTTTTCATTTTAATTTTATAGTAGACGAGTCACACTTTTGTACTCCCTCCGTCCTAAAATTCTTGTCTTAGATTTGTCTAGAAATGGATGTATCAAAATAATAAAACGTGACTAGATACATTCATATCTAGAAAAACCTAAGACAAGAAATTTTTGGGACGGAGGGAGTATCAAGTTTTTTTGTCCCAATCATAGGATGTGTCTTCTTTTTTTAACACAGTTTAACTATAGGTTTTGTCTGGATGGTAGCCATTCTTGTAATTTTCCTTGCTAATAACTTTGTCCAACTCATGGTTAAGCTAACCGTTCTTTTTTTGTTCAAGAGCTAACCAACATCTAGTTTTTTAATATATAGTCTGGCATTTTTATTGGACGAAGCAAATATATGGCAATAGTTTTGGGGAGCTCCTATACGGCGGTGCAGGCGCCTGTTCGTGTTTCTGGTGCCAGCAGCGCCTCCCGGGCCGGCCCATAAAACATCTCCTGACGCCCCGCTGCAGGTCATGAAAAAATTTCATTAATTTTTTAAAATGTGAATTACAAAAGTATATTAAAATTTTATTGAATGAAAAAGCACTGAATCAGATTTGCAAAAATTTCAATGATTATGCAAAAAGATTCACAGATTTTTAGAATATGTTCATAGATTTAAAAAATAATTAAAAAATCGACAAAAATCGTCGAATTTGTTAAACAATTCATAAATTTTTAAAAACAGTTCAATAATTTTGAAAAAAGTTCACAAATTTTAAAATATGTTCACCGATTTTCAGAAAAAGTTCACAGATTTCAAAAAAAGTTTATCAATTTTTAAAAATAGTTCATTGATTTTGAAAAAGTCCACGAGTTTTAAAATGTGTTCACCAATTTTCAGAAGAAGTTCAACGATTTCAGGAAAAAAGTTCGTAAATTTTTATTTTTTTTATTGATTTTGAAAAAAAATCACGAATTTTATATATGTTCACGATTTTCAAAAGAAGATCACCGATTTAAAAAAAAACGTTCATCAATTTTTAAAAATAGTTCATCGATTTTGAAAAAAGTTTGCAAATTTTAAAATATGTTCACGGATTTTCAAAAAAGTTCATCGATTTAGAAAAACGTTCACAAATTTTTAATTATGTTCACGGATTTTCAGAAATGTTCACAAATTTCGAAAAAAAGTTCACCAATTAAAAAAAGATTTAATCGAATTTCCTAAAATAATCAATTTGAAAGTAAACTAGTAAAAGTGTCCGTGCATTGCAACGGGAGAATATAAATCTTGGGAAACAATACACCTCAACGACAAAGGAAGGTAGAAAATATTTTGCAAAAAATGGAGTGTGTGTTTGTGATTCATCCCTGGTTTATCTCTTGAATGTAAAGAAATGAGACAATTTGTTCGATGAAGCTATTTCATATTTAACAATGCGCAGACCCTTTAAGCTACATGAAGCAACCATGATGTATATCTTGCCTTCAGCATGATCGAATTATGTCCACTGAAAAAGTACACACATGGGGTTTCCAATTGCCAAAGCCAAACATACCATTATTTCAGTCATAAATGCAGAACATATATCATATGTACGAAATGAATTATTATCCCTGATGGTTTTAGTAATATTGTTGTCTAGGTTGATTGTTTGGCAATTTTTGTTGTACCTTGATGAAAACAAAAAGACATAGAGAATTTCTAGTAGTCTTGATAGTTTTGTTGACACATTATCTTTTCCTTTCCTTTTGGATGTTTGCAAATTCCGACCTATTTAATGGAGAAAAATGCTCAATTTGGTGCACCTCAAATTCTCAAATTCGATGTTGAATAATCACAATGTGTTTTATCTTGAACTTCTTATGGTTGTGCGCACCCTGGCCTCTTACCCGCTGTAAGACTCTTGGTTCATTGATGAAATGGAACAGGGTGGTGTGGTCCATGCAGCTCCCATACTTTGAGAAGTAAAATCTTATGGTTATATTGTAAATTGGCGCTACCACGTCACGTAAGTGGTGGATCCCTGAACCCTGCATGCAGTACCAGTTTAGATATACTGTAGTAATACTGGTTAAATTAACTCATGATCAACTGCTAAAACCTGCCACTATAAATTAAGGTGAAAGGCCCCTTGAATTGTATGCCCCTTGACTGTACAATTGTTCAGGTTACTATACAAACTAATTTGGGAACAGACTAAACATATCAGGATATACATCAGTTGACTGTGAAGAAAAGAAATCATTATGTACTAATACTCTACTAAATTAACTACATCCATTCACATCTCTATCTTGTTTTGTTGATATCTTTACATATAGAGTCAGGAGATATAGAGTAGTTGATAGGAGAGGAGAAACAACCATCAATAATGCTAATGTCACCTCTCCATAGTACCATATGTCCAAAGGCACTCAAGTAAAAATTATAACACAAAAATGACAAATAGCAATGGGAGTTTGGAGCCCATCCATGTGATTTAGATGATGTGGGAAAGAGCATTGATTTTACCCTCTTGTGGTAAAATACAATTAGAAAAGTTCAATCAACTGCTGAATAGGTGCTTTAAGCTCATCCGACTTCCTTAGTAAGTATTTTTTTTAACTGTCAACTTCCTTAGTTTTGAAAATGAACAAATCCCTCTTATAACATAATTTAATTCATCATATTTATACAGACATTACCAATTCATTTTTCTGGTACGCAATAGTTAAAAAATAGGAACTGCTAGTACATCATACATATACACAGTATATCAAAAAGCATGGATAGAGTTGTTTTGTTATTAAAATGCTCCCTCTTGTGAGTTTAATAGCAGTTCATGATAAAATCCTGGGTCTCTAAAGTTCTTTTGTAAATAGCAGTTTTGGTAGAAAATACAAGCTTCAGCTAGCACCGAGTCATAAACTTACAGTAGATAGCTCTTAGAACAAGTAGATTATCAGTGCGTCGTGGATTTTTCAGATAGACAATGTTACCATGCTCTGAAGCCTCTCTGCAGCTACAGTCGCTCCTTCTGCTGTAGCCATGGAAATTAATTCATTTTCTCAACTGATTTCTTCGAATTCTTGACATAATGAAAATGTTAATGAGACTGATGTGCAAGTTCTCAACCTTGTTCTTTATAATTATCTTCTGTTGTAGCCAAGGATTACTACTAATTATCAGATGCTATGTTTGATACTATCTAATTTAGTGCAGACAACCAACGGCATACTGTGTTCAATTCTTGAGTTCGTATAACTTTGCAAACTGAGACAGTACACGAGGTCAACAGAGAGGAGAACACATAGTCCATATTACAAACGTACTCGTCAGGAGCGGAGGGAGGCGACCGTCGGTCGTCCTGTCTGGAGTGTGGGAAGGAGGGAGGCAACTGCAGAGATGGCTGAAGTAGCTGGATGCTGGATCCCAGGCGGTGGCGATGGCGTCCCCTGGACGACTGGGGTCGCTGGTCCAGCACGCATCAGCGGTGGCGCTGTCGTACGGGGAGGCGCCGGCGTGTTGGTCCTGGCTCCTGGTGGTGCGGGGCGGCATCGCCGCACCGGGCAAGGACGGCGACGGAAGGGGCAACGGAAGGGGCGGCGGAAGTGGCGGCTGCGTCCGATGTTGGAAGCGACGGCGAAAGGGAGGTAGTGAATGGATTTCCACGGGACAATCCCCTACCTTATTCTTTTTTTTGTGTGGTACCCTACCTTACCCTCCTCCGGTGGATCCCGGCGCCGTCCAGCGCCGCCTCCTTGGCGGCTTCGCCATTGGGCTTGACCGGTGGCTCGCAGAAGTGCGCCTCGCAGCCGGCCGCGTCGGGAGCAGCGGAGTCGTCGGGTAGGCGGCCGCGGCGTGGATGGGACATGGTGGCCGGCGGCCGTGGCACAGATGGGACATGGTGGCCGGCAGCCTCCCTCCCTCCACGCGAGCACGACCGGCGACTGCCAGATGGAGGCGGCCTCCCTCCTCCTGCGCCGCCCCTCAGGTCGTCGCGGCTGGAGAGGGAGCGGGAGCGTCTGTAGGAGTTGTATCGGCGCCGGCGTGGTGTACCCTTTGGAGGGGGGACGGGGAGGAGCGGGAGGAGAAGGCGGACCCGCCGACGCGGCCGCCGGACACGGCCAGCGCCGCGTGGTGGGGCGCCGCGGCCGCGAGCAGCGCGCCGGCCAGGAGGAGCGCCAGCGCGGGCTTCCTGAGCACCGCGAGCGTGTCGAGGAGGGACCGCCTCAGCACGTCGAGCAGCGGGGCGGGGCGGCGGCTCGGCGGTGACGGGGCCGGGGGATGGCTGCGAGTGGGCGCGGAGGTGCGGGAAGCGAGCGTGGGATGGGAGGGGCGTCGGACGGAGGTGGTGCAGGCCACACGCCAGAAACGAAACCTTATCTTAAGAGAAGGATCTCAGGTGGAATACTCCAAAACGCAAGGTTCTTTTTGTAAGAACGAAACGTTTTCCTGGTTAGTCACTTAAAGAGGGACGACGGGTTAATTACGTAAAAAGACAGGGATTTTTTCACAAAAATGCCACATTGGACGACCAGAAACCCTATTTGCTTTATTATTAGGGAGAGATTTACATATTTCCAAAAAGAAATCAACCAACCAGGATGAAAAAGGAAAACAATTAAGAAAAAAATAAAAGGGAAAATAAAGAATAAAGCAAGTAAAAAGTTCATTTCTATCCCATACTGTTGGGGTGGCGGAGTGGTTGCAACACTAAAATATCTCTGAGAGGTTGCTGGTTCGAATATCAGTAGCGCTCTTTTATTTTTACGGAAAAACACCTAGATGGTGTGGCCCATGACCGAGCACTACAGGCCTCGGTTAAGAAAAATGCACTTTAATCGACGCCTGCAGCGCCAAATAGGATTTGCGAAAGTTTTTACGGAAAAACACCTAGATGGGCTGGTCCATGACCGAGCGGTGCAGGCGCCTGTTAAGAAAAATGCATTTTAACCGACGCCTGCAGCGTCAAATAGGATTTGCGAAAGTTTTGGGCTAAAACCAAACACACCCTATGTCCGAGCAAATACCTAGATGGGCTGGCCCATGACCGAGCGCTGCAGGCGCCGGTTAAGAAAAATGCATTTTAACCGGTGCGTGCAGCGCCAAATAGGATTTGCCAAAGTTTTGGGCTAAAACCAAACACACCCTATGTCTTTTTCGGAGAGCACAGAGTTCAGAGGCCCATGAGCTTAATGATGAAATAGCCCAAACGACCCTTCAGCCCAATCCCGGTCCTATTCTGACACGTTTCCACTCCATTAAAAAGCCCGTTGCTCCTAAACCCAATCCCGAATTCCCCCAAGTCCCCGAGACACAAATCCAAATCGCCCTCGCGTTAGGTTAGGCCGAGGCGAGTAGATTGGACTTGGAGCTCAGCACGCGGCGGCCATGGAGGACGAGGAGCACGAGGTGTACGGCCAGGAGATCCCCGTCGACGCCGAGGACGTCGAGATGGGCGCCGGGGGCGACGACGCCGCCAAGGTTCGTGACGCGCCCGCCGCCGCCGCCGCGGCTAGCTCCGCTTCTCCCCCCCTGTCCCGGACCCCAAACCCTAACGACGGTGCTGACCCTCTTCGTGTCCAGCTGCACGAGCTCGACGAGATGAAGCGCCGTCTCAAGGAGATGGAGGAGGAGGCCGCCGCCCTCCGCGAGATGCAGGCCAAGGTCGCCAAGGAGATGCAAGGTGAGTGCCGTGTCCGTGTACGGAACCTGTCGGTGTCAACTTTAGGACCCGCATACGGGGCAGGGTGGTTGGGGAATTTCAGATCCGGGACACTACTGGAACGTTTGGTTCTCGGGCAAGCGCTGGCCTCACCCAGCCCAGCATGGAGGCCAATGGTTTTGTTCCTTGGCGAGCTCGCCTCATTACCCAGCTTTTGGCTTGCTTCCGTTAGCAAGTCTAGGAATCCTAACGCGCCCTAGGATCGCATGTTCTCTTGCTGCCGATTAGTATGGGTATGTTAACCAGCGGAGTAGGTTCTACGGGGTCGTCTAATTACTTCAAATTAGTCCCTTCGTCGTTTCTTATACGCGATTTTGGTAGTTTGCCTGCCTTGAGATGCATATAATGTTGTTTTACGCATTCATAATCCTCTTAATTTCCTTTTAGAAAAAGAACCCTCTTAATTTAACCAGTTGGTGTGATGGTAGTTCTGTTTTGGTAAAGCATAATATGGGAGTATTATGTAACCTTCCACAAAATGATGTTTAATAATAACTGCCTCTTTGCTTGCCAAAGCATATCCAAATGGGTGTGTCTAGGGCACATCTAGATGTGACATGGTTATTGCACATTTAAATGACTAAATCAAGCATAAAAAGGAAATGAAAAAAGAAAAAGACACATGAATCTCCATGTAAGATCAATGATATAGAACTTAGGTGTGCAATACTTATCTCACATTTAGATGTGCTTTGGCAAAACCGTATTCAAATGTAGTAACATCATATTCCTGTGTTGGATCAATCTTGGAGCATATTATTTTAGCCTTTGTTACACGGTTTATGCTGTAATTTCTACATCAATATTTCCTTGCTAATGTGTAATTTCTATAAACACATTGAGTCTTTGTACCCATGTAGGCGGAGATCCTAATGCGACCACATCTGAAGCAAAAGAAGAGATGGATTCTCGTTCTGTTTTTGTTGGAAATGTAAGTTTTCATACCGTTGTTGTCTAAATTTAGTTGGCACTCAGTACATTTCCCTCCGTCTCAAAATAAGTGTCTCAAGCTTAGTACAACTTTGTACTAGAGCTAGTTACAAAGTTGAGACACTTATTTTGGGATGGAGGGAGTAGTAGTTATGATCACCTAGGTATATGCAATACAACTGATACCATATGTTTCTTTTTACATGCGACAATGTTTGTTCTGCTTGTGAAATTGTTTATAGAAAAGCTGATGTTCAAGTTAGCAACATGATTTGCTTGACCAGCCCAAATTTTGTTGAAAGTGCTCTTAGATCAGGTGTTAATGTTTCCACTGAACATTCTATCTTTACTTTGATGATTTTTGTTTCTATTCTCAACAGATAGTGTCATAGTGCCAATCAGCAAGGTGTTTAGTCCCGTAAATAGTGCCATAACTTTGAACATGTATCATTGACAATCATATTTTATCAGTGACTTGAAATGCACTCTGTATTTTCTGTCTTTATCTTTGTATTTTTTTTCTGGTGCATTGATTGAGAAATGACATTGGCCGCAGGGTAGTCTGCTATCATCAAGTCTTTGAAACCGAAATTTTGGCATCTGGCTGAGTCTCAGTGCAAGTTCTAGTGATAGCTTTAGAGGGGGCAAGAAAAAAGAGGAAAAAAATCCATGAAAAAAAGAAAAAATATTTGAAAAAATAAAAAGGAAAAGAATATAGAAAAGGAAAAAAAGAAAAAAAAAATACAGTGATAGAAAATGCCCCCGAAAATGTCAGTAGAGAACTGCTGCATGTACTCCACCTGGCGCTTGAGACTCATACATGGACTGATGTGGCATGGTATCAATAGCCATCGGTAGATGAGAATCAGTGGCAGGGGTGCATAGGCATGACATGTAAGTGTGACCTCACATTTTATGTTGTGTCTATTGAAGAATGCTATGTTTTTTCTTTTTCATGTTATGCCTGCTGGAGAGTTTTATTCTCTGTAGTATGTGTCATTTCTCCCCTTGGAATTAATCATGTTTTAATAATAATTAATCTAATGGTTCTTCTGCCAGTTTTGTCATCTTTCAGCAAAATATAACCAATAGAACTTCCTTTGCTTTTGTAATATCCGTAGGAAGTGTGTATGTCAAAAATTTACTAGAGTGCTGGTGTTTAGGGGCGTCTATATGAGTAAATGATATCTGTAGTCATGATGTTAATAGGCATTGGATGCATCTCAGTTTGAAAGCATGTGGACATATATACCTGCTTTTTGCTTAAACTGAGGCAATGACAGACTTGCTCTAGCAGTAACATATATTGTGCAGACCTGTGCAGGCCCTGCTGTCCCCTATTTCGACTTTTGGTGTATGTGTGTCAATATGCGTTTCAGCCTGCATCTGTGTAGCAAGAAGCTTATGATATGCAACTTATTTTAGAAGGCGACATGCCTAGATATTAAATAAACATTGCAGGATGAGCATCTGTTTTCCTTTGTCCATTACATCCTGTTTAAGGTCTAGTGTGTAGGCAGTAGGATATTGTAAATGCGAACAATTAGTTACTATATGCAGGTCAAACCATGTGTAAGCCATACAACATTGCAGACGTGAATGCTTTTCCTTCTGATATGAAAAATTAATACGAGGCCGAGCTGCAGACCAGTACCACTATCAGTTCCAAGTTTATCTGTTTACACCGTCAGTTCTGTGTACCCAGTGATTTGTCCTCGCATCTGTATAACAAAGTTTGTTTACTTATATGCACACTCCTTTTGCATCATTATCACTGAAAGTACATTTCTACTCCCTCCGTTTCTAAATAGTCTTTTTAGAGATTTCAATGCGGACTACATACGGATGTATATAAACATACTTTAGAGTGTAGATTTAGAGTGTAAACTACATACGGACATCCTTTGCTCTGTATGTAATTCGTAGTGGAATCTCTAAAAAGACTTATACTCCCTCCGTTCCTAAATATAAGTCTTTCTAGAGGTTTCACTAGTGAACTACATACGGATGTATATAGACATACTTTAGAGTGTAGATTCACATATTTTGCTCCGTATGTAGACCATTAATGAAATCTCTTAAAAGACTTATACTCCCTCCGTCCCAAAATAAGTGTCTTAACTTTGTACTAGCTTTAGTATAAAGTTGTACTAAGCTTGAGACACTTATTTTGGGACGGAGGGAGTATTTAGGAACGGAGGGAGTATTTAGGAATGGAGGGAGTAGTAAGGAATGTGTGAGGAATGTTAGGCTATATGCTACACAAAGCAGATGTGCTTGATTAACTTGCATCACAGGCCTGGTGTTCAGAATCTAGTGAATCAAGTAACAACGGTAGTTTCTTATTGTGAGTGACATAACCAGTTAAAATTTGGGATGTTTGATGAAAATTTATCTCTATTCATAGAACAGTAAGAGAAGTATTAACTACTGTGGAGCTCTAGTGAATTCACCGGTTGATAGTTTGCTCAAATTGAGATGCAGTCTGGTACTGTTGGTTTATTTGAATGTTTCATTAGTTGTAAGCTGATTTTTAATGTGTTATGTGACATTGTAAGTGTACTCATTATGTTTTGTAATTGTATGATCACAACTGCAGGTTGACTATGCATGCACTCCAGAAGAAGTGCAGCAGCATTTTAATTCTTGCGGAACCGTCAACCGAGTGACTATCCTGACTGACAAGTTTGGGCAGCCTAAAGGTTTTGCTTATGTTGAATTTGTTGAAGCAGAAGCTATTCAGGAAGCTGTCAAGCTGAGTGAGTCAGAGCTTCATGGTCGGCAAATCAAGGTGAGCTGTGAATCATGCTCCACTTGAACTGCAACTAACCACCTTATGTTCATTAACCTATGTGGCATGCTGACCTTCCTTGTATGTTCATCAGGTTGCACCGAAGCGAACTAACGTTCCTGGGTTGAAGCAGCCCCGAGGGGGCCGAGGATTCAACCCATATGGCGGCCACCCCTACATGAGGCCATATCCACCACCGTTTTACAGTCCTTATGGTGGTTATGGGTAAGTTTAATTTTGTTTACTTGGTACCCCTCGCCTCTTGCTTCTGAAATAACGAGAGCATCATCATCACTCTTGTCTAAAATGCCCTGCTGGTTTTTCCTATTGCAGGAGAGCTCCCAGGTTCCGCCGACCGCGCAGGCCCTTCTATTGAAGTTCTTGCTCTAATGGAATTTTGTCAACACATGACAAAACTAGTCTTCGATCGAGCTTAAGCCAGTCAGAGAACTCAAATCCTTATATCGTGTTTTCATTATTTCACAGTGGAATATGTGATGGTTGTTGTGTAATCTACTCTGTTGTGTTGAAAAATGTGTAAGCCATTACATGCATCAGCATTATGTACTATTTGACTTAGCAATCAAGTCATCCGATATACTATGCCTGGAACTGGATTATATCTCGTGCTTTAAAGGAGTTATTATTCTGCGTGTACTTGTTATCATCACTTTATCAAATCGATAGCTTAGGTCCCAAGATCTGCGGTAAGCATTGTATAGTGTCAAGTTGCAAGTTGCAACAGCCAAGCTTTTAACAGTTTTAAATTGTAGCCATAGTAGAAGATTCCCCTAAAAAGAAAGTGCAACAGTTTCACAAAGAATCTCAGTAGCAATAACCAGATAATCTACTCCCTCTGTACCACAATATTGTTGTTGTGGACAACAAATATTCCAAATCAAGGTAGTGTAAGGCGTGAGATAAATATTTCAAGGTAGTGTAAGGCCCCTCCCTCTCTATCTATCCAAGGGATCAATGTGATTTCTATTTACATGGGATCTAAGGCATAATTCTCAACCCAAAGACATAAAAAGGTGCTAGATTATCCGTTCAAAAAAAAAAGGTGCTAGATTATTTCCTCATAGTCACAAAAGCTTTTTTTTATGTTAATTTCTCTTGGCCAAAATATCTTAATCTTCAAAATATGTTTCCTGCGGAACACCGGTCCCATATTGGTAAGGTCCTCATACGTAAACTTGGCCGTAAATGCACCATTTGTATTCAACCGCCATTTTGAATGCATCCAGTGTTTCTCATAAGTTGGCTAATATCAACCTAAAAGCCACCCTATCCACGTGTCCCCAATCTAAATTGAATGTTCAAATGTCCCAACGTCGTTTTTTCTACGCGCCATGTTGCATAATGATGAATATTGTAGAACAAGCAGGTTGTTCGCTAACCAAGTGTCTTCCCAAAACTCCTAGATTGGCCATCGCCAACCTAAAAAAAATCTCTTAAAGAAAGAAGACTTTCCATCATCAAACCCTTCCAAAAGACTGAGTTTCGGTTTTGCTTCCACTTGAGATAAAGTTTTTGAATATAGATACTTATTATGAAGAAGCTTTTGCCATACACCCTTATCGTCAAGAAATCGGTATAGTCAATTACTCCATTCATAAAGAAATATAAGAGCGTTTAGATCACTAAAGTAGTGTTCTAAACACTCTTATATTTCTTCACAAAGAGAGTACTAAGAAAGCACTTGTTTTTTGTATTTCTATATATGTTTTCAATATCCAAACCACCACGATCCTTTGGCCAACACAAGATATCTCACTTAGCTTTGTGCTCATCACACTACGAGAAGAACCTAGACCGATAAATATCAAGCCTCTTCAACACCCCTTTGGATATTTTAAAAAAGGACATCATAAGCATGAGTAGACTTGCACGTCCATGAGTTAATCATGCCCCATAGGACATGAGTTTTCCCTTCCAACCGTTGAGCTTCTTTTGATATCTATCTTCATTTTTTTTTCATTCTTTGTTTGTGAGCTTAGGAAGGTGAATGGGTATTCCGAGGTACATTAACTAAAGAGATCCCACCTCACAATCAAAAAGTTTCCTACACTCACTCTCCATTTCTTTGACCTTCCCAAAGAAAAATAACTCGCTCTTATGGGATTTGGAGCAGAAAGCAATATGTCGCAGCGGGTCTTGCAAACGGTGGGTTTTGAATGATCTCGAGCAACAATTTGTTGAGCCATTCACGAAAGTTTAGCCTCTTGGCTATAGATGGAGTCGATGCATTTGGCCACTTCGGATCTCGTAGAAGGAAAACGAACATTTGTGGATCTCGTAGGAGAAAATTTTGGGATCCACGAGTATGATTATTACGACCCACAACACAACCCATTTTTCTTGTTACACAAAACAAGACTGCACAAGGCCAATTGGAAGGATCGATATGCTTGACTAGAAGGGGGGTGTGTGAATAGGCAACTACCATTTTTTTAGCTTTTCTTAACAAATTAGGGTTAGCAACAAAAGGTTCTCTAGATTAAAAACTAGGTGAGCAACCTATATGATGCGAACAATAACAACAACATGTGCAAGCAAGGAATACCACTCAACAATAGAAATCACAAAGTAAAGGTAAGAGATAACCACAAGTGGAGCCGGTGGAGACAAGGATGTGTTACCAAAGTTCCTTCCCTTTGACGAAAAGTACGTCTCCGTTGGAGCGGTGTGGAGGCACAATGCTCCCCAAGAAGCCACTAGGGCCACCGTATTCTCCTCACGCCCTCACACAATGCGAGATGTCGTGATTCCACTAGTGGTGCCCTTGAAGGCGGCTATCGGACCTTTACAAATAAGGTTGGGGCTATATCTACACAAAGCTTGGAGGATCCCAACAAGACCACAGAGCTTCACCACAATGGAATGTGGCTCTGGGGTGACCTCAACCGTCTAGGATGCTCAAACACCCAAGAGTAACAAGATCCACAAGGTATTAGTGGGTGGAATCAAATATCTCTTGGTGGAAGTGTAGATCTGGGCCTTCTCAACCAATCCCTAGAAAATCAACATGTTTGATTGGCTAGGGAGAGAGATCGGGCGAAAATGAGCTTTGGAGCAACAATGGAGCTTGGGAAAGGTAGAGGTGGTCTTCTTGGGGAAGAAGACCCCCTTTATATAGCGGGGGAAAGAATCCAACCGTTACACCCACTGTCAGCCCGAGCACAACGGTACTACCGCTCTGTGGTGCGGTACTACCGCTGCGAGGTGCGGTACTATCATACGCACGGTGGTGGCAGAAGGAGGAACTACTGCGCGGGGCAACGAGCGATAGAACCGCTGGAGCGGTACTACTGCGCGCCCTTACGGTACCACCGTAGGGTAGTGTCCAACTGCCACGGAAGTAAAAGATTACTTCCATGTCTACCTCCGCTGAGACTGCGGCTGTGCAAAAGTCCGGCACGGTAGTAACGGACATAGTTGCGGTACTACCGCTTGAGGGTGGTAGTAAAAAACTACATCCGGACATACTACTGTAGGTGCTTGCAATAGAGGCTGGTGACAGCGGTACTACCGCTGCTAGGAGAAGTACTATCGCTCGCACCTGCGGTACTACCGCTGGCCACTGAAAACAAGCATCTTGCTGCTTTCACTTTGCACAGACAAGGGGGAACGGACTGGAGCTCCATTGAAGCAAAGGAAAGGTGTGTTGGGGAACGTTGCATGGGAAACAAAAATTTTCCTACGCACACGCAATACCTATCCATAGTGATGATCATCTACGAGTGGGGAGAGTGAATCTACATACCCTTGTAGATCGCCAAGCGGAAGCGTATATAACGCGGTTGATGTAGTGGAACATCTTCGCGATCCAAATCGCAGCCCGTCCCGCGATCTCATCACGATCCGTCCCGTGATCCCATCACGATCCATCCCGATCTAGTGCCGAACGGACGGCACCTCTCGGTAACACACGTACATCTCGATGACGATCTCATCCTTCTTGATCCATCAAGAGGGGCGAAGAGGTAGATGAGTTCTCTAGCACGGCGGCATGGTGGTGGTGGTGGAGCTATTCCAGCAGTGCTTCGCCTAATCACCGCTCAAACTAGACTAGAGGAGAAACAGATCTGGAGAGAGAGGGCAACACGTGGCTGTTTTTCTGTGTCTCAAAAACCCTCAATACCTCTAGTATATATAGAAGGGAGGGAGGGGAGGAGGCAGCCTCAAACCCTCAAGGTTTGGTCGAAATTGAAGGTGGAGGAGTCCTACTCCAATCCTACTAGGAGTAGGATTCCTCCTTTCCACTTGGAAACCCTTTCCACCTTTTTCATCTTTGGGTTTTTTGCCTCTCAAACCTCATGGACCTTAGTTGGAGCTTATGTCAGCCCACTAGGGGCTGGTTTGTATCCTCCCACAGCCCATAAGGCCCCGCGGGGCGTGACACCCCTCCCGATGGTCCCTGGTACCCTCCTGGCACTCCCGGTACACTAACGATGAGTCCAAAACTTTTCCGGTGACCAAAACAGGACTTCCTATATATCAATATTTACCTCCAGACCATTCCGGAGCTCCTCATGACATCAGGGATCTCATCCGTGACTCCGAACAACTTTCGATTACCAACACCTATAACTCAACTATACCGAAACGTCATCGAACCTTAAGTGTG
This sequence comes from Hordeum vulgare subsp. vulgare, assembly GCF_904849725.1. Classification (NCBI taxonomy): domain Eukaryota; kingdom Viridiplantae; phylum Streptophyta; class Magnoliopsida; order Poales; family Poaceae; genus Hordeum; species Hordeum vulgare. Next base: position 83,213,843 of record NC_058524.1, read on the forward strand.
CAGACCCTGCAGGTTCGAGAACTATGCAGACATGACCGAGACACCTCTATTGTCAATAACCAATAGCGGGACCTGGATTCCCATATTGGCTCCTACATATTCTACGAAGATCTTTATCGGTTGAACCTCTATGTCAAGGATTCAGTTAATACTGTATGTTGTTCCCTTTGTCCTTCGGTATGTCACTTGCCCGAGATTCGATCGTCAGTATATCTATACCTAGTTCAATCTCGTTATCGACAAGTCTCTTTACTCATTTCGTAATACAAGACCTAATGGCTAACTCCTTAGTCACATTGCTTGCGAGGCTTATTGTGATGTTGTATTACCGAGTGGGCCCCAAGATACCTCTCCGTCATACGGAGTGACAAATCCCAGTCTCGATTCACGCCAACCCAACAGACACCTTCGGAGATACATGTAGAGCACCTTTATAGTCACCCAGTTATGTTGCAACGTTTGATACACATAAGGTATTCCTCCGGTGTCCGGGAGTTGCATGATCTCATGGTCATAGGAACAGATACATTGACATGCAGAAAACAATAGCGATAAACTGACATGATCATATGCTACGCTTATAGTTTGGGTCTTGTCCATCACATCATTCTCCTAATGATGTGATCCCGTTATCAAGTGACAACACTTGTCTATGGCTAGGAAACCTTAACCATCTTTGATCAACGAGCTAGTCAACTAGAGGCTTACTAGGGACAGTGTTTTGTCTATGTATCCACACATGTATTTGAGTTTCCAATCAATACAATTATAGCATGGGTAATAAACGATTAACATGAACAAGGAAATATAATAATAACCAATTTATTATTGCCTCTAGGGCATATTTCCAATAGTCTCCCACTTGCACTAGAGTCAATAATCTAGCTCACATCACTATGTGATTCTGATGAATCTAACACCCATACAGTTCTGGGGTTTGATCATGTCTTGCTTGTGAGAGAGGTTTTAGTCAACGGGTCTGAACCTTTCAGATCTGAATGTGCTTTACAAATCTCTATGTCATCCTGTAGGTGCTGCTACCAACGTGCCATTTTGGAACTATTCCAAATGACTGCTCCACTATACGAATCCGGTTTACTACTGAGAGTTTTCCGGATTAGTGTCAAAGCTTGCATCGGCGTAACCCTTTACGACGAACTCTTTTAACACCTCCATAATCGAGAAAAAATTCCTTAGTCCACTAGTTACTAAGGATAACTTTTGACCGCTGTCCAATAATCCATTCGTGTATCACTTTCGTACCCCTTGACAAATTCATGGCAAGGCACCCATCAGGCGCGGTACACAACATAGCTTACTATAGAGCCTATGACTAATGCATAGGGGATGACCTTCGTCCTTTCTCTTTCTTCTGCCGTGGTCGGGCTTTGAGTTTTACTCAAGTTCACACCTTACAATGCACACGATTAGTTCGGAGAAGTATTGTCATCAATCACCAAAACTGCTTGGGGAGAAATATGCCCTAACAATCTCCCCCTTTTTGGTGCACTCATGACAATACAAGATTTGCACAAAAGGATATACAAAAAACATAAGCAAACCCAAACTCTATAAAATATAGAGAGGCTCCCCCTAGATGTGTGCATATTAGAGAAATGCTATGGACTGCAATGCCCACATCCTAGGAACAGAACTCCCCCTAAATTTTATGGACAAGGCATTCCTTGCAACAAACTGATTAACACTAGGCATGGAAGCAAGGCATAGCATGTGAGCATGAAGATAAGGGCACATATTAACTAGACTCACAAGCTACAAACATACTAGACAATAATGAGACAATAAATGAGATAAGAGTGATAGCATATGTATCACACCATACGGTAGAATCAGTCTCCAGGTCTCACACATAAAAAAACAACCAACCAAAGCAACGATGAAGGTTCAACAAACACACAGACAAGGAAAATGAAGGAAGTCGCAAATCCTACACTCTCTCCCCCTTTGGCATCGAGACACCAAAAAGGCAGAGAGGACACCTAAGATACAAGTGGTAGCTCCGGCTGCATAAAGATCAACCATCAGACTCATCCTTAGACTCATCAGACACATCATATTCATCCCACTGAAGGTTCTTCTCCTTCATCCAAGCAGCTTCAGGAGTGATGTTCGTCTCAGACCCACTGGAGATGTTCACGTCGAGTTTCCTCAGAATTAGCTTGTCACGCTCACAACTCTCCTTCTCAGCAATATGGGTCATATATTGCCCCTTAGCCTGCATGCAAAACAGAGTCTTCATCCTGTCCCTGAGCTTCTTGGCCCAAGATGGTTGAGCAGAGGAAGGCCCATGTGTCTCTAGACTGCCCTCATCCTCAACCTCAGCCTCAGCCTTAGCCTCATCGTGATCAACCTCCATGTTGGCAGCAGCAGGTGTAGTGGTAGTGTTGGCCCACTTGTTCTTCTGACGCGGCTTAATGGGCTCATGACAGATCGAGTCGGGAGCATGAAAGACCACATCTGGAAAGGCTTTCGACCACTTCTCCCGAATCAAGTAGAAAAAATAAGGTCCATAGATGGGGACCTTACGGTGAAACACCGCCGACTGAAGCTCACTCCACATGACATGGGACACATCAAGCGGTCCATGAGCGCGAGCCCGCCCTTTCTCACACATGATAAGCATATCCACCAGATAGGAACACACATGGTCCTTGTTGACAACACGAGGAAAGAACTTGTTGCAAAAGATTCTGTGCATGACATCAAGAAATGGGTTCAGCACACGAGTGGGCTCGCAAGTGGAGGACACCTTATCGATAAAGTATGGCATCAACTTTTCCTTGGGGGCATCACTAGGGTTCGCGTGTGGGCGCAAACCAACTGGCTGCTCAAGCCCCTCATCACAAATGTTCAGAAGGTCCATGAACTCCTTCCAGGTAGCAGACAACTTCTCCCCACTTGTCATCCAAGTCATTGTGTGCGTCGCATCAGGGTGAAAGTGAACGGTAACAAAGAACTGAGCTACAATCTCAGGATCAAAGTCAAGCTGAAACGAGATGATCTCCTTGATCCCAAGCTGCTCCACCATGTCCAGATATTCACCAAAGTACGTTGGGTCCTTCTTGAGATGATCCATGTCAATCCACTGAACAGGTACATATATATTCTTCTTGGTCTTGATTACATCTTGATAGATGAGAGCATGTTGCTTGGACCAAAAAAGCTAACAACCCTTGAGATGAACCCTTTCGATGACATAGGAATCGCGCTTCCGGCAAATCCAGAACTCAGCTTGTGGCATACCATCCCAACTTACGGTTTGTTCCTTATTATTGTTGGCAGGCCTCTTGAAGTTGCGCTTCCGAGCATGGGATCCCTTAGGTGCCTCCTCTTGATTGCGAAAGTGCTTGGAGTTGGTCTCTCGAGAAGGATTCAAGCACCTGGAGCCAACACCTATGACACACAACGCAAGAACACGAGAGAATCGAAAGAAGTCAATGCAAAGACCAAAGCAAACCAAAGAACCCCATAGAAATGAGAATTAGAAGGACAAAACATGGTAATTTAGGGTTGAGTGGTAGTACCGCAGGTCAAGCGGTAGTTAAATTTTACTACCGCGCTGGCCGCGGTAGTACCGCTCCAGTAGGTGCAGTAGTACCGCCGGTCATGCGGTAGTAATTTTTTACTACCGTGCCCCTACGGTAGTACCGCTCCAGGAGGAGCGGTAGTACCGCATGGGGCGAAAACCACCTGATCTGACCACCAAAATCCAGATCGGTACTACCGTAGATCCAAACTACCACATTGTATCCTACTAAGTATCATTCCTACCACACAAGCACTCTCCAAACCATCCCCTTATGAAAAGATTTGGGACACAAAACGGTGAAACCAACTCATATGCCCCTAACCCTAGATCCAACAAAATACAAGCAAAGAGAGATGAACTAGGGGCAATACCGGGTTCCATTGCACGAGGGAGAGGAGGAAGACGATCCCACCAAGCGGAATGGAAGGAGAGTGGCCGAAGAGGGAGATCCGGCAAGGTCTTCCGGCGCCGTTCCGTGAGTGGAGAGAGAGAGCCACGAGGGGAGGGGATGAATGAGTATGGGGAGAAGAAACCCCCCGCCCGTATATAACCCCTCGTGGTCCCGAGGGAGTGGTAGTACCACAGGTTATCGCGGTAGTACCGCCTGGACAGCGGTAGTAAAAAAATTACAACCGCTCGCCCAACGGCAGTAAAAAATTACTGTCGTGCTGGACGCGGTAGTACCGTGCCCTCTCCAAAGGTAGTACCGTGACAATCCACGGTAGTACCGCTCGGTCATGAAAAGATAGGTTCGGGCTTTGCAAAAAAATAAGAAACACACCAAAGAGCACGTGTTAGGGCATATTTCGTCCTAAGTGATTTTGGTGATTGATGACACTACCTCTGTGGACTAATCGTGTGCATTGAACATTTCAGATAATACATGGCAAGGCACAAGACAATTCATCGCCCCTCTGTGGTTTTGAAGCACGGTGGATTCTACGGTTTTCTTTGGTGGTTTTGAGTCGTAGGAAAGCTGTACTATTAAGAGGGGGTCCGCGTCGGAAAGGTTTGGGTGGAATCAACACACACACACACTTTTTCTTTCCACCACCTTTTGCTTGCAGCAATGGAGCTCCCACATGTTATCTCCGTGTCTCTGCAAAAAGGTCCAGCGGTAGTATCGCTCGCTGAGCGGTAGTGCCGCTCCGGATGGGCGGTAGTACCGCTTCGGGATGGTAGTACCTCTCTCTCTGAGCGGTTGTACTTTGTCGGACTTTTTTACAAATACTTTTCCAGCGGTGGTAGGCCCGGTAGTAGTGTTTTTACTACCGTGGCTATGTGCCTACCAAGCGGTAGTACCGCTCCAGGCCTAGCGGTAGTACCGCTGGGGCTAGCGGTAGTACCACTCCCTACCAAGCGGTAGTACCGCTACCCCCAAGCGGTATATCGTGTTGCGGGTGCTTGATGAGGAGATGATGTATATACTTCTCGCACCTCGTTGGTTACCCCAAGTGGAAGGTTGAGATGTAGTCAGCAGCAAGTTTTCCCTTACACAGAGACTGTAAGGTTTATCAAACCAGGAGGACTCCTAGGATCAACAAGTAGGTTTCTCCTGTCCTGGTCAGCAGAAGACGTGGACCTGCACACACAACTAATAACTTTGCTCCCAACGAGTACAGAGAGGTTGTCAATCTCTCCATCCTTGTAGTTTGCAAAGGATCAAAACACAAGCGGGAAAAGTAATAGTGATTGCAACGGAAAAGTAAATGAAAACGGTAAATGATGGAGGTGTAAACAATGATGGTGATATGGACCGGAGTCACATGATGTTGCCTAGGGATGCCTCTCTCCCAAAAGACGATAAACAACTATGCTTGGGTAAATAAATTACAGTTGGGAAATTGACATAATTATGAACGCACCGCAATGCTAATTATGCTACTTGATAGTTAGAGGTTCAATAGTAACGGGCAGTATGCCAAGAAAAGTAGACCGTTTATTCATCAACATCTACTTACTAATCATCCACCTTGAGATATCTATCCAGAACATCGTGCCGGTATTGAGTTGCGAGCCCCACCCAAAGTGTAAACTCAAAGCAACGGACAATTGCATTAACGAACTATGGGTAAAATAAGCAATCCTTGCAACCATGGTCATAAGCACCGTTGTTTTCTCCCTGATGGCAACAACACATCCCCTAGTCTCATGTTTCTGTCACTCAAGCTAGACATCGAGGGGCATGAACCCACAATCATGCATAACGCTCCCTCTTGGAGTTACAATCTACTACTCGGCCAAAGCAATAAATAGCAACGGAGAACATGCATGAATCACTAAGGAACATAATATAAAAGGATAATCAAATGTATAACTCATAACAATCTGAACATAATCTCATAATCCATCGGATCCCAACAAACCGAGCATAGCAATAGCAAGAGAATTACATAGATGCCTTGATCATGTAGGGCAGCTCACAAGGACTAACCATTGAAGCACAAGATTTGAGAGAAGACATCACATAGCTACTGGTCATGGACTCATGGTCCAAGGAGGACTACTCACGGCACGTCCGGGAAGCGTCCATGGCAGTGGAGAAGCTCTTGGAGGTCAATCCTCCCTCCGGCAGGGTGCCGGGAAGAGGTCTCCTGAAGTTCCCGATCTCGGAAGCGCTGCAGCGGCGGAACGATGGAGAAATTCACGATTCCGGATCTTCTGGAAGGGTTTTCTCTCAAAAGAGTAAATATAGGCCGAAGGAGGGCACCAAAGGGCGTGGGACCCACCCAGGCGGCCTTCCGGCGCGGCCTAGGGGTGGGTCACGCCCACAGGTCGCCTGGGAGGCCCCTGGCCCCCCTCTGGCCCATCTTCGATGATCTGCAAGCTTTCGTGTGCTGATTTTTTATATATTTTCTTGGAATTTTTCGGGCTTCAGAAAATTGGGTAAAAGCCCCTGCAAAATAGACATCAGCAGATAGAAACTGGCACTGGGTGCACTGAGTTAGTAGGTTAGTCCAAATATGTGTAAAATGATATAAAAGTGTAGCAAAACATATAACAATGTCACCCAAAAGATCATGGAACAAGCAGAAATTATAGATACATTTTGGACGTATCAGTGTTGTAAGCGGGGGTAACGGTTGGATCTGTTCCCTCACTATATAAACGGTTCATACACTCCAAGAACCCTACCTTTGACCTTCCAAGACTCCATTGTTGCTCCTAAGCTCATTCGTGCCCGATCTCTCTCCCTAGCCAATCAAACTTGTTGATTTCCTAGGGATTGGTTGAGAAGGCCAAGATCTACACTTCCACCAAGAGATATTTGATTCCCCCCACCAATCCCTTGCGGATCTTGTTACTCTTGGGTGTTTGAGCACCCTAGACGGTTGTGGTCACCTCGGAGCCATATCCATTATGGTGAAGCTTCGTGGTCTTGTTGGGAGCCTCCGAGCATTGTGTGGAGATAGCTCCAACCTTGTTTGTAAAGGTCCGGTCGCCGCCTTCAAGGACACCAATAGTGGAATCATGGCACCTCACATTATGTGAGGGTGTGAGGAGAATATGGTGGCCCCAGTGGCTTATTAGGGAGCATTGTGCCTCCACACCGCTCCAACGGAGACGCACTTCCTGTCAAATGGAAGGAACTTCGGTAACACATCCTCGTCTTCATCGGTTCCACTTGCGGTTATCTCTTACCTTTACTTTATGTATATTATTGTTGTTGTGTATTTCTTTCTTGCACTAGTTATCATGGTAGTTAGCATCATATTGGTTGCTCACCTAGTAGTTAATTTAGAGAACCTTTGTGTTGCTTTCTCTAACTTGTTAAGAAGTGCTAAAAATTGGTATTTGCCTATTCACCCCCCTCTAGTCAACCATATGGATCCTTTCAGCACGAACAACACAAATCAAACACGAACAACAAACGCTGAACCGAATCTTCTTATGAAGAGGGGGCGGTGGCCGGAACCACCTGTGTTTGAGACAATTGGTATTACACCGTGAATAATTATCCTTGGGTTCATTTCCAAAGCTCGACTTTGAAGCACAAGTGCCATCAACAAAGGCTAATGTGAAAGACGTGATCGATTTATGCATAATGGGGGGGGGGGAGTTCATTGATATGACAACACTCCCCCTATGTGCATGCCTACACCTAGAGCTAGATATCATGATGAGTGTGGTGTTGTGTGCCTAGTTTCAATACACATTGCTTGAATCAATGATATTTAGATCATGCATTAACTCGCGAAACCTTGCTTCATCTAGAGGCTTTGTGAAAATATCCGCAAGTTGCTCTTGAGTGTTGATGTAGATGACCTCAATATCTCCATGCTTGATATGATCTTGAATGAAATGATGACGAATATCAATATGCTTGGTCTTGCTATGGTGCACCGGATTGATAGAAATCTTGATAGCACTTTCATTGTCACATAGAAGAGGCACTTTGTCACAAGTGACACCACAATCCTTTAAAGTTTGCCTCATCCATAGCAATTGAGCACAACAACTTGCTGCAGCAACATACTCAGCCTAGGTGGAAGACAGTGACACAATATTTTGCTTCTTTGAAGACCAACTTACCAAAGAACGACCAAGGAATTGACATCCTCCAGAAGTTGACTTCCTCCCCACACAGTCTCCAGCCCAATCTGAGTCAGAGTAGCCCACTATATTAAAGCCTGCTCCTTTGGGGTACCCTAAGCCAAAGTTTGGGGTATGAGCCAAATATCGAAAGATTCGTTTGACTGCCGCATAGTGGCTTTCCTTTTGTGCGGATTGAAACTGTGCACAAATTCCCACACTCAACATGATATCCAGTCTAGATGCACAAAGGTCGAGCAAGGATCCAATCATGGAGCGATATGCCTTTTGATCCACTTCTTTACCATTGGGATCATTGTCAAGCTTGCATTTGGTTGGCATGGGAAACTTGACTGGCTTGACGTCCTCTTGCTCGAACCTCTTCATCATGTCTTGGGTGTACTTGGCTTGGTTGATGAACGTTCCTTCTCTTCATTGCTTGACTTCGAACCCAATAAAGAACTTCAACTCTCCCATCATAGACATCTCAAACTTCTAGGTCATTAGTGTAGTATAATCTTCATTGAATGATTTGTTAGGAGAACCAGATATACTATCGTTAACATATAGTTGGCATATGAACAAATCCCCTTTGACCCTTTTGGTAAAAAGGGTGTGATCAATTTTCCCAATTTCAAACCCACGATCTAGCAACAACTCAGTAAGGTACTCATACCACACATGTGGGGCTTGTTTAAGGCCGTAGAGCGCCTTCTTGAGTTTGTATACATGATTGGGGAGCTTGGGATGCTAGAATCCCGGGGGTTGTTTGACATATACCAACTCATTCAAGGGACCATTAAGAAATGCACTCTTCACATCCATTTGTTGAAATTTGAAATTATGATGAGATGCAAATGCAAGCAGCATGCTAATAGATTCAAGACAAGCAACATGGGCAAAGGTTTCACCATAGTCGATACCCTCGACTTGGGAGTAGCCTTGAGCCACCAGTCTTGCCTTGTTTCGAACCACAACGCCATTCACATCTTGCTTGTTCTTGAAGATCCATTTGGTCCCAATGACATTACGTTCCTCCGTTGGCCTTGGCACTAATTCCCAAACTTGATTGCGCTCGAAGTTGCTAAGTTCATCATGCATGGCTCCAAGCCAATCCTCATCATCGAGCGCTTCATGTACCTTTTCGGGTTCAACATACGAAACAAACGTGTGATGCTCACAAAAGTTTGATAATTGTTGATGAGTAGTTACCCCTTTTTTCAAGATTCCAAGCACATTTTTCATGAGATGTTGTCAAACCCTGAGCATGGAGGCCACCTTGGCAGTGCGACGCTCCAAGAGTTTTGCGCTAGGTAATTGAGGATCAACAACTTGATTATCTTGAGCACCGCCTTGAGCTTGCTCACAAGTTTGCCCTTGATCTTCTGAATGCACTTGATCTTGAGCAAGCTCGGAATCTTGAGCATGATCTTGGACATCATTTGGTGCATCACCATCTTCAGGAGGTTGATCTTGTCCTTGACCTTGTTCAACGGGTTGAGGGCCTTCACTTTGTTCTTCAGAAATGTCTAGGTCTAGTGAGGGTGATGGCTCCACTTGAGTAGAGCATTGTCCTTCTCCTTCAGCCACAAGGGGTTCCTCAATGGGAAGTATTTGACCAATCCCCATTCTTCTTATGGCTCAAGGAGGAATTTCATCACCTATATCACAAAGACCACTTTTCTCTACTTGTGAGCCATTATTTTCATCAAACTCTACGTTACACGTCTCCTCAATGAGTTCGGTGGACTTGTTGAGGACACGTTAAGCATGAGAGTTTGTAGCATAACCAAAAAATAGGCCCTCTTGAGCTCTACAATCGAATTTAGACAAACGAACACCTTTCTTGAGAATGAAACACTTACACCCGAACACGCTGAAGTACTTGAGGTTGAGCTTGTTCTCGGTAGGAATCTCATATGGACTCTTGTTCAATCCTTTGCGGAGGTAGATCCGATTGGATGCATGACATGCTGTGTTGATGGCTTCCGCCCAAAAGTTGTACGGAGATTTGAACTCCGCCATCATGGTTCTTGCCGCGTCCATCAATGTCCAGTTCTTCCTGTATGCCACACCATTTTGTTGAGGGGTATAGAGTGCCAAATATTGGTGCTTGATCCCATCGTCACTAAGGAATTCATCCATGGTGTAGTTCTTGAACTCGATGCCGTTGTCACTTCTAATCATCAAAGTCTTTGCTTTATGTTGACGGTGAGCTTCATTAGCAAAGTTGATGACGGTTTGTTGAGTCCCACTCTTCCTTTTGAACAAGTACACCCAAGTGCATCTTGAGCAATCATCCACAATCACCAAGCAATACTTCCTACCCCCAAGACTATCAAAGAATGGAGGACCAAAGAGATCCATGTGAAGGAGCTCCAAGGGCCTCTTAGAGTAGATGATAGTCGTGGGACGGTGAGCCATTTCATGAAGCTTTCCTTCAATACAAGCACTACAAGCACGGTGACTAGCAAAACTCACATTTGTTAGTCCACGAACATGGTCACCTTTGAGGATACTTTGGAAAGATTTCATATTGACATGGGCTAGCCGATGATGCCAAAGCCAACCCACGTTAAGTTTAGACATTAGACAAGTCGCAGTCTTAGTGGGTCGCTCCAAAAGGTTCACCACATAGAGACCATTTTTGACATGTCCAACATAGGCTACTTTAAGAGTCTTGCTCCACAAAAGGGCCACGGTATCAAGACTAAAGAATGTGGCAGAGCCCATAATTGCAAGTTGATGAACAAAAAGCAAATTGTATGCAAGGGACTCAACAAGCATAACCTTATGTATAGATAAATCTTGAGAGATGACCATATTGACAAATCCCAATACCTTAGATGTCGAGGCATCGACACATTGGACATGGGTGGGCATAGATGGAATTGGATGCACATCCACCACCAAGTCTTGCTCCCGGTCATATGATTTGTGGCTCCACTGTCGAGCAACCATGACACCCCACCAGAAGCAAACTCCTACAATAGATCAATCCTTGGATTTAGGTACCCATTTCATAATGGGTCCTTTGAAGTTAGAAACAAGGGTCTTAGGAACCCAAATACCCCATTCAATGTACTCATAATAAGAACTAAGAAATTTAGCATAAACATGACCATAACTAGCATGTCATAAAACATAAGAGGGGTTAAAGTCGCCGGCTTTGTTGGTAGGGACGGTTTTGCCCTTCTTGGCATTTCCACCCCCTTCCTTGTTCTTCTTCTCCTCATGAGTACTCTCACCCTCTTTGACAAAATGTCCTTGAGAGGAGGAGAACACTTTGTATTGTTCTTCTTTTTCTTCTTAGACTTGGGTGCAAATCCAAGTCCCTCCTTTCCTACAACTTCCTTTTGATTACTCAAAAGGTCATTTAGGTTCTTTTCACCTTGGGTGCATGACACAAGGCCCTTCTCTAGTTGTTCTTTCAACTTGGCATTTTCCTCCACAAGATGCACATGCTCACAACAAGGGTTAGTAGCACAAGCATTATCAATTAGAACGAAGGGAGGACAAGTAGAGATCTCCTTGGTTAGTTTTACTTGGAGTTGGTCATGAGACTCCTCAAGAGAGGAATGAACACCTTTCAAGACTTCGTGGGCCTTGTCAAGTGTGTCAAATTATTCCTTGAGTCTATCATGACCAACCCCAAGTGCAACTTTCTCGGTCTTAAGCACACGTGTAAGAACAATAGCGTGATCAAGCTCTTTTTGCAATTTAGCACAATCAATGTTGTGTGACTCCTCAAGAGCCAAACGAAGACCACACTCTTCCTCTAGAGCAATGGAGTTCCACAATCTCATCGGCATATTCACAACTATGTCCCTCCATCTTGGAGATAGTATCCTCATGAGACTCAATGAGATCATTGGCCTCACCAAGTTGTTCCAAAAGAGCAACAAAGTGCTTCTTGGATTCACCTTTGATCTTACACAAGAATTTGTCAAATTCATTCTCATCAAGCTCCACTACTTCACTATCATCAACACAATCTAACAATGAAGGAGCATTAGTGATAGTGGTCTTGATGTCGGGGTTTACCTTATTGATACCTTTGGCCATAAGGCACTTGGCGATGCAGTTCTCGTTGGAGGCGCCGAAGAGAGACACCTTGGGGGAGGAGGTGGCAATGGCCACGGTAGCCGTTGCCATACCCTCACGGCTTGTATCATCCTCGTCATCATCGGAGGTGTACTCTTCAAGTGCCACCAAACCCTTTGAAGGAGCCTTCTTGGTGAATTTTTCTTGCTTGGGGAAGACTTGGCTTTGTCTTTGCGAATGAGCTTACCCCCGTTGTCTTCCCTCTTCTCATAAGGACAATCCACCACAAAGTGACTCACATTGCTGCAATTGTAGCATGTCCTCACTTGTTGCGTGTTCTTGGACCCACTAGAGTTGTTCTTGGAGAAGTTGGGCCTTGAATTTCTCTTGTTGCCCCAAAATTGCCTTAATGCAAGAGCCATGTGCTCGTGATAAGCATACTTTGTGTCTTCGAGGCAACCCTCTTCTTCCTCTTCCATTTCTTCATCCAAAAGTGCCTTGGCTTTCAAGGCAAGGTTGGGCGAGGCTTTGTTTGACCGGACATGAGCTAGAGCATTGTCGGCGGTCTTGTTCATGATATTCATGGCAATGAGCTCATCCAATACTTCACTTGAGGTCAACGAGTGGAAATCCGGCCTTTGACAGATTACAGAAGACATGGCTTTGTTGAATGGCATGATGGCCTTGAGAAACTTACTCTTGATCCAATTGTCATCATTATCCTTGCTCCCATGATCTTGGAGAGCAACATCAAGAGGAGTCACCCTTCGATAGAGATCATGGGGATCCTCATCTTCTAGCATCACAAACTCATCGGCCTCATCAAGTACCACTTCAAAGTTGGACTGTTGAATGATTGAGCTCCCCTTGTACAACACCATGATGTGCTCCCAGCAATCCTTGGCACGAGTGAAGGGGAGCAAGTGAGATAGATCATCGGGAGGAACTGCTGATTGAAGGATGAACAACGTGGAATGATTATATTGATTGTCCACGGTCCGCCTCTTCTCTTGGAGTGAAGTTGCTTGGATCATGTGGGTAGAAGCCTTGTCCAATGATTCTCCACAGATTTGTTGAGCTGTGATTCAAATGAGACTAGATGCGAAAAACCCAATTAGCAAAATTACCTTTAACAAGCTTAGGAGGAGGACCAAGGTTATTAATATGCGATGTAGGGACCGGTCCTCCGTAGACCGGGTGAGGAGGAACCCAGGCAAAGGTTCCCGTCCCATTCTTGTCAAGAGGGGAAGAAGGTTGAGTACCTATAGCCGCATCCTTTTTGGAATTGGCCTCCGACCCCGATGTGGTGGGTTTAGCCACAAGCAACGGATCAGGAGAACTCTTCAACCCCTCAAGCAATTCTTTAAGCATGAACTTGACTTCGATAGTCATGGATGTATTGAGTTAGGTCATAGCCTCATTCAAGTCATCACGTGTGATCGAACTCAACTCCACGACCTCGAGAACTTCATCGCCACTAACACCATCATCAACCATACTCTTCGGGTGGTGAAACCCTTAATAAAGAGACAAGGCTCTGATACCAATTGAAAGGATCGATATGGTTGAGTAGAGGGGGGAGTGAATGGGCAACTACCAATTTTTAGCTTTTCTTAACAAATCAGGATCAGTAACAAAAGGTTCTGTCGTGGGTATAAGTCTGACAGTAGATGTGTAGGGTATGAAAGGATGGGCAGAGCCTTAGCTATAGCGAGGTTGTATGAGTTCAGGCCCCTCTACGGTGGAGGTAAAAGCCCTACGTCTCAGTGCTCTTGGGAGCTTAGTGTCGAGTGGAATATAGGATTACAGTAAATGCCAACCCCTGCACCAGTGGGGAAGAGCGGCTTATATAGAGTGCGCTGCCCTCCACAACGGCCCGGTGGACAGGGGTGGAATAGTGACGAATAAATGCCTACGTTATAGGTAACGTATGCTTTAAATGCTAATAATGGTGTATGAAAACGTATGACCGTTGCCCTCCTGGGAGGTTACGATGTACAGAGTGGAATTCAGTCGGTACGATATATATGCTCCGAATGCTCGTCACCGACTGGATGATGGGGGGTCCTTAGTTCAGTCGGAACTGTCTAAGGGCCTTGCCCTCTATGAAGGGTAGTCCTTGGGTAGGACCTATAGGGCAGGCCTATGACCCTACCCTCGGACTATAACCCCATCATTAGTCCTCGAATGGATCGGGGTTGGAATGACGAAGTGGTGCCTGGAGTACGGATCCGACTGGTATGGATGTGACTTTGGCGTTGTTTGCCTCGATCCATTTTATCCTTTCGACCAGTGATCCGAGTGAATATACCAGTGAAACGAACCGTCAGGGACCGAGTGCTTCCGCGGAATCTTTCGATGTGACCGGTCAAACTGACAGCGGCGGATTTTCTAGGATCTTCAAATTTTGGTTGCCGCGCGCTTAGTGGGGATGTCGACATCGTCATCGAGTAGTTTCTGCCGCCTCGATTACCGCACCTTTATCTTCTCCACTAATATCGCAACAGCCAGTTGGGGGATAAGATTTCGGGGCCACCTGTTAGTGACCCAGTCGGAACCTTATTTAAGCCTCTCCGGCGGGGGTTTCTTGTTGCGCTGCCCTTGTTACTCGCACTCGCCCCGCTTCTCCCGTAGCTCCCTGCGCGTTCCAATCCTCCTCCTTCCTCTCCTCCTCTACGGATCTGCTGCCTTCACCATGACGAAGGGGCAAACGAGCAAGCTCGAGTCGCAGAAGAAGAAGAAGAAGGCGGCGGCCCCTGCTCAGCGGCGACAGCGAGCACTACCGGCGGGTTGGATCCAGGGGGATTTCCTCCCCTCCACGGTGACGGAGGACGACCTGCTGGAGCTGGTGGAGCAAGGCATGATTGCCAACAAGTCGTGGAGGCTGCCGACGGAGGGCGAGACGGAGCCGGCGCCGCAGGAGGGAGAGCGCGTCTTGCTTCTCAGCCACGTGTACAGGGGCTTCTCCTTGGCTCCCCACCCCTTCTTTAGAGGTATTATGAATCACTTCGGGGCGCAGCTCCATCATTTTCCTCCCAACGCGATAGCCCATCTCGCCGCATTCGTCACTCTGTGCGAGTGCTTTATTGGATGTCCCCCCCATTGGGGGCTCTTTAAGTACATCTTCTCCGCTAGGTCTCAGACTGTCAAAAACCTTAGCCAGTCGGACAATAAAACCCATCTCCTCCAGCTCTGCGGGGGCTTAGGCTTCCAAAAGAAAACGAAGAGTAGCTACCCCCCTCTCCAGTTGTCCGAGTCAGTTAGGAAGTGGCAGTCGACCTGGTTCTACTGCCAGGACATAGCTTGTCCGAATGCTGCGACTGGGTTGCCGCCTTTTAGCCTAGACCGTCCGGCTCCTCCCAGGCAACTTGCGCTCTCAAAGTTGGAAAAGATCCAGATCCAGCCTCTGGTCGACGCGCTGATAGCCGTCGTCCGTAAGGGAGTCACCGGAACAGACTTGCTGGAGACTTTTCTGGGTCGGCGCATCCAGCCGCTGCAAGCCCGACACCATGCCATGTGGCACTATGTGGGGCCTGAGGATTCCACTCGGACTCACCCAGAGTGCGTGACCGGGGAGACGGTGACAGCGTGGGTCCGCGGCATCACAGGCGCAAGCGACAACCCCCAAGGAGCCCGGCGAGTGAGGCCCTTCCGCGCCGATAACCCTCCTCCGAATGAGGTGAGCGCATCTTGTCGAGTGCTTTCAATCTTCTTAGATTTATCGCTTTTCTTGTGTCGCCGCTTGGTGTCTGACGTTGTCGACTGTATTTTGTGCAGGAGTGGACCAACTGGCATTCTCCCGTCTCGAATGGGAATCCCGCTGAGGAAGAGGAGGGCAGCCAGGAGGGCAACGTGGATAGCGCCGAGTACGTCTCCGATAGTGGGGAGACGGAGGAGGAGTCTGAAGAGGAGGAGGGGGAGGTTGGGGAGCAGAGCTCGCCACCCCCACCATCAGAGCCTCGAACTAAGCGCCGTCACGAACCCGCGGCTCCGTCGGCTCCTCCAGTAGCTCCGAGTGCTCTGCCTGCTTCTCCCGTGGCTCCGAGTGCTCCGCCAGCTCCTCCCATGGCTCCGAGTGCTCGGAGCGTGAAGAGGACCAGGGACGCTGCTGCCGAGCCCACGGACCAACCGTCCAAGGTGGCCAAACCGAGTGGGTCCAAGCCTCGGAAAGCTTTGCCTCGGATGAGGATCACTGTTCCAGTTGCCTCAGCGTAAGTGTCTTGTTCTCCCATCTTCTTTCAATATTTGATTGAATTCATGCTTATCGGTCGAGTGGATTTTACTCGACAGAGCTGCTACCTCCGCCACCTCTCTGCCGCGCGAGGACGATGATCCCATGGATACGGATAACGCTGCCACATCCCAGCAAGGTACGTTGTGACGACTCCGAGAGTTTGCATTATTGTTTCACGAGTGCTGTCTTTAATCTTGCCCAATTCTGTAACCTCATGTTGTTCAGTCGGGCTTCCTTCGGAGGTGATTCATCTGGAGGAGGACGACCAAAGGGGATCAGGGCCAACTTTGGCGCCTGTCCTTGAGGTTGTTCCATCTGCTGCTGCTCCCACCATGGACGCGTCGCCGATCGAGCCGATGCCGTCGACTAAGGCGGTGCTCCTCGCGGCGGAACCGAGTGGAGCGGGACTTTGGATGCCCAAGGAGTCTTTTGTCGTGCCAGGTCCATCGACCGTCCAGTACGACGCCCGACACCTCCCAGAAGACTAAGTGGGAGCCGCCAAGGAGGCCATGGTGCAGGTGGAGTTGATGGTGGGTGATGCCAAGGGAGCGTATGACTCCATCGCGTCTTTGTACAAGAGAAGCTTGGAGCTCCGAGACGATATCTGAGTAAGTGCGCTAGTAAGTGTTTACTTCCCTCTTGTAACCCATTGGGGGTTTAAGTGATATACTCGGATACAGTAGGATTATTTTGCAGTGGGTTCACTCAGAGTGAACCTAGTGGGTGTAGTCCCCGAGACTTCTGTCGAGTGCTTGCACCGGCAGTTGTCTTTATATGTATTTCCCGTTACCTGAGCAGATCAGAGCTGGTCTGCCCGAATATTACCAGTGGGGGCACTCAGAGTGCATCCACTAGATGTAGTCCCCGAGAGTAGTGTTACTCAGGTCGGGTAATAGCATTCTCGTAGATTTGTCTGTTTGTCATGGAGCTCAATAGGGCCGACCTGTTCGAGCTTCATGCCAATGGGGTCACTCTTAGTGAACCCACTGGGTGTAGTCCTCGAGACCGCTGTCGAGTGCTTGCATCGGCAGGGGTCTGAAGAATTTTGATTGTTTTGTTTGTTTTCCTTGTTGAATGTGTCTGATCTTCCCTTTGTGCTGATTTGGCAGAAGACTTGCGAAATGGGATCCGCGTACAATGCTCTGAAGGCTGAAAAGATTCAGCTTGCTGCGGAATTGGAGGCGGCTGTGAATGACTTGGCTGGTGTGAAGGGGGCTCTTGCTGACCAAGAGAAGGCTTTGGAGGAGTCCCGGGAGACCAACAAGGGATTGGAGGCCGAAATTGAGAAAATGGGCAAGCAAAGAACTGAACTGATGGGTCGGATGAAGGTGATGAACCGTCGATGCATTTCGCAGGAGAAGTATGTCAATGGCTGGGCAAGGAAGATGATTGCACTGCTCGGTGGTAAGCTTTTTGCCGAGTGCTTCTTGACGTTGTAATTCATCCTGCGCTTACTTTCTGCTCGTCTTTTCTTTGCAGATTTTTGTCTGGACGCTGAGGCTGAAGCAGCCGACATTGAACGGTCGGTTGTTCGGAACGTTCCACTCGACGACGAAGCCAATCAGGACATGCTCCGAGCACATATTCGCCTTGGCAGAGTGGGAACTTTCATCGGCCGTCTGAGAGAAGTCATCGGCCGAATCGACAAGGAGCTGTGGCCCGAAGACGATTCCCGGCAGGAAATAGAAGGGTTGATGACTCGGCTAGAGGACGTCCCGAACAGAGTGCAGGCATGGAAGAAGTCTGCCGCTCGTTGTGGTGTGGACGTGGCGCTATCGCTGGTCCGAGTGCACTGCAAGGAAGCTCGTGAAGAAAAGCTGAAGGCGTTGCAGGTCGCCAACACCAAGAAGCTTCGATTCGAAGATTTCATGGAGACCTTCCTGGAGACAGCCACTCGTATCGCGGACGGGATCGACCTTGAGACTTTTGTGGAGCCTGCCAGTCCCGGTGCCAGTCCTGATGACGCTTGAAAAACTTTACCTCGGTATGCCGAGTGGCATCTGTATCAAACTTGGGCCACTGCTGTTGGCCGTCACATTCGTGGTTCGGTGTGGATAAGCTTGATCCACACCGAGCCGACTATCGTAGATCCAACTTTGAATTCGAATCGAATATTTTGCTCTTCTTTCGCCAAGTTTTTTTTGACACGATTTTGGCTCGTGGTTTTTGTTTGGTGTTTCTTGGTGAAGCCAATGGCAAACATGCGGAGCATGTAATTGTCAGTTGTCTTCACATCCACATGAGCCTCAATGAGGGTCTGCTAAGCCTCCGAGTGGATCTCGAGGATACACTCGAAGGAAGCTTTTTTACTTAGGCGATTCTGGATCGCAGCTAAGTCCCCGAGTGCGGCATCTCGTGCGCACTCGGAGTGAGTTGATACTCATGTAGTTGTCAGTTGTCTTCACATCCACATGAGCCTCAATGAGGGTCTGCTAAGCCTCCGAGTGGATCTCGAGGATACACTCGAAGGAAGCTTTTTACTTAGGCGATTCTGGATCGCAGGTAAGTCTCCGAGTGCGGCTTTTAGTGCGCAGTTGGAGAGAGTTTTTTACTTAGGCGACTCTGGGTCGCAACTAAGTCCCCGAGTGCGGCTGTGAGTGCACACTTGGAGAGAGTTTTTTACTTAGGCGACTCTGGGTCGCAGCTAAGTCCCCGAGTGCGGCTGTTAGTGCACACTCGGAGGGAGTTTTTTACTTAGGCGACTCTGGGTCGCAGCTAAGTCCCCGAGTGCGGCTTTTGGTGCGCACTCGGAGCGAGTTTGTACTTAGGCGATTCTGGGTCGCAGCTAAGTCTCCGAGTGCGGCTTTTAGGGCACACTCGGAGAGAGTTTTTTTACTTAGGCGACTCTGGGTCGCAGCTAAGTCCACGAGTGCGGCTGTTAGCACACACTCGAAGAGAGTTTTTTACTTAGGCGACTCTGGGTCGCAGCTAAGTCCCCGAGTGCAGCTGTTAGTGCACACTCGGAGAGAGTTTTTTACTTAGGCGACTCTGGGTCGCAGCTAAGTCCCCGAGTGCAGCTGTTAGCGCACACTCGGAGAGAGTTTTTTACTTAGGCGACTCTGGGTCGCAGCTAAGTCCCCGAGTGCAGCTGTTAGCGCACACTCGGAGAGAGTTTTTTAGACCGGAGTCTGCAAACGCGGAAGAATTTTGGACCTGCAAAAAATCAGTCTGCTTTGTATTACTTCAATGATACTTGTTCTTTACATTGCCTCCGTCGGCGGTCACATGTAGTAGCGCTTCAGGAGATCTCCGTTCCATGCTCGCGGCTCGTCTGTTTCCCTGTCGAGGTTGTAGAGTCGATATGCTCCGTTCTTCAGCACCTTAGAGATGATGAAGGGTCCTTCCCAGGCGGGAGCCAACTTGTGAGGCCTCTGCTGGTCCACTCGGAGCACCAGGTCGCCTGCTTGGAATGTGCGACTCCTGACGTGCCGCGCGTGAAAACGCCACAGATCTTGTTGATAAATTGTTGAGTGAGTCAGTGCCATCTCGCACTCTTCTTCTAGTAGATCCACTCCGTCTTGCCTGGCCTGCTCCGCTTCGGCTTCGGAGAAGAGTTCGACTCGTGGAGAGTTGTGAAGCAAGTCACTCGGAAGGACTGCCTCTGCTCCATAAACGAGGAAGAACGGGGATCACCCTGTAGATCTATTCGGAGTTGTGCGGAGGCCCCACAACACCGAAGGCAGCTCGGTGACCCATGCACCGGCGGCATGTCCAACTTCTCGCAGGAGTCGAGGCTTCAACCCTTGAAGAATAAGTCCGTTCGCTCGCTCTGCTTGCCCGTTGGTTTGAGGGTGCGCCACAGATGCAAAATCCACTCGGATACCTTGGCCTATGCAAAAACCTTTGAATCTGTCCGAGTCAAAGTTTGTGCCATTGTCATTGATTATGTTGTGCGGGACTCCAAATCTGGAGATGATGTCTCTGACAAATTTGATGGCCGTAAGGGCGTCGAGCTTCTTGATGGACTTGGCTTCAATCCACTTGGTGAACTTGTCGACTGCCACCAACAAATGAGTGAATCCCCCTTGGCTAGTTCTGAACGGACCGACTGTATCTAATCCCCACACTGCGAACGGCCAAACAAGAGGGATTGTCTTCAGCGCAGACGTTGGCTTGTGGGACTTGTTCGAATAGAACTGACAGCCTTCGCATCGGTCGACCATATCCTTTGCCATTTCATTCGCCTGCAACCAGAAGAAGCCAGCTCTGAATGCTTTGGCGACGATTTCTCTTGAGGAGGCATGATGGCCGCAAGTTCCCGAGTGAATTTCTTCCAGGATTAACTGTCCCTTCTCAGGGGAGATGCATCGCTGAAGGACTCCTGAAACACTTTCCTTGTACAACTGGCCATCAATGACGGTGAAGGACTTCGACCTGCGGACGATCTGCCTCGCTTGGACTTCGTCCTCTGGTAATTCTTGCCTTAGGATGTACGCAATGAATGGCACTGTCCAATCGGGGATGATAGCAAGAATCTCCATGATCAAATCAACTACAGCGGGGACCTCGACTTCAATCGGATCTGTTGAACTCTTCGGTTGTACCGGTTCCTCTGTAAAAGGACCTTCTTTCACCGAAGGGAGATGCAGGTGCTCGAGGCAGACATCACACGGGACTGGTCTCCGAGTGGATCCGAGTTTTGCCAACTCATCAGCTGCTTGGTTTTTCAGTCGCGGAACATGGTGAAGTTCCAGACCTTCAAACTTCTTCTCGAGCTTCCTTACTGCATTGCAGTATGCAGTCATGGTGGGGTTCCTGACATCCCACTCCTTCATCACTTGATTAACCACCAAATCTGAATCGCCATAGACCATCAGGCGACGGACGCCGAGTGAGATGGCCATGCGCAATCCATAAAGGAGAGCTTCATACTCTGCCTCATTGTTGGAGGAATCGAAATGTATCTGCAACACATACTTAAGTTTATCACCTTTTGGCGATATGATTACTACGCCAGCGCCGGAGCCATTCAACATCTTGGACCCATCGAAGAACATAGTCCAATGAGCCGAGTAGATGTGAGTCGGTTGCTGCTGTTCTACCCATTCTGCTATGAAGTCAGCTAGAGCTTGCGACTTTATATCCTTCTTGGCTTCGAACTTGATGTCGCAGTATAACTTCTGCATAGCCCACTTCACCACTCGGCCTGATGCGTCTCGATTGTGGAGGATTTCCGACAACGGAGCATCAGAAACGACAGACACCGAGTGGTCTTGGAAATAGTGAGCCACCTTCTTTGCAGTCATGTAGATCCCATAAATAAGCTTTTGATAATGGGGATACCTCTACTTGGAAGGAGTTAGGACTTCGGAGCCATAATATACTGGCCGCTGAACCTTGTACGCTTTGCCTTCTTCTTCACGTTCGACTGTGAGAACAGTGCTCACGACTTGATTTGTAGCCGCGATGTACAGAAGAAGGGGTTCTTTACTGAGCGGGGCAGTAAGAACCGGCGGGGTGGAAAGCAGGGCTTTGAGGTCATCGAATGCAATCTGGGCTGCGTCTGTCCACTCGAAAGTATCTGATTTCTTCATGAGTCGGTACAAAGGTAACGCCTTCTCGCCGAGTCGAGCGATAAACCTGCTCAAAGCCGCTAGGCAACCTATGAGCCTTTGAACATCATGTATTCTGACCGGCCGCTCCATTCGGACGATGGTCCCGATCTTTTCGAGGTTGACATCGATTCCTCGTTCGGAAACGAAGAAACCGAGTAACTTTCTGCTGGGAACACTGAATGAACACTTGGCAGGGTTGAGCTTGATATCGTACCTACGAAGGTTGGCGAATGTTTCTGCCAAGTCAGTCAGCAGGTCGGAACCTTTGCGTGACTTGACTACGATATCGTCCATATATGCCTCCACATTTCGACCGATCTGGTCAAGGAGGCATTTCTGGATCATGCGCATAAAAGTTGCTCCTGCATTCTTCAACCGAATGGCATAGTGATGTAGCAGAAACACCCGAATGGGGTGATGAAGGCTGTTTTTAATTCATCCGGACCATACAGACGGATCTGATGATAGCCCGAATAGGCATCAAGGAATGATAAACGCTCGCAGCCCACAGTCGAATCAACAATTTGATCAATGCGGGGGAGCGGGAAATGATCTTTTGGGTAGACCTTATTGAGATGCTTGAAGTCGATGCACATACGGAGGGACTTGTCCTTCTTGGGCACCATGACAACATTGGCGAGCCACTTGGAGTGGTGCACCTCGCGAATGAAGTTGGCTGCCAAAAGTTTAGCCACCTCCTCTCCGATTGCCTTCCTTTTGTGCGCGGCGGACCGACGCAGGCGTTCTCGGACGGGCCGAGCGGTAAGATCCACATGCAGTCTGTGCTCAGCCAACTCCCTAGGTACACCTGGCATGTCACCGGGCTTCCATGCGAAAATGTCCCAGTTCTCACGGAGGAATTGGATGAGCTCGGCTTCCTATTTTGGATCAAGGGTGGTGGAGATGTTCGTCGGGGCGGCGGTGTCGTCCGTCGGGTGGATGCTGACTTTCTTCGTGTCGCCCGCCGACTGGAATACGGACTCCGAAGCTGGGTTCTTCGAACGCATCAAGTCAGCGGGGTCGGCTGTCTTCTTGTACTCATCCAGCTCGAGGATAGCCATCTGCTGATCGGCAATCCGCGATCCCTGCTGTAGACTCTCTTCGGCCCGCTGCCGATTGCCTGTAATCGTGATCACACCTTTGGGACCCGACATCTTCAGCTTCAAATACACGTAACATGGATGGGCCATGAAACGTGCATACGCCGGGCGGCCCAGAATCGCGTGGTATGCACTCTCGAAGTCCACCACCTCGAATGTCAGCTTTTCCTTGCGGAAGTTCTTGTCGGAGCCGAAAACGACGTCCAATGCGATCTGGCCGAGTGACTTGGCCTTTCGTCCTGGGACAACTCCGTGGAACTGCATGCTGCTCTTGCTAAGTTTGGACAGCGGAATGCCCATCCCCTTGAGAGTGTTAGCGTACATGATGTTCAAGCCGCTGCCGCCATCCATGAGGACTTTGCGCAGTCGGACTCCTTCCACCACCAGGTCGACTACCAGAGCTTGCCTTCCCGGGGTGGGCACGTGTGCTGGATGATCCGACTGATCAAAGATGATCGCAGTCTGAGACCATTTGAGGAACGTGGGGTTGGTTGGGGTGGCCATGTTCACCTCCCTGTTCACCAGCTTCAGTCGACTCTTGCTTTCTACGTCATCAAAAATCATCAATGTTGCGTGGACTTGGGGGAACGGATCCTCCTTGTCCTCATCATCCTGCTCATTGTCCTTTTCACTCGGCTGCCCTTCGCCGAACCCTTGGATCAGGAGGCGACATTGCCGAGTGGTGTGCTTCGGGAATAAGGCGTTGCCTTCCTCGTCCATCTTCGTGTGGATTGGACATGGTTGATCCGGGATGGAGTTCCCGAACTGCTTCTTCTTGGGGGTGTACTAAGCTTTCCCCTTGCCCTTGAACTTGGCATTTGTAACGGCAGCTGCCTCTGCCTGTGGAGTGGACGGAGCTTTCTACTTTTGCTTCCGATTGTTGTTCCCATCTCCGTCGGCGACTACCTTGTGCTTGCCGCTACGTATGCGGTCCTCTTCTTCGCCATTCGCATAGCGTGCGGCTATCTCCATCATCTTGCTCATAGAGATGTCGCCTGTCCGATCAAACTTCAGGTACAGATCTCTGTACCGCACGCCTGCCTTGAAGGCGCAGACTGCTTGATGCTCTGTGACGTTCTCCACCGCGTGGTAGAGGGTCGTCCAATGCTGAATGAAATCGCGCAGGGGCTCATTCTGCTTCTGGACACAGTGCTGGAGCTCCACGAGACCAGCAGGGCGTTTGCACGTGCCCTCGAAGGTCCTGATGAACACTCGGGACAGATCTGCCCAGCTGTAGATGCTTGATGGAGCCAACTGGTTCAGCCACGCTCGTGCCGAGCCGTCGAGCATCAGGGGGAGATGTTTCATGGCGACCTGGTCATCTCCGCCACCGATTTGGACCGCCACTCGGTAATCGTCCAGCCACGTTTCTGGCTTAGATTCTCATGTGAACTTGCTGATCCCCGTCGCCAATCGGAAGTTGGGAGGGATGTCAGCCGAACGGATGGCCCGACTGAAGCACTCGGGGCCAGAGACAATGGTCCTGCTTCCACTCGGACGGTCTCTATTGTGACCATCACGGTGGGCTCGACTCCTGTCGACCTTCCTCTGGGCGATGTACCCTCTTGCGTCGGGCCTTGGATCATACGTGTCACCGACTGAACGCCGATCATCGTGATGTCGGGGCCCGTAAGGCCCACCCCGCGGAGGGGTGCGTGAACGGCGACGATCTTCGGGATTCGTGGAACGGCTGCCCCCTCTGCGTCGCTGATGAGAGTGGGGGCTGTAAACTGACCGATGCGTGTTCGCGTGAACATAACTGTTGTGGATCCTGTTGTGCGACTGGGAGACCGCCGAATTCTGCTGCTGTGCCGTGTGCAACAAGGCATGAATCTGCTCGATCCCTCTACCAGCCTCTGAATGAGTCGGTTGGAGGGAATCGGCTATCTTGGCAGCGGCAGCCAGGTGGAGGACGGGTGTGCGGAACACGTCCACGTTGCTCTCACGAGTGCGTCGACTGGCAGAACGGTGGGGTTGACGGCGAGCCCCGGATGACTCGCCGAACTCGTGCTCGTTCTGACCAGTCCGGCGGAGACTTTCATGGGAATTGGCCATGAGAACTTCGGCTGTAGGCCCACGACCCAAGTACTCGGAAGGTAACTCAGTCGGAACTGAGGCCAAGCACTGGGACGGCGGCGCAACCACAACCGACTCAAGGACCGCCACTTGAGAGGACGCGTTCTGGCGCGCCTGGGCATGTCGCACCCAACGCTGGAGCCGCGGACGGCGGGACCGCTTGTTGCGGCACGTGATGGGGGCGAAGGTCGACACCGGGGCCGACTGCTGAAGAAGAAGGACTCCGCGGGCACCGGCACGGAAGTGCGTAGCCCCGCGACCGGGGAGCGCCTCGGCGTCGAGAGGCGCATCCTGAAGCCATGCCGAATCGTCGACGATGAAGGAGAGTGCACCGAAGAGGATCTCACGACCCAAGCTCAAATCTCCACCGGACAACATGACGAAAATATGAAGTTGCAAACTCACCGGAAGTCGCTTAGACGCCTGCCCCACGGTGGGCGCCAACTGTCATGGGTATAAGTCTGACAATAGATGTGTAGGGTACGAAAGGATGGGCAGAGCCTTAGCTATGGCGAGGTTGTATGAGTTCAGGCCCCTCTATGGTGGAGGTAAAAGCCCTACGTCTCAGTGCTCTTGGGAGCTTAGTGTCGAGTGGAATATAGGATTACAGTAAATGCCAACCCCTGCACCAGTGGGGAAGAGCGGCTTATATAGAGTGCACTGCCCTCCACAACGGCCCGGTGGACAGGGGTGGAATAGTGGCGAATAAATGCCTACGTTACAGGTAATGTATGCTTTAAATGCTAATAATGGTGTATGAAAACGTATGACCGTTTCCCTCCTGGGAGGTTACTATGTACAGAGTGGAATTCAGTCGGTACGATAAATATGCTCCGAATGCTCGTCACCGACTAGATGATGGGGGTCCTTAGTTCAGTCGAAACTGTCTAAGGGCCTTGCCCTCTATGAAGGGTAGTCCTTGGGTAGGATCTATAGGGCAGGCCTATGACCCTACCCTGGGACTATAACCCCATCAGGTTCTCTAGATGAACAACTAGGTGAGCAACCTATATGATGCTAACAACAACAAAAACAAGTGCAAGCAAGAAATACTACTCAACAATAGCAAGCAGAAAGTAAAGGTAATAGATAACCACAAGTGGAGCTGGTGGAGACGAGGATGTGTTACCAAAGTTCCTTCCCTTTGACAGGAAGTACGTCTCCGTTGGAGCGGTGTGGAGGCACAATGCTCCACAAGAAGCCATTAGGGCCACCATATTCTCCTCACGCCCTCACAGAATGCGAGATGCCATGATTCCACTAGTGGTTCCCTTGAAGGCGGCTACTAGACCTTTACAAACAAGGTTGGGGCTATCTCCACACAAAGTTTGGAGGCTCCCAACAAGACAACAAAGCTTCACCACAATGGAATGTGGCTGCGGGGTGACCTCAACTGTCTAGGGTGCTCAAACACTCAAGAGTAACAAGATCCACAAGGGATTAGTGGGGGGAACCAAATATCTCTTGGTGGAAGTGTAGATCTAGGCCTTCTCAACCAATCCCTAGAAAATCAACAAGTTTGATTGGCTAGGGAGAGAGATCGGGCGAAAATGAGATTTGGAGCAACAATGGAGCTTGGGAAGAGCAGAGGTGGTCTTCTTGGCGGAAGAAGACCCCCTTTATATAGTGGGGGAAAGAATCCAACTATTACACCCACTGTCAGCCCAAGCACAACGGCACTACCGCTGCCTAGTGCGGTACTACCGCATCCAGGTGCAGTACTACCGTACACAAGGTGGTGGCAGAAGGAGGAACTACTGCGCGGGGCAACGAGCGGTAGAACCACCAGAGCGGTACTACCGCGCACCCATACGATACTACAGCAGGGTAGGGTCCATCTACCATAGAAGTAAAAGATTACTTTTGTGTGTACCTCCGCTCAGACTGCGGCTGTGCAAACGTTCGACGCGGTAGTACCGCAACTATGTCTGGTACTACCGCTTGAGGGCGGTAGTAAAAAACTACATCCGCACATACTACCATAGGTGCTTGCAATAGCGGCTAGTGACATCGGTACTACCGCTGGCACGTGCGGTACTACCGCTCCCTTTAGCGATACTGCCGCTAGGCACTGAGAAGAAGCATCTTGCTGCTTTCACTTTGCACAAACAAAGGGGAACGTACTGGAGCTCCATTGAAGCGAAGGAAAGGTGGTGAAAAATAACAAATGTGGACGTGTCGATCCCACCCAAACCTTTCCGAAGAGGACCCCCTCTTAATAGTACAACTTTCCTACGACTCAAATCCACTGAAAAGAAACATAGAAAGCAACCGTCTTCGATAGATTCCGAGGGGCACCGAATCGTCTTGTGCCGAGACATGAAATATCTGAAATGCTCAATGCACACGATTAGTCCGCAGAAGTATTGTCATCAATCAGCAAAACTACTTGGGGAGAAATATGCCCTAACACCAATCTTGTGGAGTCATCCCGAGGGTGTCGTGGAGCCGTGAGTAGCTTGGGGTTTGGTTGCTTTGCCCCTTTTGGCTGGATTGGTGTTTCACCCTTGGCTCCCTATGGGGTGTTGCGTAGTTGTGGGGATCTTTGATCTGGTTTGAGTGGTGTAGATCGGTAGGTTTTGGTGCAGGAGGGAGTTGAGACAACCGGGTGATCTCTCCATTGTATAAGTCCTACCAGATTCATCATTGTTTCTATGGTGTATTGTTTGTCTTCGGTGGGAACATGGGAAGGTGGGTCTTTGCTGGCCGAATCTTTGGTGTGATAGTGATATGTGGTGGTTCCTACGCAAGGTAGAAATGTTCTTCTTCCTCCATGGTGGCATCACATGGTTGTTTCCTTCTACACCGATGGAGCTCTCGCTCATCCAAGATGTGTTCTTCGTTATCAAACTCCAAACAACTCTGGTGTTTCAAGGGACTTGAGAGACATCAAGGAGTTCTCTTCCATGGAGCACAAATCATGACCCTAATGGTTCATTTCTACATCAAAATTCTTTCTGGGGTGTGTTTTTCTCATAGTCAACTTGTGGGAGTTAGTGGCTATTATTTTCTATTTTGCAAGGTCCTTTATATATGTAAGTGCACCTAGTGCTCCTTAGTGATTTTGGTGTATTGAAGACTTATAGGTTAAGGCACTAATGTGTTTGTGAGTGTACACATGCTCTATAAGTTGTTGAGGAGTTTGAGTTATTCGAAGAACATCGAACCCTAAAAATGAATATCTTCGGCTCAAGACTTTGATAATTCCTCGAAGATTTTGAAAGTGAGGAAATTGGTGTGCTTGAAGATATTGATGCGAGGACTTTGAAGCGTGAAGACTTTTGTTTTCGTAGCTTCATTTACTTTCTTTTGAGTCATAGGAACATTGTACTGTTAAAGGGGGTCAAGGTAAAACTAAGGAAAAGTTTCCAACTGCTGCTCATCTCGAATCCTACACATACACAATCCTTTGAGTGAAGCCTTTGGAAATCTTTTACACTTTAGTCAATTTATTTAGTGACAAAGACAAAAATATTCTGGTCTGTGAGGAAATGGCTCTAACTGAGGAATTAGGATTTCGCTAGTGCGAATTACCTACATGTGAGGAATATGAGAGACATGAGGACTTTCACAGCTTGAATGTTTTGACCATTGCTATGTCGCGCGCCAGCTTTCCCAAACCTTATCCAAATAATGGTCATATCATTGGGGCATTTATATGAAATCATGTCGGGATTGCGCCTAGGCTATAAATAGCCCCCCATAACCACTAGCTGGTTGGCACTCCCAGAGAGAACTTGACACTTTTCATTTGAGAGCAACCCATTCCCCGAAGACTTTGTGAGAAAATCATCAGTGAGGAAAAACCCCAAACTGCCAAACCAAAACCCAGAAACCCAAAGTGATTGAGCATCACTGAAGAGATTGTTCCCGTGTGGAACCGATGCTTGTTACCTTTGAAGACTGTGCATCTTCCATACGGTTAGGTGTCACTAGTCTAGAGCATCCAACAGTAAATTGTGGATTGCCGAGTGACCGAATTTGTGAGGGTTTGGAAGTACGCCCTCAAGACTTACCACGAGTGTTGGGCGAGGACTCTGTGTAAGTGCATCTAGTGCCCCTTAGTGATTTTGGTATATTGAAGACTTATAGGTTAAGATACTAATGTGTTTATTAGTGTACACATGCTCTATAAGTCGCTCATGACTTTGATTTATTTGAAGAATATCGACCCCTAAAAATGTATGTATCGACTGAAGACTTTGGTATTTCCTCCAAGTCTTTGAAAGTGAGGAAATTGGTGTGTCCATGAAGAAATTGATGCGAGAACTTTGAAGCCTGAAGACTTTTGTTTTCATAGTTTCATTTCGTGTATTTCGAGTCACAAGACCACCATACTGTTAAAGGGGTCGAGATAAACTAAGGAAAAGTTTCCAAGTGATGCTCATCTCAAAGCCTACACCTACCCAATCCTTCGAGTGAAGCCTCTAGAAATCTTTTACAGTTTATTCAAATTCTTCAGTGACAGAGACCAAGATCTTCTGGTCTCTAAGGAAGTTTATCTAACTCGGGAGTTAGGTTTTCGCCAGTGCGAATTACCTACTAGTAAGGAACATGTGTGACATGAGGACTTTCCCAGTTGAAACGTTCCGACCGTTGCTGCGCCGTGCGCCACCTGTCCCAAAACCTTATCCACATAACAGTCATATCATTGGAGGCATTTGTGTCATATCATGTTGGGATTGCTCCTAGGCTATAAATAGCCGCCCCCATAACCACTAGCTGGTTGGCTGCTCTGCGAGAGAAACTTACACTTGTTGTTTGAGAGGAACCCATTCCTCGAAGATTTTGAGGGAAAATCAGCAGTGAAGAAAAACCCCAAACACCCAAACCAAAACCCAAAACCCCCAAAGTGATTGAGCATCACCAAAGAGATTTTTCTTGTGTGGAACCAATGCTTGTTATCTTGGAGGATTGTGCATCCTACAGACGGTTAGGCGTCATGGTCTAGAGCATCCAGCAGTCAATTGTGGATCATCGGGTGACCGAGTTTGTGAGGGTTTGGAAGTCCGCCCTAAAGACTTACCATGAGTGTTGGCAAGGACTGTGTGTCCTTAGCTTAAGGAGAATACGTTAAGGACCGTGTGTCCTCGGACTGTGTGTGCTTTGGTTTAAATACCAAGCCGCTCCAAACAAGTCGTACGACTGCCACAATAGTTGGAACTGGGTCATCAAATCATTCTCTTCACTGAGTACCTAGTTCTATTTGCTCAACCCTTTCATTTCATCATTTCTGTGTTAATGAAATTGATCATTATTGTTTGAAGAATTTGACTGAAGACTTTCACAATTTCCTCACCCCAAATTCTCCACTTCACTTGTTCTTCACCTGCATATCGTGAACATGCTACTTGTGCAAATTGTCTGGTTCATTTCATCATGAAGATTATGCTATTGATGTGTTGCACGCTTGACTCAGTACTTTATCCGCTACTCGCGGTTCGTGACTAGGGAATTTCCTCGCAAGGAATTTCCCGAGTGATGAATTCATAAAAATCACATATCCCCCCTCTAGTCGATATAACACACTTTCAATTGGTATGAGAGCAAGGTACTCCCTTGTTCTGTGTGATTTTGGTTTAACAACCTGGAGTTTTAGTTATGTCGACTGCAGGTATGATCAAGCTCACTATGGGCTGTCCTACCTTTGAAGGAATAGACTACCCCTACTTGAAGAACAAGATGCACATGCACCTTGAAGCAATTGACAATGATCTCTGGTATGTTGTGGAAAATGGTGTTACCTCTCTCACCACAACTATCACCGTTGCTGATGTGAAGAGATTCAAGCAACTTGACTCTCAAGCAAAGAATGTCATCTGTGGCCATCTGAGCAAAGGTCAGTATGGGAGAGTGAGTGCCTTTAGCTCTGCAAAGCTTATTTCATAAAGGCTATCCAAGGTCAATGAAGGAATGTCTACTCCACGTGACTCTCGGGTTGATGTTCTTCGCAATCTCTTAAACCGCTTAAAAAGACTCGATAATGAGAGCTGTGAGCAAACCTTCGATCACCTCACTGATATCTCCAATGAGCTACAGGATCTTGGGGCCACAGACATCATTGACCATGAGGTGGTGAAGAAACTGCTGAGATTTCTTGATTCTTCATTTGATACACTGGTTCTGATGATTAAAGAACGAAGAGACGACAAGTTACTTGATCCTGTTAATATTCTTGACAGACTCAATACTCATGAATTCCAACAAGGTGAGAAGAGAGATCTCTATGGACCTAGCTATGGAAGGCCTCATGCGCTGAAGGCAAAGGCTGTTTCCTCGTCTGAAGAAGTAGACTCTGATTGCAGTCTTGGTGATCCTGAAGAACTTGGTCAAGAACTTGCTATGCTCGTGAGGAAATTCCAGAAGTTCCCCAGACGTGGCCAGTTCGGAAAATCTTCAAGAAGATATATGAGAAAATCAGAATCTTCATGTGAGGACTACAAGAAAAGAACATTTCATAAATGTAAGAAGTCTGGTCATTACATTATGATTGTCCTCGCTGGGTGAAGGAATCAAAGAAGAAGAAATACAAGGATGACAGTTTTGATGATTCGAAGAAAAAGAAGAAATCTTCAAAGTCCTCATCTTCAAAGTCCTCACGACACAAGAAGAACTGTTTCAAAAAATCTCGGGCTCTTATTGGCAAGGAAATGGATTCTCAGGAAGAATGTGAAGAATGTGATGAAGAGGAAGGATCTGAAGAGGAGTCAGAGTCGGGTTGTGACATCCTCGACTTTTGCTACAGTGATGATTGTTATTAAGCGACAGTGATCCCACGCTAATGACGCCACGTCATCGTTAATTATGTCAATGAGCTCGTGTTAGTTGAAACCGAATCAAAATTCAAAACTTAAGATTAAAGTCAAACGAGAAAAGATTTTATGTTGTTGAGATAAAAACGTGGGGAGTTATAAAATTCCCTAGCGGATTATAATATCAAATCGGGCACTTTAGGAATTATTGGTAACCCATATATATTTAAAAGTGGAGCTTTAAAATAAATAAATAAATAAATAATAATTAAAAGTATATATAATAAATTATAAAAGAAAGTAAATAAAATTATATAATAAAAGGAATTAGAAAAAAAACTAACTAGAGGAAACCCCCTCGCCCAACTAGGCCTAGTGGCCCAGCCGGCCAAGCTACCAACCCCCGCAGGGGCAAACCCTAGCGACCGAGCCCCCGCTCCCTCGCTCACCCTGCCGCCGCTAGCTCTCACCCGCGAGGCCCCCCGTCCCTGGCGCACCAACCCCCCGCTAGCCTCACCCACCACCCTCTCCCCCACCTACCGCCGAGCCCACCTACCCCACGACCCCCCCACGACCAGTCAACTGCTGATGTCAGCATGACATCATGCTGATGTCATAATAGCATTTTATGAAATTATTTAAATCTGTTTTTAATTCCTAATTATTGAATAAAACTTTAAAAATTAATATAAAATAATCCGTAAGTCACATCAAAAAAATTTCAACATGAAAGTTGATCAGCACAACGAGACGAACCCGGATACACCGTCCATTCGTGTATCACGCGTCCCTAGCATCAAACATGGAACATTTCCATCGTTTCCAGTCTGACCGGTAGTAGCCCGAGACCCGGAAAATATCGTCAGATATTCTTCCGACCCGTCTATGACGGATGTTGCGGCGTTAGCTCATGTCTAGCCTGCATCTTGCCATGTCATGCATTGTGTTGCACTATTGCTATTATTTGTTGTTTCTTCTTCCTCTTCTTACCGATAGACCCCGAGACTGACGCTGCTGTTGGGTACACCTATGACCCTGTCGATCAATGCTTTGCCGCAGAGCAGCAAGGCAAGCAAACCCCCTTGATCATTCCTATATCGCCTATGTCTTTCTTCCTACTGCTTGCATTAGTATTTTGCTACTGTTGTAGATAGCTCCTATATCTGATGCATAGCCTATTTTTGATGAACTGCTACTTTCAGTCATGTACTTTAAATCTGCTTAGTATAGGTGCAGCAGTCATCCCCTCTGACCCCGTAGTTCAGTTGCCCTGCTTGGTTTCAAATCTCGATCCCTGATCAACGAGCCAGACCCGACACAGCACATTGATAAGTCTCCAACGTATCTATAATTTTTGATGGTTTCATGCTATTATCTTGTCAAACTTTGGATGTTTTGCATCCTTTTTATTTATTTTCTGGGACTAACTTGTTAACTCAGTGCCAAGTGCCAGTTCCTATTTTTCCATGTTTTTGACCCCTTTCAGAGGAGATTTTGAAACGGAGTCCAAACGGAAGAAAATCCCCGAAAATATTTTTTCTGGAACGGAAGAAGATTGGAGGACTTGGGGCCAAGCCAGAGGAGCACTAGGGGCCCCACAAGCCCCCACCCCACGGCCAGGGGGGCCGCGTCGTCCAGGCTTGTGGGCCCCCTGGAGGTCCCTTGTCCTAGATCTTGCGCCTATAAATTCTCAAATATTCCCAAAAAAATCAAGAGACGATCGCAATTACTTTTCCACTGCCGCAAGCTTCTGTCTCCGCGAGATCCCATCTGGGGCACGTCCTGGTGCCCTGCCGGAGGGGAGATTCGGACACAGAGGGCTTCTTCATCAACACCATGACCTCTCCAATGATGCGTGAGTAGTTCACCATAGACCTACGGGTCCATAGCTAGTAACTAGATGGCTTCTTCTCTCTCTTGGATCTTCAATACAAAGTTCTCCATGATCTTCATGGAGATTTATCCGATGTAATCTTCTTTTGCGGTGTGTTTGTCGAGATCCGATGAATTGTGGATTTATGATCAGATTATCTATGAATCTTATTTGAGTTTCTTCTGATTTCTCTTATGCATGATTTCATATCCTTGTAATTCTCTTCGAGTTGTGGGTTTTGTTTGGCCAACTAGATCTATGATTCTTGCAATGGGAGAAGTGCTTGATTTTGGGTTCATACCGTGCGGTGACCTCACCCAGTGACAGAAGGGGCAGCGAGGCACGTATCGTGTTGTTGCCATCAAGGTTAAAAAGACGGGGTTTTCATCATTGGTTTGAGATTTCCCTCTACATCATGTCACCTTGCTTAAAGCGTTACTCTGTTCGTCATGAACTCAATACACTAGATGCATGCTGGATAGCGGTCGATGTGTGGAGTAATAGTAGTAGATGCAGAAAGTATCGGTCTACTTGTCTTGGACGTGATGCCTATATGCTAGATCATTGCCTTAAATATCGTCATGACTTTGCGCGGTTCTATCAATTGCTCGACAATAATTTGTTCACCCACCGTGATATTTGCTATTTTGAGAGAAGCCTCTAGTGAACACTATGGCCCCCAGGGTCTACTCCGCACCATATTTTCAGCCTTACACTTTTTAATTCATTGCACTTTCCGCCTTCAGATCTCACATTGCAAACAATTTTGAAGGGATTGACAACGCCTTTGAAGCGTCGGGTGCAAGCTTGTTTGTGTTTGCGCAGGAACTCTGGACTTGACGAGACCCTCCTTCTGGATCGATACCTTGGTTCTCAAACTGAGGGAAATACTTACTGCTCCTGTGCTGCATCACCCTTTCCTCTTCAAGGGAAAAAACCAACGCAAGCCCTGTCTCCGTCGACGTATATATTTTGGCACTGTTGTTTGAGAAGTAGCACACATACACCCCCCTTAGTTGTACGACGCTCCAGAGATACTATCGGGTACCGAGGGTGACACCTCGTTTAGTACTCCTGATGATATCTCTGTAGTATAGCTAGTCGGTCGTGGTTATCGAGGGTGATTCCTCTCTCACCATTCCCGACGATGCCTCTATCATGCAACCCCTCAAGTGTGGGACCCCCGAGGGTGATTCCTCTAAGCCCACCTTGACGGCTACATCGTTCGGAATCCAGCGAGGGTGATACCTCGGATATCCGCCCCCCCCGATGTTACAACCACATAGTTACTCTACCATGTTACTCGGATCATTGGTGTTTAGTTGTTAAGACGGGTGGATTCCCGCGAGATTGTGTCGATGGCCTAATTAAAATGTTAATGGATTTGGGTTTTTGATCTGGGTTGGTCGGAGACCTTTTCGCACTAACCGGCTACGCGGGAATAATTATGGGTACTCGGCGTCACGGTATCAGCCGAAGCTTTTCAGATGTCAGCAATGTAGTGGCGCGTGCCCGAGTGGTCCCGAGATGCATCGTGCTTGTGATTAAGGGATGCTAGGACTAACGTCGGCCGCCCTCGCATCGTGCAGGAGCGCGGAGGGGAACTGGGCCCGTGAACCCTTTGCGCTTAGGATTTAGACCGGCAGGCTGGCCTCTCTGATTAGTCTTAGGTGGGGCTGCGACGTGTCGATATTCCGAGGCCGGGCAGGACCCAGAAAAGTGTGTCCGGCCAGAGTGTTATCGAGCGTGACGGGACATGTGGTGCACCCCTGCAGGGATGAAAATTAACTATTCGGATAGCCGTGTCCACAGTTAGAGGATGACTTGGAGTTGTGCCCTGATCTTATACAACTACAAATGTTACTTAACTAGAATTAGTTTGCCTCGGGATTGCTTCCTCGCAGGGAGTCGAGGGAGGATCTTTGGGCGTGACCTCACTTTAGTATTGATACAACAATATGACTTTTATTTATGTTCCCCTGTTCTACTCTCGTCTATTGCTGCAAGACCCTGAAGATGCTAGTCTTCGATAGGACTAGGCCTTCTCTCTCTATTCTCGCATTGCTGCAGTCAGTCCACATATAACCATTCCCCTTCTTTGATACTGATGCATACTTAGAATAGCCCTGATGTAAGACTTGCGAGTACTTTGGATGAGTACTCACCGCTGCTTTGCTCCCCCTTTGCCCCCTTGATCCGTGCTGCGACCAGATGATGGAGCCCAGGAGATGGAGGTCCCCGCCGACGACGACAGCTACCCTGACGGTGCCTACTACTACGTGGAGGCCGCTGATGATCAGTAGTAGTTAGGAGGTTCCCAGGCAGGAGGCCTCGCCTTGTTCGATCGTTGTATCTTTTGTGCTAGCCTTCTCTAAGGCACCCCATGTGTTATGTCTGTACTCAGATATTGTTGCTTCCGCTGACTCGTGTGTTTATCGAGCTTTCGTATTCTAGCCCTCGAGGCCCCTCGCTTGTAATATGAAGCAGATATTATTTTATTTGTGTCTAGAGTTGTGTTGCGATATCTTCCCCTGAGTCCTTGGATTTGATCGTACGCATTTGCGTGTATGATTAGCGTACGATTAAACCGAGGGCGTCACAAGTTGGTATCAGAGCCGACTGCCTATAGGTAGCCCCCTTTCCAACTCCTTGGCCGAAGTTGAGTCTAGTGTTTGAAAAACTTTACTAACAATGATGTTGTGGCTTACGGGCCCACATCTCAATTGGGTGGTATTAGTATCTTTTACTCCTTTCCTATACTCTGGGTTTTACTCTCTCTTCTCTTTCGGGTCAAAGATTTTACTAACTCTAACATTAGGTTCTCGTAATCACATCGACCCGGAGCGCTGGACTATCTACTCTTTTCTCCTGAATATATATTGCACACATTGTCATTTGACATCCGTCAATCTTATTTTCAGATGTGTCCCGCAAGACAGCACGTGCGCCTGACCCAGGCCACTGAGACGACTGGGTACCTGGCCATATTGGTCGACCTCGTGACCAGGCTGGGATATCGCTGGTACCCCGAGTACACTGTCTTCAAGGACTTCCGCGAGTACAACCAGTACCAGTACCAGGCTGAGGTTTGCATCTTTGACCAGATGGGTGGCAAGACCCTCGAGCGCCTCGTCTTCTGTGGTATTGGAGTGTCGGCCGAGATGGCCGTCCATGATGCGACCTACATCGCTATCACCTGTCTCCGTGGAGCGTACCCTCACCTGGAGGAGAGCCCTTTCAGATACATCCCGCATGCTCCTGCTGGGGATGAGACTCGGTCTGATCTCACTGCTTACGCTTCTGACGTTTGGGAGCGCAGCGACCGATCCTACGTCGCTGTTTGCGCCCCCTACGTGACACGTCGTTACGACATGCGGGTTCTGGTGCAGTATACTGAGGCACTGGATCGTGCTTTTCGAGCTCTCACTGTGGAGCTGTACGCTACGCGCGTTCGTCTTTACGACGCTTGACAGAGCTGCAGCCATCACACTACCCGAGGGTTCCCCCTATGCACATCCGCGAGCCGAGCAGGACAGAGCTACCATCAGCTCTCGAGTGGGCTGCTGTTGGGGGTAGGACACCTACACTTGGACCTCAGCTTCTCGACTGGATGCGGTGCCCTCACCAGAGTCACAACGGGACACAGGGTCCTGTTCGTACCTTCTATCACCGCCAGCTACCAGGATTCGTTCGTCCTCTCCGACGTTGATGTAGCCTTATCGCTATATCTCGTTGTGGTACACTTCCACCGCGTGCCTGCGTGCCGCCTAGTGAGTCCAGGGTATCGTCTAATGCGTCCGGGCTATCACCAAATTTTGAATTTGTAATCGTTAGTCTGTAATCGAACTTATGTATGTGTCTGTATGTCGAACTCAACTACTATGAAGTATCTATTGCATTTCCCTTTCATCATGCTTGATTACTTCATGAATGCGTGCGATGCCTTTGCAATTACTTTGGGCTAAACTACCCCTGTTAAATATTTAACAGGATGGTTAGACCAGCTGGCCGCCCGCGTGCCCCTGCCAACGATGCACCACCCCCGCCTCCTGAGTATATGGCGGGGATGATCCAACAGTTTGAGCTGAACCGCCAGTTTATGCAAGGGCTCATGGATCAGTTCCAAAGGCCGAACATGAACCAACCGAAAGGCGTGACACTGCAAGACTTCTGTCGCCTCAACCCTACGATCTACCGTAGCTCAACTCAGCCTCTTGATGCTGATGACTGGCTCTGTGACATTGCTTACGAGCTGGAGTCTGCCAATGTGCCCCTGGCGAGCTATGTCAAGTTTTCCGCCTACTTCCTGAAGGGTCCCGCTGCTCAATGGTGGGACAGCGACAGGCGCTCTCAGCCCGATGGAATTGTCATCACTTGGGCAGAGTTCAAGGCTGCTTTCCGTGCTCGCTACATTCCTCAGGGAATCATGGACCGAAATAAGCGTGAGTTCCACAACCTGGTCGAGGGCAACAAGACTGTGGATGCTTATCAGCGGGAATTTCTGGACTTATCTCGCTATGCTGAAGAAGACATTGCAACTGATGCACGCAGACAGGAGAAGTTCCATGAAGGCCTCCACCCTGATATCAAGCTGACACTTCTCGTTCAAGACTATGCAGATTTTGCCACCCTGGTGAACAAGGCTATTCAGGTTGAGACTGGTCTGCAGGAATACAAGGATAGCAGCAAGCACAACCGTGACATGGGCTCATCTTCAGGCTCATCTACACAGAAGCGAAAGATCTGGATTCCCAACAACATGTACCATGCACCTGCTCCTGCTCCGAGGCCGTCCTATGCTCCACCTCGCTTGCCTCCTCCACCAACTAGGCAGCCGAGGCTTCCAGCTCCACCGCCTCGAGTTCCTCCTTCCTGTCCTAAGGATGGGCTGTGCTTCAAGTGTGGCCGTCCAGGTCACCGTGCCAAAGACTGCAAGCAGAATCCGAATCAGCTAACACTTCCCTCAACTGACAGTGGCAACAACCAGAACCGCAACTTCAACGCTAAGCGTGCTTATGTTCGTGGTCAGGCCAACAACATTGTTATGGGTCAAGCTCAAGACCAGCCTGCTACCGTGATGGGTACACTTCTCATTAACTCAGTACCTGCTTCTGTATTGTTTGATATAGGAGCATCGCATTCCTTTATGTCGGAAAATTTTGCATTCATGCATGGCATTAAGTACGAAGAGATGAACGTCCCAATAGTGGTAAGCACCCCCTCGGGCCAATGCCGACCCTCCATGGTCTGCTCCAATGTCCCCATTGAAATTGAAGGATTGTAATTCTTTGCCTCTCCCGTGTTATTAAGTTCTTCCAACATTGATCTCATACTGGGGATGGACTGGTTGAAAGCTCATACGGCATCGGTCGTTTGTGCCACCAAGACCGTCCACCTCCTACACCCTTCAGATGAATTAATAAGCTACCATCCTCATCTCGTCCGAAATGTTGAGGCACAGCTATATGCCTTGAATGCATTAAATGCGTCACCTCTTGAAGGGATTGAAACATTCCAGTGGTCCGAGAATTCCAAGATGTCTTTCGAGAAGAACTTCCGGGGATCCCCCCTGCTCGAACTGTCGAGTTTGTCATTGACTTGGTACCCGGTACCACTCCTATTGCCAAGCGTCCTTATAAAATGCCTCCACACGAACTTCTTGAACTTAAGCAAGAAATTGACAACTCGCTTCGTCTGGATTTCATTCGTCCGAGTTCCTCTGCTTGGGGAGCACCTTCTCTCTTTGTTAAGAAGAAGTATGGGACAAATCGATTGGTTCAAGACTATCGTCCTATCAATCATGCCACTATTCAAAATAAATATCCTCTCCCTCGGATAAATGATTTGTATGATCAACTTGCTGGTTCCATCGTCTTCTCTAAGCTCGACTTGAGGTTGGGATACCACCAGATCCGTGTTCGCAAAGAGGATATTCCAAAGACCGCCTTTGTTACTCGATATGGATCATACGAGTACACCGTCATGTCCTTCGGCTTAACCAATGCACCGGCAACCTTCTTTCGGTTGATGAATTATATATTCATGGACTACCTCGACAAGTTCGTCGTGGTATATCTCGATGATATTCTGGTATTTTCGAAGAATAAAGAGGAACATCCCGAACACCTTCGTCTTGTACTGGATAAGTTCAGGAGCATAAACTCTATGCGAAGTATTCCAAATGTGAATTCTAGCTAGACGAAGTGACTTACCTTGGTCATGTGATTTCTGATACGTCTCAAACGTATCTATAATTTTTGATGGTTTCACGCTGTTATCTTGTCTTCTTTGGTTGTTTTATGTACCTTCTATATCTTTTTTGGGACTAACTTATTAATTCAGTGCCAAGTGCCAGTTCCTGTTTTTTCCGTGTTTTTGACTCTTTTCAGATCTGATTTTGGAACGGAGGTCAAACGGAAGAAAAACCCCGAAATAATTTTTTCCCGAACAGAAGAAGACCGGGGGGCTTTGGGCCAAGCCAGGTGGGCTCCAGGGAGCCCACAAGCTCCCACCACGCCACCAGGGGGGAGGCGGCGGTGGGCAAGCTTGTGGCCTCCCTGGCCGCCCCTTGACCTGGGTCTTTGGCCTATAAATTCCCAAATATTCTGCAAGAAATCAGGGGAGCCTCGAAAATACTTTTCCGCCGTCGCAAGCTTCCGTTTCCGTGAGATCTCATCTGGAGACCCTTCTCGGCACCCTGTCGGAGGGGACTTTGGAGTTGGAGCGCTTCTTCATCATCATCATCGCCCCTCCAATGACTCGTGAGTAGTTCACTTCAGACCTACGGGTCCGTAGTTAGTAGCTAGATGGCTTCTCCTCTCTCTTGGATCTTCAATACAAAGTCCTCCATGATCTTCATGGAGATCTATTCGATGTAATCTTCTTTGGCGATGTGTTTGTCGAGATCCGATGAATTGTGGATTTGTGATTAGATTATCTATGATATATATTTGAGTCTTTGCTGATTTCTTATATGCATGATTTGATATCCTTGTAAGTCTCTCCGAGTCTTGGGTTTTGTTTGGCCAACTAGATCTATGATTCTTGCAATGGGAGAAATGCTTGGTTTTGGGTTCTACCATGTAGTGACCTTTCCCAGTGACAGTAGGGGTAGCAAGGCACACATCAAGTAGTTGCCATCAAGGGTAAAAATATGGGGTTTTTATCATTGGTTTGAGATTATCCCTCTACATCATGTCATCTTGCTTAAGGCGTTACTCTGTTCTTATGGACTTAATACACTAGATGCATGCTGGATAGCGGTCGACGTGTGGAGTAATAGTAGTAGATGCAGAAAGTATCGGTCTACTTGTTTCGGACGTGATGCCTATAGATATAATCATCGCATAGATATCGTCATGACTTTGCGCGGTTCTATCAATTGCTCGATAGTAATTTGTTCACCCACCGTCTACTTGCTTTCATGAGAGAAGCCACTAGTAAACACTATGCCCCCGGGTCAATTCACATCCATCGTTTACACCTCCGCTTTTACTTTGTTTTGTTACTTTGTTGCTTTCAGTTCTCACTTGGCAAACAATCTATAGGGATTGACAATCCCTTCATAGCGTTGAGAGCAAGTTTTTGTGTTTGTGCAGTATCTTGAGATACTCCTCGACAACCCCTTCATAGCGTTGAGAGCAAGTTTTTGTGTTTGTGCAGGATCTTGAGATACTCCTCCACTGAATTGATACCTTGGTTCTCAAACTGAGGGAAGTACTTACCACCGCTATGCTACATCACCCTTTCCGCTTCGAGGGAACACCAACGCAAGGCTCCAAGGCCATGGGGGAAATCCTTTGCATACTTGCCTAGGAAGTCCCTTAAGGCGTAGCCGCAGCTGAAGGATCCCTGGTGCCGTTGTTGATGAGTATCAAGCAACACTCCTATTTCTGGCGCCATGGGAAGGTCTTTTGTTGCAGTAGCAATTTCCAAGGATGGTATTGCAGTCAACCCCGAACGAATTCAAGCTATTCTTGACTGGACTCCCCCGAAGAATGTCAAGCAAGTCAGAAGTTTTCTCGGACTCGCCTGCTATTGCCGTCGATTCGTCAAGAACTTCTTCAAGATTGCGAAGCCCTTAACCAACCTGCTTCACAAAGGTGTTAAGTATGAGTGGACTGATAAATGTTAGTAAAGTTTCCAGGCACTCAAGGACAAACCGACATCCGTTTATTTTGATGAAACTATGGATAGTATCGGGGGGTATTAGCCATGGAAGATTGAAAGTACAGTAACCCAACATCAGCACAAGTAGAATTTAAATTTGCTACAGTACCTAAGGAAGTGGTGGTTTGCTTTCTCATACTAATGTTATCACCAGTTTCTGTTTAAGTTTCGTGTGGTGAAGTTTTCAAGTTTTGGGTGAAGTTCTTATGGACAAAGAGATAAAGAGTGGCAAGAGCTCAAGCTTGGGGATGCCCAAGGCACCCCAAGAGATTCAAGGATTCCTAAAAAGCCTAAGCTTGGGGATGCCCCGGGAAGGCATCCCCTCTCTCGTCTTCAATCCATCGGTATCGTTACTTGGGGCTATATTTTTATTCACCACATGTTATGTGTTTTTGCTTGGAGCATCTTGTATCGTAGGAGTCTTTTATTTTTGTTGTGCCACAATCATCCTTGCTGCACACCTAGAGAGAGAGACATGCACTCACCGTGATTTTGTCGAGCTTCACTTATATCTTTTGGTAGACAATTCAGCTCACATGTGCTTCACTTATATCTTTTGAGCTAGATCCTTTTGCTCGGTGTGCTTCACTTATATCTTTTAGAGCGCAGCGGTGCGTGGCTTGGTAGTTGATCTATGCTTTGAAAGTAGTCTCAAAAGGGGTAGTTATCCAAAGGGATACAAAAACTTCCACCTTCATGTGCATTGAATAGTTAGAGAAGTTTGATTCTTCTCAATTAGTTTTGAGTTGTGGTTATGGTAATATTGAAAGTCATGCTAGTAAGGTGTTGTGGATCTAGAAATACTTGTGTTGAAGTTAGTGATTCCCGTAGCATGCACGTATGGTGAACCGCTATGTGATGAAATATGAGCATGATTAGTATATTGATTGCCATCCTTCGCGTCGCGGTTGGGATCGCGCGATGGTTTATACCTACCAACCCTTGCCCTAGGAGTATGCGTTGAATGCTTTGTTTCGATTACTAATAAAATTTTGCAACAAGTATATGAGTTCTTCATGACTAATGTTGAGTCCATCGTTTACGTGCACTTTCACCTTCCACCATCACTACCTTCTTAGTGTCATGCAACTTTCGCCGGTGCACAAAACCCACCATTAGCCTCCCTCAAAACAGCCACCATACCTACCTATTATGGCCTTTTTTTCAAAGTCATTCCGAGATATATTGCCATGCAACTACCACCATGACATGTGCCTTTGCCTTTGCACGATCGTACGATAGCTAGCATGATGTTTCCATTGATGTCTATGCCATGCTAGATCATTGGCACGGTACACTACCGAAGGCATTCCATATAGAGTCATCGTTACTCTAAGTTTTGAGTTGAAAGTGTGATGATCATCATTAATGGAGCATTGTCCCATGTGAGGAAATAAAAGGGCCAAAGAAGCCCACCAAAAAAAGAGAGGCCAAAGAGCCCACCAAAATAAAAAATGAGAGAAAAAGAGAGAAGGGACAATGCTACCACTTTTTCCACACTTGTGCATATTAAAGCACCATGATCTTCATGATTGAGAGTCTCTCGTTTTGTCACCACCATATAGCTAGTGGGAAATTTTCATTATATAACTTGGCTTGTATATTCCAATGATAGGTTTCCTCAAAATTGCCTTAGGTCTTCGTGAGCAAGCAAGTTGGATGCACACCCACTAGTTTTCTTTAAGAGCTTTCACATACTCGTAGCTCTAGTGCATCATTTGTATGGCAATCCCTACTCATTCACATTGATATCTATTGATGAGCATCTCCACAGCTCATTGATATGCCTAGTTAATGTGACTATCTTCTCCTTTTTGTCTTGAAACCTCCACTACATTCCACACCATCTATAGTGCTATAACCATGGCTCACGCTCATGTATTGCGTGAGAGCTGAAAATGTTTGAGAAAGTAAAGGTGTGAAACAATTACTTGGCTAATACCGGGGTTGTGCATGATTTAAATTCGTTGTGCAATGATGATAGAGCATAGCCAGATGATACGTCTCCAACGTATCTACTTTTCCAAACTCTTTTGCCCTTGTTTTGGACTATAATTTGGATGATTTGAATGGAACTAACCTGGACTAACGCTGTTTTCAGCAGAATTGCCTTGGTGTTATTTTGTGCAGAAATCAAAGTTCTCCAAACGTCCTGA
The DNA here is from genome assembly GCF_904849725.1 of Hordeum vulgare subsp. vulgare. Taxonomy (NCBI): domain Eukaryota; kingdom Viridiplantae; phylum Streptophyta; class Magnoliopsida; order Poales; family Poaceae; genus Hordeum; species Hordeum vulgare. The sequence goes on from NC_058524.1 coordinate 83,257,885, forward strand.
AAATTTACGGGGAGCAGTTTTGGAAAATATCAAAAATACCTACGCCAGAATCCACCTGAGGGGGTGGGCCAGTGGGCCACAAGCCCCTACTCCGCCACCACCCCCTGGTGGCGGTGGGCAGGCTTGTGCAGCCCACAGGCACCTGCCGCCCCCAATTCCATCTCTATAAGTTGTCTTTCGTCCCAGAAAAATAAAAAGAGAAGTTTTCATCGCGTTTTTGAGACGGAGGCGCCGCCACCACCTGTTCTTCATCTGGAGGGCAGATCTGGAGTCCGTCTTGGGCTCCGGTGAGGGGAAATCGTCGCCATCATCATCATCAACCTTCTTCCCTCTCCAATTCCATGAAGCTCTTCGTCGTTCGTGAGTAATCTATTTGTAGGCTCGCTGGACGGTGATGAGTAGGATGAGATCTATCATGTAATCGAGTTAGTTTTGATGGGGATTCATCCCTAGTATCCACTATGTTCTGAGATTTGATGTTGCTACTACTTTGCCATGCTTAATGCTTGTCACTAGGGCCCGAGTGCCATGATTTCAGATCTGAAATTATTATGTTGTCACCAATATATGTGTGTTTTAGATCCGATTTTGCAAGTTGTAGTTACCTACTATGTGTTATGATCCGGCAACCCCGAAGTGACAATAACCGGAACCACTCCCGGTGAGGACCATAGTTTCAGGAGTTCATGTGTTCACCAAGTGCTAATGCGTTGGTCCGTTTCTTTATTAAAAGGAGAACCTTAATATCCCGTAGTTTCCTTTTGGACCCCGCTGCCACGGGAGGGATGGACAATAGATGTCATGCAAGTTCTTTTCCCTAAGCTCGTATGACGACACACGGAATGCATGCCTACATCACATTGACGAACAGGAGCTAGCCACATATCTCTTCGTGTTATAGCTGTTGCATGATGAATATCATCCAAACAAATCACCGACCCAATGCCTACGAGTTTGTCCTACTGTTACTACTGTTGTTACTTGTCTTGCTCTGCTGCTACTACTGTTGCTACTTCTGTTACTTGTCTTGCTCTGCTGCTACTACTGTTGCTACTGCTGTTACTTGTCTTGCTCTGCTGCTACTGTTGCTACTACTATCGCTTGGTACTGTTGCTACTTGCTACTGCTGTCACTACTGTTGTTCCTTGCCACTGCTATTGCTCGTTACACTGTCGATACCCGCTACTTCGCTGTTACTACTTTGCTGTCACTATTGTGCTTGCAGATACTAATCTTTCAGGTGTGGTTGAATCTGACACATTCAGCTGCTAATACTTGGGAGTATACTCTCACCTCCTAAGGCTTATGTACAAATTTGGGTCGAATACTCTACCCTCAAAAACTGCTGCGAACCCACGCGCTGGTGGGCCATCAACAACATTCTTCTAGTCTCATTACTGGGGAGTGCTATCAGCATTCTTCTGGTGCCGTTGCAGGAGAAGGTTAGTTGTTATAAGCATTCGTCTAGCTAACACTAGAGATTGCAGGATCAGCACTTTTCTGGAGCCATTGCCAGGGAAGCACAGCTGACGTCACCACACTATATGCTTTTGTAGGGATAAATTTCTTTTGTCCTTGTTATTTTGAATGTTCATGATTACTTTGCTAGTTTGCTTGAATTATTATTGTTTCCACGTCAACGACAAACTATTGTTTTGAATCTAATGAATCTGAACATTCACGTCACATAAGAGTAATTACAAAGGACACCTATTCTAGGTAGCATGAAAGCATCAAAAATTCATTCTTATCACTTCCCTACTCGAGGACGAGCATGAGTTAAGCTTGGGGATGCTTGATACATCTCGAACGTATCTATAATTTTTGATGGTTTCACGCTGTTATCTTGTCTTCTTTGGTTGTTTTATGTACCTTTTATATCTTTTTTGGGACTAACTTATTAATTCAGTGCCAAGTGCCAGTTCTTGTTTTTTTCCATGTTTTTGACTATTTTCAGATCTGATTTTGGAACAGAGTCCAAATGGAAGAAAAACCCCGAAATGATTTTTTTCCCGAACGGAAGAAGACCAGGGGGCCTTTGGGCCAAGCCAGGTGGGCTCCAGGGAGCTCACAAGCTCCCACCACGCCACCAGGGGGAGGCGGCGGTGGGCAAGCTAGTGGCCTCCCTGGCCGCCCCCTGACCTAGGTCTTTGGCCCATAAATTCCCAAATATTCCGCAAAAAAATCAGGGGAGCCTCGAAAATACTTTTCCGCCGCCGCAAGCTTCCGTTTCCGCGAGATCTCATCTGGAGACCCTTCCCGTCACCCTGCCGGAGGGGACTTTGGAGTTGGAGGGCTTCTTCATCATCATCATCGCCCCTCCAATGACTCGTGAGTAGTTCACTTCAGACCTACGGGTCCGTAGTTAGTAGCTAGATGGCTTCTTCTCTCTCTTGGATCTTCAATACAAAGTTCTCCATGATCTTCATGGATATCTATCCGATGTAATCTTCTTTGGCGATGTGTTTGTCGAGATCAGATGAATTGTGGATTTGTGATTAGATTATCTATGATATATATTTGAGTCTTTGCTGATTTCTTATATGCATGATTTGATATCCTTGTAAGTCTCTCCGAGTCTTGGGTTTTGTTTGGCCAACTAGATCTATGATTCTTGCAATGGGAGAAGTGCTTGGTTTTGGGTTCTACCATGTGGTGACCTTTCCCAGTGACAATAGGGCAGCAAGGCACACATCAAGTAGTTTCCATCAAGGTTAAAAAGATGGGGTTTTTATCATTGCTTTGAGATTATACCTCTACATCATGTCATCTTGCTTAAGGCGTTACTCTGTTTTTATGGACTTAATACACTAGGTGCATGCTGGATAGTGGTCGACATGTGGAGTAATAGTAGTAGATGCAGAAAGTATCGGTCTACTCGTTTCGGACTGATGCCTATAGATATAATCATCGCATAGATATCGTCACGACTTTGCGCGGTTCTATCAATTGCTCGGCAGTAATTTGTTCACCCACCGTCTACTTGCTTTCATGAGAGAAGCCACTAGTAAACACTACGGCCCCCGGGTCTATTCACATCCATCGTTTACACCTCCGCTTTTACTTTGCTTTGTTACTTTGTTGCTTTCAGTTCTCACTTGGCAAACAATCTATAAGGGATTGACAACCCCTTCATAGTGTTGGGAGCAAGTTTTTGTGTTTGTGCAGGATCTTGAGATACTCCTCCACTGGATTGATACCTTGGTTCTCAAACTGAGGGACGTACTTACCACCGCTACGCTACAATACCCTTTCCGCTTCGAGGGAACACCAACGCAAGGCTCCAAGGCCACGGGGGAAATCCTTTGCATACTTTCCTAGGAAGTCCCTTAAGGCGTAGCCGCAGCTGAAGGATTCCTGGTGTGGTTGTTGAGGAGTATCAAGAAACACTCCTATTTCTGGCACCGTTGGAAGGTCTTTTGTTGCAGTTGCAATTTCCAAGGATGGTATTGCAGTCAACCCCGAACGAATTCAAGCTATTCTTGACTGGACTCCCCCGAAGAATGTCAAGCAATTCAGAAGTTTTCTCGGACTCGCCTGCTATTGCCGTCGATTCGTCGAGAACTTCTCCAAGATTGCGAAGCCCTTAACCAACCTGCTTCACAAAGGTGTTAAGTATGAGTGGACTGATAAATGTCAGGAAAGTTTCCAAGCACTCAAGGACAAACTGACATCCACTCCAGTACTTGCTCCTCCGGATACAAAAATGGATTTCGTCATATACTGTGACGCTTCTCGTCAAGGAATAGGTTGTGTCCTGATGCAGGATCGCAAGGTGATTGCTTATGCTTCACGTCAACTGCGTGCTCATGAAGAGAACTACCCAGTTCATGATCTCAAGCTTGCCGCAGTTATTCATGCACTGAAAGAATGGCGACAATACCTTGTCGGTAATCGCGGTGAAATCTACACCGACCATCAAAGTCTGAAGTACTTGTTCACTCAACCGGAGCTGAATCTACGTCAACAAAGATGGATGGAATGTATAGTAGATTTTGACTGTAGTATATCATATACCCCTGGCAAGGCTAATGTAATGGCTGATGCCTTGAGTCGTAAGTCATACTGCAACCACCTCTAGGTTCATTAGGTTCATAATCGTCTGCAAGAGGAATTCCGTAAGCCGAACCTCCATATTGTTCCTCAGGGTTACCTTGTTCCCCCTCGTGAAGAGTGTCAAAAGATGAACCTTCGTGTTGTTAATCAGGGTTCCCTCAGTAACCTAGTGGTTGAACCAGATCTTGTGAGCTCCATAAAGAATCTGCAAGGCTTTGACGATGATGTCGACAGGATTAAGAGCTATATTGCGAAGGGTCAACCCTCTTTTTTCACTGTTGCTGAAGATGGCGCCTTGTACTTCAAGGGTCGCCTATTCGTCCCCAATAAGAAGGAAAATCTCAGGAAGACCAGAGATGTGATGAAAGAAGCTCACAACACACCATTGTCTATTCACCCGGGTAGTACCAAGATGTACCAAGACATCCGGCAAAGATTCTGGTGGCCCAATATGAAAAAAGACATTGCACGCTATGTGGCAGAATGTGATATATGCCGGCGTATCAAAGAAGAACATCAAAAGCCTGCTGGAACTCTGCAACCTATCTCTATTCTTGAGTGGAAATGGGACCATGTTGAAATGGACTTTGTCACTGGTTTTCCCAGATCTCAGAAAGGTAATGTTGCTATTCTTGTCGTCATTGATCGATTGTCCAAAGTTGCACATTTCCTGGCCGTCAAAGAAACAATTAATGCTAGTCATCTGGCAGATCTTTATATGTCAAGAGTTGTTCCACTTCATGTTATTCCGTTGGTAATCCGTTCGGACCGTGGCAGCTTGTTCACTTCGAAATTCTGGGAAAGTTTTCACAAGGCTATGGGGACTCATCTGTCCTTTAGCACTGCATTTCACCCTCAATCCCACGGACAAGTTGAACGAGTCAACCAAATTCTCGAGGACATGCTTCGAGCTTGTGTCATTTCCTTTGGTAAGAAATGGGAGGAATCTCTCCCGTATGCCGAGTTCTCTTACAACAATAGCTATCAAGCTAGTCTGAAGATGGCCCCTTTCGAAGTATTGTATGGACGAAGGTGTCGAACTCCTCTGAATTGGTCACAAACTGGGGAACGGTCACTCTTCGGTCCGGATATTATTCAACATGCGGAAGATCAGGTCCGCATTATTCATGAGAATCTGAAGGCTGCTCAGTCTCGTCAGAAGAGTCAGTATGACCGCCATCATCAAGATATGGTCTATCAACCTGGCGAAAAGGCTTATCGTCGTGTCACACCAATGAGAGGAGCACATCATTTTGGGATCAAGGGCAAGTTAGCTCCTCGTTATATTGTTCCTTTCACTGTTCTCGAAAGGCGTGGAAGGGTGGCTTATCAATTGGAACTGCCGACGAACCTTTCTTAGGTTCACGATGTCTTCCATGTTTCTCAGCTCCGCCGCTCCTTCAAGGATCATATTCGAGCAGTGGATCATGGTATGCTTGAGCTGCAGCATCCGGTCCGCATTCTCAACCAAGCTGAACATAAAACTCGTCGCAAAGTCACCAAGTTCAATAAAGTGCAATGGTCAAATCATTCTGAAGATGAAGCCACTTGGGAACGCGAGGATCATCTTCGTGATGAATACCCCGGGCTCTTTCCTTCTACCTCTTAATTCTCGGGACGAGAATTCTTGTTAGTAGGGGAGAATTGTGACATCCTCAACTTTTGCTACAGTGATGATTGTAATTAAGCGACAGTGATCCCGCGCTAATGATGCCACGTCACCGTTAATTATGTCAATGATCTCGTCTTAGTTGAAACCGAATCAAAATTCGAAACTTAAGATTAAAGTCAAACGAGAAAAGATTTTATGTTGTTGAGATAAAAACGTTGGGGAGTTATAAAAATTCCCTAGCGGCTTATAATATCAAATCGGGCAATTTAGGAATTATTGGTAACCCCTATATATTTAAAAGTGGAGCTCTTAAAATAAATAAATAAATAAAAAAGAATTAAAAGTATATATAATAAATTATAAAAGAAAGTAAATAAAATTAGATAATAAAAGGAATTAGAAATAATAGTAATAATAATAATAAACTAACTAGAGGAAACCCCCTCGCCCAACTGGGCCTAGTGGCCCAGCCGGCTAGGCCACAAACCCCCGCACGGGCAAACCTTACCGACCGAGCCCCCGCTCCCTCGTTCCCCCTGCCGCCGCCAGCTCTCACCCGCGAGGCCCCCCCTCCCTGGTGCACCAACCCCCCCCCCCCCCCCCCGCTAGCCTCACCCACCACCCTCTCCCCCACCTACCACCGAGCCCACCTACCCCACGACCCCCCCACGACCGAGACTCCCCTTGTGTCTCTCCTCCCACACCCCACCTCTCGGCACCACCCCATCCCACCGACACCTCCCCTCGAGCCCCAGTCCCCTTGATCTCCCTCCCCCGTTGGCCTCCCAGCCCCTCACTCTCCCGCAGCCGGCCGACCCCCCTACACCTTCTCTCGCCTCAGATCTCCCACCCCATCGGGAGCCCCACCGATCGGCCCCAGGAGCCCCGTCGGCCTCCCCTGCAAGCCCTGCCGACCGACCCTCCCCTGCACTGTTCCCCCGTCGGCCCCTTCCTCCCGCTCGGTCTAGGAGGGACCGGGCAGGGAGGCCCCTCCTCCTCGTCTCGCCGGCCGGCCCCCTCCGAGAGGCCTCTCCGGCGACCGTCCTCACCGGCACCGTCACAATCGTCACCGCCTCGTCCTCCTCCTCGCCGTCACCTCCGCCTCCCGAGAACTCCGGCTTCACCGGGCCCTCTCGTCAACGTCGGTGAGCCCCTCCTCGGGCTCCTCCTACCATATCCTTCCTCGCGTCGTCCTGGTTCCGTTCCGGCAAACGGCGCTTCGACCCGACGCCGTTAGGTTCGTGTAGGTGATGTTGGTGATATCTCTCTCTTTGTGTGATGTTGAGTTCTGTGTTAAACACACAGGTTGGAGAGAGAGAGTCTTTGAGAGAAAAAGAAATAAAATTAGACGATGTATTTGCGTATGTATGTATGTATGTATGATATGTCGTACGCATTTTGTATGTATGAGATCCACATATGTATGTATTTATGTATGTAGGTATATGGAGAATACGTGTATGTAGAAAAATGTGTATGTGGCCTAAGCCACTTACCGGTGGGGCCAACTCACCCCGCTGTCTATGACAGGGAGGTCCCACACCCTCTTTTAAAGAAAAGTGAAAATATAAAATATAAAAATAAAAATAATGTTTTTATTAAATAAATAAATAGATATATTAATTAATTAATTAATTAATTAGGTAATTAGAATAATTAGAGTATGACACGTGGGTCCCCCACTAAATTAATCTGATTAATTACTATTTAATCTTAATTAAAAACTTGTGTCTATGACGTTTGGGACCCACTCGTTAGTTGACCAGTCAACTACTGATGTCAGCATGACATCATGCTGATGTCATAATAGCATTTTATTAAATTATTTAAATCTGTTTTTAATTCCTAATTATTGAATAAAACTTTAAAATTTAATATAAAATAATCCGTAAGTCAAATCAAAATACTTTTAACATGAAAGTTGATCAGCAGAACGAGACGAACCCGGATAAACGGTCTATTCGTCTGTCACGCGTCCCTAGCATAGCAAACATGGAACATTTCAATCGTTTCCACTCTGACTGGTAGTAGCCCTAGACCCGGAAAATATCGTCAGATATTCTTCCAACCCGTCTATGACGGATGTTGCTGCGTTAGCTCATGTCTAGCCTGCATCTTGCCATGTCATGCACTGTGTTGCACCGTTGCTATTATTAATTGTTTCTTCCCCCTCTTGTTACCGGTAGACCCCGAGACTGAGGCTGTTGCCGGGTACACCTACGACTCTGCCGATCAGTCCTTTGCCGCAGAGCAGCAAGGCAAGCAAACCCCCTTGATCATTCCTATATCGCTTATGTCTTTCTTCCTACTGCTTACATTAGTATTTTGCTACTGTTGTATATAGCTCCTATATCTGATGCATAGCCTATTTTTGATGAACTGCTACTTTCAGTCCTGTACTTTAAATCTTCTTAGTATAGGTGGAGCAGTCATCCCCTCTGACCCCGTAGTTCAGTTGCCCCGCTTGCTTTCAAATCTCGATCCTTGATCGACGAGCGAGACCCGACACAGCACATACACCCCCCTTAGTTGTACGACGCTCCAGAGATACTATTGGGTACTGAGGGTGACACCTCGTTTAGTACTCCTGATGATATCTTTGTAGTATAGCTAGTCGGTCGTGGTTATCGAGGGTGATTCCTCTCTCACCATTCCCGATGATGCCTCTGTCGTGCAACCCCTCAAGTGTGGGACCCCCAAGGGTGATTCCTCTAAGCCCACCTTGATGGCTACATCGTTTGGAATCCAACGAGGGCGATACCTCGGATTCCCCCCCCCCCCCCGATGTTACAACCACACAGTTACTCCACCATGTTACTGGGATCATTGGTGTTTAGTTGTTAAGACGGGTGGATTTCCGCGAGATTGTGTCGATGGCCTAATTAAAATGTTAATGGATTTGGGTATTTGATCTGGGTTGGTCGGAGACCTTTTCGCACTAACCGGCTACGCGGGAAGAATTATGGGTACTCGGTGTCGCGGTATCAGCCGAAGCTTTTCAGATGTCAGGAACGTAGTGGCGCGTGCCCGAGTGGTCCCGAGATGCATCACGCTTGTGATTAATGTATGCTACGACTGACGTCGGCCGCCCTCGCATCGTGCAGGAGCGCGGAGGGGAACTGGGCCCGTGAACCCTTTGCGCTTAGTCTTAGGTGGGGCTGCGACGTGTCGATATTCCGAGGCCGGGCAGGACCAGAAAAGTGTGTCCGGCCAGAGTGTTATCGAGCGTGACGGGACATGTGGTGCACCCCTGCACGGATGAAAATTAACTATTCGGATAGCTGTCTCCACGGTTACAGGACGACTTGGAGTTGTGCCCTTATCTTATACAGCTACAAATTTTACTTAACTGGAATTAGTTTGCCTTGGGATTGCTTCCTCGCACGGAGTCGAGGGAGGATCTTTGGGCGTGACCTCACTTTAATATTGCTGGAACAATATGACTTTTATTTGTGTTCCCCTGTTCTACTCTCATCTATTGCTGCAAGACCCTGAAGATGCTAGTCTTCGATAGGACTAGGCCTTCTCTCTCTATTCTCGCATTGCTGCAGTCAGTCCACATATAACCATTCCCCTTCTTTGATACTGATGCATACTTAGAATAGCCCTGATGTAAGACTTGCGAGTACTTTGGGTGAGTACTCACCGCTTCTTTGCTCCCCCTTTGCCCCCTTGATCCGTGCTGCAACCAGATGATGGAGCCCAGGAGATGGAGGTCCCCGTCGACAACGACAGCTACCCCGACGGTGCCTACTTCTACGTGGAGGCCGCTGATGATCAGGAGTAGTTAGGAGGTTCCCAGGCAGGAGGCCTCGCCTCGTTCGATCGTTGTATCTTTTGTGCTAGCCTTCTCTAAGGCACCCCATGTTTTATGTTTGCACTTAGATATTGTTGCTTCCACTGACTCGTGTGTTTATCGAGCTTTCGTATTCTAGCCCTCGAGGCCCCTGGCTTGTAATATGAAGCAGATATTATTTTATTTGTGTCTAGAGATGTGTTGCGATATCTGCCCGTGAGTCCTTGGGTTTGATCGTACGCATTTGTGTGTATGATTAGCGTACGATTAAATCGAGGGCGTCACACGGGTGTGGCAAGCCTAGCCCTTGCTACCACATTCGTCAGCAAGTCCATATTCGATCTCGAAGAAAATGACAACGTCAACAACACTGATGACTGCGACGACAGCTTTGCTCCCACCTTTTGCTTCATGGCAAGAGGTTCCAAGGTACCCAAACACACTTCCTCTTCTGACTCTAGTGACTGTGAACCTAATGACTATCAAAAACCCAGTTACTACAAGCTGGATAACATTGCCGCTAAGCAACAAAGTGCACTTGAAAAGCTTTAGAAACTGCTAGATAACAACGATGACCTGTTGAATGAGGAAATGAATCGGACTCAAACCCTGACTAATGATGTTCAAAGTCTTCGGTCTAGGTTGATAGTCTTGAGGAACGTCATGGCACTCTCTTGGAAGATCATGAGAAGCTTTCTTATGAATTTATTCAAAGAAAGAAAGATCTTGATAAACTAAGGGCATCTCATGACGAACTTTAAAGTGAAAATGATTCTTTTCTTTCTCAACAGATCAATACCGCTCAGGAAGAATTCATTCCACCATGCTTGAAATGCATCGAGCATGAATCATCTAATTCTTCACCTTAAAGTTCAAATGCTTCTATTGATGCAAATTCTCTAACTGTATTCATGGTTACAAATTCCTCACTTGAGGAAAACACAAATGTCACTCACGAAAATGCAGGGTTAAAGGAATTGTATGTGACAGGCATTTACAAGAGCCTCAAAGGGCATCAAACCCTTTGCAATGTGCTCAAAAAGAAGATTCTCAATAGAAATCCTAGGAAAGAGGGTATCGCATTTGATAGGAAATTTAATACAGATGGATCCTATTGGAAACCTGGGCAGTATCCAAAAACCTCATGGGTTGGTGCAAAAGGACCTCCTATTGATCCATCTACTTTATCACGCTTTGCATGTGAAACTTCATATTCCTCTGATGAGTCATTTGACACCAACTATAAACTGTTCAAAAATCAGAATGGTGAAGTATTTGCTAGATATTTTGGAACTAATTGCAAGAATGGACCACGCTTGAGGAAAATCTGGGTTCCCAAAAGCACCTTGGAAAGTCTTCACGTGAATGTCCTCATGACAGCACCCGTGAAGAACAGGGACCCCAAATCAAATTCCTCAAGTGGACAAATGTCTTCACGAGGATCAAATTCCTCATATGGTCAAAATTCTGATCACACTCATGCTAATGCTTCTAATTTGTAGGGAAACTACAAGGGGCATGAATATGTGCACTATTCCTCAAATCACTATGTTCATAAGTCCTCGAAGAATTTCTGGGCATATTCATTTGAGTACTCTAACCCCCCCTCCTTTGAAACAAAGTGCATTAGCTTCAATGCCAAAATTCTCTTTTGGTGCTCGCAGGATGATGGACTCTTCGGCACCCCTTCAGATGTGGGTGGTGAAGAGATTGAACTAATCTCTTCTTGAGGTTAGGTCTCCAGATGAATAACATCATGGGAAGAATTTGCTGGAGACCTGAGGAAATGCTTCAAAGGATGCAACCTAATCATGATGAAATGATTATCATTTCACACGTCCTCATATTGTCTTAACTCTACTTTATGTGATGAAATTCAAGTCTGATGAATTTGATATCATATTCTTAATTCTGAAGCATATGAGATGGTAAGAAGTACTAATTCATTTGCAGGATAACAACCCCAAAATGGGTGAGTGGGTTCTTGACAGTGGATGTAAAAATCACATGATCGGTGATAAAAGTTTACTCATGAACAACCCACTGACTCCATCACCACTGAAGCATATCACCTACGCAGACAAAGGAAAAAAGCAAGGTATTGGGCCTTGGTAAGGTGGCTATATCCAAGGACCGACACATGGACAAAGTCATGCTTGTCGAATCCCTTGGGTTTAACCTCATGTCTGTCTCAATGCTTTGTGATCTTGATATGATTGTCATCTTTGGCAAATATCGATGCGTAGACATCATGGAATCTGACAAATTCGAAGTCTTCGAAGGCTTTAGGAGAGGAGACTTGTACATTGTTGATTTCTCTATAGGTCCACAGCTGGCCACGTGTGTACTTGCAAAAGCCTCAAAGGGTTGTCTATGGCATCGATGACTTGGTCATGCAGGCATGAGGAATCTGCACACACTCGCTAAGAAGAAGCATGTCATTGGCATCGAAGGTGTCAAATTTCTCGAGGATCATCTGTGTGGGCCTTGTGAGTCCGGAAAGATGACCAGATCCAAGCACCCCTCGAAGACTATCCTAACCACCACTCGACCTTTCAACTTACTTCACATGGACCCCTTTGGACCTATTAATTATGCTACTCTAACCAATCCAGCATCACTATATGGCTTTGTCATCATTGATGATTATTCCCATTACACTTGAGTTCATATTATCCTTTACAAAACTGAAGTGTAGGGAGTCTTCAAATGATTTTCCTCAAGGGCCTCGACAAACTTTGGTGTCAAGATCAAGCACATCAGGAGTGAAAATGGGATAGAATTCAAGAATACTGGTCTTCATGACTATCTTGATGAACTTGGTATTACTCATGAGTTGTGTGTCCCTTATACTCCTCGACAGAATGGTGTCATGGAGCGCAAGAAGAGGAGTTTTGTTGAGGTGGCTGACACTATGCTTGAAGAATATCAGACTCCTCGCCGCTTCCGGCCTGAGGCAATTAATACTGCCTGCCACATCATCAATACGGTATATCTTCACAAATTCCTCAAAAAGATCTCATATGAAATCCTCACTCACAAGAAACCCAATGTAAGTTACTTCAAAGTCTTCGGTGCAAGATGCTGGATTAGAGATCCTCACAACAGTTCAAAATTTGCACGGAAAGCACATGAGGGTTTTATGCTTGGTTATGGAAAGGACTCGCACACCTACACAGTCTTCAAAAACTACCACAACAAAGTTGTTAAAACTGTAGACGTGCGGTTCGATGAAACTAATGGCTCGCAAACAGAGCACCTGCCTCCTATGCTAGATGAAATTCCTCCTGAGGAATCAATTAGGTTTAAGGCTACTGAAGATATCATTCCCACTGAATACCAACCGCATGTTAAAGAAGTCATCCCAAACAACAAATAAATTCGGGCTGGTGCACCTGAGGAAATTGCTCCTGATCAAATTCATCAACCTGATAAAAGTCTTCAACCCGCGCATCCAAGGATTGCAAATGAAGTGCAAATTGACAAAATCCTCGATGACATCAATGCGCCAGGTCCCCTCACTCACTCAACAGCTTCACATTTAATTAACTTTTGTGGGCATTCTTCCTTCTTGTCTATCACATAACCCTCAAAAGTTGATGAAGCCTTCGTGGAACCTGAGTGGATTCAAGTAATGCAAGAAGAACTTCATCAATTCAAGCTTAAAAATGTGTGGGAACTTTTCAAGCGCAATGTCATCGGTACCAAGTGGATCTACCAAAACAAGCATGACTAACATGGTAAGGTAGTGAGGAACAAGTCATGACTTGTAGCCCAAGGCTACGCACAGGTTGAAGGAATTAACTTTGATGAACCTTTTACACCTGTTGCTAGACTTGAAGCTATTCGTATATTGCTTGCTTATGCTAACCATCGCAATATAACCTTATACCTAATGGATGTGAAAAGTGCATTCCTCAATGGTAAGCTTGAGGAAGAAGTATATGTTGCTCAGCCCCAGGTTTTGAAGATCCAAAGCATCCTGACAAAGTCTTCAAACTCAACAAGGCTCTCTATGGCCTCAAGAAAGCCCCTCGGGCGTGGTATGACACAGTGAAGAAATTCCTCATGAAGGAAGGCTTCAAACTCGATTCACTTGGCCCTACTCTTTTCACAAAATCTTATGACAATGAACTATTTATGTGCCAGATCTATGTGGACGATATTATCTTTGGTTGTACTCACAAATATTATAGTGACTAATTTGCCTACATGATGGGTGAAGAATATCAAATGTCCATGATGGGGAAGGTGAAATTCTTCCTAGGACAACAATTCGTCAACAATGCAATGGCATCTTCATCTCTCAAGAGAAATACCTCAAGGATGTCCTAGAGAAATTCGGCATGCATGAATGCAAAGGCGTGACAATTCGCATGCCTACCAATGGCCACCTCTGCACTGACAAAAATGGTAAAGATTTCAATCAGCAAGTATATCGCTCTATGATTGGCTCTTTATTGGACCTATGTGCATCTAGGCCAGATATTATGCTTAGTGTTTGCATGTGTGCCCGTTTCCAAGCAACACCGAAGGAAGCACACCATAAGGGTGTGAAACTTATTCTTTCATATCTAGCTCACACATCAACGCTTGGATTATGGTACCCCAAGGGCTCAAATCTTCATCTCATTGGATATTCTGACTCTGTCTATGCTGGTGAACGTATGGATCGCAAGTCAACATCATGCACCTCCCATTTCCTCAGACGATCCTTAGTATATTGGTCCTCGAAGAAGCAGAACTGCGTGTCACTTTCTATTGCTAAAGCTTAGTATATTGTTGTTGGTTCGTGTTGTGCTCAACTACTGTGGATGAAGCAAACCCTCAGGGACTACGACATCAACATGAAGAATGTTCCACTCTACTGCAATAATGAGAGTGCAATCAAGATTGCAAACAACCCAGTACAACACTCGAAGACCAAGCACATCCAAATTCGTCATCATTTTCTTTATGATCATGTACTCGAGGGCAACATCTTCCGCGATCCCATGAAGGTTGAAGAACAACTAGCAGACATCGTCACTAAGCCCTTGGATTAAAAGAGATTTTGCAAGTTGCGGTGTGAGCTAAATATCTTAGAATCTTCGAGTGTTCTGTGAAAGGACACACATCCTAAAACTTATGCAAAATTGATGACTTAGATGTGCAACACACGACGTAACGTTTTTCTTCAATCAATAAAGTATAACACACTACGTGTGAAGAAATTAATGAAGAATTTGATTCTCAGGACCCTACGACAAATGTACGCGGTGTGTGAAATCATCATTCTTATAAAGTGTTGGAAATATGCCCTAGAGGCAATAATAAATTAATTATTATTATATTTCCTTATTAATGATAAACTTTTATTATCCATGCTAGAATTGTATTGAATGGAAACACAAATACATGTGTGGATACATAGACAAAACACTATCCCTAGTGAGCCTCTAATTGACTAGCTCGTTGATCAAAGATGGTTAAGGTTTCCTAGCCATACACAAGTGTTGTCACTTGATAATGGGATCACATCATTAGGAGAATGATGTGATGGACAAGACCCAAACTATAAACATAGCATGTGATCGTATACATTCCTATGACCATGAGATCATGTAACTCACTAACACCGGAGGAATGCCTTGTGTGTATGAAACGTTGCAACGTAACCGTCTGACTATAAAGGTGATCTACAGGTATCTCCGAAGGTGTCCGTTGAGTTAGCATGGATCAAGACTAGGATTTGTCACTCTGTATGACAAAGAGGTATCTCGGGGCCCACTCGGTAATGCAACATCACAAACAATCCTTGCAAGCAATGTGACTAAAGAGTTAACCACGGGATCTTGTATTACGGAACGAGTAAAGAGACTTGTTGGTAATGATATTGAAATAGGTATGGAGATACCGACGATCGAATCTCGGGCAAGTAACATACCGAAGGACAAAGGGAATGTTATACGGGATTAACTCAATCGTTGACATAGACGTTGTCACGCCCAAGATGCGACCCTATCCTCAATTTGGCACGAGGCCTCGTCAGGGATAGAAGCGCATCTCGTCGTATCACAAGAATGGATATCGTCACAAGTACATGTACTGAATAGAAGAGATATATATAGAGTTGGCTTACACTCGCCACAAGCTACATCAGAGTCACATCAGTACATTACATAATCATCAAGAGTAAGAGCAGGGTCCGACTACGGACGAAAACAAACGAGAAAAGAACAACGACGTCCATCCTTGCTATCCCAGGCTGCCGGCCTGGAACCCATCCTAGATCGATGAAGGAGAAGAAGAAGAAGAAGCAACTCCAAATGAACAATCAACGCGCTCGCGTCAAGTGACCTTTACCTGTACCTGCAACTGGTGTTGTAGTAATCTGTGAGCCATAGGGGACTCAACAATCTCATTTCGAAAGGTATCAAGACTAGCAAAGCTTAATGGGTGAGGTATGGTAAAATGGTGAGGTTGCAGCAGCGGCTAAGCATATATTTAGTGGCTAAACTTACGAGTACAAGAAATAAGAGGGGGAAGATCTACGCATAACGGACGTGAGCTACTGATGATCAAATGAATGATCCTGAACACCTACCTACGTCAGACATAACCCCACCGTGTCCTCGATCGGAGAAGGAACTCACGAAAGAGACAATCACGGCTACGCACACAGTTGGCATATTTTAATTAAGTTACTTCAAGTTATCTAGAACCAGTGTTAAACAAAGTTTCCACGTTGCCACATAACCGCGGGCACGGCTTTCCGAAAGATTTAACCCTGCAGGGGTGCTCCAACTAGTCCATCACAAATTACCACAAGCCGCATAGAAATCATCAATCACGAAGCTCGCGATCTCGTCGGATTCCCTAGTGGAAAACCTCAACTCTGAGATTACCCAAAGCATCACGGGAATCCCGATGCACAATATATCTCGTCAAAGGTAAAACTAATCCAGCAAGGCCGCCCGACGTGTCGACGAACCCGATAGGAGCCGCGTATCTCGTTCTCAGGACACGGCGGATGTAAAAGCCTACAGGTACCAAACCTTGAGTTGCCCCGTGGTGGCCCCGCAGTCTGTCCTTTTGGGACCAACACCATCAGACTGGCCCCCCTTGTTTATGTAAAATTACTCCTCGGGTAGCGCTAACTCCCTATGCATTTCAGTTTAACAGAATTATTATGTTGAGAAAATGTAGGACCAAAGTTGGGCCTTGCCAGACCATCTTTAATCTAAAACGAATTATCAAGGGGGTCCCCATAACAACCCCGATTGTGTTAGGAGCGCTCGTTTATGGAACATAACACCGGTAGACGAAACTAAGGGGGCAAAGGTGGAACAAAACACCAGGCTAGAAAGGCCTAGCCTTCCACCTTTTACCAAGTATATAGGTGCATTAAATTAAATAGCATTTAATATGGTGATATGACAAGGAACCCATGCTTTCACATGGAAGCAACTGCACCTGCAACTAGTAACGCTAATACTGGGTTAAGCAAGCGGTGACATAGCCAATCAGTGGTTTGCTAGGTTGAACAGGTTGAAGGTTTTCATGGCATTGTTGAGAGGCTGATATGTAACATGTGGTAGGCAACGAGACATAATCGATAGAAGCGATAAAACTAGCATGGCAATGATAGTAATCGTATCTGGGGAAATGGTCATCTTACCTGAGATCCCGCTTGGAAGAAGAATGCCTCCGTGAAGCAGACTAACCGACATAGTCGAACGGGTCCTAACATTCCGACACGCTTGCGAAACTCTATCGGAAGGGAGAAAACCGGAAACACAAATCAACATACGGAATTCACCACACAATGCAACAACACAGATGATGCATGAGCATCTGAAAACATGCAAGACACGGCATGACAATTCACGACGAACAAACACTACACATTAAGTGAAGTTCAATATGCAACGGGTTGCATATTGACGAAACTCCACGTTTAATTATTTTAGTTCTATCCCGATTAGGTACACGGCAATATTAAATGTGATTAAACATGGCAATAGGTGAAGCGGAAATTATACTACCTATCTAGACATTTTAAATGAGGTCGGAAATGACATATAGCATCTCCGAGACGACCTCACATGTTAATTTACAATTCTGTCCAGATCTGAATTAACAAATTTAATTAGTTGTTAAACAGCAAAACAAATAGGTTCACGTGATTCTATGTGTCATTTCAAGCAATTTACACATAGAGAACATCTCCAACGGAGCTACGGATCAAAAGATACAAGCACCGCAAGATATGATGGCATGAATGCAATATGTGTGCAACGGCGGTCACGAGCACTTCAAAACATACAACCAGCAAGATAAAATGAAACTACACGACATTCTAAGCAAGTTTCATGTAGGACACGATCAAATCGGAGCTACGGTTCAACAACTACGAGCAAAACAAGAAAGCTCTACAATCTGCCAAAATCAGCCACATAGCATTTTCTACGCCCCACAACTACAAGCTACACAACTCCGATAAACTCAAACAAGGCATGGCACGAAAGAGGGCAAGAAGCACTACTACAAACAACTAACAACAACTAGCATGGCATCATGGATCACTAGGGAAAGAAGACACAAAATGGCATCTCACACACTATTTCAGACTTATTAAAATTACACCTCATGGAAGTGCAGTTTTCGATCTGAAGCCATATTGACAGCAGCAAAACCTATAGCTAAAGGACTCCAAATGGCATGAAAATTTACAGCATACTAGAGAAACACAAGGGCTACAACTTACTCCATTGGACCAACCTCAAAAGAGCTACAGATCAAAAGTTAGAAGCAAGACAACACAACAACAAAATATAACAGATCTCAGACTTAGAAATATTTCAGCACCTCCAAATCAGCACTATTTCTAGCAACTTGAGAGCAAGAAAACCATCCCTAAACATGCATTTCTATTGCAACCAAAAATACCAGGGGCTAGACTAAACATCGAAGATCAATTCCCTAGTTGACAACTTAATCAAACGAAGTACGGAATAAATCCTACGAAATAAACAAGAGGGTAACATGGCCAAATATCGCGGGAACTAATTTTCTCAAAAGCTAAAACTAATTGCACAGAAAAATCCCATGGATTTTTTTTCTACCCCGGAAACATATAAAATATGTGGGGTTGCACAACAAAATAAAGCCACACATAAATGCGGGAAAAATAACCTATATACGAGAAAATAAACTAGCGGCAAATCCCTACACGTGATAATACAAATGACTGCTCTAAAATACATGCAAAAATGATTCCTAAAACATGGACATTTATCTAAGGCATTCGGGCAATCCGGACTTGCGCGAAAAATAAATACGGGACGTTCCCCTATTGGGACAGCACGCTAAACTAGGCGTTTGACACATAAAACTATATCAAATAATTATGCAAGTTGTGAAAACAGATTCTACGCGAAATTCTATGCCAAAACCATATACAATACATCGCCATCCGACTAACGGTTTAAAAGATACGCGCGTTTTAAATATACGTCTATTCGTGTAATTTATCTAATTCGAAAATTCCTAATTTCCAACGGGCCTAACAAGGGCGCAACATAGCTAGTGTAAGCCACGGGCGGGGATTAGGATAGCAGGTCACCTTGGTGGGCCGGTCTGGAGGGTGCTGTGTAGGCAGGCCGCTTGGGAGGCCTGGGGAGCCACCCTGGGCCGCGAGGAGGATGCAGGCCGCGCCTGTGCCTGGCGGTTGGCAGACCCACGCGGGGGAGACTGCTGGCGGGCCGAGGCGCTGGGCGTGGCAGTTCGCGTCCACGCGGCCCGAGGGGTCAACGGGCGAAGCGGCGACGTCCTTGTCCCGAACAGGCGCGAGGCCGGCACGGCGGCGCAGGCGAAGGGGGGGGGGCGGCGGCGAGGCAGGTGCCGACGGGAATGGGTCGGGGCTGCCTGGATCTGGGGCGGGGCTGCCCGGATCTGGCCATTCCCAACGCGGGAGGAGCAAGCCGGCGGTTGCTCGCAAGATGCGGCGGCCGGCGGCTCCCTGGCAGGTACAGGCAACGAGGCAGGAGGCGGCCGGCGGGGATCCCGGCGTCGCGGAAGCGGGGCACCGATGAGGGAGGTGCGGCGGCGCGGGGCGCAGCTCGCCGAGGCATGCGGCGAGCAGGGGCTCCCCCCTGGGACGCGGGCGCCCTCGAGGCGCGGGCGCGCTGAGGCGCTGCGGGTGGCAGCGCTGCTTCGGGACCGGGCTCGGGCGGGCCCCAGATGGGCTTCGCGGGCCCGTGCGCTGGAGGTGGGAGATGGCTGGGTGTGGCGTCTAGGGTTGGGGAGGCACGGAAAACGAGGGAGAGAGGGGATTTGTTGTCTAATTAATGGTATGGGGTCTATATATAGACAAACGGGGGGTAGGTTACCCGAAATCGCGTTCCGGATCCAACCGCGGGGTCGGATTCGAACGTTTTCGCACGCGGGAACGGGTACGCGGTTGTGCAGATGGGATATCCGGAGACGAGAGGGAGAACGGGCGGCGCGGCAACACAATTTAAAACATCGGGACACGTCCGACGGTAGACCGAAGACGGTGCCGCTACGGTCGACCGTTCGGGTACCAAACGGTCTCCGATCGCGACGAAATTCGACAGGCGGCCTAGCTATATCTAATTACGACCGCATGCCAACTTTCACCTCGATGAAAGAAAGTTTTACACACACTTTTAAAACAGGGTTTCGACGATGCCGCGGGCGCGTGCGAGTGCGGTCGGGCTCAGAACGGTTAACGACGAGAACCGGCAACTAACAACGGATGCGAGTTTTGAAAACTGGCGGCAACGGAGATGCCGATGCAATGCAGATGATGCGAATGATGCGATGATGATGCGACAAATGAAATTACCCACACGACGAAAACGGAAAGAAAAGGGGAATCTTGTGGAACGTCGGCATCGGGCTGTCACAACTCTCCTACACTACAAGAGGATCTCGCCCCAAGATCCAAGAATGAAAGGGGAAGAGGATGAGGAAGAACAAGAGGTAAAAACTTAGTCGCTTCTTTGACAAACGAGTGAAACCAACAATCCGTGAAGGTTGCAAAGAGATGAGGACTGATAAGGGAAAGAAGCAAGAATTCCCGGAAAATTTCGGCAGCACTTCGGTAGGAAAATGGGACAAAAAATTTGAAAAGGTAGAAGAAATAGACAATATACATATCAAACAACTAAATAGAACAAGGGAACACCATGATCTTGATAGAACACCAAGATAGACCCCAAAGAGCAACATCACAAAGCCTCCGGAACAAGAGAATATTGACTAGCTCATACGGAAGAAGAGAATGAAGAAAAGAATGACAACTATCATCACAACATAATTGAAGAGCCTCCGGACAGAGAATTGATGTAGTAGTTGGAAAACCAACAACGAAGAAGAAGATAGTAGTGGGCTTATGAAAATCATCTCAACAAATATGAGGTGACAACCAACCACTAAAAGAAACAAGGAAAGATTGGGATAAACAAGATATGAACAATTCTTACACGAAGAGGATACATTGAGAACTTGGATTAATGACAAACACCATGATAGCAACCATCCATAGGAAAAGCTTTTAGGTGAAATCCAAACCAAGATAGCTCAACGAAGAACTCATAGGTTGAAAATATCTCATGATCATAGAATTGGTGGGTTTAATTATCTCATTCTTGAAAGGAAAAACTCTTCGAGGCTCCTACACTAACAAGAATGCCATAATACCACCTCAAAGGATAAAGGAAGGACAAATGCACATAGAAATGCAATAGAAAGGATACTTGAGATTCTCCAACAAGAATCTTGAAGAACACTTGAGAATGGATTGAAACCTTGATGAACCACCACGAAGGACCTTCATATACAAATGAATGATGCAATGATATGAAGGTAGAAAGAATAAGATTATGACCTTGCCATGATTTAGATGAAGCCTCTCAAAAAGATACTTTAGAAAACTTGGAACTCCGGAAAAGAAAGATAAGCACTTGAGAAAAGAATTGATATGATGAGTCACTCCGGAAGAAGAATTCAGATTACTATGAACAAGAATAAGAATTATGTTATGCTCATCCTTCATCAAATTAAATTGATGACAAGCAACGGATTTTAGCATACACCTTATTCTTCTGAAAAGATTGAGGAGAGATATGAGCACAAACTAGAAGAATTGTTGCAAGAAACACCGGTGAGAATTGAAATGAACGAGGCAACCATGAATGAATGGAGATACATGAGAATGAAGAGATCATGAGCCACCTAAGAGAAAACTAGAACAAGGCACCGGATAATCGAGAGACGAACAAAGAGACAACAATTGAGAAGAATTGAGGATGAAGCTGAAAGCTGAGAACGAAGAATCTTCTGAAATGATGGCCTTCGGAGGAACGAGAATGAAAACAACACAGAAATGCACCGGATCACAAGAAAGGGATCCTCATGATTGGAACAATTAAGATGATGGCACCAGGCTGAAATGATGAATCTTCTAGAGAATGGACCAAGATTTTGAGAGAAACACTCCTTCGGTCTATCAAGTTGAAAAACAAGACGAGAAACAACACCAAGGATAATGAGACACTCCGGAATAAAGAAGAATGCAAGATTGAGCCAAATATGAGAATAAATTCAAATTGATCTTGAAGAAGGAATATGACTGATGAAAATCATACTTAAGTCATAGTTGAAAAGAATTAAAGATCTCCGGAAAAAGATTAAAAGAGCCAGGAAATATCCTGGGAAACAACCTGTGGGTTATGGGCCCACTCAAAGAAATCACAGTTATAACACATTGCAAGAAAGAGAGATATTGCACCGGTATAATAAACTAGATGAGCTTAGCACCTCGAAATAACTGAAGGATTGAAGACACAAATTTCTGAGATAACTTCAGCACTCCGGATGGGATAGAGAGAAATGACAACAAGAAGATAGACTGATAACAATTCCCAACATAGGAAAGAATTACAAAGATGACAAGGATATGAAGACACGATAATTAAATTAAATTCGCCGGTAAGGACGACAAGAATGAATAAAGATGAACATGAAGCTCCTGAGAATCTTTACAATGAATCACCGGGTAAAAGAGAAAAGAACACACAGTGGAAGCACAATGAAAAAGAAAATTCTTGGATGAAAATTGAATCACTGAAGAAAAAGGGCGGGAGGGTGGGGAAAAACAAAGACAGCTTAGGACAGATGAGATGAAATCCGGAATAAAGAGAGAATGATCTTGCTAAATTGGAGAGGATTGAATCCACTTGGAGAGAAACACACCGGTTTGAAAAGAATTAACATGATGACTCCATTAAACAAAATTGATAAGACAATTGATTGAGCAAAAGGATTAGCACTCTCACATAAAAATATGAGAACACCACTAGAAAGATCTGAAATCACCACTTGACATCGAAGCAACTCGAATTACCCTATTCCAACAAAACAAAGGGTGAGGCTTATGAAACAAGCCAGAACAAACTCATGAGAAAGATTTCGTCCGATATTTTCGTGGACAGGAATCCACTAGATGTCGAACCCCAACCTAACATCATGCGTTTGTTGGAAGATAGTCCTATAAGCAACTACTTGAATTCCCACCTATGAATTCCCGAAATATCTGGTCATGCAATCTGGTACACGGATACAAGGAGTAATATTCACACAACTCCTATACTAACCCGTCACTTGTATCACATCCGTCAACACACGACCAGAATCTCGGACCTTCATCTACAACAGACCCTCGTGATCACAACGATACAAAGTATGGCAGTACTCCCGAACAATCTGCACCAGTACTGGGGACATCGGGGTTATCTCCCCACTACTAGTATTGAAGCAATTACGAACATCCATCGTCCTGAGATACTAAGAAATCTGAATGATAACGATGTGCTCAAGAATCCCCTGGAGCTCAACTCCCCTGAAACTTAAAGCAGATAGGAGGCACCAAGACAGAACTCCGTCACATCGGCATCATATAGATTCCAAAAATATCCGCGTGATCCTAAAAAAAATTTGAGTGAGAAGAGAAGTAGAATTAATATATTACGTCAAGATTCCTCACCAGAGCATAGAAGAGGAGAAAAAATAAACCTACTCTCCGATATATAACTAGACTCAAAGCAGTTTTCTCACTAGACTCGAATCGGCCAAGTTCGATCAATCAAGGGGGCTCCTAGGTTGGTACTGCTCTGATACCAACTTGTCACACCCAAGATGCGACCCTATCCTCAATTTGGCGCGAGGCCTCGTCAGGGATAGAAGCGCATCTCTTTATGTTGCAAGAATGGATATCGTCACAAGTACATGTACTGAATAGAAGAGATATATGTAGAGTTGGCTTACACTCGCCACAAGCTACATCAGAGTCACATCAGTACATTACATAATCATCAAGAGTAAGAGCAGGGTCCGACTACGGACGAAAACAAACGAGAAAATAAGAACGACGTCCATCCTTGCTATCCCAGGCTGCCGGCCTAGAACCCATCCTAGATGGATGAAGGAGGAGAAGAAGAAGAAGCAACTCCAAATGAACAATCAACGCGCTCGCGTCAAGTGACCTTTACGTGTACCTGCAACTGGTGTTGTAGTAACCTGTGAGCCACAAGGGCCTCAGCAATCTCATTTCCAAAGGTATCAAGACTAGCAAAGCTTAATGGGTGAGGTATGGTAAAATGGTGAGGTTGCAGCAGCGGCTAAGCATATATTTGGTGGCTAAACTTACGAGTACAAGAAATAAGAGGGGGAAGATCTACGCATAACGAACGTGAGCTACTGATGATCAAATGAATGATCCTGAACACCTACCTACGTCAGACATAACCCCACCGTGTCCTCGATCGGAGAACGAACTCACGAAAGAGACAATCACGGCTACGCACACAGTTGGCATATTTTAATTAAGTTACTTCAAGTTATCTAGAACCAGTGTTAAACAAAGTTTCCACGTTGCCACATAACCGCAGGCACGGCTTTCCGAAAGATTTAACCCTGCAGGGGTGCTCCAACTAGTCCATCACAAATTACCACAAGCCGCATAGAAATCCTCAATCACGAAGCTCGCGATCTCGTCGGATTCCCTAGTGGAAAACCTCAAATCTGAGATTACCCAAAGCATCACCAGAATCCCGATGCACTAGATATCTCGTCAAAGGTAAAACTAATCCAGCAAGGCGGCCCAACGTGTCGACGAACCCGATAGGAGCCGCGTATCTCGTTCTTAGGACACGAGGGATGGAAAAGCCTACAGGTACCAAACCTAGAGTTGCCCCGTGGTGGCCCCGCAGTCTATCCTTTTGGGACCAACACCATCAGCACTGCCCCCCTGTTTATGTAAAATTACTCCTCGGGTAGCGCTAACTCCCTATGCATTTCAGTTTAACAGAATTATTATGTTGAGCAAATGTAGAACCAAAGTTGGGCCTTGCCAGACCAGCTTTAACCTAAAACGAATTATCAAGGGGGTCCCCATAACAACCCCGATCGTGTTAGGAGCGCTCGTTTATGGAACATAACACCGGTAGCCGAAACTAAGGGGCAAACGTGGAACAAAACACCAGGCTAGAAAGGCCGAGCCTTCCACCTTTTTACCAAGTATATAGGTGCATTAAATTAAATAGCATTTAATATGGTGATATGACAAGGAACCCATGCTTTCACATGGAAGCAACTGCACCTGCAACTAGCAACGCTAATACTGGGTTAAGCAAGCGGTGACATAGCCAATCAGTGGTTTGCTAGGTTGAACAGGTTGAAGGTTTTCATGACATTGTTGAGAGGCTGATATGTAACATGTGGTAGGCAACGAGACATAATCGATAGAAGCGATAATACTAGCATGGCAATGATAGTAATGGTATCTGGGGAAATGGTCGTCTTGCATGAGATCCCGCTTGGAAGAAGAATGCCTCCATGAAGCAGACGAACCGACGTAGTCGAACGGGTCCTCACATTCTGACACGCTTGCGGAACTCTATCGGAAAGGAGCAAACCGGAAACACAAATCAACACACGGAATTCACCACACGATGAAACAACACAGATGATGCATGAGCATCTGAAAACATGCAAGACACGACATGACAATTCACGACGAACAAACACTACACATTAAGTGAAGTTCAATATGCAATGGGTTGCATATTGACGAAACTCCACGTTTAATTATTTTATTTCTATCCCGATTAGGTACACGGCAATATTAAATGTGATTAAACATGGAAATAGGTGAAGCAGAAACTATACTACCTATCTAGACATTTTAAATGAGGTCGGAAATGACATATAGCATCTCTGAGACGACCTCACATGTTAATTTACAATTCTGTCCAGATCTGAATTAACACATTTAGTTAGTTATTAAACAGCAAAGCAAATAGGTTCACGTGATTCTATGTGTCATTTCAAGCAATTTACACATAGAGAACATCTCCAACGGAGCTACGGATCAAAAGATACAAGCACCGCAAGATATGATGGCATGAATGCAATATGTGTGCAACGGCGGTCACGAGCACTTCAAAACATACAACCAGCAAGATAAAATGAAACTACACGACATTCTAAGCAAGTTTCATGTAGGACACGATCAAATCGGAGCTACGGTTCAACAACTACGAGCAAAACAAGAAATCACTACAATCTACCAAAATCAGCCACATAGCATTTTCTACGCCCCACAACTACAAGCTACACAACTCCCATAAACTCAAACAAGGCATGGCACGAAAGAGGGCAAGAAGCAATACTACAAACAACTAACAACAACTAGCATGGCATCATGGGTCACTAGGGAAAGAAGACACAAAATGGCATCTCACACACTATTTCAAACTTAGTAAAAATTACACCTCATGGAAGTGCAGTTTTCGATCTGAAGCCATATTGACATCAGGAAAACCTATAGCTCAAGGACTCCAAATGGCATGAAAATTTACAGCATGCTAGAGAAACACAAGGGCTACAACTTACTCCATTGGACCAACCTCAAAAGAACTACAGATCAAAAGTTAGAAGCAAGACAAGACAACAACAAAATATAACAGATCTCAGACTTAGAAATATTTCAGCACCTCCAAATCAGCACTATATCTAGCAACTTGAGAGCAAGCAAACCACACCTAAACATGCATTTCTATTGCAACCAAAAATACCAGGGGCTAGACTAAACATCAAAGATCAACTCCCTAGTTGACAACTTAATCAAACGAAGCATGGAAGAAATCCTACGAAATAAATAAGAGGGTAACAGGGCCAAATATCGCGGGAACTAATTTGCTCAAAAGCTAAAACTAATTGCACAGAAAAATCCCATGGATTTTTTTCTACCCCGGAAACATATAAAATATGTGGGGTTGCACAACAAAATAAAGTCACACATAAATGCGGGAAAAATAACCTATATACGGGAAAATAAACTAGCGGCAAATCCCTACACGTGAAAATACAAATGACCGCTCTAAAATACATGCAAAAATGATTCCTAAAACATGGACATTTATCTAAGGCATTCGGGCAATCCGGACTTGCGCGAAAAATAAATACGGGACGTTCCCCTATTGGGACAGCACGCTAAACTAGGTGTTTGGCACGTAAAACTACGTCAAATAATTATGCAAGTTGTTTAAACAGATTCTACGTGAAATTCTACGCCAAAACCATATACAATACATCGCCATCCGACTAACGGTTTAAAAGATATGCGCGTTTTAAATATCCGTCTATTCCTGTAATTTATCTAATTCGAAAATTCCTAATTTCCAACGGGCCTAACAAGGGCGCAACATAGCTAGTCTAAGCCACGGGCGGGGATTAGGATAGCAAGTCACCTTGGTGGGCCGGTCTGGAGGGTGCTGTGGAGGCAGGC
Source organism: Hordeum vulgare subsp. vulgare (assembly GCF_904849725.1). NCBI lineage: Eukaryota > Viridiplantae > Streptophyta > Magnoliopsida > Poales > Poaceae > Hordeum > Hordeum vulgare. Next base: position 83,285,206 of record NC_058524.1, read on the forward strand.
CGCTGGGGAGGCCTGGGGAGCCACCCTGGGCCGCGAGGAGGAGGCAGGCCGCGCCTGTGCCTGGCGGCTGGCAGGCCCACGCGGGGAGGCTGCTGGCGGGCCGAGGCGCTGGGCGTGGCGGTTCGCGTCCAGGCGGCCCGAGGGGTCAACGGGCGAAGCGGCGGCGTCCTCGTCCCGGACAGGCGCGAGGCCGGCACAGCGGCGCAGGCGAAGGGGGGGGCCGGCGGCGAGGCAGGTGAGGCGGCTCCGACGGGAATGGGTCGGGCCTGCCCGGAGCTGGGGTGGGGCTGCCCGGATCTGGCCATTCCCAGCGTGGGAGGAGCAAGCCGGCGGTTGCTCGCAAGATGCGGCGGCCGGCGGCTCCCTGGCACGTACAGGCGATGAGGCACGCGGCGGCCGGCGGGGATCCCGGCGGCGCAGAGGCGGGGCACTGTCGAGGGAGGTGCGGTGGCGCGGGGCGCAGCTCGTCGAGGCATGCGGCGAGCAGGGGCTCCCCCTAGGACGCGGGCGCGCTCGAGGCACGGGCGCGCTGAGGCGCTGCGGGCGGCGACGCTGCTTCGAGACCGGGCTCGGGCGGGCCCCAGATGGGCTTCGCGGGCCCATGCGCTGGAGGTGGGAGATGGCTGGCTGTGGCATCTAGGCTTGGGGAGGCACGGAAAACGAGGGAGAAAGGGGATTTGCTCTCTAATTAATGGTTTGGGGGTCTATATATGGACAAACGGGGTAGGTTAACCGAAATCGCGTTCTGGATACAACCGCGGGGTCGGATTCGAACGTTTCCGCGCGCGGGAACGGGTACACGGCCGTGTAGAGGGGATATCCGGAGACGAGAGGGAGAACGGGCGGCACGGCAACACAATTTAAAACACCGGGACACGTCCGACGGTAGACCGAATACGGTGCCGCTACGGTCGACCGTTCGAGTACCAGACGGTCTCCGGTCGCGACGAAATTCGTCAGGCGGCCTAGCTATATCTAATTACAACCGCATGCCAAGTTTCACCTCGATCAGAGAAAGTTTTACGCACACTTTTAAAACAGGGTTTCGACGATGCCGCGGGCGCGTGCGAGTGCGGTCGGGCTCAGAACGGTCAACGACGAGAACCGACAACTAACAACGGATGCGAGTTTTGAAAACTGGCGGCAACGGAGATGCCGATGCAATGCAGATGATGCGAATGATGCGATGATGATGCGACAAATGAAATTACCCACACGACGAAAACGGAATGAAAAGGGGAATCTTCTGGAACGTCGGCATCGGGCTGTCATAGAGGTTCACCCGATAAGATCTTCATAGACTATGTAGGATCCAATATGGGCATCCAGGTCCCACTATTGGATATTGACCGGAGAGTGTCTCGGTCATGTCTACATAGTTCTCGAACCCGCAGGGTCTGCACACTTATGGTTCAGTGACGTTTCGGTATAGTTGAATTATTGATGTTGTTAACCAAAGGTTTTTCAGAGTCTCGGATGAGATCGTGGACGTCATGAGGGTATCCGAAATGGTCTAGAGACGAAGATTGATATATAGGAAGTATCCATTTGGCTTCTGAAAGGTTTACGCGCAATACCGGTAAAGTACCGAGAGTGACAAATGGGTTCCGGAGTTCTATCGGGAGGGGCCACCCACCCGGGAGAGAACCAAAGAGGCCCAAGGGTGGCGCACCAGCCCTTGGTGGGCTGGTGGCTAGCCCAAAGAGGCCTATTCGGCCAAAGGAGAAAATGAAAGGAAGGGTGGGCCAAAACCGAATAGGGAAGGAGGACTCCTTCCAAGTTGTATTGGAGGACTCCTCCTCCTCCTCCTGGCTTGGCCGAACCCTAGGGCTGTGCCCTAGGGCGCCACCCCTCCCCTCCATCCTATATATAGTGGAGGTGAGAGAAGCTTTTGGCACCTCAAACCAAGGCGCAACCCTCTCTCCCTCCAGCACTTCGTGACACCCCGTAGCTAGTTCGGTACGGTACGACGAAGCCCTGGAGGAGTAGCTCCACCATCATTGCCGCCATGCCATCGTGCTGCCGAAGAATTCAGCTACCTCTCTGCCCCTCTTGCTGGATCAAGAAGGCGGTGATCGTCATCAAGATGTACGTGTGCTGAATGCAGAGGTGACGTCCCTTCGGCACTTGATCGGGATGGATCGTGATGGGATCGCAGGACGGATCGTGATGAGATCGCGGGACGGGCTGCAATCTAGATCGCGAAGATGTTGCACTACATCAACCGTATTATATACGCTTCCGCTTAGCCATCTACAAGGGTATGTACATACACTCTCCCCTCTTGTAGATGATCATCACCATGGATAGGTCTTGCGTGTGCGTAGGGAAATTTTGTTTCCCATGCGACGTTCCCCAACAATGGCATCATGAGCTAGGTTCATGCGTAGATGATATCTCGAGTAGAACAGAAAAGAGTTTGTGGGTGTTGATTTTCAATTTGCTGCCCTCCTTAGTATTTTCTTGTTTAAGCGATATTGTTGGATTGAAGCGGTCCGGACCAATATTACTCGTACTCTTATGAGAGATCGGTTTCATCTACTAACATGCAACTTGTTGCATAAAGATGACTGGCGGGTGTCTGTTTCTTCAACTTTGGTTGAATCGGATTTGATCGAGGCGGTCCTTGGAGAAGGTTAAATAGCAATTTGCATATCATCGTTGTGGATTTGCGTAAGTAAGATGCGATCATACAAGATACCCATAGCAGCCACGTAAAATTTGCAACAACAAATTTGAGGACGTCTAACTTGTTTTTGCAGGGTATGCATGTGATGTGATATGGCCAAAGACATGATATGATATATTGGGTGTATGAGATGATCATGTGGTAATAGTTTAATATCGACTTGCACGTCGATGCTACGGCAACCGACATGAGCCATAAGGTTGTCTTTAATTATTTTGCGCTTGGAGATGCTTTGCTTTATCGCTAGTCAGTAGCTTTAGTAGTAACAACATATTTAGCATGACAACCTCGATGGAAGCACAATGATGGAGATCATGGTGTGGCGCCGGTGACGATGGAGATCATGTCGGTGCTTTGGTGATGGAGATCAAGAAGCACAACTTCATGGCCTTATCATGTCACTTATGATTTGCATGTGATGTTAATCCTTTTATGCACCTTATTTTGCTTAGGACGACGGTAGCATTATAAGGTGATCCCTCACTAAAATTTCAAGATAAAATTGTGTTCTCCCGACTGTACACCGTTGCGACAGTTCGTCGTTTCGAGACACCACGTGATGATCGGGTGTGATAGACTCTACGTTCACATAAAATGGGTGCAAGACAGTTGCACACGCGGAACACTCGGGTTAAACTTGACGAGCCTAGCATGTACAGACATGGCCTCGGAACAAAAGATACCGGAAGGTCAAGCATGAGTCATATAGTGGATATGATCAACATGGAGATGCTCACCATTGTAGCTAAACGCAACTCACGTGATGATCAGACTAGAGTTAGAGAATTTGGATCATGTGACACTCGAATGAATAGAGGAATGTCAATTTGAGTGGGAGTTCTTAAGTAATATGATTAATTGAACTCATTATCATGAACATAGTCGAAATGTCGTTGCAAATTATGTTGTAGCTTGCGCTGTAGCTCTACTATTTTTGATATGTTCTTAGAGAAAACTTAGTTGAAAGGTGATTGTGGAAATTATGCAGACTGGGTCCATAAACTGAGGATTGTCCTCATTGCTACATAGAAGGCTTATGTCCTTAATGCACCATTCGGTGTGCTAAACCCCAAGCACCGTCTCTAGATGTTGTGAACATCTGACATACACATTTTGATGACTATATGATAGTTCAGTGCGTAATGCCTAAATGGCTTAGAATTGAGGCGCCGAAGATGCTTCGAACGTCATGGGACATATGAGATATTCCAAGAGATGAAATTGGGATTTGAGGCTCGTCACCGTGTTGAGAGGTATAAGACCTCCGACAAGATTCTTTGCCTACAAAGTAAGGGAGAAAAGCTCAATCATTGTGCATGTTCTCAAATTGTCTGGGTACTACAATCACTTGAATTGAGTCGGAGTTGATCTTCCAGATAAGATAGTGATTGACATAGTTCTCCAAAGTCACTGCCACCAACCTACATCGCTTCGCGATGAACTATAACATATCAGGGATAGAGATGATGATCCTTGAGCTATTCGCCATGTTTGATACCACGAAGGTAGAAATCAAGTACGAGCATCAAGTGTTGATGGTTAGTAGAACCACTAGTTTCGAGAAGGGTAAGGGTTAAAATGTATACTTTATGAAATGGCAAACCAGTTGCCACTATAGTAAAGAAACGCAAGGTTGAACCCAAGCCCGAGACTAAGTGCTTCTATTGTGAGGGGAACGGTCACTAAAGCGGAACTACCCTAGTAACCTAGTAGATGAGAAGGTGGCAAAGTCGACAAAAGCATATTGGATATACATGATATTGATGTATACTTTACTAGTACTCCTAGTAGCACCGGGGCACTAGATACCGGTTCGGTTACTACATGTTAGTAACTCGAAATAAAAGCTATGGAATAAACGGAGACTAGCTAAAGGTGAGGTGACGATGTGTGTTGGAAGTGTTTCCAAGGTTGATGTGATCACCATCGCACGCTACCTCTACTTTCGAGATTAGTGTTGAACCTAAATGTTGTTTGGTGTTTGCGTTGAGCATGAACATGATTGGATTGTGTTTATTGCAATACAGTTATTCATTTAAAGAGAATAATGGTTATTCTGTTTACTTGAATAATACCTTCAATGGTCATGCACTGAATACGAATGGTTTACTGAATATTGAACGTAGTATTATGCATGTTCGTAATATTTGATGCCAAAAGATACAAAGTAGTAATGATAGTACCACTTACTGGTGGCACTGCCACTTGAGTCATATTGGTGTAAAACACATAAAGAAGCTCCATATTGATGGATCTTTGGACTAACTCGTTTTTGATCGTTTGAGACATGCGAACCATGCCTATTGGTGTAAACACATGAAGAAACTCCATTCAGATGGATCATTTGGACTCACTTGATTTTGAATCACTTGATACATGCAAATCCTGCCACATGGGCAAGATGACTGAAGGCCTCGTTTTCCAGTGAGATGGAACAAGAAAGTAACTTATTGGAAGTAATAAATTTTGATGGATGCAGTCCAATGAGTGTTGAGGCACGCAGTAGATATCGTTATGTTCTTACTTCACAGATGATTTGAGTAGATACTAGTATATTTACTTGATGAAACACAAGTCTGAATTATTGGAAGGTTCGAGTAATTTCAGAGTGAAGTTGAAGATCGTCATGACAAGAGGATGAAGTGTCTACGATATGATCATAGAGAAGATATATGAGTTGCAAGTTTGGTACACATTTAAGACAATGTGGAAATTGTTTCACAACTAATGCCACCTGGAACACCATAGTGTGATGGTGTGTCCGAACATCATACACACGCCCTATTAAGATATGGTGCATACTATGATGTCTCTTATCGAATTACCACTATCGTTTGGGGTTATGAATTGGAGAAAAAAAAACATTCAATTTAATAGGGCACCGCATAGTTCGTTGAGATGACACTGTATGAACTATGGTTTGGGGAAACCTAAGCTGTCGTTTCTTAAAAGTTTCGGGCTACGATGCTAATGACAAAAGGTTTCGGCCTGATAAGCTCGAACCCAAAGGTGATAAATGCATATTCGTAGGATACCCAAAATAGTTAGGTATACCTCCTATCTCAGATTCAAAAGCAAAGTGTTTGTTTCAGGAAATGGGTCCTTTCTCGAGAAATAGTTTCTCTTGAAAGAATTGAGTGGGAGGATGGTAGAACTTGATGAGGTTTCGAACCATCACTTCAACCAGAGAGTAGAAGGGTACATGAAGTTGTTCCTGTGGCGCCTACACCAGTTGAAGTGGAAGCCAATGATGGTGATCATGAAGCTTCAGATCATGTTACTTCTAAACCTCATAGGTCGACAAGGACATACACTACTCCAGAGTGGTATGGTAATATTGTCTTGGAGGTCATGTTGTTGGACAACAATGAACCTACGAGCTATGGAGAAGCGATGGTGGGCCCGGATTCCGACTAATGGTTGGAGGCCATGAAATCCGAGAGAGGATCCATATATGAAAACAAAGTGTGGACTTTGGAAGAACTACTTGATGGTCGTAAGAGTGTTAAGTACATATGGATCTTTAAAAGGAAGACGGACGATGACGGTGAAATTCACCATTTAGAAAGCTCGACTTGTTGCAAAGAAGTTCCCGACAAGTTAAAGGAGTTGACTACGATGAGACTTTCTCACTCGTAGTGATGCTAAAAGTTTGTTGGAATTATGTTAGTTGTTGCTGCATTTCTCAGTTATGAAATCTAGCCAATTGATGTCATAACATTGTTTCCTCGACGTTTTCCTTGAGGAAAGGTTGTATGTGATACAACCAGAAGGTTCTGTCGATCCTAAGGATGCTGACAAGTATGCAAGCTCCGACGATCCTTCTATGGACTAGAGCAAGCATCTCGGCGTTGGAATATATGCTTTCATGAGATGATCAAAGGTTTTGGGTTTATACAAGGTTTATGAGAAACTTGTATTTACAAGAAAGTGAGTGGGAGCACTATAGAATTTTTGATAAATATATGTGGTTGACATATTCTTGATCGAAAATGATGTAGAATTTCTGGAAAACAGATAGGTTTGTTTGAAAAGTGTTTTTCAAAGGAAAACCTGGATTAAGCTACTTGAACATTTAGCATCAAGATCTATAGAGATAGATCAATACGCTTGATAAAACTTTCAATAAAATTCATGCCTTGACAAGTTTTTGAAGGAGTTCAAAATAGATCGGCAAAGAAGGAGTTCTTAGCTGTGTTGTAAGGCGTGAATTTGAGTAAGACTCAAAGCCCGACCACGACAGAAGAAAGAGAAAGGACGAAGGTCGTCCCCTATGCATTAGCCGTAGGATCTATAGAATGCCATGTTGTGTACCACATCTGATGTGTACCTTGCCATGAGTGTGGCAAGGGGTACAAAGAGTGACCCAGGAATGAATCACTATACATCGGTCAAAGTTATCCTTAGTAACTAGTGTACTAAGGAATTTTTCTCAATTATCGAGGTGATAAAAGAGTCATCGTAAAGGATTACGTCGATGCAAGGTTTGACACTAACACTATAGGAATCATAGACTTTGTCGTCTGCCATGGCAGATGGCAAAGGGGAGCACCCCGGACGGCAAAAGCCTTTGTCATCCGTCTGCAGACGGCAAACTGGAATGCAAAGAAAAATACGGTAAAGGGGTTCTTTGTCGTCTGCCTTGCGCCTAGGGACGGCAAAGAAACTTTGCCATGGGGGGGGGCAGACGACAAAGAACATGGACGACAGATCCGGCGGGCAGAGCCGTCAAGTGTTAACGGCAGCCTTTGTCGTCTGTTGGGCCCACCGCCCCTTTGTCGTCTACTCTCGCCCCCCTTTGTAGTCTGCCATGGCCCCCCTTTGCCGTCTGCCATGTCTGTGGGCGGACATCAAAGGTGGCATCCGGTCTGTTGCAGCCTAGGCCTGTAGAGCCTTTGCCGTCTGCTACAGCCCCTTTGCCGTCTGTGGGCGGACGACAAAGGCTCCAATATGCCCCTGTTTATTTTATTTTTATTATATCCAACAATTTTCACAGGAATCAGGGATATATATATATATATTTTACAGAAATAATGTTGTTGCCATACTGATAACTATATTAAAATATGTTTCATCCATACATACATACATGTTATGCAAGTTTCATCCGTACCAAACCATATATTACACTAGTTTCATCCATACATACGAAGTTTCATATCCATATATTACAATAGTTTCATCCATACATATTATCCAAAAAAATACAAGTAACCCAAGAACTCCATCAATCCAAGCTTCCGTGAAGTGAATGTAATCTGCAAAATGGGAAATAAGAAAGTTAGAAGAAGAAGACGGGATGAAGAAGAGAAATATAGGTCATTTCGGAGCTAATTTAGCTTACTACATCATTTAGGAGTAAACTAAACTAAGTATACGTAATTTTGGAGCTACTTAGGTAAAAATAGGTCATTTAGGAGCTAACTATGCTTATTAAGCCATTTTGGAGCTAACTAAGCTAATTATAGGCCATTTAATAGCTAAGTTAGGTAAAATAGGTCATTTTGTAGCTACGTGAGCATATTATGTCATTTAGGAGAGAGCATAGCTAAGTATAGGTCATTTTTGATTAAATAGGCCATTTCGGAGGTAATTTAGCTTACTACATCATCTAGTAGGAAAGTAAGCTAAGTATATGTCATTTTGGAGACACTTAGGTAAAATTAGGTCATTTAGGAGCTAACTATGCTTATTAAGCCATTTTGGAGCTAACTAAGCTAACTATAGGCCATTTAATAGCTAAGTTAGGTAAAATAGGTCATCTTGCAGCTACATAAGCATATTATGTCATTTAGGAGAGAACTTAGCTAAGTATAGGTAATTTTTTTATTAAATAGGCCATTTCGGAGCTAATTAAGCTTACTACATCATCTAGGAGGAAACTAAGCTAAGTATATGTCATTTTGGAGCCGCTTAGGTAAAATTAGGTCATTTAGGAGCTAATTATGCTTGTTATGCCATTTTGGAGCTAACTAAGCTAACTATAGGCCATTTAATAGCTAAGTTAGGTAAAACAGGTCATCTTGGAGCTACATAAGCATATTATGTCATTTAGGAGAGAACTTAGCTAAGTATAGGTCATTTTTTATTAAATAGGTCATTTCAGAGCTAATTAAGCTTACTACGTCATCTAGGAGGAAACTAAGCTAAGTATATGTCATTTTGGAGCTACTTAGGTAAAAATAGGTCATTTAGGAGCTAACTATGCTTATTATGCCATTTTGGAGCTAACTAAGCTAACTATAGGCCATTTCCTAGCTAAGTTAGGTAAAATAGGTCATTTTGGAGCTACATAAGCATATTATGTCATTTAGGAGAGAACTTAGCTAAGTATAGGTCATTTTTTATTAAATAGGCCATTTTAGAGCTAATTAAGCTTACTAGGTCATCTTGGAGGAAACTAAGCTAACTATATGTCATTTTAGACCTACTTAGGTAAAAATAGGTCATTTAGGAGCTAGCTATGCTTATTAAGTCATTTTGGAGCTAACTAAGCTAATTATAGTCCATTTAATAGCTAAGTTAGGTAAAATAGGTCATCTTGGAGCTACATAAGCTTATTATATATGTCATTTAGAAGAGAACTTAGCTAAGTATAGGTCATTTTTTTATTAAGTAGGCCATTTCGGAGCTAGTTAAGCTTACTGCGTCATCTAGGAGGAAACTAAGCTAAGTATATGTCATTTTGGAGCTACTTAGGTAAAAATAGGTCATTTAGGAGCTAACTATGCTTATTATGCCATATTGGAGCTAACTAAGCTAATTATAGGCCATTTAATAGCTAAGTTAGGTAAAATAGGTCATCTTGGAGCTACATAAGCTTATTATGTCATTTAGGAGAGAACTTAGCTAAGTATATGTCATTTTTTTATTAAATAGGCCATTTCGGAGCTAATTAAGCTTACTACGTCATCTAGGAGGAAACTAAGCTTACTATATGTCATTTTAGACCTACTTAGGTAAAAATAGGTCACTTAGGAGCTAACTATGCTTATTAAGCCATTTTGGAGCTAACTAAGATAATTATGTCGTTTAGAAGGAAAGTAAGCTATGTATAGGTCATTCTAGAACTAACTTGGGTAAAATATGTCATTTTGGAGCTAAGGTAAGGTAAGTAAACATCATTATGCGGTTGTTAAGCAAAACACTAGAAAAAACATACCATTCTCGTCATCACGGCGGTGAAGCACGGTGGCTCTGGCTTGTTTCACCTGGAGAAGGTTGCCGTGGAGAAGGCTCCGTTGTAGAAGGGTCGTGCGATACGTTTCGGGAGATATTCTGCACCAAACATCGTTTGCAATGTGTCGTTAGCATGATGACACTAAAAGATCACTTCATTGAAATGAAACTCACCGTCCCCGCCATGTTAATGACTAGCATCGCCGGAGGGACGTGGCCGGTCTTCTCGCACATAGACTGTATATTTGGTTTCAACAAGTAAAACTTTTTAGTTATTAATGAATCGAACATTAAAATGCAAGATTTGACAAATATGAAGAAGAAACTTACCACGAAGAGCTCGTACATGGCCCTGTTAGACGCATCATTCCGTACCCTCTCCGCTCCACCAACGCAGTCGTCCTCTCCTCCAGCTCTTTCATCTCCTTATCCTTCTCCGCCAAAAGCGCCTACATTGCCTCTCTCTCTTTCAGAATAGCAGCCTGCAACACAACTCATTGTTAGCACTGTAATCATATTGGTTCGCACACACAATGTAATGCAGAAAGATAGTTGAGTCCATTAAACTAACCTCGATGGTGATCTCGACTGGCCATGGACGAGGTGTTATCCGAGGACAGGAGCTCGTTTGGCGTGCCTTTATCTGCCGGAGAGTGCTAGGACAACGTATAAGGTCGTCTCCAATGGCGATCGAGCCATGGGGCCTCCCGTTGCCAGCTATCATCACCATCTCTGGATCAATAGGCCTTGGATCGGGTTAAAGTCCTCCCCTTTCCTCGCCTTCCCGTGATCTCTGTACTTCACGAGCTTGTGGTGGGAGGAGATGTTGGTGAAGTTTTCAGGATGCTCGAGGTCAGACTCAGAGAATGCCTTGACCTTCTTGTACGAGGCAGTATGGGCCATCGCATAGAGGTCATACATCTGTGGCACCTCCGTCTTATTGTGACGCGCCTAAAAGAGAGAGAGGGAAAATGTATTAGTAAAGGGCTCAAGCTAGCATTAAGAATGAATTGCATGAGTCATGAAGCAAACCACATAACCACTTCTCAACAAATTGGATTAAGTTGACGCTCCCTTGATGGTGTGGCACACCAACATTGTGCGTGATCTGACTATAACGCATAATGTTGTGCGGAAGAATCACTATTATTTTCATGAAATCTTCGATCGCACATGGGCCATTCTGTCTCATCTCAAGACTCTTGAAGAACTCAAGGAGATGGAATTTCAACAAGACTTTGATTGGTCGTGGCCTCCCAAGAAAAAATTCAAGAAGGTTCAAGTTCCTATGTTGGTGACTAGTTCATTTTATTTATCACACTCGATGGATGAAGCTTAGGATCTTGATGACACTGCTGCCAGCCCTTCAACGACAAATGACCCCAACAAAGATGGCGCTCCTCCTCCACAAACAAGTTGGAATTCTTCAAGGGCGTTAGTCCTCAGTTTTGTCCCATTTCGTCAATTGATGACAAAGGGGGGATCTGAGTTAGTCTTCAAGCGGGTCTACCTTATGGGCTATATTTTTTTTAAGTTGCAACTCTCGTTTCTTCTGAAGTGTTTGGCTGTATGAGTTGTAAACTTAAGTCTGTGGTGGTCTAACACTTTTGAACTGTTTTTATTTGCATGTTTATTCCTCATGTTGATTAATGCACACATTATGAAATTCGCCACACACCACTTTCCATCATGCATTTCAATTTTCTCCTGATATATGTTAAATGCGTGCATGGATTACAAGATATAGGGGGAGATCTCCATGGTACAAACCTATGTGCATTTGGAGTCCAAAGCAAATTCTTCAAATATGCACATCTTCATGCGGAGTTTCTCTACATCTCACAATAAAATTCCTCAAACACGGCACTTACACTTCATATATTCATCCCCATTGAAAACTTAACCCGTTTGTCATCAATCACCAAAAAGGGGGAGATTGTAAGCGCGTCTTGTGCCCCTTAGTGATTTTGGTGTATTGAAGACTTATAGGTTAAGGGACTAATGTGTTTGTGAGTGTACACAGGCTCTATAAGTCACCGAAGAGTTTGAGTTATTCGAAGAATATCGACCCCTAAAATGATTGTCTTTGGCTGAAGACTTTGATAATTTCTCGGAGATTTTGAAAGTGGGGAAATTGGTGTGTTCTTGAAGATATTGATGCGAGGACTTTGAAGCGTGAAGACTTTTGTTTTCGTAGTTTCATTTACTTTCTTTTGAGTCATAGGAACAATGTATTGTTAAAGGGGGTCAAGGTAAAACTAAGGAAAAGTTTCCAAGTGATGCTCATCTCAAAGCCTACACATACCCAATCCTTCGAGTGAAGCCTTTGGAAATCTTTTATAGTTTAGTCAATTTCTTCACTTACAGAGACAAAGATCTTCTGGACTCTTAGGAAATTGCTATAACCGAGGAGTTAGGATTTCGCTAGTGCGAATTACCTACAAGTGAGGAATATGAGAGACATGAGTACTTTCACAACTTGAAACTTCCGACCATTGTTGTGTCGCATGCCAGCTGTCCCCAAACCTTATCCACATAACGGTTATATCATTAGGGAATTTATGTCAAATCATGTCGGGATTGCTTCGAGGCTATAAATAGTCGCCCCCATAACCACTAGCTGGTTGGATCCTCCGAGAGAAAACTTGATACTTGTCATTTAAGAGCAACCCATTCCTCGAAGACTTTGTGAGAAAATCATCACTGATTAAAAAACCAAACACCCAAACCAAAACCAAAAATCCCAAAGTGATTGAGCATCACTAAAGAGATTGTTCCTGTGTGGAACCGACGCTTGTTACCATTGAAGACTGTGCGTCTTCCAGACGGTTAGGTGTCACTGGTCTAGAGCATCCATCAGTAAATTATGGATTGTCGGGTAACAGAGTTTGTGAGGGTTTGGAAGTCTTCCCTGAAGACTTACCACGAGTGTTGGGTGAGGACTGTGTTTCCTTAGCTCAAGGAGAATACGGTAAGGACTTAGTGTCGTGGTACTGTGTGTCCTTTGGTTTAAATACCGAGCCGCTCCAAATCAGACGTACGACTGTTACAACAGTTAGAACTGGGTCAATAAATAACTGTCTTCACCGCATACCTGGTTTTATTTCCTCATTTACGTGTTGATGAAAATGGTCGTTACTGTTTGAAGAATTTGACTCAAGACTTTCTCAATTTCCTCATCGCAAATTCTTCACATCACTTGTTCTTCACGTGCGTATCCTAATCACTCTACTAGCATTAAGTGGTTGTTTCATTTCATCATCATGACCATGCTTTTGCCATGTTACGCCTACGCCTGAGTACTTATTCCGCTGCAAGCTGTTCGTGACTTAGCAATTTCCTCATAGGAAAATTCCCGAGTGTCGAATTCATAAAAATTGCCTATTCACCCCCCTCTAGTCGATATAACACACTTTCAATATAAAATCACAATTGTTTTGTTTCATATCTAAATCAAGCAATTTGATTTTCTATATAAAAAACATAATTTTATAAGAGATCTTTGCAAAGAAAAGGAAAGAATCTTTACATTAGGTATCATATTTGTAGACATGTTTTCTCACACAAGCAATACGGGCCTAACTTAACTCAACCTTGATTCTACAAGTTCTATACAAAACCAATAGATTTGCGAAATTTACTCTCTTAAATATTGAAGATGGATTGTCAAAAAGATATGCATACATAGGAAGGACAAATTTGAAGTAATATTTGGTTGAATTGGATCCTATTTCTTTTCACTAGATAGATTGGTCAAGACCATCAAATATTAGTTAACATTTTTTGCCTACAAAGGTGATAGGGTTAGAGCATTGAGATGCCTTTCCCTAGGACTAGAGGACCGGGAAGGACGCACCTCTTGTGTACTAGTTATCAAAATGTGAGCGTGAAACTTTACAAGCTAAAATAGGGAATGACAGAAGATAGAAGTTTGGTTATTTTTGTTTGTGTTTGTGTATTTTATCAACACCTAGTTAATTAAGAAAGTTATACCTAATACAACAAACAAGACACTGATTAATTGCAAATTTTGAAAAGGGCTCAAATGGTATGACCCCTCTATTACCCCAGAATGGAAGGGGCCCATTGTGAATAGTGATTGTATGGCCAATGATTACTCATTCGTTTCAAAATACTTTGCATATTAGGGTTTATTAGGACAAGTTTTAATCCAACAATTATTCTATTATTATTATCTATACTTTATGTAATGTAAAATGGTTGACATACATTCATATTCATAAAGTACTTTTCTCTAATTACGATTACGAATAACAAAAATCGCATATTAAATAGCACAACTAGTGGTCAAAGCTTTGTCCCAACAAACCTATTACTCGCTTCCCCCCTTTGCTCGAGAAGCTTGGTTGGGTTCCCTCCCCCCCCCCCCTCTTTGCCCGAGAAGCTTAGTTGGGTTTATAAGGAATTTTTGTCATTGATTTGACTAATAAAACGTGTATAATATGAAACAAAATTTATATGGCCAAACGGAGAGTGCTTTTGTCCGTTTGGGTCGGCCGCCCGCTCGGCGTTCGTTCAGTTTAAGATTTGGATCGACATTGCATCCAACGCCTGTGGCCCATATTTGCCAGCATTGTCGGCTGGCCGTCCTTTTTCAACAAATATGCACACATTTTACATTATTTGACAAGCAGATATATAAAAAATAGCATAGCTCCAAAACCAAATAAAGCATAGTTTTCAAATAAATAATCTAGTTTTTACAAACCAAATAGAAAATAAATTGTCTCAAATACATATGAAAAAAGATACATCTATTGGTTGCCAACATGAGCCCACATATGCTCAACCAAATCATTTTGCAGATGCATGTGAGTTTCTCAATCACGCATTTCGTAATAAAGTTGGTTGAACTGTTCAAATGTTGTCATTCCTCCATGCTCAGACACAACATTCTCACCCTCGAGCTGAAACCCCTGATCGTAGATACATTCCGGACACTCATCTTCTATGATCATATTGTGCTTAATCACAAAAGTTGTCATCACCTCTCATAGCTTCTTGGTACTCCAAGACCTAGCAGGGTACCAAATGATGCCCCATCGAGAATGCAAAACACCAAAGGCACGCTCGACGTCCTTCCTAGCACTCTCTTGCTCTTGGGCAAATCTTTTTCTCTTCTCTCTGACATGGTCGGAGATTGTCTTCACGATAGTGATCCATTGAGGATAGATACCGTCATCCAGGTAGTATCCTTTGTCGTAGTTGTGGCTGTTGATGGTAATATTCACCAGTGGGTTGTTGCCTTCCGCAAGCCTTGCAAACACCGGAGAGCGTTGAAGCACGTTGATATCATTATGTGATCAGCCATGCTGAAAAGAGAGTGTCTGATCCAGAGATCTTGTTAGGCCACGAGGTCAAGTACGACAGTGCAAGTCCTGACATGACCCTTACTGCCCTTGCCAAGAGGAAGGGCGGTTCTTCCACTCCCAGTGCATGCAGTCTATGCTGCCAACCATCTCTGGGAAGCCCCTGCTGGCATTCATCGCCAACAAGTGGGTTGTATCTTCAGGAGTCGGCTCTCTCAAGTACTCATGGCCAAACAGAGCAATCACAGCCTTGCAGAACCTGTACATGGACTCTAGACATGTAGACTCGCTCATAAGGACGTACTCATCAATGAGATCATCGGGCACTCCGTACACAAGCATCCGGATGGCTATAGTGCATTTCTGGTAAGATGAGAAGCCAATCTTTCCAAGGGCGTTCTCTTTGCACTCGAAATAGTTATTGTATCCAACCACCCCCTCTCTAATACGGTTGAAACATGCCTAGCAATACGGAAACGCTGTCGGAATTTCTGATGTTTGAACAACGGATTGGTTGTGTCAAAATAGTCCTTCCAAAGAAGGAAATTACCGCTCTCTTGGTTACTATTCAATGTCGGAAGGTGTCCCGGGATTGAGCCACAGAACAACAACCGCTCGCTATTAAGGTGGTGATGGACCAACACGGCAGCTAAGATCTCCTCATCATCATGAGACGAGGAATCGCCAGAGTCACAAAGGAAATTGTGGAAAAATAACTCGTCGGCTAGTCCATTTTGTACCTTGGCAAACCGTCGAACAACTTGCGGGTGTCGTCGAAGGAGTTGGCCGGCGAAGAGACGTGTGCCTTCCTTGGACCAGGTGGTTGGCCTCGAGAAGTCCCGACGACGACGATGGTGGTGGCGGCGAGGCGGCGACGTTGGGGGGAGGTGTGTCGGCACAGGCAAATGGGCGGCGGCGTCGACGCGACAGAGGTGGGCGAGGGTTTAATATCGATATGGGTGGGAGAGGAGGATCAATGTGCCACTGACTAGCGTGCGAGAAGAAGCCGTAGGCGGACCCCGTGCGCGTCCGTCTCCTGTCGGCGCCGACGCAAATCAGACTCGAAAATGGGTCCAAAATGAATCGGCAGGCGGACGAAAAATGGACGTGCGTCCGTTTGAGTTGGCGCATTGGGCCGACATTTCTGTCCGCCGCGACCCAAACGGACGCGCGTGGACGAAATGGGTTAGCGCGTTGGAGTTGCTCTAGAGTATACCCCATGAAATATTTTGAAACCTATGAAGCAGGGCTACAGTAACAACTAACAAGAGCACCGAAAGGCGTGCCGTGCCTGGTGCTCAGAGCTGGCATCCTTCTGGCAGCACCCCAATGGCAATGGCCTGCTCCCATCCCATTGGGAACGTCCATCAGAACCCGGCGTGCGTGCGCGCGCATGCATCGCCAAAGCCGCACAGTGCCGCAGAGCGTGGTGCGTTGCATGGCGAGGTCAGCTCCGTTCAGGTGGCCTGCGTACCTTGCCTTGCAAGAGACAAGTGGCTTGCCAAGTACGCGACGGGGGACTCCCCAGCGCAGTCCATCTGACTGACAACAGGACACCTCCTCCCACCCTCCGTCACAAGATCTCTGGACAAAATCTAGGATCTGCCACCACCGCCCGCCCAGCCAGCCAGCGAGCGTGCGCGAGGCCTCCGCCTCTGGCCCTCCTCTGCCTTGCAAAAAGCCGACTGGCCTTGCACTGTTGGCTCTGGGCGTTGCCATGACATGCACCCACATGAGAGGAGCCCAGAGCAGCAGCGCCACCGCTTCTGCCACCACTACCACCAGCAGCAGCAGCAGCATGCCACATCTTTTCCACGCATCGTCGATGGGATTGCACCCGGCAGAGAGAAGCCAGCCCATTCAAGATGAAGCAAGCAAAGCAAAAAAATTACTACTGCACGCACAAGTATTCTCAACAGTTCATCATATTTTGATTCGTTGCTCTATTGTTTTAGGCACCCCAGGTTTTTTACATTCCAGACAAAGCTCACACAACATCCAGGCCAATATCTGCAAGCAGCTAGAGATAGCAACACAATTTGACACAATTACAAGCACATGGACACGGAAGAAGATGCTCCAAAGTTGGAACATGCTATAAAGATAGCAGCAGGAGCAAGCAAGCAAGCAAGCAAGCAAGCAGAGGCACTCCACTTCTCTCGGTAACTTATTTGATGCAGGCAGACGGCTTGATTCATGGGGACTCTGGCCAGTCGAAGCCGGCAAAGCCTTCGCCTTCGCCGAACCCGCCGCCATAGAACCTGACCTCGAGCCCCTCGAGGGCGTGGTCGTCGTGCCACAGGGCCTCGGCGGCGAAGTAGTCGTCGTCGTCCTCGTCGTCCATGAACTCCTCCCATGAGTAGATGGAGTCATCGTCGTCGTCCGAGTCGTCGGAGCACTCCTCCAGGAAGCTGTTCTCGTAGCAGTCGTCCACACGGGGGCCCAGGATCTTCAGCCCGGGGTACTTCTCCTGCAGGAGCTTGTCGTCCACGCCCCAGCAGCCGCGCAGGTCCAGGAACTTGAGGTCGTGGCACCGGGACGCGATCTCCACCACGGCGTTGGTCGCGATCAGCATGTACCCAATCTCCAGGTGCCGGAGCTTCGGCATGCTGCCGGCGATGGCGCGGGCCTCGTCGTGCTGGCACACCTTGCCGGCGACGTCTATGGGGTGCATGACCCGCCGGAGCCCGACGAGGGACTTGCAGTTCTTGCCGAACGCCTCCAGTGCACGCGCGCCGATCTTGGTGCAGCTGCTGACGTCCAGGAATGTGACGTTGGACAGTCTTTGCGCAACATCTTCCACTATGCAGTCGCTGATCTCGCTCCTCGGAAGCTCCAGGGTCTTGAGAGATCGCGCACTTACAAAAGCAAACACTGTAGGGTCAGTACGGTTGAACAAAATATTATTGATACGGTCACTGGTAAACAAAGTATAATTGATACTATGATGTATATCCCTGTTCTCATAGGATCCATAATTGAAAGGTAACAGAGATATTTCAAAATGGTCACAACCTGCTCGATCAAATGCTATGCAGCGGGTATGAACTGAGTTTCTAACATTCATCATAATCAGAAAGTAGATTGAGCCAGAAAGAAGGGGAGCGCTGTGGAGTTGGGGGATGGTTGGTGATACCATTTTGAACATGTTCTTCTGCACTGCACACATGTTCTTCTGCACTACACACATGTGCAGGATATAACACCATGCTCGCAGCATTCATCACTATCAGAAAACACATTGAGCCCAAGGAGTATTATTGTGCTAGCAACTTGACACCACCACCTATAACCCTGTATTTATGGATTGATGCACGGGAATGATACTACTCCATTTGCATCTGTGCAACTGAATTAATAGTTTACGAGAATTCAGCAATAATAGAGCGGACCTTATTGTGTAAAGACAAATACAGCAGCAAGGCAGGTAAATTTGGAATCAATTACATAAGGTAATTGTTTATATTCATTAGCACATGATTCTCTAATGAATAGACGTATTAGCATTCATGCCTTGCAGCATTTCTTAGAGATTTGGGCCCTCGATCGTTCGATCATGTCATCCATCCGATCTCCGTCTTCCATTTTCTTACCGCATGCACTAAAACCCTACACATACACCCTGCGCCCTTTCGTCTACCGTGGACACCACTCTCTTACTTCCCGCCCCACCTCTCCGTCGACCTCACCCTTCTCCTCCCTAACCGCCTTAGTGATGCAACTCCTATAATGCAATCACAAAGCCATGATATTTCACCTGCCACTATACCTTGTGGCAACCTAAACCATATTTTGCACAAGAGCCTTCCTGCATTATGCAAGGATGCTGTCGAATCTGAACAAGCACTACAGCAACATGCACATTCCCACCAGCTAATGGTTCACAACTAATAAAACTAATATACCGTTCCCATCTAGGTTATCAAATCTTATCAGAGCAAAGCATCATCAAACATAAAAATGATTTCGACAGAAGGACACTACTTACTGGTTTGCGATGAAGGTGAACAACGAGTCGCTTGGAAGCCCGGACACGCTAATGCGGCGGAACGAGCCATCGCTGCGAGTGACGAGCGTATGAACCATGCGGGCGAGCTGGTCAGGCTTGTTCTGCTGCTGGCTCCACTCCTGGATGTCGATCTCCTGCCAGCAGTAGGGACCTGAGACCACCCGGCTCCAGGATTTGCAAACCCGGGGAACCACGGTGAGCATCTCCTGAAGGGAGAGGTTGCGGAAGATGAGCCCCAGGGCATCTGGCAATAGGTCCTCCCAACATCTCTGCTCACCGTGCTCTTCCATCCCTGATCCTTCCAGGACTGATCATGCAAGTTGTATGATCCACCTGTTTCAGGAACAATCATACATGAATCTCCGATAAAATCTCCTTAGTTCACATAGTTGAAGGCTTGAAGCAGCACATTCAGAATTTCGAGGTGACTCACATTAACAGTACGAATGTGCTTTCCTATGGTATGAAAAAAAAAATCCAGATAACCAACATTTATTTCGAGATAATAAATTGCCAATATGGCAAGACCACCATAAAGGAGCAGCTACCAAGGTACAGGAAAAATAAAACCCAGCGATGACGATAAAATTCCCAGAGGGAAAAAAACACACCAGGACGAACACAACTGCAAAGCTTCCCCTGAGCTGCGAAGAGAGAGGTCGCACGCTGCAACTTCAACAGAACTACAGGAAGAAATGAGGTCGAACCGAGGGGAGATGGCCGGGAGAAGGGGAGGAAAGATGAGCTTTCTTTTACCAGTCCAAGAAGCAGGCCAGATATGGCAGAGCGCCTAGAGCAGCGCACGCGGGCGCTAAAAATAGCACCCCCTCTTGGCGCAAAGCGGGCCGGTCACTGGTAGCGAGGACCCAAATCAGGAAACCTATCCATCCAAGAACCAAACGCTGCTGCTAGAGCAGCAGCAAGATGCGAGCACCAACCAAAAGCCAGCCCAGCCAAGGAATTAAGCTTTGTTAAGCATCGCCTCACTCGCACTCACACCAACCAGCGAGTGCCAGGAGCGAGGAGAGGACGCCGCGCGCAGATCTAAAGCAGCGCCCTTCGCCAGGGAACGAGGAATTCGAGAAAGCGTGGCGCGCGGCAACTGGCGGCGCCAACCTATATACTACGCCGGCCTACGCTGGTGGCCTCTGGACGCGCGCTCGCGAGAAAGAGCGCAAAAGCTCGGCCGGCCTTTCCCGTCCATGATTTCTTTTGTTCTTTCGCGAAAGGAGAAGGGAGGCGAATAAGAATAAGATGGAGAGAGACCCGTCTTTTTCTTTCGCCCCTCCCCGCCTTGGCGAGGATTCGCTCGCGGGATGGCCGGGAGGGGGAATGAACAACGTTGACGCCGTGGGGAGGGGGGTGACGGGCCGGCTCGTGGCGGCGGCGGGGTGGCTGGACGGGAGGGAGGAGGCTTACCGGGCCGCGGCGGAGGTGGTGGCGGTGGCGGTGGCGACGCTCCTTGGATCTGTGGAGGGCGTCTCGGTAGGGAAGGAGGAGGGGTGTGGGGTGGGGAGGGAGACAGAGTTGAGTGTAACAGTGGAGGGGTGAGGTGGTCGGCGAGAGGACCGGAAAGTCTTTCTCCTTTTGTTGCGCGCGCGTGCCTTTTGCGGTGCAGCGGGGATGGAAAACGCGGCCGGGCTGGAGCGGTTCTGAAGCTGAAAACGTGACGCGACCGCAGGTGTTCTAACTTAAAACGTGATGCGCTCAAACGAAGGGGCCATGGATCGAGCGAGCGAGTCATGATTTTGTTGACGAGATTGCTGACGTTGACGCAGGATTTATCTGTGATGCTGCGGTGTGTGTGGGGTAGATTTTTTATTCCAGATTCAATGATACTCCCTCAGTTTCTAAATACTCTTAAGTCTTCATATTTTTTTATATAGACTACATACGAAACAAATTGAGTGAATTTATGCTTTAAAATATGTCTATATGCATCCGTATGTACTCCCTCTGCAAAGTAAGGGCTAGGTGCAACTGAATAGGCAATCAGCAGAATGTCTTATAAAGCGGACGTCTGGGTTTTGGAAAGTGTCGTTAAACCACAACTTTAGCTCGCGGGTTCGGTTGCTCTTATATTAGTTTACAAAGAAAGTATTTCGTAGTGAAATATCAAAAAAAAAATATTTAAAAACAAAGAAAGTACATGACAGATGTGTTCTAAATTAATGTGGGATCAAAGTGCTATTATGTTTCTATGGCTTTTTGTGTTTGCATAAAGGCTTTCTAGATATGTTTTTGTTCCTCCAAATTTTAACTATTACTTTCCTAAGTAGGAGTAGATATGTTTTCCTAATGTCATGCTAGTAATATTCGTCAATACAACTGTCCACCTTGATGCGATTTTTTGATTTAAAAACACTCGAGACCTTTACTCGTCTTAGGGCCCAACGTTATGTCACGTTCAGTAGTTGTTCGTCATGCGAACAATTAGAGAAATGTTCGTGTTGACAAAGAAGTGAAATTCAATGCTAACATCAAAGGAGACAAAACAGAAAATATCTACATATCTATGCTCCTAGCAAATTATAGTAAAATAAAGTAAATATGATTGCAAATTTCTAAACGACGTTTGACATAAAAGAATTTCAAATTTCAACCATCACTTCCCTAACTAGGTTTGTTTACAACCATGCCCCCCACCCTACTACCGCTCCCTTCCCGCGGTTTTCGGGTTTGAAAATGATTGGGCACTTGTGGCCCAACAATCCAATGACCTAGGATTTGGCCCATCATCATTCAAACAGTGTGCTTGCTTTAGCCATCGCCATCAAGCGGTCGTGCTTTGCATTCAAAATATGGCAACATCCCATCTCCTCGCATGCAATACACCAATACGAGGAAATAAGGTTCCTATCCAATTAGGGTCTTAGATGCGCTGTCATCTAAATCCTCGAGTGAACAGTTGAATAAATGTTCTCTATTGAAAAAAAGGATTCACGGTTGCCATTGAAAGAGACAAAAACACAAGATGCTTTCATGCATATGGTTCTCGCAAATTACAGTAATGTAAAGTAATGTAAACGACTTTCACGATGGACCTTTTCTTCAAATTTTAACTATGGTTTCCCTAACTAGATTTGTTTCTGACCATGTCCCACTAGTCATATTCATCGGGAAAACTGTTACCCTTCCCATGATTTTCCAATTTGAAACTGCTTGAGCCCTTCGCTCGTCTTGAGACCTAACAGTTGAAAATATTTTCTCGAGGCAATAATAAATTGTTTATTATCATATTTCTTTGTTCATGATAATCGTTTATTATCCATGCTTGAATTGTATTGATCGAAAACACAGATACATGTGCAGATACATAGACAACACGGTATCCCTAGTGAGCCTTTACTAGACTAGCTTGTTGATCAAAGATGGTTAAGGTTTCATAACCATAGACATGAGTTGCCATTTGATAATGGGATTACATCATTAGGCGAATGAAGTGATGGATAAGACCCGACCGTAAACATAGCTTATGATCGTATCACTTAGCTTATTTCTAATGCTTTCTTCATGTCAAGTATCTGTTCCTAAGAGCATGAGGTCATGCAACTCCCTCACACGAGAGAATGCCTTGTGTGTATCTGAAAGCACAATTTCTCCCTTAGGTAGTTTTGTTAATTAATAATAACATATGTATCATTGAACTAATGATCTTATCCAAGTATATTTCAGAAAAGTTCAAAGATGCACTGGCTAAAGGATTGTGAGGAGAAACCCCTTGATGCAACGAAAGCAATAGGATTGACTCAAGCTTCAAGCAAGAGGACTCTACATTTTACATTTGTGAGAAATCACTTTTTAGTTCATAGGAAAGCCAATACTATTAAAAGGGGGTGAGGTATTATGATGAATTGGTTGCTCAAATGCTTAGAGATAGCCACCAAAAATACTCAACATTTCTCTCACAAAAATCTCTGTCCCAAGCCAACACAACAAAATTGGTGCCACCAAGTTTCCCGTTCGGCCCTACCGATTTTCCCAGTGATAGATCCTTTGCCAAAGCCTAATATCTTGGTACCACCAAGTTCCACATCGGTGGCACTGAAAGTCACTGACCAACTCTCTGGTTTCTCTATTTCAAGAATCGGAATTTCCGAGATTGAAATCGGTACCACCGAGATTTGGAAACTGCCCTAGGTCGTCGTATCGATACCACCGAGATTCATATATCGGTCTCACCGAGAATTCAAAAGTTGCCATATTTAGTGCAACTCGGTACCACCGAGATTCATTTCGGTGTCACCGAGTTGGGCAATAATGTTGTAATGGTTGGATTTGGGGGATGCCTATATATACCCATCCAGCTCCTCTCGTTCGTAGAGGAAGCACTCACAACACACACACTTGCGAGATCCATTTTTCTAAGAGAGAGAGCCACCTACTCATGTGTTGAGATCAAGATATTCCAATCCATTCATTTGAAACTTGATCACTAGCCTCCCTAAGTTGCTTTCCACAAAATCAATCTCTCCTACCCATGCCAAATCTGTGAGAAAGTGATTGAGTGTTGAGGAGACTATCTTTTGAAGCACAAGAGCAAGGAGTTCATCGTTCTACCGCAACTATTACCTTTTGGAGGATGGTGCCTCCTAGATTGGTTAGGTGTCGCTTGGGAGCCTCCTACTTCATGTTGTAGAGTTGAACCAATAAGTTTGTATGGGCAAGAAGATCGCCTACTTCGCAAAATCTACGTGAGTGAGGCTAGTCCCGTGTGGACGTAAGCCATGATGGAATAGACAAGGGCGCTTCTTCATGGACCCCTTGTGGGTGGACCCCATCCGTGCACTATAGGACTCAGCTTTTTTGTTGTGTGCCATAGCAGACTACAAAGGACTAGGTCACGGACGACAAAGACCTTTGTCGTCTGTTGGCTGACGACCCAACTTTCGGCACTGAAAGTCACGGTAAAGACATTCTTTGTCGTCTATCAGGAGGCAACGAACAGCAAAGATCTTTGTCGTCGGTCTTTCTAGACCAGCAGACGGCAAAGGGGCTAGACAACAAAGAATAGCTGATGAGGACATCGATACCATTGTTACACCTGTTATACCTAGTGGACCAGTTACTATAGCTCGCACACGCCAATTGAATTACCAGGTACTTTCATTTCTTAGAAATCCTTCTAATGTTCTTGAACATATGATGCTGCCCAAATTAGATACTTTTGTTTTTGCTTATGAATGAAGGACCTAGCATTGACAAGGAGGATGACCATTGGAGCGGGATCAATCATGGAGGGGAAGGTGCGCAAGTGGGAAAGAACAAGGGAGCTTCCAGTGTTGATTTTCGGACTTTGAAGCCACCATAAGGAAAGCATGAAGGCTTGGACAAAATATACAAGATGTCACTTCATAAATTTCGTCCATGGGCTACTATAGGTGTCGCATCACCTTATTTTTGGGCCATGACCAAGTAATTTCAAAATACTACCACATATGTTGTTTTTAGAGTCCGTGTGTGTGTGGAAACCGAGTTTAGGGTCGTTTTCGGACCCCCTCCTCCAAGGGTAACGAAAATCCCTCTCTATTCCCTTAGGGCACCGTTTAGACTTGGGGTTTTCCAAGATTACAAGTTCGTCATAGCTGCAACTTTACGTTCTTTGTTTGTGTTCTACGACCAGACCAAGACGTCATAGAACTCCACTTTCATCAATAAAGCTTTCCTCTTATATTCGCAATATCCAGATTATAATTTCAGTTTCTTGCCTGTTCTTTGTTTGTGTGCAGGAAACAAACCCTCGTGGTCAGGTTGATCGTGCTCCGGCATGGTCAATAACCTCTAGAAGTTGGTTTAGCGATTGCTAAGGCGCGACATCTTCGCATGTTCGTAGTCAGATCGTCAAAGTCTACTCCACCAAAAACGATAGCCACGATCTCATCGAAAGACAGGGACAACTTCGCATCTATCAAGTGGTATGAGATTTCCACATTGCTCGGTGAGATTTTCGTAATTTTTCATAGTTTAGATCGCATCTGTTCCTACTACCCATAGTCCACGAAAAATCCAAAAAATAGGGATAGTTCATCCTATCCGAACCAATCTGAGCCTTTTGCAATTTTATGTTCGGTATTTTGCTTTGTTGAACTTGCGGTTGCATCGTCGTGTCAAGTTACTGGTCTTAGAGTCTAGTCCTTCAGACTTTCAAGTTCTATTCACAAGTTGTCACGCCGTCGCCGCCCCATCTTCGATCTCGCTTCCACCCACCACTATCATCACCGCTGCCATATAGCATCACCCATTATTATTGTCATCATTACCATCTATGCCACCACATATCCGCCACCAACCCGAGTCCTTTACATATTAGGTGTCATTTTGAGATTTCTTTGTTTTCGGTTTCACGTTTCCTTGCGTGAGTAGGTTTCGAAAAAAAAGTGTGGCACACTTTTCAGAGTGGTCTTTAGGCCAAAATTTCAGCGGGTGAAAATATTTTTTCCCTATCCTTTTTTTAGGTTGTCCACGGTGTTTTGAGACACTCACCATCATAGTGATTTTTTGTCGCAATTTTTGGTCGTCGCAGCCCCGAATCACTCCAAAAACATAGTCAAAAAAATTCATGTATGTCCTGTTTTTAGTCCTTCGGAAGAGTTTTGAGACACTCGCCACTATAGTGATTTTCTTAAAAAAAACCAAAAAAATCAGAGTGGCTCTTCCCTTGATTATGTGTAGCGTCGTGATTTTGTTGGTGTTCTAGGCTCGCGTATCTAATACGGTCTAGCCTAGGACGAGCATGGTACCGTCGTTGAGCGTCCTTTCAACTTTGCATCTCTGAAATGATTATTGCTGACCCTTTTTGCTACCATATTATAAGCCTTCCCAGCTCCACATACATCTACATCATGTGTTTGACACCACCTGGCAATCGCTCTATCCAAGCTTTGAGAGTTTTGACTACACCGGTTGCCGATCACCGCATGCTGTTGGGTAAGAATTTGAGATTTGCTTGATGGATTTGTGACACACCACCACCACCACCACCACGAAGCTATTGTCGTCTTGAGTCCAACAAGCTTGAGTTTGCTGAATTCAGAGCTCGTATGGGAAAGTTATGGTAGTTCCGGGCAGGTTTTCTCTCTCAAGCGGAAGTACCACTGGGGCAGAGCGGTAGTACCACTCTGACAGTACTACCACCCTCCCTTGCTCGCCTCTCTTCTGCTTATCTTTTCTCTCTCGCATCGTGGGGGCATTTTCTATTTTTGGGCGAAAGTACCACCCATGGGGGCGCGGTAGTACCGCTCCAGCGGTACTATCGCCCACCTCTACCGCTCTCACTACCGCTTAGTAAATTCTTCTGGTATCTTGCCTCCCCTCGACTAGGCTAAGCGTAATTACCACTCTCTACATGATAGTAGTATCGCCCAAGCGGTAGTACCGCCTAGGTGCATAGTACTACCGCTTAGTTGAATCGTTGGGCAGAATAATGACCAGATTTCCTCCGACTATTTAAGGGGTTCTTCTTCCCCAATAGTTTATTAATCCGTTGAGATTGTATTTGCCCCCCACTGTTGACCTTCTTAGATCTTGCTAACTCTCCATCCCTCCAATGATTCTTGCTAGTTGTTGAGGGAAAAGAGAGAAGAGATCTAGATCCACATTTCCACCAATCACTTTGTCCACTATGTGAGGGTAACCCCTTGGATCTTAATCTTGGAGTTCTTTATGAGCTCCTTGTTCTTCCTCTCATATTCCTCCATAGCTTTTGTTGTTTTGGAGGGATTTGAGTGTGAGGGACTTGATCACTTCATGTGTTCTTTCCATTGCATTCATTGCATCAGTTTGAGTTATCCACGGTGATACGTGGAAGTGAAAAGTTGAGAAGCTTATTACCCTTGGGTGCTTGGTACCCTAGAGATTGTTCTTCGTGGATGCTTTGGCGTCCTACAAGCTTGGTGGTGCCTTGGAGCTCAATCATTGTGGTGTAAAGCTCCGGGCAAGCTTCGAGGTCTCCAATTAGGTTATGGAGATTGCCCCGAGCATTTGAGGTTACCTCAAAGCCATATTCCATTGTGGTGAAGCTTCATGGTGTTGTTGATAGCCTCCAATTAAGTTGTGAAGATTGCCCCAACCTTGTTTGTACAGGTTCGGTGACCGCCCTCAAGGGGCCCTTAGTGGATTCACGACATCTTGCATTATGCGAGGGCATGAGGATATTACGGTGGCCTTAGTGGCTTCTTGGGGAGCATTCTGCCTCCACACCGCTCCAAACGGATATTAGCATCCGCAAGGGTGTGAACATCGGGATACATCATCGTCTCCGCGTGCCTCGGTTATCTCTTACCCGAGCCTTTTACTTATGCACTTTACTTTGTGATAGTCGTATTTTTTCTTGTTATATATCTTCCTATCACTTAGTTGTTTATCTTGCTTAGCATAAGTTGTTGGTGCACATAGGTGAGCCTAGTTGTTTTAGGTTTTGTGCTTGACAAATTAAACGTTAGTTTTATTCCATATTTGGTCAAGCCTAAACCATAATTATTTTAAAGCGTCTATTCACCTCGCCCCCCCCTCTAGGAGACATCTACGTCCTTTCACCGTCTGTCCCCAACAACAACAAGAACGACATCAACGAGGCCCGAATTTTGTGGGACGAGCACGACATGTGGCTTCCGACTAAGCACAAAATTCTGGTGTTGTTGCTCCTCCTGCTTCTCCTGATGCTACTACTAAGGTTTCTGTGGCTGAGCAAAATGAGGATTATGATGGTGATTACAATGATGAGGGATAGGTTGCCCCAAATTAGCACCAAGGACAACAACCACCATCACAAGCACGAGGTCATCCACATGGATACAATCGTAATGGTAGGGCTGCACAACCCCCTCATGTACGGGAGCATGACCATCTCCCTAAACTTAAATTGAATAGATATTCAGACTATTTGAAATTGAATATACAAACGCAAACTAGCATGATTAGATGTGGTATTGTTGAGGACAATGAAGATATGCTTGCACGTTTTATGTGTGGATTAAATAGAGATATTCAGACTATTTTAGAATATAAGGAGTATAACACTATCGCTTGTTTATTCCATCTTGCTTGTAAAGCTGAACGTGAAGTGCAGGATCGATAGGCATTGGCCAGAACTAATTTTTCTGCAAGTCGCACTTCATCCTGGATGCCATGAACCTCATATGCTTCCACACATCATGCTGTGGCACCACGTATTTCAGCTACTAGCTCTAGACAAGATAGCAGGAAACAGGCACCTGCCCCACCTTTCGCCAAGAGCACACCTTCCGGGCCTGCATAGAGCGCGTCTTCATCCGTTGCTGCCAGGGTGGAGGTCACTATGTGAGAGACTGTCCATCCAAGCATGTGATGATTGATACTAAGGATGGTGGATATGACTCCGCTAGTGATTATGATGAGGATATTTGGCTCTTCTTGCCAGTGATGAACAGGGTGTCGACGATACTAAATAGGAAACACAATACATGGCCAGTGATTACGCCGATAGGTACGAAAGTTTAGTTGTTCAACGTGTTTTGAGTGTGCACATAACACAGGTTGAGCAAAATCAGCTGCGCAATTTGTTCCATACAAAGGGAGTTGTGAAGGAACGTTCTATTCGCGTCATCATCGATGGAGGGAGTTGCAACAACTTGGCTAGCATGGAGATGGTGGAGAAGTTGTCTCTCACCATCAGACCACATCCTCATCCTTATTACATCCAATGGTTCAACAACAGTGGCAAGGTTAAGGTAACATGTATTGTTCGTGTGCATTTTTGCATCGCTACATATTCTGATTATGTTGATTGTGATGTGGTACCCATGCAAGCATGCTCTGTTTTACTTGGTAGACCATGGAAATTTGATAAAAATTGTGTACACCATGGTAGGACAAATCAATATACTCTTGTTCATAAGGATCATAATATAACCTTGCTTCCTATGTCTCCTGAACATATTATGAAAGATGACGTTGCTAGAGCTTGTAAAGCAAAACAGGAGATAAATAAGAGTGAAAATCAAATTGTGGCAAATGAATTTGCACAACACAATAAGCCTAATACACCATCATCTAGCATTGCATCTGAAATAAAATTAAAGAGTGGATGTTTACTTGCTACTAAATCTGATATTACTGAACTAGATTTTACAACATCTATTTGTTATGCTTTTGTGTGCAAAGAGGTATTATTTTCTTTCGAGGATGTGCCTCCCTCTTTGCCACGTGCTGTCACTAACATCTTGCCGGAGTTTTCTGACGTCTTTCCACAAGACATGGCACCGGGATTACCACCTATTAGAGGGATTGATGATCAGATTGACTTAATTCCCGATTCATCACTACCCAACCATGTTCCATATCATACCAATCCAGAGGAGACGAAGGAGATTATGCGTCAAGTACATGAGCTACTCGACAAAGGTTATATACATGAATCCCTTAGTCCTTGTGTTGTTCCTATTATTCTAGTGCCAAAAAAGGATGGTTCATCGCGTATGTGTGTTGATTGTAGAGGCACTAATAATATTACTATTCATTATCGTCATCTTGTTCCTAGGCTAGAAGATATGCTTGATGAATTAAGTGGCTCTACAATTTTCTCCAAAGTTGATTTGCGTAGTGGATACCATCAAATTCGTATAAAATTGGGAGATGAATGGAAAACAACATTTAAAACTAAGTTTGGATTATATGAGTGGTTAGTCATGCCTTTTGGGTTAACTAATGCACCTAGTACTTTCATGAGATTAATGAACGAGGTTTTACGTGCTTTCATTGGAAGATTTGTGGTAGTCCATTTTCATGATATACTGATTTATAGTAGATCTTTGGAGGAACATTTGGAACATTTGCGTGCTATTTTTCTTGCTCTGTGTGATGCACGTTTGTTTGGTAACCTTGGGAAGTGCACCTTTTGCACCGACGGAGTATCTTTTCCTCGCTATGTTGTTACTCCACAGGGAATTGAAGTTGATAAAGCCAAGATCGAAGCTATTGAGAGTTGGCCGCAACCCAAAACGATCACACAAGTGAGGAGTTTTCTTGTCCTCGCTGGTTTCTATAGGCGTTTTGTGAGAGATTTCAGCACCATTGTTGCACCTCTCGATGAGCTTACAAAGAATGATGTCCCTTTTGCTTGGGGTACCGCACAGGAAGAAGCCTTCACGGTATTGAAAGATAAGTTAACGGATGCTCCTTTACTCCAACTTCCTGATTTTAATAAGACTTTCTAGCTTGAATGTGATGCTAGTGGAATTGGATTAGGAGGTGTGTTATTATAAGATGGTAAACCTCTTGTATACTTTTCTGAAAAATTGAGTGGGCCTAGCCTGAATTATTCTACTTATGATAAGGAATTATATGCTCTTGTTCGGACTTTGGAAACATGGCAACATTATTTATGGCCCAAATAAATTTTTATACATTCTGATCATGAATCTTTGAAACATATTAGAAGTCAAGCAAAATTGAACCATCGACATGCTAAATGGGTTGAATTCATTGAAACTTTCCCTTATGTTATTAAACACAAGAAGGGTAAAGAAAATGTTATTACCGATGCATTGTCTCGTCGTTATACTATGCTTTCATAACTTGACTTTAAAATATTTGGTTTGGAGACCATCAAAGATCAATATGTGCATGATGCTGAATTTAAAGATGTGTTGCAGAATTGTAAAGAAGTGAGAACATGGAACAAGTTTGTCATTAGTCATGGATTTGTGTTCTGTGCTAACAAGTTGTGCATTCCAGCTAGCTCCGTTCGTCTTTTGTTGTTGCAGGAGGCGCATGGAGGAGGATTAATGGGACACTTTGGCGTGAAGAAGATAGTGGACGTACTTGCTACACATTTCTTTTGGCCAAAGATAAGACGAGATGTTGAGCGTTTTGTTGCTCGCTGCACTATATGTCAAAAAGCGAAGTCACGACTCAATCCTCATGGTTTATATATGCATTTGCTTCTACCTAGTGTTCCTTGGGAGGATATATCTATGGACTTTGTTTTGGGTTTACCTCGAACAAAGAAGGGTACGGATAACATATTTGTTGTCGTGGATAGATTTTCAAAAATGGCACACTTCATACCATGTCATAAAAGTGACGATGCTGCTAATGTTGCTGATTTGTTCTTTCAAGAAATTATTCGCTTGCATGGTGTTCCAAATACAATTGTTTCGGACCATGATGTTAAATTTCTTAGCCACTTTTGGAGATGTTTATGGGCTTAGTTGGGGGCTAAATTACTTTTTAGTACTACATGTCACCCCCAAACTGATGGACAAACTGAAGTATCCAATAGATCATTGTCTACTATGCTTAGGGCTATTTTGAACAATAACTTGAAAATGTGGGAAGAATGCTTGCCTCATATTGAATCTTCTTATAATCGTTCATTGCATTCTACTACTAAGATGTGCCATTTTCAAGTTGTATATGGTTTCATACCTCGTGCACCTATTGATTTGTTTCCTCTTCCATCTTCGGAGAAGGTTAATTTTGATGCTAAACAACGTGCTGAATTGATATTAAAAATGCATGAGGTAACTAAGGAAAACATTGAGCGTATGAATGCTAAGTACAAACTTTCTCGGGATAAGGGTAGAAAACATGTTGTCTTTGCACATGGAGATCTTGTTTGGTTGCATCTGCGTAAGGATATATTTCCTGATTTGCGCAAGTCAAAGCTAATGCTATGTGCTGATGGTCCTTTTAAAGTGTTAGAGAAAATAAATGATAATGCATATAAACTTGAGCTGCATGCATAGTTTGGGGTTAGTCCCACTTTTAACGTTGCAGATTTGAAGCCTTATTTGGATGAGGAAGATGAGCTTCCATTGAGGACGACTTAAATTCAAGAAGGGGAGGATGATGAGGACATCAATACGATTGTTACACCTCCTATACCTACTAGACCAGTTAGTAGAGCTCGTGCACGCCAATTGAATTACCACGTACTTCCGTTTCTTGGAAACCCTTTCTAATGTTCATGAACATATGATGATGCCTAAATTATATACTCTTATTTTGCTTATGAATGAAGGACCTAGCATGGACAAGAGGATGGCCATTGGAGAGGGATCAAGCATGGAGGGGAACGTGCACACGCGGGAAAGAACAAGGGAGCTTCCAACGCTGATTTTCACAATTTGAAGCCACTATAAGGAAAGCATGAAGGCTTGGACGAAATATACAAGATGTCACTTCATAAATTTCGTCCATAGGCTATTATAGGTGTTGTGTCACCTTATTTTTGGGCCAGGCCCATGTAATTTCGAAACACTAACACGCAGGCTGTTTTTATAGTCTGTATGTGTGGGGAAACTGAGTTTAGGGTCATTTTCGGACCCCCCTCCTCCAAGGGTCATGAAAATCCCTCTCTATTCTCTCATATATACAACCCTTAGGGCACCATTTAGACTTGGGTTTTGTTTAGATTACAAGTTCGCCATAGCTCCAACTTCACGTTCTAAGTTTGTGTTCTATGACCAGACCAAAACGTCAAAGGACCCCACTTTCATCAATAAAGCTTCTCTCTTTTATTCGTAATATCCAGATTGCAATTTCAGTTTCTTGCTTGTTCTTCGTTTGCTTGCAGGAAATAGACCCTCGTGCTCAGGTTGATCGTGCTGTAGCATGGTCAATAACCTCTAGGAGTTGGTTTAGCGATTGCTAAGGCGCGGCGTCTTCGGACGTTCGTAATCGGATCGTCGAAGTCTACTCCACCAAAATGATAGCCACCATCTCATTGAAAGACAGGGACAACTTCACCTCTATCAATAGGTGTGAGCCCTGTTAGGTGGCTAAAGAAAGCCTTTGCCGCCAGCTGCCACATGCCAACCTTTGCCGTCATCCTTGCCTGGTCTTTGTCGTCTGCCTGTGGGCCTACCAACGCCAGCCCCTTTGCCGTCAACTACCACGTGTATCCCTTTGCCATCTGCCCGAGCTGGTCTCTGTCGTCTACCAGGGGGCCTACCAATGACAACCCCTTTGCCGTCTGCGAGAGCACGCCTTTGTCGTATGGTAGTGGATGGTAAAATGACCAAATGGGTCAAAGCTGGTGCTCCCAGATTGAAGAGGTTGCTGCCACACGTCAGCTTTGCCATCGACTCGCACACGACAAAGTGCCTATATTACCCCTATTTTTTCTGTTATATCCATGCATTTCACAAGACATATATAATATATATAGTTCACAACACATATCTGATATATAGTAAGCTAGGCCAGATCGAAAGAACCAATACATATTAAAAGAGGCAATACATAGAAAGTTTAACATTGTTCATACATATATACATATATATATATATATATATATATATATATATATATATATATATATAGTTCCACATTGTTCATCAACACAAATCAAAACAAAAACTAAGCACTCCAGCAATTCTAGCTTCCATGTAGTAAATCATATCTGCAAAATGGGAATAAGAAAGTTAGAATAATAAGAAGAAGAAAACTAGAAGAAGAAGAAGAACAGTATATGGCAATTTTGAGCTTAATATGTCACTTTGGAGGAAAATAAGATAAGTATATGACATTTATGAGCTAACCAGGGTTATGGTACCATTTTTACCTAACTAAGCTAATTATGTCATTTTGGAGGAAAATAAGGTAAGAATATGCACATTTATGAGCTAACCAAGGATATTATGCTATTTTTTTTACCTAACTAAGCTAATTATGTCATTTTAGAGGAAAACAAGCTAAGTATATAACATTTATGAGCTAACTAAGGTTAGTATGCCATTTCTCACCTAACTAAGCTAACTATGTCATAAATGAACTAAATAAGCTAATTATGTCATTTTGGAGGATAATTAGCTAAGAAGAAGAAGAAGAAGTTGATGTGATGAAGAAGGTGAAGAAGTAGTAGTAGCAGTAGCAGTAGTAGTCATAGTAGAAGAAGAAGCCTAGAAGAAGAAGAAGAAGATGATGATGATGATGAAGAAGAAGAAGAAGTAGTAGTAGTAGTAGTAGTAGTAGTAGTAGTAGTATAAGAAGAAGAAGAAGAAGAAGAAGAAGAAGAAGAATAAGAATAAGACTAGAAGAAGAAGAAGAAGAAGAAGAAAAAGAAGAAGAAGAAGAAGAAGAAGAAGACTAGAAGAAGAAAAAGAGGAGGAAGAGGAAGAAGAAGAAGATGATGATGATGTGATGAAGACGATGATGATGAAGAAGAAGAAGAAGAAGAAGAAGAAGAAGTGGTGGTGGTGGTAGTAGTAGTAGTAGTAGTAGTAGTAGTAGTAGAAGAAGAAGAAGAAGAAGAATAAGAAGACTAGAATAAGAAGAAGAGGAGGAGGAGGAGGATGAAGAAGAAGATGAAGAAGAAGTAGTAGTACTAGTACTAGAAGAAGAAGGAGAAGAAGAAGAAGAAGACTACAAGAAGAAGAAGAAGAAGAAGAAGAAGATGATGATGATGATGGTGATGATGTGATGAAGAAGATGAAGAAGAAGTAGTAGTAGAAAAAAAAGAAGGCTGGAAGAAGAAGAAGAAGAAGAAGAAAAAGAAGAAGAAAGAGAAGGAAACGAGTAAGAAGAAAGAAAGAAGAAGCTCATTCTTCTTCTTTTATTCTTTCTTTTTCTTCTCTTTCCTATTCTATTCTTTCTTTTTCTTTTTATGCCATTTTTGAGCTTATTATGTCATTTTGGAGGAAAATAAGCTAAGTATATGACATTTATGAGCCAACCAAGGTTATTATGCCATTTTTGACCTAACTAAGGTAATTATGTCATTTTAGAGGAAAATAAGCTAAGCGTATGACATTTATGAGCTAACCAAGGTTATTATGCCATTTTTGTCTTAACTAAGCTAATTATGTCATTTTAGAGGAAAACAAGCTAAGTATATGAAATTTATGAGCTAAACAAGGTTATTATGCCATTTCTGACCTAACTAAGCTAATTATGTCATTTTACAGGAAAATAAGCTAAGTATATGACATTTATGAGCCAACCAAGGTTATTATGTCATTTCTGACCTAACCAAGCTAATTATGTCACAAATGAACTAAATAAGCTAATTATGTCATTTTGGAGGATAATTAGCTAAGAAGAAGAAGAAGAATAAGAAGAAGATGATGATGATGTGAAGAAGAAGTGTAGTAGTAGAAGAAGAAGAAGAAGAAGACTAGAAGAACAAGGAGAAGAAGAACAAGACTAGAAGAAGAAGAAGATGATGATGATGACGATGGTGATGTGATGAAGAAGATAATAAGCAACAGAAGAAGAAGAAGAAGACTAGAAGAATAAGAATAAGAAGAAGAAGAAGAAGAAGAAGACTAGAAGAAGAAGAAGAAGACTAGAAGGAGAAGAAGACGACTAGAAGAAGGAGAATAAAAAGAAGATGGTGATGATGATGATGTGATGAAGAAGATGAAGAAGAAGTAGAAGAAGATGAAGAAGACTATAATAATAATAATAATAATAATAATAAGAAGAAGAAGAAGACGAAGAAGAAGACTAAAAGAAGAAGAAGAAGACTAGAAGAAGAATAAGAAGAAGAATAATAAGAAGAAAACTAGAAGAAGATGATGATGAAGAAGAAGCTCATTCTTGTTCTTCTATTCTTTCTTTTTCTTCTCTTTCCTCTTATATTCTTTCTTTTCCTTTTTAGGCCATTTTTTAGCTTATTATGTCATTTTGGAGGAAAATAAGATAAGCATATGACATTTATGAGCTAACAAAGGTTATTATGCCATTTTGACCTAACTAATCTAATTATGTCATTTTATAGGAAAACAAGCTAACTATATGAAATTTATGAGCTAACCAAGGTTATTATGCCATTTCTGGCCTAACTAAGCCAATTATGTCATTTTGGAGGAAAATAAGCTAAGTATTTGACATTTACGAACTAACCAAGGTCCTTTACTCCTTGGTCAGGCTGTTGTTGAAGATTTCATTGTTGTTATGCTCTTGTTCTTGTTTGCAGTCTGTATGATAGCATGTGATTTGTTGGAAAATCACGTTTAATCCACCTCTTGGAGTTCTAGCATGTAAGCTCTCACGAAGATAGTTGGAGTATAGTGTTTTGTAGATTATATGTAGTTTGCCGATATACCCCTTTGTCATCTTTGTGGGTTGATGGGTGCTTCTCTTATTCTCCCTTTATATCCTATGTAGTCATTTTTAATTTCATGTTTGTTCTAGTAGTTTTAACGCTGCATTTGGATGTATGTATTGGCGGCCTCCATATTGTAATGGTTACAATTCCAATTTAGTCAGGAAATTGTAATATACTTGAATACGAGTTTGGTTGTTTGGATGTTTATTGAATTGGCTCACGGAATCGTCCTGAGGTTTCAATACAGAATCATGTTTGGATGTACAACTATGTAAATGCATAGCAACATGAATATACCCATTAAAACAATAGTTGTACGACTATAATTGGATGATTATATAGCAGCTTTTTCTTCTACAGTGACATAAACGATATCTTTGAGACCACACTTCATATGCAACATCATGCAAAGATCATAAAAAATTATTTTGGTTAAGCGCAACTCATCATAGCAAGCTACTTCTAACCCATTATACATTTCTTTCAGCAAGTACTTCCTATGAACATACCAAAACTCATCATCACTAAAGCATCCTAAAGTCTTATGTACTCTCTGTGTACTAAGATAAGTTAGGCCAAGACAAACTGACTCAACATACATCGTGGTCATGATTATCCTTTTCCCTTTTCTTCTTTTGTTATCTTTGATAACGGAAGTAATCAAATGCATTTGTGACATGATGCAACTACAATGCACATATAAAATCTTCATTTTCGTCTAAATTCAGTATAACTATGCATCATTTAGTATATACCATATGGACCAGCAAGCGTTATATCACACATAAGCAAGCATCATATCCATGAGGCCACCACATAAGCATGGATCAAAGAACAACATAAGCATTCATCAGACCACATAACCATGCATCATATCTACTATCTTGTTGGTGCACAAAATTGCATCATGTCGATACCTTAGATCAACCTAGAGGGTTCCAATTTTTGAGCCAACCTGCAACAAAAAATATAACAATGGTTAGCGAATGAATATGAACAAGAGAACCAGGGGAGGGAAGGAGAAGAACTAGAGGGCTAGCTTCCTAGAGGAGGACGAGGAGCTAAGGAAGAAGGTGGAGGAAGAAGGGGAGTCATTGTGATAGACCAAGATGGGGTGCACTCATGATTATGGCCTGCGCGAGTGAGGGCTTCTATGGCCATAGAAGATGAGGCGGCAGAGAAGTAGCACCGAGGGAGAAGAGATGGAATCCAGTAGAGGGCCACCACGGGTCCATGAAGGAAGGGAAGGGGCGGCGATGAATGGGACTACAACCATGGGGTTGCAAGTTTCGATGGGATTTGACGGCAGCGAGTTGCTCCGTGGAGAAGGGAAAGGGGTTGCTTCGGAGGAGGATAAGGATCGGCAACATGGGAAGAAAGGAATAGAATGTCGGGAACGATACCTCCTCAACCTTGGAGGATCTGCCTGGGCGCCGTCGTTGATCTGGTTGGTGCCGCTGTCTCTCTTGATCCCTTCCTCTCTCTTGTTGCGGAGAGAGGAAAGAAGAGGCCAAAAATGTTACTTTTTGTGGGAGTGAGCCAATTTGGCCGAAATCATAGGTGCGGGTGAGTGTATTGCCATGATGGGTGGGCGCATGCGAGCAAACCTGGTTGCGTGTTTGTTTCCGTTTCAATGTGTTTATTCAAAGTACATCCAAACACCTATATTGGGCCTAGCTCAATACAAAATCGAATTCAACACCCCAATATGGCCATCCAAACGCAACACTAGTAGAAATTAGAGAGGGGGTCCCTTTATCGAAATAGGTGGTATAATAATCCTCAATATGGCTCCAAACCGAATTGATCTAAGTAGGTGGTATAATAATCCTCAACGCTGCAAGTGGTTCCACTACACGGTGTCATCCTTGATGTGAACTTTTTAGTGCCCACAACGCAACACCACCTCCTCGACGTGCATCCAAGTGTAGAGATCTCCAACCGGACATGTCATAGCCTTCCTACACAATACAAATGACACGAGGAGGGGGGCAGAGTGGCGGCTCCCATAATAGTATTTCCTTTCATGGCTCCAAGAGGCGCAGTTGCTTAAGGTAGTGACGATGACCAATGACTAAAAAGACAATTAGTATAGTGAACGTCACAAAGAGGTTTCCTCTAGCACGACAATGGCAATAAGTTAGTTCCCCTCAAGGAAATCGGCAGCCACACGAACCAAGGAATCTTAGGACAAGTTTTCTGATTTCTTGTTTGGGCTTCTAGAATGAGCTATCCGTAACACCTTATTCTAGAAGTCATTTGGTTGGGCTTCTAGAATAAGCTTATTAGGGGTAACTTCTTTCAGCTTATTCCAAAAGCTAGCAAAAGAACCAGCCCTTATCCTTTCGGATATTTGCAGCTTCGTCCTCCAACTGTATCAAATTTATGCAGAATTCACTCCATCACACACTCAAGCAATCCAGATTTCCAGACTTTTAGTTTAGCCCTAATATTACACATTATTCCTTAGTAAGTCCTTGTTTTGTACATAATAATCAAACAAGCCGTTGGTGATTTTTACATCACTCTCTCGTAAGTATTGGTGAGCAATAACCGATGATTTTGTGGTGAAAGGGTAGATGAGCAAGTACCAAAAATATTATTACTGAGGGGAGCGGGGCCTCAAGTTGTTTCATAAATATAAGAGAAGAACATAAAATAAAATATAGAACTAACCTTATGGATTAACGCTCTCAGCTTAGTACGGAACACTAATAGGGTGATGAGAATGTAAGGCATAGAATTATGCAGAGTGAAAGAATACGATGATACAATATGGGCTAAGCTAGTGATAAAGTCAATAGGCCAATTAGCGACAGATATTGTCTTGTATTCTATGGATTGAAAAGGACGGATATGAATGGAAGGAAGAAACCAAAGTGGTGCACATTGGTCGGCGGTGACAAAGACGTCGATGCATGTCTTGAGGTTAGAGAACTTTTTAGCTCGACGCTCTTGCTCATAACAAAATTTCCTCCACGATGCCTTGAGAGAGATATTTTTCTGTAATGCATGGGTTTTTAACTAATACTACTTCCTTCTGAGTTTATAAGCCCCCTCCTATTTTAAATCAGACTTTGACCATGCAGATTAACTAAGTAGCAAAATATAACTTACATGCCACAAAATTTACATCATTTGATTCAATTTAAAAAAAGGTCCGGTTGGTATTATTTTCAATACACAAAACTTATATTATATTAGCTAAATTGATGAACAAACTTAGACACAAACATGAGAGGGACTAATAAATCCGGACGGGGAGAATACTCCATAGAGCTTAGTTTGGAGCTGTTAGGGCAACTCCAACGCACGAACCTAAATCACCTGTCCGCATTCGTTTGGGGGTAAACAAACACAAAACGCGACCCAACACGCACGAGCACATAGACGAATGTCCTTATTGGTCTGCTTTTAACCTATTCCTGGCCTAAGTTTGGGTCACGT
Organism: Hordeum vulgare subsp. vulgare; assembly: GCF_904849725.1. Classification (NCBI taxonomy): domain Eukaryota; kingdom Viridiplantae; phylum Streptophyta; class Magnoliopsida; order Poales; family Poaceae; genus Hordeum; species Hordeum vulgare. The sequence continues at coordinate 83,324,892 of NC_058524.1, forward strand.
TTGCGGCGAAGCGGACAATGCGCGAATGTGCGGCACGCGCGCCCTTGTCCTCCCATGGCCCACTTGTCGGGGACACACCCGTCCACTTTCCCCCCATTCCGTCCAAACCTTCGGATGCGCCTCTCCCTCCCTCCTCCATGGACAGCGACCCGACATACCCGGACGATGCGGCCACGGCCGCATGCCCAGTGGTGAATAAGAAGGGTCCCAGGAAGCCTCGGTCTGAGTGCACGACGGCGGAGATTGCCAAACTCGATGCCGAAGCGGCAAAGAGAAGGGGTAAACGGACAAAGGCGGCAGAGATAAAGGCGGTTGCGACCTATGCTGCCGAGGTTGCCACGCGACGTCAAGCGTAGCATCTTGCTACCTCTTGAGTTTGCGTTGGTTTTTCCCTTGAAGAGGAAAGGGTGATGCAGCGAAGTAGATAAGTATTTCCCTCGGTTTGTTGAGAACCAAGGTATCAATCCAGTAGGAGGAAAAAGCAAGGCCCCAATAGTAGTACCTAGACAAACAATAAAACACTCATACCCAACTCTATAAAGGGGTTGTCAATCCCTTCAGAGTTATTTGCAAGGATGATATCTGATAGAGATAGATATAAAAGATTGCGGAAACAGAAGTAAATAAATTGCAGCAAAGTAGTTTTGGTATTTTTGGTTTATAGATCTAAAAATAAAATATGGAAAATAGACCCGGGGGCCATAGGTTTCACTAGAGGCTTCTCTCATAAAGGAAAATAATACGGTGGGTGAACAAATTACTGTCGAGCAATTGATAGAAAAGCAAATTACTATGAAGATATCTAAGGCAATGATTATGCATATAGGCATCACGTCCGTGTCAAGTAGACCGAAACGATTCTGCATCTACTACTATTACTCCACACATTGACCAACTCATGTCTCCATCTGGAGTATTAAGTTCATGAAAAACAAAGTAACACATTAAGTAAGATAACATGATGTACAGGGATAAAATCAAGCAATATGATGAAAACCCCATCTTTTTATCCTCGATGGCAACAATACAATATGTGCCTCGCCACCCCTACTTTGTCACTAGGTGAGGACACCGCAAGATTGAACCCAAAACTAAGCACTTCTCCCATTGCAAGAATCATCAATCTAGTTGGCCAAACCAAACCAATAATTCAAATAGACTTGCAAAGATATGTAATCATGCATATAAGAATTCAGAAGAGACTCAAATAATATTCATAGATAATCTGAACATAAACTCATAATTTATCGGATCTCGACAAACACATCACAAAAGAGTATTACATCGGATAGATCTCCATGAAGATCATGAAGAACATGGTATTGAAGATCAAAGAGAGAGAAGCCATCTAGCTACTAGCTATGTGTTGGGGAACGTTGCATGGGAAACAAAAAAATTCCTACGCACACGAAGACCTATCATGGTGATGATCATCTACGAGAGGGAGATCGGATCTACATACCCTTGTAGATTGCTAAGCGGGAAGCATTAAGAAATGCGGTTGATGTAGTGGAACGTCTTCGCGATCCAAATCGCCGCCGTCCCACGATCCGTCCCAATCTAGCACCAAACGGACATCACCTCCGCGTTCAGCACACGTACATCTCGATGACGATCTCCGCCTTCTTGATCCAATAAGAGAGATGAATAGGTAGCTGAATTCTCCGGCAGCATGACGACGTGGCGGTGATGATGGTGGAGCTACTCCGGCAGGAATTCGCCGTGCCGTACCGATCTAGCTATGATGTGTCACGAAGTAGTGGAGGGAGAGAGGTTTGCACAAAGGCTTGAGGTGCAAAAACCCTCTCAAACCTCCACTATATATAGGAAGAACCAAGAGGTGACTGCCTTGCCTCCTACTCCAAGTAGGAGGGGTCGGCCAAGCCAAGGAGGAAGGTCTCCTCCTCCAATTCGGTTTGGTGGAGGAGTCCTTTCCTCCTTGCCCACCTCCTCTTTTTTTTTTCTTCCCTTTCCTTTATTTTTGCTCTAGCCGAAATAGTCCTATTGGGCTAGCTTCACCAGCCCACTAAGGGCCGGTGCGCCATCGATGGGCCTATTAGGTTCTCTCACGGGTGGGTGGCCCCTCCCGGTAAAACCCCGAAACCCATTCGTCACTCCCGGTACTTTATCGGTAATGCCCGAATTCTTTCCGGAAGCCAAATGCAACAATCCTATATATAAATCTTCATTTCCGGACCATTCCGAAGATACTCGTGACGTCCGGAATCTCATCGAGGCTCCAAACAACATTCGGTTACTAGCATCAATAATTCAACTATACCGAAAACGTCACCGGACCTTAAGTGTGCAGACCATGCGGATTCGAGAACTATGTAGACATGACCAATACACTCTCTGGCCAATATCCAATAGCGGGACCTAGACGTCCATATTGGATCCTACATATTCTACGAAGATCTTATCTGTTGAACCTCTATGTCAAGGATTCACACAATCCCGTATACCATTCCCTTTGTCCTTCGACATGTTACTCGCCTGAGATTCGATCGTCAGCATCTCCATACCTATTTCAATCGCGTTACCGTGAGTCTCTTTACTCATTCCGTAATACAAGATCCCATGACTAACTCTTTAGTCACATTGCTTGCAAGGCTTGTTTGTGATGTTGTATTATCGAGTGGGCCCCGAGATACCTCTCTGTCACACGGAGTGACAAATCTCAATCTTGATCCATGCTAACTCAATGGACACATTCGGAGATGCCTGTAGAGTACCTTTATAGTCACCCAGTAAGGTTGTGACATTTGATACACACAAGGCATTCCTCCGGTGTGAGTGAGTTACATGATCTCATGGTCATAGGAATGAATACTTGACATGCAGAAAACAATAACAACAAAATGACACGATCACATGATATGTTTATAGTTTGGGTCTTGTCCATCACATCATTCTCCTAATGATGTGATCCCGTCATCAAGTGACAACACTTGTCTATGGCTAGGAAACCTTAGCCATCCTTGACCAACATGCTAGTCAACTAGAGACTCACTAGGGACATTGTTTTGTATATATATCCACACATGCATTTGTGTTTCCATTCAATACAATTATAGCATGGATAATAAATGATTATCTTGAAACAAGAAATATAATAATAACTATTTTATTATTGCCTCTAGGGCATATTTCCAACACTATGGACACATAGGTCTGTGGTGAAGTACTCACACATCATCGGAGGGGCAATGGAGTTGATGTAGATGCCCTCCATGAGCAATTCCCTCTCCAACAGATTACCAGAAAAGGCTTCCATATTGGATCTCACGGGAACAAAGGCTCCCGGCGGCGTAAAAGTATTTTCGTGGCTCTTTCTTGTGATACGGGAATATTTTGGGAATTTATAGGGCAAATAATAGGTTAGGAGACCTGCTGGGGGGCACAAGCCATGGGGCACAGCCAGCCCCAGGGCGCGCCCTGCACGCTTGTGGCCTCCCGGCAGTTGTCGTGCCCCCTACTCCAAGTCTCCTCGGTGTCTTATGGTCGAAGAAAAATCTTTCTAAAGATTTTGTTCTGTTTGGTCTCTGATTAAGAGGTTAGTCCCAAAAATAACATAAAACAACATAGTAATGCATATAAAACATTCAAAATAGATAATATAATATCATGGAACAATAAAAAATTATAAATTTGCTGGCCTCTTTTATTTTTTGTAAAGTCTGAAGACACATCCCAACTTGTGAGGGAATCATAGCTCCCATCATCCTTTTCTCACACGGGACAATGCTCTGATAGTGCAAATCATCACACTTTTATATACTTACAACTCAAAAATTACAAGTCGATATCAAGAACAAAGTATGACTCTATAAGCATATATGGAAGCGATGGTGTGTGTCATAAAAAACGGGACGGTGGTGTTGCATGGCAATACATCTCGGAATGGCTATGAAAATGCCATACTAGGTAGATATGGTGGCTGTTTTGAGGAAAATATATGGTGGCTGTTTGTGGAAGGTGGGTTTAATGTACCGGCGAAATTTGTGCGGTACTAGAGAGGCTAGCAAAGGTGGAAGGGTGAGAGTGCGTATAATACATGAACTCAACATTAGTCATAAAGAACTCACATACTTATTGCAAAAGCCTATTAATTGTCGAAGCAAAGTATTAGACGCATGCTCCTAGGGGAAGGGTTGGTAGGAGTTAACCATCGCGCGATCCCGACCTTCACACAAAGGTTGACAATCATTAAAAAATCATGCCCCGACTTCATCACATAACGGTTCACCATACGTGCATGCTACAGGAATCACAAGCTTGAAGACAGGTATTTCTTCTAATTCAAAATTACTTACTAGCATGACTCTCATATTACCATCTTCATATCTCAAAACTATATGAAAGGAATCAAACTTCTCATCATATTCAATGCACTTAATATGGAAGTTTTTATTGTATCCCTGTTGGATGCCTATTATATTAGGACTAAATTCATAACCTAAACCAATTACCATGTTGTTTAAAGATATCTGAAAATAATATAAGTTAGGTACAAGATTTTAATAATTTCTATAAAACACAACACCGCCGTGCTCTAAAAGATATAAGTGAAATATTAGAGCAACATTGCCTAGCTCAAAAGATATAAGTGAAGCACAAAGAGTATTCTAATAAATTCACGATTCAACGTGTCTCTCTCAAAAGATGTGTGCAGAAAGAATGAATGTGGCAAACTAAAAAGTAAAGACTCACATCATACAAGACGCTCCAAGCAAAACACATATCATCTAGTGAATAAAATCATAGCCTCAAGTAAATTTACCGATGGATTGAAGACGAAAGAGGGGATGCCTTCCGGGGCATCCCCAAGCTTAGGATTTTTGGTATCCTTGAATATGGCTTTGGGTGCCTTGGGCATCCCCAAGCTTAGGCTCTTGCCACTCCTTATTCCGTAGTCCATCAAATCTTTACCCAAAACTTGAAAACTTCACAACACAAAACTCAACAGAAAACTCATGAGATCCGTTAGTATAAGAAAAATGAATCACCACTTTTTGTACTGTTGTGAACTCATTATTTATTTATATTGATATAATATTTACTGTACTCCAACTTCTCCATGGTTCATACCCCTGATACAACCCATAGATTCATCTAAATAAGCAAACAACACAAAGAAAACAGAATCTATCAAAAACAGAACAATCTGTAGCAGTTTGTTTACTTCTAATACTTCTGTAACTCCACAAGTTCTCAAAAAGTAGGACGATCTAGGAAATTTTTAATCCAATCTTGTGTAAACAATCTAGATCAAATTCACATTCGAGAGAATTTATAAAATTCCTGGACTTAGTGCGAAAGTTTCTGTTTTTTAGCAAAATCAACTTGCAAACACCATAGACCATCCCAAACGTCTTACTTGGCTCAAACACTAATTAAAACAAGAAAACAAAATTATTACAGAGGTAATAATGTGTGCAGCACTAAAAACATAAGCAAAAACTAAAGCAAAAAAAATAAAATTGGGTTGCCTCCCAACAAGGGTTATTGTTTAACGCCCCTAGCTAGGCATAATGCAATAGATCTAGGTATTGTCATCTTTGGTATGCAATCCGTAGGTAGCTCTCATAATAGATTCATAAGGTAATCTTATTTTCTTTCTAGGAAAGTGCTCCATGCCTTTCCTTAATGGAAATTGGAATCTAATATTACCTTCCTTCATATCAATAATTTCACCAACTGTTCTAAGGCAAGATCTACCAAGAATAGTAAGACATGTAGGATTGCAATCTATACCAAGAACAATGAAATCTACGGGCGCATAATTCCTATTTGCAACAATAAGAACATCATTAATCCTTCTCGTAGGTTTCTTAATTGTAGAATACGTAAGGTGCAAATTTAAAGAGCAATCATCAAATTCACGAAATCCTAGCACATCACATAAAGTTTTTGGAATCGTGGAAATGCTAGCACCCAAATCACACAAATCATGGCACTCATAATCTCTAATTTTAATTTTAATAGTAGGTTCCCACTCATCAGAAAGCTTTTTAGGTATAGAAACTTCCAACTCAAGTTTTTCTTCAAAATATTTCATCATGGCATCCACAGTATGTTTAGTAAAAGCTTTATTTTGACTATAAGCATGTGGATAATTCAACATGGATTGTACCAAGGAAGCACAATCAATCAAAGAGCAACTATCATAATTAAAGTCCTATAAATCTAAAAGAGTGGTCTCATTGCGATTTAAAGTTTTGACCTCCTACATCCCATTTTATCAATCTTATCATTAAGATCTAAAAACTCCGAATCATTGGGACGCCTATTAACTAAAGTTGACTCATCTCCAGTCCCATCCTTTTCAAGATTTATACTAGAAAACAAAGATTCAATAGGTGTCACAACAATCACTTTAAGATCCTCATCATTATTATTACGAGAAAACACCTTTTCAAACCATTCACGCTTAGCACGTATTCTAGCGGTTCTTTCCTTACACTCATCAATAGAAATTCACATAGATTTTAAAGACTCATTAATATCATGCTTGGGTGGAATATATCTAATTTTCAAAGACTCAATCTCAATAGAAATTCTATCAACGTTCCTAGCCAAATCATCAATCTTGAGCAATTTTTCTTCAATCATAGCATTGAAACCTTTTTGAGAGCTAATGAATTATTTAATATTATTCTCAACAATAGAGGGCATATTATTATAATTTACATATGAATTGTTGTAGGAATTACCATAATTATTAGAGGAATTACTAGGAAGCGGCCTAGGATAGAAATTACCTCTATACGCGTTATTGCCAAAACTGTTCCTACCAACAAAATTCACATCCATAGATTCATTATTATTTCCAATCAAAGAAGAGAAATGCATATCATTGGGGTCAATATGAGCACTCTTACTAGCAAACAATTTCATTAATTCATCCATTTTTTCACTCAAAGTATTTATTCCGTCCATAGCATGCACTTTTTTACTAGTAGGAGATCTCTCGGTATGCCATTGTGAGTAATTTGACATAGTATTATCTAGGGGTTTAGTAGGTTCTCCTAATGTGATTTCCATAAAAGTACCACCCGCGGCGGAATCTAAAACATTTCTAGAAGGAAAATTCAATCCCGCATAAGACATTTGTCTGATCATCCATAAACTCAAACCATGTGCGGGGAAATTCCTAATCATTAGTTTCATCCTCTCCCAAGATTGTGCAACATGCTCATGATCAAGTTGCTTAAAATTCATTTATCGTTCCTAAAGGAGATAATCTTAGCGGGCAGAAAGTACTTGGAAATAAAAGCATCTTTACACTTACTCTATGAATCAATACTATTTTTAGGTAAAGATGAAAACCAAGTTTTGGCACGATCTCGTAGTGAGAAAGGAAATAGCTTTAATTTAACAATTTCATTATCCAGATATTTCTTATTTTGCATATCACACAACTCAACGAAAGTATTTAGATGGGGTGCGACATCTTCACTAGGAAGGCCAGAAAATTGTTCTTTCGTAACAAGATTGAGCAAAGCGACATTAATTTCACAAGATTCCACACGAGTGGCGGGAGCAATTGGAGTACTAATAAAATCATTATTATTAGTAGTGGAAAAGTCACATAACTTGGTATTCTCTTGAGCCATCGTGACAAAGCAAGCAATCTAGCACACAAGCAAGCAAACAAAAGACGAACGGAAAAAGGGTTAATAAAAAGGCAAATCTTTTTGGTATTTTCTAAAAATTGTTTTAGAAGTGGGGGAGAAGAAAACGAGAGGCAGATGGCAAAACAAGTAAATGAAAGAGATGATTTTGTGATGGTTACTTGGTAGGCATGATCTTGCTATGTATCCTCCCCGGCAATGGTGCGAGAAATCCTTCTTGCTACGTCTTGAGTTTGCGTTGGTTTTCCCTTAAAGAGGAAAGGGAGATGAAGCTAAGTAGATTAGTATTTCCCTCAGTTTGTTGAGAACCACGGTATCAATCCAGTAGGAGGAACAAGCAAGGCCCCAATAGTAGCACCTACACAAACAATCAAACACTTGCACCCAATGTTATAAAGGGGTTGTCAATCCTTCAGAGTTATTTGCAAGGATGATATCTGATACAGATAGATATAAAAGATTGCGGAAACAAAAGTAAATAAATTGCAGCAAAGTATTTTTGGTATTTTTGGTTTATAGATTTGAAAATACAGTATGGAAAATAGACCCGGGGGCCATAGGTTTCACTAGAGGCTTCTCTCATTACTTTCAAGCAATTGATAGAAAAGAGAATAATTATGATATCTAAGGCAATGATTATGCATATAGGCATCACGTCCGTGTCAAGTGGACCGAAACGATTCTGCATCTACTACTATTACTCCACACATCGACCGACTCCTGCGTGCATCTAGAGTATTAAGTTCATGAAGAACAGAGTAACGCATTAAGTAAGATGACAATATGTAGAGGGATAAACTTAAGAAATATGATGAAAAACCCATCTTTTTATCCTCGATGGCAACAATACAATACGTTCCTCGCTAGCCCTACTTTGTCACTGGGTGAGGACACCGCAAGATTGAAATCAAAACTAAGCACTTCTCCCATTGCAAGAATTACCAATCTAGTTGGCCAAACAAAACCAATAATTCGAAGGGACTTGCAAAGATATGAAATCATGCATATAAGAATTCAGAAGAGACTCAAATAATATTCATAGATAATGTGAACATAAACTAACAATTCATCGGATCTCAACAAAACACCGCAAAATTGCATTACATCGGATAGATATCCATGAAAATCATGAAGAACATGGTATTGAAGATCAAAGAGAGAGAAGAAGCCATCTAGATACTAGCTATGGAACCGTAGGTCTGTGGTGAACTACTCACACATCATCGGAGGGGAAATGGAGTTGATGCAGATACCCTCCATGATCAATTCCCTCTCCGGCAGATTACGGGAAAAGGCTCCCAGATTGGATCTCACGGGAACACAGGCTCCCGGCGGCGTAAAAGTTTTTTCGTGGCTCTTTCTGGGGATACAAGAATATTTGGGAATTTATAGGCCAAAGAATAGGGTTAGGAGACCTGCAGGGGGCCCACAAGCCAGGGGGCGCGACCACCCCCTAGGGCGCGTCCTGCAGGCTTGTGGCCTCCTGGCAGTTGCCCTGCCTCCTACTCCAAGTCTCCTGGGTGTCTTCTGGTCTAAGAAAATCTTTCTGGAGATTTTGTTCCGTTTAGACTCCGTCTAATATTCCTTATCTACAATATTCAAAAACGTGGAAAAAAACAGAAACTGGCACCGGGTTCTAGATTAATAGGTTAGTCCCAAAAATAATATAAAAAACATATTAATGCATATAAAACATCCAAAACAGATAATATAATAGCATGGAACAATAAAAAATTATAGATACGTTGGAGACGTATCACATCTCGCCAACATCGATGAGAAGGAATCCATCATCTCCAAGGTGCATGCCACTCATGCTAGGGTTGGCACGACCACCACCGGCCATCCTCTCTGTCGCTACCATAGCCCGGCGAGCACGGGGTTGTCTGCCGATCGTGCTCCTTAGAACAGGTCCCCGAGTTCGTCCACCACACCCGGTCCGCCGCCTTACGATCATGAGTAGATACGGTTCTCCACATCGTCGAAGTTCGGTGTGGTCGCACTGGCCACACCTGCGGGTGTCATCAACCTGAACATGATGCCAGGGTACTGTGGCACTGGGCACACGTTCAACGGGATGCAAAGGAAGAATCGATGGTCATTTCCGAAGGCAAACATGACCGGCACCCGCAAGCTGTTCGACAAAATAGCACAACGACGACCCTGATTGCTTGGCGTTCATGGAGAGTGTTGATGTCCCACAAGGGTATGGGAACGCAGCAGTTTTCGAGGGTAGAGTATTCAACCCAAATTTACTGATTCGCTCACAAGGGGAAGCTAAAGGATATTCTCAAGTATTAGCAGCTGAGTTGTCAATTCAACCACACCTGAAAGATTAGTGTCTGCAAGCAAAGTATCAGTAGCAAGGTAGTAAGATAGCAACGACACTAGGAAAAGCTTTGGCAATTCCCAGCAGTGGCGCCAGAAAAGGCCCTGTTGACGGAATGTTAGCGCCAACAAAGTCTTGCAACAAGCAACAGCGGAGTATCAAGGAACAGTAGTAGCAGCAACAACAAAGTAACAAGTAATAGCAAAGTGGCCCAATCCCTCTTGTAGCAAGGGACAAGCCTAGGCAAAGTAACATAGCGAGAACCAGTAGTAAAAGACTCGTAGGCAGTGGATCGGTGATGGATGAGTGTGACGGATGTGATTCATCATGTAACAGCTATAACACGGAGAGATATGTGGCTAGCTCCCGTTCGTCAATCTAATGTAGGCATGTATTCCGTATGTAGTCATACGTGCTTAGGGAAAATAACTTGCATGACATCTATTGTCCATCCCTCCCGTGGCAGCGGGGTCCTAATGGAAACTACGGGATATTAAGGTTCTCCTTTTAATAAAGAACCGGACCAACGCATTAACACGCGGTGAATACATGAACTCCTCATACTATGGTCATCTCCGGGAATGGTTCCGGCTATTGTCACTCCGGGGTTGCCGGGTCATAACACATAGTAGGTGACTACAACCTGCAAGATAGGATCAAATACACACATATATTGGCGACCACATAATAGGTTCCGATCTAAAATCATGGCACTCGGGCCCTAGTGACAAGCATTAAGCATAGCCAAGTAGTAGCAACATCAATCTAGAACATAGTGGATACTAGGGATCAATCCCCGTCAAAAACTAACTCGATTACATGATAGATCTCATCCAACTCATCACCGTCCAGCAAGCCTACGATGAGATTACTCACGAACGTTGAAGAGCATCATGGAATTGTCGATGGAGAAAGGTTGATGATGACGATGGCGGCGATTTCCCCTCTCCGTAGCCTGAAACGGACTCCAGATCTGCCCTCCAGATGAAGAACAGGATGTGGCGGCGCCTCCGTATCGCAAAACGCGATGAAACCTTCTCCCTGATTTTTTACCAGGCGAAATGGAAGATATATGACTAAGATTGGGGGTCGTGGTGCCACGTGGGCCCCACAAGCCCTCATGGCGCGGCCATAGGGGGTGGTCGCGGCCGAGGGGCTTGTGGCCCACTGGCACGCCCCCTCACGTGGAACTTTGCGCAGGTATTTTTCTTTTACTCCAGAAAAAATCTCCGTAAATTTTCAGGACGTTCCGAGAGTTTTCATTTCTGCACAAAAACAACACCATGGCAATTCTGCTGAAAACAGCGTGAGTCCGGGTTATTTCCATTCAAATCATGCAAATTAGAGTCCAAAACAAGGGCAAAAGTGTTCGGAAAAGTAGATATGACGGAGACGTATCAAGTGTCATCTCCGAGGGCCATGGTGAGGCCTTCCACCTCGATGGCCAAGGCCAGGCTTTCGATCCCGGCGAGACCGAGAGCTAGGACGGCCGCGTCCACTATGGCGACACTGAATTCGCCGGTATGATGAAAAGGAGGACGGCCATGGCTACTCATGGCATGAAGATGACAACTTGTATTCTGAAGATGAGGAGGACGAGCTCGACATTTCGTAGGAGCTATTGGTGTTTATCGATGAGCTCACCCAAAGGCCGAGGCACAAAAGAGGAGGCAAAGCATTCGCACGGGATCATACACTCAATTGGAGAAAAAATTTAATTTGCGGGAGTTGGATTGATTTAGGGGAAGTTTGTAACACCACAAAATTTCTACCATGTTTTATTAATAAAATTATTTTTCCAATAGTATTAAATTTTTATTTTTTGGAATCTTCTCTTGGTTTCAGAACCATTCTTTCCTTTGCACCTTAAATTTTTCCCCTCCAATAAAAGTTTTGGAAAAATATTGTTGGACTTGGATTTTTGACTTAAAAACTTCATCTTATTTTTAGTATTTGAGTGAGAAATATTTTCCTAATTAAACCTACCTCACTTTATTCTTTTAAACGGGTTTACTATTCTTTAAAGACATCTATTGCACTACACCCTTTTAAATATCCCTCTATTTTTTGCGAAAATTGGGAGATGTCCTCCGATGCCTTGGGATCACTTTTATGCAAAAATCCATATTGGTCTTTTGAACATTTTGAGCACACCATCCTCTTTTCTGTTCTGTACCAGTTTAGCAATTTGAAGTGCAACCCTATTTTATTTTTCTCCAAAGCCCATGAGATTTTTACTACTTGTAGTAGACCCTATGAAACCCTTAAGTCCAAGAGATTAGAGCTATTGGGATATTTCTCGCCCATGCATTGATGCCCTATAGTTTCTGCCGAGAAATGTTTTTCTCTAAAAATGTACTAGCGATTTTCTACTTTTCTCAATCTAACTTTGCCATCATTCTTATCCCCTAAAGAGATCCCGATCTGGAGATTTTGGCCAACAACAAAATCCATTTGATGCCTTTAACATTCTGTCGGGCATGTGGTGTGCATGGACAGAATTGCCATGCTTCTGACTTTCTATTATGGACTTGCCCTTCTTGTCAAACCAGCTTGTCCCCTAGACCTCTCCCAACAAACCATACTGCCTTGTGCATTTTCATCCCCAGCCTAGCCTTGTAGCATGCCACAATATTTTGCCGATCACCTAGCGTGCATGCTGTGGACGCGCCTAGAGCGCGAGAACTGCAGTTAACGCTACAAAGCCGCCACGCCCACCTACCCCACGCCCATGACACTCCATAGTAGCAAGCCAGGTGATAATTGATGACCCACAAGTATAGGGGATTTATCATAGTCCTTTCGATAAGTAAGAGTGTTGAACCCAACGAGGAGCAGAAGGATCCGACAAGTGGTTTTCAGCAAGGTAATCTCTACAGGCACTGAAATTATCGGTAACAGATAGTTGTGTGACAAGATGATTCGCACCAAGTAGCAAGTAACAAAAGTAACAACAGTGCAACAAAGTGGCCCAGTCCCTTTTGTAGCAAGGGACAAGCCTGGACAAGGTCTTATAGGAGGTAAAGCACTACACGGGAATTTCTGTCAAGCTAGTTTTCATCATGTTCATATGATTTGCGTTCGCTACTTTGATAGTTTGATATGTGGGTGGACCGGTGCTTGGGTGCTTCCCTTACTTGGACAAACATCCCACTTATGATTAACCCCTCTCGCAAGCATCCGTAACTACGAAAGAAGAATTAAGAGAAAGTCTAACCATAGCATTAAACTAGTGGATCCAAATCAGCCCCTTACGAAGCAACGCATAAACTAGGGTTTAAGCTTCTGTCACTCTAGCAACCCATCATCTACTTACTACTTCCCAATGCCTTCCTCTAGGCGCAAATAATGGTGAAGTGTTATGTAGTCGACGTTCACATAACACCACTAGAGGAGAGACAACATACAACACATCAAAAATATCGAACGAATACCAAATTCACATGACTACTTATAGCATGACTTATCCCATGTCCTCAGGAACAAAAGTAACTACTCACAAAGCATAATCATATTCATGACCAGAGAGGTAATGAGTAGCATCAAGGATCTGAACATATAATCTTCCACCAAGTAATCCAACTAGCATCAACTACAAAGAGTAATTAACACTACTAGCAACCTTACAAGTACCAATCGGAGTCGCGAGATGTAGATTGGTTACAAGAGATGAACTAGGGTTTGGAGATGAGATGGTGCTGATGTAGATGTTGATGGTGACGAGTCCTCTCCGATGAGAGGAGTGTTGGTGACGACGATGGCGACGATTTCCCCCTCCGGGAGGGAAGTTTCCCTGGCACGACGACCCTGCCGGAGCTCTAGATTGGTTCTGCTCAATTTCTGCCTCGTGGCGGCGGCGAATCCTCCCAAAAGCCTCCTCCTGATTTTTTGTGGAACGAAACCCTTCTTGTAGCAAAATAGGGGGGCTAGAGGGCCAGCTGGGAACCCACAAGCCCCCTAGGCGCGACCAGGGGTGTAGGCCGCGCCTAGCAGGCTTGTGGCCTCCTGCTGGCGCCGCTCTGGTACTTCTTCGACCCAGTATTTTTTATAAATTCCAAAATAAATCCTCGTTGATTTTCACGTCTTTTGGAGTTGCGCAGAATAGGTATCTCAAACTTGCTCCCTTTTCAGGCCAGAATTCCAGCTGCCGGCATTCTCCCTCTTCATGTAAACCTTGCAAAATAAGAGAGAAAAGGCATAAATATTGTACCGTGAAGGGTAATAACAGCCCAAAAAGCGATAAATATCAACATGAAAGGATGATGCAAAATGGACATATCAACTCCCCCAAGCTTAGACCTCGCTTGTCCTCAAGCGAAAGCCGAGATCAATAAATATGCGCACATGTTTAGAGACAGAGATGTCGACAAAACAAGATACGAACATGCAGGCATCATGATCATAGTCAGAACAGTAATACCATCATATGAACTCTTATGCTTAAAGTGACAATTGCTTCACAAGGTAAAGTATGGGTCAAGAGCCTTACCGAGAATTAACAACCGATAGCCTTTAGTCATTGAAGCAATTGCAATTTATCATAACATCAGAAAGAGTCAAATAAGAGCTTGTAAAGCAAATCCACATACTCAATCATATTTTTGTCTTCTACAATTGCTACAACTCACGTGGTACTCATGAGATCAAAGTTTCAGTTGGACACACAGAAAGACAGGGGCTTATAGTTTTGCCTCCCAACTACTTACCTCAAGGGTAATGTCAACAATAATAATTCATGAATACTTACTTCCAAGTTGACATATGAATATAGATCTTTCCCTAGCATATGACGTTAGCCAAGAAAAAGGAGAAATAAGGATTTGGTGTAGATCACCATGACTCTTTTATGGACAAAAAGTAAAGGTACAAGATAGGCCCTTCGCAGGCGGAAGCAGAGGTTGTCATGCGCTTTTGAGGTTTGGATATCTGTCCTCTTAGTGTGGAGGAACGTCACTTTATATTGCCTCCTGTGATAAAGAACTTTATTATGCAGTCTGTCGCTTTTATGTCTTCCTTATCACAAGTTCGTACAAAGCTTATTTTCCACACACTAATAGATCATACATATTAGGGAGCAATTTTTATTGCTTGCACCGATGACAACTTACTTGAGGGATCTTATTCAATCCATAGGTAGGTATGGTGGACTCTCATGGTAAAACTAGGTTGAAGGTTTATGGATGCACAAGTAGTATCTCTACTTAGTGCAGAAGTTTTGGCTAATATGAGGTGGAAGCAATCGTCACATGCTAAAGGATCTCTAGTCATATAATCATTGTTCGAAACCAAGCAAACATAATTCATTATGTTGTCTTCCTGGTCCGACATCTACTTCTAAGCATGTAATAGTTTAGTGAGTGTCCACAATCATAGATGGTGTCAAAGATGATATATTTATATGTGAACCTCTCCTTCTCTATCACTTCCTATTAATTGCAACAATGACCAAGGTCTACATTTGTCTACCCTCAACAAGTTTCAATCAACATTCTTTTATATGCGAAGCCATCACTTCCCATAAGATCATTACATGATCTTTCATGCTTTTGTTCTTTTCTCATTCTCTTGATCATGGCATGAGGCAAGGCCCTTAACTAAGATACTCTTTATTATATGGCTCACGAGCTCGAATACATCGGGGGTGACACAAAGCAAAACTCAAGCCTAGAACACTAAGAACTTTATTCTACTAGAGAAAGATAAAACCAAAAAGGAACGAACTAAGAAAAGGTAAAGGCAAAATATGTGATGGTGATACGATACCGGGGCAACTCCCCCAAGATTGGCACAAGCCAAGGGGATTGCCCATACCCATGCTTAGTTGTCTTCCTTCGATGGTGATGGTGGTGGAGTTGTTGATGAGGTCTTGAACTTGTTTAATTTCCTCTTGAGCATAAAATTCTGCTCCTTCAGATTATTAATTTCCTCTTCAAGCCTCAACACCGTTTGGCATAATTCCTGCTTACTCTCCTGCAAAAGATGAGAAGGGATAAACAAAATCTTAGGCTTCTTCCTTGAGTCAGGGAGGTTCGACTTCATGAACTCCACATGCGTGTCTTCAAGTTGAGGTAGAGGAGCCTCCTCCTCATCGGAACTTGTTCCTTCCGTCCCCTTGGGATCATAATCTTCTTCCTCATCAGTGGTCCTGCCATAAGGATCCAAGTCCCCATAGACCTTGGGGTTAGCAAGGTAATCGACCACATAGCTCTCCCCCTTTGAATCTTGAGACGACATCTTGCTTTAAATCTGCGGCAGAAAACAAGCTCGAAACGAAAACAGAGGAAAATTAGGTGATACGAGGGTCAGACCTTACGGGAGAATATATAATGATTTTTTCCGACCAGAAGGAGTACTCCGCAAGAAAACGGAGTCCGGGAGGCACACGAGGTGGTCACAAGCCCTAGGCGCAGTCAGGGGGTGACCCGCGCCTGGCAGGCTTGTCGCCACCTCGTGCGCTTTCCGGACTGGTTTAAATTTTTCTATTTTTTCAAAAATTCCAAAACGGAGAAAAATTCCTACTGGAAAAGTTTTGGCGTCGGTTTACTTACCGAATCACATATCTCTTCATTTTCGGAGTCTGAAACAGGCTGATAAATATCCCTTATGTACTCCTCCGGAGTTATGGTATTGATAATATTGCTTTCAACATTTATGAGAGTACCTGAGATATAATGCTTGATTCTCTGCCCATTTACCACTCTCGGAAAATTACCTTCCGTGTTGTTGATCTTGATAGCACCGGAACGATATACTTCCTCAACAATGTAAGGACCTTCCCATTTAGAGAGAAGCTTGCCTGCAAAAAATCTTAAACGAAAATTATATGGCAAGACATAATCACCTACATTGAACTCACATTTCTGTATCCTTTTATCATGCCACCTCTTAACCTTTTCTTTGAACAACTTGGCATTCTCATATGCCTGAGTTCTCCATTCATCAAGTGAGCTAATATCAAATAACGTCTTCTCACCAGCAAGTTTGAAACCAAAGTTGAGCTCTTTGATTGCCCAATAAGCCTTATGCTCCAGCTCAAGAGGTAAATGACATGCTTTGCCGTAAACCATTTTGTACGGAGACATGGCCATGGGATTCTTATAGGCAGTTCTATAAGCCCACAGTGCATCATCGAGCTTCTTAGACCAATTCTTTCTAGACCTATTGACAGTCATTTGCAGAATTAGTTTAATCTCTCTATTGCTTAGCTCTACTTGACCACTGGACTGAGGATGATAGGGAGATGCAATTTTATGATTGACGTCGTACTTAGCAAGCGTTTTACGGAAAGCACCATGAATGAAATGTGAACCACCATCGGTCATTAAATATCTAGGGACTCCAAATCTAGGGAAAATAACTTCTTTAAGCATCCTAATAGAGCTGTTGTGATCAGCACTACTAGTAGGGATAGCTTCTACCCACTTAGTAACGTAATCAACAACAACTAGGATATGAGTACACCCGTTGGATTTTGGAAAAGGTCCCATATAATCAAAGCCCCAAACATCAAATGGTTCAATGACAAGTGAATAATTCATAGGCATTTCCTAACGTTTACTGATATTACCTATTCTTTGACATTCTTCACAAGACAAGACAAACTTACGGGCATCCTTGAAGAGAGTGGGCCAATAGAATCCCGATTGCAATACCTTGTGTGTAGTTCTATCTCCAGCATGGTGTCCTCCGTAGGCCTCGGAGTGACACTTCTATAGGATTTGTCCCTGTTCATGTTCAGGTACACAACGTCTAATAACACCATGTACTCCTTCCTTATAAAGGTGAGGATCATCCCAAAAGTAATGTCTCAAATCAAAGAAGAATTTCTTCTTTTGCTGGTATGTGAAATTAGGTGGTATATATTTGGCAACGATATAGTTTGCATAATCAGCATACCACAGTGTACTACGTGAAGTATTGATGACATTCAATTGCTCATGAGGAAAGCTATCATAAATAGGTTGTGGGTCATCAAGAACATTTTCCAACCCAGACAAGTTATCTGCTACTGGGTTCTCAGCACCCTTCCTATCGACAACATGCAAATCAAATTCTTGTAGCAAGAGAACTCATCTGATAAGTCTAGGTTTAGCGTCTTTCTTTTCCATGAGGTACTTAATAGCATCGTGATCAGTGTGAATAGTGACTTTGGAATCAACAATGTAAGATCTGAACTTTTCACATGCAAACACGACTGCTAAAAATTCCTTTTGAGTAGTAGCATAGTTTCTTTGGGCATTGTCTAGAGTTTTACTAGCTTAGTGAATAACATTCAACTTCTTATCAACTCTTTGTCCTAGGACAGCACCAACAACATAATCACTAGCATCACACATGATTTCAAAAGGTAAGTTCCAATCAGGTGGTTGAACAATATGCGCAGTTATCAAGGCCTTCTTAAGTATTTCGAAGACTTCCTGACAATCATTATCAAAAACAAAAGGAATATACTATTGCAAGAGATTGGTAAGAGGCCTAGAAATCTTAGAGAAATCTTTAATGAACCTTCTATAGAAACCAGCATGACCAAGGAAACTTCTTATACCTTTGATATCCGTGGGGCATGGCATTTTCTAAATTGCGTCAACCTTAGCCTTATCGACTTCAATACCTCTTTCAGAAATTTTTTGTCCTAAGACGATGCCTTCATTAACCATAAAGTGGCACTTCTCCCAATTAAAGACAAGGTTGGTGTCTTTACATCTCTGCAAGACTCGATCAAGGTTGCTGAGGCAATCATCAAAAGAAGACCCGTAAACGGAGAAGTCATCCATGAAAACCTCAACAATCTTTTTACAAAAGTCAGAGAATATAGCCATCATACTAGGATTGGGTTCTTTGATAATAGCAATGCTAACAGGGAAAGGTGGTTTAATATCCGTTGATGATCAGCAACTGGTTTGGAATCAGGATCAGTTTTAATCTTGTGCTGGCATAGAGTGGGACTAATGCCCTTAAGATCATCAAGAGTATATCCAATAGCAGCACGGTGCTTCCTCAGAGTTTTTAGTAACTTATTTTCTTCATGCTATGAGAGGCTAGCACTAATAATAACAGGATATATCTCTTTTTCATCAAGATAAGCATACTTAAGAGTATCAGGCAACTGTTTAAGCTCGAACACAGGATCACCCTTTGGTGGGGGTGGATCCCCAAGCAGTTCAACAGGCAAATTATTCTTAAGGATAGAATATTGTTCTAAGACAACTCTATCTATCTCATCCCTTTCATCCATATGCATATCATTTTCATGCTCAAGCAAGTATTGCTCTAAAGGATCAGTAGGAGGCACGACAATAGAAGCTAGGGTAATAGTTTCATCCCTACTAGGCAACTCTTTTTCATAAGGTTGTCTACCAAACTTGGAGAAATTGAACTCATGTGACACACCTTCAAAGCCAACATAGACAGTTTGCTTCTCACAGTCAATATGAGCATTGACGGTATTGAGGAAGGGTCTGCCAAATATGATGGGACAAAAGCTATCTTGTGTGGTAGCAAGAACGAGGAAATCAACATGATACTTTGTTTTACCACACAAGACTTCTACATCCCTAAAATTCCCACAGGGCAGATAGTATCTCTATTGGCAAGCTGAATAGTGACATCAATGGGTTCTATCTCGACAGGTGCAATCTCGTCTTTAATTTCATCATATAAGGATTGAGGTATTGAACTAACACTAGCACCCACATCACATAAAACATGATAACAATGACCTCCTATCTTAACAGAAACAACAGGTGTGCCAACAACATGCCTATGTTTATCTCTAGCATGTGGTGTAGCAATTATAGCAACATCTTCACAGAAGTGAATATCATGGCCATCAACATTGTCGGACAGGAGATCTTTGATAATAGCAATGCTAGGTTCAACTCTAATTTGCTCAGGGGGTGTAGGTGTTCTAATGGAGCCCCTTCGTATCACAGTTGAAGCTTTAGAATGATCCTTTATCCTAACAGGGAAAGGTGGTTTCTCAATGTAAGCACTGGGAACAATAGGATCATTATAGGCAATGACTTTCTCTTCAAGTGGATTGGGTTTAACTACATTGACTTCTAAGGGAGGATGATATTTAAACGACTTCTCTTTGGGGAGATCAATATGAGCAGAAAATGATTCACACAATGAAGCTACTATCTCAGAGTCAAGTCCATACTTAGCGCTAAAATCACAAAAAGTATTTGTTTCAACAAAGGATTTAACGCAATTAAACTTGAAATTCATACCTGACTCCTTACCTTCATCAAGCTCCCAATCTTCAGAGTTGCATTTAATTCTTTCCAATAAATTCCATTTGAAGTCAATATCTCTCTTCATAAAAGAACCGGTACAAGAAGTGTCAAGCATGGTGCGATCATCATGAGAAAGCCGAGCATAGAAGTTCTGAATGATAATTTCTCTCGAGAGCTCATGGTTGGGGCATGAATATAACATTGATTTAAGCCTCCCCCAAGCTTGAGCGATGCTTTCTCTATCACAAGGCCAAAATTATAAATATAATTCCGATCACGATGTACTAGATGCATAGGATAAAACTTTTGATGAAATTCCAATTTCAACCGATTGTAGTTCCATGATCCAGTATCATCACATAGCCTATACCATGTCAACGCCTTATCCCTCAAAGATAAGGGAACGACCTTATTCTTGACCTCATCCTCGGGCAAACCTGCAAGCTTAAATAAACCACAAACTTCATCTACATAGATTAGATGCAAGTCGGGATGTGATGTTCCATCTCCTGTAAAACGATTAGCCAGCAGTTTCTCAAGCATACCCGAAGGAAATTCATAGCAAATATTTTCAGTAGGTCCAGCAGGTTGAGGAGCAACTCTTTGTGCTTCCGTTCGAGGTGAAGATACCCCGAACGAGCCCCTCAAAGGATTAGTTTCCATAGTGACAAGTGACAATAAATTTCAGCATACTATATAATTGTTTCCTTACCAAATTCCACTTACCAAAGGCGCTTCACTCCCTGGCAATGACGCCAGAAAAGACTCTTGATGAGACACAAGTATAGGGGATATATCGTGGTCCTTTCGATAAGTAAGAGTGTCAAACCCAACGAGGAGCAGAAGGATGTGACAAGTGGTTTTCAGCAAGGTAATCTCCGCAAGCACTGAAATTATCGGTAACAGATATTTGTGTGACAAGATGATTTGCTGCTAGTAGCAAGTAAAAAAAGTAACAATGGTGCAGCAAAGTGGCCCAATCCCTTTTGTAGCAAGGGACAAGCCTGGACAAGGTCTTATAGGAGGTAAAGCGCTCCCGAGGACACACGGGAATTTCTGTCAAGCTAGTTTTCAACATGTTCATATGATTCGCGTTTGCTACTTTGACAGTTTGATATGTGGGTGGACCGGTGCTTGAGTGCTGCCCTTACTTGCACAAACATCCCACTTATGATTAACCCCTCTCGCAAGCATCCGCAACTACGAAAGAAGAATTAAGACAAAGTCTAACCATAGCATTAAACTAGTGGATCCAAATTAGCCCCTTACGAAGCAACACATAAACTAGGGTTTAAGCTTCTATCACTCTAGCAACCCATCATCTACTTACTACTTCCCAATGCCTTCCTCTAGGCCCAAATAATGGTGAAGTGTTATGTAGTCGCCGTTCACATAACACCACTAGAGGAGAGACAACATACAACACACCAAAATATCGAACGAATACCAAATTAACATGACTACTTATAGCATGACTTATCCCATGTCCTCACGAACAAAAGTAACTACTCACAAAGCATAATCATATTCATGACCAGAGAGGTAATGAGCAGCATCAAGGATCTGAACATATAATCTTCCACCAAGTAATCCAACTAGCATCAACTACAAAGAGTAATTAACACTACTAGCAACCTTACAAGTACCAATCGGAGTCGCGAGACGTAGATTGGTTACAAGAGATGAACTAGGGTTTGGAGATGAGATGGTGCTGATGAAGATGTTGATGGTGGCGAGTCCCCTCCGATGAGAGGAGTGTTGGCGATGATGATGGCGACGATTTCCCCCCCGGGAGGGAAGTTTCCTCGGCAGGATGACCCTGCCGGAGCTCTAGATTGGTTCTGCTCAAGTTCCGCCTGGTGGCGGCGGCGAATCCTCCCGAAAGCCTCCTCCTGATTTTTCTGGAACGAAACCCTTCTTGTAGCTGTAACATCCCAAATTTTGGAATGTGAAAATAATTATTAGTTGTTTGTTGGTTTGCTTGTGTGATTGAAACTTGAGTGGAAATTTGAAACTTTTCAAAACTTTTGAATGAGAGGGAATAAAATGACTTTCCCCTTCTCCGGTGAATTGAAATTCAATCTTTTGAAAGCAAAGAGAGAAGATGACATGACTTCTTCAACTATAAAGAATTTGAACGGAGATATTTGCATTTGAATTCTTTTGCATTTCTATTTGTTTTCTTCGTGCAAGAAATGCCGGGAAATACATTCTGTCAAACAGAAAAGAGAGGAGGAACATGACCCTCAAACACACGGGCATTTTGAAAGTTATTTGAACCCTAAAACTTAGAGGGTCATTTGAAAATTATTTGCAAAAGAAAATAAATCTTTTAGGCAATTTTGTGAAAATAATTTTTTCTGAAGTTTTTATTTTTGCCGTGGAAAAATGCCCATCATTTAGATTTTATTTTGCTGATAATTTTAGTATATAGAAACTCTATATTCCGAGTTGATTTGATTTCCCTTTTGTCGTTTTAGTTTCCTAGTTTTGAAAAAAGGAAAGAAATCGTGTTTAAACGGAAATAAACGGTGGCCCATTAAGACCTTTCCTTTTCTCTGGCCCAACAAGATCTTCTTCCTCCTCTGTCTCTTCCTCACGTCACAGAAGCTTTCCTTAGCCATGGACAGAGAAATCTTCACCTCCGGGATTCGCGAGCTATACTTCCTCCTAGCACCTCCCGTCGCCTCTATAAGAACCCCCATGGCCTCCTCGTTCCATTCCCGTTGAAACCGCCGCCTCTCCCCACCTCCTCCTCCCCCTGTGGACCTCGCCGGAGTCGGCCACAAGAACGCACCGGCGACCTTCCCCGGCCACCCCCTGCACTCCCTCCACCTCGTCGCTCCCCTCCCTGCCGAGCCCTTCCCACCCCGCCGCCACCTCCCCACCACCGCTCCACCCCACCCCCTCGCCCTTCCCCACCATCGCCGGAGCTGCTGCTCCTCCACATCGCCCCGACCAGGAGCTCTTCGCCAGGAAACTCCACCTCGTCGCCCTCCCTGCTGGTTCCCCCCTCCC
This sequence comes from Hordeum vulgare subsp. vulgare, assembly GCF_904849725.1. Taxonomy (NCBI): domain Eukaryota; kingdom Viridiplantae; phylum Streptophyta; class Magnoliopsida; order Poales; family Poaceae; genus Hordeum; species Hordeum vulgare. Next base: position 83,348,114 of record NC_058524.1, read on the forward strand.
TGCCAAACCTTCCCTGGAGCCTCGCCGACCCCTCCCCCGCGGGAGATCGTCACCTCGCCAGAGTGCCCTCTTCCCCCGCCGGCGCAGCTCCCCATCGCCGGAGCAGCCACTGCTGCGTTCATCCACGGGAGGTAACTCCTCCTTCCTTTCTTTTTTTCTTTTACTTGTTTTTTTTTGTATTGTGTAGTCTTACCGTTAGATCTAGATCCCACGGTGTAGATTAGAAGGTACTTACCCTTTCGGTTTTTAAACAAAGACCGCCGGTTTTTATTCACTAAACTTATTAGCCAGAGAATTCTCGTTAAGCTTCGGCCGTTTGCTCATAACACCCGCAGCACACAGCCCCGCAGCCAATCAGGGACTGCCACGTAGTCCGTTAGCTATTGTTGTATTTTTCTGTTTAGTTCCAAAAAACAGAATAGTTTCAGTTTTGTTTTGACCATAACTTCCGATCCACAACTCCAATAGAGTTTATTCTTTTTCCAGTAGATCCCAAATTTTCTGTAGTTTTTAAAAACATATAAGTTGTCTATGTTTGAAGTTTTCAAATTTGAATTAGATCAGATTTAGTTTAAACCTTGTTTTGCTTATTCCAGGAGTTTAAAAATAGCTTTTAATTTGATTCCTTTTGCTACTGATCACTAGTGATTTTATTTATCAGTGGTAAACATTTCAGATTTGTTTGAGTACTTTAGCTCATTGTTTCTTGTGAAACAATTTCTGTTTCACCTCTTTTAGGATTATGACTAATTCCTTTTCTATAATTGCTTTTAAAAATATTTTCTTTATTATTTCAGAAATATTATGTTTTGTTTCTGTTAGTTAACAGTAGGTTTGCAACAAGTTTTGATTTTTATTTTATTTGCTATCATGAAATCAATTCTAGTTCGTTAGTAACTTGCAATTGGTTTCACCACTGTTTCAAATCCCGTTTGGAAATACTTTCAAATAGTTTTGTGAAAAATACGCTATTTTATCTTAGCTAAATTTTATATCTTAGTTCCTTGTTTTTATTTTCTGTTAGACAAAAACCATTTAGTGTTTGATGTAGTAGAAGACTCCTAACTTTAGTGAAGTTTCTTTCGGATTCTTATTCGCTCTCTCTTTTGTTTTGATTGCTAGAATGATTGCTAGTATGAGTGCTTATGTGAATGATATGTTTGTTATATAGATTTCATCGGAGAGTGATGAGTAGTCTATCAAGTTATTTCTCGAGAAATTCTTCTTCGTCAACATCACCAGGCAAGTCACTTTGATCTTACTATCACCTATGTTTTATGCATCGTAGTTCTACCATCTTATGCCCAATTGCATGCTGCTTAGGTACTTGAAAATTTTAGTATAGATTGTAGTATCATGTGGTAGGCACACAACAACCCCGATACTTGGCCCCGGGACGACAAATTTCATATTGCTATGCTTGAGTAGACGGGATTTTGGTTGAGTGCATAACACGAGTGATGCGAGGTTGATTAAATAATCAAGACCAGTTAAGACAAGATTTTCAAGACCTCGGACGCAATGCAACTCTGGGTGAAGGACGGTTGATCGGCTCCCTGGAGAACCCAGTGGATGACCCGGGTTGCTGGAGAGGCCATGACATCCTGCGGAAAGCTTCACCCAGGCTCAAAGAGACGGACGGATATTTTCAAGACCCAAGGGTTACCTGCACAGCCACAAGTCATTATGGGCTCTGGCTTGGTTGGACAACACGGCGACTCTGTACAGGCGGTGCTAGCAGATGTAGAAGAACGGTAGGAATGGATGGGCACCGACAGGGATTTAGAGGGACCCGTTGAAAGACCATGTTTTGATCATCCGGTCTTCAAACACCCTGAAGTGCGAGGACATACACGGAGGCGATCAAATCTTGTGGGGAACGTGTGCAAAACTCTGCAAAGTACTCAAACCTAATCGATTAGCCGTGTCCACGGTCATGGACAACTTGAGCCAAAGGAACTGAAGTTATCTGGATTTCTCAACACCATTATATATATTTGATGAGGGGAATTATTGACAACTCGGGTACGAGAACTGGTTGGCGGAACCATCTCGTTAACAACCAACTTTTGTAGTAATATTTTGCTTCTAGCCCCTCTTGCTGTAGGAGAAAATTTGCTTTACGCTAAAAACTTATAACACCACCTGCCATATATGCATATAGTATAGATGATTACTTTTCACCCCTCTCTTATGTGACTTGCCGGCATATTCAATATGCTGACCTACACGGCTGCAACGTCTTATGTTGCAGATATTTTCTTCGACGAGTAAGAGTACGATTCAGGGTTGCGGTCTACACTCAACTTGCCGTTGGTGTTTATTGGGACTCCACTCCCTTGACCGCTTCCGCTGAAATAATTAAGGTATATATCAGTTTTACGCTATTTACATGTGATTTCACTTTGATATATACATTGATGTACTGTGTGTGCCAGCATACTGATCCAGGGATGGCACCGTAACACAGAGGCTTGACTCATCTTGAGTCGGGTCGCTACAGTAGCAAAAGAGGGGGGCCAGAGGGCCAGCTGGGAGCCCACAAGCCCCCTAGGCGCGACCAGGGGGTAGGCCGCGCCTAGCAGGCTTGTGGCCTCCTGCTGGCGCCCCTCTGGTACTTCTTCGGCCCAGTATTTTAATAAATTCCAAAATAAATCCTCGTTGATTTTCACGGCTTTTGGAGTTGCGCAGAATATGTATCTCAAACTTGCTCTCTTTTTAGGCCAGAATTCCAGGTGCCGACATTGTCCCTCTTCATGTAAACCTTGCAAAATAAGAGAGAAAAGGCATAAGTATTGTACCGTGAAGTGTAATAACAGCCCAAGAAGCGATAAATATCAACATGAAAGCATGATGCAAAATGGACGTATCAATAACCCACAAGTATATGAGATCGCAATAGTTTTCGACGGTAGAGTATTCGACCCAAATTTATTGATTCGACACAAGGGGAGCCAAAGAATATTTACAGATATTAGCAGCTGAGTTGTGAATTCAAGCACACTTGGAGATTTGGTATCTGTAGCACAGTGATCAGTAGCATAGTAATATGCTAGTTTTGATAGCAGTGGTAACAGTAGCACTAGTAACGGTAAAAGTGATAGCAGTTGTAACAGGAGTAGCAACAATAGTAACTTAGCAAGAACAATATGTGGAAAACTCGTAGGCACTCGATTGATGATATTTCTGGATAATATTCATCATATAATAGTCACAACATAGGTCGACATAGAACTAGCTCCTGTTCATCGATATAATGTAGGCATGTTTTCCGTACATAGTCATATGTGCTTATGGAAAAAAACTTGCATGACATCTTTTGTCCTACCCTCTCGTGGCAGCAGGGTCCATAAGAAAACTAAGGGATATTAAGGCCTTCTTTTAATGGAGAACCGGGACAAAGCATTAACACATAGTGAATACATGAACTCCTCATACAACGGTAATCACCGAAAAGAATCTTAATTATTGTCACTTTGGGGTATGCGGAAGCTAGCACGTAGTAGGTGCATATAACTTGCAAGATTGGATCAGGAACATAGATATAACGGTGAAAACATAAACGGTTCAGATATGAAATCATGGCACTCGTGCCCTAGTGATAATCATTAAGCATAGCAAAGTCATAGAAACATCAATCTCTGAACATACTGGATATTAGGGATCAAGCCCTAACAAAACTAACACCGTTACATGATGAATCTCATCCAGCTCTTCATCGATCAGCAAGCCTACAAAGGGATCACACACTCCCAGTGGAGATCATCATGGACTTGGCGATGAAGGATGGTTGGTGGTGATGAAGATCGAAGATTCTACTCTATGGAGCCCCAAACGGACTCCAGATTAGGCCTCCTGATGAAGAACAAGAGGTGACCGCGGCTCCATATCATGAAACGCGATGAAACTTCATCTCTGGTTTTTTCTTCGAAAATAGGATTTTATAGCGTTGGAATTATGGTCAGCGGAGCCCGTGGGCCCCACTAGACACCAGTCCGCGTGAGGGGGGCTGGCGCACCCTGGTGCCTAGTGGGTGTGTGGGGCCTCCCCTATCCTGGGTCTTGGTTCTAGTTTTTTTCATTCATTCAAGAAAAATCTCCAAAAAGTTTCGTTCCATTTCGAGAACTTCTATTTCTGCACAAAAACAACACCATGGTAGTTCTGCTGAAAACAACATTGATCCGGGTTAGTTTCATTAAAATCATGAAAATTCGAGTCCAAAACAAGAGCAAAAGCATTAGGAAAAGTAGATACGATGGATACGTATCAACTCCCCCAAGCTAAACCCATTGCTTGTCCTCAAGTAATTCAGTTGACAAACTGAAAGTGATAAAGAAAAACTTTTACGAACTCTTTTGTTCTTGTTTACATATACATACTTAGAGGGCACCCTGGCTTTCAGCATAAAGCATGACTAATCATATTAACAATAACCTTTAGAAAGTAAATTAGCTCATATCAATGGCATAATCAACTAGCGAGCAATAATAAGATAACTCAAACACCAACACTTGGTCAAAACAATCATGATATAATAAGACAACATTGGTATCTCATTAGCCCTTTCTGAGACCGCAAAACATAAATGCAGAGCACCTCCAAAGTTCAAGGAGCGACTAGACATTGTAATTCATGGTAAAGGAGATCTAGTCATGCTGCAAACAACGACTAACTAGACAAAAAGCATGAGGATGACAATAGTGCTCTCAGGTGTGGTGCATATTTGAGAAGGTGATGACTCAAAGTAAAAATAAAATAACATGAAAGTAAATAGAAGGTCCCTTTGCAGAGGAAAGCAGGGGTTTGTAGTGGTGTAAGAGCTCATAGCAAAAATCAAAGATAAATTATTTTGGCAGCTACACCCTTCGTGTCAACGTTATGACCAAGAGTTATTGGTATATTCCATGCTAAACAAATTAGCGGTGGTTCCCAAGCAGTAAATGTAAAAGGTTTACTCCCCCTCCACCAAAAAACACACTCCACGGCTAGCCCAATCCACGGGTACCATCCATACCAACAACAATCAAGGGGGAGTTTTCTTTAATTATTTGCGATTTATGATTTCGGGTTTGGGAGTCCCTTTTTACTAGCCCCGCTCGTGCAAGGACAAGTGAATAAACACTCATCATGAGAATAACCCGCTTAGCATGGAACATACTCACCGCCCCGAGTCGCTCCATGAGCGGTCTAGGCACACAAAACAGAGGTTCATTTGAAATATTAGATGTGGCACATGCAAATTTACTTGGAACGACAAGGTAATACCGCATATAGGTAGATATAGTGGACCCATCTAGAATAAAAAAATCAAGTATTTTGATGCACAAGCAGTATTCCCACTTAGCACAGGCGAAGGCTAGCAAATAGGCTGGGAAGCGACCAGCTAGAGAGCGAAGACACACATGAACATGCTTTATGAATAATTATCGTTGCATACTAGTGCTACCTCTTGATCTTGCGTTGGTTTTCCCTTGAAGAGGAAAGGGTGATGCAGCAAATTAGATAAGTATTTACCTCAATTTGTTGAGAACCAAGGTATCAATCTAGTAGGAGGAACAAGCAAGGCCCCAATAGTAGTACCTACACAAATAATCAAACTCTTGGACCCAACGCTATAAAGGGGTTGTCAATCCCTTCAGAGTTATTTGCGAGGATGAGATCTGATAAAGATGGATATAAAACATTGCGGAAACAAAAGTAAATAAATTGCAGCAAAGTATTTTTGGTATTTTTGGTTTATAGATGTGAAAATATAATATGGAAAATAGACCCGGGGGCCATAGGTTTCACTAGAGGCTTCTCTCATGAAGGAAAATATTACGGTGGGTGAACAAATTACTATCAAGCAATTGATAGAAAAACAAATAATTATAAAGATATCGAAGGCAATGCTTATGCATATAGGCATCACGTCCGCATCAAGTAGACCGAAACAATTCTGCATCTACTAGTATTACTCCACACATCGACCGACTCCTGCCTGCATCTAGAGTATTAAGTTCCTGAAGAATAGAGTAACACATTAAGTAAGATGGCATGATGTAGAGGGATAAACTCAAGCAATATGATGAAAACCCCATCTTTTTACCCTTGATGGCAACAATACAATACGTGCCTTGCTACCCCTACTTTTTCACTGGGTGAGGACACCGTAAGATTGAACCCAAAACTAAGCACTCCCATTGCAAGAATTACCAATCTAGTTGTCCAAACCAAACCTATAATTTGAAGAGACTTGCAAAGATATGAAATCATGCATATAAGAATTCAGAAGAGACTCAAATAATATTCATAGACAATCTGAACATAAACTCACAATTCATTGGATCTCGACAAACACAGCGCAAAAGAGTATTACATCGGATAGATATCCATGAAGATCATGAAGAACATGGTATTGAAGATCAAAGAGAGAGAAGAAGCCATCTAGCTACTAGCTATGGACCCGTAGGTCTGTGGTGAACTACTCACACATCATCGGAGGGGCAATGGAGTTGATGTAGACACCCTCCATGATTAATTGCCTCTCCCACAGATTATCGCAAAAGGCTCCCACATTGGATCTCTCGGGAACAGAGGCTCCCGGCGGCGTAAATGTGTTTTCGTGGCTCCTTTTGGCGATACGAGAATATTTGGGAATTTATAGGCCAAAGAATAGGGTTAGGAGGCCTGTAGGGGACCCACAAGCCACGGGGTGTGATACGTCTCCGTCGTATCTATATTTTTTGATTGTTTCATGCCAATATTCTACAACTTTCATATACTTTTGGCAACTTTTTATACTATTTCTCGGACTAACATATTGATCCAGTGCCTAGTGCCAGTTCCTGTTTGTTGCACGTTCTTTGTTTGGGAGAAAATCCCTATCAAACGAAGTCCAAACGGGATAAAAACTTACGAATATTTTTTTGGAATATTTGTGAATTTTGGGAAGTAGAATCAACAGAAGGCGGTGCCCGACGGGGCCACAAGCCATTGGGGCGCGATCTGGGGGGTAGGTTGCACCAGGCAGGCTTGTGGCCACCCCATAAAGCGGGTTGTGACCTTCTTTCTCCGTAAGATAGCTAATTGCTGGATAAAATCGTGTTAAAAGTTCAGCCCAATTGGAGTTACGAATCTCGTGAATATAAGAAACGGTGAAAGGCTAGAATCTGAGAGCGGAGAACCAGAAGGAAATGGAGAGAGAGATCCAATCTCGGAGGGGCTCTCGCCCCTCCACCTCCATGGAGGCCATGTACCAGAGGGGAAACCCTTCTCCCATCTGGGGGGAGGACAAGGAAGAAGAAGAAGGAGGGGGGCTCTCCCCCCTCTCCCTCGGTGGTGCCGGAACGCCGCTGGGGCCATCATCGTGACGACGATCTACACCAACAACTTCGCCGTCGTCATCACCAACTCTCTCCCGCTCTATGAAGCGGTGTAACACCCCTTCTCCCCGCTGTAATCTCTACTTAAACATGGTGCGCAACGCTATATATTATTTCACAATGATGTATGGCTATCATATGATGTTTAAGTAGATCTATTTTGTCCTATGGGTTGATTGATGATCATGATTGGTTTGAGTTGCATGTTTTATTATTGGTGTTGTCCTATGGTGCTCTCCGTGTCGCGCAAGTGTGAGGGATCCCTGTTGTAGGGTGTTGCAATGTGTTCATGATTTTCCTATTGTCGTGGTTTTGTCACGACAGATGTCCTCGTGAAAGGACTTAGTAATGGAGCCATCGCATCGAGGTGGCGACTCAAAGGGGGTGAGCGGAAGCAGACTCGGATTTACTCAGGTTCGGCCCCTCCTGTGGAGGTAAAAGCCTACGTTCTGCTTTCTGTATATTGATGGTGGATTCGATTACAAGGAGGGCGTAACTCGCATGACCTAGCTCTCGATGGATTCTAACTTAATCTATCTGCCTAGAGACTCGCCTTTATATACAGGTCGAGGCTCTAGAGGTTACACGGTCCTGGCCTTATTTACAAATCGTGGCCTTCCATATATCTAAGTCACCGTGTTGGCCAAGTCAGGAAACCTCTTTGGCTACTTATCTTCTCCACTAATCCTGAACCGCCGTCTGGCTCATGGGCCCTGGCAGCCCACCGATGAAGATATTCTTGCATGCCTGAGGCCCAAACCAAGGCTTCTACTGATCATGTACATATGAATCACCGCTTTCCTGACCCGACCCAACAAGGCGGGTCATACCGCAGGTAATATCCCCAACATTAGGCCCCAGTTTGACTTGAATTTATTCACGCCGAAAAACCTTTATGCTTATCTTTGGTGACTCATATTACCTCCGTCCCTTCTTTAATAAGTGACAAGCCGCCGACTTTTTCAATTTGCTTGAGTCGCCAGGTCATTTATTGGTGACATCACCTTCTCCACTATTCCCGTGATTTTGGTGACATCACTTTCCAATGGATTTTTTTCTTCTTTATCCTGTCATCCCGAAAATCTAGACATCATCATTTCGATTTTCAGTTTGTCGCCTCGATTCCCGCACTTGCCATTTCGTCCTCGCCCTAGGCCTTTAAATAGCCGCAAGGGAATGGGAGGGCATCGCCACCTACCCCCATTCCATCTCTTCGGACGCATCGTCTTCCTCAAGCCCGCGTCTTGACCACCTCGCCATCGCTGAAGCTCTGTTGCCGGTCGTCGTGGTCCAGCCGTTTCCCAAGTCAATCGGGTGTGCGGTCGCCGTCGCGGAACCTCTGCAACCTTCTTCCGGCATCTCCTTCCTTCTTCAGGTAAGTTCTCCTCCTCCATTAGGGATAGTTCTTGAACCCCTATTCTTCTTAGGGCAGCACTGGAACTCCACAAACGCCATATCCCCTTACCTTTTAATCCGTCCGGGTATGGCATTGTAGATCCTTCCATGTAGTAATAACCGCGGTAGTTCCATCGTGTTCCCTAGCGAGTGGTATTCTTCCTCCTTTGCTCATAGATCCACACACTGTTTTTCGTCGTGTTCTTGTGTTCTTAGCACCTGATTTTTTGGCCAGCATTATTTCCTCAATTGGAACTACCCGTAGATCCGTAAATTATCTCTCGTTGTTGGAAACATGTTTGAACCCAATTTAAGAATATTCTTAAGGAAACTTTTAGAGCCACAACCCGCCCCCTCTTGCTATCGCGAGTCACAACATCCTTGTAGACATGCTCCCGAACGTTAGCCGGCGAGTTACCATTCTGTAGATCCTGACAACCTACCATCTTGAAATGCAACTGGCTGCCAACAGAGGTCAATGACGCTTATCTTGATAAATTTGTAAAAGTGGGTAACCTTGATCCCAAGGAAGTTATTGGGTGGCGGACCTCCTTCGGGGAAACAATCCCTCAACCCGCAAAAGGGGAAGTAGTCGTTTTTGCTGATCACCTGGAGCGAGGCTTCAAGCCGCCCGGCTCGAAATTCTTTAGAGACGCCTTGCACTTCTTCAACCTTCATCCCCAAGACTTGGGGCCAAATTCCATTAGTAACCTTTGTCAGTTCCAAGTGTTCTGTGAGGCTTATCTACAAATAGAGCCCACTGTATTGTTGTTTCGGAAGTTTTTCTATCTGAACCGCCAGATGGAGTTTGCCAACGGGCCTAGCTTAGAGCTTGGTGGAGTCAATATCCAGCGGCGTCATGAATGCGGGTTTTCGGCCGTTATATTGCCTAGCCATCCCAAGGGTTGGGCGAAGACTTGGTTCTACCGTCGCGACACCTCTCCATCCAATGAGAACCCTCTACCAGGCTTCACGGAAGAACACCTACCCATGGACTTCAAGTTGTCGGAAAAGATAACTGAAGAAGAAGAAGCCACATTTGTCCCTATCTTTGCAAAGCTGAAGGCCCTTACTACCAATGGTCTTACTGGGATTGATCTGATCCGCTACTGGGTAGAGTGGACAATTCTTCCCTTAAGTCGCCGACATGGCTTGATGTGTGAACATAATGGCGACTTGGACCACCCCCAATGCTTTTACAATGTGAGGCTTTTGGAAGAAGACATTGTTGATATTATAAAGAAGCTATGTGGCGAGCCTATCGAGAATTGCTCCAAAACTGGGCTTAAACCCTTTTGAGTCACCAACCCGGCTCCAGAGGTAAACAGACCGGGTCGCCCTTTTAACTTTGCCATGTACTCATTCATGTTTCTGGTCTTGAGCGTTTCATCATGTTTAATCAGAGGGATTCGGCATTTTGGACCCGAAGACCCAAGACAACCGTCAAGAAAACAACCAAACCCGCCTCCAAGATGAAGAAGAAGGGCAAAGGCAAAGCTGTGGCAAAAGAGTCATCCGTCGTTGCCGAGTCTCGGGCCGCCGAAGAACAGTGCGAGGTAAAATTTCTCTTGTCTTTATTGCTTCATTCTAACTTGCACTTATGCTTTACCGCCTTTGTTTATAGGATGATGATTTTGAGAGCCAAGATGAAGATGTCGAGGTAATTTCCATTTCTTCCGGCTCAACTTCTTCTCTCCCCAAGCCGGCCAGGCGAATTTGTAGGGAAGTTCCCATGTCTCACCCGGATGCTCGTCTGGATCCCAATTTCCTTTTGAAGAAGGCGAGTTATACACCTAAGAGTCACACTCAAAGCCATTCTGGAGACCTAGTGTCCGGCTTGCCCGAGAGAACAACTGGTCGCAAACGGCAAAACGAGGTATGTTTCTGCGAGCATATTTTCCTTCTTGTGTAAGATATTCTCGCAATTTACCCAATCTTTGAATCCTTGTCCATCAGGTTTCACCTCCTTCATGTGGCGATTCAACAATGTCGACTCTCCCCCCCAATGATTCGTCTTCGGGGGTAAGTTCCTTTACTAACATGTTCTTTCAAATGTCAATGTCTTTGTTCCAACATTGGTGCCTTTGTTTCTCAGAGCGCAAGCAAAGTAAAGGAAAACTGGCGACTCATCTTCGGCTCCCAAAGCGGCTGAAACGTCTGGTATGGGTACCTCCGTCCCAGAGGCTCCAGAAGAACGAGCTGAAGTTCACGACAATATTTTTGATGATTTTCCTGATATCCGGGTCAACCCTTCAAGCCCTCAAAAGGAGGTGACTGAAAACATCAACCCGCCCAGTCCTTCTAAGGCGCGTGAAGATCCAGAGCAGTCATCGTTACTGGTACTGGTTATTCTAAACCTGCAACCGCGGTGTTAACCGAACACACGCCAAAAGATGCCCAAATATTTGCAGAGAACGATATCACCAAGATGAAGCTTCCTCATTATGAAAAATTGGAGTTTGAGTAACTATATTCTGGTTTTGTGAGCCGCCTAGAGATAAGCCGCGAGATGGAAAAAAGCCTGGCCAACCTGATGCGGATCAAACATGAGGTATGATATCTTTTATCACTGTTAATATATCCTCCCATTATCCCTCCAAAGGATGGGTCATCCATGATGACTCGTGCATTTGTATCATTCTTCAATGTGTAGCCCCCAAGGGTCGGGTCATCTTTGTAAATATGAGCCGGGTCTTGAACTTATAGTTGCAAAAAACAACTTCAACCTGTAGCCCCCAAGGCCGGGTCATCTTTTGAAAGATGAGCCAGGTCTTTAACTTTTTAATTGAATAAAAATTCTTCAACCTGTAGCCCCCAAGGGTCGGGTCATCTTTTGAAGGATAAGTCGGGTCTTGAACTTGTAATTTGGAAAAAAAATCTTCAACCTGTAGCCCCCAAGGGCCGGGTCATCTTTTGAAAGATGAGCCGGGTCTTGAACTTGTACTTGACCCAAAAATTTCTACAACCAGTAGCCCCTGTTGACGTGCAACTATTCCTGACTTGATGCCTCCACGGCAACGGAGTCAGAAAAGAGTTGCTCCCAATTTCTCAACAATTAGAAATTGTCTTGCAATAGCCCACCAGCGCGTGGGATCGAGGCAGTTTTCGAGGGTAGAGTATTCAACCCAAATTTGTTGGTTCGCGCAATGGGAAGTGAAAGAATATTCTCAAGTATTACCAGCTGCATGTGTCAGATTCAACCACACCTGAAAGATTAGTATCTGCAAGCAAAGTGTCAACAACAAAGTACTATGATAACAACGGTGCCAGAAACGATCTGTTGACGACAGACTATTCCTAACTGTTGTATCAATGGCGTCAGAAAGGTATTGTAGCAGGTAGCAGCAGTGTAACGAGTAACAATAGTGGCAAGGAACAACAATAGTGACAACAGTAGCAAGTAGCGACAGCAAGTAACAGTAGTGGCAGCAGCAGCAGGACAAAGCAAGTAAGAGTAGCAGCAAGTAACAGTAGCAGCAACAGTAGTAAGAGCATGAGAGCAAAGCAAGTAATAGCAGCAACAATAGTGGGACAAACTCGTATGCAATGGGTCGGTGATTTGTTGGATGACATTCATCATGCAACAGTTATAGCACGGAGAGATATGTGGCTAGCTCCCGTTCGTCAATGTGATGTAGGCAAGCATTCCGTGTGTCGTCATACGTGCTTAGGGAAAAAACTTGCATGACATCTATTGTCCATCCCTCCCGTGGCAGCGGGGTCCAAAAGGATACTATGGGATATTAAGGTTCTCCTTTTAATAAAGAACCGGACCAACGCATTAGCACTTGGTGAACACATGAACTCCTCAAATTATGTTTATCACCGGGAGTGGTTCCGGTTATTGTCACTCCGGGGTTGCCGGATCATAACACATAGTAGGTAACTACAACTTGCAAGATCGGATCTAAAACACACATATATTGGTAACAACATAATAATTTCAGATCTGAAATCATGGCACTCGGGCCCTAGTGACAAGCATTAAGCATGGCAAAGTAGTAGCAACATCAATCTCAGAACATAGTGGATACTAGGGATCAATCCCCGTCAAAACTAACTCGATTACCTGATAGATCTCATCCTAGTCATCACCGCCCAGCGAGCCTACGAATAGATTACTCACGAGCGGTGAAGAGCTTCATAGAATTGGAGAGGGAAGAAGGTTGTTGATGATGATGGCGACGATTTCCTTGATCCGGAGCCCAAAACGGACTCCAGATCTGCCCTCGAGATGAAGGACAGGATGTGGAGGCGCCTCCGTATCACAAACGCGATGAAATCTTCTCTCCTGATTTTTTCCGGGATGAAAGTGAATAAATAGCACTGGAATTGGGGGCGGTAGAGCCACGTGGGCCCCACAAGCTTGGTAGCCGCCACCAGGGGCGGCGGCTACACGGATTGTGGCCCACTGGCCCATCCCCTTCGGTGGATCTTTGCGCAGGTATTTTTCATATTTTCCAGAAATATTCTCCGTAAATTTTCAGGACGTTCCGAGAACTTTCATTTCTGCACAAAAACAACACCATGGCAATTCTGCTGAAAACAGCGTCAGTCCGGGTTAGTTCCATTCAAATCATGCAAATTAGAGTCCAAAACAAGGGCAAAAGAGTTTGGAAAAGTAGATACAATGGAGACGTATCAACTCCCCCAACCTTAAAACCTTGCTGGTCCTCAAGCAACTCAGTTGACAAACTGAAAGAGAAACAAAAACTTTGACAAACTCTGTTTGATCTTGTTGTTGCAACTATGTCTAACTCATAACCAGAATTTCAGCAAGATCACAAGTTAACCACGTAAGCAAGTGACACAAAGGTCTCACGATAAACTAATACCAATGGCATAATGAGCTAGCGAGTAAATAATAATGAGTTTCAGATACCAACAATTCAATCAAAACAAGCATGAAGCAATATGAATAAGTGGTATCTCGCTAGCTCTTTCTGAGACCGCAAAACATAAAGGCAGAGTACTTTCAAAGATCAAGGGCTGACTAAACATTGTAATTCATAGCAACGAAGATCCAATCATAGTCATACTCAATATCAATCAAAAGCAAAGCGTAAAAATGACAAAGGTGCTCTCTAATTGGTGCTTATACAAGAATAGGATGACTCAACAAGAAAATAAACAGCACGCCCTTCGCAGAGGGAAGCATTGATTTGCAGAGGTGCCAGAGCTCAAGCTTTGAAAACAGAGATAATAATTTTGGTTGGCATGCTTTCATTGTCAATGCAATGACCAAGAGTTCTCAATATCTTCCATGCTACTCATGCTATAGGCGGTTCCCAAACCGAAAAGTAAAGTTTTAACTCCCCCACCACCAATCAATCACACTCCCCGGCGAGCCGAATCCTCGGGTACCATCCATACTAACATCAATCCGGGGGGAGTCTTGTTTTACAGTTATGTTTTCGATTTAAGCGTGGAACTGGGCATTCCAATTACTGGCCCCTTTCTCGTGAATGACAGTGAATAAACACATGTCGAGGATAACACGCCTAACATGGAAGATATCAATAGCCCCCTGTCACCACATGAGCGGTTCGGGCAAGCAAAACAGATTATTTCTTGAAGGTTTAGAGAATGGCACATGCAAATTTACTTGGAACGGCAGGTAGATGCCGCAAATAGGTAGGTATGGTGGACTCTCATGGAAAAACTTTTGGGTTTATGGAAGTGGATGCACAAGCAGTATTCCGCTTAGCACAAGTGAAGGCTAGCAAAAGACTGGGAAGCGACCAACTAGAGAGCGACAACAGTCATCAAGATGCAATAAGTGTGACTAACATTGAGTGCAAGCATGAGCAGGATATAAATCACCACAAATACGAACATCATAGAGGCTATGTTGATTTTGTTTCAACTACATGCATGAACATGCGCCAAGTCAAGCCACTTGAATCATTCAAAGGAGAATACCATCCTATCATACTACATCGTAGTCATCTCAAAATCTATGTTGGCATTCAAGACAAACCATTATAAGCTCTCGGCTAATTAAGCATGGCATCAGAAACTATGATCTGTAAGTTGTCATTGCAAACATGGTTCTCTCACAACAAAGCTGAATCTGGGACGACAAGCTAGTCATATTTACAAAAACAAAATAGATAGAGTTCATACCAGCTTTTCCAGTCTCAGTCACTTCATCATATATCATCATTATTGCCTTTCACTTGCACGATCGAACGATGTGAACAATAATAAGAGTGCTCATGCATTGGACTAAGCTGAATCTGCAGGCAAACACAAAGGAGAAGACAAAGTAATATGGTTCTTTGAAAGCTAAACAGGTATGCATGCAAGAGCCACTAAACATTGTAACCAATATCTTCTACCTTGACCCAAAGAAAAAAAAACTATTTACACGGGAAAACTCCCAACAAGCAAAAGAAGAAAGGAAAATCTTTTTGGGTTTTCTCAAAAGGACACAAAACAAGAAAACAAGAAAATGAAAATAAACTAGCATGGATAATACAGTGGCAAAGTGTAAACACCGACTAACAAAGTGAAAGCATAAGCATGAATGTAAGGTCGGTGAGAACACGTACTCCCCCAAGCTTAGGCTTTTGGCCTAGCTTGGTCTACTCCCATGGATGGTCCTGGCAAAACCCAAAATCATAATGGGTGTTATACGGGAGTGCTGCAGCCACTGCCTGAATAGCTGCCTCACGAAGACGAGCAGCCGTCGCCTCCCTCTCATACTCCTCTGCCTCTCCTATGGTTATGTAGTATCTCCGTTTTACGTGAAAGTCAAAGAAAGCAGGAGCAGGAAGGGTAATATGGAAAACACGCTGCCGGTTAAATATCAAACGGTATAGGAGGGATTCATCATCCCTCTGAAGGAACTGGTAGCGTGTTAGAGCGCACGATCAAGGTAGGCTGTACGGAGAGGGGGGTCTCCTGAACGGATGGGTACTCCAAGAAAATTTGCTAAGCGCGTAGCATAAATTCCACCAAAGAAATCCCCATCAATGGCATTATTATTCAGCCTCCTTGCTATTATAGCTCCCATGTTGAAGCTCCTGTCACCTGTTACTGCGCTCTTAAGGATACTAAGGTCAAATGCGCATAGGTGACAATGTGCAACCTTGCCGTTAATGCATCTACCTATGAAGAGGGCAAAGTAGTGCAAGGCAGGGAAATGAATGCTTCCTATGGTAGCTTGCGTGATGTCTCTAGTTTCTCCAATAGTTATACTAGAGACAAAATCTCTAACCGAAGACTTAGCAGGATCATTAAGACTAGCCCCATCGGGTATCTTGCAAATCCTATTGAAATCCTCCAAATCCATGGTGTAGGATTTATCATACAGATCAAACAGTATGGATGAGTCACGACCAACTGAAAATTTAAATCTACGCACGAAAGAGGGAGTGAGCATAGCATACTGTTCACATTTATCTGAGAGGAATTCTTCTAACCCGGCATTGCGGACAAGTGTATCAAACTCATCCTTGAAACCTGCTTCGATCATGAACTCATCGGAAGGCCATTCACATGGTTGTACCGGTGCGTCCCTTAGTTGATAAGGATCAGGCTCCCGAATAGATAGACGGGGACCCTTCTTACTTGAGGAACCACCATGAAACTTCCTCCTGAACATAATTTCCTTTTGCTGAAATTTTTGAAGTTCAAGAGAAAAGTGAATAAAGACCAACGACACCTTGTAGCAATTACTCCTACTAGTGCCTAGAGATCATATCACGCGCTAGAACTACTTGGGACCAGCTAAAATCTACATTTCAAGCTCAAGAACAGGGTCATCAAGGTAGCAAGGATACGCGAAGGATAAAGCACTAGAGCAAAAACTAATTGGACCAATGGAGGAGTCACTTACTAAGGAGTAATTTCCACAAAACGGTTCGGAGAATGGTTCTTTGAGCAAGGAGATCGAAAATCTCAGCCAAATGAGCAAGAACACGGGTTTGAGCTGCGAAATGATTTTTCTGGAGGTAGAAGAAGAGGATGGGAGCTGGAATGAGTGGAGGGGGTCCCTGTGGGCCCCACAAGCTTGGTAGTCGCTCCTAGTGGGGAGGCCGCGGCTACAGGGCTTGTGGCCCACTGGTGAGCCCCCCAGGCCAGCTCTTAGTCCTAGTATTTTTCAAAAAATCCAGAAAAAATCATACTAGATTTTCAGGACCATCGGAGAACTTTTATTTTCGGGGTATTTTCTCCGGGACGCTAAAACAGAAAGCAGGAAAAACTAAACTAAATCTATCATTTTTCTTCTAAGCAACATAAAGTGAAAGCTTAAAACAGAGGTATGTGACTCCTTGATTCATCCATTTCATGGTCATTAAAAGAAATTCGTCAATGGGGTTGATCAAATCCTCATGACAAAACCTTTTCGAATCGCAAAAGAGAACGGTGAATTTTCGAATAGCCACTAAGTCACCTCAATGCAGATATGTATCTCCCCAACAAGCAAATCATACTTCATCTTGACACGAGGAATAGGGCATTCAAAGCTCCCAATAAGAATCGATGAAGTTTTTTCGATAGCATTGATGCAATGTACTTGATATCGTTTTTTCGGAAAGTGCACTGTATGCTCATTACCGTTGACATGGAAAGTGACATCGCCTTTGTTGCAATCTATAACAGCCCCTCCAGTGTTTAAAAAGGGTCTTCCGAGGATGAGAGCCATGGCATCGTCCTCGGGAATATCCAAGATAACAAAGTCTGTTAAGATAGTGGTGTTAGCAACCACAACAGGCACATCCTCGCAAATGTCGATAGGGAAAGCAGTTGATTTGTCGGCCATTTGCAGAGAAATTTCAGTGGGTGTCAACTTATCCAGTTCAAGTCTACGATAAAGAGAGAGCGGCATAACACTAACACCGGCTCCAAGGTCACATAAGGCAGTTCTTACGTAGTTTCCTTTAATGGAGCAAGGTATAGTGGGCACTCCAGGATCACCAAGTTTTTTAGGAGTTCCACCTTTGAAAGTGTAATTGGCAAGCATGGTGGAGATCTCAGGATCTGGTATCTTCCGCTTATTAGTAATGATATCTTTCATGTACTTGGCATGTGGAGACATTTTGAGCATATCAATTAACCACATCTGCAGAAAGATAGGTCTGATCATCTCAAGGAAGCTCTCAAAATCCTCCTCATCCTTTTTCTTGGATGGCCTAGGAGGAAAGGGCATGGGTCTCTGAACCCATGGCTCCCTTTCTTTACCATGCTTCCTTGCATCGAAGTCATTCTTATCGTATCTCTTAGGTTGTGGGTTATCAGGATTAACCGTAGGTTCAATCTCCACATCCTTATCATTGCTAGGTTGTGCATTATTATGAACATCGGTGTCCATATTGTCACCAGGTTCATGTTCATCACCAGATTGTGTTTCTGCATCAGACGTAGAAATATCATTTGGTTCTTCAGGTGTGACAGTATTTGGTGAACTGACATGTAGGTTTCTATCATCCTTCTTCTTCTTAGGATGACCAGGTGTATCAACACTAATTCCTTGAGAATCTTGATCAATTCTCTTAGGATGGCCTTCAGGATACAAAGGTTCCTGAGTCATTTTGCCTCCTCTAGTAATGACTCTGACATAGTTGTCATTTAATTCATTGAGCAAGTCATTCTGAGCTTTAAGTACTTGTTCTACCTGAGTAGTAATCATAGAGGCATGTTTACTCAGAAGCTTCAGATCATTGACATTTCTGTCTACACAAGCACTTAAATGACTAAGCATACGAGTACTTTGTTCCAAATGTCTACTAACATAATCATTGAAACTTTGTTGTTTGGAAACAAAGTTGTCAAATTCATCAAAGAATAGGCTAGCAGGTTTGTCAAAAGGAATATCACTCTCATCAAACCTACGCAAAGAATTCACTTCTACTACTTGTATCGGGTTATCGAGACCATGGATCTCTTCGATAGGTGGTAGATTTTTGACATCTTCAGATCTAATGCCTTTGTCTTGCATAGATTTCCTGGCTTCTTGCATATCTTCGGGGCTGAGGAATAGAATACCTCTTTTCTTAGGAGTTGGTTAGGAGGTGGTTCGGGAATAGTCCAAGCATTATCGTTGATCAAGATGTTATTCCGTAGAATCTCAGCTTGTTCTATAGTTCGTTCCCTAAAAACACAACCGGCACAACTATCTAGGTGGTCTCTAGAAGCATTGGTAAGTCCGTTATAGAAGATATCAAGTATCTCGTTCTTATTAAGAGGGTGATCAGGCAAAGCATTCTGTAGCTGGATGAGCCTCCCCCAAGCTTGTGGGAGACTCTCTTCTTTGAGTTTAGCAAAGTTGTATATTTCCTGCAAGGCACCTTGCTTCTTATGGGCAGGGAAATATTTCTCACAGAAGTAATAGACCATATCCTGGGGACTACTCACACATCTAGGAGCAAGAGAAGTGAACCAGGCTTTAGCGTCATCCTTTAGAGAGAAAGGAAACAACTTAAGGATATAGTAGTAGCGGATCTTCTCCTTACTAGTGAAAAGGGCAGCTATATCGTGTAGTTTGGTAAGATGGGCCATGACCGTCTCAGACTCATAACCGTGGAAAGGATCAGATTCGACTAGAGAGATTATCTCAGGGTCGACTGAGAATTCATAATCCTTATCGGTGATAAAGATAGGTGAAGTGGCAAACTTCGGGTCTTATTTCATCCTAGCTTTCAGAGATTTTTTCCTTCCACTTGAGAAGTAATATCTCAGCATCATAGGCATCCTTACACGCAAGAAAATCCTCAGCTATCTCTCCCTTCATAAGATAACCCCCAGGTATATCAGGAAAATCATATCTAGGAGAGCTAGATCTAGCAGGAGCAAAAGTAGGTTCTATCTCAATAGTGTCGGCAGTTTCAGAAGCATCACGAGCATTGGCAGTAACTCTAGCAATATGAGCATTAAGGAATACACCTAGTGGCATATCAGGTAAAGTAGTATCTCTGGCACTATCAAGCATAGCATCATCAAGCAAAATAGCATCTCTAGCATCATCAGGCAAAGCAGTATCAAGCATAGCATCATTAGGCATAGCATCTCTAGCAGTATCAGGCATAACATCTCTAGCAGTATCAGGCATAGCATCATCAAGCATAGTAGAATCATAAGCATCATCAAGCACATGCGACATATCAAGATTTCTAGCAGGAGGTGGTGTCGAAAACTTACTCATAACTGAAGATGAATCAAGTGCAGAGCTAGATGGCAGTTCCTTACCTCCCCTCGTAGTTGAGGGCAAAGCTTTGGTTTTCGGATCTTCCAGATTCTTCATAGTGATCAGCAGATATAAATCACAAGTGACTCAGACAATATAGCAATCCCCTACCCGGCAACCGCGCCAGAAAAATGCTGTTGACGTGCAACTATTCCTGACTTGATGCCTCCACGGCAACGGAGTCAGAAAAGAGTTGCTCCCAATTGCTCAACAATTAGAAATTGTCTTGCAATAGCCCACCAGCGCGTGGGATCGAGGCAGTTTTCGAGGGTAGAGTATTCAACCCAAATTTGTTGGTTCGCGCGACGGGAAGTGAAAGAATATTCTCAAGTATTAGCAGCTGAATGTGTCAGATTCAACCACACCTGAAAGATTAGTATCTGCAAGCAAAGTGTCAACAGCAAAGTAGTATGATAACAATGGTGCCAGAAACGATCTGTTGACGGCAGACTATTCCTAACTGTTGTATCAATGGCGCCAGAAAAGTATTGTAGCAGGTAGCAGCAGTGTAATGAGTAACAGCAGTGGCAAGGAACAACAGTAGTGACAGTAGTAGCAAGTAGCAACAGCAAGTAACAGTAGTGGCAGCAGCAGCAGGACAAAGCAAGTAACAGTAGCAACAAGTAACAGTAGCAGCAACAGTAGTAACAGCAGCAGAGGAAAGCAAGTAATAGCAGTAGCACCAGTGGGACAAACTCGTAGGCAATGGGTCGGTGATTTATTGGATGACATTCATCATGCAACAGTTATAACACTTAGACATATGTGGCTAGCTCCCATTCGTCAATGTGATGTAGACATGCATTCCGTGTGTCGTCATACGTGCTTAGGGAAAACAACTTGCATGACATCTATTGTCCATCCCTCCCGTGGCAGCGGGGTCCAAAAGGATACTACGGGATATTAAGGTTCTCCTTTTAATAAAGAACTGGACCAACGCATTAGCACTTGGTCAACACATGAACTCCTCAAACTATGGTCATCACCGAGAGTGGTTCCGGTTATTGTCACTCCGGGGTTGCCGGATCATAACACATAGTAGGTAACTACAACTTGCAAGATCGGATCTAAAACACACATATATTGGTGATAACATAATAATTTCAGATCTGAAATCATGGCACTCGGGCCCTAGTGACAAGCATTAAGCATGGCAAAGTAGTAGCGACATCAATCTCAGAACATAGTGGACACTAGGGATCAATCCCCGTCAAAACTAACTCGATTACATGATAGATCTCATCATACTCATCACCGCCCAGCGAGCCTATGAATAGATTACTCACGAACTATGAAGATCTTCATGGAATTGGAGAGGGAAGAAGGTTGATGACGACGATGGCGACAATTTCCTTGATCCAGAGCCCAAAACGGACTCCAGATCTGCCCTCCAGATGAAGAACACGATGTGGCGGCGCCTCCGTATCGCAAACGCGATGAAATCTTCTCTCCTGATTTTTTCCGGGATGAAAGGGAATAAATAGCAATGGAATTGGGGGCGGCGGCTACACGGCTTGTGGCCCACTGGCCCGTCCCCTCCGGTGGATCTTTGCGCAAGTATTTTCCATATTTTCCAGAAATATTCCCCGTAAATTTTCAGGACGTACCGAGAAGTTTCATTTCTGCACAAAAACAACACCATGGAAATTCTGCTGAAAACAGCGTCAGTCCGGGTTAGTTCCATTCAAATCATGCAAATTGGAGTCCAAAATAAGGGCAAAAGAGTTTAAAAAAGTAGACACGATGGAGACGTATCGGCCCCCAAGGGCCGGGTCATCTTTATAAAGATGATCCGAATCTTGAACTTGTATTTGAACAAAAAGTTTCTTCAACCTGTAGCCCCCAAGGGTCGGGTGATCTTTTGAAAGATGAGTCGGGTCTTGAACTTGTAATTGAACAAAAAAATTCTTCAACTTGTAGCCCCCAAGGGCCGGGTCATCTTTTGAAAGACGAGTCGGGTCTTGTGTGAAGGTATGACCTTAGAAGAATTGAGTCATACATTAGACCCCAAGTGTTAGGGATGTTGCTTGCAATGGTCGTGAAAGTTGCATCCCCAATGTTTGTTGCAGGAATCCTTGACTCGGGCCGACTCAACCGTGTCCAGCTTGAAGGAAAGCTTAACTGAACAGCAGGACACTCGGGCTAAGTTTGAAGAAAAGTTTCGTCTTGCCCTTATTGACATGGAAAAAATGAAAGCAGAGCACAAAAGGTTTGAAGATAAGGCCCATGCTGAGAAAGCCGCCATTTTGAAATGGGCGGAACAAGCCGAAGAGAAGCTGAAGGCCGCTATTCAAGAACTCTCCGGTTTGAAGCGTCATATCTCCAACATGACCCAAGCCATATTTGGTAAGGGTCAATTACCATCTTCTGAAAAGTGATGTGTACAATATTGCAACCGCTAATTATCCTGTTTTGCCACTTGTAGGTCCACAAGCCGCCACCCTGCATAATGACTGCATTCTGAAGCTGAAAGCGGTCTATACTTTGACAGAGCAGCTATACACTGGTGGTATAATGACTATGAAGGCCATGATGGGCAAGAGGGAACCCATAAAATCCGTCAAGCACATGCTGGGTTGCTTGTCAACACTGCCGCCCCAGATAGAGGAGCTAAAAAGGCCAGCCGCCCATAAAGGAGCGCTAACCACCCTAAGCCGGTGTTTGGCCTATGCCCCAAAACTTAAGCCAGAAGAGGTGGCTGGTTGATTTCCAGAGCTGAAGGATGATGCGTGAGATTTCACCGACGAGGACTACCACCATTGTATCAAAGAGTCTCGTTTTGCGGCGACTCAACCAGCAGCCGACCTGGACTTAGGCAAATATGAGGCGGCTTATGATGAACACAGAAAAAGGGTGACTCCAGCCTCGTATGAAATCACTAGCCTGACTCCGCGACGCCGTAAGAATCCTTTCGATTTTGACGTTGATTTGTCCACCGTCTTGACTGATGAAGACGAGTTCCTTGCCTTGACCAATTGCAATTGGAAATTGGGTGACTTACAGATCGAAGATGGTGAAAGCTCGAGGCAGGATAACCCGGAGGAGACTTGAACCAAACTTTCATGAAGTTTATCCTCCAAGAATATTTTGATCCTTTATGACCGGGATATGATTCCTGGTATGGCCTGCTGAGCCATGTAATAGTCTAGGATTTTGGAAAACAGTATGATAACCGTACCTTGTGATGGTGTTTGGAAGTTCCAGCCTTCATTAATATGAATCGCTTTTCCCAATGCTTTGTCATGTTTGACAAAAAAAATATTTGCCCTTTTTATCACAGAAAAACAATAGGCTGGCTCAGTGAGTTGCGGCAGGTTATAAATTTTTATGAAACGTTTGGGCGGTGCCACAAATATAGTCATAAAGTTCGTCGGCTCAATGAGTTACGACAGGATAGGACGAGTTTGCAAAACTCTAGTGCTACCCCAAGAAGGCTTTTGCAACAACCTGAGTTGTTTAGACCGGCTGATCAGGCGCGAGTCAAGCTTCAGTGAAGCAGGTTCAGTGAACCCATTGTTTGTCTATTTTCCATGTGCCGGCTCTCACTAGTACCTTTCATGTTTTAACCAATGCAAGTTCAGGGTCCAAAAAGTGGATTGACTCGCCAAGAGTACATGGGACCATAGGGTGAGTCTCCAAACACACAATCTAGTATAACCATTGTAATGCGTTAATTTTTCGCTAGCCAAGAGGGTATTGAGGCTGAACTCAGTGAGCAGAAGCCCCCAAGTGACCTATGATTAGGGAAGAGCCAGACATAGGATTGCAGAAGCATATACGCTCTTACTGCAAAATGACTTGGGAGCTAGTAGCCCCCAAGTAAGCCGGCTTAATTCTCAAAACCATATAGGGTGCCCATGTTTGAACCGGGCAATGTGGCAACTTTGGTCCTCTTTGGTGTATCAACATCCAGTTTTGAAATAAGCGCAACATGGCGACTTATGCTCTTTGATGTTGATAGCGTCCATGCTTGGACGACTTATGGAAAAATAAAGACTCATGCTTTCAAGAAGCTCAAACGGAAAAAAAACTGAAGTTTGTGGGCGCCGACTTTATTGCTTTAAATATAAAAGAAGAGATTACAGAGTCGAAATTGCAGACATAGATAAGGAGCTAGTGGCTCTAAATATAATATGGCCGCAAGTGGGCGATGTTCCATGGGCGGGTTGTCTCAACCTCTGTTGTTGGCCTATCTGGGCGAAGATCCACCAGGTAGTATGAACCGTTGTGAAGACTTTTGCTGACGACAAAAGGTCCTTCCCATGGAGGAGATAACTTATGCATACCAGTATGATCCTGAATTAACCGAAGCACTAACTCGTCCTCTTGAAAGGCTCGGCTCTTGACTCAGCGACTATGATAGCTTCGTAAGTCCCATTGATAAATCACCGATCGTGACACGGCCAAATCATGCTCTTCCTCCAGGGCGTCCAACGAATCTTGACGTGCTAGCTCATTGTCTTGTTCCACATAGGTGGCGACTCGTGGTGAGTAGTGTTTGATGTCACTTGGTAATACTGCTTCTGCTCCATAGACCAGGAAAAAGGGCGTGTAACCGGTAGAACGATTAGGGGTGGTTCTGATGCTCCATAAAACTGAAGGCAACTCTTCAACTCAGCATCCCGGAGTACGTTCCAGAGCTACCATAAGTCGGGGCTTGATTCCTTGCAATATTTCTTGATTCGCCCATTCTGCCTGTCCATTAGACTGGGGGTGTGCAACTTTAGAAACATCAAGCCGGATGTGCTCCTTTGCGCAAAACTCTTGCATGGCGCCTTTGGATAAATTAGTACCATTATCAGTAATAATACTATAAGGATACCTGAAGCGAAAAATCAACTTCCTGAGGAATTTGACGGTCGTGTCTGCATCGCAGTTGCTAATCGGCTCTGCTTCAACCCACTTGGTAAACTTGTCAAATGCCACCAATAGGTGAGTCTTTTTATCGGGCAACATCTTGAAGGGGCCAACCGTGTCCAGCCCCCAGACCGCAAAAGGCCATGTAATTGGAATCATCCGTAATTCCTGAGCCGGCACATGCATCTGACGTCCAAATTTTTGACAACCATCACATCTGCGTAGTATATCCTCAGCATCTGCATGAGCTGTCAACCAGTAAAACCCATGCCTAAAGGCTTTGGATACGAGAGAGCGTGACCCGGCGTGATGACCACAGTCACCTGCATGTATCTCGTTAAGAATCGCACACCCTTCCTCAGAGGAGACACACCTTTGAAAGACTTTAGAAGTGCTTCGCTTGTGTAACTCGCCTTTATGTATGATCATGGACTTGCATCGATGGACGATTTGGTGGGCCAACAACTCATCAGTAGGTAACTCGCCTCGTGCCAGATACGCCATGTCGGGGATTAACCAATCCGGGGTAGCACGGAAAGCCGCCACAAGTTGAGACTCACGGTCACGAACTGCTAAGTCTTCCTCTGAAGGCAATTTTACTAATGGGTTGTGCAATACATCCAAAAAGACGTTAGGGGGAACCGGCTTACACTGTGAACCGAGTCGTGAAAGAGCATCAGCCGCTTAATTGTGTCCAAGATCAATGTCATCAACCAGATATCCATGAAAATGACCTGCTACGTCCGACACAGCACGCCTATAAGCCGCCATCAGAGGATCTTTGGAATTCCATGTGCGAGAAACTTGCTGCGCTACTAGATTTAAGTCGCCCAAACATCTGACTCGACTGATGTTCATCTCTTTGGCGATTCTCAACCCATGGAGCAGGGCCTCGTACTCCGCCGCATTGTTGGTACACGGGAACATGAATCGGAGGACATAGCAAAACTTGTCACCCTGAGGCGAAGTCAATACCACGCCAACCCCCGAGCCTTCCAGCTGCCTAGACCCGTCAAAATGGATAGTCCAATACGTGTGATTAGGTCTGTCTTCCAGAATTTGCAACTCGGTCCACTCATTGATGAAGTCCACTAATGCTTGAGACTTAATAGCTGTGCGAGGGGTATATTTCACATGATGGGGTTCAAGCTCAATGGCCCACTTAGCAATCTGCCCAGTCGCCTCTCGGTTCTGTATGATATCACCAAGTGGGGCAGAACTGACCACCGTGCTAAGATGCTCTTGAAAGTAATGTTTCAACTTCTGACTCGCCATGAATACCCCAAAGACTAGCTTCTGCCAATGCGGGTAGCGGTATTTGGAGAGGGTTAGGACTTCGCTGATAAAGTAGACCGGTCTTTGAACCAGGTATTCCTTCCCTTCCTCTTTGCGCTCGACGACCACTGCAACGCTTACCACTTTAGAGTTCGCAGCAATGTACAGGAGCATAGGCTCTTTGTCAGTCGGAGCAGCCAAGATAGGCGGCTCAGACAGTTGTTTCTTCAAGGCTTCGAAAGCTTCGTTGGCTTCATCCGTCCAGACAAAGCGATCAATTTTCTTGAGCAGCTGATAAAGAGGGATGGCTTTCTCCCCAAGGCGACTTATGAAATGACTTAGAGCCGCGATACGACCCGCCATGCGCTGAACTTGATTGACATTGGCCGGCTTGCCTAGCGAAGTGACCGCTTCAATTTTATCCGGGATAGCTTCGATGCCTCGCTCTGACACCAAGAAGCCCAATAACTTTCCTGCAGGAACACCAAAAACACACTTGGTAGGGTTAAGCCTCATCTAGTACACGCGCAAATTGTCGAAAGTCTCCTTGAGGTCCTCCAAAAGTGACTCTTTCCTCTGGATCTGACCACTATATCCTCAACGTAGGCGTGAACATTGCGCCCAATCTGACTGTGTAGGCAATTCCGGATGCGGCGTTGATAAGTCGCCCCCGCGCTCTTGAGCCCGAACGGCATAGACACATAACAGAAGGCCCCAAAGGGAGTTATAAATGACGTTTTCTCCTGATCCGCCAAAGCCATCTTGATCTGGTGGTACCCTGAGTAAGCATCCAAAAAACATAGTCCCTCGCAATCCGCCGTAGAGTCAATGATTTGATCAATGCGAGGGAGGGCGAAAGGGTCCTTTGGGCAGGCCCTGTTGAGGTTGGTGTAGTCAATGCACATGCGGAAGGTGCCGTTCTTCTTGAGTACCAATACTGGGTTAGCCAACCACTCAGGATGAAAAACCTCAACAATGAATCCAGCGGCCAAGAGCCGGGCGACTTCCTCCCCAATTGCTTTACGTCGTTCTTCATTAAACCGGCGAAAATACTGCCGAATCGGCTTTATTTTAGGGCCAATGTTAAGGTGGTGCTCACCGAACTCTCTCGGTAGACCTGACATGTCTGAACGTTTCCATGCGAAGATGTCCCGATTCTCATGGATGAATTCGATGAACACGCTTTCCTATTTGGGATCCACACCTGTCCCAATGGTGAACTGCTTGGATGAGTCGCCACGCGTGAAATCTACCACCTTTGTGTCGTCCGTCAGCTTAAACTTGAGGGGCGTCTCTGAATCGATTGTGGGTCTCTTGAGCGGTGTCATATCTGTCGGGTCAACATTAGCTTGGTGAAACTTGAGTTCCTCAGTCGCGCAAGCCGACTCAGCATAAGCCGCATCTCCTTCCTCGCATTCTTGAGCTATTTTCCTGTCCCCGTTAATCGTGATAGTTCCCTTAGGGCCGGGCATTTTGAGCTTGAGGTAGAAATAGCATGGGCGGGCCATGAAACGAGCGTAAGCCGGCCTTCCGAACAGTGCGTGGTAAGGGCTCTTGATCTTGACCACCTCAAACATGAGGGATTCGCTCCTGTAATTGGACTCTGTGCCAAAATCTACATTAAGTTTGATCCGTCCAACAGGGTATGCCGACTTACCCGGAACAATGTCGTGGAAGACCGTGGAAGATGGCATCAAATCGCCCTGTGAGAAATTCATCCACCGAAAGGTATCGAAATATAAGATATTAATGCTGCTACCGCCATGCATAAGGACCTTGGAAAGGGTAAAGCCCCCGACCTGGGGGGCCACGACCAAAGCCAAATCGCTGGGGTTATCAAGCCGGGGCGGGTGACCCTCCCTACTCCAGACAATGGGCTGTTCAGACCAATTGAGGTACGTGGGAAGCGTCGGCTCATCCACACTAAAAGCTTTGTGTTTCACTTTTCGGTCCCTTTTGCAAGTGCTAGTGGTGAACACATGATATTGTCCGCTGTTTAACTGCTTAGGATTATTCTGGAAGCCGCCATTGCCATCCTGCCGCTGGGGGTCACCTTGTGGGGGCAGTTGCTGAAACACGCCCTATGTATTGTACCGCTGACTATTTTGAACCTGGTACTGCCCAGCATTAGACTGCGACCCGCCCTACGGGCCCGGGTTGGGAAATCCACCAAACGGGTTTCGGTGAGATCCGGGCGTACCAAATTGTTCCTAATGTCCGCCCTGGTTACCCCCTTGACCATTTTTGAGCGCCTCGGCGTGGAACTCCTGCATCACATAGCAATCCTCCCAAGAGTGGGTAGACGGACCTTCCGCGGTGGTGTGTTGCGGGCAAGGGCCCTTGAGCATCTCATGATAATTGCGTGGTTTCTTCCCGCTGAAGCCCCTTTTCTTCTGATGCTCGTTCCCGTTGCCAGCTTTAGTGTGAGCGACGAAATCCGTGACGCCTTCTAGCTGCCTCCTTTTACCTTGTCCCGCGGGGTTGTGGTTGCCTCGCCCTTGGAACTGAGAGTGGCTCTTTGACGACTCACCTCTCCTGGCGGTGCCAACTTTGTCGTCATCCTCCCCGGATCTTTAGTGTCATATGATTTGGCATACCTAGTCAGGGTGTCCATCAATTCTCCCATGTCCTGCACCTTACGTTTGAGTCGCCCAAGTTTCAGCACCAAAGGCTCGTAGTGGCAATTTTTCTCCAAGATCAGTACGGCCTGAGCCGCCGAGATGCCATCCGATGAATGGATCACTTCTGCAACTCGCCGTGTCCAATGATGGGCTGACTCATCCGGACGCTGGACATAGTGTTGTAAGTCGACGATGGTCATCGGGCGCTTGCAAGTTCCTATGAAATTTTTTACGAAGCGTTCCTTTAACTCGGCCCATGTGTTGATGGAGTTGGGCGACAGGTTCTTCAACCACGTGCGCG
The DNA here is from genome assembly GCF_904849725.1 of Hordeum vulgare subsp. vulgare. Taxonomy (NCBI): domain Eukaryota; kingdom Viridiplantae; phylum Streptophyta; class Magnoliopsida; order Poales; family Poaceae; genus Hordeum; species Hordeum vulgare. The sequence continues at coordinate 83,377,118 of NC_058524.1, forward strand.
CTCTTCCTTCGAGCATCATGGTCAAATACTTAGCGCAGACCGCCTCACTAACATCGAGCATATCCATCGCAAGCTCGTAAATGTCGATCCATGCACCTGGCTCGACGTCCGGCGTGTAATTGGGTACCTTCCGTGGTCCTTTGAAATCTTTCGGCATTCGCTCGTTGCGAAGGGCGGGCGCTAGACAGGGCACTCCGACGTGCCTGCCACCTGTTTCGGCCAGCATGGGAGAAGGCAGGGTGTAAGCCGGATAACCCTAACCTGCCGCAGCTGTTGTTTCCATCAGGTGGGCGGCCCGCGCTGCATCCACAAGATCCTGAGCCCGTGTGTCGGGCATCCCGGGCGGATTGATCTGCGACAAACGTCGTTGCTCGCTGGTCACTGCAGGCAGGTCATCATAGCGACTCCTGGTTTGACTTGCCTCGGGCGTGGAGTGTAGCCGCTCGCGGCTATAGTAATATTGTACATGTTGTACTACCGCTGTTTTCAGCATCTCGATGGCATTTCTCGCCTCCACTTCGGCCCAGGAGTTTCCGTGAGTGGGGAGAGATTCAAGGTGGCGGGTTGCTGGTAGCATGTTGTCAACGGGATTCGAGAAGTGACCCCGCGGTGTCTGGAAACAAGGTGCATGAGCCTCCATCGACTGAGGCGGTTGTGGGTTAAGCGGTGGCCGAGCTGGATCGCCTCTTGGGGCGGCCTGCCATGGCCGATTGGGCTCCATCTCAGGGGTATGTGGGATGTCGAAGAGCCGAGTTGGGTTTAAATCAGCCGGCAGGCGGCCGTGATGCCTCCTCTGGTGGATCGCACTAGAGGCACGCTACTGTCGCTCAAGCCGCCATCCCTTAGTATTCAGCCGCTCTGTCTCCGCGGCGATATGGGCCCACCGTGTTGCCATCCTGGCTTCTTCTTCTTCTTCTATGCCACGCTGGATCTTGGCCATCTCCTCCCTCAGATTCGTCAGTTCGGCATTGACCGTTACCTGGTTCTCCACCGTCATAGTGATCACCATGAGTTTGGCCGTCTCTGCTACTAGGTCTGCCATGGCTTGAACCAGAGCCTTCCCCGATCCGCTGGCTTCATTGTTACCCGCCGCGTTTGGCTGAGGTGGCGCTGCCCCCGCCATGTAGATGGCGACTTGATGGTGTGGACCCGCAAAGACCTCAGGGATTACTACCTCTAGCAACCCCCCGAGCTGTCCTTTGTGGAGAGGGTAGATTGAATCTGTATCACCCATGGATGACTCGTCGTCCGAGTTAACGGGGGTGATCTCCTGGATTACCGGCTCGTCCGGTAGGTCGGTTCCTTGCGTAAAAGCAACGAAAGCGTGGTGTTTCCTGACCTGATTTTTGGCGGGATGGGCGTACCGGGCCGGCTCGACGATGTCGGTGAAGGTGTCCGGCTCAGGTACTGGCACCCCAATCTTGCCTATGAAAACGTGGATCTTGCCGAAGGGGACCCTGTATCCAGATTCGATTGAATCGGCCTCTGGTCCCCATTGAGAGTTGTCGATGTAGTACTTCCCGCGGCGGCTCTTCGTCATGATGCCAACCGCGTAGCTTCCTGACCCTGGAAGGGCTCCCTTTGAGAACTCAACTCCACCGTGCGCAAGCTCCACGGTGGGCGCCAACTATCGTGGTTTTGTCACGGCAGATGTCCTCATGAAAGGACATAGTAATGTAGCCATCGCACCTTGGTGGCGACTCAAAGGGGGTGAGCGGAAGCGAGACTCAGATTTACCCAGGTTCGGCCCCTCCTGTGGAGGTAAAAGCCTACGTCCTGCTTTGTGTATATTGATGGTGGATTCGATTACAAGGAGGGCGTAACTCACCTGACCTAGCTCTCGATGGATTCTAACTTAATCTATCTGCCCTAGAGACTCGCCTTTATATAAAGGACGAGGCTCTAGAGGTTACAAAGTCCTGGCCTTATTTACAAATCGTGGCCTTCCATATGTCTAGGTCGCCGTGTTGGCCAAGTGAGGAAACATCTTTGGCGACTTATCTTCTCCACCAATCCTAAACCGTCGTCTCGCTCATGGGCCCTGGCAGCCCATCGATGAAGATCTTCCTGCACACCTTAGGCCCAAACCAAGGCTTCTACTGATCATGTACATATGAGTCACCGCTTTCCTGACCCGGCCCAACAAGGCGGGTCATACCGCATGTAATATCCCCAACACCTATGGTGGGTTGCTTGAGTGATAGAAGCATAAACCCAAGTAGGTGGGTTGTTGAATATGGGCGTAAATAGGACTTGATACCTTATAATGCTATGGTTGGGTTTTACCTTAATGATCTTTAGTAGTTTCAGATGCTTTCTAGAGTTCCAATCATAAGTACATATGATCTAAGTATAGAAAGTATGTTAGCTTATGCCTCTCCCTCATATAAAATTGCAATAATGATTATCGGTCTAGTTATCGATTGCCTAGGGACAAATAACCTTCTTGTGACAATAAGATCTCTACTAAGACCAACTTAGTTGTTTCTTTATCTAAGCATCCCCTAGTTTTTATTTACATGTTCTCTATTTTCTTGCAAACCTATCACTTCATGCCTACAAAGTACTTCTAGTTTCATACTTGTTATAGGTAAAGCGAACGTTAAGCCTACGTAGAGTTGTATCGGTGGTTGATAGAACTTGAGGGAATATTTGTTCTACCTTTAGCTCCTCGTTGGCTTCGACACTCTTACTTATCGATAAAGGCTACAATTGATCCCCTATACTTGTGGGTTATCAAGACATTTTTCTGGCGCCGTTGCCAGGGAGCAATAGCGTGGGGTGAATATTCTCGTGTGTGCTTGTTTGCTTTATCACTAAGTAGATTTTATTTGCTATTTAGCTTGTTTTATATATTTTGATATGGGTAGGAAATGAAAAATACCAAAAAATTAGATGTACTTGCTGTTCCAAAATTTGAGGAACTACTAGTGTTCCGTACCACCGAAGAATATTACTTGGGTCATCTTCGATCCATTTGTGCTCGTGCTGAAACCCCAACTAGCTTAGTTGAGGGAAAATCATTAAATGAGCATGCTTATTATGTGCGACACTGCATATCTCAAAAGGGAAACTTTTATGGCATCATATTAATACTTTGCAATGCTATGCTTGGAATTTATGCGAAATTTATGATTTTACTTGTTGTTCTGAAGACCCTAAAAACACCTTCCCTATCAATGTGAGTTTAAGGATAATGGAATCGTGTCTTCTTATGCCAAGGGTGTTTATAATTACTATGGTATTGAGCAAATTGAAGAATTGGTTGCTTTTAAGGGTGCCTATGAAATTGCCTCTTTGATTGAAAAGTATGAAGCTACTCTTTACAAATCTGAAAGTTTGCCATACTTAAATATTGCTATGAAAACTATGCTTTTAATGATTATGTTAAGCCATATATTGAGGACTTCTCCGCTGTCCAAGAGGAGATTAATATTTTGCAGGAATCTATGGAAGAAAAAATTGATGACACTATGAGCTCATTGGATGAAAAAGATGAGGAGGAGAGCGAAGAACAAAAGGAGGAAGAGCAGATTAGCTACCCGTCCCACCTTCTAATGAGAGTAACTCTTCGACTCATACATTGTTTAATTTCCCTTCGTGCTTACCGAAGGATGAATGCTGTGATAATTGCTATGATTCCTTGGATTCGTTTGAAATATCCCTTTTTGATGAACTTGATGCTTGCTATGCTTGTGGCCATGATGCCAATATGAATGATGCTTATGGAGATGAACTTGCTATAGTTCCATATGTTAAACGTGAAATCGTTGCTATTGCAACCACACATGATAGTCCTATTATCTTTTTGGATTCTCCCAACTACACTATATTGGAGAAGTTTGCACTTATTAAGGATTATATAGATGGGTTGCGTTTTACCATTGCACATGATGATTTTGATAGATATATTATGCATGTGCTTGTTGCTCCTACTTGCAATTATTACGAGAGAGGAACTACATCTTTGCCTCTCTATGTTTCCAATACGATAAAATTGCAAGAAACTGCTTACGCTATGTATTGGCCTTTACTTTGTGTACATGAATTGTTATTTTATGACATGCCGATGCATAGGAAAAGAGTAAGACTTCGTTGTTTTGTGATATATGTTACTTTGTTCTCACTACTAAATTACAAATCATTGTTAACTAAAATAGTCTTTGATATACTTTGGGATCCGGGTGGATCAGTTACTTGAGCACTTTACGCGTAGCTTAATGGCTTTAAAGAAAGCGCTGCTAGGGAGACAACCCGGAAGTTTTAGAGAGTCATTTTATTCTGTTGTGTGATCTTGTATAGTTTAAAAAAAAAGAGGGGAACATAAAACTTTTTCAGAAAGAAAAGTGAAAGTAAGAAGGACGAGCATCGTTGAAGTGGGGGAGCTCCTTGAACAAATATCCACTTGTATAAATCTTACTTACAGAAAATTTTCAAAAAAAAATTATCCACTTGTATAAATCCATTGTATTATAAAAATAATGTGCCAAGATTTGCCTTTAGGATGATTAGATTGCTTGTTTGGTGTGTGCAGTGCAAAACCAGAAACTTTGGCTGTAGTGCGTAAAATTTACTTTTTTTTACTAGAATGTCAAAAGTTTCTCAAATTCTTACACACTACTGCTATGCAAATTGTTTATTTCTTCCTAATTTTTCATAATCTTTAGAGTTACATAAGTATGGTTAATGTACAGATTACTACAGATTCTCCTGTTTTTGACATATTCTGTTTTTGATGCATTATTTTGCTCGTTTTGATGAAACTATCGATTGTACCGGTGGTATAAGCCATCGAAAAGTTATATTACAGCATATACAATGCAAAAACAAAATATGAATTTGTTGGCAACAGTAGTTAATTATTACTAACGGATATCGCGAGGGTTTTGTTAAGTTTTGTGTGATTGAAGTTTTCAAATGTTGGGCGAGATCACGATGAATGAAGGAATAAGGAGTGGAAAGAGACTAAGATTGGGAATGACAGAGGCACCCTAAGGTAATATTCAAGGACTCCCAAGCAACTAAGCTTGGGGATGCCCCTGAAGGCATCCCCTCTTTCTTCTAACAACCATCGATAATTTTACTTGGAGCTATACTTTTATTCGTCACATGATATGCGTAAATCTTGGAGTGTCGTGTGCTTTTATTTTCCTTTTAATAATGCACCATGCTGGTATGAGAAAGTCCTTGGTTGATTTATAGAAGGCTCTTTGCACCTCATTTATATCTTTTGAGTATGGCTTTATAGAATGCTTCATGCGCTTCACTTATATCATTTGAAGTTTGGATTGCATGTTTCTCTACACAGAGAAAACCGCCATTTGTAGAATGCTCTTTTTCTTCACTTATATTTGTTAGAGAGTGGGCGTATCTTTTGTAGAAAGAATTAAACTCTCATGCTTCACTTATATCTATTTAGAGAGTTAACAGGAGTTGGTCATTCACATGGTTAGTCATAAAATCCTACATAAAACTTGTAGATCACTGAATATGATATGTTTGATTCCTTGTAATAGTTTTGTGATATAAAGATGGTGATATTAGAGTCATGTTAGTGAGTAATTATGCTTTAAGTAGGAATATTGGTGTTAAGGTTTGTGATTCCCTATGCATGCACGAAAGTCAATAGTTATGCAATGAAGTTACATGCTACTATGGTGCAGTATTCGATGTTAGTTATGACTCAATGCTCACTTATGTGAATTTTCGTTTCTTGGTTTGATTGCTTCCCAATCTATTTGCTAGCCTTCATTTTTACTAAGTAGAAATACTACTTGTGCATCCAAAATCCTTAAACCAAGTTTTGCCTCACGAGTCCACCATACCTACCTATATGCGGTATTTTCATGCCGTTCCAAGCAAATTTGTATGTGCCATCTCTAAATTTTCAAAATATATTTTCTCTTTTGTTTGCCGGTACCACTCATGAAACGGTGGGGAGTATCCAATATTTTTCCATGCTAGGTGGGTTATTCTCACGATATGTGTTGATTCACTATCATTCACGAGAAAATGGCTGGTATTCGGGATGCCCAGTTCCATGCTCAAAACTCAAATCAAATATAATGGAACAAAACTCCCCCAGGAATGTTGTTAGTATGGCGGTCCCATGGATTAGGCTCGCCGTGAGTGTGATTGATTGGTGGAGGGGGAGTAAAAACTTTACCATTCTATTTGGGAACCACCTATAATGTATCTAGCTTGGAAAGTATTGTGAGCTACTTTGTCATTTTCGTTGACAAGAAAAGCATGCTACTCAAAATAATGTTTCTCTCTCAATTTAAACCTTGAGCTCTGGCACCTCTAGAAATCCCTATTTCCCTCTGTGAAGGGCCTATCGATTTACTTTATGCAATTTTTATTTTTGCTTTGAGTCTCCATCTTCTCTTATAAGCACCAACTAGGGAACACTATGATCGTACTTGAGCACTGGGCATAACTAATATTTGAGTGTGTTTCATGAATGGATCAATGATTGAGCATGATGGACTAGGGATAACTTTCTTTAGTGTTGATATTTTGATAGACATGGTTCTTGTTGACATGCTTGACTATTGAAGTCATTATGTTAAAACTAGACTATTGCTTTGAATCACTCGTGTCTTAATATTCATGCCATGCTTAGATTATATGATCAAGATTATTCTAGGTAGCATTCCACATCAAAAATTATCTTTTTTATCATTTACCTACTCGAGGACGAGCATGAATTAATCTTGGGGATGTTGATACGTCTCTGTCGTATCTATAATTTCTGATTGTTTCATGCCAATATTCTACAATTTTCATATACTTCTGGCAACTTTTTATACTATTTTTGGGACTAACGTATTAATCCAATGCCCAGTGCTAGTTCCTGTTTGTTGCATGTTTTTTGTTTCGCAGAAAATCCGTATTAAATAAAGTCCAAACGGGATAAAAAATTACGGAGATTTTTTGGAATATTTGTGAATTTTGGGAAGTGGAATCAACAGAAGGCGGTGCCCGAGGGGGCCACAAGCCATAGGGGCGCGACCTGGGAGGTAGGTCACCCCAGGTAGGCTTGTGGCCACCCCATAAAGCGGTTTGTGCCCTTCTTTCGCTGCAAGAAAACTAATTGCCGGATAAAAGTCGTGTAAATTTTTTAGCCAAATCGGAGTTACGGATCTCCGGGAATATAAGAAACGGTAAAGGGCTAGAATCTGAGAGCGGAGAAACAGAAGGAAACAAAGAGAGAGATCCAATCTCGGAGGGGCTCTCGCCCCTCCGCCGCCATGGAGGCCATGGACTAGAGGGGAAACCCTTCTCCCATCTGAGGGGAAGGACAAGGAAGAATAAGAAGGAGGGAACTCTCTCCCCCTCTCTCCCGGTGGCGCCGGAACGCCGCTGGGCCCATCATCATGACGACGATCTACACCAACATCTTCGCCCCCGTCATCACCAACTCTCCCTCCCTCTGTGCAACGGTGTAACACCCCTTCTCCCCGCTGTAATCTCTACTTAAACATGGTGCTCAACGCTATATATTATTTCCCAATGATGTATGGCTATCATATGATGTTTGAGTAGATCTGTTTTGTCCTATGGGTTGATTGATGATCATGATTGGTTTGACTTGCATGTTTTATTATTGGTGTTGCCTTATGGTGCTCTCCATGTCATGCAAGCTTGAGGGATCCCCGTTGTAGGGTGTTGCAATGTGTTCATGATTTGCCTATTGTGGGTTGCTTGAGTGACAGAAGCATAAACCCGAGTAGGTGAGTTGTTGCATATGGGAGTAAAGAGGAGTTGATACCTTATAATGCTATGGTTGGGTTTTACCTTAAGATCTTTAGTAGTTGCGGATCCTTCCTAGAGTTCCAATCATAAGTGCATATGATCCAAGTAGAGAAAATATGTTAGCTTATGCCTCTCCCTCATATAAAATTGCAATAATGATTACGGGTCTAGTTATCAATTGACGAGGGACAAATAACCTTCTTGTGACAAAAAGATCTCTACTAAGACCAACTTAGTTGTTTCTTTATCTAAGCATCCCCTTGTTTTTATTTATGTGTTGTTTATTTTCTTGCAAACCTATCCTTTCATGCCTACAAAGTATTTCTAGTTTCATACTTGATCTAGGTAAAGCGAACCTTAAGCATGGGTAGAGTTGTATCGGTGGTCGATAGAACTTGATGGAATATTTGTTCTACCTTTAGCTCCTCGTTGGATTCGACACTCTTACTTATTGAGAAAGGCTACAATTGATCCCCTATACTTGTGGGTTATCAGGGCGCAACCACCCCCCAGGGCGCGCCTTGCAGGCTTGTGGCCTACCGGCACGTGCCCTACTCCCTACTCCGAGTCTCGTGGGTGTCTTCTGGTACAAGAAAAATATTTCCGGAGATTTTGTTCCGTTTGGACTCTGTTTAATATTCCTTATGTGCAATATTCAAAAATGTGGAAAAACATAAACTGACACTAGGCTCTAGATTAATAGATTAGTCCCCAGAATAATATAAAACAACATATTAATGCATATAAAACATCCAAAACAGATAATATTATAGCATGGAACAATAAAAAATTATAGAGACATTGGAGACGTATCAAGCATCCCCAAGCTTAATTCCTGCTCGTCCTCGAGTATGTAAATGATACAAACAGAATTTTTGATGTGGAATGCTACCTAACATATTTATCCATGTAATATTCTCTAATGTGGCGTGAATATTCAGATCCATAAGATTCAAAACAAAAGTCTAATATTGACACAAAAACAGTAGTACTTCAAGCATACTAATAAGGTAATTGCTTCCTTTCAAAATAACATGGTCTTAGAAAGTTATCCCTACAAAATCATATGGTCTGGTTATGCTCTATCTTCACCACACAAAGTATCTAAATCATGCACAACCCCGGTGAAAATCAAGCAGTTGTTTCACACCTTTTACGTTCTCAAAACTTTTAAAATCTCACACAATACATGAGCGTGAGCCATGGATATAGAACTATAGGTGGAATAGAGTGTGGTGGAGGTTGCAAAATGAAAGGAAGAAGATAGTCTCACATCAACTAGGCATATCAACGGGCTATGGAGATGCCTATCAATAGATATTAATGTGAGTGAGCAGGGATTGCCATGCAACAAATGCATTAGAGCTATAAGTGTATGAAATCTCCAAAATAAAACTAAGTGGTTGTGCAAAAGATGTAATACCACTAGTTATATGAAAGTGACAAAATAGGAGACTCTCTATGAAGAACATGGTGCTACTTCGAAGCACAAGTGTGGAAAAAGATAGTAGCATTGTCCCTTCTCTCTTTCTCTCATTTTTTCTTTTTTTTGATGGGCTTCTATGGCCTATTTTTTTATGGGCTTCCCTGGCCTCTTTTAGTTTTTGTGAAGTCCGGAGACTCATCCCAACTTGTGAGGGAATCATAGATTCCATCATCCTTTTTCTCACACGGGACAATGCTCTAATAATGAAAATCATCACACTTTTATTTACTTACAACTCAAAAGATTACAACTCGATATCTAGAATAAAGGATGACTCTAGAAGCAATATGGAAGTGATGGTGCGTGTTATAAAAACGAGGCGGTGGTGTTGCATGGCAATATATCTCGGAATGGCTATGAAAATGCCATAATAGGTAGATATGGTGGATGTTTTGAGGAAAATATATGGTGGCTATTTTGAGGAAGGTGGGTTTAATGTACCGGAAAAAGTTGCACGACACTAGAGAGGCTAGCAAAGGTGTGTAGCGACCCGACTCAAGACGAGTCAAGCCTCTGTGTATCTGTGCCATCCCTGGATCAGTATGCTGGCACACACAGTACATCAATGTATATATCAAAGTGCAATCACATGTAAATAGCGTAAAACTGATATATACCTTAATTATCTCAGCGGAAGCGGTCAAGGGGGTGGAGTCCCAATAAACACCAACGGCAAGTTGAGTGTAGACCATAACCCTGAATCGTACTCTTACTTGTCGAAGAAAAATATCTGCAACATGAGACGTTGCAGCAGTGTAGGTCAGCATATTGAATATGCCGGCAAGTCACATAAGAGAGGGGTGAAAAGTAATCATCTATACTATTTGCATATATGGCAGGTGGGGCTATAAGTTTTTAGCGAAAAGCAAGTTTTCTCCTACATCAAGAGAGGGCTAAAAGTAAAATGTTACTACATTGTTGGTTGTTAAGGAGATGGTTCCGCCAACCAGTTCTCGTACCTGAGTTGTCAATAATTACCCTCATCAAATATATTTAATGGTGTTGAGAAATCCAGATAACTTCAGTTCCTTTGGCTCAAGTTGTCCATGACCGTGGACACGGCTAATCGATTAGGTTTGAGTACTCTGCAGAGTTTTGCACACGTTCCCCACAAGATTTGATCGCCTCCGTGTATGTCCTCGCACTTCAGGGTGTTTGAAGACCAGAAGATCAAAACATGGTCTTTCAACGGGTCCCTCTGAATCCCTGTCGGTGCCCATCCATTCCTACCGTTCGTCTACATCTGCTAGAACCGCCTGTCCAGAGTCGCCGCGTTGTCCAACCAAGCCAGAGCCCATAATGACTTGTGGCTGTGCAGGTAAGCCTTGGGTCTTGAAAATATCCGTCCGTCTCTTTGAGCCTGGGTGAAGCTTTCCGCAGGATGACATGGCCTCTCCAGCATCCCGGGCATCCACTGGGTTTTCCAGGGAGCCGATCAACCGTCCTTCACCCAGAGTTGCATTGCGTCCATGGTCTTGAAAATCTTGTCTTAGTCCGGTCTTGATTATTATATCAACCTCGCATCACTCGTGGAATACACTCAACCGATAACCCGTCTACTTAGGCATAGCAAATATAACATTGTTGTCCCGGGGCCAAGTATAGGGGTTGTTGTGTTCCTACCACATGATACTACAACTTAAGCTAAAGTTTCCAAGTACCTGGGCAGCATGCAAATTGGGCAAAGAAGGTGATCTACTATGCATTGAAAACATAGGTAAAAATAACATGATCAAAGATGACTTGCCTGTGATGTTGACGAAGAAGAATTTCTCAGGAAAAATAACTTGATAGACTACTCGTCACTCTCCGATGAAATCTATATAACAAACATATCATTCACATAAGCACTCATACTAGCAATCATTCTAGCAATCAAAACAAAAGAGAGAGCGAATAGGAATTCCGAAAGAAACTTCAAATAAGACTAGAGAGTCTTCTACTACGTCAAACACTAAATGATTTTGTCTAACAGAAGATAATGACAAGGAACTAAGATATAAGTTTAACGAAGATAAAATAAAATAATTTTCACAAAACTTTTTGAAAGTATTCCCAAACGGGATTTGAAACAACGGTGAAAACAATTGCACGTTACTACGGAGCTAGAATTGTTTTCATAAAAACAAATAAAACTAAAATAAAAACTTGTTGCAAAACTACTGTTAACTAACATAAATAAACAATAATAATATTTCTGAAATAATAAATAAAATATTTTAAAACAATTTACAGAAAAATAATAGCCATAGTCCTAAAAGAGCTAAAACAGAATCTGTTTTGGTAAAAACCCCAATTAAAAATATTTTCAAAAATTTGAAACTTAAACTACTGAAAGATATGATCAATAGGAAGCAGCAGCAAAAAGAATCAAATTAAAAGCTATTTTTAAACTCCCGGAATAAGCAAAATAAGATTTAATTCAAATCTGATCAAACTCAGTTTTTATAAATCCAAACATAGACAAATTATATATCTTCAGAAACTGCATAAAAATTGTGATCCAACGCAAAAAGAATCACCTAATTCGGAGTTATAGACTAATAGATATGAATTTTCTAAGATTGCAATTTTCTGAAAAAACTGCAATATGGGATTTCGTGAATCTCACCGGAGTTAGTCGCCGGAGTTGGAGAAGACGACGGGAAGGTGGCTCCGGTGACCGGCCGAGGCAGCGGAGGGGTCCAGGCGGGGGAGGAGGGCTCCGGCCGAAGGTTGGTGGTGCCGGCGGGGCGTGGGGCAACGGGAGGAGGCAGCAGGACCTCCGGCGAGTTCCTGTTGAAGATGAACTCCGGCGAGGCGGGGGCTGCGGCTAGAGGCGAGGAGAGGTATGGTTCTTGGGGAAAATGGATAGAGGAGGGTGTGGGGGTTCTTATAGGGGCGACGGGAGGTGCTGGGAGGGAAAGAGCTTCGCGAATCCCGGAGGTGGGGATTCTCCTCTCCATGGAAGGCAAGTTTTTCCTGTACGTGAAGAAGAGATGGAGGTAGGAAATGATGTCTGTTGGGCCAAAATAGGGAAAGGTTTTAATGGGCCAGGAGGTATTCCTAATAAAAGTGATTTCCTTCCTATTTTCAAAACTAGGAAACTAAAGCGTTAAAAGGAAATCAAATCAATTCGGAATAAAGAGTTTTTATATACTAAAATTATCAGAAAAATAAAATATAGATGATGGACATTTTTCCACGGCAAAAATAAAAACTTCAGAAAAAATTATTTTCACAAAGTTGCCAAAGGTTTATTTTCTTTTGCAAATAATTTTCAAATGATCCTCTAGGTTTGAGGGTGCAAATAACATTCAAAATGCCCGGGTATTTGAGGGTCATGTTCCTCCGCTCTTTAGAATGTATTTCCCAGCATTTCTTGCACGAAGAAAACGGATAGAAATGCAAGAGATTTCAAATGCAAATATCTCCGTTCAAATTATTTATAGTTGAAGAAGTCATGTCATCTTCTCTCTTTGCTTTTAAAAGCTTGAATTTGAATTCACCAGAGAAGGGGAAAGTCATTTTATTCCCTCTCATTCAAAAGTTTCGAAAAGTTTCAAATTTCCCACAAGTTTCAATCACTCAGGCAACCAACGAACAATCAATCTAATAATTATATTAACATTCCAAAATTTATAATTTTGGGATGTTACAAACTACCACACTTAAAATGAATCTCGTCCTCGAGATTCGAAGAGGCTAGAAAGGTTAGGGTTTGGGGGTCTTCTAACAATTCCAATCTCCGGCAAGGTGGGATGCTACCACACTTAAAATGAGAGATACTGGTCCCTCAAAATGCTTTTACAATCCTTTGGGGTTTTGGCAACTGACATCGCACAGTCTTCATATTAAATCCTTTGGTGATGCTCTCCCGTTGATATAAGCTTCTTCCATCACTGGGTCTTCTTAACTGACAGTCTCGTGGTCAATTCTAAATAACCTATCGACGATTCTCATGGTGGACTACCATTTGTGGTTATCCTGCAGAGAGAGGGGTCTTGGTTTCATCCTCACCGTAAAATTTCTTACGCGTGACAACAGGTGCCATGTACATGGGGCTTTCAGTATACCATTCTAAGGCTTAAACAAAAGCTTCAAAGAACGTCATCTCTCACTATGGGTAAGTCTCTCAGATTTACCATTCCGAATAGCAAGATAAATGTTAAGAGTAAGTTGTCATGGTGAACGATCCATTCCGCACCCAAATAATTTCTCTGTATAAGGTTTAGCAAATCTCGCATTCTAACACTCGGGCATCCTCACAAGCGTTGCAGAATTTCTCTTGTCCACGAACGAAGTTCGGATAATCCATTGGTTCTGTAAGCTGAACGAAACATCTATCGTTTCTGCACCACTCTCAAGTTGTCGTATGCTCCTAAGAAAACGTTTGCTGATCCATCATAGCTTATTCCATAAATCATATACATTTCATAATCAATCCTTTATTACATCCTTAATTTCTTATCAAAAACTCCAATTCAAAAGTACTCTATTACAAATGCTGCCATCCACATTGTTCGGTATGATCGAGCATTTCTGCCAACTTTATTCATCTGCCTCTCTTGGAGGTACTTTAGTTCCACTCGAACTTTCCGAGGTGCTCCTTGATAATCATGGTACACTCCTACTCAATGGATCCTGTGGGTTTACCGATTACTACCACACTTAAAATTGAATTATACTCATGTCGGCATAGACCATATTTTCTCATATCCTCATAATGTTCAGAGATCTTTGTTCGATGAGAAACAACGCATATAGTTTCAACATAGGCAATCATGAGACAATAAATTCCATTTATTCATGATGTTATTACAATCTCAGGGACTTCTGTTACAAAAATTTCACTCCATGATCTCATGAAAAACAAGAGTGCTTCAGATTACACTAATCGCCGCGGTCAAAACTTAACTTCTCCTTCTTAGCTTTCTTCCTTTGTGGACAATCGCTGGCAAAATGTCCTGCTTCCTTGCAACAAAAGCAAATGATTTCTGACAAGTCTCGAGGCGTCTTAGTGGTTGCCTTTGCTCCTTGGGTTCCCGGCTTCCTTCCTGAGCACATGTATTTGTGGTGGCCAAACTTCATACACTTGTAACATCTGACATGACTCAGGTCTATGTCTGCAGAGATTTGGTTCTTCCGAGGGTACTTGTTCTTCTTTCCGGTCTCCTTTATCTTGGCCAGTTCTTCTATTTCAAGTGGATCAAACTCCACTTCTTCTGTCGGGAAGTTTCCCAGATATTCTTGGCTTCTCTTCGTGCAGTCTTGTGAATAATGTCCTTCTTCTCCACATGAGTAGCATGCATTGGAGAAAAATCTGGTCAGACCTTGTCCATCAGGGTCTTCAATATTTTTGTTCATCACCGGTTCTTCTAGAATCTTCTTCTTCAGGGTTTCCTTTACTGCATCTTTCTGCTGCTTGACAACTCGTTGCACCTTGGGGTAAATGTGACACCGAGCTGGGTAGTGGGTGGTTCCCTCACAAAGGAAACAAGTCACGTGACTACTTGGGCACTCCTCGGCTGGGTGATTTTCTTCACAATGAGTGCATCCATCCTTGTGTTCTTCCTGGGTGTGTCCTATTTCTCCACAGATCTTGCATGCACAAGTCTTCTCCTTCGGATTATCATAGCACTTTTGAATAAGACGGGATCTTAACAAAGTCTTCTTGAATTCGTCCCAAGTTTCTGCTCCACTAAATCCTTGTATGGCATGGGGCATTTTCCACCAGATTGCAGCACTTTGTGTAAAGTACTGAAGAGCGTGTTCCACTTCATACTTCCTTGAGATCAAGTTGCTCCCGAAGTGGTTCTCCATGTTCTGAATCCATATCCCAGCTTCCAGCTGGGTCATTGGTCCAGAGACTACAAGTCCAGCTTCATACTCCATCTTGTAGGGTTGAGGTTTTGGGGATGAGACGAGTAAGAGAGGGAGGAAGATACACACAATACAAACAATATTTTTGAGAATAGATTTTATTTATGGCCGTCGGAAAACACACACCAAAGACGGCTCACGAATCATCGTATCTAACGTGGGTATATAACACGGGTTTGGACTTCTAACGGTCATATAATTATTCGAACACTTCAGGGTCTTTGAGCTCTTCGGGTTTTGAGAGTCTTCTGTTGGTGTAGCTTCAATTCTTCAAACGCGTGTGAAATCCTCTTTACTTTGAAGTGGAACTCCGTTGATTCTTCATGAGGTCAAAGGGGTAAGGGGATTGTATAACTATTTGAGGTGAGAGAGAACATTTGATGAAATCAGAAGGGATGAGAAGTGAAAGGTGTTCTCGAAAATAAGATTTTTGAGAGGTCATATCCTAAGAAGTTTCTAGTTTTTAGGGTCACGTCCTACAGTCAACATGTGCTCTGATACCATCTCTGTAGCGACCCGACTCAAGACGAGTCAAGCCTCTGTGTATCTGTGCCATCCCTGGATCAGTATGCTCGCACACACAGTACATCAATGTATATATCAAAGTGCAATCACATGTAAATAGCGTAAAACTGATATATACCTTAATTATCTCAGCGGAAGCGGTCAAGGGGGTGGAGTCCCAATAAACACCAATGGCAAGTTGAGTGTAGACCATAACCCTGAATCGTACTCTTACTTGTCGAAGAAAAATATCTGCAACATGAGACGTTGCAGCAGTGTAGGTCAGCATATTGAATATGCCGGCAAGTCACATAAGAGAGGGGTGAAAAGTAATCATCTATACTATATGCATATATGGCAGGTGGGGCTATAAGTTTTTAGCGAAAAGCAAGTTTTCTCCTACATCAAGAGAGGGCTAAAAGTAAAATGTTACTGCATTGTTGGTTGTTAACGAGATGGTTCCGCCAACCAGTTCTCGTACCTGAGTTGTCAATAATTCCGCCAACCAGTAACTCCAATCATTCTGAAAAATTAGGACGATATGGGAAAATTGTAAACCAATCTTGTGTAAAAAATTCAGATCAAAATCATGTTCCAGCAAATTTATAAAGTTCCTGGACTGAGGGCGAAAGTTTATGTTTTCAGCAAAATCAACTTGTAAACACCATAGACTATCCCAAAGGTCTTACTTGGCTCAAACACTAATTAAAACAAGAAAACACAATTATTACAGATGTAATAATGTGTGCAACACTCAAAAACAGAAGCAAAAAACATAATAAAAACAATAAAATTGGGTTGCCTCCCAACAAGCGCTATTGTTTAACGCCCCTGGCTAGGCATAATGCAATAGATCTAGGTACTGTCATCTCTGGTATGCAATCCATAGGTAGCTCTCGTAATAGATTAATAAGGTAATCTTATTTTCTTTCTAGGAAAGTGATCCATGCCTTTCCTTAATGGGAATTGGAATCTAATATGACCTTCCTTCGTATCAATAATTGCACCAATTGTTCTAAGGAAAGGTCTACCCAGAATAATATGACATGTAGGATTGCAATCTATATCAAGAACAATGAAATATACGGGCACATAATTTCTATTTGCAACAATAAGAACATCATTAATCCTTCCCGCAGGTTTCTTAATTGTAGAATCTGCTAGGTGCAAATTTAAAGAGCAATCATCAAATTCACGAAGTCCTAGCACATCACATAAAGTTTTTGGAATCATGGAAACGCTAGCACCAAAATCACACAAAGCATGACACTCATAATCTTTAATTTTAATTTTAATAGTAGGTTCCCAATCATCGTAAAGCTTTCTAGGTATTGAAACTTCAAACTCAAGTTTCTTCAAAAGATTTCATCATGGCATCCACAATATGTTTTGTAGAAGCTTTATTTTAACTATAAGGATGCAGATAATTCAATATGGATTGTAACAAGGAAACACAATCAATCAAAGACAACCTATCATAATTAAAGTCCTCGAAATCCGAAAGAGTGGGCTCATTGCTATTTAAAGTTTTGACCTCTTCCATCCCACTTTTATCAATCTTATCAATAAGATCTAAAACTATGAATCATTGGGACGCCATTTAAGTAAAATTGACTCATCTCCAGTCCCATATTTTCCAAGATTTATACTAGAAAAGATATATTCAATAGGTGTCACACCAATCACTTTAAGACTTCATCATTATTATCACGAGAAAACACCTTTTCAACCCATTCATGCTTAGCACGTATTCTAGCGGTTCTTTCCTTACACTCATCAATAGAAATTCTCATGGATTTTAAAGACCCATTAATATCAGCCTTGGTTGGAATAGATCCAATTTTCAAAGAATGAATCTCAAGAGTAATTCTATCAACGTTCCTAGCCAAATCATCAATCTTGAGCAATTTTTCTTCAATCATTGCATTGCAACCTTTTTGAGGACTAATGAATTCTTTAATATTATTCTCAAGACCAGAGGGCATCTTATTATAATTTCCATAAGAATTGTTGTAGGAATTACTAGGAAACGACCTAGGATTAAAATTACCTCTATACACGTTATTGCCAAAATTGTTCCTACCAACAAAATTCACATCCATAGATTCATTATTATTTTCAATCAAAGAAGACAAAGGAATATCATTGGGATCAATTGGAGAACTCTTACTAGCAAACAATTTCATTAGATCATCCATATTTCCACTAAAAGTATTTATTTCTTCCATAACATGCACTTTTTTACTGGTAGGAGATCTTTCGGTATGCCATTGAGAATAATTAGCCATACTATTATCTAGGAGTTTAGTAGCTTCTCCTAACGTAATTTCCATAAAAGTACCACCCGCGGCAAAATCTAAAAGTTCTAGAAGGAAAATTCAATCTCGCATATATAATCATCAATAAACTTAAACCATGCGTGGGGCAATTCCTAATCATTAGTTACATCCTCTCACAAGATTGTGCAACATGCTCATGATCAGGTTGCTTAAAATTCATTATATCATTTCTAAGGGAGATAATCTTAGCGGGTGGAAAGTACTTGGAAATAAAAGCATCTTTACACTTATTCCATGAATCAATACTATTTTTAGGTAAAGATGAAAACCAAGTTTTGGCGCGATCTCGTAGTGAGAAAGGAAATAGGTTCAATTTAACAATTTCATTATCCACAGCTTCCTTTTTTGCATATCACACAACTCAACGAAAGTGTTTAGATGGGATGCGACATCTTCACTAGGAAGGCCAAAAAATTGTTCTTTCATAACAAGATTGAGCAAAGCGGCATTAATTTCACAAGATTCCGCACTAGTGGTGGGAGCAATCGGAGTACTAATAAAATCATTATTATCACTAGTGGAAAAGTCACATAACTTGGTATTCTCTTGAGTCATCATGACAAAGCAAGCAATCTAGCACACAAGCAAAGAAACAAAAAGACGAACGGAAAAAGGGCGAATAAAAAGGCAAATCTTTTTGGTATTTTCTGAAAATCTTTTTAGAAGTGGGGGAGAGGAAAACAAAAGGCAAATGGCAAATAAAGTAAATGCAAGAGATGAGTTTGTGATGGGTACTGCTACTTCTCAAACAACAGCACCAGAAATTGACACGCTGACGGAGACTTGCTTGCGTCGGTTTTTCCCTTGAAGAGGAAAGGGTGATGCGGCAAAGGAGCAGTAAGTATTTCCCTTAGTTTGAGAACCAAGGTATCGATCCAGTAGGAGGGTCTCGTCAAGTCCAGAGTACCTGCGCAAACACAAACGAGCTTGCACCCAACGCTTCAAAGGGGTTGTCAATCCCTTCAAGATTGTTTGCAAAGTGAGATCTGAAGGCGGAAAGTGCAACGAAGTAAAAAGTGTAAGGCTGAAAATATGGTGTGGAATAGACCCGGGGGTCATAGTGTTCACTAGAGGCTTCTCTCAAAATAGCAAATATCACGGTGGGTGAACAAATTACTGTCGAGCAATTGATAGAACCGCGCAAAGTCATGACGATATCTAAGTCAATGATCATACATATAGGCATCATGTCCGAGACAAGTAGACCGATACTTTCTGCATCTACTACTATTACTCCACACATCGACCGCTATCCAGCATGCATCTAGTGTATTGAGTTCATGACGAACAGAGTAACGCCTTAAGCAAGATGACATGATGTAGAGGGATAATCTCAAACCAATGATGAAAACCCCATCTTTTTACCCTTGATGGAAACAACAGGATGCGTGCCTCGCTACCCCTTCTATCACTGGGAGAGGTCACCGCACGGTATGAACCCAAAACCAAGCACTTCTCCCATTGCAAGAATCATAGATCTAGTTGCCCAGACAAAACCCACAACTTGAAGAGAATTACAATGATATGAAATCATGCATAAGAGAGATCAGAAGAAACTCAAATAAGATTCATAGATAATCTGATCATAAATCCACAATTCATCGGATCTTGACAAACACACCGCAAAAGAAGATTACATCGGATAGATCTCCATGAAGATCATGGAGAACTTTGTATTGAAGATCCAAGAGAGAGAAGAAGCCATCTAGTTACTAGCTATGGACCCATAGGCCTATGGTGAACTACTCACGCATCATCGGAGAGGTCATGGTGTTGATGAAGAAGCCCTCCGTATCCGAATCCCCCTCCGGCAGGGCACCAAAACGTGCCCCAGATGGGATCTTGCGGAGAGAGAAGCTTGCGGCGGCGGAAAAGTACTTTCGATGATCTCCTGATTTTTTGTGGATATATAGATGCAAAATCTGGGGCAAAGGGGCCTCAGGGAGCCCACAAGCCAGGGGGCCGCGGCCTCCCCCTGGCCGCGCCATGAGGGCTTGTGGGGTCCCTGGTCGGCCCCTGCCCTGATTCTCTGGCTCTCCGATCTTTTTTTGTTTCGGAAAATATCTTTTTGGCAGTTTCCTTCTGTTTAGACTCCGTTCAAAATCCTCCTCTAAAAGGGGTCAAAAACATGGTAAAAACAGGAACTGGCACTTGGCACTGAGTTAATAAGTTAGTCCCAAAAAATATATAAATGGCATGCAAAACATCCAAAGTTTGACAAGATAATAGCATGAAACCATAAAAAATTATAGATACGTTGGAGACGTATCAAGCATCCCCAAGCTTAACTCCTGCTCGTCCTCGAGTAGGGAAGTGATAAAGAATGAATTTTTGATGTGGAATGCTACCTAGCATAGTTGTCCTTTGCAACTTCTTTCATGTGACATGAATGTTCAGATCCGTAAGATTCAAAACAATAGTTTGCTATTGACATGAAAACAATAATACTTCAAGCAAACTCGCAAGGTAATCATGAACTTTCAAAATAACAAGGCCAATGAAAGTTATCCCTACAAAATCATATAGTCTTGCTATGCTCCATCATCCTCACACAACGAATGTAAATCATGTACAACCCCGGTATTGGCCAAGTAATTGTTTTTGCACTCTTATTTTCTCAAACCTTTTATAACTATCACACAATACATGAGCGTGAGCCATGGATATAGCACTATAAGTGGAATAGAGTGTGGTGGTGGTTGTGAGACAAAAAAGGAGGAGATGGTCACATTGACTCAGCGTATCAAAGGGCTATGGAGATGCCCATTAATTGATATCAATGTGAATGAGTAGGGATTGCCATAGAATAGATGCACTAGAGCTATAAGTATGTGAAAGCTCAAAAGGAGAACTAGTGGGTGTGCATCCAGCTTGCTTGCTCATGAAGACCTAGGGCAATTTTGAGGAAGCCCATCATTGGAATATACAAGCCAAGTTATATAGTGAAGATTCCCACTAGCATATGGTAGTGACAAAGCAAGAAGCTCTCAATCATGAAGAACATGGTGCTATTATGAAGCACAAGTGTGGAAAAGGATAGTAGCATTGTCCTTGCTCTCTTTTTCTCTTTTTTTATTTGGGCTCTTGGGCCTCTTTTTTTCTCTTTTTTTTGGGGCTCTTTGGCCTCTTTTTTTTATTTCCTCACATGGGACAATGCTCTAATAATGAAGATCATCACACTTTTATTTACTCACAGCTCAAAGCTTAGATATGACTCTATAGGAAATGCCTCCGGTAGTGTACCAGGATGTGCAACGATCTAGCATGGTGTATGACGTTGAAACATCTCGCTAACTACCTTACGATCATGCAATGGCAATATGAGAGTGACGGCACAAGTCATGAGACGGAACGGTGGGAGTTGCATGGCAATATATCTCGCAATGGCTATGAAAATGCCATAGTGGGTAGGTATGGTGGCTGTTTTGAGGAAGGCATATGGTGGGTTTGTGCACCGACGAGAATTGCGCGGCACTAGAGAGGCTAGCAATGGTGGAAGATGAAAGTGCATCTATACAATGGACTCACATTAGTCATGAAGAACTCACATACTTGTTGCGAAAGTTTTTATTAGTAATCGAAACAAAGTGCTAAACGCATACTCCTAGGGGAAGGGTTGGTAGGTGTTAACCATCGCGCGATCCCGACCTCAACACAAAGGATGAAAATCAATAGATCAATTATGCTCCGACTTCCTAACATAGCGGTTCACCATATGTGCATGCTACGGGAATCACTAACTTCAACACAAGTATTTCTAGATTCACAACACCCTACTAACATAGCTCTTAATATTACCAAATCCACGTCTCAAAACTAATTGAGAAGAATCAAGACTTCTCTTTCTACTCAATGCACATGGAGATGGAGGTTTTTGCATCCTCTTTGGGTACCTATCACCTTTGGGACTACTTTCATAGCATAAGCCAACTACCAAGTCACGCACCGCCGTGCTCTAAAAGATATAATTGAAGCACATAGTGCAAAAGTATTTAGCTCAAAAGATATAAGTGAAGCAATATGAGCATTCTAGCAAAATCATGATGAGTGCATGTATCTCTCTCTCAAAAAGGTGTGCAGCAAGGATGATTGTGACACAACAAAAAGAAAAGACTCCTAAGATACAAGACGCTCCAAGCAAAACAAATATCATGTGGTGAATAAAAATATAGCTCCAAATAATGTTACCGATGGATTGAAGACGAAAGAGGGGATGCCTTCCCGGGGCATCCCCAAGCTTAGGCTTTTTGGTGTCCTTGAATTTGGCTTGTGATGCCTTGGGCATCCCCAAGCTTGAGCTCTTTCCACTCCTTTTATCTTTGTCCATGAGAACATCACCCAAAACTTCAAAACTTCACAACACAAAACTTAAACAGAAACTCATGATAACATTAGCACAAGAAAACAAACTACCACTTCTTTTGGTACTATAGCAAACTTGAATTCTATCTATATTGGTGTTGGGCTACTGTATTCTCACTTTTCCATGGCTAGTACCCCCCGATACTAACCATAGTTTTATCAAAACAAGCAACCAACTCAAGAAAAACAGAATCTGTTAAAAATAGACCAGTCTATAGCAATTTGTATACTTCGTATACTTCTGGTAACTCAAAAAATCTGAAAAATTACGAATGCCTGGGAAAAAGGCATATCAACAAGCAGAAAAAAGAATCAACTCAAAATCTCTTTCTGAATAAAAACTAAAAATCATCTCGTGAGCGAAAAGTTTCTGTCTTTTTCCAGTAGGATCAAACAACCATTACCAAGACTAGTCATAAAGGTTTTGCTTGGCTCAAACACAAAAAGAAACACAAAAAACACAATCACAACAGAATTATGATGGTGTGGATGCAACAAGACAGAAAGAAAAAGATAAATTCATTGGGTTGCCTCCCAACAAGCGCTATTGTTTAACGCCCTTAGCTAGGCATAAAAGCGATAGAATCTTGTATGGTCGTCTTTGGTGCTCAAACCGTAAGTGGCCCTCAGCACGGATTCATAAGGCGATCTTATTTTCTTTCTAGGAAAGTTTTCCATGCCCTTCCTTAAAGGAAATTGAAATCTAATATTACCTTCCTTCATATCGATGATAGCACCGATAGTCCTTAGGAAAGGTCTACCAAGAATAATAGGGCAAGTAGGATTGCAATCAATGTCAAGCACAATGAAATCCACGGGTACATAGTTCCTATTTGCAATAATAAGAACATCATTGATACTTCCCATGGGTTTCTTGACAGCAGAATCAGAAAGATGCAAATTAAGGGAACACTGTTCAATCTCATTAAAACCCAGAACATCACATAAAGACTTTGGAATCGCAGAAACACTAGCACCCAAATTACACAAAGCATTGCATTCATAGTTTTTGATTTTGATTTTGATAGTAGGTTCCCACTCATCATGAAGCTTTCTAGGGATAGAGACTTCCAATTCAAGTTTCTCTTCAAGAGATTTTATCATAGCTTCGACGATATGATCAATAAAGGCCTTGTTTTGGCTATAAGCGTGTGGAGAGTTTAACAAGGATTGCATCAAGGAAATGCATTCAATCAAGGAGCAACTATCATAATTGAATTCCTTGAGATCCATAGTAGTAATTTCATTACTACTCAAAGTTTTAATATCTTCTACTCCACTTTCAATGCTTTTAGCATCAAGATAGATGGACTCCGAATCATTGGGGCACTTTTCAACCAAAGTGGATTCATATCCAGCCCCATAATCATTAGGTTTGACATAAGAAAAAAAAGATTCAATGGGAGTCACACCAAGCACTTTAAGATCTTCGTGATTCTTATCACGAGAACACGCCTTTTTTGGCTCTCAATCATGGAAACACGCATAGCTTTCAAAGTTTCATCCATGTTGATCTTGGGAGGAGCACATCTAACTTTCAAAGCATCAACATCACTAGACATTCTATCAACACTCTTAGCCAAATCGTCAATTTTGAGTAGCTTTTCCTCTATGGACGCATTGAAAATCTTTTGAGAGTTGATTAACTCTTTGATATTACTCTCTAGATTAGAGGGTGATCTATTGTTATTTCCATGAGTATTGTTGTAGGAGTTGCCAAAATTATTAGAGTTACTAGGGAAAGGCCTAGGAACATAGTTTCCTCTAAAAGCATTGTTGTTGCCAAAGTTATTCCTACCAACAAAATTAACGTCCAAGCTAGCGTTGCTACTCTCAATCAAAGAAGACAAGGGCATATCAATAGGATCTAAAGGAGTACTTCTACTAGCAACCAAATTCATTAACTCATCCATCTTAGCACTCAACGAGTTAATTTCTTCTCTAGCGTGTACCTTCTTACTAGTAGGTGACCTTTCAGTGTGCCACTGAGAGTAGTTCGTCATGATGTTGTCTAGGAGCATTGTGGCTTCCCATAACGTGATTTCCATGAATGTTCCACCTGAGGCGGAGTCCAAGATATTCAAGCAAGCGTAAAAGATTTAAATAATCATCCAAAGACTCAAGCCATGAGCGGGACAATTTCTAATCATTAATTTCATTCTCTCCCAAGATTGTGCAACATGTTCATGATCAAGTTGCTTGAAATTCATGATATCATTACGGAGAGAGATGATCTTAGCCGGCGGAAAATACTTGGATATATAAGCATCTTTGCACTTATCCCAAGAATCGATACTATTTTTGGGCAAAGAAGAAAACCAAGTTTTTGCGCGATCTCGCAACGAGAAAGGAAAAAAGCTTCAATTTAATCACGTCATTATCCACATCTTTCTTCTTTTGCATATCACAAAGCTCAATGAAGGTATTGAGATGCGATGCGGCAGCTTCACTAGGAAGGCCGGAGAATTGCTCTTTCATAAAAAGATTCAGCAATGCGGCATTGATTTCATATGACTCCGCACTAGTGGCAGGAGCAATCGGAGTACTAATAAAATCATTATTATTAGTATTCGAGAAGTCACAAAGTTTGGTGTTTTCATTCATGGTGACTTCGGCAAGCAAGCAAGCACACAAGTGAACAAAGAGCAAGCGAGAAAAAGGGCGAACGAAAAGGCAAATGAAAAAGGCAAATAGGTGAAGTGGGGGAGAGGAAAATGAGAGGCAACTCGCAAACAAAGTAAATGCAAGAGATGAGTTTGCGACACCTACTTCGATGAGTTCTTGACTTGACCTTCCTCCCCGGCAACGGCGCTACAAATTCTTCTTGCTACTTCTCAAACAACAACGCTAGAAATTGACACGTTGACGGAGGCTTGCTTGCGTTGGTTTTTCCCTTGAAGAGGAAAGGGTGATGCAGCAAAGGAGCAGTAAGTATTTCCCTCAGTTTGAGAACCAAGGTATCGATCCAGTAGGAGGGTCTCGTCAAGTCCAGAGTACCTGCGCAAACACAAATGAGCTTGCACCCAACGCTTCAAAGGGGTTGTCAATCCCTTAAAGATTGTTTGCAAAGTGAGATCTGAAGGCGGAAAGTGCAACGAAGTAATAAGTGTAAGGCTGAAAATATGGTGTGGAGTAGACCCCGGGGCCATAGTGTTCACTAGAGGCTTCTCTCAAAATAGCAAATATCACGGTGGGTGAACAAATTACTGTCGAGCAATCGATAGAACCTCGCAAAGTCATGATGATATCTAAGGCAATGATCATACATATAGGCATCATGTCCGAGACAAGTAGACCGATACTTTCTGCATCTACTACTATTACTCCACACATCGACCGCTATCCAGCATGCATCTAGTGTATTGAGTTCATGACGAACAGAGTAACGCCTTAAACAAGATGACATGATGTAGAGGGATAATCTCAAACCAATGATGAAAACCCCATCTTTTTACCCTTGATGGCAACAACACGATGCGTGCCTCGCTACCCCTTCTGTCACTGGGTGAGGTCACCGCACGGTATGAACCCAAAACTCCCATTGCAAGAATCATAGATCTAGTTGCCCAGACAAAACCCACAACTCGAAGATAATTACAAGGATATGAAATCATTCATAAGAGAGATCATAAGAAACTCAAATAAGATTCATAGATAATCTGATCATAAATCCACAATTCATCAGATCTCGACAAACACACCACAAAAGAATATTACATCAGATAGATCTCCATGAAGATCATGAAGAACTTTGTATTGAAGATCCAAGAGAGAGAAGAAGCCAACTAGGTACTAGCTATGGACCCGTAGGTCTATGGTGAACTACTCATGCATCGTCGGAGAGGTCATGGTGTTGATGAAGAAGCCCTCCGTATCCGAATCCCCCCTCCGGCAGGGCACCAGAACGTGCCCCAGATGGGATCTTGCGGAGACACAAGCTTGCGGCAGCGGAGAAGTACTTTCGATGATCTCCTGATTTTTTGTGGAATTTTTGGGGATATATAGGCGCAAAACCTAGGGTAAAGGGGCCTCAGGGAGCCCACAAGCCAGGGGCGCGACCTCCCCCCTGGCCGCGCCATGAGGGCTTGTGGGGTCCCTGGTGGGCCCCTGCCCTGATTCTCCGGCTCTCCGATCTTTTTCTGTTCCAAAAAAAATCTTTTTGGCAGTTTCCTTCCGTTTGGACTCCGTTCAAAATCCTCCTCTGAAAGGGGTCAAAAACATGGGAAAAACAGGAACTCGCACTTGGCACTGAGTTTATACGTTAGTCCCAAAAAATATATAAAAGGCATGCAAAACATCCAAAGTTTGACAAGATAATAGCATGAAACCATAAAAAAATTTAGATACGTTGGAGACGTATCAGGTACTTGGTAGGCATGATCTTGCTATGTATCCTCCCCGGCAATGGCGCCAGAAATCTTTCTTGCTACCTCTTGAGCTTGCGTTGGTTTTCCCTGAAGAGGAAAGGGTGATGCAGCGAAGTAGATAAGTATTTCCCTCAGTTTATTGAGAACCAACGTATAAATCTAGTAGGAGGAACAAGTAAGGCCCCAATAGTAGTACCTACACAAATAATCAAACTCTTGCACCCAACGCTATAAAGGGGTTGTCAATCCCTTCACAGATATTTGCAAGGATGAGATCTGATAGAGATGTATATAAAAGATATAGGAAAAAAGTTAATAAATTGCAGCAAAGTATTTTTGGTATTTTTGGTTTAGAGATCTGAAAATATAATATTGAAAATAGACCCGAGGGCCATAGGTTTCACTAGAGACTTCTCTCAAGAAGGAAAATAATACGGTGGGTGAACAAATTACTATCAAGCAATTGATAGAAAAGCAAATAATTATGAAGATATATAAGGAAATTATTATGTATATAGGCATCACGTCCGTATCAAGTAGACCAAAACGATTCTGCATCTACTACTATTACTCCACACGTCGACCGACTCCTACCTACATCTAGAGTATTAAGTTCATGAAGAACAGAGTAACACATTAAGTAAGATGACATGATGTAAAGGGACAAGCAATATGATGAAAACCTCATATTTTTATCCTTGATGGAAACAACACAATACGTGCCTCGCTACCCCTACTTTGTCACTTGGTGAGGACACCGCGAGATTGAACCCAAAACTAAGCACTTCTCCCATTGCAAGAATTACCAATCTAGTTGGCCAAACCAAACCAATAGTTCGAAGAGACTTGCAAAGATATGAAATCATGCATATAAGAATTTAGAAGAGACTCAAATAATATTCGTAGATAATCTGAACATAAACTCACAATTCATCGGATCTTGACAAAAACACCGCAAAAGAGTATTACATCGGATAGATCTCCATGTAGATCATGAAAAACATGGTATTGAAGATCAAAGAGAGAGATGAAGCCATGTAGCTACTAGCTATGGTCCCGTAGGTGTGTGGTGAACTACTCACACACCATCGGAGGGGCAATGGAGTTGATGTAGATGCCCTCCATGGTCAATTCCCTCTCCGGTAGATTACTGGAAAAGGCTCCCAGATTGGATCTCTCGGGAATAGAGGCTCCCGGTAGCGTAAAAGTATTTTTGTGGCTCCTTATGACGATACGGGAATATTTTGGAATTTATAGGCCAAAGAATAGGGGTAGGAGGCCTACACGGACCCACAAGCCATGGGGTGCGGCCACCCCCAAGGCGTGCCCTGCAGACTTGTGGCCTACCGGCAGGTGCCCTGCCCCCTACCCCAAGTTTCCTGGGTGTCTTCTGGTCCAAGAAAAATCTTTCTGGAGATTTTTTCTATTTGGACTCAGTGTAATATTCCTTATCTGCAATATTCAAAAACATGGAAAAAACAGAAACTAGCACTAGGCTCTAGATTAATAGGTTAGTCCCAAAAATAATATAAAACAACATATTAATGCATATAAATCATCCAAAACAGATAATAAATAGTATGCACCAATCAAAAATTATAGATACGTTGGAGACGTATCAACTAGCATGAGTATGATATAAACACCATGAACATAACTATCGTGGAGGCTATGTTTGTTTTGATTCAACTACATGCGTGAACATGCGCCAAGTCAAACCACTCGGACATTCAGAAGAGGATACCATATGATCATACTACATCATAACCATTTTAATGCATGTTGACATCCAAGATAAATTATTATCCGCTCCTAGCTACTTAAGCATGGCATGAACAACTATAATCTCTAATCTAATTGTCATTGCAAACATGTTTGGTCATAATTTACTGAAGCATGGATACTGGTCTAAACATATTTACAAAAAAACAAGTTGAGTTCATAACAGCTTCTCTCTGCCATAGTCACTTGCTCAAATATCGTCATTATTGCCTTTTGCTTGCACGACCGAATGATATGAAAATAATAGTGCAAGAGTGTCGTGGACTAAGTTGGAATCTCCAACTTCTTATTCAAGAGGAGAAGACAAAATAATATGGTCTCTTTATTAGATCAATAACAATGCATATGAGAGCCACTCAACATTTTCATCGTGGTCTTCAACTTGGGTATAGCTCAATAAAGGTAAAAGAAATTCAGAGAAACATACTAAAATATTTTTGGAGTTTTCAATTTTTCTAGAATAAAGCAAATTAAAGAAGGGAAGACTAAAATGAGAAAACCTATTTACACGGGAAAGATCCCAACAAGTAAAAGAACAAAATAGAAATATTTCTGGGTTTTCTTTTAATACTACAACTAAATTACGCTAGAAATAATAACCGAAAAGAAGTGAGAAATATTTTTGGATTTTCTACAAGTTTTTCAAACACACAAGAAGAAGGCAAGGAAATAAATCTAGCATGTATAATACAGTGCAAGTGTGAGAACACCGACAACTAGAATATGCGAGCATGAATGTAAAGTCGGTGGAAACACGTACTCCCCCAAGCTTAGGCTTTTGGCCTAGCTTGGTAATCACCACCCGTAGTACTCGTCCGGCCTCATTTCGAAGTTTTTAGGCGGCAACACCAGAGAGTTCCATTCCTTGGGATCTTGCTCGGCCGCCGCTTGGGTATTCCGGTAGGCAATAATGTCCTCAGGCATGATCTTGTATCCGTTCCAGGCAATAGAATCAAACAAAGTAGGTGAAGGCAACGAGATAATATCTCGGGTAAGCTCACTAAAAACTAAGTTATATGGAAGGTTATCCAAGGAATCATCACTGTCAATAAATTGGTGATCAACCATAGACTCGCGATCTAGATAAGCTCGTGGTAAAAGATAGTCATCATGACGAAAAGGGATGTTAAAGCGTTTCGCTAAGCGAGTGGCATAAATAGCACCGTGGATTTTACTCCTAGATCTTTTATTGTGTAAATGTCGAGCAATAATAGCTCCCAAATTAAAGGTGTGATCATTATGGATTTTTCAATGTGCAATGGCAAGGACAGGAATGCTAAGGATACTACCCTTCTCCCTAGCAGTTAAACACTTTATGATAAATAAAAGCAAAGTAGTGCACTGAAGGAAACTACAGGCTCGGCCCTGTGGCTTTTGACAAGCCTATCATATCGCAGACTATTAAGGTGAGCTGGAAATCCTCAAACTCAACTGGTTTGGGTTCTCTTAACTCCCCGTGAGAGGGAATTAAACATATCTCACAAAATTCAGTAAGCGGTATTTGGCGGGTTTCAGCATATAGTTAAAACCACACTAAAGGTGGATCATGCCTATTTAGAAAATAAAAAATTTGAACAAAGGAATTAGTGAGGGTATGGTATTCATCACACTCATTTGTGATGAAGTTGGTCAACCCAACATTTGTCACGAATTGCGCAAACTGATGGTGGAATCCGGCTTGGTCCATGAAGGGGGTGTGTGGCCATTCGCATGGCTGGACCTCCGTTCATCGCGGGGTGGTGAGTCTAGCAGCAGATGATTCACCAATAACCTCCTTGGCATTATTTTTGGATGAACTCGTCTTGAAGAGGTTCATTTTTCCAATAAATAATTTCTGAAATTTTTTGGGTCATAAACTAAAGTTAACAAAACTTCACAATAGTGATAGCAACTACCTATATGGATGCCTAGATCCCAAAACAAGCATTCAAACTACTTGTAATGTTCAAGAAATCCACATGCAAGCTCATCTACATCATCACCTAGAGTAGCTAATTACTTCTACCATAACCCACCTAAGCAAAAACTAATTGGGGGAGTGGGGGAGTTACATACCAAGGAGCAATCCCCAAAATAGTTTCAGAAGCGGAGTTTTGAGCAAACAGATCGAAGACCACGGGTTTGAGAGCAAGAGCTCAAGAGAGAGAGAGAGAGCTACATAGAATTTTTTCTGGAGGTAAGAGAGGCAGTGGGCTGAAGGAATATGTGAGGGGACCCCCAAGGGGACCACTAGACACGTGGTCGTGCGTGGTGAGATGGCGCGCCCTGGTGCCTAGTGGGCACATGGGACAACCTCCTATGATGCTTTCACTACGAGATATTCTCAAATATTCAGAAAAAAATCATGTGAAAATTTCAGGTCATTTGGAGAACTTTTATTTTAGGCAATTTTTTACTGCACAGAGAAATTAGAAAACATGATAATCATGACATTTATTGCATTTAAATAAAAAATAGGAAAATTAAAATGGATACACAGAGTTGTGCCTACTAAATTCATCGATCTCATACTTCTTGAAAATGATTCATTAAAAAGGTTGATAAAGTCTTATTAACAACCACTTCCAATTAGCATGATCCCGAAGAATTTTCGTAAAACACCAAGTTACCTCAGTGGGGATGTGCATATCCCCAACAATAAGTATCTCATATTTATTTTTGGCAGTATGTAGAGGTAGTTGAAAACTTCCATTGGTGGTAGTCGGAGATTTTTCAATAACATTAACACCATTCACTTGAAATTGTTTCCTCAAAAATGCACCGTATGTTCTTTACCATTGACATGAAAAGTGACTTTGCTTTTATTGCAATCAATACCTGCCCCTACAGTATTCAAGAAAGGTCTACCAAGGATAATCGACATGTTTTCATCCTTGGGGATATCAAGTATAACAAAATTTGTCAAGATAGTAACATTTGCAACAACAACGGGTACATCTTCACAAATATCGATATCTATGGCAGTTGATTTGTCATCCATTTGCAATGAAATTTCAATAAGTGTGAGTTTATTCAAGTCAAGTCTTTTGTATAAACATAAAGGCATAACACTAACACCAGCTCCTAGATCACATAAAGAAGTTTTTTCATAGTTATTTTTTATGGAACATGGTATAGTTGGTATACCTGGATCTAATAGTTTTTTAGGTAAAGCATCCTTAAAAGAATAATTAGAAAGCATGGTAGAGATTTCAGCTTCAGGTATTTTTATTTTATTAGTGACGATGTCTTTCATGTACTTAGCATAAGGGGCCATCTTTAAAAGATTAGTTAAACGAGTACGCCAAAAGACTGGCCTAAGCATTTTAGCAAAGCGTTCAAATTCGTCATCATCTTTTTTCTTAGTTGGTTTAGGTGGATAAGGCATGTGTTTTTGAACCCATGGCTCTCTTTCTTTATGATGCTTTCGAGCAACAAAATCTCTTTATCATAACGTTTGTTCTTTGGTTGTGGGTATCAACGACAGGTTCTATCTCAACATCATTATCTGGTTCTTTATCATTGTCAGGTTCAGCATATACATGAGCATCATCATTATCATTTTCGTTATCACTAGGTGAAAGCTCACTACCACATGGAGTTTTAGCATCAGAGGTAGAGATATCATTAGAATTAGCAGAAGGTTTCTCTAATCCACGTGCACTACAAGTATGCATGGTCCTATCATTTTCCTTTTTCTTTTTCTTCCTAGAAGTACTGAGTGCATAGACATTAATTCTTTGTGAGTCTTGTTCAGTTCTTTTAGGATGACCTTCTGGATATGGTGGATCTTGCGTCATTGTTCCTCCTCTAGTCATTACTCTAACAACGTGATAATTCATATGATTATTCATTTCATGAAGTATCTCACTTTGAGATTTAGCAACGTTTTCTAATTGGTTTTGAACCATAGAAGCATGCTTACCTACACCTCTTACATCATATGTGATTCTAAATAAATATTCACTTAAGCGAGCAATCATATCAAAGTTTCGTTTCAATTCTTTCATAAGAAAGGCATGGACTAGAATGTTTATTGTAAGGGATGTCACCTTCATCAAACTTTAGAAGAGAATTTACCTCCACCACCTATGGTGGTGTTTTTAGATCATGTATTTCTTCGATAGGTGGTAAATTCTTAACATCTTCAACTTTAATGCCTTTTCCTTCATACATTTGTTTGTCCCTTGCATAGTATGAAGACTAAGGAACAAGATACCCCTCTTCTTTGGAATGTGTTTAGGCGATGGTTCAGGAAGTGTCCATTCATCATAATTGTTCAATATATTGGTCAATAATTCCTCAGCTTGTTCGATAGTTCGTTTCCTGAAAACACAACCAGCACAACTATCTAGGTGGTCCCTAGAAGCATCGTTAGTCCATTGTAAAATATATCAAGTATTCCATTTTTCTTAAGAGGATGATCAGGAAAAGCATTAAGTAATTGGATAAGCCTCCCCAAGCTTGTGGGAGACTCCCTTCTTCAATTTGCACGAAGTTAAATATTTCCTGTAAGACAGCTTGTTTCTTATGAGCGAGAAAATATTTTTCAAAGAGGTGGTAGATCATATCCTGGGGACTACGCACACAACCAGGAGCAAGAGTACTATACTGTAGCGACCCGACTCAGGACGAGTCAAGCCTCTGTGTTTCTGTGCCATCCCTGGATCAGTATAGTAACGTTTCCATCAAAATCGAGGGTTCTTCTGTTGATATAAGATTCTTCCGTTACTGGGTCTTCTTATCTGACAGTCTCGTGGTCAATTCTAAATAACCTATCGATGATTCTCATGGTGGTCTACCATTTGTGGTTATCCTGCAGAGAGAGGGGTCTTGGTTTCATCCTCACCGTAAAATTTCCTACGCGTGACAATAGATGCCATGTACATGGGCTTTTCTTATACCATTCTAAGGCTTAAACAAAAGCTTCAAAGAGCATCGTCTGTCACTATGGGTAAGTCTCTCAGATTTACCATTCCGAATAGCAAGAGAATGATAATAGTAAGTCGTCATGGTGGCCAAGCCATGTCGCACTGAAATCATTACCTTGTATAAGGCTTAGTGAATCTCGTATTCTAACACTTGGGCATCCTCACAAGCGTTGCAGAATTTCTCCTGTCCACGAACGAAGTTTGGATAATCCGTTGGTTCTGCAAGGTGAACAAAACATCTATCGTATCTTCACAACTCTCTGGCTTTCATATGTTCCTAAGAAAACGTTTGCTGATCCATCATAGCTTCTTCCATAAATCATATTCATTTCATAATCAATCCTTTATTACATCCTTGTTTTCTTCAAAATTCTAACTCAAAAGTAATTTATTACAAATGCTGCCATCCACATTGTTCGGTATGGTCAAGCATTTCTGCCAACTTTATTCATCTGTCTCTCTTGGAGGTACTTTAGTTCCACTCAAACTTTCCGAGGTGCTCCTTGAAATCATCCATCTTTTGCTTCATCATGGTGGTCATGAGCTTCATCTCCATCATCTCCGCACGTACCTCACTCAGGTATTCCTGGGAATGACGGAGTCTTGCTTCAAGTATTTCTCCAATCTGACATATGGCTTCCATGACAGCTTCACGAACAACATCAAAGAAGGTTGCTCGTGGTACACGTGAAATGAAAAAGTATTGCCCCATAGTCTTTGGACAAACTCCTTTCACATGGTGGAGGTGTACTTCCACATACCAAAGTTCTACTCCACTTTCCATGAATGGGTAGCGTTTGTAGACTGCATCTCCTTCAAGATGAATGTGCTTCATCATGTCCTTCAGGATTTTCGGGTAATCGTGATCACTGGTCAGGTTCATGATCGTTTCTGGGCCCTTGAGGAATGACTCGTAGAGAGTTGTCATCTGCAGGTGTCAGTAAATAGGTACTCAGAGGAATGTATATGTCTCCTTGGTAGTTATGGTACATTCCTACTCAGTGGATCCTGTGGGGTTTACCGATTACTACCACACTTAAATGAATTATACTCATGCCTGCATAGATCATATTTTCTCATATCCTCATAATTGTTCAAAGATCTTTGTTCGAAGAGAAACAATGCATACAGTTTCAACATAGGCAATCATGAGACAATAAATTCCATTTATTCATGATGTTATTACAATCTCAGGGACTTCTATTACAAAAATTTCACTCCATGATCTCATGAAAAACAAGAGTTCTTCAGATTACCCTAATTGCCGCGGTCAAAACTTAACTACTCCTTCTTAGCTTTCTTCCTTTGTGGACAATCGCTAGCAAAATGTCCTGCTTCCTTGCAACGAAAGCAAATGAGTTCTGACAAGTCTCGAGGCGTCTTAGTGCTTGCTTTTGCTCCTTGGGTTTCCGGCTTCCTTCTTGAGCACATGTATTTGTGGTGGCCAAATTCCATACACTTGTAACATCTCACATGACTCAGGTCTATATCTATAGAGATTTGGCTCTTCCAAGGGTACCTTTTTTTCTTTCTGGACTCCTTTATTTTGGCCAGTTCTTCTATTTCAAGTGGATCAAACTCCACTTCTTCCGTCGGGAAGTTTCCCAGATACTCTTGGCTTTCCTTCGTGCAATCCTGTGAATAATGTCCTTCTTCTCCACATGAGTAGCATGCATTGGAGAAAAATCTGGTCAGACCTTGTCCATCAGGGTCTTCAATATTTTCGTTCATCACCGCTTCTTCTAGAATCTTCTTCTTGAGGGTTTCCTTCACTGCATCTTTCTGCTGCTTGACAACTTGTTGCACCTTGGGGTAAATGTGACACTAAGCTGGGTAGTGGGTGGTTCCTTCACAAAGGAAACAATTCACCTGACTACTTGGGGACTCCTCAGCTGGGTGATTTTCTTCACAATGAGTGCATCCATCCTTGTGTTCTTCCTGGGTGTGTCCTATTTCTCCACAGATCTTGCATGCACAGGACTTCTCCTTCGGATTATCATAGCACTTCTGAATAAGACGGGATCATAACAAAGTCTTCTTGAATTCGTCCCAGGTTTCTGCTCCACTAAATCCTTGTATGGCATGATGCATTTTCCACCAGATTGCAACACTTTGTGTAAAGTACTGAAGAGCGTGTTCCACTTCATACTTCCTTGAGATCAAGTTGCTCCCGAAGTGGTTCTCCATGTTATGAATCCATATATCAGCCTCCAGCGGGGTCATTGGTCCAGAGACTACAAGTCCAGCTTCATAGTCCATCTGGTAGGGTTGAGGTTTTGGGGATGAGACGGGTAAGAGAGGGAGGGAGATACACACAATACAAACAATATTTTTGAGAATTTTTTTTATTTGTGGTCGTCGAAAAACACACACCAATGACGGCTCACAAATCATCGTATCTAACGTGAGTATATAAAAGGGGTTTGGACTTCTAATGGTCATATAAACATTGGAAAGTTTCGGGGTCTTCGAGTTCTTCGGGTCTTGAGAGTCTTCAATTGGTGTAGCTTCAACTGCATGATGAAATCCTCTTTACTTTGAAGTGGGAGTTGGTTGATCCTTCATGTGGTCAAAGGGAAAAGGCATTGTCTAACTATTTGAGGTGAGAGGGAACATTCGATGAAATCAGAAGAGATGAGAAGTAAAAGGTGTTGTTGAAAATAAAATTTTTGAGAGATCCTTTCCTAAGAAATTTCCAATTTCTAGGGTCACGTCCTACAGTCAACATGTGCTCTGATACCATTTCTGTAGCGACCCGACTCAAGACGAGTCAAGCCTCTGTGTTTCTGTGCCATCCCTGGATCAGTATGCTGGCACAGACAGTACATCAATGTATATATCAAAGTGCAATCACATGTAAATAGCGCAAAACTGATATATACCTTAAAATCTCAGCGGAAGCAGTCAAGGGAGTGGAGTCCCAATAAACACCAACGGCAAGTTGAGTGTAGATCGTAACCCTGAATCGTACTCTTACTCGTCGAAGAAAAATATCTTCAACATAAGACGTTGCAGCCATGTAGGTCAGCATATTGAATATGCCGACAGGTCACATAAGAGAGGGGTGAAAAGTAATCATCTATACTATATGCATATATGGCAGGTGGGGCTATAGGTTTTTGCGAAAAGCAAGTTTTCTCCTACATCAAGAGAGGGCTAAAAGCAAAATGTTACTACATTGTTGGTTGTTAACGAGATGGTTCCACCAACCAATTCTTGTACCCATGTTGTCAATAATACCCACATCAATATTATTATTTGTGTTGAGAATTTCAGATAACTTCAGTTCCTTTGGCTCAAGTTGTCCATGACCATGGACACGGCTAATCGATTAGGTTTGAGTACTCTGCAGAGTTTTGCACACGTTCCCCACAAGATTTGATCGCATCCGTGTATGTCCTCGCACTTTAGGGTGTTTGAAGACCGGATGATCAAAACATGGTCTTTCAACGGGTCCCTCTGAATCCCTGTCGGTGCCCATCCAATCCTACCATTCTTCTACATCTGCTAGCACCGCCTGTCCAGAGTCGCCGCATTGTCCAACCAAGCCAGAGCCCATAATGACTTGTGGCTGTGCAGGTAAGCCTTGGGTCTTGAAAATATCCGTCCGTCTCTTTGAGCCTGGGGGAAGCTTTCCGCAAGATGTCATGGCCGTCTCCAGCATCTCGGGTCATCCACTGGTTTCTCCAGGGAGCCGATCAACCGTCCTTCACCCAGAGTTGCATTGCATCACGAGGTCTTGAAAAGTCTTGACTTAACCGGTCTTGGTTATTAAAGTATCCTCGCATCACTCGTGATAAACTCTCAACCAGAATCCCGTCTACTCAAGCATAGCAATATGAAATTTGTCGTCCCGGGCCTAGTAACGGGGTTGTTGGGTGCCTACCACATGATACTACAATATGTAACCATAATTTCCAAGTACCTAGTCAGCATGCAATTGGGCATAGGATGGTAGAACTACGATGCATAAAACATAGGTGATACATGATCAAATGACTTGCCTGGTGATGTTGACGAAGAAGATTTTCTCAAGAAATAACTTGATAGACTACTCGTCACTCCCCGATGAAATCTATATAACAATACTATCATTCACATAAGCACTCATACTAGCAATCTTTCTAGCAATCAAAACAAAAGAGAGAGCGAATAGGAATCCGAAGGAAACTTCAAATAAGACTAGGGAGTCTTCTACTACATCAAACACTAAATAGTTTTTGTCCAACGGAAAATAATAACACGGAACTAAGATATAAATTTAACTAAGATAAAATATAGTATTTTTCACAAAACTTTTTGAAAGTATTTCCAAACGGGAATTGAAACAGGGGAGAAACCAATTGCAAGTTATTAGAGAACTAGAATTGATTTCATGATAACATATAAAAATAAAAATCGAAACTTTGTTGCAAACCTACTGTTAACTAATAGAAACAAAACTTAATATTTCTGAAATATAAAATAAAATAATTTAAAAACAATTATAGAAAAGGAAATAGCCATAATCCTAAAAGAGGTGAAACAGAAATTGTTTCACAAGAAACAATGAGTTAAATTACTCAAATAATTCCGACATTTTTACCACTGATAACTAAAGTCACTAGTGATCACTAGAAAAAAGAATCAAATTAAAAGCTATTTTTAAACTCCTGGAATAAGCAAAACAAGGTTTAAACTAAATCTGATCTAATTCAAATTTGAAACTTTCAAACATAGACAAATTATAAGTTTTTCAAAACTACAGAAAAATTGTGCTCTACTGGAAAAATAATCAACCTCATTGGAGTTGTGGATCAAAAGTTATGATTAAAACAAGATTGGTACTTTCTCTGTTTTGGAATTAAAACAGAACAGGAAAAACTGATTTGTGAACAGGGGGTCCACGTGGCATCTTCTGGTTGGCCTTGGTGGTGTGTGCTGCGGGGCTATCTAGCAAACGACCAGTATGTAAGCAAAAGCACCGGCTAACTAAGAAGTGACGGGAAAAACCGTTCGGTTTTAACTAGAAGACCGAAGGGGTACGCGGGTTATATTCTCGGGCGTTGATCTTTGATCTAACGGCTACAGGAAAGTTGGGGGGTCTCACCGTGAGTTGCTGGGGCTGCTTCTTCTCAGGCGAGACAGAGAAGAGGTGCTCATCATCGGCGTTGCGGTGGTGGTCGGTGACGGCGTCCGAGGTGTTGGGGAGGTGGCGGCGGGTCTCCTCCGTCGAACGGCGTCGTCGGCGAAGCGAAGGGGAGTCGGGGCGGTCGGGGAAACGCCCGGGGAGTTCCTGTGGAGCTCGGTCTCTGGCGAGGTGAGGAGCGGCAGCGTGGAGCGGCGAGGGGGCTGTCTAAGGGGGAAAATGGAGCACGGTGGACGAGGGGAACTCGATGGTGGTCTCGGTTGGGGCGGGGAGGCGGCGGTTGCGCGGTAGGGTGGTGGGGCGGTTCTCTGGTGTTGCTCCGGCGAGGCAGCAGGGGGCTGGGGCGAGGCCTGGCGGCGTGGGGAGGAGGGGTCGAGGGGGGGCTCGGGGTGGCGACTTATATAGGGGCAGGGGGCGCCGAGGGAAGGAAGGGGAGGGGGAATCGGGAGGGATCCCAGCGATCCAGGAGGTTGCAGGATGTGCGCCATGGAGGGGCTGGTCGCTGGGGAAAGAAGAAGTCACGTGGGGAAGAAAAGGAAGGAAGAAGAAAGAAGGAAAGAAAAAAGAAAGGAAAGAAAAGAAAAAAAAAGAAAAGAAGAGGGGTGGGTGCGCTGGGGAGGAAGGTCTCGCGTGGGGAGGAGATCCCGGTGGGATTCTGGCCGAGAAAAGAAAACGCCCAAGCGCCTTCCAAAAAAGATTTTTTTAACCGAAAGAGAAAAAGAATAAAAGGAAACAAAACAAAAGGATTTATATGGGGTCTTATATACCAAATCGACCAGAAAAATATTTCCTAATTGATTATCATTTTTCCAAAACCAAAATAAAAAATTTAAAAATGTTTTTTTCAGAAAAATCCCTAAGGCTTTATTTTCTTTTGGCAAAATACTTTCTCCATAAAACTTGGGTCTTCTTGGCTCAAAATATTTCAGAAATGCCTCACATTTTGGAGGGTCATTTTCCTCCGCTCTTTCTTGCGTGCAAGAATTTTGTCGGGGCATTTTCTCGGGGAGGAAAAGTATAGAAGAGCAAAAGAAAGTTTTTTTGCAAGAATTCAAATGCAAACTCCATTCAAATTCTTTATAGTTGAAGAAGTCATGTCATCTTCTCTCATTGCTTTTGAATTTGAATTTACCGGAGAAGGGGAAAGTCATTTTATTCCCCCTCATTCAAAAGTTTTTTGAAAAGTTTCAAATTTCACTCAAGTTTCAATCACTCAAGCAAACAAACAAACAATATAATAATTATATTAACATTCCCAAATTTGGGATGTTACAAACCTACCACACTTAAAATGAATCTCGTTCTCGAGATTTGAAGAGGCTAGAAAGAAAGGTTAGGGTTTGGGGGTCTTGTAACAAATCCAACTTCCGGCAAAGTGGGATGCTACGACACTTAAAATGATGATTACTGGTCCCTTAAGATTTTAACAATCCTCTGGGATTTTCGCATCTGACTCCTCACAGTCTTCATACTAACTCCTATGGTGAAGCTCTTTCGTTATATTAATAACGTTTCCATCAAAATCGAGGGTTCTTCTGTTACTGGGTCTTCTTATCTGATAGTCTCGTGGTCAATTCTAAATAACCTATCGATGATTCTCATGGTGGTCTACCATTTGTGGTTATCCTGCAGAGAGAGGGGTCTTGGTTTCATCCTCACCGTAAAATTTCCTACGCGTGACAACAAATGCCATGTACATGGGCTCTTCTTATACCATTCTAAGGCTTAAACAAAAGCTTCAAAGAGCATCGTCTCTCACTATGGGTAAGTCTCTCAGATTTACCATTCCGAATAACAAGAGAATGATAATAGTAAGTCGTCATGGTGGCCAAGCCATGTCGCACTGAAATCATTACCTTGTATAAGGCTTAGTGAATCTCGTATTCTAACACTTGGGCATCCTCACAAGCATTGCAGAACTTCTCCTGTCCACGAACGAAGTTCGAATAATCCGTTGGTTCTGCAAGCTGAACAAAACATCTATCGTATCTTCACAACTCTCTGGCTTTCGTATGTTCCTAAGAAAACATTTACTGATCCATCATAGCTTCTTCCACAAATCATATTCATTTCATAATCAATCCTTTATTACATCCTTGTTTTCTTCAAAATTCTAACTCAAAAGTAATTTATTACAAATGCTGCCATCCACATTGTTCGGTATGGTCAAGCATTTCTGCCAACTTTATTCATCTGTCTCTCTTGGAGGTACTTTAGTTCCACTCAAACTTTCCGAGGTGCTCCTTGAAATCATCCATCTTTTGCTTCATCATGGTGGTCATGAGCTTCATCTCCATCATCTCCGCACGTACCTCACTCAGGTATTCCTGGGTATGACGGAGTCTTGCTTCAAGTATTTCTCCAATCTAACGTATGGCTTCCATGGCAGCTTCACGAACAGCATCAAAGAAGGTTGCTCGTGGTACACGTGAAATGAAAAAGTATTGCCCCATAGTCTTTGGACAAACTCCTTTCACATGGTGGAGGTGTACTTCCACATACCAAAGTGCTACTCCACTTTCCATGAATGGGTAGCCTTTGTAGACTGCATCTCCTTCAAGATGAATGTGCTTCATCATGTCCTTCGGTATTTTCGGGTAATCGTGATCACTGGTCAGGTTCATGATCGTTTCTGGGCCCTTGAGGAATGACTCGTAGAGAGTTGTCATCTGCAGGTGTCAGTAAATAGGTACTCAGAGGAATGTATATGTCTCCCTGGTAGTTATGGTACATTCCTACTCAGTGGATCCTGTGGGGTTTACCGATTACTACCACACTTAAATGAATTAAACTCATGCCTGCATAGATCATATTTTCTCATATCCTCATAATTGTTCAGAGATCTTTGTTCGAAGAGAAACAACGCATACAGTTTCAACATAGGCAATCATGAGACAATAAATTCCATTTATTCATGATGTTATTACAATCTCAGGGACTTCTATTACAAAAATTTCACTCCATGATCTCATGAAAAACAAGAGTTCTTCAGATTACCCTAATTGCCGCGGTCAAAACTTAACTACTCCTTCTTAGCTTTCTTCCTTTGTGGACAATCGCTAGCAAAATGTCCTGCTTCCTTGCAACGAAAGCAAATGAGTTCTGACAAGTCTCGAGGCGTCTTAGTGCTTGCTTTTGCTCCTTGGGTTTCCGGCTTCCTTCCTGAGCACATGTATTTGTGGTGGCCAAATTCCATACACTTGTAACATCTGACATGACTTAGGTCTATATCTATAGAGATTTGGCTCTTCCAAGGGTACCTTTTTATTATTTTTGGACTCCTTTATTTTGGCCAGTTCTTCTATTTCAAGTGGATCAAACTCCACTTCTTCCGTCGGGAAGTTTCCCAGATACTCTTGGCTTTCCTTCGTGCAATCCTGTGAATAATGTCCTTCTTCTCCACATGAGTAGCATGCATTGGAGAAAAATCTGGTCAGACCTTGTCCATCAGGGTCTTCAATATTTTCGTTCATCACCGGTTCTTCTAGAATCTTCTTCTTGAGGGTTTCCTTCACTGCATCTTTCTGCTGCTTGACAACTTGTTGCACCTTGGGGTAAATGTGACACTAAGCTGGGTAGTGGGTGATTCCTTCACAAAGGAAACAAGTCACCTGACTACTTGGGGACTCCTCAGCTGGGTGATTTTCTTCACAATTAGTGCATCCATCCTTGTGTTCTTCCTGGGTGTGTCCTATTTCTCCACAGATCTTGCATGCACAGGTCTTCTCCTTCGGATTATCATAGCACTTCTGAATAAGACGGGATCTTAAGAATGTCTTCTTGAATTCGTCCCAGGTTTCTGCTCCACTAAATCCTTGTATGGCATGATGCATTTTCCACCAGATTGCAGCACTTTGTGTAAAGTACTGAAGAGCGTGTTCCACTTCATACTTCCTTGAGATCAAGTTGCTCCCGAAGTGGTTCTCCATGTTTTGAATCCATATATCAGCCTCCAGCGCGGTCATTTGTCAAGAGACTACAAGTCCAGCTTCATAGTCCATTTAGTAGGGTTGAGGTTTTGGGGATGAGACGGGTAAGAGAGGGAGGGAGATACACACAATACAAACAATATTTTTGAGAATGGGTTTTATTTGTCGCCGTCGGAAAACACACACCAATGACGGCTCACAAATCATCGTATCTAACGTGAGTATATAAAAGGGGTTTGGACTTCTAATGGTCATATAAACATTGGAAAATTTCAGGGTCTTCGAGTTCTTCGGGTCTTGAGAGTCTTCAATTGGTGTAGCTTCAACTGCATGATGAAATCCTCTTTACTTTTAAGTGGGAGTCGGTTGATCCTTCATGTGGTCAAAGGGGAAAGGCATTGTCTAACTATTTGAGGTGAGAGGGAACATTCGATGAAATCAGAAGAGATGAGAAGTAAAAGGTGTTGTTGAAAATAAAAATTTTGAGAGATCCTTTCCTAAGAAATTTCCAGTTTCTAGGGTCACGTCCTACAGTCAACATGTGCTCTGATACCATTTTTGTAGCGACCCGGCTCAAGACGAGTGAAGCCTCTGTGTTTCTGTGCCATCCCTGGATCAGTATGCTGGCACACACAGTACATCAATGTATATATCAAAGTGCAATCACATGTAAATAGCGCAAAACTGATATATACCTTAAAATCTCAGCGGAAGCAGTCAAGGGAGTGGAGTCCCAATAAACACCAATGGCAAGTTGAGTGTAGACCGTAACCCTGAATCGTACTCTTACTCGTCGAAGAAAAATATCTGCAACATAAGACGTTGCAGCCGTGTAGGTCATCATATTGAATATGTCGGCAAGTCACATAAGGGAGGGGTGAAAAGTAATCATCTATACTATATGCATATATGGCAGGTGGGGCTATAGGTTTTTAGCGAAAAGCAAGTTTTCTTCTACATCAAGAGAGGGCTAAAAGCAAAATGTTACTACATTGTTGGTTGTTAACGAGATGGTTCCACCATCCAATTCTCGTACCCATGTTGTCAATAATACCCACATCAATATTATTATTTGTGTTGAGAATTTCAGATAACTTCAGTTCCTTTGGCTCAAGTTGTCCATGACC
The DNA here is from genome assembly GCF_904849725.1 of Hordeum vulgare subsp. vulgare. Taxonomy (NCBI): domain Eukaryota; kingdom Viridiplantae; phylum Streptophyta; class Magnoliopsida; order Poales; family Poaceae; genus Hordeum; species Hordeum vulgare. The sequence continues at coordinate 83,420,672 of NC_058524.1, forward strand.
GTGGACACGGCTAATCGATTAGGTTTGAGTACTCTGCAGAGTTTTGCACACGTTCCCCACAAGATTTGATCGCCTCCGTGTATGTCCTTGCACTTCAGGGTGTTTGAAGACCGGATGATCAAAACATGGTCTTTCAACGGGTCCCTCTGAATCCCTGTCGGTGACCATCCAATCCTACCGTTCTTCTACATCTACTAGCACCGCATGTCCAGAGTCGCTGCGTTGTCCAACCAAGCCAGAGCCCATAATGAATTGTGGCTGTGTAGGTAAGCCTTGGGCTTGAAAATATCTGTCCGTCTCTTTGAGCCTGGATGAAGCTTTCCGCAAGATGTCATGGCCGTCTCCAGCATCTCGGGTCATCCACTGGTTTCTCCAGGGAGTCGATCAACCGTCCTTCACCCAGAGTTGCATTGCATCACGAGGTCTTGAAAAGTCTTGACTTAACCGGTCTTGGTTATTAAAGTATCCTCGCATCACTCGTGATAAACTCTCAACCAGAATCCCGTCTACTCAAGCATAGCAATATGAAATTTGTCGTCCCGGGCCTAGTAACGGGGTTGTTGGGTGCCTACCACATGATACTACAATATGTAACCATAATTTACAAGTACCTAGTCAGCATGCAATTGGGCATAGGATGGTAGAACTACGATGCATAAAACATAGGTGATACATGATCAAATGACTTGCCTGGTGATGTTGACGAAGAAGAATTTCTCGAGAAATAACTTGGTAGACTACTCGTCACTCTCCGATGAAATCTATATAACAAACATATCATTCACATAAGCACTCATACTAGCAATCTTTCTATCAATCAAAACAAAAGAGAGAGCGAATAGGAATCCGAAGGAAACTTCAAATAAGACTAGGGAGTCTTCTACTACATCAAACACTAAATAGTTTTTGTCCAACGGAAAATAATAACACGGAACTAAGATATAAATTTAACTAAGATAAAATATAGTATTTTTCACAAAACTTTTTGAAAGTATTTCCAAACGGGAATTGAAACAGGGGAGAAACCAATTGCAAGTTATTAGAGAACTAGAATTGATTTCATGATAACATATAAAAATAAAAATCGAAACTTTGTTGCAAACCTACTGTTAACTAATAGAAACAAAACTTAATATTTCTGAAATATAAAATAAAATAATTTAAAAACAATTATAGAAAAGGAAATAGCCATAATCCTAAAAGAGGTGAAACAGAAATTGTTTCACAAGAAACAATGAGCTAAATTACTCAAATAATTCTGAATTTTTTACTACTCATAACTAAAGTCACTAGTGATCAGTTGCAAAAAGAATCAAATTAAATGCTACTTTAAACTCCTGGAATAAGCAAAACAAGGTTTAAACTAAATCTGATCTAATTCAAAACTGAAACTTTCAAACATAGACAAATTATAAGTTTTTAAAAACTACAGAAAAATAGTGATCTACTGGAAAAAGAATCAGCCCCATTGGAGTTGTGGATCAAAAGTTATGATTAAAACAAGATTGGAACTTTCTTTCTTTTGGAATTAAAACAGAAAAAGAAAAAAACTGATTGAACAGGGGGTCCACGTGGCATCTTCTGGTTGGCCTAGGTGGTGTGTGCCGCGGGTCTATCTAGCAAACGACCGGTATGTAAGCAAAAGCACCGGCTAAGTAATAAGTGATGTTAAAAACCATTCGGTTTTAACTAGAAGACCGAAGGGTACGCGGGTTATATTCTCGGGCGTTGATCTTTGATCTAACGGCTACAGGAAAGTTGGGGGGTCTCACCATGAGTTGCTGGGGCTGCTTCTTCTCAGGCGAGACAGAGAAGAGGTGCTCGTCGTCGGCATCGCGGCGGTGGTCGGTGACGGCGTCCGAGGTGTTGGGGAGGTGGCGGCGGGTCTCCTCCGTCGAACGGCGTCGTCGGCGAACCGAAGGGGAGTCGGGGCGGTCGGGGAAGTGCCCGAGGAGTTCCTGTGGAGCTCGGTCTCCGGTGAAGTGAGGAGCGGCAGCGTGGAGCGGCGAGGGGGCTGTCTAAGGGGGAAAATGGAGCGCGGTGGACGAGGGGAACTCGATGGCGGTCTCGGTTGGGGCGGGGTGGCGGCGGTTGCGCGGTAAGGTGGCGGGGCGGTTCTCTGGTGTTGCTCCGGCGAGGCAGCAGGGGGCTGGGGCGAGGCCTGGCGGCGTGGGGAGGAGGAGTCGAGGGGGGGCTCAGGGTGGCGACTTATATAGGGGGCAGGGGTGCCGAGGGAAGGAAGGGGAGGGGGAATCGGGAGGGATCCCAGCGATCCAGGAGGTTGCAGGATGTGCGCCATGGAGGGGCTGGTCGGTGGGGAAAGAAGAAGTAACGTGGCGAAGAAAAGGAAGGAAGAAGAAAGAAGGAAAGAAAAAAGAAAGGAAATAAAAGAAAAGATAAAAAAGAAAAGAAGAGGGGTGGGTGCGCTGGGGAGGAAGGTCTCACGTGGGGAGGAGATCCCGGTGGGATTCTGGCACTGAAAAGAAAACGCCCAAGCGCCTTCCAAAAAAGATTTTTTTTAACAGCAAGAGAAAAGAATAAAAGGAAACAAAATAAAAAGATTTATATGGGGTATTATATACCAAATCGATCAGAAAAATATTTCCTAATTGATTATCATTTTTATAAAACCAAAGTAAAAAAAAAATTAAAAATGTTTTTTTAGAAAAATCCCTAAGGCATTATTTTCTTTTGGCAAAATACTTTCTCCATAAAACTTGGGTCTTCTTGGCTCAAAATATTTCAGAAATACCTCACATTTTGGACGGTCATTTTCCTCCGCTCTTTCTTGCGTGCAAGAATTTTGTCGGGGCATTTTCTCGGGGAAGAAAAGTATAGAAGAGCAAAATAAAGTTTTTTTTGAAAGAATTCAAATGCAAACTCCATTCAAATTCTTTATAGTTGAAGAAGTCATGTCATCTTCTCTCATTGCTTTTGAATTTGAATTTACCGGAGAAGGGGAAAGTCATTTTATTCCCTCTCATTCAAAAGTTTTTTGAAAAGTTTCAAATTTCACTCAAGTTTCAATCACTCAAGCAAACAAACAAACAATATAATAATTATATTAACATTCCCAAATTTGGGATGTTACATATACCAAATCTCAGCATCACCCTTTATTGAGAATGGAAATAATTTGAGAATATAGTAGTAGCAAATTTTCTCATCATTAGTAAATAGTGTGGTTATATCATTTAGCTTAGTGAGATGTGCCACAACAGTTTCATTTTCATAGCCATGAAAAGGATCAGATTCAACCAAAGTAATTATCTCTGGGTCGATAGAGAATTCATAAACCTTATCGATAACAAAGATAGTTGAAGTAGTAAACTTAGGATCATATTTCATTCTAGCATTCAAGGATTTTTCTTTCAACTTAAATAGTAGTTTCTTAATATCTTCTCTATCCTCACACGAAAAAAAGTCTCTAGCTATTTCTTCATACATAACATAACCGTCAGGTATTTCAGGCATTTCAGTTCTAGGATAGTCATGTCTAAAAGGCTTTTCAATATTTTCAGTTGCAAACACTTCATCAGTTTCAATAGTATCATCAGTTTCAGCATGCTCAATTTCTTTAGCTCTAGCAAGTTGTTCATGAAGATAGTCACCTAGTGGCACAGTATCATCAAGCAAGGTAGTAGCATCATCATAAGCATCATTCATAGCATAGGTAGCATCATCAATAACTTGCGACATACCAGGATTAATAGCATGTGGTGGTGGTGTTGCAAGTCTATTCAAAACAGAGGGCGAATCAAGTGCAGAGCTAGATGGCAGTTCCTTAACTCCCCTCGTCTTAGAGGGAACGATCTTGGTTCATTTATCTTTTAGATTCTTCATAGTGATCAATAAATAGATATCCCAAGTGACTCATGTCACAGCCCTAGCTTTCTTTTGTTTGCCAAGCATTCATGCATGCATTATAAAAACTTTGATGTTTAAATAGGAAGTGATCAAAGCCCCAAATGTTTTGATCAATTGACAAGAAGGAAATAAAATTTAATACCTTAGATGGAACAAGAAAAATGTTCCAAAAACTTGGCAAAATAGTGACATAAGGTAAAATTGTCAACCCAAAATTTTACGTCACAGGAACTTTTTAAAAAGGATTTTTGAGTTGACTAAATAGCTATTTGGAATGGAATTATTTTGGTTCCTTCTATTTTAAAGTTTCAAAAATGTTGAAACTTTTATGTGGCTTTGGACATTATCGTCTCTGTCACCTAATAACATTTTTTTGGGTTTTATATTTGGTCAAACTATTTATTTTAAATCCTAAAAGTAAATGCCAGAAAGAAATAAAAGAGAAATGAAAAAAAAACCAGAAAAACTTACCTGTCGCCACCCTCCTGGCCCAGCCCACCAGGAGGGCCTCCCCCTGTCGTCTTCCTCCTCCTGCCAGAAGGCAGGGGAGAAGATGAGCACGGCAGCTCACCTCGCCACCTCCTGCTCGCGTGGAGCCTCCTCCTGCCTCCACCGCGCCAGCACGAGGCTGTTCCTCCCTTATCCCCTCCTCCCCCTGCTCTCTGCCTCTCCTCTCGCTCTCTGTCTCTCTCTCGCGCCGCCATTGCCGATCTGCTCAAGCTCGTCTCTAGCTCGTCTCCGGCCACCTCTCGCCACCCCGACCGTCTCGTTAGCTCCGCCTCGGCAAGAAGCTCCTCACCGTCAACAAGCCCGAGTACCAGAGCCCCTGCAGCCTCGCATCGACGTCTTCCTCCTTCTCCGGCAACCGGAAGCCGCCGCCGTCAATTCGGTCGGACCGTCGCCCCTTCTTCGCCGCCGATGCCAGAAATGGAATCACTGTGAGCCCTCGAGTCTTTCCCCTCTTTCTCGCGCGCTAATGAACCTCCAGAGCTACCTCCCCGTCGAGCTCCACTTCCGGCCGCCGCTAGAGCTCGTCGCCGACTCTTTCTCCGGCGATTCCAGCCCCTCTTGCTACCCCTGCTCGATCGGCCGTTTCACCAGCGTCCCGTAGCCGCAAACCGCATGCCAAATAGGGCCGTGTAGCCTCGGTTAGGCCATCTCCGGCGAGCCTCCCCCGCGGGTCTGGTCGCCGGCGACCACCCTCCGGTGGGCGTCAACATGGCCGACCATTAACACGCTAATTAACCCCCCAAAGACGCTGACAGAGGGCCCCACTAGTGAGTCAAACCTCACTTAGTGCGGGTCAGCGCGGGTTTAGTCTATGGGTCTCTGGCTAGTGGACCCCACTGGTCAGGTTGACCTGGACCCGGCTGGTTGACCTGCTGACGCAGGGATGACATCAGCCTGACGCAGTAATAGTTTCTGATTTAATTTAATTCTAGAAAATTGCTGAAACTTGTAAAAATCATAGAAATTAAAATATAACTCTGATGGAAATAATTTATATATGAAAAAGTATCAGAAAAATGCAAGGAATCCATTGGTGGCTTTTATACACATGTTTGGACATCTTAACCTTGCTGAATATGACAAATTCACAATAGGCTTATAAATGATATAATTGGATTTTGAAAATGACTTATATAGATCAAATAAACTTCTTTCAACCTATGATCACTTGCATTAGATGAAATCAGCATCATGATAACTTGCCTTGCTCATGCATCATTGTGAAGCATTTGCCGTGATTAATTTCTTTCGTTTGATCTGTCAATAGACCTTGCGAGATGTAGTTATCACCGGCATCGAAGAATAGCTGAGTTCTTCCGATCAACAGCCAAGCAAAACCCCATTGAACATTCCGACAAAATCCTATTCTCTCGCTCTTGCTCTCATTTCTATGCATTAGGAGAAAATGATTCAATTGATAGTTGTATTACGATAGCTGCACCTATTCCTTTGCATGACCTGATTTTGATCACGGTAAATAGCTAAACCAATGCAACCTAGCATACCTGGTAGATGCTTGAGCCATATGTGCTTTACCCTGTTACGCTTGCTATGCTTAGGTTGAGTTTGGTCCAAGCATCGGAATGATGTAATGGAATGATCATGTCCTATTGATGAGAGTTAAAGATGTGAAACTGTTCTGGTAAAGGTAGCGATGAGAGGCCATGTAGGAGTACATGGTGGGTTGTCTCATTACCGCCGCATTTAGGACCCGAGATCTCGTGTTGGTGTTCCAAGACTAGCTACTAACACACATTGGGTTCCGGTAACTCGACCCCTCTCAGCCTATTAACTACTCTGTTAATAGTCCAGAAGTCGCAGTAGTTCGAAACGTTCATAGGTTGTGGCACGGCCTGCTAAGTGGATGAACGGCCCAGTCGGGACCGGCTTGGGGCCCTGCTCACATCGTTTGAGGCCATGTTGGAAACCTCGGCCGTACTTCCATTATGGGTTCCAACTCAGATAGGCGACTGTCTTGGCCGTGAGTCTTAGTAGGTTAACGTCCGTGGCCAACTCCCTCACTGGGCTTCCGCTTGAAGGTTGCCGAGGTGCTGGTTTTTATGTGCAGTTGGCGATAAGTGGCGGAAGCATGTGTGACGAAGTACACCCCTGCAGGGTATCTATCTATTCGAATAGCCGCGTCCTCGGTTATGGACTGCTTGGATACTTACATGGTTCATAGATAACTATAATGGTTACTCTAAAATGGTCCAGATAAGTGTGAGTGCTATGGATGGCTTTCTCATAGGATGACGAGAGAGGATTCATGGTGGTGTATTGATGTGGTGGTTTTGTGGACTCGTGTGCGCTCTCTCGTAAGGAGACGAGAGAGATAATAAAACTTTGTTGTATAATAGGTTAGCCAAAGGTCAAAGCTGGCTTCTCTGCAATAAACCCCACGAATTCCGTTCATTGATACTTGATGCATATGTAGTTAGCACTGATGTAAGACTTGCTGAGTACCTTCGTACTCACTGTTGCTTATTCACATTTTTACAGAATAGACGCCGCTCTCTCTACGTTATCTCTTGACGTTAACATCGATGGTTTAGTTTGGGAACCCAGACAGTGATCTGGCTCCTATGGTAGGGTCGTTGTAGCTTTTAGGCTCTTCCAGCCGCTTTTAGTAGATGTCTGTACCCAGACATGTAACTTCCGCTTGATGCTTGTATGCTCTGAATGTTGGGTCATGTGACCCCTTTGGTTTGTAACATTAAACTATGTTGGCTCTTCGGAGTCTATTAAATAAATGACGTGTTGTAGAGTTATGTTGTGATGCCATGTTGTATCTACACATATCGTGCATATTGTGTGTATGTTTGCAATGCATTGGTATGTGTGGGATTCGACACCTAGTTGTGTGCCTTGAGTAGTACTCCATACCAGGAAAGGCCTCTTTGTGCTTCCACCGAGCCTTGTTAGCTTGCTACTGCTCCGGACACATTGATTGACCGGCATGTATCCTTCTTGGTTGTTGTGTCTGTCCCCACAGGGAAATGTCACGCGGTGTAATGGAGTCCCTGTAGCCTGCTACGACTCGTCTACACTCGCTGATGACCGACACCTGCCTTGTTGGGTTATGTATGCCTGTCCCTGTACGGATGTGCCACTTGGGTTCATAACTAGCCATGTCGACCCAGGTTCTTTGACATATGATTGCTGGCAACATAGTCATATACGTGAGCCAAAAGACGCAAACGGTCCCGACCAAGGTAAGGTGGCAACCGGGGTGATTACCGTGCGTGAGGCCACAAAGTGATATGATGTGTACATGCTGGAGTTGTATGGCTTAGGATCGGGGTCCCGACAGCGTTGGTATCAGAGCCTGACTGCCTGTAGGATTACCAAGCCAGAACGGTCGATGTTGAGTCTAGAAAATCTATAGTTAAATAAGGGAATTAATTGTGGAAGGGAACGTAAGGCTCTTTTTACTCTTTTCCTCGAGTCACTCTATTCTGAGTCACCTTTTCTTTTCTACGGGGATTAAGGACTAGGTTTTCTTATCTGTCTACTAGGAGGACGAGTTACTGAACCATGGGCTCATAGAATGGTTTCTGTGTGTCATTCCTGTTTCCAACAGAATTGTGAGAAGAGATGCATTTGTTCTTGCTGCACCTCGAATCCATAATATTGAGTAGTTATGTTGCCTAGATCTCTTGAAGGATGCCTCATATTTCATGTCTATACAGCCGTTATGCTGTCCGATTTTCTCTGGGATTGTGGTATTTAGTGTTCTTTGTCTCTGAACCCTGGATTGTCTCAACAGGATGTCGCGAGTAACACGGAGTTCTGTTGGCCGTGATCAGAACCATGGAGATGGTAGGGATGGAGAAGATTCTCTTAATCCGCCTTTGTTGACAGAGGTTATGCTAGAAATTGAGAGGAATAAGCATGCCACTAACCGTCTGTTGGAGCACATAGAGCGGAATACAGCCTATCCGTGCAATGATCTAGTATCCATCAAAGACTTCATCAAATTGAACCCACCCACCTTTCATCATTCCATTGAGCCACTAGATGCAGATGATTGGCTCTGAAGTATCAATAACAAGCTGTGTTATGCAAACGTGGCTGAAGGAGACAAGGTTACCTATGCCACATATCACCTCGAAGGATCTGCTAGTCTATGGTGGGAGAATTTTGAGGCTATGCATCCTTCGGGCCAAGTTACTTCATGGCAGGAGTTCTGTGAAGCTTTTCGTGAACATCATATTCCGCAGGCCCAGATAGATCGTAAGCAAGAAGAGTTTTGCAGTTTGACTCAAGACAAGTTGGATGTAAATGCTTATAGTCGTGAGTTTGGACGCCTTGCGTGTTATGCACCAGAAAAGGTATCGACGGATGCCAAGAAGCAAGCTAGGTTCAGGAAAGGTCTTAACCCAAAGCTTCATCATGATCTCAGTTTGCATGAGTTCATCAGTTTTGAGGTCCTTGTGAAAAAAGCCATCCAAGCATAAACAAGCAAAATGACCTACGAGGAATCTCGCAAGCACAACCGTGATGTTGGATCATCTTCAACTTCTATATCCCAGAAGCGTAGGATATGGATCCCGAATGCTGTTATCACTCCAAGATATGTACCAAGGCCAACCTATGTGGCGCCTCGTTTTCCGATGCCAAGTGTTCCACGGGATAATCTCTTCAATCAAGCGTTCAACCCAGACCCCCGTCCTATTTTTGGATCGTGCTTCAAGTGTAGCAAGCCAGGACACTATTCAAGGGATTGTCCTCTGCGTGGTTTTGTTCCACCTCCTTCAGGAATGGGTGTTTTTCGTTGCAAGACACCAACCAAGAAGTTCAAGGAAAGGTTAGTTGCTCTGACTCGTGTATGTGTGCACCATGTATCTACAGAAGAAGCTGATGATGATGATGATGTTGTGCTTAAGACGCTCCTTGTTAATTCTCATCCAGCTTCAGTTCTTTTTGACTCTGGAGCATCTCATTCCTTCATCTCCGAACGTTATGCCTCCTTGCATAACATTGCTTTCGTAGATATGCCCACCCCATTAGTAATTCAGGCTCCAGGTTCCAAATGGCAAACTAATGCAGTAAGTCATGGGAACCAAATCCTTATTGATGGTCTTGTATTCCTTGCTTCCTTGATACCTCTCAAGACTTCAGACATCAATATCATTTTGGGGATGGACTGGTTGACAGCTCATCATGCCAAAATTGATTGTTTCTCTAGATCTGTTCAGCTCACCCATACCTCTGGCCAGTTAGTAAATGTCTCATCTGGGGTTACAAAACGCCAGATATATGCCCTCAATGCTAATCCTCTTCCAGACCTTGAAAACATCCCAGTAGTCCGTGAATTTCCGGATGTCTTTCGAGAGGAACTGCCAGGTGTCCCACCTGACAGAGAAGTAGAGTTTGTCATAGAACTTGTCCCAGGAACTGCTCCAGTTGCTAGAAGACCCTATAAGATGTCTCCTCAAGAATTAGCTGAGCTTAAAACCCAACTTGATGAATCCTTGAAGAAAGGTTTCATCCGTCCTAGCTCTTCCCCTTGGGCTTGCCCTTTCCTCTTCGTCAAGAAGAAGGATGGTACGGAACGGATGGTTGTAGATTACCGACCGGTTAATCTGGTCACGATAAAGAACAAATATCCGCTCCCCAGGATCAACGATCTGTATGATCAGCTCGCTGGATCTGCAGTCTTTTCAAAGATGGATTTGGGATTAGGTTATCATGAAATCAAAATTAGGAACGGGGACATTCCTAAGACGGCCTTTGTCACTCGTTATGGCCAATACGAGTACACCGTCATGTCCTTCGGTGTAACCAATGCCCCAGCCACTTTCTCCCGCTTAATGAATTCGATCTTCATGGAGTACTTGGATAAATTCGTCATGGTTTACCTCGATGATATTCTGATTTACTCGAAGAACGAAGAAGAACATGCTGAGCATCTTAGGCTGGTATTGATGAAACTTCGAGAGCACCTCCTTTACGCCAACTTCTCCAAGTGTGAATTCTGGTTACCAGAAGTGACCTATCTAGGTCACGTAATCTCGGCAAAAGGTATTGCTGCCAATCCCGAGAGAGTTCAAGCCGTTCTTGATTGGCTTCCACCTGAATCGGTGAAGCAAGTTAGGAGTTTTCTTGGCTTAGCAAGCTATTGCCGCCGCTTCGTCGAGAATTTCTCCAAAATTGCCAAACCTCTAACTGAACTTCTCAAGAAAGATAAGAAGTTCGAATGGACCCCACGGTGCGAGGAAAGTTTTCAGGAGTTGAAAAGACAACTGACTACTGCCCCGGTACTTGTGCCCCCAGATTTCTCAAAGGACTTTATTATCTACTGTGACGCCTCGCGACAAGGACTTGGATGCATTATTATGCAAGATCGTCATGTGATTGCATACGCATATCGACAGTTGCATCCACATGAGGAGAATTATCCAACACATGATCTGGAACTTGCCGCTGTAGTCTATGCACTGTTAACCTGGCGACATTACCTCATGGGTAATCGTTGCGAAATATACACTGATCACTAGAGTCTCAAGTATATATTCACCCAACCGGATTTGAATCTCAGGCAAACAAGGTGGGTTGAGTTGATTACGGATTGTGATTTAGGAATATCTTACACCCTAGGCAAAGCCAATGTCATGGCTGATGCACCAAGTCGTAAATCCTATTGTAACAACCTCATGTTGCTACAAAATCAACCACTTCTCCATGAGTAATTTCGTAAGCTTAATCTTCACCTTGTTCCTCAAGGATTCCTTTCTACCTTGGTGTCGAAACCGACTCTTGAGGATCAGATCATAGCAGCCCAGAAACATGATACGGGAATTTCCCGGATCAAGAGCAACATCGCCAAAGGAGTTGCTGGTCATTTCTTGGTAAATGATAAAGGTGTTGTATTCTTTGATAATTGTTTGGTGGTTCCTAAGAAGCAACAACTTTGTGATTTGATTCTTAAGGAAGCTCATGAATCGCCTCTCACGATTCATCCCGGTAGCACTAAAATGTATCAGGACCTACGCCAGAGGTTCTGGTGGACCCGGATGAAGAGAGAAATCGCTCAATTCATTGCTAACTGTGACGTTTGTCGTCGGGTTAAGGCAGAGCATCAAAGGCCTGCTGGCACCCTTCAACCCCTGGCTATTCCCGAGTGGAAGTGGGACAAGGTTACTATGGATTTTATCACTGGTTTTCCAAAGACCAAGAAAGGTAATGATGCCATCTTTGTCGTCATTGATCGCCTTTCAAAAGTTGCTCACTTCCTTCCAGTCTGAGAAAGTATAACTGCTAGCCAGCTAGCAGACCTATATATTTCTCGAATAGTTTCTCTTCATGGTGTTCCTCTAGAAATCAATTCAGATCGTGGAAGTCTTTTTACTTCTCGATTTTGGGAAAGTTTCCAAAAAGCTATGGGAACTCATCTTTCGTTTAGCACTGCTTATCACCCTCAGTCAAGTGCTCAAGTAGAAAGAGTCAACCAAATTCTTGAAGATATGCTCAGAGCCTGTGTTATCTCATTCGGAATGAATTGGGAGAAGTGTCTTCCATTCGCCGAATTTGCTTATAACAACAGTTTCTAGTCTAGTCTGGGCAAAGCTCCTTTCGAAGTTCTGTATGGACGAAGATGTCGAACACCATTAAACTGGTCAGAAACCGGTGAAAGACAGTTCTTTGGACCGGATATGATCCAGGATGCAGAAGAGCAAGTTCGCATTATTCGTGAGAATTTAAAAACTGCCCAATCTCATCAAAAGAGTCAGTATGACCGCCGTCATAAGGAAGTAAGCTATGAAGTTGACGAGAAGGCTTACCCTCGGGTTTCACCTCTCAAAGGTACCCATCGTTTCGGTATCAAAGGCAAATTGGCTCCTCGTTACATTGGTCCTTTCCGTATTCTCGCTAAACGGGGAGAGGTTGCCTACCAGTTAGAGCTGCCTCCTCAGCTTTCCAAAGTTCATGATGTGTTCCACGTTTCTCAACTCAGGCATTGCTTCAAGGACCCTGTCCGTGAAGTAGTCCACGAAACGCTTGATCTCCAAGATGACCTATCATATCGAGAATATCTTGTTCGTATTCTTGACGAAACCGAGCGCAGCACCCGACATCACAACATCAAGTTTCTCAAGGTTCAGTGGTCTCATCATTCCGAGAATGAAGCAACCTGGGAGCGCGAAGATCGCCTTCGGCTTGAATACCCCGAACTCTTCCCGACAACGCCTAAATCTCGGGACGAGATTCTAGTTTAGTGGGGGGTGAGTTGTCACAGCCCTAGCTTTCTTTTGTTTGCCAAGCATTCATGCATGCATTACAAAAACTTTGATGTTTAAATAGGAAGTGATCAAAGCCCCAAATGTTTTGATCAATTGACAAGAAGGCAATAAAATTTAATACCTTAAATGGAACCAGAAAAATGTTCCAAAAACTTGGCAAAATAGTGACATAAGGTAAAATTGTCAACCCAAAATTTTACGTCACAGGAACTTTTTAAAAAGGATTTTTGAGTTGACTAAATAGCTATTTGGAATGGAATTATTTTGGTTCCTTCTATTTAAAAGTTTCAAAAATGTTGAAACTTTTATATGGCTTTGGACATTATTGTCTGTGTCACCTAATAACATTTTTTTGGGTTTTATATTTGGTCAAACTATTTATTTTAAATCCTAAAAGTAAATGCCAGAAAAAAATAAAAGAGAAATGAAAAAAAAATAGAAAAACTTACCTGTCGCCACCCTCCTGGCCCAGCCCACCAGGAGGGCCTCCCCTTGTCGTCTTCCTCCTCCTGCCAGAAGGCAGGGGAGAAGGTGAGCACGGCAGCTCACCTCGCCACCTCCTGCTCGCGTGGAGTCTCCTCCTGCCTCCACCGCGCCAGCACGAGGCCGTTCCTCCCTTATCCCCTCCTCCCCCTGCTCTCTGCCTCTCCTCTCGCTCTCTGTCTCTCTCTCGCGCCGCCATTGCCGATCTGCTCAAGCTCGTCTCTAGCTCGTCTCCGGCCACCTCTCGCCACCCCGACCGTCTCGTTAGCTCCACCTCGGCAAGAAGCTCCTCACCGTCAACAAGCCCGAGCACCACAGCCCCTGCAGCCTCGCATCGACGTCTTCCTCCTTCTCCGGCAACCGGAAGCCGCCGCCGTCGATTCGGTCGGACCGTCGCCCCTTCTTCGCCGCCGATGCCAGAAATGGAATCACCGTGAGCCCTCGAGTCTTTCACCTCTTTCTCGCGCGCGAATGAACCTCCAGAGCTACCTCCCCGTCGAGCTCCACTTCCGGCCACCGCTAGAGCTCGTCGCCGGCTCTTTCTCCGGTGATTCCAGCCCCTCCTGCTACCCCTGCTCGATCGGCCGTTTCACCAGCGTCCCGTAGCCGCAAACCGCATGCCAAATAGGGCCCTGTAACCTCGGTTAGGCCATCTCCGGCGAGCCTCCGCCGCAGTTCTAGTCGCCGGCGACCACCCTCCGGTGGGCGTCAACGTGGCCGACCATTAACACGCTAATTAACCCCCCATAGACGCTGACAGAGGGCCCCACTAGTGAGTCAAACCTCACTTAGTGCGGGTCAGCGCGGGTTTAGTCTATGGGTCACTGACCAGTGGACCCCACTGGTCAGGTTGACCTGGACCCGGCTGGTTGACCTGCTGACGCAGGGATGACATCAGCCTGACGCAGTAATAGTTTCTGATTTAATTTAATTCTAGAAAATTGCTGAAACTTGTAAAAATCATAGAAATTAAAATATAACTCTGATGGAAATAATTTATATATGAAAAAGTATCAGAAAAATGCAAGGAATCCATTGGTGGCTTTTATACACATGTTTGGACATCTTAACCTTGCTGAATATGACAAATTCACAATAGGCTTATAAATGATATAATTGGATTTTAAAAATGACTTATATAGATCAAATAAACTTCTTTCAACCTATGATCACTTGCATTAGATGAAATCAGCATCATGATAACTTGCCTTGCTCATGCATCATTGTGAAGCATTTGCCGTGATTAATTTCTTTCGTTTGATCTGTCAATAGACCTTGCGAGATGTAGTTATCACCGGCATCAAAGAATAGCTGAGTTCTTCCGATCAACAGGCAAGCAAAACCCCTTTGAACATTCCAACAAAATCCTATTCTCTCGCTCTTGCTCTCATTTCTATGCATTAGGACAAAATGATTCAATTGATAGTTGTATTACGATAGCTGCACCTATTCCTTTGCATGACCTGATTTTGATCACGGTAAATAGCTAAACCAATGCAACCTAGCATACCTGGTAGATGCTTGAGCCATATGTGCTTTACCCTGTTACGCTTGCTATGCTTAGGTTGAGTTTGGTCCGAGCATCGGAATGATGTAATGGAATGATCATGTCCTATTGATGAGAGTTAAAGATGTGAAACTGTTCTGGTAAAGGTAGCGATGAGAGGCCATGTAGGAGTACATGGTGGGTTGTCTCATTACCGCCGCATTTAGGACCCGAGATCTTGTGTTGGTGTTCCAAGACTAGCTACTACCGCACATTGGGTTCCGGTAACTCGACCCCTCTCGGCCTATTAACTACTCTGTTCTCTGTCCAGAAGTCGCAGTAGTTCGAAACGTTCATAGGTTGTGGCACGGCCTGCTAAGTGGATGAACGGCCCAGTCGGGACCGGCTTGGGGCCCTGCTCACATCATTTGAGGCCATGTTGGAAACCTCGGCCGGACTTCCATTATGGGTTCCAACTCAGATAGGCGACTGTCTTGGTCGTGAGTCTTAGTAGGTTAACGTCCGTGGCCAACTCCCTCGCTGGGCATCCGCTTGAAGGTTGCTGAGGTGCTGGTTTTTATGTGCACTTGGCGATAAGTGGCGGAAGCATGTGTAACGAAGTACACCCCTGCAGGGTATCTATCTATTCGAATAGCCGCGTCCTCGGTTATGGACTGCTTGGATACTTAGCTGGTTCATAGATAACTATAATGGTTACTCTAAAATGGTCCACATAAGTGTGAGTGCTATGGATGGCTTTCTCGTAGGATGACGAGAGAGGATTCATGGTGGTGTATTGATGTGGTGGTTATGTCGACTCGTGTGCGCTCTCTCGTAAGGAGACGAGAGAGATAATAAAACTTTGTTGTAGAATAGGTTAGCCAAAGGTCAAAGCTGGCTTCTCTGCAATAAACCCCACGAATTCCGTTCATTGATACTTGATGCATATGTAGTTAGCACTGATGTAAGACTTGCTGAGTACCTTCGTACTCACTGTTGCTTATTCACATTTTTGCAGAATAGACGCCGCTCTCTCTACGTTATCTCTTGACGTTAACATCGATGGTTTAGTTTGGGAACCCAGACAGTGATCTGGCTCCTATGGTAGGGTCATTGTAGCTTTTAGGCTCTTCTAGCCGCTTTTAGTAGATGTTTGTACCCAGACATGTAACTTCCGCTTGATGCTTGTATGCTCTGAATGTTGGGTCATGTGACCCCTTTGGTTTGTAACATTAAACTATGTTGGCTCTTCGGAGTCTATTAAATAAATGACGTGTTGTAGAGTTATCTTGTGATGCCATGTTGTATCTACACATATCGTGCATATTGTGTGTATGTTTGCAATGCATTGGTATGTGTGGGATTCGACACCTAGTTGTGTGCCTTGAGTAGTACTCCATACCGGGAAATGCCTCTTTGTGCTTCCACCGAGCCTTGTTAGCTTTCTACTGCTCCGGACACATTGATTGACCGGCATGTATCCTTCTTGGTTGCTGTGTCTGTCCCCACGGGGAAATGTCACGCGGTGTAATGGAGTCCCTGTAGCCTGCTACGACTCATCTACACTCGCTGATGACCGACACCTGCCTTGCTGGGTTATGTATGCCTGTCCCTGTACGGATGTGCCACTTGGGTTCATAACTAGCCATGTCGACCCAGGTTCTTTGACATATGATTGCTGGCAACATAGTCATATACGTGAGCCAAAAGACGCAAACGGTCCCGGCCAAGGTAAGGTGGCAACCGGGGTGATTACCGTGCGTGAGGCCACAAAGTGATATGATGTGTACATGTTGGAGTTGTATGGCTTAGGATCGGGGTCCCGACAACTCAGCAAATATAGCTATGTTGCCCGACAACGACAGGAGAAAACATTCTTGGTAGCCCACAAGTATATGGGATCACGATAGTTTTCGGGGTAGACTATTCAACCCAAATTTATAGATTTGACACAAGGGGAGCCAAATAATATTTGCAGGTATTAGCAGCTGATTTGTCAATTCAACCACACTTGGAGATTTAGTATATGCAACACAATGATCAGTAGCATAGTAATATGATAGTTTTGATAGGAGTGGTAATAGTAGCAGCACTAATGGTAAGAGTGATAGCAGTTTTGTCGCAGTTGTAACAATAGTAGCAACATCATTAACTTAGCAAGCACAATATGTGGAAAACTCGTATGCAGTGGATCGTTGATATTGCTGGATAATATCCAACATATAACAGTCACAACATAGGGTGACACAGAACTAGCTCCCATTCATTGATATAATGTAGGTAAGTATTCCGTAAATAGTCATAATGCTTATGGAAAATAACTTGCATAACATCTTTTGTCCTACTCTCCCATGGCAGCGGGGTCCATAAGGAAACTAAGGGATATTAAGGCCTCCTTTTAATAGAGAACCGAAACAAAGCATTAATACATAGTGAATACATGAACCCCTCGTACTACGGTACTCACCAGAAGGAATCCCAATTATTGTCACTTTGGGGTATGCGGATCCTAGCACGTAGTAGGTCCATATAACTTGCAAGACTGGGTCAGGAACATAGATATAATGGTGAAAACATAAACGGTTCAGATCTGAAATCATGGCACTCGGGCCCTAGTGACATGCATTAAGCATACCAAAGTCATAGCAACATCAATCTCTAAACATAGTGGATACTAGGGATCAAGCCCTAACAAAACTAACTCGATTACATGATTAATCTCATCCATCTCTTCACCGACCAGCAAGCGTACGAAGGGATTATTCACTCCCAGTGGAGAGAATCATGGAATTGGAGATGAAGGAGGGTTGGTGATGACGAAGACCAAAGATTCCCTCTCCAAAGCACCAAACGGACTCCAGATTAGGCCTCTCGATGAAGAACAAGAGGTCGCGGCAGCTCCGTATCGTGAAATGTGATGAAACTTTGTCTCTCATTTTTCTCCAAAAATAGGATTTTATAGCGCTGGAATTAGGGTGAGCGGAGCCTCGTGGGCCCCACTAGACACCAGACCGTGCCACGGGAGATTAGCGCACCCTCGTGCCTAGTGGGCGGTTTGGGCTTCCCCTATGGTGGGCCTTGGTTCTAGTATTTTTCATTTATTCTAGAAAAACCTCCAAAAAGTTTTGTTCCATTCCGAGAACTTTTATTTATGCACAATAACAACACCATGGTAGTTCTACTAAAAACAGCACCAGTCCGGGTTAGTTTCATTCAAATAATGCAAATTAGAGTCCAAAACAAGAGCAAAAGCATTAGGAAAAGTAGATACGATGGAGACATATCACGAGGTAGCCTTTCCCCCTGCCTCGCTGAGCGCCCTAGCGCACTATTGAGCCGCCGTTGTAGCCGCTTGGCAACACGTCAGCGTTCGAGTCTGCCCTGCCATGGCAGCACTGCCAAGCCGGCGCAGCCAGCCAGCTCACCCCTCGAACAGCGGCGAGCCCCATCCGCTAGCCCGTGGGGCCAGCCAGCCATCGCCATGTCGCCCCCGAGCTGCAGAGCAGCCGCGTCGGTGATCTTATCCTCGGGAGTTGCGGAACCACCATCGCTCACCTATATAAGCATGTCCCGAGCCTTAACGCACTCCATTCCACTCACTTGACCCATCGTGAAATCCATAGAAGCCAATTGATGACAATCCCTATGTACTAATGGTTGCCTTCAGTTATATTCGAAGGATTTGTCCATAGGAACTTCTTGAAGTCCATCTATTGGTTTCAAGTAGTTTATATGATGACCAAGGTGGTATTCAATATATTATCCAAAGAATGGTCATAAAGACACAAGGTTGATAGAGACTAAGTCAAAGAGTAAATCAAGTTGATCAACACACAAAATGTACAAGATGTACCGAGAGGGTTGAAGTAATCCCATGGTATGGTAAGCATTGTCCATTACACTTTTGTGTACTAATCCATGGTCTTCATGAGAATTCTGTGTGGGGTTAGGTGTGTTCCCATGGGCTTGCGTCAAGAGGAAGATCTCATTCAACCCATGAAGGATGACATCAAGTGGTGATCGTCATCAAGATTGCGGTGTGCAAGTTCAAGTGGAGCATCACAAAGATATCATGCTTGAAGCTTGCCATCCATTGTGGTGGCAATTAACTTGTGAAGATGTGTTGAAGAGTGGCTCACCATAGTGAGTATGGGGGAGCTATTTGTTGGGGATCGTAGTAATTTCAAAAATTTCCCTACGCCATACAAAGATCTATCTATGGAGAAACCAGCAACGAGAGAGGTTGTAGAGCATCTTCATACCTTTGAAGATCGCTAAGCGGAAGTGTTAATATGAACGCGGTTGAGGGAGTCGTACTTGCAGCGATTCAGATCACGATGGATTCCAATCTATGCACCAAACGATGGTGCCTCCGCGTTCAACACACATACAACCCGGTGACGTATCCTCCTTCTTGATCCAGCAAGGAGAGAGGAGAAGTTGAGGGAGAGCTCCGGCAGCACGATGGCATGGTGACGGTGGAGCTATGCGGTTCTCCGGCAGGGCTTCGCCAAGCGCCGCGGAGGAGGAAGAAGAGAGATAGGCCTGCGTCTTGGGAGAGATCAACTTGTGTTCCCAAAAGGCCAAAACATCAAGTATATATAGGAGGAGGGATAGGGAGGGCTTCCTTGGCCCCTCCTCCAAGGAGGAGGGGTTCGGCCGAAGCTAGGGAGGAGTCCTCCTCCCATAAGGGAGGTGGACTCCCTTGGAAGGACTCTTTTTTCCTTTCCTTTTAAGCCTTTTTGCCTTATCCCTTTATCCCTATGCGCATGGGCCTTTAAGGAAAGCATTGGCCAGCCCAATAAGGGCTGGTCCACCTCCTCTAACAGCCCATGAGCTCCTTTGGTCGTCACACCCCTCCCCGGGGCCCTCCCGGCACTCCCAGTACACTACCGATGAGCGAGAAACTTTTCTGGTGACCAAAACAGGACTTCCTATATATCAATCTTTACCTCTGGACCATTCCAGAGCTCCTCGTGACGGTCTGGATCTCATATGGGACTCCAAACAACCTTCGGTAACCACATACTATTCCCTTTACAACTCTAGCATCATCGTACCTTAAGTGTGTAGACCCTACGGGTTCAGGAGACATGCAGACATGACCGAGACATCTCTTCGGCCAATAACCAACAACGGGGTCTGGATATTGCTACCTCTTGAGCTTGCGTTGGTTTTTCCCTTGAAAAGGAAAGGGTGATGCAGCACAGTAGCAGTAAGTATTTCTCTCAGTTTGAGAACCAAGGTATCAATCCAGTAGGAGTATCAAGACAAGTCACCAATGTACCTACGCAAAAACAAACAAACTTGCACCCAACGCTATAAAGGGGTTGTCAATCCTTTCACGATGAATTGCAAGGTGAGATTTAAGGTGGAAAGTGCAACAAAGTAAAAGTGTAGAGCTGAAAATATGATGTGAAATAGACCCGGTGGCCATAGTGTTCACTAGAGGCTTCTCTCATGATAGCAAGTATTACGGTGGGTGAATGAATTACTGTCGAGCAATTGATAGAACCGCGCAAAGTCATGATGATATCTAAGGCAATGATCATACATATAGGCATCACGTCCGAGACAAGTAGACCGATACTATCTGCATCTACTACTATTACTCCACACATCGACCGCTATCCAGCATGCATCTAGTGTATTGAGTTCATAACAAACAGAGTCACACCTTAAGCAAGATGACATGATGTAGAGGGATAAATCCATGCAATAGATATAAACCCCATCTTTTTACCCTTGATGGAAGCAACACAATGCGTGCCTCGCTACCCCTTCTGTCACTGGGTGAGGACACCGCACGGTATGAACCCAAAACCAAGAACTTCTCCCATTGCAAGAATTATAGATCAAGTTGGCCAAACGAAACCCACAACTCGAAGAGAATTACAAGGATACGAAATCATGCATATAAGAGATCAGAGGAGACTCAAATAAAATTCATAGATAATCTGATCATAAATCCACAATTCATCGGATCTCGACAAACACACCGCAAAAGAAGATTACATCGGATAGATCTCCATGAAGATCATGGAGAACTTTGTATTGAAGATCCAAGAGAGAGAAGAATCCATCTAGCTACTAGCTATGTACCCGAAGGTGTGTGGTGAACTACTCATGCATCATCGGAGAGGCAATGGTGTTGATGAAGAAACCCTCCGTGTCCGAATCCCCCCTCTGACAGGGCACCAGAACGTGCCCCACATGGGATCTTACAGAGACAGAAGCTTGCGGCGGCAAAAAAGTATTTTCGTGGCTCTCTCTGGTGGTTTTGGATTTTTGGAGAATTTATAGGCCGAAGAAGTAGGGCAAAGGAGCCATGGGGGCCCACAAGCCTGCTAGGCCCCCCCAGGCCTCGGCTAGGGGGCTTGTGACCTCCCCCGAGGTCCTTTGCCTTGGTTCTCAAGTCCCCTGCGTATCTTTTGTTATGGAAAAAATCATTTCGCGGGTTTTATTCCGTTTGGACTCCGTATAATATTCTTCTCTGAAAAGGTTAAAAACACGGAAAAAACAGAAACTGGCACTTGGCACTGAGTTAATAGGTTAGTCCCAAAAAAGATATAAAATAGCATATTCATGCATACAAAACATCCAAAGTTGACAAGATAATAGCATGGAACCATCAAAAATTATAGATACGTTGGAGACGTATCAAGCATCCCCAAGCTTAACTCCTGCTCGTCCGCGAGTAGGGAAGTGATAAAGACTGAATTTTTGATGTGGAATGCTACCTAACATATTTACCTTTGTAACTTCTTTCTTGTGGCATGAATGTTCAAATCCGTAAGATTCAAAACAATAGTTTACTATTGACATGAAAAAAATAATACTTCAAGCATACCAGCAAAGTGATCATGAACTTTTGAAGTAACAAGGCGAAAGAAAGTTATCCCTACAAAATCGTATAGTCTGGCTATGCTCCATCATCCCCACACAATGAATTTAAATCATGCAAAACCCCGGTATTGGCCAAGTAATTGTTTTCGCACTCTTACTTTCTCAAACCTTTTCAACTCTCACGCGATACATGAGCGTGAGCCATGGATATAGCACTATAGGTGGAATAGAGTGTGGTGGAGGTTGTGAGGCAAAAAGGAGGAGCTGGTCACATCGACTCGGTGTATCAACGGGCTATGGAGATGCCCATCAATAGATATCAATGTGAATGAGTAGGGATTACCATGCAACGGATGCACTTAGAGCTATAAGTGTGTGAAAGCTCAAAAGGAGACTAGTGGGTGTGCATCCAACTTGCTTGCTCACGAAGAACTAGGGCAATTTTGAGGAAGCCGATCATTGGAATATACAAGCCAAGTTATATAATGAAAATTCCCACTAGTATATGGAAGTATCAAAACAAGAGACTCTCTATCATGAAGAACATGGTGCTATTTTGAAGCACAAGTGTGGAAAAAGATAGTAGCATTGTCCCTTCTCTTTTTCTCTCTTTTTTTTGTTTGGGCTCTTTGGCCTCTTTCCATTTTTTTGGTGGGCATCTTTGGCCTCTTTTTTTTATTACCTCACATGGGACAATGCTCTAATAATGATGATCGTCACACTTTTATTTACTCAGAACTCAATACTTAGAACAATGATGACTCTATAGAAATGCCTCCGGCAGTGTACCGGGATGTGCAACGATCTAGCTTAGCGTATGACGTTGAAACATCTCGCTAGCTATCTTACGATCATGCAATGGCAATATGAAAGTGACGGCACAAGTCATGAGACGGAACGGTGGGAGTTACATGGCAATATATCTCGGAATGGCTATGAAAATGCCATAATAGGTAGGTATGGTGGCTGTTTTGAGAAAGTTATATGGTGTGTTTGTGCACCGGCGAAAGTTGCGCGGCACTAGAGAGGCTAGCAATGGTGGAAGGTGAAAGTGCATCTATACCATGGACTCACATTAGTCATGAAGAACTCATATACTTATTGCAAAAGTTTTATTAGTAATCGAAACAAAGTGCTAAACGTATACTCCTAGGGGAAGGGTTGGTAGGTGTTAACCATCGCGCGATCCCGACCGCGACACAAAGGATGACAATCAATAAATCAATTATGCTCCGACTTCCTAACATAGCGGTTCACCATACGTGCATGCTACGGGAATCACTAACTTTAACACAAGTATTTCTAGATTCACAACACCCTACTAACATAACTCTAATATTACCAAATCCATATCTCAAAACTTAATTGTTAGGAATCAAACTTCTCTTACTAATCACTGCACTTCAATATGGAAGTTTTTATTATATCCTCTTTGGATGTCTATCATCTTTAGGATTGCTTTCATAGCACAAGCCAATTACCAAGTTACTGAGAGAGAGCACTCTCAAAAAGATATAAGTGAAGATCGAGAGTTTTTATTTCTACAAAATATGACACCGTCGTGCTCTAAAAAGATCTAAGTGAAGCACTAGAGCAAAGTTATCTAGCTCAAAAGATATAAGTGAAGCACATGCGAGCTAAATTGCCTAACTCAAAAGATATAAGCGAAGCTAAATGAGTATTCTAGCAAATTCACGACGAGTGCATGTCCCTCTCAAAAAGGTGTGCAGCAAGGATGATTGCGACAAAACAAAATGAAAAGACTCCTATAATACATGACGCTCCAAGCAAAACACATATCATGCGGTGAATAAAAATATAGCTCCAAGTAACGTTACCGATGGATTGAAGACGAAAGAGGGGATGCCTTCCCGGGGCATCCCCAAGCTTAGGCTTTTTGGTGTCCTTGAATTTGGCTTGGTATGCCTTGGGCATCCCCAAGCTTAAGCTCTTTCCTCTCTTTATCCCATTGTCCATGAGAACATCACCCAAAACTTGAAAACTTCACAACACAAAACTTAAACAGAAACTCGTGATACCATTAGCATCAGAAAACAAACTACCAACTCTTTAGGTACTATAGTAAACTTGATTTCTATTTAGATTGATGTTAGATTACTGTATTTTCACTTTTCCCTGGCTAGTACCCCCCCCCCCCCCCCCGATACTATCCATAGTTTCATCAAAATAAGCAATCAACACAACAAAAACAGAATCTGTCAAAAACAGACCAGTATGTAGCAATCTGTATACTTCGTATACTTCTGATATCCCAAAAATTCTGAAAATTTATGACAATTAGGTCAATTATCATATCAACCAGAAGCAAAAAGAATCAACTCAAAAGCTCTTTTTGGAGAGGAATTAAAAATAATTTTGTAAGCACAAAGTTTTTGTCTTTTCAGCATGATCAAATAACCATCACCAAAACTGATCATAAAGGTTCTACTTGGCACAAACACTAAAAGAAACATAAAAACACAATCATAACAGAATTATGATGGTGTGGACACAACAAAACATAAAGTAAAAAAGCAAAAATAAATTTATTCATTGGGTTGCCTCCCAACAAGCGCTTTTCTTTAAAGCCTTTTAGCTAGGCATTGATAATTCAATGATGCTCTCACAAAATACAAGAATTGAAGCACAACGAGAGCATCATAAAGCATGTTAAAATCACATCTAAGTCTAAAATACTTCCTATGCATTTTATAGGAAAACAAATTATCAAGACAAGCAATAACTACCATATGCAAGGAAGAAGAAAGAGACAATATCAATCTCAACATGACGAGAGGTAATTTAGTGACATGAAAGTTTCTACCACAATATTTTCCTCTCTCATAACAATTACATGTGGGATCATATTCAAATTCAACAATATAGCTATCACATAGGATATTCTTTTCATGATCCAGATGGATGCAAAGTTGACGCTCTTCAAAAATAGTGGGATTATCATCAACTAAAGTCATGACTTCTCCAATCCCACTTTCAATATTATTGCAAATATCATAATCATCATGAGGCTTAAACAAATTTTCAAGATCATAAGAAAAATCATTACCCCAATCATGATCATTGCAACAAGTAGTGGACATAGCAAAACTAGCATCCCCAAGCTTAGGGTTTTGCATATTTTTAGCATGATTGACATTAATAGAATTCATAGTGAAACCATTGAAATCATGCTTTTCATTCAAGGATCCTTCGTGAATCACTTCATAAATTTCTTCATCACAATTTTCAGATTCACACATCTCAAGCAAAACTTCATAAAGATAATCTAGTGCAAAAAACTCGCTAGCAATTGGTTGAACATAATTGGATCTCTTAAAGAGATTAGCAAGTGGATGAGGATCCATATCAATAGATTTTTAGCAAGCGAAGATGCAAGCATATTGAAGGCACATAGCACACAGGCAAAGGAAAGGCAAACGAAAAAGGCAAATATTTTTGTAAATTTTGTTTTTTCACAAGTGGGGGAGAGGAAAATGAGAGGCAAAAGGAAAATAATGTAAATGCGAGAGATGAGTTTGCGATGGTTACTTGGATAAGCTTCACTTTGAATAC
Source organism: Hordeum vulgare subsp. vulgare (assembly GCF_904849725.1). Classification (NCBI taxonomy): domain Eukaryota; kingdom Viridiplantae; phylum Streptophyta; class Magnoliopsida; order Poales; family Poaceae; genus Hordeum; species Hordeum vulgare. The sequence continues at coordinate 83,445,680 of NC_058524.1, forward strand.
TCCCCGGCAACGGCGCCAGAAATTCTTCTTGCTACCTCTTGAGCTTGCGTTGGTTTTTCCCTTGAAAAGGAAAGGGTGATGCAGCACAGTAGCAGTAAGTATTTCCCTTAGTTTGAGAACCAAGGTATCAATCCAGTAGGAGTATCCAGACAAGTCACCAATGTACCTGCGCAAAAACAAACAAACTTGCACCCAATGCTATAAAGGGGTTGTCAATCCCTTCACGATGAATTGCAAGGTGAGATCTGAAGGTGGAAAGTGCAACAAAGTAAAAGTGTAGAGCTGAAAATATGATGTGAAGTAGACCCGGGGGCCATAGTGTTCACTAGAGGCTTCTCTCATGATAGCAAGTATTACGGTGGGTGAACGAATTACTGTCGAGCAATTGATAGAAATGTGCAAAGTCATGATGATATCTAAGGCAATGATCATACATATAGGCATCATGTACGAGACAAGTAGACCGATACTGTCTGCATCTACTACTATTACTCCACACATCGACCACTATCCAGCATGCATCTAGTGTATTGAGTTCATAACAAACAGAGTAACGCCTTAAGGAAGATGACATGATGTAGAGGGATAAATTCATGCAATAGATATAAACCCCATCCTTTTACCCTTGATTGGAACAACAAGATGCGTGCCTCCCTACCCCTTCTGTCATTGGGTGAGGACACCGCGTGGTATGAACCCAAAACCAAGCACTTCTCCCATTGCAAGAATTATAGATCAAGTTGGCCAAACGAAACCCACAACTCGAAGAGAATTACAAGGATATGAAATCATGCATATAAGAGATCAGAGGAGACTCAAATAATATTCATAGATAATCTGATCATAAATCCACAATTCATCGGATCTCGACAAACACACCGCAAAAGAAGAATACATCAGATAGATCTCCATGAAAATCATGGAGAACTTTGTATTGAAGATCCAAGAGAGAAAAGAAGCCATTTAGCTACTAGCTATGGACCCGAAGGTCTATGGTGAACTACTCACGCATCATCGGAGAGGCAATGGTGTTGATGAAGAAGCCCTCCGTGTCCGAATCCCCATTCCGACAGGGCAGCAGAACGTGCCCCAGATGGGATCTTGCGGAGACAGAAGCTTGCGACGGCGGAAGAAGTAGGGCAAAGGAGCCACAGGGGGGCCCACAAGCCTGCTAGGCGCCCCCCCCCCCCAGGCTGCGGCTAGGGGGCTTGTGACCTCCCCTGAGGTCCTTTGCCTTGGTTCTCAAGTCCCCTGCGTATCTTCTGTTATGGAAAAAATCATTCCGCAAGTTTTATTCCGTTTGGACTCCGTTTAATATTCTTCTCTGAAAAAGGTCAAAAACACGGAAAAAAAAAGAAATTGTCACTTGGCACTGAGTTAATAGGTTAGTCCCAAAAAAGATATAAAATAGCATATTCATGCATACAAAACATCCAAAGTTGATAAGATAATAGCATGGAACCAAAAAAAATTATAGATACGTTGGAGACGTATCAGATATCCATGTCGGTTCCCAGATGTTCCACGATGATCTCATCGGATGAACCACGACGTCACGGATTGAATCAATCCCGTATGCAATTCCCTTTGTCTATCGGTATGATACTTGCCCGAGATTCGATCGTCGGTATCCCCATGCCTTTTTCAATCTCGTTACTGGCAAGTCTCTTTACTCGTTCCGTAACACATCATCCCATGGCTAACTCCTTAGTCACACTGAGCTCAATATGATGATGGATTACCGAGTGGGCCCATATATACCTCTCTGTCACACGGAGTGATAAATCCCAGTCTCAATTCATACAACCCAACTAACACTTTCAGAGATACCTGTACTGCACCTTTATAATCACCCAGTTACGTTGTGACGTTTGATACACCCAAAGCACTCCCACGGTATCCGGGAGTTGCACAATCTCATGGTCTAAGGAAATGATACTTGACATTAGAAAAGCTTTAGCGGACGAACAACACGATCTAGTGCTATGCTTAGGATTGGGCCTTGTCCATCACATCATTCCCCAATGATGTGATCCCGTTATCAATGACATCCAAATGTCCATGATCAGGAAACCATGATCATCTATTGATCAATGAGCTAGCCAACTAGAGGCTCACTAGGGACACATTGTGATCTATATATTCACACATGTATTACTCCGGTTAATACAATTATAGCATGAATAATAGATAATTATCATGAACCAGGAAATATAATAATAACCACTTTATTATTGCCTCTAGGGAATATTTCCAACAGTCTCCCACTTGCACTAGAGTCAATAATCTAGTTCACATCACTATGTGATTGCAATGAATCTAATACCCATATAGTTCTGAGGTTTGATCATGTCTTGCTTGTGAGAGAGGTTTATTAGTCTACGGGTCTGAACCTTTCAGATTCGTGTGTGCTATACAAATCTCTATGTCATCGTATAGATGCTTCTACCATGCACCATTTTGGACCATTCGAAACCACTGCTCCACTATACGAATCCGGTTTACTACTTAGAGTCATCCGGATTAGTGACAAGTCTTGCATCGACGTAACCCTTTATGACAAACCTTTTAATCACCTCCATAATCAGAAATTTTATAGTGCTCTCACTGACTTCTTTGGAAATACAAGTTTCTTATAAACCATGTATAAATCCAAAAACTTTGATCATCTCATCAAAGTGTATATTCCAACTCCGAGATGCTTGCTCCAGTCCATAGAAGGATCGCTGGAGCTTTGTATACTTGTTAGCATCCTTTAGGATCGACAAAACCTTCTGGTTGTATCATATACAACCTTTCCTCAAGGAAACCATCGATAAAACAATATTTTGACATCCTATCTGCAAGATTTCATAAATGATGCAGCAACTGCTAACATAATTTCAACAGACTTTCAGCATCGCTACGAGTGAGAAAGTCTTCATCGTAGTCAACTCTTTGAACTTTGTCGGAGACATCTTCACGACAACTCGAGCTTACTTAATAGTGACATTTCACCATTATCATATGTCTTCCTTTTAAAGATCCATCAGTATTTAATAGTCTTACGACCATAAAGTAGTTCTTCCAAAATCCATACTTTGTTTTCATACATGGATCCTCTCTCAGATTTCATGGCCTCCAGCCATTTGTCAGAATCCGGGCCCACCATCGCTTCTCCATAGCTCGTAGGTTCATTGTTGTCCATCAACATGACCTTCAACATAGGATTACCGTACCACTCTGGAGTAGTATGCGTCCTTGTCGACCTACGAGGTTTGTAGCAACTTGATCTGAAGTTTCATGATCACTATCATTAGCTTCCAGTTCAATTGGTGTAGGTGCCACAAGAACAACTTCTTGCGTCGTGCTACACACACTCGTTGAAGTGATGGTTCAATAAACTCATCAAGTTTCCACCATCCTCCCACTCAATTCTTTCGAGAGAAACTTTTCCTCGAGAAAGGACTCGTTTCTATAAACAAACACTTTGCTTCCGGATCTGAGATAGGAGGTATACCCAACTGTTCTGGGTGTCCTATCAAGATGCATTTATCCACTTTGGGTTTGAGCTTATTCGGCAGAAACTCTTTCACATAAGCATCGCAGCACAAACTTTTAAGAAATGACAGCTTAGGTTTCTCTAAACCATAATTCATGTGGTGTCATCTCAACGGAATTACGTGGTGCCCTATTTAAAGTGAATGCGGTTGTCTCTAATGCTTAACCCATAAACAATAGTGGCAATTTGATAAGAGACATTATAGTATGCACCATATCTAATAGGGCATGACTATGACATATGGACACACCATCAGACTATGGTGTTCCGGGTGGCATGAGTTGTGAAACAATTTTCACGTGATACAATTTTCACATTGTCTTAAATGTTTACCGAACTCGTAACTCAGATATATATGTTTACCTCCATGATCATATCATAGACATATTATCCTCTTGTCACGATGATCTTCAACTTCACTGCAAAATTACTTGAACCTTTCAATAATTTAGATTTGTGTTTCATCAAGTAAATACACTAGTATCTACTCAAATAACCTGTAAAGTAAGAACATAATGATAACCACTCCGTGCCTCAGTACTCATTGGATTGTACACATCAAAATGTATTACTTCCAACAAGTTACTTTCTTGTTCCATCTCACAGGAAAACGAGGTCTTCAGTCATCTTGCCCATGTGGTATGATTTGCATGTCTCAAGTGATTCAAAAATCAAGTGAGTCCAAACGATCCATCCGCATGGAGTTTCTTCCTGTGTTTATACCAACACGCATGGTTTGCATGTCTCAAACGTTTCAAAAATGAGTGAGTACAAAGATCCATCAGCATGGAGTTTCTTCATCATTTTATACCAATATGACTCAAGCAGCAGTGCCACAAGTAAGTGGTGCTACCATTACTACTTTGTATCTTTTGGCAACAATATTATGAACATGTGTAACACTACGATCGAGATTCAATAAACCGTTCATTTTAGGTGCAAGAGCATTGAAGGTATTATTCAAGTAAACAGAATAACCATTATTCTTTTAAATGAATAATCGTATTGCAATAAACATTATCCAATCATGTTTATGCTCAACGCAAACACCAAATAACAATTATTTAGGTTTAACACCAATCCCAATGGTAGAGGGACCGTGCGATGTTTGATCACATCAACCTTGGAAATATTTCCAACACACATCGTCACCTTGCTTTTAGCTAGTCTTCGTTTATTCAGCAGCTTTTATTTTGAGTTACTAACACTTAGCAATTGAACCGGTATCCAATACCCTGGCGTTACTAGGAGTACTAGTAAAGTACACATCAATATCATGTATATCTAATATACTTTTGTCGACTTTGCCAGCCTTCTTATCTACCAAGTATCTAGGGTAGTTCAGTGACGGTACCCCTCATTACAGGAGCACTTAGTCTCGGGTTTGGGTTCAACCTTGGGTCTCTTCACTAGAGCAGCAACTGATTTTCCGTCTCATGAAGTATCCCTTCTTGCCCTTTGCCCTTCTTTGAAACTAGCGGTTTTACTAACCATCAACAATTGATGCTCCCTTTTGATATCTACTTTCACGGTGTAAAACATCGCGAATAGCTCAAGGATCATCATATCTATCCTTGATATGTTTATAGTTCATCACGAAGCTCTAGCAGCTTGGTGGCAGTGACTCTGGAGAATTATCACGGTCTCATCTGGAAGATCAACTCCAACTTGATTCAAGCTACTGTAGTACTCAGACAATCTGAGCACATGCTCAACGATTGAGCTTTTCTCCTTTACTTTGTAGACAAAGAATCTTTTCGGAGGTCTCATACCTCTCAACAAGGACACGAGCGTGAAATCCCAACTTCATCTCTTGGAACATCTCCTATGTCCCACGACATTCGAAACGTCTTTAGCGCCTCAATTCTAAGCCGTTTAAGCAATATGCGTTGAACTATCATGTAGTTATCAAAAACGTGTATGTCAGATGTTCGCAACAACCACAGACCACGCTTGAGGTTCAATACACCGAGTGGTGCATTAAGGACATAAGCCTTCTGCGCAGCAATGAGTACAATCCTAAGTTAACGGACCCAGTCCGCATAATTGCTACTTCTATCTTTCAACTAAGTTTTCTCTAGGAACATATCAAATACCGTAGAGCTATAGCGCAAGTTACAACATAATTTGCAATGAACGATTTGACTATGTTCATGATAATGAAGTTCATCTAATGAACTCACACTTAGATGGACATCCTTCTCGTCATCCAAGTGACACGTGATCCACGTCGACTAGCCCGTGTTTGATCATCACGTGAGACGAACTAGTCATCGATGGTGAGCATCTCCATGCTGATCGTTGATACGGCTCAAACGTATTGACTTTTCCAAACACTTTTGCTATTGTTTTGGTCTCATTCTTGCATGATTTGAATGAAACTAACTCGGACTGACGCTGTTTTCAGTAGAGTTGTCTGTATGGTTTTCTTGCGTGCAGGAAAATGGATATTTAGATGTCCTAGAGAATTCCGAGAAAAAATAGAGAAAATCCACGCACCGGGAGGGATCATGGGCCAGAGGGGAGCCACAGGGCCCCCAGGCGACCTGCTGGCGCGGCCTGCCCCCTGGCCGCGCCGAGAGGCCGCCTGGGTGGGGGCCACCCCCTCTGGTGCCCTACTTTGGCTCCTATTTTTACCCGTGACGAGGAAATTCTAGAACAGAAGTCGTTTTGCAAGTTCTCGATGCGGAGCCGCCGCCACCCTCGGTTCTTCTTCAAGAGAGCTAATCTGGAGGCTGTTTTGGCCTCCAGAGAGGGGAAATCGTCACCATCGTCATCACCATCACCACTCCATCATCCTTCCATGGCTTCTCCCATCATGTGTGAGTAATTCCCTGCTGTAGGTGAAGGGGATGGGAGAGATTGGATGAGTTAGATCATGTAATAGTTCGTCAGATTGTTGGGGGCATGTTGTATATCATCTACTATGGTGTTTATCATCTTTCCTACTACTTGTTACTCTTAATGCTTGTCACTTTGGGCCCGAGTGCCATGATTTCATATCTGAATACTTTATGTTTTCATGAATATATTTGTGTTCTAGATCCTACCCATGAGTAGTATGCACCTATTATAGTGCGGAACAGGCGATCCCAATGGTGACAACTTGGGACACCAAAGGGGATGGGATATAGTTTGAGGATTCCATGTATCCATTGGTTGTTAATGCTTTGTTCCGTTGCTCTTTGATAGGAGCACCTTAATATCCATAAGTTCCATTTGTCCCTGTTGATAGCAGGATGGTAGGACAAAAGATGTTGTGCAAGTTCTTATTGCAAGCACGCACGACTACCTCGGGATACAAGCCTAATGTTTTATATATGCCTAGATGATCATTACTTTTCTGTATGCCTTGCCCCAAGTTAAATACATGATATATCTCATCCATGACCAACCATCCATCTCCTTAGCCTACAGTGTTTTAATCCTGCTGGTCACAAGTAGCTTTACTTTCGCTGTTTTACTTTCGTTGCTTTGCCACTATTATTTCTGTTGCCACCATCACTTCCATATCACCGTTGCTACTAATATTTCGTTGTCAAGCAAGTATCTTTCAGGTGTGGTTGAATTGACAACTCAACTGTTAAAGCTTATAAATATTATTTGGCTCCCCTTGTGTCGAATCAATAAATTGGGTTAACTTACCCGCGAAGACTGTTGTGATCCCCTACACTTGTGGGTTATCAAGACCTTTTTCTGGCGCCGATGCCGGGGAGCATAGCTTTATTTACATGTCTACCTGGAGTTATTTTTTCTTGCTGCGATTTATTCACTATGGGTAAGAAAAGAGACCCCAAGGTTCCAATTTTACCATCCACTACGAGAAAAGGTACTGTTCTCAGCACTAGCGCTACGCTTGATTCACCTTCCGTTATAAGTAAGTTTGTTTCACCACCACCACATGTTGCTTCTACCGAGTCTGTTACTATCCTGATACTGTTGATGATGCTTCCACTACTATTTATGAGCCTGGTTTACTTAGTTATTTTATTGAGTCTCATATTGCTAAGGCTGCTAAGCAGTGTGGAATTGAACTTCCTGTTACACGCTACCGCATTGGTAGATCTTTTGGTTACCCAGACTTGAGTGGTCTCAAGGAAAGAATTCTTGATGATGATTATATTGAACTTGATGATGATTTATCCAGGGAACTTACAGAGTGTGCTGACTCTGACCCTGCTTCTGTTAAGAAGCTGCTTGAAAAACATTCCATGAAGAACAAGTTCATCCCTGATCCTAAGTTTGCTTCATCTCCTATTTGCATTGAGGATGCTGATTTTGATTTCTCTGTTGATCTTTCACTTATATCCACAGTTGAAGCTGAACCTTTTTATGGTAGAGAAGATGACGATGCTATTGCACACCTTACCAAACTCACTGAGTTGGGTGGCTTATTCACTACAGAGGACAAGAAGAGAAATTATTTTGTTACTAAGCTACTTCCTTTCTCTTTGAAGGAAGATGCTAAAGCATGGTATGATGCACTACCATGTGGTTCCATTAAGAGTCCTGAAGATTTAGCTCAATCTTTTGTTGCTAAATATTTTCCTCCTCATAAGCAACATGCTGCTTTAGAAAGAATTTGTAACTTTAGACAGTTGCAGGATGAGCACCTCCCTAAAGCTTGGGGGAGGTATTGCACTTTGATTAAGGCTAGACCGGTACATGGAATTCCTAAGAATGAATTGCTTGATATATTTTATGTTGGTCTAACTGGTGAATCTAGAACCTATCTTGATAGTTGTGCTGGTTGTGTTTTCAGGGAAAGAATACCGGACGATGTCGAAGAATTAATGGGCAAGATAGCTAAGAATCATGATGATTGGTCCATTCCTAAACCACCTCCACCACCCAAGAAGAGAGGTATGCTTTTCTTGAGCCCAGAAGTTATGCAAGAAGCCAAGAAGTCTATGAAAGAGAGAGGTATTAAAACTGAAGATGTGAAGAATATACCTCCTATTGAGCAATTATGTGAGCCTACAACTCACCCACCTATGGTAGAGGTACACTCTCTTTTAGAATTCAATGCAAGTGACGTCCCTCATGGTAAGCCTCCTGATCAATGTTTAGATGAGCTTGATAGTTTCATTGTCAAGCAAAATCACTTTAATGAGCGGATTCAAAGCCAATTGCATGATAATTCCCTTGCTATCAAAAGTTCGCTTGATGTTTTAAGTAGAACTATTAACGATGTTAAAGGTCTTGTTAAGCATTTTCATATGGTTCAAACTCAGCTTAACCAAATTTCTAATGTACAAAAAGATTTTCTTGCTAACAATGCCAAACATGTTGATACGCAGGCATATGGCATAAAGACCCGAGGAGGTACACATACTCAGGATCCCCTCTATCCGGAGGGGCATCCAAAGAGGATCGAGCAAGATTCTCAATTGCAGGAAGAAGACATTGTCAGCTACTCGAAGACGAAGAAGATACATAAGGAAGTTGACAACTCTAATGATCCCATAACTGAGGACGAACCTATAGTTGATCCTAATAGTATATCAATTTCTGATGCTGAAACTGAAGATGGTGTTGAACCTGATAAAAATAATGAGAAGATTGATCCTCCTGAGATACGAGAAGAAGAAGCACCCGACAAGCGCTAGAGGTATACTAGAGAAGATTTTGTTGCAAGAAAACATGGGAAGGAAAGAGAACCATGGGTACAAAAATCAATGCCCTTCCCAGGTAAGTCTTTCAAAACTAAAGAAGAAGAGCACTACAATAAATTTTGTGAATGCATGAAACCTCTTTTTCTTCAAATTCCTTTGACTAATGCTATTAAGTTGCCTCTGTACTCAAGGTATATGAAAGATATTCTCACTAATAAAAGAAAAGTTCCTAATGAGGCACATCTACTATGCTTGCTAATTACTCTTTCAATGGCAAGATTCCTAAGAATCTTGGTGATCCAGGTATATGTTGGAAATATGCCCTAGAGGCAATAATAAGATGGTTATTATCATATTTCCTTGTTCATGATAATCGTATATTGTTCATGCTATAATTGTATTAACAGGAAACAGTAATATATGTGTGAATAAATAGATCACAATGTGTCCCTAGCAAGCCTCTAGTTGGCTAGCTCGTTAGTCAATAGATGATCATGGTTTCCTGGTCATGGGCATTAGATGTCATTGATAACAGGATCACATCATTGGGAGAATGATGTGATGGACAAGACCCAATCCTAAGCATAGCACTAGATCGTATTGTTCGTATGCTAAAGCTTTTCTAATGTTAAGTGTCTTTTCCTTCGACCGTGAGATTGTGCAACTCCCGGATACCGTAGGAGTGCTTTGGGTGTATCAAACGTCACAACGTAACTGGGTGACTATAAAGGTGCACTACGGGTATCTCTGAAAGTGTCTGTTGGGTTGGTACGAATCGAGATCGGGATTTGTCACTCCATGTGACGGAGAGGTATATCTCGGCCCACTCGGTAGAACATCGTCATGAGCTCAATGTGACTAAGGAGTTAGTCACACGATGACGTGCTATAGAACGAGTAAAGAGACTTACCGGTAACGAGATTGAACAAGGTATAGGTATACCGACGATCGAATCTCAGGCAAGTTCTATACCGACAGACAAAGGGAATTGCGGACGGGGTTGATTGAATCCTTGACATCGTGGTTCATCCGATGATATCATTGTGGAGCAAGTGGGAGCCACCATGGGTATCCAGACCCCGCTGATGGTTATTGGCCGGAGAGGTGTCTCAGTCATGTATGCCTGTCTCCCGAACCCGTAGGGTCTACACACTTAAGGTTCGATGACGCTAGGGTTATAGGGAATTGTTATACGAGGTTATCGAAAGTTGTTCGGAGTCCCGTATGAGATCCCGGACATCACGAGGAGCTCCGGAATGGTCTGGAGGTAAATATTGATATATAGGATGGATGGTTTCGGACACCGGAAGTGTTTCGGGCGTCACTGGTTACGTACAGGACCACCTGGACCACTGGAGGTGGCCCCGGGGGTCCACCAAAAGGGGGCAACGACCCCGGGAGGCTAGATGGGCCAAGTGGGGAAGGGAACCAGCCCCTAGGTGGGCTGGTGCGCCCCCCCCCCCCACTCAGCCCATGGCGCGGGAAGAGGGGAGAGGGGGGAACCCTAGCGCAGGTGGGCCTAAGGCCCACCAGAGGGGTGCGCCACCCCTCCTCCCTACCCTGGCCGCCGCACCTCCCATCTGGGGGAGCTGCCGCACCACCTAGGGTGGGAACCCTAGGGGTGGCACCCCTCCTCCTATATATAGTGGGCACTTTTGGGCTTTTGGAGACAAACTTTTCCCTCTCCCTCGGCGCAGCCCTGCCCTTCTAGTAGTCTTATTGCTTGTGATGATTTGTCAATTGCCTGCCGCTACTAGTCTTATTATTTTCGGTGGTATTGTGGGATGAAGCGGCCCGGACCGACATTACACGTACGCTTACGTGAGACTAGTTCCACCGAGAGACATGCACGCCGTGCATAAAGGTGGCTAGCGGGTGTCTGTCTCTCCTACTCTAGTCGGATTGGATTTGATGAAAAGGGTCCTTATGAAGGTAAATAGCTTTGGCATATCATCGTTGTGGCTGTCACGTAGGTAAGAAGGCGTTCTTTCTAGAAACCTAAATCAGCCACCTAAAACTTGCAACAACAATTAGAGGACGTCTAACTTGTTTTTGCAGGGTTTGACATGTAATGTGATATGGCCAAAGTTGTGATGTTGCATGTATGATGTATGAGATGATCATGTTATTGTAATAGGTTTCACGACTTGCATGTCGATGAGTATGACAACCGGCAGGAGCCATAGGAGTTGTCTTAATTTATTATATGAGATGCAACGCCATGTGCTTACTACTTTTACATCATTGCTAACGGTTAGCTATAGTAGTAGTGATAGTAGTAGTTGGCGTGACGACTTCACGGAGACACGTTGATGGAGATCATGATGATGGAGATCATGGTGTCACGCCGGTGACGATGATGATCATGCGATGCCTGAAGATGGAGATCGAAAGAGCAAAGATGATAATGGCCATATCATGTCACTATATGATTGCATTGTGATGTTTATCATGTTTTTCATCTTATTGCTTAGAACGACGGTAGCATAATAAGATGATCCCTCTTAAAATTTCGAGAACTTATTCCCCTAAGTGTGCACCATTGCGAAGGATCGTTGTCTTGAAGCACCACATGATGATCGGGTGTGATAGATTCTAACGTTCGCATACAACGGGTGTAAGCCAGATTTACACACGTGAAACACCTAGGTTGACTTGACGAGCTTAGCATGTACAGACATGACCTCGAATACAAGAGACCGAAAGGTCGAACATGAGTTGTATGGTTGAATACGATCAGCATGAAGTTGCTCACCATGGTGACTAGTCCGTCTCACGTGATGATCGGACACGGGTTAGTCAACATGGATCATGTATCACTTAGATGACTAGAGGGGTGTCGATTTAAGTGGGAGTTCATACTTAATTTAACTAAATGAACTTAATTGTCATGAACTTAGTCTAAAAGTTGTATTTATAAATATTGTAGATGGCCAACGTCAACCTCAATTTCAACGCATTCCTAGAGAAAAACAAGCTAAAAGATGATGGTAGCAACTATGCGGACTGGGTTCGCAACTTGAAGCTCATCCTAGAAGCAGCTAAAAAGGCTTATGTCCTTGATGCGCCGCTAGGTGACCCTCCCGCTCCCACAGCAGCCCAGGACATTCTGAACGTCTGGCAAACGCGGAGTGATGACTACTCTCTGGTTAGGTGTGGCATGTTATACAGTTTAGAAATGGGGCTCCAAAGGCGTTTTGAGCAACACGGTGCATATGAGATGTTCCAAGAGTTGAAGCTAATTTTTCAAGCTCATGCCCGTGTCGAGAGATATGAAGTCTCCGACAAGTTCTTTAGTTGTACGATGGAGGAGAACAGTTCTGTCAGTGAGCACATACTCAAAATGTCTGGGTTACACGGTCGTCTGACTTCACTTGGAGTCGAACTACCGGATGATGCTATAATTGACAGAATCCTCCAGTCTCTCCAACCAAGCTACAAAGGCTTTGTGCTTAACTACAACATGCAAGGGATGGAGAAGGCCATTCCCGAGTTGTACTCGATGCTCAAGTCTGCAGAAGTAGAAATCAAGAAAGAGCATCAAGTGTTGATGGTCAACAAGACCACTAGTTTCAAGAAGGGCAAGGGTAAGAAGAACTTCAAGAAAGACGGCAAAGCCATTGCCGCGCCCGGTAAGTCAGATGCCGGGAAGAAGAAAAAGAATGGACCCAAGCCTGAGACTGAGTGCTTCTATTGCAAGGGAAAAGGTCACTGGAAGCGGAACTACCCCAAATACTTAGCGGACAAGAAGGCCGGCAACGTTAAAGGTATATGTGATATACATGTTATTGATGTGTACCTTACCAGCGCTCGTAGTAGCTCCTGGGTATTTGATACCGGTGTTGTTGCTCACATTTGCAACTCAAAGCAGAAACTGTGGAATAAGCGGAGACTGACAAAGGACGAGGTGACGATGCGCGTCGGGAATGGCTCCAAGGTCGATGTGATCGCCGTCGGCACATTACCTCTACATATACCATCGGGATTAGTTTTAAACCTTAATAATTGTTATTTAGTACCAGCTTTAAGCATGAACATTGTATCAGGGTATTGCTTAATGCGAGACGGCTACTCATTTAAGTCAGAGAATAATGGTTGTTCTATTTATATGAGTGATATGTTTTATGGTCATGCTCCGCTGGTGAATGGTTTATTCTTGATGAATCTCGATCGTGATGTTACGCATATTAATAGTGTGAGTACCAAAAGATGTTAAGTTGATAATGATAGTCCCACATACTTGTGGCACTGCTGCCTTGGTCATATCGGCGTTAAGCGCATGAAGAAGCTCCATATTGATGGACTATTAGAGTCTCTTGACTTCGAATCATTTGACACATGCGAACCGTGCCTGATGGGCAAGATGACTAAGACTCCATTCTCAGGAATAATGGAGAGAGCAACCGACTTATTGGAACTAATACATACTGATGTGTGTGGTCCAATGAACGTTGAAGCTCGCGGTGGCTATCGTTATGTTCTCACTCTCACCGATGATTTGAGTAGGTATGGGTATATCTACTTGATGAAGCACAAATCTGAGACATTTGAAAAGTTCAAGGAATTTCAGGGTGAGGTCGAGAATCAATGTGACAGAAAAATTAAGTGTCTACGATCTGATCGTGGAGGAGAATATTTGAGTCACGAGTTTGGCACACACCTAAGAAAGTGTGGAATCGTTTCACAACTGACACCGCCTGGCACACCGCAACGCAACGGAGTGTTTGAACATCGTAATCGCACTTTATTAGATATGGTACGATCTATGATGTCTCTTACCGACTTACCGCTATCATTTTGGGGATACGCATCAGAAACTGCAGCATTCACTTTAAATAGGGCACCGTCTAAATCCGTTGAGACGACACCGTATGAACTATGGTTTGGAAAGAAACCTAAGTTGTCGTTTCTTAAAGTTTGGGGCTGCGATGCTTATGTGAAGAAACTTCAACCAGAAAAGCTCGAACCCAAAGCGGAGAAATGCGTATTCATAGGATACCCTAAGGAAACTATTGGGTATACCTTCTATCTTAGATCCGAAGGTAAAACCTTTGTTGCCAAGAACGGATCCTTTCTAGAGAAAGAGTTTCTCTTGAAAGAAGTAAGTGGGAGGAAGGTAGAACTTGATGAGGTAATTACACCCCCTCTCGAACAGGATAGTAGCGCAGCGCGGGAAGTTGTTCCTGTGGCGCCTACACCAACTGAAGACGAAGTTAATGATAATGATCATGAACCTTCGGATCAAGTTACTACTGAACCGCGAAGGTCCACGAGGGCACGCTCCGCACCAGAGTGGTATGGCAACCCTGTGATGGAAATCAAGTTGTTAGACAACGGTGAACCTTCAAACTATGAAGAAGCGATGGCGGGCCCGGATTCCAACAAATGGCTTGAAGCTATGAAATCCGAGATAGGATCCATGTATGAGAACAAAGTATGGACTTTGGTGGACTTGCCCGATGACCGGCGAGCCATAGAAAATAAATGGATCTTCAAGAAGAAGACTGATGCAAACGGTAATGTAACTGTTTATAAAGCTCGACTTGTCGCAAAGGGATTTCGACAAATTCAAGGAGTTGACTACGAAGAGACTTTCTCTCCCGTAGCGAAGCTGAAATCAGTCTGAATCATGTTAGCAATTGCCGCCTTTTATGATTATGAAATTTGGCAAATGGACGTCAAAACAGTGTTCCTTAACAGGAACCTTAAGGAAGAGTTGTATATGATGCAACCAGAAGGTTTTGTCGACCCTAAGGGTGCTAACAAAGTGTGCAAGCTCCAGCACTCCATCTATGGGCTGGTGCAAGCATCTCGGAGTTGGAACATCCGCTTTAGTGAGGTGATTAAAGCGTTTGGGTTCATACAGGTTTACGGAGAAGCCTGTCTGTACAAGAAAGTGAGTGGGAGCTCTGTATCTTTCCTCATATTGTATGTGGATGAAATATTATTGATGGGGAACAATACAGAAATGTTGGAAAGCATAAAGGCCTATTTGAACAAGAGTTTTTCAATGAAGGACCTTGGAGAAGCTGCATACATATTAGGCATCAAGATCTATAGAGATAGATCGAGACGCATCATAGGTCTTTCGCAAAGTACATACCTTGACAAGATATTGAAGAAGTTTAATATGGAAAACTCAAAGAAAGGGTTCTTGCTAGTTTTGCAAGGTATGAGATTGAGTAAGACTCAGTCACTGACCACGGCAGCAGATAGAGAGAAGATGAGTTATGTCCCTTACGCGTTAGCCGTGGGCTCTCTTATGTATGCCATGTTGTGTACCAGACCTGATATAAACCTTGCCATAAGTTTGGTAGGGAGGTACCAAAGTGATCCCGGTATGGAACACTGGACAGCGTTCAAGAATATCCTTAAGTACCTGAAAAGGACTAAGGAAATGTTTCTCGTTTATGAAGGTGACGAAGAGCTCGTCGTAAAGGGTTACGCTGACGCTAGCTTCTACACAGATCTGGATGACTCTAAGTCACAGACTGGATACGTATATGTTTTGAATGGTGGGGCAGTGAGCTAGTGCAGCAGCAAGCTCATGAAGGAATTTGGATGAAGGAGCTCATCACCGGCCTTGGAGTGGTTCCAAGCGCGTCGGGTCCAATGACACTCTTCTGTGATAACACTTGGGCCATTGCCATTGCCAAGGAGCCCAGGTTTCACCGGAAGACCAAGCACATCAAACGCCGCTACAGCTCCATCCAGGTCCATGTCCAGAGTGGAGTAATAGATATTTGTAAAGTACACACAGATCTGAATATTGCAGACCCGTTGACTAAACCTCTTCCACGAGCAAAACATGATCAACACCATAATGCTATGGGTGTTCGATACATCACAATGTAACTAGATTATTGACTCTAGTGCAAGTGGGAGACTGTTGGAAATATTCCCTAGAGGCAATAATAAAATGGTTATTATCATATTTCCTTGTTCATGATAATCGTCTATTGTTCATGCTATAATTGTATTAACAGGAAACAGTAATACATGTGTGAATAAATAGATCACAATGTGTCCCTAGCAAGCCTCTAGTTGGCTAGCTCGTTAGTCAATAGATGATCATGGTTTCCTGGTCATGGGCATTAGATGTCATTGATAACGGGATCACATCATTGGGAGAATGATGTGATGGACAAGACCCAATCCTAAGCATAGCACTAGATCGTATTGTTCCTATGCTAAAGCTTTTCTAATGTCAAGTGTCTTTTCCTTCGACCGTGAGATTGTGCAACTCCCGGATACCGTATGAGTGCTTTGGGTGTATCAAACGTCACAACGTAACTGGGTGACTATAAAGGTGCACTACGGGTATCTCTGAAAGTGTCTGTTGGGTTGGTACGAATCAAGATCGGGATTTGTCACTCCGTGTGACGGAGAGGTATCTCTGGGCCCACTCGATAGAAGACCATCATGAGCTCAATGTGACTAAGGAGTTAGTCACACGATGACGTGCTATGGAACGAGTAAAGATACTTACCGGTAACGAGATTGAACAAGGTATAGGTATACCAACGATCGAATCTCGGGCAAGTTCTATACTAACAGACAAAGGGAATTGTATACGAGATTGATTGAATCCTTGATATCGTGGTTCATCCGATGAGATCATCGTGGAGCAAGTGGGAGCCACCATGGGTATCCAAACCCCGCTAATGGTTACTGGCCGGAGAGGTGTCTCGGTCATGTCTGCCTGCCTCCCGAACCCGTAGGGTCTACACACTTAAGGTTCGATGACGCTAGGGTTATAGGGAATTGTTATACGAGGTTATCAAAAGTTTTTCGGAGTCCCGGATGAGATCCCGTACGTCACGAGGAGCTCCGGAATGGTCCGGAGGTAAAGATTGATATGTAGTACGGATGGTTTCGGACACCGGAAGTGTTTCGGGCGTCACCGGTAACGTACCGGGACCACCGGAGGTGGCCCCGGGGGTCCACCGAAAGGAGGCAACGACCCCGGGAGGCTAGATGGACCAAGTGGGGAAGGGAACCAGCCCCTAGGTGGGCTGGTGCGCCCCCCCCCCCCCCACTCAGCCCATGGCGCAGGAAGAGGGGAGAGGGGGGAACCCTAGCGCAGGTGGGCCTAAGGCCCACCAGAGGGGTGCGCCACCCCTCCTCCCTGCCCTGGCCACCGCACCTCCCATCTGGGGGGGCTGCCGCACCACCTAGGGTGGGAACCCTAGGGGTGGCACCCCCTCCTCCCCTCCTCCTATATATAGTGGGCACTTTTGGGCTTTTGGAGACAGGCTTTTCCCTCTCCCTCGGCGCAGCCCTGCCCTTCTTTCTCCTCCTCTGTGTCGGTGCTTGGCGAAGCCCTGCCGGGAGACCTCGTCTCTCCATCGACACCACGCCGCCGTGCTGCTGGAGTTCTTCCCCAACCTCTCCCTCCTCCTTGCTGGATCAAGGTGCGGGAGACATCACCGGGCTGCACGTGTGTTGAACGCGGAGGTGTCATGGTTCGGCACTAGATCGGAATCACACCGCAATCTGAATCGCCGCGAGTACGACTCCATCAACCGCATTCTAGCAACGCTTCCACTTAGAAATCTTCAAAGGTATGAAGATGCACTCACCCCTCTCTCATTGCTGGTATCTCCATAGGAAGATCTGAATATGAGTAGGAAATTTTTTGAATTTATGCTACGTTACCCAACAGTGTACCCACCATTCCTTGCTTCATAAAAATAATTATGTCAAAACTGCTTTATGTGATCTTGGTGTAGGAGTGAGTGTTATGCCTTTTTCTCTCTACAAAAGGCTTTGTCTAGATAAACTAATCCCTACATATCTCTCTCTTCAAATGGCTGATAAGTCAACAGTCGTTCCTCTAGGTATTTGTGAGGATGTTCCCGTTGAAGTTGCTAATTTCTTGATCCTTACTGACTTTGTTGTGCTTGACATGCCTGAGGATGGGAGCATGCCTATTATTCTTGGTAGACCTTTTCTTAACACCGCAGGTGCTATTATTGATTGCAATAAAGGAAATGTGACCTTCAATGTTAATGATAAGGAGCACACAGTATATTTTCCGAAGAAGATTGATAAAAGGCATGGCCTTAATTCTATTGAGAATATTGAAACCATGAAGGTTGGAGAGTGGGATTGTCCTCTACATGTGCAGCACAAATACAAAACCATTATGGTAGGGACAATATCCATTGAAATAAAGGTACCATGATTGCTTTATAAGAAGTGAAACTTTTTCCTCAAATATAACACCTATTTGGTAGTAAGACTTGATCAACTTTGCTAACAAATATGTTTCATATGAGTAAAAGGAGAAGCTTGTTATGTTTTCATTTCTTTTATCTTTCTTCCTCCTTGTTGTACCGAAGTTTTATGTTTTTGAAACTTCATATGTTTAACCATTGTTTCGAGCTTACCGGAAGTTTTGCAACTTTCAGTATTTCAAAAAAATTCAAAAGTGAAGTTGTCAGAAATATTCTAGAAAATTTAAAATAAAATTTTCCATCGAAAAAGTGACGCAGGGGCCCCTGGGGCCATCCACGGGGGCCACCCTCTGTCCAGGCGGCCAGCTGGCGCGGCCTGCCCCGTGGCCGCGCCCACAAGTTGCCTCGGCCCACCTGGGGCCCTAGCCAGGTACTTCTTCGTCCCTCCTCTCTCTCTCACTCCAAAAATCCCGATTTTTCTGCTAGAGCTCAAGTTCTTGTTGTTCTTGGTGGCAAATTTCGATTCTCTCTATAGCCCATCATATGCATTGAGAATTTAAGGATTTGCTCCCTGGTATGTGACTCCTCCACTCCTCCAATTAAAATTTTGATTGGTGGTCTTATATTTGAGTATTTAGGAGCTCATGGTGCTGTTCATATGAGCTTGCATGCATGTTTAGAAATCTATTTGTGAAGTTTTGATGCAAGCTTATGTATAAGGGGAGTGAGTACAATAGTTTGCTCCAACCCACTTTTGCTTAAACCTCCGTTTTTGTGATGAACCAAAAATTTCAGAAATGAGCTTGTTTGGAAAAGCAAAAGGATGGCTTGGGAAGAAGAGACCCGAGCCTACCGATAGATTAACTAGAGCTGCAGCTTCGTCCTCCATTGTGAGGACAAGTTACAATGATGATATCGTGCCACCGGAGTTGTTCCACGAGACGGACACGACACGTGCCATGGCATACCCGTGTTCAGATTTCCTTATGGCGGCAGGTATTGAGGATAAGTTTGATGACCTCTGTGCAGCCGCATGTTTGACACATCTCGTAACACGACGTGTGCAACAATATCCAAAACTCACCTATTATTTTGTCAACTGGTTTAGATATAATGATAAAACTTCTATGATTGATTCAGATTATATGAGGATGTCTTTACCATGTCTTGGGCAGAATTTTGTGATGTTATAGGTGTGCGGAATGTCGGGAAGACGACCAAAATGAACGTTCAGCCCTACGAGCTGAAATCCCTATTCGCTTCCCTTTGCAGTAAGGACCCGCAAGAAATTCACCGGGGAAAAATCTCCAGCATCTTGTTTCCTTACATCAGGTATTTCGCATACTATATTGCTCGAGGGGTGTTAGCTCCTGACAACACGAGCAACATTTCGACTCCGGATCTCGCTATCTTGGCAGTCGCCCTAGCCTCTTAGGAGATAACACGTATAATATTGGTGCTTTGATTGCTCGTCGCCTCGTTGCTAACAGCGGCAAAGGGCCTCACTTTGGTGGCATTTATGCCACGCTTATCCTTGAGCACCTTGGGCGCACTGTACGTGTGGATGATGTGCCTTTTTCCTTACATAAACTTTGATCTTACCGCTATGAAGAGGTATGAGTTTGTTACTAGGACTTTCGAGTTTGGTAACCTTGTTTATATTATGAGGTTTGGCGAGCTTACTACTCGCGAGATCCGTCTTCCTGCACCACTTTTGTTTGATTACACTAGCAGGAATGGGTGGTCTTTCACCTCGACTGAGCTGGACGAGTTCGTGATCCAACAGCAGTTCCACAACCCCATGGAGGAGGTTGTCCCCGAGGAAGAAGAACCTTCTCCTTGGGAGGCAAGTCGGGCATTAGTGTACGCGCCCGAGGCCTGGTATGATTCTTGGAGCCACCAGTACCACTCCGGAGCCGGAGGAAGCTCCTCGAGCCCGCAGTAGCCGAGCTCAACTTAGGCCAAAAGCCAAAGCTTAGGGGAGTATGTATCCTTCTCCCCTTTCATTGTATCATCTTTAGTATCCTTTGTAAATCTTTTCAGAGTTTTTGCCTGTTCTTCTTTGTTCTCTCTTTGCAAAAACAACAAAAATATTTCTCTTTTCTTTTGCTTCTGCTTAACCTTTGGAAAACCCAAAAATATTTATTTTCTTTCTTTAGTTTGCTTTGTTTGCAAAGTTCAGCTCATGTCCATTGTTGCAATTGCGCTTGATTATATCTTTCTACGTTCGATCGTGCAAGTGACTGTGACATCCTCGACTTTTGCTACAGTAATTTTTGTAATTAAGCTACAGTGATCAATCGCTAATGATGCCACGTCATCGAATTCCCATCTCAGAACCGCGTTGATTCGAGTTTTGTCCGGATTCAAAATTTAAAAAACAAACGAAAAGTACTTTATAAGTTCATTACAAATATTAAAAGGATATGTATACGAAAGAGAGAATTGGAAGTATGTATAATAATGATAAAATAAAGTATAATAAAAGAAAGTATTTAAAAAGAAAAATCAAATAGTAAAATAAATAATGAAAGAAAGAAATAATAGAAAAGGGAAAAGGCAAAACAAAACAAAACAACAACAAAAAAAGAGAAACAACCCCAACCGGCCCAACTGGGCCAAATGGCCCAACCGGCCTCCCCAACCCCTCCCAAACCCTAGCGAGGGCCACCCCCACGCCAGTTCCCTCGCCCACCCCCTCGCTACTCCCTCCCCCCCCCCCCGAGCGCCGCCAGCACCCCCCACGCTCCCCCTCAACCCCACCCCCACCGACACTCCCTCCCACCTCCCGTGACTCTCTCCCCCCACGCCAGATCTCCTCCCTCCCACGATCCCTCCTCTCCACCTCGGCTCCCCTCCCGTCGCACCCCTCCTCCACCTCGCCCCACCTCGGCCGGCGGCCTCTCCTCCTCCCGCCGGCGCCCCCCCCCCCCCCCCCCACGGCCTCCCTCCACCGACCCTCCTCTCCCGGCCGGCGAGCTCCCCCGGCGGCCCCCCTCTCACGTCCTCCTCCTTCCCCGGCGGCCCCTCCCCTCTCCCGGCCGGCGAGCCCCCCCCCCCCTCCACCGCGTCGGCCAGCAGCACCACCTCGGCCCTCCATCCCGTTGGCGGCCCCCCTGCCTCTCCTCACCGAGGGGCCCCCCCTTCCCGTCGCGCCCCCCTTCCTCCCGCTCGGTCCAGGAGGGACCGGGCAGGGAGACCGGCCCCCCTCGGCCCCTTCACCACGCCGGCGAGCCCCTCCCCCACCGGGCCTCCCCACGCCCGTCTTCACCGGAACCGCGTCACCGTCGTCACCTTCACCTTCGTGCGAACTCCGGCTTCATCGGGCCGTCTCGTCACCGTCGGTGAGCCCCTCCTCGGGCTCCTCCCACCATGTCGATCTCCTCACCGTCCCGGTTCCGTTCCGGCAAACGGGACCTCGATCCGTCGACGATAGACTCCGGTAGGGAGATTTGAACTTTTGGTTCTTCTAGGTGGAGTTAGCAGAGAGTTGTTCTATGTCTCTTAATAGAGAGAGAGATGAGTGTTGAGAGAGAAAAGAAAATAAATAAAAAAAACAAATGATGTATTAGATGCGTATGTATGTATGTATGTATGAGATGTGATGTATGTATTTGCATATATGGATATTTAGAGGAATACTGTATTTGCACGGTTAGGTATCTAATAAAAAAGGATGAGTAAATGGCCTTGGGTCACTTACCGGTGGGGCCAATGCACCCGCTGTCTATGACAGGGAGGCCCCAGGCGATAGTTAAACTAAAAATAAATAATAATGTTTTTATTAAATAAATAAATAGATATAATAATTAATTAACATAATGAGAGTATGACACGTGGGTCCCTCATTAAATTAATCTGATAAATTAATAATTAATCTTAAATAAAACTTGTGCCTATGACGTTCGGGACCCGCTGGTCAGTTGACCGGTCAAATGTTGATGTCAGCCTGACATCGCGATGATGTCATAATATGATTTTATTTAAAATAGCTAAATCTGTTTTTTAATTCCTAAATAATTAATAAAACTTTGAAAATTAATATTAAATAATCCGTAAGTCAGATCGAAATAATTTCAACATGAAACTTGATCAGCAAAGCGAGACGAACCCGGATACACGGCCCGTTCGTCTGTCACGCGTCCCTAGCATAGCAAACTTGGAACTTTTCCTCCGTTTCCAGTATAACCGGTAGTAGCCCGAGACCCGGAAAATATCGTCAGATATTCTTCCGACCCGTCTATGACGGATGTTGCTGCGTTAGCTCATGTCTAGCCTGCATCTTGCCATGTCATGCTTTGTGTTGCATCGGTGCTATTATTTATTGTTTCTTCCCCCTCTTCTTACCGGTAGACCCCGAGACTGACGCTGCTGCCGGGTACATCTACGACCCTGCCGATCAGTCCTTTGCCGCAGAGCAGCAAGGCAAGCAAATTCCCCTTGATCATTCCTATATCGCCTATGTCTTTCTTTCTACTGCTTGCATTAGTATTTTGCTACTGTTGTAGTTAGCTCCTATATCTGATGCATAGCCTATTTTTGATGAACTGCTACTTTCAGTCCTGTACTTTAAATATGCTTAGTATAGGTGGAGCAGTCATCCCCTCTGACCCCGTAGTTCAGTTGCCCCGCTTGTTTTTGAATCTCGATCTCTGATCGACGAGCCAGACCCGACACAGCACATTCACCCCCCTTTGTTGTACGACGCTACAGAGTTACTATCGGGTACCGAGGGTGACACCTCACTAAGTACTCCTGATGATATCTCTGTAGTATAGCTAGTCGGTCGTGGTTATCGAGGGTGATTCCTCTTTCACCATTCCCGATGACGTCTTTGTCGTGCCACCCCGCGAGTGTGGGACCCCCGAGGGTGATTCCTCTAAGCCCACCTTGACGGGTACATCGTTCGGAATCCAACGAGGGTGATACCTCGGATTCCCCCCGATGTTACAACCACACAGTTACTCGACCATGTTACTGGGATCATTGGTGATTAGTTGTAAGACGGGTGGATTCCCGTGAGACTGTGTTGCTGGCCTAATTAAAATGCTAATGGATTTGGGTATTTGATCTGGGTTGGTCGGAGACCTTTTCGCACTAACTGGCTACGCGGGAAGAATTATGGGTACTCGACGTCGCGGTATCAGCCGAAGCTTTTTAGATGCCAGCAATGTAGCGGCGCGCGCCCGAGTGGTCCCGAGATGCATCCCCCTTGTGATTAAGGGATGCTAGGACTGACGTCGGCCGCCCACGCCACGTGCAGGAGCGTGAAGGGGAACTGGGCCCACGAACCCTTTGTGCTTAGGATTTAGACCGGCGGGCTGGCCTCTCTGATTGTCTTAGGTGGGGCTGCGACGTGTCGATATTCCGAGGCCGGGCAGGACCCAGAAAAGTATGTCCGGCCAGAGTGTTATTGAGCGTGACGGGACATGTGGTGCACCCCTGCAGGGATGAAAATTAACTATTCGGATAGCCGTGTCCACGGTTACAGGACGACTTGGAGTTGTGCCCCGATCTTTTACAACTACAATTGTTACTTAACTGGATTTACTTTGCCTCGGGATTGCTTCCTCGCAGGGAGTCGAGGGAGGATCTTTAGGCGTGACCTCACTTTAATATTGTTGTAACAATATGACTATTAATGTGTTACCCCCCCTGTTCTACTCTCGTCTATTGCTGCAAGACCCTGAAGATGCTAGTCTTCGATAGGACTAGGCCTTCTCTCTATATTCTCGCATTGCTGCAGTCAGTCCACATATAACCCCCTTCTTTGATACTGATGCATATTTAGAATAGTTCTGATGTAAGACTTGCGCGTACTTTGGATGAGTACTCACCGCTGCTTTGCTCCCCCCTTGTCCCCTTGATCCGTTTGCTGCGACCAGATGATGGAGCCCAGGAGATGGAGGTCCCCGCCGCTGACGACTGCTACCCCGACGGTGCCTACTACTACGTGGAGGCCGCTGATGATCAGGAGTAGTTAGGAGGTTCCCAGGCAGGAGGCCTCGCCTCGTTCGATCGTTGTATCTTTTGTGCTAGCCTTCTCTAAGGCACCCCATGTTTTATGTCTGTACTCAGATATTTGTTGCTTCCGCTGACTCGTGTGTTTATCGAGCTTTCGTATTCTAGCCCTCGAGGCCCGTGTCTTGTAATATGAAGCTGATGTTATTTTATTTGTGTCTAGAGTTGTGTTGTGATATCTTCCCGTGAGTCCTTGGGTTTGGTCATACGCATTTGCGTGTATGTTTAGCGTATGATTAAATCGAGGGCGTCACATGACAATGCAATAATGACGAATATTGACGGAAGGAATGCAACAAGGAAAGCCGATATGAACTCTATTTGTTTCTACTTTTGTACATATGCCTGTACTTATGATCTAGAGACCAGCTTGTAGCGACATAGTTCTATAATTACAATGCTTTCCCAGTAGTTCATGCTTTCTTTGTGACTAGTCTAAAATAGCTGGAGTGCATAATGTGTTATTGAAATGTTTAGCATGCATTGCATTGTTCATGGTTTGGCATATTAGAGTGGTATTTCCCTTCGGATAGTTTTTGGATTGACTTGGCACATGCTTACACATGTTTATGACGAGAAGTCTATCAAGCCTTGATGATCTTCTTATTTCAGAATAGTTATATCGCTTTCATGCCCGATTCAATGTTGCTTTGTCGCTCTGCATGATTATGACCGTTATTGCTCTCTAGTTAGTCGCTTCCCCGTCTTTTGCTAGCCTTCACCTGTACTAAGCGGGCTGACTGCCTGTGCATCCAAAATCCTTAAAACCAGTTGCGCCATATGAGTCCACCATACCTACCTATATGCGGTATTTATGCGCCGTTCTAAGTAAATTTGCATGTGCCGTGTTCTAAATTTTCAATTAAATATTTTGTTTTGTATGCCGGAATCGCTCATGTAGTGACTAGGAGCTATTAGTATCTTCCATGCTAAGTAGGTTATTCTCAAGATATGTGTTGATTCACTATCATTCACGAGAAAGTGGCTGATAACCGGGATGCCCAGTTCCATGCTCAGAGTCAAATCAAATTTAATGAAAGAAAACTCCCCCAGGATTGTTTTTTGTATGGACGGTACCTGTGGATTTGGCCCGCCGTGGAATGTGATCGATTGGTGGAGGGGGCTAAAACTTTACTTTTCTGTTTGGGAACCGCCTATTATGTATTTAGCATGGAAGATATTGAGATATTTCAGTTGTTACGTTGACAATGAAAGCATACCGGCCAAAATTTTGATTTATTTCCGTTTTAAAGCTCAAGCTCTGGCACCTCTACAAATTAATGCTTCCCTCTGCGAAGGGCCTATCCATTTTACTTTTCTGTTGAGTCGTCTTCTTCTCATAAAAGCACCAACTATAGAGAGCATAATTGTCATTCTGAGTGCAATGTGCATTGTCCCGAAGCACCACATTGTCTTCTGCATAATTGTGATATTGCTTCTTCTGAAATATTTATTTCTAGTCTTCTTTAAAACTCCGAAGGAGCGTCTGCATTTATGTTTTGCTTCACTCATAGGGGCTATTGAGATACCACTCTAGTATATCCAAGTCATGTGCATTGTGATCTCGTTACGCTTTTTAGTTACACATTATTCATTCTTAGTTATTTGAAACTCTTCACATGATCGAAGGATTGCTTCGTGCATTGTCTTTGT
The DNA here is from genome assembly GCF_904849725.1 of Hordeum vulgare subsp. vulgare. Classification (NCBI taxonomy): domain Eukaryota; kingdom Viridiplantae; phylum Streptophyta; class Magnoliopsida; order Poales; family Poaceae; genus Hordeum; species Hordeum vulgare. The sequence continues at coordinate 83,471,689 of NC_058524.1, forward strand.
AGCATTACTTCAAAACTTGTTGGACTTGTTCGTAGTGCATGCTTATATACATATGATGAAGCAAAATAGTTTGTCAAGTTTTCTTTGTCGCGTTCAATTCATTGAACTGAATTGCTTGAGGACAAGCAATCGTATCAACCATATGACTCATGTTCGACCTTTCGGTCTCCCGTATTCGAGTCCATGTCTGTACATGCTAGGCTCGTCGAGTCAACCTAAGTGTTTTGCGTGTGTAAACTGGCTTACACTCGTTGTATGCAAATGTTAGAATCTATCACACCCGATCATCACGTGGTGCTTCGAGACAACGATCCTTCACAACGTTGCACACTTAGGGGAATACATATCTCAAAATTTTAATGAGGGGTCATCTTATCTTTGCTACCGTCGTTCTAAGCAATAAGATGAAAAACATGATAAACATCACATGCAATCATATAGTGACATGATATGGCCAATATCATCTTGCTCCTTTGATCTCCATCTTCGGGGCACCATGATCATCATTGTCACCGGCATGACACATGATCTCCATCATTGTGTCTCCGTGAAGTCGTCACGCCAACTATTACTTCTACTAATATAGCTAACGTTTAGCAATAAAGTAAAGTAACCACATGGCGTTGCATCTCATACAATAAATTAAGACAACTCCTATGGCTCCTGTGGGTTGTCATACTCATTGACATGCAAGTCGAGAATCCTACTACAAGAACATGATCAGTATCATACATCACATCCTTTTGGCCATATCACATCACATAGCATACCCTGCAAAAACAAGTTAGACGTCCTCTAATTGTTGTTGCAAGTTTTACGTGGCTGATTAGGGTTTCTAGCAAGAACGTTATTACCTACGTGACAGCCACAAAGTTGATATGCCAATGCTATTTACCCTTCATAAGGACCCCCTTCATCGAATCTGATCCGGCTAAAGTGCGAGAGACAGACACCCGCTAGCCACCTTATGCAACAAGTGCATGTCGGTCGGTGGAACCAATCTCACATAAGAGTACGTGTAAAGTTGGTCTGGGCCGCTTCATCCCACGATGCCGCCGAATCAAGATAAGACTAGTAACGGCAAGCAATTGACAAAATCAGCGCCCACAACTTTTGTGTTCTACTCGTGCATAGAATCTACGCATAGAACCTTGGCTCCAATGCCACTGTTGGGGGTCGTAGTAATTTCAAAAATTTCCCTACGCCATACAAGGATCTATCTGTGAGGAAACCAGCAACGAGAGAGGTTGTAGAGCATCTTCATACCTTTGAAGATCGCTAAGCGGAAGTGTTACTATGAATGCGGTTGATGGAGTCGTACTCCGAGCGATTCAGATCGTGGCGGATTCCGATATATGCACCAAACGATGGTGCCTCCGCGTTCAACACATGTACAGCCCGGTGACGTCTCCTCCTTCTTGATCCAGCAAGTAGAGAGGAGAAGTTAAGGCAGCGCTCCGGCAGCACACAGCATGGTGACGGTGGAGCTATGCGGTTCTCCGGCAGGGCTTCGCCAAGCGCTGCAGAGGAGGAAGAAGAGAGGTAGGGCTGCACCTTGGGAGAGATCAATTGTGTGTTCCCAAAAGACCAAAACCTCAAGTATATATAGGAGGAGGGAGAGGAAGGTCTTCCTTGGCCCCTCCTCCAAGGAGGAGGGGTTCGGCCGAAGCTAGGGAGGAGTCCTCCTCCCACAAGGGAGGTGGACTCCCTTGGAAGGACTAAGGAAATGATACTTGACATTAGAAAAGCTTTAGCAGACGAACAACACGATCTAGTGCTATGCTGAGGATTGGGCCTTGTCCATCACATCATTCCCCCAATGATGTGATCCCGTTATCAGTGACATCCAAATGTCCACGATCAGGAAACCTTGATCATCTATTGATCAACGAGCTAGCCAACTAGAGGCTCACTAGGAACACATTGTGATCTATATATTCACACATGTATTACGGTTTCCGGTTAATACAATTATAGCATAAATAATAGACAATTATGATGAACCCAGAAATATAATAATAACCACTTTATTATTGCCTCTAGGGCATATTTCCAGCACTATCAACTAGTCTTCATCAAGCCAACGCAATCAAGAAAGGTGGTCCATCTTGAGGAAGTCAAGATCACCGTAATCTAGCTCAAGTGGACTATGTGCAAGGTATAAGTTTTCCCTTGATAGGTTTTTTTTTCTATTTTAGGATAGATTGTCGTACTGTCAAGGGGGGCTCTCAAGTGAGTAGCTTGATCATATCGTTCGTTGCAAGCTCAAACCATTGCATTCTGGGCATCATCATCTTTCTTGGTTCTTGGTTGGCTTTTCTTTATGTGGGTTCTTGAACTTATGGTCATCTTCATGACAAGCTCGAGTTCATCGAAAACGGAGTCCATGTGCATCTTCTATGATGTTTTCGATGTTAGAGTTTTTGTCGATTCTTCATTCATAGAGGTTTCACATCTCTATATCATTAGCTTTTGGATAGTACTTGTCGTGTGCTATTCAACAAACTTGAGTTTGCTCAATTCGGAACTCATACGCGAAGTTATGGCAGTTTAGCGTGTGAGCTATTTTTCTCTAAAGAGGTGGTAGTACTGCTCAGTACCATAGTAGTACCGCTTGGGCAGTACTTCTGTTGTGTACTACTGTTTCTACTTCTGCTTATGTTCCCGTTTTTTCGATTCTGTTTCGAGTGGATTTTTGAGCGGCAGTTCTTAACAGAAGTACCACTCTGGGCGGCACTACCATACTGCTCCCCTCTGTCTTACTCGTCTCGTGTGTTTGTCAATGCTAAGCAGAAGTACCACTTGTAGGAGCGGTAGTACCGCTTGCAGGAGAGGTAGTACCTCTCCGGTGGCACTACTGCCTCGAGGTTTCTGTCGTCTGCTCGTTTCCCTGAAACTACCGCTCAGCCCAGCGGTACTACCGCTTGTGCACAACCAGTGCACATAACGGTTGGATTTGGGGAGCACTATAAAAGTAGGTCTTCTTCCCCATTGCTCTCCAACTCTTGTGCTTGTTCTCCCCCCCCCCCCACCACCACCACCCCATTGTTGACCTTCTTCGAGCTTGCTAACTCTCAATCCCACCAATGGTTCTTGCTAGTTCTTGAGGGAAAATAGAGAGGAGATCTAGATCCACATTTCCACTAATGACTTTCTCCTTCATGTGAGGGTAACCCTTGGATCTAGATCTTGAAGTTCTTCGTGTTCTTCTTTGTTCTTCCTCTCATTTTCTTCGATAGCGTTAGTTGTTGTGGAGGGATTTGGGAGAGAAGGACTTGGGCACTCCGTGTGCCCTTGCTATTGCATTTGGTGCATAGTTTGAGTTCTCCATGGTGATACATGGAAGTGAAGTTTGAGAAGCTTATTACTCTTGGGTGCTTGGTACCCTAAAGCTTGTTCTTCTTGGGTGCTTTGGCATCCTGGAAGCTTGGTGGTGCCTTGCAGCTCAATCATTGTGGTGTAAAGCTCCGGGCAAGCGTCGGGGTCTCCAATTAGGTTGTGGAGATTGCCCCGAGCATTTGAGGTCATCTCGGAGCCACAGTCCATTGTGGTGAAGCTTTGTGGTGTTGTTGGGAACCTCCAATTAAGTTGTGGAGATTTCCCCAACCTTGTTTGTACGGGTTCGGTGACCGCCCTCAAGGGGCCCTTAGTGGAATCATGGCATCTGGCATTGTGCGAGGGCGTGAGGATATTACGATGGCCTTAGTGGCATCTTGGGGAGCATTGTGTCTCCATACTGCTCCAAACGGAGATTAGCATCCGCATGGGTGTGAACTTCGAGGATACATCGTCGTCTCCACGTGTCCGGGTTATCTATTACCCGAGCCTTTTACTTATGCACTTTACTCTGTGGTAGCCATATTGTTTCTTGTTATATATCTTGATATCACTTAGTTGGTTATCTTGCTTAGCATAAGTTGTTGGTGCACATAGGTGAGACTAGTTGTTTTAGTTTTTGTGCTTGATTAATTAAGCGTTAGTTTTATTCCGCATTTGTTCAAGCCTAAACCATAATTATTTTAAAGCGCCTATTCACCCCCCCCCCCCCTCTAGGCGACATCCACGTCCTTTCACGGGGGCATGGGTGTTTCCGGTCTAGGACCAAGAGGGGGGCACCCCCTTAGTAGCGTGCGGTATAAATTTGATCCCATGCTAGTGGAGATTGTAATCTTCCCACTTAGAGTTTTACTTTACGAGTGTTGTGGGTGATCCCAGACAGCAGGAAGTTAAACTGGTGTGCGCGGGTGAGGTGTGTTTTCAACTCAAAGACCGCAACCGGAATTAGTTGACATCTCTGGTTGACTAAGAAGTCTGTTACTCCTGGGTAAAGAGTACACCCTCTGTAGAGTTTTATATCTATCCAGATAGTGGTGTCCGCGGTTAAGGACTACAGTGTGGAATAGGTCAAGTATCGGTCTTAGAGTCGGTCTTCGAAGGAAATTAATTTAAATATAAGGTTAACTGTAACTCACGGTGGATGACCATATCTTTATTATTGTGGTCTAACCTCTTTTTGTGTATGAATATGGAATATCCCTGGAATGGTTCTACCTCCTGGATATTCATCACTATGACTATCATATAAGCCCTGTATGAGGTGTCGCTCACACATCCGACTGTGGCAACTATTATTATTTCGTATATGCCTGTATGCGGTGTCGCTCAAACACCTAACTATGTCAGGTACTTTATCATTTCATATAAGCACTTTATGCGGTGTCACTCAGACGCCCGAATGCGGCACACATTTTATCATTTCATATAAGCCCTTTATGCGGTGTCACTCAGACGTCTAACTGTGGCACACATTTTATTATTTCATATAAGCCCTATATGCGGTGTCACTTAGACGTCCGACTGAGGCATGTTTTCTATCTTTATCCTTTTGAGGCGTCACTTTGGACACCCAATCGGACTATTTTATGTTCCTGGAAATTTTAGGAGGATTAACCGCCCGATGTTCCATTTTAATTTAATTTATTTATTTATTGCTTATTTAATTCTCGGTATGCATAAATTACCTGCTTGCTTAACTTTATGAGTTGAACTTATGACTGACTGACTACTGTGAATAATCTTTCAGTGCATAATAATTACGTGTTATTTTATGTGTGTTTTTATAATGTTTGCGAGTGTATTCAAAGTACTCATTGACTTGTCCCTGGCTATTGTCTTGGCCAGATCGCACTTTTGGAGAGGAGCATCCTGATGACAGCCCCGGAACCTAGGCACCGTGGATAGCAGTTGTGCGAGCTAGGAATTAACCAGGTCGGCTCTTCCTGTGCGAAATGGAGTCCCATAGACGCTGGAGATACGCAAACCGCTTCCGCCATCAACCACTAGAAACCTGTGTTGTACTCGAGAGACCATCATGGTCTTGTGCTCCAAAATTATGTATTTGCTTGGATATTTGTATTAAGGAAGTGTGCACCGGCTAACAGTATTCCTGAGACTGATATGCACAAGGGTCGTTTGATGGGAATTTAAATCCCAGAAAATGGGCCCTCACAAAGATCCAATAAAAGGTGTAGAGCAAAAGGATCCATATTTTGGACAAGGGTTCACAAAACCTTCCACGAGCGAAGGAAGTTTGTCTCCTAAGAATTTGTGAGTTACTCGCAACATCAACTCAATTCAAAAGAGATGGGGTTCATTCAACAAGAGTACAATAAGTATTATGGCCTAGGCGTTGGTGACTTGGTATGAACCTCTCGCTTTTTCGATCATGACGAGACCCAAAGTCAGGATGGTCGTGGCCAATGTCCGTTCATTTTGAAGGTTGGCTAATGTGTCGGCCATTGGCTTCGTTGCCGGCGTCAAAACCTTGTCCATTTTGAGGGTTGGCTCATGTGCTAGCCTTTGGCTTTGTTGCGGGCATCAAACATGTCCTTTTTGAAGGTTGGCTCATGTATTAGTCGCTGGCTCTGTTACCGACGTGAGACTATAGGATGAGTATTCTGTAGGCTACCGGCTTTATTGCCAGCCGACATGAACTAGTGTGAACTGCGATCGTGGCCAACAACCTTTGTTCTCTCGACGTTTGCATGCACGGAATAGGATACGACCGAAGATGCGGTCGCGCCCGACGCAAACACAAATCTAAACGGACATGGTTCCAAGCTCACCCATAAAGGGATAAAATCTGGTTAGGGTCGTGCGTTGGAGATGCTTATAAGAACTTGTTGTTTCTTCTTTCAAATTCTTACGCATAGGGTTTTTTTTGAAATGGAGGCATCGCCCCGGCCTCTGCATCGAGTGATGCGTGCAGCCCTTAAATAGATAAATGAGTCTCTAACAAGTACATCAATGTAGAAAAACAAAATAGAAGATACATAGTGCCATCCGCGCCCAACTGGTTAAGATAATAGACCTAGATGACTAACCACCTATCCTATTATTGTGCCACCATCCAAATCGGTTGAAGATACCCTGAGCTACCATCCCCAGCAGGCACACCCAGTAACCATCGGCTCCCTGGCTTCCGCAAGAGTGAGTAATAACCACGTGCGGATCAAGGCAGTAGCCCTGAAAATAACCTGCAAAAAAGTAATCGAGTTGCATTTGTTAAATACTAAATCATTCATGTAGTTCCATATAGCCCACAGCAATGCACAGGTTCCCACACGAATAAGACTTGCCCTATGTAAATCAACACCCTGAACCCATGCCCAAATAAAGTGTTAATACTGTCAGGAGGCATGATTTTGAATGCAATATGAATCGAACGCCATAGAAGCTTAGCCAAAGGACACTCGAGAAAGAGGGGCTTAATAGTTTCTTTGCCCTGACAAAACTTGCATCGTTGGTTACCTTTCCAGTTACGTTTAGCTAAATTGTCTTTAGTGAGAATGACTTCTTTATGGACAAACCACATGAAGATCTTAATTCTAAGCGGCACTTTAATCTTACAAATGTTCTTAGAAAATGGAATAGGCACCAAATCTATAAGATGAAGATACATAGACTTGACGGTAAAAACTCCGTCTTTGGCCAATTTCCAACGGATAGAATCCGGTGTATCGGAAAGAGTGACATTCACTAACCTCCTAACAAGGTGAAGCTAGCTTGACCATCTATGGCCAATCAAAGATCGACGAAATTGAATATTTAGAGGCGTCTGGCTCAGTATTGTCGCAATAGACGCTTGTCTACGTTGGACAATATGATATAGCTGCGGATATTGCATAGCTAAGGGCATTTCCCCAAGCCATGTGTCTTCCGAGAATCTAGTTGATTCTTCATTACCAATGATGAATCTAGTCCTGTGGAAAAAGGCATTTTTAGATCGCATCAATCCTTTCCAGAAAGAAGAATCAGAAGACTTAGATGTCACCTGGGCTAAGGTCTTATTTTGCAAGTACTTATTCCTAAGCATTTGTACCCACATGCCTTCGGTTTCCACCGAGATTCTGAAGAGCCATTTACTTAACAGACATCTGTTTTTAACCTCTAAATTCTCAATCCCTAAACCCCCTTGTTCCTTTGGTCGACAAATGATGTCCCATTTAGTGAGTCTATATTTGGTCTTTCCCTCATGACTCTGCCAGAAAAAGCACGATCGGAAGAAGTCCAACCTTTTTCGTACCCCTACCGGTATCTCAAAAAACGAAAGAAGGAACACTGGCATACTCGTTAATACCGAATTAACAAGTACTAATTGTCCTCCATAGGATAAAATCTTGCATTTCCAGCAACTCAGCTTTTTTTCAAATCGCTCCTCTATGCATTTCCACTCCTTATTCGTTAGCCTCTGGTAGTGAATAGGAATACCTAAATAAGTAAAGGTAAGTTCCCACTCTCGCAACCAAAAAACTGGTTGTAGGAGTGTTGTTCAGCTTTGGCCTTCCCAAAGCAGAATAGTTCACTTTTGTTAAAGTTAATCTTCAACCCAGACAGCTGCTCAAATAAGCATAGGATAAGTTTCATATTCCTGGCTTTGTCAATATCGTGCTCTATGAACAGAATCGTATCGTCCGCATACTGTAGGATTGAGACACCCCCATCCACTAAATGAGGTACTAATCCCCCTACTAGATTTTTTTCACTGGCCCTCCTGATCATTAAAGCCAATATATCTGCAACAATGTTGAATAGAATCAGTGACATAGGATCTCCTTGCCTGAGACCCTTCAAAGTCCGAAAGAAGTGACCCACCCCATCATTGACTTTGATCCAACACTACCTTTTTTAATGAAACAGTCCACATGCTTACGCCAAAGTTGGTCAAACCCCTTCATGCGCAAAGTTTGTTGTAGGAAAGACCACTTGACTTTATCATATGCTTTTTCAAAATCGACCTTAAAGATCACACCATCCAGTTTCTTAGAGTGAATCTCATGCAAGGTTCCATGCAGAAACACCACCCCTTCTAGGATGTTGCGTCCCGGCACAAAAGCTGTCTGCGAAGATTGCACCATCGAATGAGCGACCTTAGTCAGCCTATTCGTTCCCACCTTTGTGAAAATCTTGAAGCTAACATTAAGCAGGCAGATAGGACGAAACTGTTCAATACGAACAACCCCTTCTTTCTTTGGTAACAACGTAATAGTACCAAAATTCAAATGAAAGAGCTTGAGGCGCCCGCAAAATAAATCATGAAACATTGGCATAAGATCACCCTTGATTATATGCCAACACTTCCTGTAGAATTCCGCTCGGAATCCATCCGAACCAGGAGCTTTGTTATTTTTCATTTGTCCAATAGCTTCAAGCACCTCTTTCTCCGTAAAAGGAGCATATAATACATCATTATCGGTGTCTCCGATTTGAGGGATATCCGCAACGTTTTGCTCGTCCATACTAATAAAACTTTGGTCTGAGGCTCCAAACTGTTGTTTATAGTATGATGAAATGTACAATTTTAGGTTCTCGTCACCTACAATAGTACCCTCGTCCTGCTCGAGCTGCAAAATCCTTTTTTCCTATGCTTGCCATTTGCAATCAAATGGAAGAATTTAGTATTATCGTCCCCATGGACAATGGCCCGCACTTTGGCTCTAAGTGCCCATTTCATTTCCTCCTCTCTTAGGAGAACACGCACTCTCTGTTCAGCTTCATGTTTAGTAGATCTTTCATCAGCATCTAATAAACAAGTCTCTGCTTTACGATCAAGATCATCATTAAACTTAAGAAGCCTATCTTGCTCCTCCTTATAAATCCCAAATTCATTTTTAGCCCAACCCCGTAGAAATTGTCTAAGATGTCTCATCTTATTTTGCCATCTATCAACATTAGACTTCCCACCACACTCAGTATTCCATTCCCTAACAATCATATCCATGAAACCATCTCTCATAAAACAACTGGATTTGAAAGAGAAACAACTATTTTCCCCATATGATGTGCGTCCGCGGAATCAAGCAGAAGTGGAGTATGGTCAGAAATTGCTCTCTGTAATGCACAAATAGTCATTAGCGGAAACTTCTGTTCCCATTCGATGCTCGTGAGGACCCGGTCAAGCTTTTGGAAAGTCTGACTTTGTAAAGAATTAGCCCAAGTAAACTTCCTCCCTGAAAGTTCAATTTCTCTAAGGTCCAGGCTTTCAATGATTGTATTGAACATAAATGGCCATCTGCCATCATAATTATCATTACTTTTTTCATCAGACCGCCGAATAATATTAAAGTCACCCCCCACTAATAGAGGTAACTTTTCTTCACATATGCGGACTAGATCAGCTAGAAATTCGGGTTTAAACTCTAGCTGTGCTGCACCATACACCGCAACCAGAGCCCATTGAAAACCGTCATATTTTGATCTGAGCCTAAACTTAACCGCGAACTCCCCTAAAATCACTTCACGCACCTGGAGTGATTCACATCGTACGCCAAGTAAGATCTCACTGGATCTTCCTCTCGGAGGTAGACAATGTCAATCAAACTCAACGCCTACCGATAAGGTATTCAGGAACTGTGAAGTGAAATTGGCCCGTCCAGTCTCCATGAGCACGATAAAATCAAGTTTATATTCTACGGTAGCCTCTGCTAGGAATCTAATTTTAGCCAAGTCTTTTAGACCTCTGCTATTCCAAAATATCCCTTTCATCTTTCATCGTAGAATTTTTTTTGCGATCCTAAACCTAGCACTTCTGCGAATCGCAGAAACCGGATAAACTTTGCGTTTCGAAGCACGCTTTGGTTTGTCTAGACATTAAAGATGGTCCATATAACCAGCATGTCGAACGTCTACCCCGGTATTTTGCACATCACCCCAGCAGTCATCAGAAAGATGATCTTCATCCTCTGCAGGACTCTCGGTAGGAGCAAGATTCTCACATAGAGAATTCAATTCTCCAAGTGCATTAATATCAGATTCTTTCATTGGTTTGATAGCGGCTAAATTCCTTACTATATCGTATATGCCCTTCTCCACTCTAGTTGCTTATAAGAACTCACCGTTTCTTCTTTAAAATTCTTACGCATAGGTATGTATGCCCTTCTCCACTCTACCCACAAACGGCACAAGTCCACTCAATGCTCCACCGTCTCTATCCTTCGCTCGTGTCTCTTTTACTAGCAACCACTCATACTAGCATGTCGTCTTGTTTAGTTCTTTTCCTCCGTCACCGTCACCTTTCTCCGCTTGTAGTTAATCTCCATCCTTTTTAAGTTTTAACCCAGCTATACGTTTGCGGCTTTGCCCTTGCCCCGACGCAACACCAACATGTGTAGTAGTACAAAGCAAGCGATTCATACTTGCTGACTTGACACGATCACAACCTCAACCTACTACTCATCGTCTTTTTCCTATCCAAACAAACATACATCAGCACTATGTCTATGCTAGAGAACTATCGACGGCGACATGCACTTGGCTTCTCGTCCCACACTCCTACCGGCTACCCCTACCCTCTCCGGTTGCCACGAGGAACAGGGCAGCGAGAGCGAGAATTTGGAGCCGATCGCTTTTTTTCTTGAAGACGTGAAGATGCGTCGCTCCGCTTTCAAGTCGTAATAACGCAACAAATCCCGTCTTTATTCTAGGCGCGACTCTACGTGCCACCTCCACAGTTTCACGTGCAAGGAGCAGCCCTTTTTGAAGGAATGCAAATCTCAATATGAGACCATACACACCCAATAATTACTACGAATAACAAACATTATTAATTATATTATGAATATCAAACCTTCATGTGCCCTTAAATGCAAGCTCAACAGCTGCAAACTGAATCTGCTAACACTGAAATGAATAAGCAAAAGCTGACATGAACGGGAGGATCATACGCTAGGCGAAGCCTTGATCCTCGTATGTAACACATCATTGAAGCTTTCCTATTTTTCTTACTCCCTCCATCACAGTTTATAAGGCGTGCGCTTGTATCTAGGTCGTTAATTTGACTTATATAAAATATATTGTTTAACATAAAAATTATATCATTAGAAAATAGAACATCTAAAATTTCTAATGATATACTCCCTCCATTCCTAAATATAAGTCTTTTAAGCGATTTTATTAAGGGACTACATAAGGAGCAAAATGAATGAATCTACACTCTAAAGTATGTCTATATACATCCGTATGTAGTCTTTTAGTGGAATCTCTAAAAAGACTTATATTATGAAACGGAGGAAGTATTTTTTATAATATATGCCTCTTATTAAGTTGGTCAAATTAACGACCTAGATACACGTGCCGGACTTATAAACTGAAACGGAGGGAGTACAAAGCTACAATTGTGCCACGAAACCCTGCATCACCTATTTTAGGACTGACCTTCGCTAAAATTAGATGATACCCCGAGCCTTGTTGTGGAAATTGAGCTGATAAAAACGAAAATTAAAATACATACGACTTATTATATTTAATTATATATAGTTGTAATAATATTTGTTGAATATAGTAGAATAATTAATTGAAAACATTTCCACGTGCATTGTTGAATGTTGTAGTGGATCTTTTCTCATGCATGATTGTATGATGAGGTGCCATGCTTGCATGTTCGGATAAATACGTTACCGAAGATGACTCTCTATGGTATATATATAGGATGTATTGAGATTTTGTCAGCCCTTGAAGAGGCTCCAGCCTCTCTGTTTTTAAGCTTTTGCAGATCTTAGATACAAGCTCAATGTGACTTTTTCCATGGAGATCATAATAATTGCAACTTAGGTTATATCTGGTTTAACAACAAAGTTTTCAGAGATGGTCCTCAAGTGGAAAAACATCTGATTTAGAGAGCTTTCACTTTTGAAGTTTAGGATCAGAAAGAAGTTTTAGAATGCCCTCAGTTCATGGCTGAGGGAGTTGATGTCAAGGAATAACAAAGTTTGAGGAGATGAGGAGCCAACGTACCTTCCTCAAGTGGAAAGACATCTGGTTTAGAGAGCTTTCATTTTCGAGGTTTAAGGTCAGAAAGAAGTTTGAGAATGCCTTCAATTCATGGCTGAGTGAGTTGATGTGATTCTAATTTTTTGTTTCTATTTTCTTTTGGCTTATCTCAAGTCAAACAGTGGGGTTTACCCGTGAACAAGCATTGGACCTTTCCTTTCGAAGGACGAAAAATAGACACACGGGGCTCAAAACCCTTATGCACCAGGAGCAAGTTTCTGGAAGAAACCTGGTTACCGTGAGAAGTCCATAAAAGTACGTTAAAAATCTTTCAGGAATTATTTCAGAAATTAGTAAAGGAAAATACAGATCAACTATGAGATTCTATGAATATGTGTTCATCTTTACTGGAAAAAAATGAATATGTGTTCATGTTCAAACTCATATTCATTTGGTGGGTTTAGAAAATAAATTAAACATGATTAATAGATAGCGTTGTTTTACTGTTAGAGAGTTATAAGTTTAGCTAAGTTTAGCCATGTGAAAGGGGACTTATATTTTCTTCTAAGCTATTGAAAGCCTAGAGACAACGACTGGCACAGCCTTTTGACAAACTTGCATTTCTGATATGAAGCGTATTTTTAGTGGATATGAAGAAAGTGTTGCCCTCAAAGCCTCACTCTTTTTGATAATCACAACCACTGCTTACATAGGTTATCTCTAAAGTCGTCCATCAAATCGGAAACATCAAACATCCACGGACACATCTGATCGTGTCCACAGACAACGGTAGCGGGGCCCGCCGTCTAACCTGTCTAACCAAATGTCCGCACCGGCTTCGGATGCATATCTCGCCTCCTTCAGTTGACATACATATGTAAAACAATAGAAATTTTGCATATGTAAATATAAGTGCAAACATATGCAATCACAACCAAAAGGAGTTGTATGTTCATAAGTTTATTTCATGTGGCCGATCTAAACATTGTCAGTCCGGCTGTCCGTGCAAAAAATCTTATTTTTTCCCTCCTAGCACAGATGTTTGTGTCAAATTCATCACCGGGTTGCTGGCTCCTCCAAATCATCTACCAAGCACTTCAATATCCTCGCACGCAGGTTTGCATGATCTTTGTTTCGTCCGAATTGAAGTCCAATATCTTCATGTTCAACATCTTGGTGTCCATCAAAGCAGTCGCCGCCTCAACCTTCTTCTCTTGGAGTGTGATCATCTTCTCTTGCACCCCCGATGAACTTGTGAAACCTCTTGGAGCGTGATCATCTTCGCTTGCACCAACCAACTATTCATCCCCCCTCCCCTTCAAGTTGAAATGATCTCCCCTTTTCTTCTTTGGGGCCGCACCTGGCACCTAGATGTCGTCTGAATCACTGTACAGTTGTTGGGTCGCGTCGACTGGGTCATCTGTTGGGTGTCCCGCATATGGGTGCGCCGTGTGCGTTTGCTAGGTATCTGCCTCTACTTGGGAATCATCCACTTGCCCTACTTCGTAGCGCCGTTGGTGTGGATCATGTTCATCGGTGCCTCCTCATCATCCACCGTCGTGTCCGATCGAGGCATTCAGTGAAAGAACAAGCCATGTGACTGCAACTCCGTGAAGGTGTACTCCGTATTGACATTGTACAACACATAATGGCCGACGGCGATGGTGGACGTAAACTATTGTCGCGTACCGAGCTACGGGGTGGCGATAATTGCATGACCGGCACCCCGCCAATTCGCACACTTTGGCAGAGGAGTCACTGGGTGACCAACCGTCACCAAAGCGTCCTCCATCTACATACTTTTGTTTGCGGCAGCGGGCATTGCATGCCACTGTGTTGACCTTGAGGGCAGCCACCACCGACCGGTCCTTCGACTTTGGGCCAGGCAGGACTGTGAACGTCTTCGTCAACATGTCCTCCGGTTTCACCACGGAGGTAGACGATGAAACATGCTAGAATCGGGATGGGTGCCCGCGGCGATCGGAGCAAAGATATCGGTAAAGGGCAAGTTTTCATGCAATTGTTCAAATATGTGGGCTCCACCTCGGTTTTGTCTTGGTCCGGGGTGCTGGATGCCTAAGTGAAAGTTGTTCAGAAGTCTATAAACCTCCTCATGCTTTCTGCTGAAATTCAGATATACGACGAATCAGTTCTCGGATGTTAGATTCACAGTGTTAGATGACCCAAAATGTTGGACGGCGTTGTTTGATGTGTAGGATCGTTTTGATGCAAGTCATTGAAGATACCCTTAAAGAACATTCCAACGTTAAATTAAAAAATATACCGGCTTGATTTTTTGAAGGTATCCATAAAAATAAAATATGCGTGTGTGCATTTATCGGAACGAGGTTGGCCGGAAATATGAGTGCTTGCGCTTATATAAAAAAACGTCAAATTAAGAATGTACATGCGCCAGCCAGTCAGCGTTGGTCCCCTGGAAAGCTGATTAGATTTTTTTTAAAGAACTGTTCGGTCTTGTCCGTGTTGGCTTGCTTGTCCGGCCTAGTTAATTTCGAGTTAATACGCAGTTCTCATGTCACGTCAATGTCAAAAACTTATGTGGTTCTCGTGTTATGTCAATGTCAAAACTTAAGTGGATGATACACCAGGTGTACTTAACCACTCGACAGCACGGCTGCTACTGTGCGCTTTGCGAAAGATTGCCCTTTTGTGCACTGTTTCCTTCATCCTTTTTCACCCTGCCCTCACCGGTGACCAGTAAAAAAAAAGTAATTGTTCATACATTAATTATTTTGCCCCACACGTTCATGCTTCAGGATTCAGAAAAGAGAACAGTCGGAAGCTCTACCGTACGTAATACAAGAGCAACGATGCCGTGTCGTCCTCAACATCTGAATGTAAAGGAATATCATGAAGACAAGCCTCTAGGATGACGAATTCACGGATGAAGGCCATCCAGGGGTAGGGCGCTTTACTTTGGCTATCCAAGCATCATTTCTCATTCCCTTCCTTGTGGAGGCCGCATAAGTTACGGTGCGGGATGGGGTGGGGGTGGGGGTATTTGTTAGGCTTATTCGGTGAGTCCCAAAAAGGAGTATGAGCGCCATTGCCCATGGTGATGTCAGTGGAGGCATAGAACGAGTCAAAGATCCATTTTATCACACGGTTTAGCCATGGCCAATGAAATCTAAGTGCCCCAGGCAAACTTCTTAAAAGGTTAGGCACACCAAGCCCTCCAAGATTGGTGGGGTGGCAAACAACATCCTAATTGACTTTATGGTTTGCACGAGTCACTTTGCCAGTCCCCGTCCAAAGGAAAGCTCGCTCAATTTTGTTAATGTCATGGGAGACACTCGAAGACAAGAGATGTGATATGATATACCGCTTAAGAGATGACCACTGACTTGAGTAGCACACCACAACCCATGGTGGTGGTGTTTTTGCCCTCCCAAGAAACATGCATTGCGACGGAGGTCAATTTTAATGCTTGGTTGGCAATCCAAGATAGGATTTGGACTGTGGATAGATTGGCCAAGTGGGGATGGACAAACTATGTCTTGCTCCCCCTATGCAGAAGAGAAAATGAGTTTGGCACGGACCACTTCTACAAATTCACTTCACTTGGAGGCTATGGGGTATGGTCAAGGATTGCTTCAACTTCAAGACATCAACACTAAACACTAAACCTTAAATTGTGGTTAGCTGGGAGATCTGTTAAAGAGCGGTTACTTAACATGTCGTGCTTAACATGTCGGCCACGTATGTACTACACAATACGGTCATGGTCTCTTTCACCATCACTAGTCCATGCGGCTCCTATACAAATGGCAGTTTTAAACCGTCGCCTTGCCTTTGTGGGTGATAGTGGGGGTTCATCCCACACGACTCAGATAAATCATTGACGATACCTCCTCCGGTCACACACGCGGGGGAAAGGAGCTCGTGTGCGATCGAGTGAGCCATCACAAACAATTATATGCTAGAAGTCGTGTAAGAGGTTCTTAGCACCCCCCACAGTGAATCTCAAACTTACTTTTTCGTTTGTATGATACATCACACATAATTTTCTGCATAACATCATCTGTGATAGTGGTGGCCATCATAAAGGATATTTATAATTTTATCGTTTGTGTTATTCAATACATCACACATGGTGCCTAGAAGAAACAGTATGGCATAAAGGTCTCCATCGCACACACTTTTATGTGGAAACATTTGTGCAAGGTGGCTGAATGCACGCATTTATCGGGCGGAAGTCATGTGTGATTGTTCACTTATCCAACATGTAAACTTTCTATAAACTGTGTGGGTTGATTCATGTCATCGCCCATGGTGTTGTTTGAGAAACCATCTGTAATATAAAAACCCAATAAGCAGGCTAATTTCCCTATTATGTTTAATCTATTTAGTAATCAAATTGACATTGCATATCAAATACACAATATATTTCATATTCGTATGAAGGAAACCAAGATTTCATAATTGAAATACACCATAGTACAATACCATATAGTTCAGCGCCAAGTTACACCATATAGGCATATACCTAGCTACCCAGTTACACAACATGACCAAGTTTCACATGCAATATCCAAAACTTTTGGTAAGTACCATTATAGACGCTAAATAGACAAATGAATCTCATCTGGAAAAGTACTGAAGCAGAAGGCGAATATTGAGCCTTGAATGATGTTGAAGGTCCTTGCAACTTTAGGCCAGTGTATGTGCTTGATTGTTGGCCCATCCTTCTTTCTCTTGAGGAGGACTTCAAGATTATACCGTGGGTGTTGTATGAATACCTTCCTTGCCTCTTCATCATACAGGTTGTTTGAGGGGTAACCATTAGTGAACTCTTTGGAAAGAACTGAAAACACAGATATGCATAAATATCTTTCCTAAATTTTGAAATGACGCAAAGGTAAAAACCAAGGTAAAAGAGTTACTAGCATCCTATAGTTAACTGATGTCTTCTTCATTGTGCAGACAAAGATATCGTTGTATTTCGTTGCTAGTTCCTTTATCCTAATAATTTTATGAGTTTCTTGATTTGAATGATATTCGTGGACATCTCATTTCCTCATATGCAAAATGGGTCAAACTGTGGGTGTAAGCCTTTTATAGCAGGACCTACATGTGCAAGACCAACTTATTTAAAACCTAAATATTAGAGTGGTTCCTGCAATTGCACAAAAATGTTCTATTAGCCAAAGGAACATGCATGTTCAAACCTCGATAGTAAACCTTAGTGCCTCCCATTGTTTCCCCCTACAACATATATAAGGTAGATATTGATCAGGTTAAGAGATCCAAATTGTGCTTCGAAAAAATCTTCATGGTTGATTTCTATGACGAATCATTTCAAAGTACCCATATTATCTAACAAGTCTTTCTTAGAGATTGTCGTAGGAAATATGAGACTCCATCGAGTGCATTGACTCATAAGTCAAATAATATCATTCTTCAGTGCCACTCATATGAAGATTCTCATCGCCTCGTGATAGGTCTCCAACGTATCTATAATTTTTTTATTGTTCCATGCTATCATTCCAGGATACTTTTTAGGCATTTACTTGTTGATTTATATTATTTTTGAGCACTAAACTATTAATACAGTGCCAAGTGTCAGTTGTTGTTTTCTGCATGTTTTTGGCTTTTCAGGAATACTGTACGAAACAAAGTCCAAATACCTGAAAACTTTTTTGACATTTTTTTCTTGACAAAATAAGGAGTTGGAAGCTTCGGAAGGAGATCGGAGGCCCCACGGGGTGGAGCCAAGCCAACAGGGCGCGCCCAGGGGGGATATCATGCCATGATGGCTTGGGGCCACCTCCATTGGCCTCCGGTGTCCCTCTTTGTCATTTAAATTCTCAATTATCCCCAAAACACTAGGGAGCCTCCTGAAACACTTTTTCTGCTCTCGCAAGTCTCTGTACTATCGTTTGCCCATCTGGAGTCCTGTTCCGATGCCTTGCCGGAGCGAGATTGATCAAGGAGGGCCTCTATATCAACCTTATTGTTCCCATGGTGATGTGTGAGTAGTTCATCATAGACCTACGGGTCCATAGTTAGTACCTGGATGGCTATCTCTCTCTCTATTTATGTTCTTCATTGCCATGATCACCGTGATTCCTGCGGTGATCTATCTTATGTAATCACTTTGTGCAGTGTATTTGTTTGGATCCGATGAATTGTGGGTTTATGTTTAGAATATTCATGGAAAATATTTGAGTCTCCTCTGAATTATTATTTGATTATTATATGCATGATCGTTATAGCTTTGTAATTCTCTCTGATCTATTGATTTGGTTTGGCCAAATAGATTAATCTATCTTCAGCGAGAGGGTTGCATTGTAGTAGGTTCAATCTTGTGGTGCTCAATCCCAATGACAGAAAGGGACATGACACGTATTTGTATTGTTGTCACAAAGGATAAAAAGATAGGGTTGATTCATATTAATTGGATCTACTTTGTCTACATCATGTCATTGTTCTTCAAGCATTACTCTGTTTTACTTAATACTCTAGATGCAGATAGATAGAGGTCGATGGGTGGAATAATAGTAGTAGATGCAGGCAGCAGTCGGTCTACTTGCTTGTGGACGTGATTCTATACACATGATCATTGTTGGGAATAAATATTGCATAGCTATGCGCTTTTCTACCAATTGCCCGACAATATATTGTTTACTCACCGTATGCCTTCTTTGAAAGAGAAACCTCTAGTGAACACTATGGCACCCGGGTCTATTCACATATATATTTACAAACGCTCTCAATACCTTGATACCATTTATTTGTTTTCATTTTATTTTGCAATTTACAATTATCAACTATCATCCACACTACTCATTTGTTTGCAAGTAATGAGTTCTAGGGGATTGACAACCCTCTTGCCCGCGTTGGGTGCAAGTGTGTGCTCTTTTGTGTGTAGGTGCTGAAGACGGGAGGTTGTGTGATCCTCCTATTGGTTCTATAACCTTGGTTCTCACTAAGGAAAATACTTATCTATACTGTGCCACATCATCCCCTCCTCTTCGGGGAAAAGCCCAATGACCACCATAGGTATCAGTGTGTAACCATATTTCTGCTCACTTGCACTTAACCTGAATATAAGTTTTATCTAGCTCATTTGTTTCGTGCCTCTTGATAGAAAATCTCTCATTATCTTCCTCGACATCCTCTCTAGTTTTCATTCGCTCCCTTACCATGATATTTCTTGTAGTACTTTGTTGTGTCGACATCTTATATGTGAAAGCTATCAGTTACTATGCAAAGAGTATAGTTGGTGATTTCCTCAAGACTTCTGCTTTGCATCCCATATAAGTTATCTGTCGCCGGTATTACTCTCCTAATTTCTTTCTGTAATTTACTTGGTCATCCTTATCCGTTGTTGTTGTCTTAGGTTCATTCAAAGTTTCACAAGAAATTTTGAATCTCCCATTCACCCCCCACTGGTTGATATACTCTCGGTACCTACAAGGTGGAATTCGAGCCCCCTCCCGAAGTAATCCTGGCACATGATGTGCTCGCCTCCACGAGGCACTAGAGGGACCTTGCCCAACGGAATACGAATTGCCAGATCCGTCGGCATCAATAGCTAGTCCTTAAAGGAAACAACTTCCCTGTGGTTTTTGGGCATCCCGTACCTGCTTCTCGCTCTTGGAGGCGGTCCTCTTCTGTTTCTTGTCTACGACATCGGCGGGCGGTTGCTAGCTAGGGGCTCGAGCGTTCCTCTCGCTCCTGGTTTTGTACATGGTGACACAGGAGGCGGATCCGGGGAGGTTTTAGCAAATAAAAATGAAGGCAGCACGACGGCACCGCACCTCCGGAAACTCGAGGAAATTGTGGCTGGAATGAATGAAAGCGGGGGAAGAAGAAAACCCCTCGTTTTCTCCTCCTTTTATCCCGTCCAAAATCGAAGTGACGGACCTAGCGGCGTGAGACGTGCTCCACGTCCTTTGTTGTTTCCCGCTTTGTGAAGCACGGGCACAAGATTTCTGGCATCATCATCGCCACACAGCAGGATTTAAGGGATATGATCAAACAGTGTCCCGTGTAAGCTCTGATTCGATCGTGATCCAAGTACTGCACAAAGAGTAGGCCATTGGAGACCGACAAAGTAGAAAGCAGAGGTCTCCCAACCGAGCTCCTAAAGAAGGGAACCATAAGGATAACAAGGCAGAAGAGAAGAGCCCGTTGAAGGCCTCGAAGACTACTCCTACGACCTCTGCCAGAATCGGAGGCTACCGACGATGTTATACACCAGGGGTGGATCACCTAAAGGAGCCCAACATCAAGCCTACCAAGGGGACTACGAGGACTGGGGTCAAAGGGAACCCTAAAAGTGATAACTTAGACCTTCTTGCCCTCTAAGTCTAGGGTGGCGATGACCCTGATCGCATTTATCTATTTGGAAACCCTAACATCCACCGTTTATATAAGGGGAGGCTAGAGTGCGCTCGTACCATCTTCTCTTCGATAGATACTCTTGGTATCAACCTCAAATAACAATATAGCCCCTCGCACGAGGTATCCCTCCATCATGAATAATCAAAGCAAGCAGTTGATACGTCCATTTTGCATCATGTTTTCATGTTGATATTTATCGCTTCTTTGGCTGTTATTTCACTTCACGGTACTATTCTTATGCCTTTTCTCTCTTATTTTGCAAGGTTTACATGAAGAGGGAGAATATCGGCAACTGGAATTCTGGCCTGAAAGTGGAGCAAAGTTGAGACACCTATTCTGCGCAACTCCAAACGTCGTGAAAATCAACAGAGATTTTTTTCCCAATATATAAAAAATACGGCCGAAGAAGCGTCAGAGGGGCGCCAGGGGGTGGCCACAAGCCTGCACGGCGCGGCCACCACCCCAGGCCGGGCCATGGGGGCTTGTGGGCACCCTGCTGGCCCACTGGCCCCCCTCTTTTGCTATATGGAGGGTTTCGTCCAGAAAAAAATCAGACGGGAGCTTTTTCATTGTTTCGCCGCCGCCACGAGGCGGAACTTGAGCAGAACCAATCTAGAACTCCGGTAGGACGATCCTGCCGGGGAAACTTCTCTCCCGGAGGGGGAAATCGTCGCCATCGTCATCACCAACACTCCTCTCATCGGAGGGGACTCGTCACCATCAACATCTTCATCAGCACCATCTCATCTCCAAACCCTAGTTCATCACCTGTAACCAATCTCCATCTCGCGACTCCGATTGGTACTTGTAAGGTTGCTAGTGATGGTTGCTGTGTATCCCTTGCAAAGCGCCAGAAATAGTTGTGTCGACGGCACCAGGAATCCTTCAGCTACGGCTACGCCTTAAGGGACTTCCTAGGCAAGTATGCAAAGGATTTCCCCCGTGGCTTAGAGCCTTGCGTTGGTGTTCCCTCGAAGCGGAAAGGATGATGTAGCACAGCGACGGTAAGTATTTCCCTCAGTTTGAGAACCAAGGTATCAATCCAGCGGAAGAGTATCTCAAGATCCTGCACAAACACAAAAGCTTGCACCCAACGCTATGAAGGGGTTGTCAATCCCTTATAGATTGTTTGCCAAGTGAGAAATGAAAGCAACAAAGTAACAAAGCAAGGTAAAAGCGGAGATGTAAACGATGGATGTGAATAGACCCGGGGGCCATAGTGTTTACTAGTGGGTTCTCTCATGAAAGCAAGTAGACGGTGGGTGAACAAATTACTGTCGAGCAATTGATAGAACTGTGCAGAGTCGGGACGATATCTATGCAATGATTATTTCTATAGGCATCACGTCCGAAACAAGTAGACCGATACTTTCTGCATCTACTACTATTACTCCACACGTCGACCGCTATCCAACATGCATCTAGTGTATTAAGTCCATAAGAATAGAGTAACGCCTTAAGCAAGATGACATGATGTAGAGGGATAATCTCAAATCAATGATAAAACCCCCATCTTTTTACCCTTGATGGCAACTGCTTGATGTGTGCCTTGCTGCCCCTACTGTCACTGGGAAAGGTCACCACATGGCAGAACCCAAAACCAAGCACTTCTCCCATTGCAAGAATCATAGATCTAGTTGGCCAAATAAAACCCAAGACTCGGAGAGACTTACAAGGATATCAAATCATGCATATAAGAAATCAGCAAAGACTAAAATATATATCATAGATAATCTGATCACAAGTCCACAATTCATCGGATCTCGACAAACACACCGTCAAAGAAGATTACATCAGATAGATCTCCATGAAGATCATGGAGAACTTTGTATTGAAGATGTTGGGGATAGTCGCATGGGAAACAAAAAATTTCCTACGCGCACGAAGACCTATCATGGTGATGTCCATCTACGAGAGGGGATGAGTGATCTACGTACCCTTGTACACCGTACAGCAGAAGCGTTAGTGAACACGGCTGATGTAGTGGAACGTCCTCACGTCCCTCGATCCGCCCCGCGAACAATCCCGCGATCAATCCCACGATCTAGTACCGAACGGACGGCACCTCCGCGTTTAGCACACGTACAGCTCGACGATGATCTCGGCCTTCTTGATCCAGCAAGAGAGACGGAGAGGTAGAAGAGTTCTCCGGCAGCGTGACGGCGCTCCGGAGGTTGGTGATGACCTTGTCTCAGTAGGGCTCCACCCAAGCTCCGCAGAAACGCGATCTAGAGGAAAAACCGTGGAGGTATGTGGTCGGGCTGCCGTGGAAAAGTCGTCTCAAATCAGCCCTAAAACCTCTGTATATATAGGTGGGAGAGAGGGGACCTTGCCTTGGGGCTCAAGGAGCCCCAAGGGGGTCGGCCGAGCCAAGGGGGGAAGGTCTCCCCCCCCCCAAACCGAGTTGGACTTGGTTTGGTGGGTGGGAGTCCTTCCTTCCCTTCCCACCTCCTCTTTTTTTTTCTTTCTCTTTGATTTTTCTTCCAATGCGCATAGGGCCCTTTTGGGCTGTCCCACCAGCCCACTAAGGGCTGGTGCGCCACCCTCAAGGCCCATGGGCTTCCCCGGGGTGGGTTGCCCCCCGCCCCCCCCCCCCCCCCCCCGGTGAACTCCCGGAACCCATTCGTCATTCCCGGTACATTCCCGGTAACTCCAAAATCTTCCGGTAATCAAATGAGGTCATCCTATATATCAATCTTCGTTTTCGGACCATTCCGGAAACCCTCCTGACGTCCGTGATCTCATCAGGGACTCCGAACAACATTCGGTAACCAACCATATAACTCAAATACGCATAAAACAACGTCAAACCTTAAGTGTGCAGACCCTGCGGGTTCGAGAACTATGTAGACATGACCCGAGAGACTCCTCGGTCAATATCCAATAGCGGGACCTGGATGCCCATATTGGATCCTACATATTCTACGAAGAACTTATTGTTTGAACCTCAGTGCCAAGGATTCATATAATCCCGTATGTCATTCCCTTTGCCCTTCGGTATGTTACTTGCCCGAGATTCGATCGTCAGTATCCACATACCTATTTCAATCTCGTTTACCGGCAAGTCTCTTTACTCGTTCCGTAATACAAGATCCCGCAACTTACACTAAGTCACATTGCTCGCAAGGCTTTGTGTGTGATGTTGTATTACCGAGTGGGCCCCGAGATACCTCTCCGTCACACGGAGTGACAAATCCCAGTCCTGATCCATACTAACTCAATTAACACCTTCGGAGATACCTGTAGAGCATCTTTATAGTCACCCAGTTACGTTGCGACGTTTCATACACACAAATTATTCCTCCGGTGTCAGTGAGTTATATGATCTCATGGTCATAGGAACAAATACTTGACACGCAGAAAACAGTAGCAACAAAATGACACGATCAACATGCTACGTCTATTAGTTTGGGTCTAGTCCATCACGTGATTCTCCTAATGACGTGATCCAGTTATCAAGCAACAACACCTTGTTCATAATCAGAAGACACTGACTATCTTTGATCAACTGGCTAGCCAACTAGAGGCTTGCTAGGGACAGTGTTTTGTCTATGTATCCACACATGTAAATGAGTCTTCATTCAATACAATTATAGCATGGATAATAAACGATTATATTGATACAGGAATTATAATAATAACTATATTTATTATTGCCTCTAGGGCATAATTCCAATAGTCTCCCACTTGCACTAGAGTCAATAATCTAGCCCTCACATCATCATGCGAATTACATTGTAATAAATCTAACACCCATACAGTTCTGGTGTTGATCATGCTTTGGCCGTGGAAGAGGTTTAGTCAGCGGGTCTGCTACATTCAGATCCGTGTGCACTTTGCATATATTTACGTCCTCTCCTTCGACGTAGTCACGGATGAGGTTGAAGCGTCGTTTGATGTGTCTGGACTTCTTGTGAAACCGTGGTTCCTTTGCTAAGGCAATGGCACCCGTGTTGTCACAAAACAAGGTTATTGGATTCAGTGCGCTTGGCACCACTCCAAGATCCGTCATGAACTGCTTCATCCACACACCCTCCTTAGCCACCTCTGAGGCAGCCATGTACTCCGCTTCACATGTAGAATCTGCTACGACGCTTTGCTTGGAACTGCACCAGCTTACCGCACCCCCATTAAGAATAAATATGTATCCGGTTTGCGACTTAGAGTCGTCCGGATCTGTGTCAAAGCTTGCATCGACATAACCTTTTACGGCGAGCTCTTCGTCACCTCCATACACGAGAAACATCTCCTTAGTCCTTTTCAGGTACTTCAGGATATTCTTGACCGCTGTCCAGTGATCCACTCCTGGATTACTCTGGAACCTACCTGCCATACTTATGGCCAGGCTAAGATCCGGTCTAGTGCACAGCATTGCATACATGATAGAACCTATGGCTGAAGCATAGGGGACGGAGCGCATATGCTCTCTATCTTCATCAGTTGCTGGGCACTGAGTCTTACTCAATCTCGTACCTTGTAAATCTGGCAAGAACCCTTTCTTGGACTGTTCCATTTTGAACCTCTTCAAAACTTTATCAAGGTATGTGCTTTGTGAAAGTCCTATCAGGCGTTTTGATCTATCCCTATAGATCTTAATGCCTAGAATGTAAGCAGCTTCTCCTAGGTCCTTCATAGAGAAACTTTTATTCAAGTAATCCTTTATGCTCTCCAAAAACTCCACGTTGTTTCCAATCAGCAATGTGTCATCCACATATAATATTAGAAACGCCACAGAGCTCCCACTCACTTTCTTGTAAATACAAGATTCTCCAACCACTTGTATAAACCCAAATGCTTTGATCACCTCATCAAAGCGTTTGTTCCAACTCCGAGATGCTTGCACCAGTCCATAAATGGATCGCTGGAGCTTGCACACCTTGCCAGCATTTTTAGGATCGACAAAACCTTCGGGTTGCATCATATACAACTCTTCCTTAAGGAAACCGTTAAGGAACGCCGTTTTGACATCCATCTGCCAGATTTCATAATCGAAAAATGCAGCTATTGCTAACATGATTCTGACGGACTTAAGCATCGCTACGGGTGAGAAGGTCTCATCGTAGTCAACTCCTGGAACTTGTGAAAAACCCTTTGCCACAAGTCGAGCTTTATAAACGGTCACATTACCGTCAGCGTCCGTCTTCTTCTTAAAGATCCATTTGTTCTGAATAGCCTTGCGGCCCTCAGGTAGTATCTCCAAAGTCCACACTTTGTTCTCATACATGGATCCTATCTCGGATTTCATGGCTTCTAGCCATTTGTTGGAATCTGGGCCCACCATTGCTTCTTCATAATTTGCAGGTTCATTGTTGTCTAACAACATGATTGATAAGACGGGATTACCGTACCACTCTGGAGCAGCGCGTGATCTCGTCGACCTGCGTGGTTCAACAGAAACTTGAACTGGAGTTTCATGATCATCATCATTAACTTCCTCCTCAACCGGCGTCGCAACGACAGAGGTTTCCCCTTGCCCTGCGCCACCATCCAGAGGGATGAGAGGTTCGACAACCTCGTCAAGTTCTATCTTCCTCCCACTCAATTCTCTCGAGAGAAACTCCTTCTCGAGAAAAGTTCCGTTCTTAGCAACAAACACTTTTCCCTCGGATTTGAGATAGAAGGTGTACCCAACTGTCTCTTTTGGGTAACCTATGAAGACGCACTTTTCCGCTTTGGGTTCCAGCTTTTCAGGCTGAAGCTTTTTGACATAAGCATCACATCCCCAAACTTTAAGAAACGACAACTTTGGCCTTTTGCCACACCACAGTTCGTATGGTGTCGTCTCAACGGATTTCGATGGTGCCCTATTTAAAGTGAATGCAGCTGTTTCTAATGCATAACCCCAAAATGATAACGGCAAATCAGTAAGAGACATCATAGATCGCACCATCTCTAACAAAGTACGATTACGACGTTCGGACACACCATTACGCTGTGGTGTTCCAGGCGGTGTTAACTGCGAAACAATTCCACATTGTCTTAAGTGAGTACCAAACTCGAAACTCAGATATTCACCCCCACGATCAGACCGTAGGAACTTGATCTTCTTGTTATGATGATTTTCCACTTCACTCTGAAATTGCTTGAACTTTTCAAATGTGTCAGACTTGTGCTTCATCAAGTAGACATAACCATATCTACTTAAATCGTCAGTGAAGGTGAGAAAATAACGATATCCGTCGCGTGCCTCCACGCTCATTGGACCACACACATCGGTATGTATGATTTCCAACAAGTCACTTGCACGCTCCATTGTTCCGGAGAACGGAGTCTTAGTCATCTTGCCCATGAGGCATGGTTCGCACGTGTCAAGTGAATCAAAGTCAAGTGACTTCAAAAGTCCATCAGCATGGAGTTTCTTCATGCGCTTTACACCAATATGACCCAAGCGGCAGTGCCACAAAAATATGGCGCTATCATTGTTTACTCTAACTCTTTTGGTCTCAATGTTATGTATATGTGTATCGCTATCAAGATTCAATATGAACAATCCTCTCACATTCGGTGCATGACCATAAAAGATGTTACTCACAGAAATAGAACAACCATTATTCTCAAACTTAAAAGAGTAACCATCTCGCAATAAACAAGATCCAGATATAATGTTCATGCTCAACGCAGGCACTAAATAACAATGATTTAAGTTCATAACTAATCCTGATGGTAGTTGAAGTGACACTGTGCCGACGGCGATTGCATCAACCTTGGAACCGTTTCCTACGCGCATCGTCACTTCGTCTTTCGCCAGCCTTCGTCTATTCCGCAGTTCCTGCTTCGAGTTGCAAATGTGAGCAACAGAACCGGTATCGAATACCTAGGCACTACTACGAGAGCCGCTTAAGTACACATCAATAACTTGTATATCAAATATACCTGATTTTTCTTTGGCCGCCTTCTTATCTGCCAGATACTTGGGGCAATTGCGCTTCCAGTGACCCATACCCTTGCAATAGAAGCACTCTGTTTCAGGCTTAGGTCCAGCCTTGGGTTTCTTCGGCGGATTGGCAACAGGCTTGCCGCTCTTCTTCGAATTGCCCTTCTTGCCTTTGCCGTTTCTCTTGAAACTAGTGGTCTTGCTCACCATCAACACTTGATGCTCTTTACAGAGTTCAGACTCTGCGACTTTCAGCATCGCAAACAACTCGCCGGGAGACTTGATCATCCCTTGCATGTTGTAGTTCAACACAAAGCCTTTATAGCTTGGCGGCAGTGATTGAAGGATTCTGTCAGTGATAGCTTCTTGCGGGAGTTCAATCCCCAGTTCAGCTAGACGGTTTGAGTACCCAGACATTTTGAGCACATGTTCACTGACAGACGAGTTTTCCTCCATCTTGCAAGCATAGAATTTATCGGAGGTCTCATACCTCTCGATCCGGGCGTTCTTCTGAAAGATAAACTTCAACTCCTGGAACATCTCAAATGCTCCATGACGCTCAAAGCGATGTTGAAGTCCCGGTTCTAAGCCATACAAGACTGCACATTGAACTATTGAGTAGTCCTCCTTACGTGCTAACCAAGCGTTCTTAACATCCTGATCAGCCGTAGCGGGTGGTTCATCTCCTAGCGCAGCATTAAGGACATAATCCTTCTTTCCAGCTTGTAAGATTAGCTTAAGATTATGAGCCCAGTCTACAAAGTTGCTTCCATCATCTTTCAACTTAGCTGTCTCTAGGAACGTATTAAAATTCAGGATGACACTTGCGTGAGCCATGATCTACAACACAAATATATTCAAAGTGGACTTAGACTATGTTCAAGATAATTAGAGTTCAACTTAATCAAATTATATGCAAACTCCCACTCAAAAAGTACATCTCTCTAGTCATTTGAGTGGTTCATGATCCACTTACACTATCCCAAGTCCAATCATCACGTGAGTTGAGTATAGTTTCAGTGGTAAGCATCCCTATGCTAATCATATCAACTATATGATTCATGATCGACCTTTCGGTCTCATGTGTTCCGAGTCCATGTCTGCACATGCTAGGCTCGTCAAGCTTAACCCGAGTGTTCCGCGTGCGCAACTGTTTTGCACCCGTTGTATGTGAACGTTGAGTCTATCACACCCGATCATCATGTGGTGTCTCGAAACGACGAACTGTAGCAACGGTGCACAGTCGGGGAGAACACAATTTCGTCTTGAAATTTTAGTGAGAGATCACCTCATAATGCTACCGTCGTTCTAAGCAAAATAAGGTGCAAAAAAGGATTAACATCACATGCAATTCATAAGTGACATGATATGGCCATCATCACGTGCTTCTTGATCTCCATCACCAAAGCACCGGCACGATCTTCTTGTCACCGGCGCCACACCATGATCATCCATCAACGTGTTTCCATCGGGGTTGTCGTGCTACTTATGCTATTACTACTAAAGCTACATCCTAGCAAAATAGTAAATGCATCTGCAAGCACAAACGTTTGTATAAAGACAACCCTATGGCTCCTGTCGGCTGTCGTACCATCGACATGCAAGTCGATATTTCTATTACAACATGATCATCTCATACATCCAATATATCACATCACATCGTTGGCCATATCACATCACAATCATACCCTGCAAAAACAAGTTAGACGTCCTCTAATTTTGTTGTTGCATGTTTTACGTGGTGACCAAGGGTATCTAGTAGGATCGCATCTTACTTACGCAAACACCACAACGGAGATATATGAGTTGCTATTTAACCTCATCCAAGGACCTCCTCGGTCAAATCCGATTCAACTAAAGTTGGAGAAACCGTCACTTGCCAGTCATCTTTGAGCAAAGGGGGTTACTCGTAACGATGAAACCAGTCTCTCGTAAGCGTACGAGTAATGTCGGTCCAAGCCGCTTCAATCCAACAATACCGCGGAATCAAGAAAAGACTAGCAAAACGCACATCACCGCCCACAAAACCTTTTGTGTTCTACTCGAGAAGACATATACGCATGAACCTAGCTCATGATGCCACTGTTGGGGAACGTCGCATGGGAAACAAAAATTTTCCTACGCGCACGAAGACCTATCATGGTGATGTCCATCTACGAGAGGGGATGAGTGATCTACGTACCCTTGTAGATCGTACAGCAGAAGCGTTAGAGAACGCGGTTGATGTAGTGGAACGTCCTCACGTCCCTCGATCCGCCCCGCGAACAATCCCGCGATCAGTCCCACGATCTAGTACCGAACGGACGGCACCTCCGCGTTCAGCACACGTACAGCTCGACGATGATCTCGGCCTTCTTGATCCAGCAAGAGAGACGGAGAGGTAGAAGAGTTCTCCGGCAGCGTGACGGCGCTCCGGAGGTTGGTGATGATCTCGTCTCAGCAGGGCTCCGCCCGAGCTCCGCAGAAACGCGATCTAGAGGAAAAACTATGGAGGTATGTGGTCGGGCAGCCGTGAGAAAGTCGTCTCAAATCTGCCCTAAAAGCCCCATATATATAGGAGGAGGGAGGGGGACCTTGCCTTGGGGTCCAAGGGACCCTCAAGGGGTCGTCCGAGCCAAGGGGGGGAGGACTCCCCCCCCCCAAACCGAGTTGGACTTGGTTTGGTGGGAGGAGTCCCCCTCCCTTCCCACTTCCTCCCTCTTTTTTTTTCCTTTTCCTTTGATTTCCTTCTCTTGGCGCATAGGCCCCCTTGGGGCTGTCCCACCAGCCCACTAAGGGCTGGTGTGTCTCCCTAAAGCCTATGGGCTTCCCCGGGGTGGGTTGCCCCCCCCCCCCCCCCGGTGAACTCCCGGAACCCATTCGTCATTCCCGGTACATTCCCGGTAACTCCGAAAACCTTCCGGTAATCAAATGAGGTCATCCTATATATCAATCTTCGTTTCCGGACCATTCCGGAAACCCTCGTGACGTCTGTGATCTCATCCGGGACTCCGAACAACATTCGGTAACCAACCATATAACTCAAATACGCATAAAACAACGTCGAACCTTAAGTGTGCAGACCCTGCGGGTTCGAGAACTATGTAGACATGACCCGAGAGACTCCTCGGTCAATATCCAATAGCGGGACCTGGATGCCCATATTGGATCCTACATATTCTACGAAGATCTCGTCGTTTGAACCTCAGTGCCAAGGATTCGTATAATCTCGTATGTCATTCCCTTTGTCCTTCGGTATGTTACTTGCCCGAGATTCGATCGTCAGTATCCGCATACCTATTTCAATCTCGTTTACCGGCAAGTCTCTTTACTCGTTCCGTAATACAAGATCCCGCAACTTACACTAAGTTACATTTGCTTGCAAGGCTTGTGTGTGATGTTGTATTACCAAGTGGGCCCCGAGATACCTCTCCGTCACACGGAGTGACAAATCCCAGTCTTGATCCATACTAAATCAACTAACACCTTCGGAGATACCTGTAGAGCATCTTTATAGTCACCCAGTTATGTTGCGACTTTTGATACACACAAAGCATTCCTCCGGTGTCAGTGAGTTATACGATCTCATGGTCATAGGAATAAATACTTGACATGCAGAAAACAGTAGCAACAAAATGACACGATCAACATGCTACGTCTATTAGTTTGGGTCTAGTCCATCACGTGATTCTCCCAATGACGTGATCCAGTTATCAAGCAACAACACCTTGTTCATAATCAGAAGACACTGACTATCATCGATCAACTGGCTAGCCAACTAGAGGCATGCTAGGGACGGTGTTTTGTCTATGTATCCACACATGTAAATGAGTCTTCATTCAATACAATTATAGCATGGATAATAAACTATTATCTTGATACAGGAATTATAATAATAACTATACATTTATTATTGCCTCTAGGGCATAATTCCTATAGATACAGGAGTATTTACTTAATGAATCACAAGTCTAAAATGTTGAAAAGTTCAATTCCGTTTTAGAGTGAAGTTCGTCGTAACAAGAGGATAAACTGTCTACGATATGATCATGGAAATGAATATCTGAGTTACGAGTTTTGGTACATAGTTAAGACAATGTGGAAATTGTTTCGCAGTTCATGCCACCTGGAACATCATAGTGTGATGATGTGTCTAAACGTCATAGCCACGCACTATTTGGTATGGTGCATACTATGATGTCTCTTATCGAATTACCACTATCGTTTATGGGTTATGCATTAGAGACAACCGCACTCACTTTAAATAGGGCACCGCGTATTTCCGTTGAGATGACACAGTATAGACTGAGGTTTAGAGAAACCTAAACTATCGTTTCTTGAAAGTTTGGGGTTTCGACACTTATGTGAAAAAGTTTCAGTCTGATAAGCTTGAACCCAAAGCGGATAAATGCATCTTCATAGGATATCCAAAACAGTTGGGTACATCTCCTATCTCAGATCCAAAAGCAAAGTGTTTGTTTCTAGAAACGGATCCTTTCTCGAGGAAAGGTTTCTCTCGAAAGAATTGAGTGGGAGGGTAGTAGAACTTCATGAGGTTATTGAACCATAACTTCAACCAGTGTGTAGCAGGGCGCAGGAAGTTGTTCATGTGGCGCCTACACCAATTGAAGTGGAAGCTGATGATGATGATCATTGAGCTTCGAATCAAGTTACTACAAACCTCGTAGGTCGACAAGGTCGCGTACTGCTGCAGAGTAGTATGGTAACCCTGTCTTGGAGGTCATGTTGTTGAGCAACAGTGAACCTACGAGTTATGGAGAAAGCGATGGTGGGCCCAGATTCCGACAAATGGCTGGAAGCCATGAAATCCGAGAGAGGATCCATGTGTGAAAACAAAGTGTAGACTTTGGTAGAACTACTTGATGGTCATAGGACTATTGAGTAAAAATGGATCTTTAAGAGAAGACAGACGATGATGGTGATAAGTCACTATTAAGAAAAGCTCGACTTGTCGCAAAGATGTTTTCGATAAGATCAAACAGTTGACTATGATGAGACTTTCTCACTCGTAGCGATGCTAAAAGTCTGTTAGAATTATGTTAGTTGTTGATGCATTATTTATGAAATATTGCACGCAGGATGTCAAAACATTGTTTTCTCGACGGTTTCCTTAAGCAAACATTGTATGTGATACAACCAGAAGGTTTTGTCGATCCTAAAGATACTAGCAAGTATGCAAGCTCCAGTGATCCTTCAATGGACTGGTGCAAGCATCTCGGAGTTGGAATATACACTTTGATGAGATGATCAAAGATTTTGGGTTTGTACAAGGTTTATGAGAAACTTGTATTTCCAAAGAAGTGAGTGGGAGCACTATAGAATTTCTGATAGGTATATGTGGTTGACATATTGTGGATCAGAAGTAATGTAGAATTTCTGTAAAGCATACAAGGTTGTTTGAAAGAAGTTTCCAAAGGAGTACCTGGATTACGCTACTTGAACGTTGAGCATCAAAGATCTATGGAGATAGATCGAAAGCGCTTAATAGAAGTTTCAACATGATGCATGCCTTGACAAGTTTTTGAAAGAGTTCAAAATAGACCGGCAAAGAAGGAGTTCTTGGTTGCGTTGTGAGGTGTGAATTTGAGTAAGACTCAAAACCCGACCATGGCAGAATAAAGAGAATAGACGAAGGTCGTCTTCTATGCCTTAGCCGTAGAATCTAAAGTATGCCATGTTGTGTACCGCACCTGAAGTGTGCCTTGACTCAAAGTATGTTGAGAGGTACAGAGAGTGATCCATGATTGAATCACTAGCAGCGGTCGAAATTTATCCTTAGTAACTAATGGACTAAGGAATTTTTCTCGATTATGGAGGTGGTTAAAGAGTTTGTCGTAAAGGATTACGTCAATGCAAGCTTTGACACTAATCCGGAT
This sequence comes from Hordeum vulgare subsp. vulgare, assembly GCF_904849725.1. Taxonomy (NCBI): domain Eukaryota; kingdom Viridiplantae; phylum Streptophyta; class Magnoliopsida; order Poales; family Poaceae; genus Hordeum; species Hordeum vulgare. The sequence goes on from NC_058524.1 coordinate 83,505,076, forward strand.
AACTATGAGTAGTGAAACGGATTCGTATAGTAGAGTAGATATTTGGAGCATTTCCGAATAGCACGTAGTAGCAGCATCTATAAGATGACATAAATATTTGTAAATAACGCACGAATCTGAATGTTTCAGAACCGTTGACTAAAACCTCTCTCACGAGCAAGAAGTGATCAGACCCCATAACTATATGGGTGTTGGATTCGTTGAAATCACATGGTGATGTGAACTAGATTATTGACTCTAGTGCAAGTGGGAGACTGTTGGAAATATGCCCTAGAGGCAATAATAAATTAGTTATTATTATATTTCTTAGTTCATGATAATCGTTTATTATCCATGCTATAATTGTATTGATTGGAAACACAATACTTCTGTGGATACATAGACAAAACACTGTCCCTAGTAAGCCTCTAGTTGACTAGCTCGTTGATCAAAGATGGTCAAGGTTTCCTGGCCATAGGCAAGTGTTGTCACTTGATAACGGGATCACATCATTAGGAGAATCATGTGATGGACTAGACCCAAACTAATAGACGTAGCATGTTGATCGTGTCATTTTGTTGCTACTGTTTTCTGCGTGTCAAGTATTTGTTCCTATGACCATGAGATCATATAACTCACGGACACCGGAGGAATGCTTTGTGTGTATCAAACGTCGCAACGTAACTGGGTGACTATAAAGATGCTCTACAGGTATCTCCGAAGGTGTTCGTTGAGTTAGTATAGATCGAGACTGGGATTTGTCACTCCGTGTGACGGAGAGGTATCTCGGGGCCCACTCGGTAATACAACATCACACACAAGCCTTGCAAGCAATGTAACTTAATGTAAGTTGCGGGATCTTGTATTACGGAACGAGTAAAGAGACTTGTCGGTAAACGAGATTGAAATAGGTATGCGGATACTAACGATCGAATCTCGGGCAAGTAACATACCGAAGGACAAAGGGAATGACATACGGGATTATATGAATCCTTGGCACTGAGGTTCAAACGATAAGATCTTCGTATAATATGTAGGATCCAATATGGGCATCCAGGTCCCGCTATTGGATATTGACCGAGGAGTCTCTCGGGTCATGTCTACATAGTTCTTGAACCCGCAGGGTCTGCACACTTAAGGTTCGACGTTGTTTTATGCGTATTTGAGTTATATGGTTGGTTACAGAATGTTGTTCGGAGTCCCGGATGAGATCACGGACGTCACGAGGGTTTCCGAAATGGTCCGTAAACGAAGATTGATATATAGGATGACCTCATTTGGTTACCGAAAGGTTTTCGTGCATTACCGGAAAAGTTTCGGGCTCATCTGTAGTGTACCGGGAGTGCCGGGAGGGGTGCCGGGGACCATCGGGAGGGGTGTCACGCCCCAAGGGGTCTCATGGGCTATGGGAAGAGATAAACCAGCCCCTAGTGGGCTGGAATAAGTTCCCACTAAGGCCCATAAGGTTTGAGAAGGAAAAAACACAAGGTGGAAAGAGTTTCCAAGTGGGAAGGTGGAATCCTACTCCAAGTAGGATTGGAGTAGGACTCCTCCACCTCCAATTTCGGCCAAACCTTTAGGTTTTGAGGCTGCCTCCTCCCCTCCCTCCCACCTATATATACGGAGGTTTTAGGGCTGATTTGAGACGACTTTTCCACGGCAGCCCGACCACATACCTCCACGGTTTTTCCTCTAGATCACGTTTCTGCGGAGCTCGGGCGGAGCCCTGCTGAGACAAGGTCATCACCAACCTCCGGAGCGCCGTCACACTGCCGGAGAACTCTTCTACCTCTCCGTCTCTCTTGCTGGATCAAGAAGGCCGAGATCATCGTCGAGCTGTACGTGTGCTGAACGCGGAGGTGCCGTCCGTTCGGTACTAGATCGCGGGACTGATCGCGGGATTGTTCGCGGGGCGGATCGAGGGACGTGAGGACGTTCCACTACATCAACCGCGTTCACTAACGCTTCTGCTGTACGATCTACAAGGGTACGTAGATCACTCATCCCCTCTCGTAGATGGACATCACCATGATAGGTCTTCGTGCGCGTAGGAAAATTTTTGTTTCCCATGCGACGTTCCCCAACAGATACTTGGGGCAATTGCGCTTCCAGTGACCCATACCCTTGCAATAGTAACACTCTGTTTCAGGCTTAGGTCCAGCTTTGGGTTTCTTCGTCGGATTGGCAACAGGCTTGCCGCTCTTCTTTGAATTACCCTTCTTGCCTTTGCCGTTTCTCTTGAAACTAGTGGTCTTGCTCACCATCAACACTTGATGCTCTTTACGGAGTTCAGACTCTGCGACTTTCAGCATCGCAAACAACTCGCCGGGAGACTTGTTCATCCCTTGCATGTTGTAGTTCAACACAAAGCCTTTATAGCTTGGCGGCAGTGATTGAAGGATTCTGTCAGTGATAGCCTCTTGCGGGAGTTCAATCCCCAGCTCAGCTAGACGGTTTGAGTACCCAGACATTTTGAGCACATGTTCACTGACAGACGAGTTTTCCTCCATCTTGCAAGCATAGAATTTATCGGAGGTCTCATACCTCTCGATCCGGGCGTTCTTCTGAAAGATAAACTTCAACTCCTGGAACATCTCAAATGCTCCATGACGCTCAAAGCGACGTTGAAGTCCCGGTTCTAAGCCATACAAGACTGCACATTGAACTACTGAGTAGTCCTCCTTACGTGCTAACCAAGCGTTCTTAACATCCTGATCAGCCGTAGCGGGTGGTTCATCTCCTAGCGCAGCATTAAGGACATAATCCTTCTTCCCAGCTTGTAAGATTAGCTTAAGATTACAAGCCCAGTCTACAAAGTTGCTTCCATCATCTTTCAACTTAGCTTTCTCTAGGAACGTATTAAAATTCAGGGTGACTGTCGTGTGAGCCATGATCTACAACACAAATATATTCAAAGTGGACTTAGACTATGTTCAAGATAATTAGAGTTTAACTTAATCAAAATTATACGCTAAACTCCCACTCAAAAAGTACATCTCTCTAGTCATTTGAGTGGTTCCCGATCCACTTACACTAGCTCAAGTCCGATCATCACATGAGTTGAGTATAGTTTCAGTGGTAAGCATCCCTATGCTAATCATATCATCTATATGATTCATGATCGACCTTTCGGTCTCATGTGTTCCGAGGCCATGTCTGCACATGCTAGGCTCGTCAAGTTTAACCCGAGTGTTCCGCGTGCGCAACTGTTTTGCACCCGTTGTATGTGAACGTTGAGTCTATCACACCCGATCATCACGTGGTGTCTCGAAACGACGAACTGTAGCAACGGTGCACAGTCGGGGAGAACACAATTTCATCTTGAAATTTTAGTGAGAGATCACCTCATAATGCTACCGTCGTTCTAAGCAAAATAAGGTGCATAAAAGGATTAACAACACATGCAATTCATAAGTGACATGATATGGCCATCATCACGTGCTTCTTGATCTCCATCACCAAAGCACCGGCACGATCTTCTTGTCACCGGCGCCACACCATGATCTCCATCAACGTGTCGCCATCGGGGTTGTCGTGCTACTCATGCTATTACTACTAAAGCTACATCCTAGCAAAATAGTAAACGCATCTGCAAGCACAAACGTTAGTATAAAGACAACCCTATGGCTCCTGCCGGTTGCCGTACCATCGACGTGCAAGTCGATATTATCTATTACAACATGATCATCTCATACATCCAATATATCACATCACATCGTTGGCCATACCACATCACAAGCATACCCTGCAAAAACAAGTTAGACGTCCTCTAATTTTGTTGTTGCATGTTTTACGTGGTGACCACGGGTATCTAGTAGGATCGCATCTTACTTACGCAAACACCACAACGGAGATATATGAGTTGCTATTTAACCTCATCCAAGGACCTCCTCGGTCAAATCCGATTCAACTAAAGTTGGAGAAACCGACACTTGCCAGTCATCTTTGAGCAACGGGGTTACTCGTAGCGATGAAACCAGTCTCTCGTAAACGTACGAGTAATGTCGGTCCAAGCCGCTTCAATCCAACAATACCGCGGAATCAAGAAAAGACTAAGGAGGGCAGCAAAACGCACATCACCGCCCACAAAAACTTTTGTGTTCTAGTCGAGAAGACATCTGCGCATGAACCTAGCTCATGATGCCACTGTTGGGGAACGTCGCATGGGAAACAAAAATTTTCCTACCCGCACGAAGACCTATGATGGTGATGTCCATCTACGAGAGGGGATGAGTGATCTACGTACCCTTGTAGACCGTACAGCAGAAGCGTTAGTGAACGCGGTTGATGTAGTGGAACGTCCTCACGTCCCTCGATCCGCCCCGCGATCACTCCCACGATCTAGTACCAAACGGACGGCACCTCCGCGTTCAGCACACGTACAGCTCGACGATGATCTCGGCCTTCTTGATCCAGCAAGAGAGGCGGAGAGGTAGAAGAGTTCTCCGGCAGCGTGACGGCGCTCCGGAGGTTGGTGATGACCTTGTCTCAGCAGGGCTCCGCCCGAGCTCCATAGAAACGCGATCTAGAGGAAAAACCGTGGAGGTATGTGGTCGGGCTGCCGTGAAGTCGTGTCAAATCAGCCCTAAAACCTCCGTATATATAGGTGGGAGAGAGGGGACCTTGCCTTGGGGCTCAAGGAGCCCCAAGGGGGTCGGCCGAGCCAAGGGGGGGAGGTCTCCCCCCCCCCCCCAAACCGAGTTGGACTTGGTTTGGTGGGTGGGAGTCCTTCCTTCCCTTCCCACCTCCCCTTTTTTTCTTTCTCTCTGATTTTTCTTCCAATGCGCATAGGGACCTTTTGGGCTGTCCCACCAGCCCACTAAGGGCTGGTGCGCCACCCTCAAGGCCTATGGGCTTCCTCGGGGTGGGTTGCCCCCCCGGTGAACTCCCGGAACCCATTCGTCATTCCCGGTACATTCCCGATAACTCCGAAAACCTTCCGGTAATCAAATGAGGTCATCCTATATATCAATCTTCGTTTCCGGACCATTCCGGAAACCCTCGTGATGTCCGTGATCTCATCCGGGACTCCGAACAACATACGGTAACCAACCATATAACTCAAATACGCATAAAACAACGTCGAACCTTAAGTGTGCAGACCCTGCGGGTTCGAGAACTATGTAGACATGACCCGAGAGACTCCTCGGTCAATATCCAATAGCGGGACCTGGATGCCCATATTGGATCCTACATATTCTACGAAGAACTTATCGTTTGAACCTCAGTGCCAAGGATTCATATAATCCCGTATGTCATTCCCTTTGTCCTTCGGTATGTTACTTGCCCGAGATTCGATCGTCAGTATCCACATACCTATTTCAATCTCGTTTACCGGCAAGTCTCTTTACTCGTTCCGTAATACAAGATCCCGCAACTTACACTAAGTCACATTGCTTGCAAGGCTTTGTGTGTGATGTTGTATTACCGAGTGGGCCCCGAGATACCTCTCCGTCACACGGAGTGACAAATCCTAGTCTTGATCCATACTAACTCAACTAACACCTTCGGAGATACCTGTAGAGCATCTTTATAGTCACGCAGTTACGTTGCGACGTTTGATACACACGAAGTATTCCTCCGGTGTCAGTGAGTTATATGATCTCATGGTCATAGGAACAAATACTTGACACGTAGAAAACAGTAGCAACAAAATGACACGATCAACATGCTACGTCTATTAGTTTGGGTCTAGTCCATCACGTGATTCTCGTAATGACGTGATCCAGTTATCAAGCAACAACACCTTGTTCATAATCAGAAGACACTGACTATCTTTGATCAGCTGGCTAGCCAACTAGAGGCTTGCTAGGGACAGTGTTTTGTCTATGTATCCACACATGTAAATGAGTCTTCATTCAATACAATTATAGCATGGATAATAAACGATTATCTTGATACAGGAATTATAATAATAACTATATTTATTATTGCCTCTAGGGCATAATTCCAACAGAAGATCCAAGAGAGAGAAGAAGTCATCTAGCTACTAACTACGGACCCGTAGGTCTGAAGTGAACTACTCACGAGTCATTGGAGGGGCGATGATGATGATGAAGAAGCCCTCCAACTCCAAAGTCCCCTCCGGTAGGGCGCCGGGAAGGGTCTCCAGATGAGATCTCGCGGAAACGGAAGCTTGCGGTGGCGGAAAAGTACTTTCGAGTCTCCCCCGATTTTTTGCGGAATATTTGGGAATATATAGGCGCAAGACCTAGGTCAGGGGGCGGCCAGGGAGGCCACAAGCCTGCCCACCGCCGCCTCCCCCTGGTGGCGGAGTGGGGGCTTGTGGGCTCCCTGGAGCCCACCTGGCTTGGCCCAAAAGCCCCATGGACTTCTTCCGTTCGGGAAAAAATCATTTCGGGGTTTTTCTTCCGTTTGGACTCCGTTTCAAAATCGGGTCTGAAAAGAGTCAAAAACACGAAAAAAAACAGGAACTGGCACTTGGCACTGAATTAATAAGTTAGTCCCAAAAATATATAAAAAGGTACATAAAACATACAAAGAAGGCAAGATATCAGCGTGAAACCATCAAAAATTATAGATACGTTTGAGACGTATCAACTAGTATTGTTGATTACTCTTTGTAGTTGATGCTAGTTGGATTACTTGGTGGAAGAGTTTATGTTCAGATCCTTGATGCTACTCATTACACCTCTGATCATGATTATGATTATGCTTTGTGAGTAGTTACTTTTGTTCCTGAGGACATGGGATAAGTCATGCTAATAATAGTCATGTGAATTTGGTATTCGTTCGGTATTTTGATATGTTGTATGTTGTTTTTCCTCTAGTGGTGTTATGTGAACGTCGACTACATAACACTTCACCATTATTTGGGCCTAGAGGAAGGTATTGGGAAGTAGTAAGTAGATGATGGGTTGCTAGAGTGACAGAAGCTTAAACCCTAGTTTATGTGTTACTTCGTAAGGGACTGATTTGGATCCACTAGTTTAATGCTATGGTTAGACTTTGTCTTAATTCTTCTTTCGTAGTTGCGGATGCTTGCGAGAGGGGTTAATCATAAGTGGGATGCTTGTCCAAGTAAGGGCAGCACCCAAGCGCTGGTCCACCCACATATCAAACTATCAAAGTAACGAACGCGAATCATATGAACATGATGAAAACTAGCATGACAGAAATTCCCGTGTGTCCTTGGAAACGTTTTTCCTCCTTTAAGACTTTGTCCAGGCTTGTCCCTTGCTACAAAAGGGATTGGGCCACTTTGCTGCATCGTTTCTACTTTTGTTACTTGTTGCTTGCTACAAATCATCTCACCACACAATCAGTTGTCACGGATAATTTCAGTGCTTGCAGATATTTCCTTGCTGAAAACCACTTGTCAGATCCTTCTGCTCCTCGTTGGTTCGACACTCTTACTTATTGAAAGGACTACGATTGATCCCCTATACTTGTGGGTCATCAGCTGTGTGTAGGGTATTACTCTTTGGAGGCCCGAACCTGGGTAAAACCCTCATGTAACTTCTAACTATGCTTGAACCCCTGCCAAGGGATCTAATGACATTTCACATTTTCATTCGCCTTCAACTAAGTTATCAGACTTTGCACAGTCACGCGTGGTAGATCTTCGAGGTAGATCCCCGTGACCTTCACATAGTTGTTTTTCGGCAGTCCACAAGTACTCTTGGACGCTCGGAACTGACACCTAACCGTCTAATGGATGTAGAGCTCACAAGAGTAAAAGTTAAGTTAAGTTTCGATTGGGTTCTTCGGTGATGCTCAATCACTCAATGGTGTTTGGCTCAAAGGTTTTTCCTCTCTTAGGATTCTCTCAATCTCTTCTGGAGCATGCGTTTCTCAGACAAACAACTGTCAATTCTCTCACGAAGCAACTACGCATCTAAAGTTGAAGTGGGATGGATATAACCAACGTATACTCAACACATGGCAAAACGGTTGAATTTCAAATGCAGCCAACACACTCACTTGTGGAACAAATTATCTGGATCCTCCATGAGGACTTTCACCTACGATGTCCTGAAGAATTCCCTCCGAGACACCGAAGAGTAATGGATCACATCAAAGTGATTTCAAAGTTTTAACTAGAATAAATAGGTTTGGATTGAACACAAACCAAAGACCTAAATCTCAACTTCCCCTTAGACCCCTCATTAATAGTATGGTTTTCCCTATGATTCAAAAGAAGAAAATGAAACTAGAAAATCAAAGTCTTCGCTACTACTTTATTTTCGTCGCTGATAGTTGACTTCTTGAATAGGAAATCCGAAGATATTCATCTCCACCACAATTTTGAGAGATCATTACTCTCATAATAAGTCAAATCCTCATGGATTTTCACATGTGTATACTCACAAATACATCGGTCCCTTAACTGTTTTTTCGTTAATCATCATAGACCACTAGGTGCAAAGTGGTATTGTCACGGGGACTGGGTGTTGGATACTATTTTTTTCATATGTATGTATGTCTTTATGTGTGTGTGTGTGTGTGTGCGCGCGCGCGCGTGTGTGTATTAGAGTTAATCCTCCCTCCGCCCGCTGCTCTGACGGTGGTGCAAGAGGTAGGGTGGATGTACCCTGATCCCTCACATAAGGCGTGTACATAGGGTTAGGGCTTGTAGTTCGTCGGGTGCCGGTCTGGTAATGGTGATGCTGCGTCGATCTGGTTCGCCCGAACTCCGACCTTTCCATGGAGATATATTTTGTGAAAACTCCAAGAAACCATGCGATGCAGCTTCCCATCGTCCTAGCAGAGCCTAGGCTAGCGTTTTGGGTGGTACCGCGGAAGCAACAACATGATGGATTTTTTCCCACCGTCTCCGCCCTCATCGCGTTATTGTGAAGAGCAGGAAATCTCATATTAGAGAAGGTGGGAGTTGTCGCTTCATTCGGGTACGATGGTGTTGTCGCAACAACTTTTGCACAGTGCTCGGGTTAGCACATGGTTGAAGGTCTGATGTTGGCAGATTTGACATAGCAACCCCAACCTATGAATGGTAGGTGACGAATGTGATTGAAAGGACATCTACGCCCCTAAGTAGCTTTATGTGTTTTCATGATGAAATATTAAGAGATGCACTAAGTATATAAACATGCTTTGGTTCCACAAGTGAAAATGTTGCCAGGCATTGGCAAGCCCCTGCCCAAAGATGGTCGTTTTATGGATGTTTATCTCAATTTTCTCTATGTTTTATTATATTCCAAAATTAGTTTGAGTCATAAGGAAGCTACACTCCTGAGAGGTATGTCGAAGGCGAAACATAAGTTCTCAGGCTTTATCTTATCATTTGTTGCCACAATAGCCAAAGACAAAGACTCAACCTATTTGAAGAGCGTGGAATCTTCGAATCAACATGGGAGTCTTCGAGGTTTACTATGGGCCTCTGTTCGAGGTTGCCCGATTAAGAGGCCAAAGTATTTGGGGTGAAGCTCATAGTTCATGCGGGGCTCGTAGTATTTAGACCACTGTTGGAGTCAACTCCGGACCCACTATCTTGGAGTTGGAGTCTTCGAGACAAAAGATGACGAATCTCCCTGAGTAGAGTACCTTTTTACTAGTCGTTGGAACCTAGATGTACACATATTCTACTCACACACCATAGCACCCCCCCCCCCCACACACACACACGGGCTAGTGCAGGCTACTCTTCAGAAAAATTCAGATATGAGATCCAAGTGGTATCCCTCTCCGTTTCCATGCCTCCATTGAAGTGAACTAACCAGTCGTTGGCTGGTTAGGATGATGGTATTCCAAGCCCATCAGGAACCAAACCCCAGGTTTGATGCTTTGATGTATTATTAATGCAAACTATTCTTGAAGTAGGAGATGATATTCTCGTCGACGGTGAGACACCAATGGTGACTTCGTCAATATTAAAGCTCCGCAGCATCGATCCAATCTTCAGTAGGCGTTGTGTAAGAATATGTGCGTGCGTGTACATTGTAATTGGTGTTTCTCGCACACACGAAATCAATCTAACAAACGTTGTAATTGGTCTTGTATGTTTTTCTGAAGATGAATATACGCAACGTTTTCTATAAAAAGAAAGAAATGTTATCAGAGTGCCAAATTTATGCGAAACAGTAGCTGGTAAGACATCCGTTTTCTACCTCATGGCCAGGGTTGGGAGCAACCTGCGTCCTGTAGTAAGTGTTCTAGCCAGCTCTCCCACGCAGCAGCAGTCGAGGGCAATACTGCACTGCTGATGGGTACGTGAAACATGAGTACAGAGAGAAGTATGTGTTTGTACCATGGGTACGTGAAACATGAGTAGTACATATATCTGTTTCTCATTTATAGTTTGCTTCTCCAATCAGTGCTCTGTGCCGCGCAGGGCCCCCGGCCTCACACCCACCCTAAAAACCAGGATGAGGAACACAACGCTGAATGCTCTGCGAGATCATAAAAGAAAGACGCTGCGAGGGTTAAGGAAATCAATGTGCATTGAATCACCAGCCAACCAAGCTGTATACTCTCTCCGTTCCTAAATCTAAGTATTTTTAAAATTTTCACTAAAAAACTACGTATGCATGTATATAAACATATATTAAAGTATAGATTTACTCATTTTGCTCTATATGTAGCCCTTTAATAGGATTTTGCTCTGTATGTAGTCCTTTAATGGAATTTCTAGAAAGACTTATATTTAGGAGGGAGTATATCTTAACCATGCAAAATTTCCTCCCTTGGTACCCCAGCTTCTGCAGGAAGATAAAATCTTTACCAAACAAAGCCATGGCCTGGCTGTTGTAAAAAACAAAATGTCCTGGCTGTATTGCAGCATGGGTGAAGAAACAGAGCACGGAGAAAAAGTTGTTCCTCTCACCATGGCATCTCACAGACAGAGACGGTGATAATATGACCATCAAGTTAGCAGTTGGATTGTAGGCCACAGCCACACACACATGCAAGTATCTACTCAATGTCGCCTGCAGGAGGATCACATGCAAAAGGAATCAACCCCGTGAGGCCGCAGCAGCCACCACACCTCCAGACGAGACAAACAGGCGCGAGCTGGTGGTGGTTATGCATTCAGATTTTACCAGCATGCTTGCTGCTAATTCACACCGGCCACACTCCACGCATTAGCTGGACACAGCTGTAAAGGCAGTCAGGCAGCTTAGCTTGTTCACCTTTGGCATACATAATCGTACTCACTCACGGGGAAACACAACAGCAGCAGCAGCAACAGCAACAACAAATTGTTCCCCTCCAGTAATCTACATCAAAAGCCTCACCACAGGGCGTTATTCATCAAAGGTGGTAGTACCGGTAGCTTGTCCTCGTGAAATGCAAGGTGAATAGGGACATGTCCCAGAATTCGAGCAAGCAACGCACTGCGCTACGCTACACTACACAGCTATAGCATGGAGAAAGCATATGTCTCCTAGCCACAAGCCCATTGCCCTAGATGGAAAGTGAAACATCCGTAGGTCCGTCTTGTACTGACATGGAGCCAGCTGCATCGCTGTGCATCAGTCTTTGTTGCACCGCAGAGGAGGGTACTTCGTTACTGGCAGGGCATGAGCATGGTGTGGTGTGGTGTCTGTCCTGGAGACTGGCCTCGGCCGCGGAGAGGTTATCAAGCTCAATCCTCCCTGAAGAAAAATGAAAATGTTGACGGCAGCATTAATTCATGTCGCAGTAACAACAGTGCATCCGTACATGTACAACTGCAGTGATCAAGTAGAGGCGTACTGTAAACGTACTAAGGATAGCCCCAACAGCAGTTTTGTAAACGTACACGGGTAGTCCTTTACAAAGATGTACCAACAGTTGTTTTGTACTCCCTCCATCCCATAATATAAGAGCATTTTTGACACTACACAAGCTTAATAAACGTTCTTATATTATGGGACAGAGGGAGTGCAATATTTTTGTACTTTCGACATTTTAAAGATTTCTATGATTACGAAAAGAGATAATGCGATGTCTCATAAACCCAAGCAATGGAAATCCATCTCAAGTGGAATTGCAATTACGGGTCTGTTGATTATTTATTTTCAACATCAGTTAATTGGCACAAAAAAAGGTTCCCACATTATACTGAATGTTTATCTCTATTACATATCACAAAAGGTCTATCTTCTGTTGCTCCAGTATAATAGAGGGTACCGTGAGTCATGAAGACTGAGAGTGTCATTTTGCGAACGTGTTGAAGCTAAGTAATTTTACCCGGAGTTGCTTTACAATATTTTCACACAGGCCATGTTACATTGAGTCATTGACGACATCACAGAACGTAATACGCAATCTTAGTGGTGTAATCTTGTCATCTGACTACTAAAGCAGTCCCTAAGCACTACCAATGTGCAATATATGCATCTCAATTAGAAGGATGCAGACCAATGGGGAATAATGCAGAATCTGCAGAAAACCAGGTCATGTGCGTGCATAAGAGTGTGGTAATTCAACGACACAATCAGGGAACAATGTATCACATTCACCTATAGGCCTCAAAATGGATGGATATAGCAATTCAATGACAAATATCAACTCTAGCATCATCTGGCATACTGATTGTCAGAACTCAGAAATAGCTCAACGACACAATCAGGGAACAATGTATCACATTCACCTATAGGCCTCAAAATGGATGGATATAGCAATTCAATGACAAATATCAACTCTACCATCATCTGGCATACTGATTGTCAGAACTCAGAAATAGCCATTTTGAACAAACAAAATAAAACAAGAACCATCCCGTACAGGAAATTGGTGTTGATAATGTACAAAATGCAATATCAGACCATGAAATGGCTATATTGATCTCGATGTCATGAGAAGAATGCTAATGCAATCCAGGATATCAGCGTGGAGGTCCTAGACGGAGGGCATTGCTAAGATTATTCAATTATTTTCTCTGTTTATTGCACTAAATCATAGCATCAACTCCAGTTCAGCATGTGCTGAAAAAGCATCTGGGCATTGATAGTTAGTTGGTATCTTCTTTCTTTCAGGCTACAAGAGATACTTACGTTAGCGCTTCCAAGGTGTCCCGAGGACATACTAGCAACCTGAAAGCATCTAACATAGCATTTTCGTTATAACCACAACAGCAAAATTATACTGCTCTTTCAACAGAAATAGTCTATCTGAAGGACCAGAATATCACCAAAGAACTAGCCAGGACAGGAGTGCGTTGAAGCTAGCTATCCACGTGCCAGAACCAAGAGTTGGTTTCGAGATCTTATGGGTTTCAACTCTAGCCTAACCCAACTTGTTTGGGACTAAAAGACTTTGTTGTTGTTGCTGTTGTTGAATGTACTCAAAGTTCCATTAAAATGCCAGAAGAGAGTTTTCACAAGACTGGGTGAGAACAGAACTTTTCTGTCAACTCTTTTGCATCACAAAGTAATAAATGTAGAAACTGCAGAAATTTTAGCATTGTGGCGGAGTTAGCTACTAAAAAGAAAGGTTACATCAGCTTACAGGTAGGGATGAAAACAGAAGGAACTGAGTGCTGCAGCATTTGTTTTCATAATGTTTTCCAGAAGTGGAAACGAATACAAAAGGCCCAGAAATGAATACGATACGGACGCAGATACAAAACTGAATGTTCGCTGGAACTAAAAGACCCTTAAACAATTGAGAAAAACACGATCAAACTAGCAAATTATTTCAATTTATCTGACTACAATGTATTTCAATGATCTCCTAAACCAGCCGAACCTCATGGAGGGAATGTTCGCTGGAACTAAAAGACCCTTGAACAATTGAGAAAAACACGATCAAACTAGCAAATTATTTCAATTTATTTGACTACAGCAAGAAGAAACAGGGGCGCAAATGTTTTTACTGGTTAAAACCTAGAGATGTCTTGAAAAGTCATTCTGTTAGTACGCCCTAACACATAGATCAAAAGTCAAATCAGTATTGGATCAACTGAGGTTTAATCCATTCTTAATAAGATGATGTCAACGTGGAAATAGCATAAGATTACAGCACGTGCGTACAAAGTTTTGTATTCCAACCTAATACATACAGAAACAATTTCGTGCAAGGTGTTCTTGGCAGTTTTTAAAAACTTTAGGTAGCACTTTGCTCTTACTAATATTATAGCACTCAACTATGCATACAGATCCAATCTGTTAGTTCCCAATATGGTTGATATTCAGTAGGGGTCGGATAGTTGGCACATAATCTCATGTTGTACATGAGCCTGAAAATGTCTTCCTTCTACAGCTACGGAACGGAGTCCTTTACTAGAACTAGCTCGGCCCTGAAATCAGTATGCTATTTTGAAGCTTACTTGGGAAAGAAACTGAAGCACTAACTGATCTCTGTCTATTTCCTACTCCCTCTGTACCTAGACAATTGTAGTTGGCAATTACTTAGGTACAGAGGGAGTAGATAGGAGATGCACATATTAACTAACAGGATCCAATAGTTGGGCATCAGCTAAACTTACACCATGATTAGAGAGTGTTCAGGATCCATACCATTTGATAAGTGAGCCAAAGAGGAAATGCTGCATGATGGGCACCTTCTCAAGCACTTCAGCCTTGTACATCTTGAGCAGCCCACTGTTCACCTTCTTCCAGTTGGGCACGGCGCTGATATCATCCAACATCGGCGAATGCTCTGCAAAGGGCCCCTTCTTCACTTTTTTCACATACATGACGCACGCCAAGTACATGTACTCCTTGGAGAAGTTCTCCAAGATATCCGGGTTGTGGATCGACTTGGGTTTCATGTACTTGTGATCAATCAGTTGCGCAGCACCGAACACAAAGGGCAGGAAATGGTAATCATCTAGCCCCCAGACGCCGTGGGAGCCCGCAGGCTCCAGCAGGTACGTGTCCTGCAGCGTGCGCATGAGGTCGAGGTAGGAAGCAAACACGCGTAGCACGACGGCTGGGTAATCGGGCTCGGTGATGAGCCCGAGCCGCGCCAGGCAGTAGAGGAAGGCAGCGAAGTTGGTCTCATGCCCCGTGCCGTAGTCGATGCGGGAGCCGTTGCCGAAGGAGTCGAGGAGGTAGGGCGCGAGCTCGAGCTCGGCGCCGGCGAGGTCCGAGGGGGACGCGGCGGTGGCTGTGATCGGGGCGATCAGGTCGTTGACGGAGTCGGCGAGCTTCTCGTGCCAGAGGCGGAAGGCGGGGTTGCCGTACCGGGAGCTGTGCGGGAACGGCGGGGTGGACGCGACGAAGGCGGACAGCGCGGAGATGAGGTCGAGGAGGGCGGAGACGGCGGGGGAGGGAGGGGAGGGGAGCGGGTCGGAGAGCTTGCGGCCGTGCACGGAGGCGGAGAGCAAGGCGACGAAGCCGAGGAAGTGGCGGCCGTGGGTGGAGTCCTTGAAGCGGGCGATGTCGTCGGGGGACGCGATGCGCTTGGCGGGGGCTTGGAAGGCGAAGGGCGGCGAGGCGGGCGGGACCGGGAGGGGCTGCGGGACCGGGGAGAGGACGATGGCGGCGGTGTTGGTGGGCGCGTTGATGGCCGGCATGCGGATGGGGCGGTAGGCGGGCGGCGGGGAATCCCCGGTCCAGGGGGCGGGGGCGGGCGCCGCGGCGGGCGCGCCGCAGGAGCGGCAGAGCGGGGTGTGGGTGTGGGTGTGGCCGGCGTGGGAGGGAGGGGAGGTGGATGGCGCGGCGGCTTGAGGGGTCGATTCGGGGTTGGACATGGCTGCCGGCGGCGGGGGATCGCGGGCGGGGAGCTCTGCTCGTTTGGGTCGGCGAGGAGGGGATACTTGGGGGAGGCACTGACGCAGGGGAAGAGGAGTTGCTAACTTGCGACACGCGGAAAGGAAATGGCTGCTTCCGTTGGGCCGTCAATCGGTTACCTCGGTTTCGGACGGATCTGACAGGTCGGCCCAAATGAAGGATTTTTCTTCAAATCCATGAATTATTTTTAAATCCACGTCTCATTAATGCGTGATTTTAAAAAAAAAAATCACGTTTCATTAATCCGTGAATTATTTTCAAACCCCGAAAAAAATTGAGTTCGTAAATTTTCTTTCTCAAACCATTTTTTTTACTTCATGAACTTTTTTGAGTTTGTGAACAATTTTTTGAATCCATCAACTTTTTCGAGTTCGCAACCTTTTTAAAATTCACAAGCATTTGTCTTCGAATTCATAATTTTCCAAAATTCTCCTTCTTTTATTTCTAAAAGTCAATGGCGGACTGGGCAACACCGAACTGACCGTATACAAAAGAAACGAAGGCATTGTGAGCGAGATGGAAAACGTTTACCACCTGTGCGCCGGCGGAACGCTTCGGTCGGACGCATGCGCGTCGTTGATCTCTCGAGCTCCTCTCCATCCTGAACGGTCCGCGATTTCCTCCCCATCTCGAACGGCTCGCGCTGCGCCGCATCATCTGCGCGCCCCTGCGCCGCCGTCGTCGCTGCGCCGGTCCCTGCCCCCGTCGGCCCGCCCGAATCGCCAGTTTCCGCCACCGTCGACCGTCCGCATCGCCGGATCCAGCTTTCGTCCGTCGTCCTCGTCGTCTGCCCGCCATGGCCGGGGCGCACGTATACAAGTGTTAACAAAACGTCACTCAAAATTGCTGCAACGGCTATTTAAAAAAGCTTCAACCGTTGATTAAAAAAGCTGCAATCATACATATAAAAAGCTGCAAGGCAAATCATACTTTTCCTCGTGAAGTTTTTGGTTGAAGCTTTTCTATACACGGTTAAAACTTTTTGAGGAGTGACCACGCGAGATGCTGGAGTCGGAGCGGCGTTTGAAACTTTTTTCATACACAGTTGAAGCTTTTTCAGTCAACGTTTGCAACTTTCCCTCGTGAAGTTTTTGGTTGAAGCTTTTTTTTAACGGTTGAAGCTTTTTCTACACACGGTTGAAACTTTTTATCCAGCGTCTGCAACACAGGGGGTGAGATGCGACCGAAACGAGGTGAAGACCGACGGGCTACATCCATGATGCTTTCGACGGGCGGCTAAGGCGATGACCGGCGGCGACCGACGGTGAGGGCGACCAACGGTGAGGAGGCGAAGCGGTCGGCGCGTGCTGGGACATCGACGGGGGCGAGGCGCGTGCTGGGACGGCAGCGCGTGCGAGGATGACGGGGCGATGAGGGCTCGTGCGAGCAGATCTGACAGTCAGGGGGCCCTGATCCGACGGCTGCTGCACGACCGGTGCTAACCCTCAGGCCGGCGCGCCCGCGCCTAGCACTGGCCGAGCGAGATCTTCAGCTTGTTGTTGAGTAGGGCCATGTAGACGGGAGCGTAAGTGCTGGCGAGGATGTCTCGTCCTATTCTGTGCCTTAGGCGCTTGAAAAGGTGAGTTGGCGCGTTCACGTGTACCCCAAGCGGCCTGCCCGGTCGCCTGTTCAGTCGGTTGAACGCTGCATCGGTTTGACCAATGGATCGTTGTCAGTGGACTTCCAATTGTTTTTCTTTATAATTCATAAACAATTAGAAAAAAAAATCAATAATTCAAAGAAAATTGACAAAAAAGGTTTGTGAATCTGGCAAATTTTTTGGAAGTTGCAAGAACTCCAGGATTTTGAAAAAGTCAACAAATTATTTAAAAAAAGTTCATTAATCCGGGAAAAGTTCGTGAATTCAAATTGTTTTTATGAATTACATAATTTTGCAAAAATTTAAAATGTTTCTGAATTGTAAACAAGTTTCTTTATTTTCTAAAAATATTAGTGAGTTTTAGAAAAAATATAAAATAACTGAAACATATAAAAACTGAAAAATGGTAAAAAAATACAAAAGAAAACAACGACGAACAAAAACCATGCTAAAAAATCAACGAAAAAACCCAGCCATCCTAAAACTCTTGGGTGGATAGAAATGGGTCGGCAGCGCAGTTCGTTTACTGAAAAGGGGGTGAGCCATATACCATTGACACTCTATTTGGCGCTTAAGGCCCAAATGCCATAATGACATTTCCCAGATAGTTCGTGAATTCGACGCAATGCTGCTTCCATTGGGCCTTGTAAAAGCATTCGGCCATAATAACATTGTTTGAAAGCTTTATAGTGGCACAAATGGGCGGTGATATAGCAAGGGACCTCCTATGTGACGCTCTTTGCGTCAAGGAGTTGGATTTTCGCAAAGGGGTGGCTCGCCTGGGGCGGCCCAACTCATGATCGCGAGGTCAAAAAACAGTAAAACACGCAAGAACCAACACCTCTCCTAGAATTCGAAGCCGAGAGCTCTAAGTCATGCGTGTGATGCGCTAGCCACTGCGGCAACAAAGCTCTTGCTCTATTTGCCTTGCAATATTAGAAGAAACATAAGACAACGGCGGAACAACTGAACAAAATGTAAAACCGATTACACTTTTTAAATACAATCAGTTTTCCAAATCCCCAAACATTGTCTGAAAAACAAGAACATTTTTTGAAATGAATATTTTTTTTAAAACACAAGTTTTGAATTTACGATTTTTCTAAAACATGAACTTTTTAGAATTTTAAACAAATTTGGAAATCCAGATCATTTTATGAAATTCCACAACATTTGTTGAGTTGGCGACAAATATTCACGTTTCTTTGTGCATAAATTTTAAAAGTGGAAACATTTTTTGAAATCCGGAACATTGTTTCAAATTCCAGAACATTTTTTCAATTTCTGGAACATATTTTTCAAATTCCGGAAGATGTTTTCAAATTCCGGAACATTTTTCAAACTCCGGAACATTTTGTCAAATTCCGAAACCTTTTATAAAATTCTGCAACATTTTCCCGAATTCCAAAACATTTTTCAAATTCCGAAACAATATCTTAAATTCCGAAACATTTTTTCAAATTCAGAACATTTTTGAAATTCCGAAACATTGTTTAAAATTACGGAACATTGTTTTCAAATTCCAGAACATTTTTCAAATTCCGGAACATTTTGTCAAATTCCAAAACATTGTATTAAATTCTGCAACATTTTTTTCTAATTCGGTAACATCTTTCAAATTCCTAAACATTTTTTTAAATTCCTAAACATTTGTTCAAATTCCGGAACATTTTTACATATTCCAGAACTTTTCTCAAATTCTGGCACATTTTTACCTTTCAAATTCCTAAACATTTTTTCAAATTCCTGAACATTTGTTCAAAATCCGGAACATTTTTACATATTCCAGAACTTTTCTCAAATTCCGGCACATTTTTACAAATTCTGGAATATTTTTTTCAAATTCCAATTTTTAAAAAATCTAGAACATTTTTAAAACAAAAAACAAAAGAATAAAGGAAAAAAAGAAAACGTAAAAAAGTGGTTCAGGGAATCTTCTAGAAAGTTGTCAAATCCGGAAAAAGCCGACTGAAAACCTATCCCAAAACCAAGATCACTGAATGTGTTAACGGGCCGGCCCGAACCCCGTCGCTCGCTCGCACCTCCTTTGTGAAGCTGAGACTACTTGCCGGATTGAGCGGCTTATAGGAAATTCCATACGGCAAGCTCCGATCTAACGCTATCAACGGCAGGTATTCATGAAAACGCTCAACTAGCGTTGGGAGTGGGCCAACCCATCAGCGAGCACAGTAGAGAACATAGTTTAGCTAGACATGCTTTGCATTTAGGGGAGGGATGCCATGTTTGGTTCCTGCAACCTTTTGATATTCATCTTATACCTGTAAACATCAATATTGATCAATAAAGCACAGCAGTCTCCCCCTAAAAAAAAGATTGTATTTTTTCTGTTTTATTTTTATTTATATATTTTTTAATGATTTTTTTCATGGATATCTTTTCCTTTTTTCTCTTTCTAAAAATGTTTCCTTTTGTGAAGTGTTTGATTTTTTCAATTGTTCATGAATTCAGAAATCATCAAGATTATCAGAGGAGTTTGGAATTTTGAAAATGTTTTCTTAAAAAAAATCATGAATTCAGAAATCCTCATGAATATCAGAGGAGTTTGGAATTTTGAAAATGTTTTCACATTTAAAAGTTGTCTGGAATTTAACAAAAAATGATTTTCTGCCCCAAAAAATGTTCTTAATTTTGGGACAAGCACTTTTTTAAAAATTTAACATTTTTAAACAATGTTCAAATGTTTTAAACAATGTTCTCATTTTAAAAATCGAGTTTATAAAAATATTCTTCTTATTTTCAAAATATGTCGCAAATTAAGAAAGTCTCCTATTTTTAGATAATGTTCATGTTTTCTTAATTCGAGTTTATAAAAATATTCCAATTTTGAAATTATGTTTGAATTTAAAAACAATGCCCACTTTATTGAATAAGCTTTCGCATGTGCAAAAATAGTTTGCATTTTTAAATGCTTTCATGTTTACAAAGAGTTTCATGTTTTACAAAAAATGTTCAGGTTTTAGAAATGGATCCCAAAGTTTTGAATGTTCTTAATTTTTTAAACGTGTTTTGAAAACTTACCACATTTTTATATATAACCAATTGAAAACTAAAAAAATGAATGGTACACTACATATTGCATGCTATATGAGCTTCTAAATTAGATAAACGTCCCTCGTGGACGAAGGAGCTAGCTTGAAAGTCATTACTTCCTTCCTTGATTTCCTTGATAATTGGTGCAGTGATGCCATTGGTTCCCGAGTTGATATCTTTAACCGCTTGAAGACAATCCGATGCTATAGTGATGTTCTGAAGGAGTAAATCCCTGCCCAGGTCTAGGGCCTCGCGACACGCGAGAGTTTCCAAGATATTGGGATCAGTAAGTCCGTGGAAGACTATCGCTGACGCCCCAAGGTACTTCCCTCGTTCATCACGGCACACAGCGCTCACAGCGCCAATGGGGGGCCTGCTGCAGACCGCCCCATCAACATTGATTTTATCATAGCCAAAGGGGGCGGAGTCCACCTCCTTGCCTGAACCGGCCTAGCAGCCTGTTGCCTGGCATGCGGTAATATATTCTTCGCGGTGGCTTCGAGCTCCGTTATGTACCTGTTCACAAAGGAATGAGTCGTCAATGGACTTTGGTGTTCCCCTTCATGGATAAGTCGTTTCTGAGTTGCCCAGATCGCTCATAGGGTCACCGAAATTTTGAGTAGTTCCTTTGCTGATACTGATGCGAAAATACAATCAAAAAAATAGATATCGTAGCTCTACACTTGCAAGCAATTGGCAGACCCATTCTGGTTCACTCGGCCACTAACACTGTGCGGGGCGCCAACATATTCCAGCGAATTTGAAATTTGGGTTGGATTAGGTGGATCCTATTTGTCGCATAGATCGATGGATAGAGAGGTAATGTGTACCCCCGTTAGTGTTTCTTAGGACGGCTCAACTTGCAACACTCTACTTTTTCATTTTCGCATTTACTTACAATTTATTTTATCCTTTTTTGTTTGGGAAAAGCTTCCCAACAGCCGGTTTATCCAGTGCTCCATCCGTCATCTTCTACGTGTGCCACGTGTCTCATGGCCCCGCACGACTCCACCTCCCACGTATCCTTATCTTCAGGAAAAAGAGTACAACTACATGTTTTTCCTAAACCCATCGTCTCCTACCTCCGTATCTTCCTCATGGATGTGCCTCCCCTCAAGTCACATCAAATTGATTGGTTGTGCTGTCGGCGCTGCGAGGTGCGTTGTTGTATGGCTCACCCATGCTATGACGGGCACCCCGAGTGTTGGAAGCCAGCGCCGCTCCATCATGATCATCGGCCACCGCAGGGCCATTGGCTGCAGCAGAGTGCTCGAGCATGGCACGACCCCGACGACCTTTTCTTCAGTTTTCTGCAACATAGTTGTTGTTTCTGCAACACAGCTGTTCTTTCAGGAGTTTCGGTTGGATTTTTGGATCCCGTCTCCTACCTCCCCCTCTTCATTTATTCCTCTTCAGTTTTCTGCAACGCAACTGTTGTTTCAGGAGTTGCATAATTTTTTTTTGCAACGCGACCTTGATTCAGGAATTATTTTTGCAACACGGTCGTTGTTTCTGCAATGCGGCTGTTTTTCTGTAACTCGACCTTTGTTTTAAGAATTATTGGGTGCACGTAGATCGGACTGGTGCGCTCGTACATCGGACGATCGTCGAGGTGACGGATGTTTACTAAATTCGTGAATATATCGGACGGGTGTAGCCCCCTTTTTGTTTCCCTTATTTTTTGAAATTCGTGAATATATTTTAAATTTCTAACATTTTAAAATATCCCAACAGTTTGTGAATTCATGATAATATTGTCAACATTGCTAAAAAATCCAAATTTACGAAAATTTTACAATTGCATGGATAGTTTTTGGAATTCATGAAAATGTGGAAGAAAATGAGAGCGGTGAAAATATCTCCCCGAGATTTTTTACTTTCGTGGACATTTTTTGACTTTTCGGAGTCATTTGGAAATCACAAACATTATTTCAATTTCGGGAACATCTTATTTAATTACACAGGCTTTTTTTGTATTAGCAAATATTGTTTCGAAATAGGAACATTTCTTGCAATCAGATTTATTTTGAAAATTTTGTGAATTTCGTGAACATTCTTTGAATATATATTGTTTTTTATATTTTATATTTGTTATTTCACATATTTTTTTATATTCGTGAACATTTTTTAATTTCACAAACTACTTCCGAATTCAGGAATATTTTATAAATTGACAAACAATTTTTGAATTCGTCGCTTTTTTGATTCATCAGTGTTTTTTTAAATACATGAACAATTTGCAAAATTTAGAACATTGTTTGAACCTTGTGAACCTTTCTTCAATGTTCCTTCAATTTTCTTTTATAAAGAAACAAGAGACACTAAATGAAATAGGCAATGCTAGCTCTCACATTAGGCCGACCGATTTAGCCGCAACACGCTGGGGTGCGAGATTCCTTGATTTTTACCACGCAGGTCACCAAAAGATCTCGATGTCATCCAAGCCATTATCGAGCCGCCTCTCCCTCCCTCCCAACCCTAGCCGCCTGCCTCCCCCTCCCTCTCAACCCTAGCCGCCTCTCCCTCCCTCCCAACCCTGAGGCAGCCGCCGGGCAAGTCTGTGGCGTCAAGGATGGTGGCGGCGGGGCCTAGGCTGCCCTACCTCTACGTGGGGAGCCCTGGATCTGGAGCGGCGACTCCATTGGCGAAGCACGACAGGCTAGCAGCCGTGCGGGCGGTGGATCTGACGTCTCGGCCGCGCGGGCGGCGGGATCCGGTGGTCGTTGGCGTCCGACGACGGCTTTTGCGGTGGCCTGTGCGCGCTATCTGGCACCTCCCATCCTCCCCTGTTCGGCGTGCGGGCCAGCCTGGTCGGGCTGCGATTCCTTGGGTCGCCGGGTTTTTTCAGGAGGTGCCGCTGGTGGCGGGGATCTAGTTCAGGCGAAATCCCTGGTCGATCATGGCCGGCCCCGTCGACGGCGACGCCTGAGGGCGCCGTTCCCCTTCTTGGAGACGTCGGTATGGACTGATCCCCTCACTTCCCCTTCCCCTAGGTCTCCCGGGCGAAAGCCTTAACTTTGTTGAGCGGCGGCGGCGCTCACGGCGCCATTCCCTTCTTGAAGGCGCCGCTTTGGGAACCTTGGGGCTGGGTGACGCTTGTGGATGGTGGGCGACGGCGGTGGTGCGGTCCTATCCTAGCATGGATCTCCGTGCGTTGCTTGGAGATGAACTCGCGTAGGTGGAGGTCGTCGTTTGGCGTCATGGTGGCGTAGATGACGGAGGCACCTATCAAGGCTGGTACCTCAATCTGATCTGAAGATGGACCAGTGGAAGATGGCGGCGACGACACATGCGAGTGCGTCGGACCGGTTTGTGCCCCGGACCCGGTATGTGGCTCGGTCAGGGTCTCCGGCTTTAGATGTTAGGCTTAGGTGAGAGGTCTGGGTATTTGGTCCAGCTTGTACCCCTTCATCATATGGATAGGAGTAGCGATAGATGTTGCTAAGATGACATATTCATGCATATTGGTGTACTGCTTTGTAAGGTCCTTAAGAAATAATCAATAAAATGACCGCATGCATCTCCTAGATGCAGAGGCCGGAGGTCATCCTCATTTTCTAAAAAAAACGTAGGTCACCAAATAGGATCTGAAGCGTCGGTGCAAAGTCGTTGGTGTTGTTAAGCCACAGAGCTTGTCGGATTGCAACGTCATGACATTTTTGAAACATTGCTTGTGTTGCGGAGGCACGAATGTTGTGAGCTCGCTAGGTTGCAACGTCACCAACCTTCTTAAAAACATCACCGTTGTCTGAAAATGCGCAAGTCTACGAGTTTGCTAGGTTGCAATGTCGTTGGTATTTTTTTGTTAAAACAAAAAAACGTTTCGGCTGACTTACATAGGGACGGCGGGTTGATTACCTAAAACATCAGGGATTTTTATGAAAAATGCAAAAAACGGTTCGTCTGTGACTAAAAGATGGACCGCGGGTTGATTATCTAAAATTGTGAGGATTTTTCTGCAAAATGACAAAAAAGGTTCGTTCTGACTTAAAATTGGACTGCGGGTTAATTACCTGAAACTGCGAGGGCTTTTCTGTAAAATAATCGACGACGGACGTCAGAAGCGCTGCGCGCTTTATTATTAGGAGAGATATCTGATATTAACCAAGAAAATTCATGGCAATACAAGAGGGAGGATGACTTTGTTGAAAAGTTAGAAATGTTATGTGACAAACGTCAGCTGGAAAGGGATGGCAAACGAACGCTATTTCCTTGGTTCAAAGTGATATTAATCCTCCTTTTCCTTATTTTATTTTGCTCGAGATCGTCTTTTTTTTGATTGTTTGTTAATAATGGAACTTCTGCGGTTCGGATTTTTAATCGACTCTCTTCCAAAGACGACACTAAGGCCCTGTTCGGCTTTACTCCGCTCCGCAACTCAGCTCCTGGAGCTGGCGGAGCTGATGTTAAAATACACGGAGCGGGGAACGGGTGCTCCGCAAATCCTCTATTTTTACGGAGCAGGAGGCAGGTACTAACATTCTTAATTCAGTGTCTCCAGAGTCCAGAAGCACCCTAGGGAAGAAGAACATGTAAATTCATTAATACTGGCATACTGCGATGAATGCCAAATTGCCAACTCATACGGAGCACAATACAATCTTTGCTGCTCAGAAAACAAATTGCAACGAGTACGGATCAAACAAGTAAATGCAACAAAGTGAGCTACAGTACTACTACTCCCCAAACGGACTGAAAAATAAATGAAGGCATTTATTTCTCCTCCGGATCTCATGCAGCTGGAGTACGAGACCATCCATTTTGCCTGCTCCCACGGCGTCTACACCAGCGTCCTGCACTGCGACGTT
Source organism: Hordeum vulgare subsp. vulgare (assembly GCF_904849725.1). Classification (NCBI taxonomy): domain Eukaryota; kingdom Viridiplantae; phylum Streptophyta; class Magnoliopsida; order Poales; family Poaceae; genus Hordeum; species Hordeum vulgare. The sequence goes on from NC_058524.1 coordinate 83,530,155, forward strand.
GTCGGGTCCCACAGCGCCGGGAGCAGGAACTTCCTCCCGCTCAGCCCGACGGCGTTGTAGCTCGCGCCGGTTGCCCGGTCCACGAGCAGCCTCCCCGGGTAGCCGGGGTAGGCGCCGCTCCCGAAGATGCCGGCGCACGCCGTGGCGGCCTCCAGCCCCGCACCGTCGGCGTCATTGCCCTGGTAATACCCGTCACCGTAGGGGTTGGTCACCGTGCCGGCGAGCAGCGCGGCGAGGCTGATCACCGTGCCGTCCATCCCCACGTCGCCGCTGGGCGGCACGAGCGGCGGGACCTGGGGCCCGTACGACGGCCGGTGGAACGGCCACGCGCACTGGCCGGGGCACTGCTGGCCCGGGTTGCCCGCCCACAGGTACGCGTACCTCGCCCTGCCGTGCGCGCCGGCCGTGGCGTGGTCGTGGACGCCGCACCGGAACATGCAGAAGGGCGCCACGAGGACGTCGGGCGCCGTGAGCACGGCGGTGATGGCGCCGCGGTGGTGCCCCGCGCCCTTCGCCAGCGCCGTGACGTTCTCCAGCGAGAGGGACCGGCCGAGCGACATGCGCTCGTCGAGGATCTCTCGGCCGAGCCTCAGCCGCGCGCCCCCGCCGCGGTACAGCGAGACGGTGCGCCACCAGGACGCCACGGACGGCTCGGCGGCGCCGCGCGGGGCCGGCGCCGAGACCGAGCGCACGAAGTCGGCCACGATGGCGCGCTGCGCCGGCGCGAAGCGGCCGTAGTAGAGGACGTTGACCTTGACCGTGAGGTTCCCCGTGAGCAGCGCGCCGCCGTGGTCCCGGAGCACGATCGGGTCGGGCTTCACCAGGAACAGCATCCGCGGGCTGTACGCGGCGCACCCCGGCGCGGCGGCGACGAGGAGGGAGAGGAGGCAGAGCAGTGGCAGCAACGGCGCCATCTTGCGGTCGCCCATGGCATGCAGGATCAGCGATCGAGCTGGTTCTTTCTGTGGGTCTGTGACTTGTGATGTGCTTGCTGACTTGTGTGTGCTTGATGAGTTTGTCGATCTATCAGGGTCTGCGGGGGGCTTAAATAGCTTCAGGCCGGAGCGTATGGGGCGTAAAGACGACGACGTGAATACGTGATGGGGCATTGGCGCGTCAAAGGAGTTGAAGAAACCCATGGCAGGCGCGTGAATTCGTCCGGTTCCGCGGTTTTGGGTTTGAGTTCGTAGTTCGGGGGCATGGACGAGGAGAATGTCTTTGCCACTTGGGTCCGAACGTGGCTGCAACAATTTTCATGGCTAGCTGTTCAATGCTACGATATTTTCTCGTGTTGTGTCATGACCTGGAATTCTTAGTTTAGTTGATTTACGAGCTTTCGAAGGTGGATTGAGATATACCATTGGTGCACAAGTGGTTTTGTTGTTACGAGTAAAAAAAGTGCGTACATGTGATGCACGTTTTTCTTAACACTACGACGCAATGCACGTTAATATTTGGAACAAATTTAGCTGCATGTTGATATTTGGTAGGATATGAATTGTGCGTTAATTTTATGATTAGCATAGAGGTTGATATTTAGTACTATGATACTATTTGCATGCTAAAATTGTTGACCACTCATCATTGAAGCAATCTAGACCGTTGGATTGTAATGGTTTTATGTCCGAGATTAATTGGACCCGCTTATTAGGTCTTTTATATTGACCAGTAAATACGTACCCGCAATGCATGGTAATGTTAGAGAGGAAATTAATTGCAGGTCGATATTACGTGATTAGTACATACATTGATATTTAATAAAATGTTAATTGCATATTGAACACGTTGATCACTCGCTTTTGAAACAATCTAAGTCATTGGATTTACATGGTTTGATAGCCGAGATTAATTAGATCTATTCCTTTGGATGATTTTACATTGGTATAGATATACATATAGATATATACTAGCAAATATGCCCGTGCGTTACAACGGGAAAAAAACTATTAGAATATGCATGTGTGGTAGATATAAAAAAGTATGATTTCATAAACAAAAAATTTAATGCTCATCGTGACTTGATTTCTTTAGGCGTCACAACATAATATTTTGTGGCTGAGCAAACTGCATTTACGGACCCTGCCTGAGCTATACTGATGAATGATGTGCCTCGACTTAACTTAGGGTAGCGGTGCTTACCATACCCGGTATTCTGGTACGAGAATAAACATAATTGTGTATAAAACTAACCCATAAAAAATTGTGTCAATTTGGTTGGGCTCAGCGTTGTACAAAACACGAAAACCTTCTTTTGCCTAACGCGAGGGACTAAAAAAAATCATAAAACGACCTCCAGAGATCTCGTAATAAAACCTGTATGTAAGCGACATTTAGTTTTGTTCATTATTTACGGATGTGTTTATTTTTTGCGAACATTTTCTAAAAATAGATGGAGATGTTTTTCAAATTCCTGAATATGCTTTGAATGCCGGATCATTTTTAAATTTTTGAACATTTCTTACTTCATGAAAAATTATTTGAAATTGTGATTTTTTTATAATGTGTGAGCAATTTCTGAACTCATGAACTTTTTATGATTTTCCGAATATTTTTCTGAATTCACAAATGGTTTATGATTTTCCTATTTTTTTAAACTCGCAACTTTTTGATATGCAAAGGTCTAAATAAAATCATAAAATGACCTTTACAGATCTCCTAATAAAACCTTTATGTAAGCGACAGTTCGTTTTGTTCATTATTTATGGATGTGTATTAATTTTTATGAATATTTTCTAAAATATGATGGACAAGCTATTCAAATTCATGAATATGTTTTGATTACTGGATAATTTTATACAAAAATCATGATCATTTAGTATTTCATTACAATTTATTTGAAATCGTGATTTGTTTTATAATATGTGAGCAATTTTCGAACTCATGAATATTTTATGACTTTTTGAATATATTTAAAAAGTTTTTGCTTTTTCCTACATTTTTTATACTCATAATTTTTTGATACTTTGTTCTTTTGAAATATGGAATTAATTTAGAGAAGAAAAAGAAATGAATATTTTCAAACTCATTAATATTTTATGACTTTTTGAATATATTTTTCGAATACACAAAAGTTTTTGCTTTTTCCTATAATTTTTTATACTCATAATTTTTTTATACTTTGTTCTTTTGAAATCTGGAATTAATTTAGAGAAGGGAAAAAAAGAAAAAAAAGAAAAAAAAAGAAAAACAGGGGCGCCCCGACCTGGGATCGAACCCTGGTCTTGAGTGTGGAGGTTTGAAGCGTTAGCCATCGCGCTACTTGTCGGTTCTTGTACTGCTAATGTATCAGACGATATAACAACAAAAACGGCGCTGACTTCTTAAAACTGAAAAACGAACCTTTTTTTCACTTACGAGTGGCATTGGTGGGTAATTTTAGCCAACTATGGGGGTAATTTAAATGACGGACGACCAGAAACCGTATTTGCTTTATTATTAGGGAGAGATTATCTCAGATTATCTCCCCTAATAATAAAGCACCGACGATTTCTGTTGTCCGTCGTCGGTACTTTTGCACAAAAGTCCCCGCGTTTTATCATTATTGAACCCGTAGTCCTTAGTGGAAAAAATGTTTGGGTAGCTTCGCTTCGGCTCCTATTCTCCCCTGCCCCTCCTCGTCCTCCCCTCGCCGCGCGGATCCGTCGACCACCACTCCTCCTCCTCCCCTCGCCGCGCGGATCCGTCGGCGGAGGTTCTCTGGCGCGCGGCGGTTCGGCTTCGACCGACACCATCAGAGGCAGCAGACAAACGCGATGGTGGGCTCGCCGTGGAGGTCTGGGGTGTTGTGGCGTCGTGGAGCAGCGTTCCGACGAGGCAGGGACAACCGTAGGTCGGGGATGGACGGTTCCCTCCGTTTCCCGGCCGAATCCGGAGGCAACTTGAGGTCCGTCGAGCTGGAGCTCGTGGGGCGCGGCCATGGCTCCATGGGGCAGCTCCTAAAGAAAAGAGAAAGAGAGATGGGACGGCGAGGAGGAGGATAGTGAGAGAGAGCAAGGGAAGGAGAGGGAGAGGGCAGCGGGGCACCGACCTGTTGGAGGTCGCCGGCGGCGGCCGGAGCTCCTGGAGGCGGCGGGGTCGGCGAGGCGCTGGGCGGCAGGTGAGGCCATGGCTGAGATGTGGAATATCTATCTGATCTAGGAGGAGAGGTGAACACACACGTCCACTACCTGAGTCCCACGCACCGCTTTTTCTGGTCCAGTCTTTTCTTTCTATCGATCCCATACATGGAAATGGCCCCGAAGTTGACTGCGTGATGTGCTCTAGATTTCCTATTATATTCTTTCTGATGCGTATACAATATATGGTTCATTTTAAGCTGATATTTTTGCATGCACAAGTGAATTTTGTGCCTCCTAATGATTACACATGTCTCATGGATTTGTGGCTACTGGCCTACTGCTTGTCTGTCACATGGTTAGTTATGTGGAGATGGATTTCTGGATACAAGTGATTAAGCTTGTGATTTTATGATTCTTATCTCCGTTCTTTTCTTGATCTCGCTTTTGCACCATCAATTTTTATCTCATCTTCTCTTTAAATATGTTTTTTTTATCGTGCCTACTATTTTTCGTAGGTGTTGGACAGAAAGGTTATGCATGAACGGATCCATCAAAATACTACTATACCTCAACCCAAGATCATTACGTGTGGGAGGTGGGTGTTTCGGTCACACAAAGACAAAAATGAGCTTTAGTTGCACAGTTTAATGTTTAATTTTGAAGTTGGTTGTTCAAAATCCATACTAAAATGCGAAGAGTCTTGCCTATAAAATAATTGTATTTTGTGCATAAAAAATAAATATTATTCTTTCCGTTGCCAGGCACGGGCATTTATGCTAGTATTAATATAAGTATAGATATAGATGCATTCAAAGCTAGCTGGAAGAAGAAAAACGCACAAAACAAAATATCTTTATACAAAAGATATGAACCGGACCAACATAAGGTGTGTAGGGAGTTGGGGCATTCACGGCGTGCCGCCCCTTCTCTATTGCCTAGTGGGCATGTCAGTCCATATATGGCCATGCCGTTTAGCGGTGTTGACCTCAGGCTTCGAGATGGACATCACCGAGATGAGCCTCTACCGCAATGGTTGCGCCGCCAGCCGGGGGCCGTCCAGTTGGACACGATAGTACCTTGACCTCATGCTCGCCGTCTCCGGCTTCCCTGAGGTCATGCACGTTGAGCCGATGGATGGAAGCGCCACTTGCACAGACGTAATGGATTCCCGCTGGAGCAACCTCGATTGTGGAGTTGGGGTTTACTCCCTCATCGCCAGAGCCACCTGAATGATTAACTCCTCCTCGTCCTTACATGTAACAAGGTCCCAGTCGGCAGATCTGCAATTGTCAGACTCGAATCCGTTCTCCGCCATTCTGGAGAAGGACGAAGATATCTGAAGAGGAGCTTCAGCATAGAGCGGAGCGGACAAGAAGTGGAGTGAGGTGGTTAGGGTTTGGTCCAGGATGTGCATAGGGACGCATATTTGTGGGGTCGGGGTGGGACAGGGTGAGCTGGACCTGACGTGGCGGAAATGCACCGGCGTCTCCATATCCGCTCACATACAGGTTCTGTATTTTTTTTTGAAGGGGGGGGGGGGGGTGTCTAGCAACCCAGACGTATCAAATCGGTTTGAGGTGTTTGATTGGGTGATATTTTCATGACCGGGCTGCCTGCCCACACATATAGAGAGGGTTTGAGGTGTCCGGTTCCTCTTAGAAAACACATCTCTTCCCAATCCTAGATGTCATCGCTTAAGCCCCCATACCCCCCTTTCGATGGCCTCCTCAACAACAAGAGGAGTGGGACCCGTGCATCTCATTTTTTTTAGGTTTTTTGTATCCGAGTGGCCGCAACGAGGAGGCGACCACGATGGCATATTGGAATAATGTCTCTCTAGTCTTTCCCTACCTCGGTGACATCAAATCCGGTGTCGATGATAGACTTGTGAGAGTTTTTATCCCTTGTTATGTTGGATCTCTTCATATCTTGGTGGTTGGTGTGTCTTTCAAGGAGAGCTATTGGTTGTCCATTAGTGCAACATTTTCGACATCTTCCGTGTTTTTCTGTTGCATAGTCTGGTTTCTCCAACCTTCTTGACTAGTGGTGATGGATTGTAATCGTGTACTGCATGGGGTGATGCTCCAACCGATGTTGCTCCAATGATTCCTAGTTCTTGTCTCAAGGGTGATTGGAGATTGCAGTCTTCAAAGCTTGGTATGACGAGGGTGTTTGTAGGCATCCCACTCCTTTACTATTGGTTCAGTGCATTGTTTATTCTCTAGTGGCTCGCGTACAATAGACCGAAGAGGAAGGCTAGTATGATTTTCAATGAAACTTTATTTTGCTGATCCTTTTGCGTCCAGTTATTTGTCGATTGTACTTCGTTTGTTTTCCTTCATATATATCGACGAGATCTAAGATGCCCTCTGGATGTATTTATCCAAAAAGTAATACAATGAGTTTTACATCGACAAAGATCTTTAATATCCAGCTATGTAGCATCTGGTAGGTATAGTGGTTTGGTTAGATATAGCAATTTTGTACACATGTAGGTCGATGAAGTAGCATTTTTTATAGATACAGTTTCATATATAATATAGAATTTTGAAGTAGATATATAGCACTAGTGTTTACCAATATTGATAAATGATTTTTTTAGAAACAAAAGAGGGAGAAAAAGAAAATAAATAAAAGAAAGAGAAGAAACGATATATTATTTAAATTGTAAGAAGAGGGGAAAAATAAAAATTGAAAGAAACATGCATGGGCTATGTATGAATATTTTATGTATGTGTTTGGTTTGAATCTAGAATCTTGTATGTAGGTGAAAATGTGTCGAGTGTTAGGGTCAACTCCCCGGTCGAAGAGGAGGAGGGCTGCATGGCCAATGCGAGGTCGTGGCCGAGCACCCCATTGAGGACTACTTGGCAGTGCCCGTTTAGGTGAATCACAAATCCTCGCTTAGAACCACGTGGTCTACAAATCCGTCGAGGACAAAGGTCGAGGCCAACCACCAGAAGATCGCCTACTTTGTATCAAGCATCAGATTTTATTGGACAAGCTCGACGTGCTTGTTGGTGAGCCAAATGAGTTGGATGACCCTATGCCATTGAGTCGGCCGATGTCCAATGCCGACGAGGTCCACTTGTCTAGGGGGGGGGGGTATTTCCTCTGACTCCACATTATACGACTTCTCCGAGTACAAGAAGTAGGAATTCATTCTCGCTAGATAGTTTGATGTCGATGTAGTGATATAGCTGGTGATGTCGACTCCGAATATAAGTTATGACGAGTCACAAATGCTTATGTTGTGTATGTTCCATTTGTTCTTATCAACTTGTGTTGCTTGTACTACTTACTGAAATCTTGTTCTTCTTTCTTGGCAGATGAAGCGATATGTGTTGTACTTAGAGAGGTGTCTAGGAGCGTACGGTTCATGCCTGACATGCATTGAACACGTGAATGGTTACAATAAAAACTACTATAAAGGGTTTAAGATTAGGGATGAGGCATATAATGGCTACTCCAAGTATGTGCTCAGAGAGAAGAGGAAGTATAAATTACACAAAAGGGTGCACATCCTGTTGGCTTGAGTGGGATGAAGAGATTTATAATTTGTGTCCAGTTCATCATCATTATTGTATTGTTGTTATCCTGTGACCATATGTAACATGCAGTAACATCATTAGTTAGGGTGGTAGCTGGTAAGGTCACCACATTGGGGGTGCAAAGTTAGTACATCTGGCGGAATGTTAATTCTTTCCTATAATACATAGCTAAAACCGTTGTCTAATGAAATTATTTGCTACAAGGCTAACAAAAATAATTGCAGATACTCCGACAAAGTATGGAGGCTATACCGAAGCATACCCCTCCTCGTCCAAAATAACCCTACAAAACATGTCTACAGAGTTGATCTTCCATGCCGAGAGGTTGTGTCACTACTTGTGAACTTCCTTCGTTGCTTGCAGATTTCCTTCTCTATGACTTGTTTGATGTGATGCTATGATACCTGATTTGTTGCAAGCATGTATGGACTATAAGTGATGTATATATATGGTGTTGCATTATGTGGTGATTGTTGGGATATGAGTCCATATAAATATGTATTGAATTACAGGATTGTTTCATTTATCTAACAAAAAAATGCATTGTACCTTCTCTGGAATTTTAAACTTGGGAAATATATCTTTTTCAAGTGCTGCTCTAGGCAAAAGGGACACGCACCACATGCTGGTAACTTCTGCAACCTTTGCCTTGCTATGCACTTGGTAAGAAGTGCAAGAGCTGACAAGTCACATTCTTGTCCATGCAAGGGGTGCCAAGTTCCATACTCGGTGAAGGTTTACTCAGTTTTGTCACAGGAGAACTCGACGACAACTTATGCCACATGGCATGCTCATGTTCATCAAATGTTTACCAACTTTCATGCTTGAAAAATATATATACATGCAGCACTGTCATTAACATGTTGTTCTGTCTTGTGCGGGTTGTTTGTCGAGCTCTTATTTACGAAAACTCCACAAAGATGTTATACGTGTTTGGCAAGTTCCCGATAATAAGAGCTTGCCAGAGTTAATAATTTTTGATGTGTACCATCCGAGTCTTGTTTACTAAGTATGGCACTCGTCAAATGCACTTCCGAGTTTTTAATGTCCTTTAGTAAAGTTGTTGATTCTAATAATGTTTGTAGTATGTTGGTTTATCTCCAGAAAACAATATGATGATTTTTGGCATTAATAATTTGGGCAATGTGACATGCATTTTCTCTTTATGACTTCTTCAAAACAATATTTCATTTTTAGTACATTACACATATTGTTTTTGACACACAACTTTCTGACTCAACTTGTCAATGTGGATTTGTTCCCGACACAACTCATTGATATCCCACAAGTATATGAGGTCGCAATAGTTTTCGAGGGTAGAGTATTCAACGTAAATTTATAGATTCGACACAAGGGGAGCCAAAGAATATTTGCAGGTATTAGCAGTTGAGTTATCAATTCAACCACACTTGGAAATTTAGTATCTGCAACATAGTGATCAGTAGCACAGTAATATGATAGTTTTGATAAAAGTGGTAACAGTAGGAGCACTAACGGTAAGAGTGATAGCAGTTTTTTAGTAGTTGTAACAGCAGTAGCAATAGTAGTAACTTAGCAACAAAAATATGTGGAAAACTCTTAGGCACTGGATCGGTGATATTGATGGTAATATTCATCATATATTAGTCATAACATTGGGCGACATAGAACTAGCTTCCGTTCATCGATATAATGTAGGCATGTATTTCGTAAATAGTCATACATGTTTATGAAAAAGAACTTGCATGACATCTTTTGTCCTACCCTTCCGTGGCAACGGAGTCCATAAAGAAACTAAGGGATATTAAGGCCTCCTTTGAATAGAGAACCAGAACAAAGCATTAACACATAGTGAATACATGAACTCCTCATACTACGACAATCACGGGAAAGAATCTCAATTATTGTCACTTTGGGGGTATGCGGATCCTAACACGTAGTAGGTGTCGTGGGAATGAACCTCACAGTAGAGGTGTAGGGTATGAAAGGAGAGGGCAGAGTCCTAACTACGACAAGCTTGTACACAATATGTATGAGTTCAGGCCCCTCTCGTGGAGATAACTGATATGTCTCCAACGTATCTACTTTTCCTAACACTTTTCCTCTTGTTTTGGACTTGAATTTGCATGACCTGATGAAACTAACCCCGGACTGACGCTGTTTTCAGCAGAACTACCATGGTGTTGTTTTTGTGCAAAAATAAAAGTTCTTGGAATGGAGCGAAACTTTGCAAGGATTTTTTATACCAATAAGGAGAATTTTTGGAGCCAAGAGCCACCTGTGGGGGGCACGTGGGTGGGCACAACCCACTAGGGCATGCCTGCCCCCCGAGGCATGCCCCGGTGGGTTGTCCCCACCTGGTGGCCCCTATGACCCTAAAACCGACGCTATAAAATCACATTATTCCAGAAAAAATCAGAGAATTTTTTTTATCATGTTTCACGAGACGGAACCGCCGCCGTCTCCTGTTCTTCATCGGGAGGCCAAATCTGGAGTCCGTTTGGGGCTCCGGAGAGGGGGATCTTCTATCTTCGTCATCACCAACACATCTCCATCGCCAATTCCATGATGCTCCCCACCGGGAGTGAGTAATTCCATCATGGGGTGGATACTAGTGACGAGTTGGATGAGATTCATCATGTAATCGAGTTAGTTTTGTTAGGGCTTGATCCCTAGTATCCACTATGTTCTGAGATTGATGTTGCTATGACTTTGCCATGCTTAATGCTTGTCACTTTGGGCTCGGGTGCCATGATTTCAGATCTGAACCGTTTATGTTTTCACCATTATATCCATGTTCTAGATCCGATCTTACAAGATATAGTCACCTACTACATGTTATGATCCGGCAACCCCGGAGTGACAATAGTCGGGACCACTCCCGGTGATGACCGTAGTTTGAGGAGTTCATGTATTCACCGTGTGTTAATGCTTTGTTCCGGTTCTCTATCAAAAGGAGGCCTTAATATCCCTTAGTTTCTAATAGGACCCCGATGCCACGGGAGGGTAGGACAAAAGATGTCATGCAAGTTCTTTCCATAAGCACGTATGACTATTTACGGAATACATGCCTGCATTATATTTATGAACTCGAGCTAGTGTCGTATCGCCCTAGGTTATAACTGTCTCATGATGAATATCATCCAACGAGTCACCGATCCAATGCCTACAAATTTACCTTATATTGTTCTTGATAAGTTACTACTGTTGCTACTGCTATCGTTATCGCTACAAAATCACTTCTATCATTGTTACCATTATTATTGCTGCTGCTACTATCATCAAAACTATCATATTACTATGCTACTAATCACTTTGCTGCAGATAATTAATCTCCAGGTGTGGTTGAATTGATAACTCAACCGCTAATACCTTCAGATATTCTTTGGCTCCCCCTGTGTCGAATTTATAATTTTTGATTGAATACTCTACCCTCGAAAACTGTTGCGATCCCCTATACTTGTGGGTTATCAAGAACTGTTTCTCGCGCCGTTGTCGGGGAGCATAGCAATATTTGTTGAGTCACTTGGGATTATTATCATATTATAACTATGAAGAATCTGAAGGATGCGAAGACTAAGATTTCCCCCTCTAAGACGAGGGGAGGTAAGGAACTGCCATCCAGCTCCGCTTTAGATTCACCTTCTGTTATAAGTAAACTTGCAACACCACAACATGCTATAAATTCTGATATGTCGCAAGTTATTAATAATTTCTTACGATCATTATTAAATTAATTAATCATTAACATAGAAACACAATAAGACGTGAATAATATGTCCTCGGACCAAATCTAGGAGCTAAGATAAGAACGAGTCTAAACTAAAAAACACTATGGTCTAAGCACTAGAAAATAAAAAGAAAGCAAACATAAGAGAGACACATGAAAATGGGAGAAGTGGGAATCTAGAGGTGAAGGAAAATGCAACGTCGAAGCCGAGCTACTGATGTCGAGGAAGAATAAGAGGTGGATGGCTACTTCGCTTAGGGAGATTGTTATCCCTTCACCCAGAAAAACTTTACTCAAAGCATTGTGCAGACTATACTTGAAAATGGGTTGAGTAAATTATGAATAACAAGTAGGTACATATGAAAATATCCAGGCTTAAGTAAAGCAGATTTTATACCATTATATATTTGCAAATGGCTCATATATATTTAAATGCTACCACATTTGGTTCCAATGTTTCTTTGTACAAATAAAAAGAAGTATGTTAACATTATGAAAGTCTAAGATATTACCTTAGTAACTTAACTTTGCTAAATTCTAGCCCGTGTTTTTGCACCGGCCACTTTTCTAGTTGATAGAAAAGCGGATAGTCATGCAATATTTATTCACATCAATGATCATGTATATAGACATCACGTCCATAAGCAAGTAAACCGATTCTAGCCTGCATCTATGACTATTACTCCACCGATCGAGCGCTATACAACATGCATCTAGAGTATTAAGTAAAAACTGTAATGCTTGGACGACTATGACATGATGTAGACAAAGTAAATTCAATTAATATGAATGAACCCCGTCGTTTTACCCTTAGTAGCAACAATACAATAAGTGTCATGTCCGTTGCTCTCACTCGGATTGATCACCGCAAGATTAAACCCACTACAACACACCTCTCCGACTGAAAATAGATCAATCTAGTTTGCCAAACCAAACTGATAGATCAGAGAGAATTATGAAGCTATAATTATCACATATAAGAACTCAGAGAAGAATCAAATATTTATTCATGAATAATCTGAACATAAATCCACAATTCATCAGATCCCAACAAACACACCACAAAAGTGATTACATCAGATAGATCACCGCGGGAATCACGATGATCTTGGCAATGAGGAACATAAAGAGAGAGACATAGCCATGTAGGTACTAACTACAAACCCATAGATGTTTGGTGAACTACTCACACATCACCATGGGAGCAACAAGGTTGATGTAGAGGCCCTACGTGATTGATCCCCCTCCGGTAGTGCATCGGGAAAGGGTCCACACGGGTACACGTCACAATAGAGAGTTGCTATTAGAGCATATTTCTCAATATGTGGTTTTGGTAATTGATGACAATTCCTATGGACTAATGGTTGCCTTAAGTTATATTCGAAGGATTTGTCCATAGGCACTTTTTGAAGTCCATCTGTTGATTTTAAGGAGTTTATGTGATGACCAAGGTGGTATTCAAGGTTTTATCAAAATATTGGTCATAAAGACACAAGGTTGATCAAGACTAAGTCAAAGAGTGAATCAAGTTGATCACCACACAAAAGCGTACAAGATGTACCGAGGGGGATCAAGTGATCCCATGGTATGGTAAGCATTGTCCATTACGCTTTGTGTAGTAACCCATGGTCTTCGTGAGAGTTATGTGCGGGGTTAGGTGTGTTTCCATGGGCTTGCGTCAAGAGGAAGATCTCATTCAACCCATGGAAGATTTTAGTGTGCAAGTTCAAGTGGAGCATCATGAATAAATCATGTTTGAAGCTTTCCGCCCATTGTGGTGAAAATGGACTTGTGAAGATGTGCCAAAGAGTGGCTCACCCATAGTGGAGTATGGGGGAGAAATCAACTAGTCTTCATTGAGCCTACGCAATCAAGAAAGGGGTCCACCTTGAGGAGGACAACATCATCATCATTTAGCTCAAGAGGAACATGCGCCAAGACAAAGGTTTGTCCTTGATAGGTTCTTTATTTTACCGATCTCGGTGTGTTAGTTGGGAGACCGGGTTATCGGATAGATTATCGTACTATCAAGCGGGCCTCTCAAGTGAGTAGCTTGATCGTATCGTTCAAACCATTTCTTTCTTGGAATCATCATATTTCTTGGTTCTTGGTTGGTATTTCTGTATGTGGGTTCTTGGGCTTATGGTCACCTTCATGACAAGCTCGAGTTCATTGAAAACGGAGTTCATGTGCATCTTCTATGATGTTTTCAATATTGGAGTTTTTGCCGGTTCTTCATTCATAGAGGTTTCACATCTCTATATCATCTCGCTGTTTGGATAGTACTTGTCGTGTGCTATTCAACAAGCTTGAATTTGCTCAATTCGGAGCTCGTATGCAAAAGTTATGGCAATTTTAGTGTGAGGGAAGTTTTTCTCTGTTAAGCACAAGTACCGATGTGGTGGAAGCGGTAGTACCGCTCGGACGGTACTACCACTCTCCAATACCGTTGCTACTACCACTTATTATTAGCTCTGTGGTATCTTTGGCACTTGAGCATATTTTGAGTGGAAGTACCATTACGGTGGAAGTGGTAGTACCGCTCGGGCGGTACTGCCACCCTCCACTTCCACTGCTACTACCGCTTAGTTTTTGTGTCCGGTATCTCCAGCGGTAGTACCGCTGGGTCGGATGGTAGTACAGCTCCGGCGGCACTACCGCCGCGAGATCTCTACCTTTTGCATGTTTTTCCTTGGATCTTCCGTTCCAGTGGATGTACCGCTCGCCCGAGTGTACTACCACATGTGCACAGGTTGAGTGCATAACGGTTGGATTTCGAGGGACCTATTTAAGGGGGTCTTCTTCCCCAATGGTCTCTTAACACTTGAGCTCGTGTTCTTCCCCCATTGTTGACCTTCTCCGAGCTTGCTAAATCTCAATCATTTCGATGATTCTTGTTAGTTCTTGAGGAAAAAGAGAGAGGAGATCTAGATCCATATTTCCACCAATCACTTTCTCCTCCATGTGAGGGGAACTCCTTGGTTCTAGATATTTGAGTTCTTTGTGAGCTCCTTGTTCTTCTCTCATATTCCTCCATAGTTTTTTGTGTTGTGGAGGGACTTGAGTGTGAGGGACTTGAACACTTCGTGTGTTCTTGCCATTGCATTAGTTGCATAGGTTTGAGTTCTTCACGGTGATACGTGGAAGTGAGAAGTTGAGAAGCTTATCACTCTTGGGTGCTTGCTACCCTAGACCTTGTTCTTCTTGGGTGCTTTGGCGTCCTAGAAGCTTGGTGGTGATACGTCTCCGTCGTATCTATAATTTTTGATTGTTTCATGCCAATATTCTACAACTTTCATATACTTTTGGCAACTTTTTATACTATTTTTGGGACTAACATATTGATCCAGTGTCGAGTGCCTCTTCCTGTTTGTTGCATGTTTTTTGTTTTGCAGAATATCCATACCAAACAAAGTCCAAATGTAATAAAAACTTAGGGAGATTTTTTTTGGAATATTTATGATTTTTGGGAAGAAGAATCAACGCGAGGCGATGCACGGAGTGCCCACAAGCCCTGTCGCCGCGACTAGGGGGTGGGCCCGCGGCAGGCAGGCTTGTGGCCACTCCTTAAAGCGGTTGGAGCCTTCCTTCACCGCAAGAAAGATAATATCCGGAAGAAAATCGTGTTAAAGTTTCAGCCCAATCGGAGTTACGGATCTCTAGGAATTTAAGAAACTATGAAACACAGAATCTGGGAGCGCAGAAACAGAAGGACATAGAGAGAGAGATCCAATCTCGGAGGGGCTCTCGCCCCTCCGCCGCCATGGAGACCATGGACCAGAGGGGAAACCCTTCTCCCATCTAGGGAGGAGGTCAAGGAATAAGAAGAAGGAGGGGGGATCTCTCCCCCTCTCTCCCGGCGGCACCGGAACGCCGCCCGGGACATAATCGTGTGACCGCGATCTACACCAACACCTCTGTCATCTTCACCAACATCTCCATCATGTTCCCCCATCTATATTCAGCGGTTCACTCTCCCGCAACCCGCTGTACCCTCTACTTGAACATGGTGCTTTATGCTACATATTATTATCCAATGATGTGTTGCTATCCTATGATGTCTGAGTAGATTATCGTTGTCCTATCGGTGATTGATGAATTGCTATGATTGGTTTAATTTGCTTGTGGTTATGTTGCTGTCCTTTGGTGCCCATCATATGATAGCGCGCGTGGATCACACCATAGGGTTAGTTGTATGTTGATAGGACTATGTATTGGCAGGCTAGAGTGACAGAAGCTTCAGACCTAGCATAGAAATTGATGCATATGGGATTGAAGGGGGACCAATATATCTTATTGCTATGGTTGGGTTTTCCCTTAATGAACGTTAGTAGTTGCGGATGCTTGCTAATAGTTCCAATCATAAGTGCATAGAATTCCAAGTAAGGGATGACATGCTAGCAGAGGCCTCTCCCACATGATACTTGCTATCGATCTAGTAACGTAGTCAATTGCTTAGGGACAATTCTGCAACTCCTACCACCACTTTTCCACACTCGTTAAACACTCATATTTTTTTCTTTTTCTAACCAGCCCCTAGTTTTATTTACGTGTTCTTTACTTTCTTGCAAGCCTATCCTATCACTCCTACAAAGTACTTCTAGTTTCATACTTGTTCTAGGTAAAGCGAACGTAAAGTACTAGAGTTGTATCGGTGGTTGATAGAACTTGAGGGAATATTTGTCCTACCTTTAGCTCCTCGTTGGGTTCGACACTCTTACTTATCGAGAAAGGCTACAATTGATCCCATATACTTGTGGGTTATCAGTGGTGCCTTGGAGCTCAGTCATTGTGGTGTAAAGCTCTGGGCAAGCGTCGAGGTCTCCAATTAGTTTGTGGAGATTGCCCCGAGCATGTGAGGTCATCTCGGAGCCACAATCCATTGTGGTGAAGCTTCATGGTGTTGTTGGGAGCCTCCAATTAAGTTGTGGAGATTGCCCTAACCTTATTTGTACGGGTTCATTGACCACCCTCAAGGGTCCCTTAGTGAAATCACGACATCTTGCATTGTGCAAGGGCGTGAGGAGATTACGGTGGCCTTAGTGGCTTCTTGGAGAGCATTGTGCCTTCACACTGCTCCAAACGGAGATTAGCATATGATATCCCACAAGTATAGGGGATCGTGTGTAGCCTTTTCGATAAGTAAGAGTGTCGAACCCAAGGAGGAGCTAAAGGTGGGATAAATATTCTTTCAAGTTCTATCAACCATTGACACAACTCTACGCATACTAAACGTTTTGCAATATCTAGGAGGTAAAACTAGAGTAACAATACGGGTATGAGAGAAATCTTTGCAAGATAATAAATACAAGAAAGTAAATGTTAGTGCTGCAATGATAGAATATACTAAGTAACCATAAACTAACAGTACCATGAGTGTGGAAAAGTGATGGTAATTGTGGTGAAATTGTCCATGATCAAATAGTCAAATCCAAGGTTGATATTCCTCTTTTATGTGGGAGAGACAAAGCTAACAAGCTCTCACTATCCAATGATTGCAAGTACTTATGATTGAAACTCTAGCAAACATCCGTAAATACTAGAAGATACATTAAGGTAAAAATTCCCAACCGTAGCATTAAGATCAAAAGGTCCTCTTTGTCCCATATGCTTTGATCACTAGTTGGGGCTCATGTTTCTGTCACTCAAGCAGCCCACCCTCTAGCTTTCTCCACATACTACAAACCCTATGATGTGATCCATGCGCGCATAAACATATGATGGGCACCATAGGACTGTAACAAATTCAATATATAGCTCAAACCATCCATGGATATTCAACAATCAATCATATGACAAAAGGGAACTACACAAACATGACATAGATGCAATAGATCATTTGCAAATAATTTATAACATCAAACACCATGTTTACATAGGGGATTACAGAGGTTTGTGCGAAAGTGGACCGCTGTAGCTATGGAGGAGATGATGATGGAGGTGTTGGTGAAGGCGTTATCATGGCGGAGAGGATGGAGAAGGGGCAGCACGTGAGGTGCAGGGCGGCGATGGCGGCGCAGGGGGCTCCTCCTGCGCCGGCCGGCCATCATGAGGGAGCGCCGCCCCTTAGATCCCTTTCTTCATGGCTTATTGGTGCTGTAGATGAGCACTCCCCCATGGAGATGAGGTCATGGGGAGGCAAATTTCGTGGCTTTTGGTGGCTGTTCAGAAATCAGGGGTTTCCTCTCCTTATATGAGCTGAGACGATCATCCTTGACCCTCCGATGGATCACCTTTGATCCAAGGACTCTTGGGCACCTCTAGAACCTTCCTAGGGATCCCTCTCAGGCCTAATGAGGTCCCAAAGTCTTGGCTTGTCCGAATCCATCAAATATGCTAAGAGTTGGACTCAATCACGTCACCGATTCCCGTAATTCTGTAATCAAATATTTGTCCTCCAGTAAAACGGGCTTTCCTGGGGCGTCTGGACTCCAAATGGGCCGAATTTTATGTCTAGGATTATCAACATAAAATTCCCCACACTGTTGTCTTGTGTGATATTTCCGTTTGAGGCCGTATTTAACTCGTAACGTGCCAATCTTTAAAAAAGATTTTTCAGACATATTTCAGGAAAGTCCCAACTCGACTCCAACAAGGTTTCCTCTTCTATTTTTGATAGTTCCTACACATAAAAGTGTAAAACAAGAACATTGTGCACTTTTACAACTATTAATAGGTTAGTCCAAATAAATCATAAACTTAATAGAAAAACAATTATCAAAAGCATAAAAGTAGCATGAAACCATAAAAAATTATAGATACGTTTTGGACATATCAGCATCCGCAAGGGCGTGAACTTCGGGATACACCATCGTCTCCGCGTGCCTCGATTATCTCTTACCCGAACCCTTTCCTTGTGCACTTTACTTTGTGATAGCCATATTGTTTCTTTTATATATCTTGCTATCACTTAGTTGTTTACCTTGCTTAGCATAAGTTGTTGGTGCACATAGGGGAGCCTAGTTGTTTTAAGTTTTGTGCTTCGTTAATTAAACGTTAGTTTTATTCCGCATTTGTTCAACCCTAAACCATAATTATTTTAAAGCGCCTATTCATCCCCCCTCCAGGCGACATCCACGTCCTTTCACTTGCGGTGACGGAAGAAGTGTTTCGGGAGACTCTCTAGGGTTTCCAGGATTTATGAGAATTTATAGCGAGGAAAACGAGAGTGAGAGAGCTGGGAGGTGTCCCCAAGCCATAAGAGCGTGACCACCCCCTTGGTGCACCCTGTTGGCTTGGCGCCACCCCGTGTGCCCTTCGTTCTCCCTAAGAAGCTTCTAGGTCCTTATTTTGTCCAAAAAAGTTATCAAAAAGTTCGGGATATCTAGACTTCGTTTGGTACAGTATTCCCGAAAATCCAAAAACATGTAGAAAACAACAACTCACACTTGGCACTTGATTAATAGGTTAGTTTTAAAATATATAAATCAACAAGTAAATGCCTAAAAAGCATCCTAGAATGATAACCTGGTGAAAGTGGTTCTAAATGATAGACCACACAACAAAACTTTGGCCGAGTGGAAGCTACTCAAAATATATTGCCAAGGCATGTTTCCCCTAAAATATATTAAATATAATGATGGGAAGGACTTGGTGAAGGGAAAATGGATAGTAGTCATGAAAGGAGCAAGGGCTCGGCTTGATAGCCGAACAATTCGAAGGAGCCAATGCCATTGCCTTCATGTGTGGAGGGATGGATTGTTGTATATCTGGATGGGTCCTTAGTACATGCGGTTACACTACATGAGATTCCATGGTAGGGGGGATAGTACCGGAAAACATGTCACGTCAACTTGCTAAATGGGGATGGAAAGTCTGTTGCTAAATAAATACCTACAAGGCAAACACAGTCGCGTGTGATAATGAACAACTGTATTCCCCATTTTTGAAAGGTCTGGTTTTTGTCAAAGATGACTTCTTCCAAAGGGATTCCTTCCTAGTTGATAATGGTACTACTCCTAGGTTTTAAAATGATTGCTGGCTCACACATACGCGTATTAGTCAGAAATATTGTACAACACAAAACATGTGAGGTGTTGCACCAGTTCTAGCATGAGCACCTCCAAATATTATCTATGTATAGACTATTTTCCTTGATAATTGGACTGCTTGGCCACACTTGTTTCAGTTTTTGATGGTTATGAACCCGACTCGAGCCCCAGAAGTGTTCAGATAGAATCTGCATACTCATATGACGAATGGGAATATTCATTTGAGTTTTTTTAACATTTTCTATGGAGCAAAGCCCACAACCCTTTATTGAAAGTCTAACAGGAAGAATACAAAAAAGGAATAAGTTCAGGAAGGAAAAGCTTAACCTATGTAACCTACGTGATAATAATTACACAAGAGTGTTGAGCCAAGCCAAGAGTTTGAGCTTGGTGTTATCCCTAATCCTATGAGCTAAAAGTTGGATATCATGTACAAATTTACATCTCCAAGAAGCAAAGGTTGCCCTTTCTCCCATAAAAGTCCTATCATTCCCGAGGATCCAAATATTCCATGCTGTTGTGGGCATCACCTCAAAAAAGAGTGGATGATTGAATCTTGATCTGGCACTTCGAATACATTCCTGGATACTTGAGCCATGAGACCAATCAATTTGACAAATAGTTCCAAATCCTGCAGCTGAAGTTACACTGGAAGAACAAACGTGCTCTGTCCTCATGGACATATGCATTACAATTAACACAAAGGTTATCCCTAGTAGGTGATCGCCAATGTCTTCTGACCAACATGACCTTGGCATTTAACCTGTCAAAGAAAAATAATCATCCAATAACCTTGATTTCATTGTACATATGCTCTTCCATAACCACTTCCATGACGGGATCGTTGGTAAATGTGTGTGCATAACATCATAAAAGCTCTTGGCTGTAACTCTCCACTTTTACCAGACCAGGACCAAACATCTGGTATAGATGTTTCTCTTTGCAAGTTCATAAGCCAGACCTCTAATATTTGCAGTTCACACATTGCTTGTTGAGAGATTGGTAAGAAGAACATGGAAAACATGTCTGGGTTCTGGAGGAAATCCTTTACAACAATTTGTCATCATTCATAAATGAATATAATCTTACATTCTACTACATAGAGGCCTTGTAGAGCCACCAATGTGCCAAGCATCAGTTTAGAAAATAATAGAGTCTCCCATGTTAATGTGAGTTGTTGCAATGGCCCTATATGTGTCACTCATCTTTAGAACATATTTCCACCAGAATAAACCCACCATGGCAGTGGCATGAGGCACAACACCATCATAGTAACTTTCCCAAATAAGTGAGACCCAAGGGATATATGCTTTATTGTAGAAGTTGTGGCGATGCTTCATCACGAGGCCTTTATTCTAAACATTAAGATTTATGATCCCAAGTCCACCCTTATACTTGGTCCTACAAACCATGTCCCAGATAGCTAGGGGCTGCTTAGGTGCATCTGCACTTCCTCTCCATAAACATTGCATGAAAATTCTATCTAATTGTTTGATGATACCATGGGGATTTGGAGACTACACATGAAATATATTGCCATAGAAGTAAGGACATATGTAAGCAATTGCAGTCTAGAGCCTTGGTTTAGTATGGAGGAACTAGAAGAGTGTCTCCTTTCAACACAATCAACAAGTGGCATGAGGTCAATCATCTTTGGCCTGGTTATACCTAGAGGTAGTCCAAGATAGGTGAAATGGATCTCTCCAAGCTTACATCCTAAAGTGTTTGCAAGTCTAACAACTTCATCAACATCCATATCTAAGGTAACCAGAGAAAACATGGCAAAGTTAACCTTGAGGCCAGTTGATTGTTGGGAGACTAGAAGCATGTTCTTGAGTGCAATTAATTGTTCCTCCACAACTCGTAGGATGATGATAATATCATCAACATACTGTGTAATGGGATAGTTAGCATCATGGGAAGGAATTAGCAATGATAAAATTCATTGCGATATCATATTATTAACCACTGACTATAGCAGATCAACAACAATAACAAATAGGAGAGGATAAAGAGGATATCCCTGTCTGACCCCACATTCACATTTGAGTTGTTTACTACGTATGCCATTTAAAAGAAGTGAAGAAGATCCAGAACTTGGAATTTCCTTAACCCAAGAAATCCATCTGTCATCAAAACCCTTGTATTTCAGAATTTGTAAAATCACCTCATGCTCCGCTGTGTCAAATGCTTTAGCGAAATCGAGTTTCAGAATGATGATATGTTTCTTGGACAACTTACATTTGTGAATATATTCAAAAACCCAAGCCAAACCGTTCGGTATTGCACTTGATTTTAAAAAAACCATATTGATTTTTATGGATACACTTGAGGATAACCCCTTGCAACCGATTTCCTAACAATTTCATGAGGAACTTGAGGCAAGTGTTTTTAGTGAAACAGACCAAAAATCATCAGGACTTTCACGTAACAACATCTTGGGAATGAGGGTGATCAAAGAACCATTGATATTTTCCAAGGATAATTTCCCTTTATAAAAGTCTTGTGTGAGTCTCAACAATCCTTCTCAATGATATGCCAGCAATGCTTGACAAAAATACCATTCAAACCATCATGATGTGGTGCTTTGTCCGTTGCCAACTCCTTCATGACCCTATTTATCTCCTCTAACGAAAAAGGCCTAGACAAATCCTCAAGTCCCAACACAAGTTGAATGAGGGACTATAAATCAAAGCCCATTAATACGAAGTGGGCTCGGCCCATTCTATTTTTGAATGAGGACCATAGAATTCCCGCCATCTGGGAATGATAAGAAACTGGATCACTTCCATGAACTTTTAGACTAGCAGTGGAATTGCTACACAATCTTTCTGAGGCCATGGCATGAAAGTACTTCGAATTTTCCTCTCCCACCTTTATAATTATAACATATGGTCACTAGGTTTGAATGGATATTGGTTGGAATTGCCACTTACCTCCCATATGCTGGAAAATTACTCATGGTAGAAGCTATTCTATCCTCTTTGCCCATTTTATCCATGTGTTGTTTGCACAGTCTTGAGACAATCGAGCAACAAGTTGTTAGTATCTTGGGAACTATTTATGGAGAGGCCCCAACACAGAACATAAGAAACATGCACTAGTGGCTTGATCCAAGGTTTGTAGCCCTAAGAGTCATGGTGGCCTTGGGGTCATGAACATGAACATTTAAAACAAAGACATGTTATTAAAGATGTGCATACATTCATAATAATCATGTTATTCCTTGGGTAAATTAAATTTCAAAACCTTATTGTTCAAATGGATCTCTCCTTGGTAGAACTATGGAATGCTAATTTTGGTGGAAATCAATGTTAGCCCTAGTTGATTGCTTTAAATATTTGGCAAGGTGCATTCCTCAAGGTGCCAAAATAGTTATGTTCTTGACTGATGTATGGCGTACAAATATCTTGCTCATTCAATTTCCACATTGTATCACATTTGCTAAATATTTTATCATGAGTGTAGATTATTTTGTTCAACATTAATTTCCCGAGGACCTTTTCCATTTGCCCCCGTCTACACAAACTCATTAGGAATCCATTCAAATGGAGCACCTTTGTGCAAAAGTTTTAATATAAGAACACACGCAATTAAGTGATACCTAGAGTTACATTAAGCTTTCTAGTTTTAGAGGCCTCATATTCAATTGAGGTCTCTAAATTGAAATTGGGTCACTCAATTTTAAAGGTCTCCAAATTGAAATTTGGTCACTCGATTTTGACCGGGTCAACAATTTTTCAAGGAGCTCTCTCATTCTATTATATTATTTTAAACTCCCTAATTTTAGAGGCCTCACAATGAATTGAGGACTCCAATTTGAAATTGGGTCACTCAATTTTTACCGGGTCAATAGTTTCTTAAGGAACTCTCCCATTCTATTCTTTTAATTCACTATGCTCCTTAATTTTGAACTCTCCCATATGATTGAGGTATTTAATTTATTTGGTTGATATTTTGATGGGTTCAATGATTTATTTTCAAATAAATAACATCAACCAACTTATAAAAACACATCAATCTCATGTAGTGCCGCACCATATAAAAAAGAAGTGCAAACTTGCACCATTGGCATTCAAAATTTCGCCACATAAGTATGGATTGTTTAGGAGATAACCCAGAACCACACCGTGAAAGCCCCCATAACCATGTTATAAATAAATATAAAACACACTCCATGATCTCCCGAACTCGCCAGACCAAATACTCAACCGTTTCAAAAATATAAGTTGTATTAGTTTTTGAAAAGACAAATTTCTTTAAATTTGACTAAATTCATTTCATGATAAAGCTAATGACATTGATATGATATATTTCTTTACAAATTTGGTGAAACTTAGAGGTTTGACTTTTCAAAAAACAAATGCACCTAATATTTTAAAATAAAAAAGAGTAATTTTCTTAGGAAAATTCAATAAAACCAACGGTGCAGCAAAGCACGCCTAGGCCTTGTAGTTGTAAGTAAATTTGGAAGAGCTATTACAAATGTAAACTCGAACTGTTCGTTTGGTTGATTTTACATGTTAGGCTCAACATAAGTTTGCCGAGGAGGAACCAATTGCTTCAGAGTTACAACTATGCCACTCTACAATGGCATCAAGAGGAAACCCTCCATCATGTATTTTGGGATTGTACATTTGCTCAAATGTGTTGGAATTTTGTCAATCCTAGCAGAAGACAAAACATCTCAGTCTTTGAGGCCTTTTTTTTTGTCTTAGAAGCAAGCCAAATGTACCTTTTTTGATGGAGATTATCACCATTGCATCATGGGTTATCAAGATGCTCGGAAAAAATAAACCATCATAGAATTCCGGTCCAGGTTAATAAATAAGAAGATATATGATCTAGCCTTCAATTCTTGGCTTACTAGAGTAGGTTGTCTGATTAGTTTTCTTTCCTGCTTTGTTCTTTCCTTGTCTTTTGTTTCTCTTATGTCTTTGGCTTACTCAAGCCTATGTACATATACATTTCTTGCTCTTATTAATAAAATTTAAAAATTATTATGATTAGTATCTTTACAAGGGGTCGTGTTGATCGATGATAACATGGTAATTGTGATGGTACCAAAATGTGATGTTGTTAAGATAATGAAACAATAAAGCACATAATTCTCTTTGCCCGTTTTCGTGCTTGCTATGGCAGATAATTCATGTTGTTTTTAATGTTTCACCACATAGCATAGCAATAGGATTGTAATGCACCAGAGATTTATGTAATCCCTGTAACTTGTTCGTGTGGTCGCGTTTCCTTTTGAATTCATCTAAAATCTTTGCAACAAAAAGGTTGTGTACATCAATCGAGATAGAGTCCAAGGGTACAACCTTCTTTCTAAAAAAATGGGGTCCGGATATTCATCACATAAGTGGCATATTAGAGCCGGAGGTAGCCCACACGGATCGTGTGTGGGCGAATATTAGAACTGCCCACATATATGGACGCAGCTACTTCGTGCCACATGCCTAATAAGTACTAATCATCCTTATGTGCGCGTGTGGCACGAAATAAATTTGCCCACACGTCCTAACGCAGCTACCTTAGTTACCTGCAAAATGACACTTTAGTTATTTCCGAGGATGGCAACTTTAGTTACCCGGGATGACAAATGTAGTTCTAAAAGCATGGCAACTCTCTTTTTTGGTTAACTATAGTTACCCGCGGAATGACAATTTAGTTATCCGGGCATAGTTGACATATGTGTTTACCTAGTTACCATGTGTGGTCCAATCCTAGTTGCTATGTATGGTTAATCATAGTTACCATGTATGTTTACCTGGTTATCACGTACGCGCAACTGTAGTTGCCATCTAGTAACGAATCATAGTTATCATGTATGTTTATCTAGTCACCATGTACGCGTAATTGTAGTTGCCATCTAGCAACGTATGAGCGTCGTGTGGGCAAACGCGCGTGGACTAGGTGGTGACTGTGTGGGCAGAAACTGATTCGTCCACACGACGCAGCTGGCAATCGCACGCTGTGGGTCGTATGGGCGAACTCTCCACGTCCACACACACGATGATGCCTACGTGGCATTGAAATTTAACAGATTTCTTTAAAATTCATGCAAAATAGAATTAACGTGGATCGTGGGTGAAATGCAAACATGCCACGTGTGGGCGTTATCATTTGAAAAAAAATGTGCCATTGACAATCATCAAATGAAATTGATATGAAAAATTAAACACAACTTGAAACAGACTCGGAGTTGACCTCACAAGCGCACGAACACATGCATCAAATTAAACCGACACGCTGACACCACGACGACCTTTGCTGAGAACTGCTTAATTAGCCGCTGCCGCCGAGCACGGACTTGAGCTTCTTCACCTGCGCGTCGTCCAAGAAGGTGACCTTCTCAACGACGGCGGATGGCAGGTTGTTGGCGAAGAGCGCGTAGTCAGTGATCTGGAGGCCTGGGTTGGGGCCGCTGAACGCAACGAGCGCTACCGCCGCGGAGCTGCCACCGTTGTACTGGTAGTGGAGCAGGCCCTGGGGGAACACCATGATGTCGCCCTTGTAGAGCGTCTTGGTGTACACGGTGTTGGAGGAGGAGCTGATGAAGCCCGCCAAGATGGTGCCCTCGGTGACGAAGAGGAGCTCAGAGGCGGCCGGGTGGGTGTGCATCGGCACGACGCCGCCCACGGCGATGTCGAGCCTCGCCGCGGAGATGCCGAGCCCGTTCACGCCGGGGAACTGGCCGACGAAGGCCGGGGTTACGGCCGCCTTGATGAGGTTGCTGGTGTTGCCCGCGGCGGCGAGGCCGTGGTAGTAGAAGTCCCCCGCGCCGACGCCGGTCTTGCACGGGTACCCCGCCGGCGTGTCGCTGCAGGACAGGTCGGCGACGCAGAAGTCCTGGGTCAGGGCCATGGCGGAGAAGGGCAGGACGAGGAAGGAGATGAGGACAGGGAGCAACATTGCGTTGGCCATGGCTTGCTACTGCGCTGATGCTTCGAGTATGCCACTGTGCGTGCCCTAGTGGTGTTTATATAGGAGAGGAGGCGGTGCAGCCGTGCAGCCGGTACGTACGCAGGTAGAGCAATATAACGTGAGTGATATTCTTCGGCGAGCTAGGGTTCACGTGCGTGCCACTGTCCTGATTTTTTTGGGGGGATAAGTACGTAGCGGAGCCAGTGGACAAGCGTTTAGCTCATTAGCTGTGCATGGTCCATGAAACAGGGAAAGCTCTGGAAATGCTGCATTATTAGGGATGCACAGGACAATAGGATATGATGAGCTGTTTTTACGGTGAGATGGATATGTGAGCTACCCATTGTCTCATGCAGGCGCTAGATCTTTACAACGGTAGCATGTTATGGTGGCTAGCGCGAGCCGGTCGAATGCAGGCAAAGCTTGGTGCATGCATCCGTGAAGCCAACACTTGTATTTTGCTGTGACCGACATGTCCTTGGGAATTTTGTGGAGACAAAAACTGCACCGGTCTTCGTTGCTTTGCAAAACGAGCAATATCGGGTGTGTGGCCATGCATGTGAAATTTTAACAGCTGGTCCAAGATCTTGGAGATTTTGTGGTTCTTGGACAGCATATTCCGAGAGTGATATGTGTGATGCCTGGACCAACGGGCAAGTGCAACTCGTGAGCTTATTTTTGTTTCTTGCTTGGATGGAACCTGTCTGGATGCAACGGGTATAAATGCATAATGCCGTTATCGGGAGGTAATGCCACCGGGCCACTCTTTGGTTGTACGAAAAATATTTTTTACGTGCAACAAGCATTTCTAGAAGATTTTTTTTTCACGGATATCCAATTTGACTCCCGGGAGCACGTGCTCCTTCGCACGAAAAACATTTTTGAAATGTCAAGAAAAATCCCAACAACTTTTTTATGTATTTATAGTCACATCCAAATGATATCTGCAAAGTTTTAGGCAAAAAAGTTAAACATTTTGATTTGTGTAAAATAAATAAATTTTGAACACCAAATGTCACCCCAGATTTGTCTTTTTCACTGATGAAAAACTACTACCCTGTTTGTATAAAATTAACAAGCATGTTTGTGGCACTAACACGAAAATTAAAAAAAAGCATAATTTTTGAAAATATTTTATCGCTTTTTTTGTGGTCCTGTTCATTCCGTTCACCCAGGAGCCAAAACGTCCATCTTTTTCATCTTTTATATGTAACTAGCAGGCGGAGGCGCGGCGTGCCGCCGCGCCGGTCGATAAGCCCAGGGTAGTATCTGTTGTTTTCTTCGATGGAAGAAAATTGAAGTAGTTTGCTCGGAATAGAGTTGACGGTGCAAAAGTTCTTATCAAAACTCTTCATTTGCAAACTTCAGCACATCCGTTCTAGTCGAGCTGTTCTTTACTGG